>NC_083692.1:61961666-63338333 GCF_033118175.1 Dama dama | reverse complement strand
TCCAAGGGAAAATGTCTAGAAGATATGTTAACTGGCTTTTCTGAGAAGCAATTACCAAGAAGGAGCCTGAAGTGCAAGAGACATTAGTGAAAAACGTGTAAAAGATAAACAGAGTGGGATTAGGAATCCACAGGGAACCTACAGATGCAGGTGTGACACCTGTGAAAAGAGACGGGGAAAGGAGGAGAGTTGGGTAATGAGCGACTCAGACGATAATGAAGTTCTGAGCAGGGGTTGGCCGGGCCACTGGGAGCTCCAGTGTGCCTGCTGTGTAGGGTCATTGGCAGGGTACAGCCAGTGAGATAAGGCCTTGGTGTGGGTGTGAATGCTGCGGTGGATTCTGAAGATGGAGGTTATCAGCCAACCGTGCTCCCTGTAGCAGGTTCTTACTTGAAGGGAAATCTGAGCAGCTCTCCTCCATGGCTGCCACAGAGACATGGAACTTCATTTAAAGATGTGGGAAGGTTGTTTTCTTAATAGTTGGTAAAGCATTCCTTTCAGGAAGGAAATATTTTAATTTGGAAAAATAATGAACCAATTTATATGTGGAAGGATGACTGTAGAAACCTAAGCAGTTATAAAGTATAGCTAAGATGCTCTGATGAAGAAAATTTTTTTTGTTGTTGTTATTTACTCAACAAATATTGGGCTTCCCTGGTGGCTCAGATAGCAAAGAATCTGTCTGCAGTGCAGGAGACCCAGGTTTGATCCCTGGGTTGGGAAGATCCCCTGGAGAAGGGAACAGCAACCCACTCCAGTATTCTTGTCTAGAGAATTCCATGGACGGAGGAGCCTGGCGGGCTACAGTCCATGGGGTTGCAAAGAGTCGGACACGACTGAGTGGCTAACAATTTCACTTTCAACAAAAATAGAAGTTAGTGGTAGAGTGTGGTGCTAGGTTCAATCCCCAGTACCTCCATCCTTGCTTTAGAGCTTCCCCGGTGGCTCAGTGGTAAAGAATCTGCCTGGAGTGCAGGAGACATGGGTTCGATCCCTGGGTTGGGAAGATCCCCTGGAAAAGGAAAGGGCAACCCACTCCAGTATCCTTGCCTGGGAAATCCCATGGACAGAAGAGCCTGGTGGGCTACAGTCCATGGAGTTGCAAAAGAGTTGGACATGACTTAGTGACTAAACAACAACAGATATTTACTGAGCACTTATGACATATGAGATATTGTGAGGATAGAGCAGCAATCAAAACAGACAGCATTCTTGTCGTCATGAGGTTTGCATTCTAGTGGGTAGAGAAAGATATTAAACAAATGAGCAAGTTATATGGAGAGAAAACAGCTCAGGAAAGGTCAGTGAGTAATTCAGAAGTGATGGCTTACTATTATAAAAATGGGGTCTGGGAAGTTTTCACTGAGCTAAATGGGAATGGGAGTGAGCCATGTAGATAACTAGAAGGATGTTCTAGGCAGAATGATAAAAGGCTCTGAGGCAGGAGTGTTCTGGAACAGCAAGGAGGCTTTTGTGGTAGGAGCTGGTAAAGAAAGTGGGCCTTGGTAGGAGAAAGGTCTGAGAGTTACTAGGGGGACCAGGTGATGTAGGACACATCATAAGGACTTTTGGCTTTTCCACTGAGTATGATGCAAAGTAATTGAAAGCTTCTGAGCAGGGGAGTGGCAAAAAATGACCCGTTTTCAAAGAATTCCTCTGGCTGCTATGTTGAAAATGGATAGCAGGGGTGCAAAGCAGAAGTAGAGAGACCAGTTGGGGGGTGGGCTATGGCAACAATTCAAGTGAGAAAATGGGAAGAATTAATTTTTCTCCTTAGATGAAAGGAGCAGAGGTGTGAGGAGAAAAGAGAGTAGAAACAAAAGTTATAAGGAAATGGGCTGTACGGAGACGTAATTGATGAAGGTTTTCCCTTGTGAAGTGAATAAGGGACATTTTAAGAAGGTGAATGTCAAATATTACCTTTGAAATTGTTGCCATGTTTATGTTTCTGCTTTGTATTCAAAATCAATCCTATTTTACTCACAATGTATTGTGGGAATGTGTCTATATCATCTTTTTTTATTTTAGAAAAAGTCTGTATTACAACTGGGTTGGCATATAGAACACAGGATATTCATGGTAACAGGAGTTTAAAATCAAACATAATCAGGAGAATGAAAACCACGGTGGTTGGCAAAAGTCTTGGAAAAAGCTTTGTATCTTAACAGTGGATTAAAGATTTGAACAAATCATTTAGTTTCAAAAGTTTTGAAACTTTCAGCTGACTTCTGACTTAGAGCAAGTCTAGAAATTTTTAGCTATCCCTTGTAGAAATGATGACTAAATACAGGGACTCTTGGAGGAGGGAAAAAAAACATGTCTGTACTTTAAGACTTTAGTACAGACATTTTCCATGTAGAAGAGAGAGATTGTAGATTTAGTAGAGTGATAGATGAGAAGTAGTGTTGCATGTTGTGGCAGAATCTTCTGATTTCCCACCCAAATCCACATTTCCACTGCATATATACAAAATGTAATTGTATGGCTGAAATACTGTATTTCTTCTTCTCCCTATGTAACAAGGTTTGACTCAGTTCTTTCCAGTGAGATGAAAGTAGAAGTTGGATGGAAATTTTTGACAGAATGAAAAGGAGCCTCAAAAGTGATCAGCTAGGATAAATTTTTCCCCCTTTTCCTCTATTTTTATCTCCAGGAAGTTGGAAATATTATGATGGCTGGAACTTCATCAGTCACTTTGGACCATTAAGTGCCCTTGAGGATGGACAATAATTGCTAGGATGATAGAACAAAAAGTAGGAAGGGCCCTGGACCTCCTATTTCCAGGTGTCTTTTATGTGAAAGATAAAAATTATTTTTCTTATTTAGGTCACAGTTAATTTAGGTGTTCTGTTTATGCCAGTATAACTGCTGTATGATAATGGCAGCTACCATTTATTGAGCCCTATTACATTTCAGGCATGGTGCTAAGAACTTATATTATTAGCTCAGTTAATCATCACAGTTATCTTATTAAATAGGTGCTGTTATTTCCACTAAGTTAATAGATAAGGAACATGAAATTTAGAAGGGTCACATAAATTCCCCAAGATCACCTAGAGAGTGTATAGTCTCAAACTTACTTGGTTGATTTTAAAGCTTGGGTATATTCCAACATGCTGTCAGGTGGGGATAAAACTTAAATGAAGTTCTGAGAGTCTTATTTGAAACTACTATGTCTCTAAACTTAATACTTTATCATCAACCAGCTATACCTTTTAGACCTATCTTCTTCACACACAATTTGACAAATTCTCATCTCATTTAAGACTCATTCCACCACAGCTATGCTGCAGTCCAGTCTGACGTTTAAATCCTGCTTGGCAGAGATCTCTAGGATAGCAGTCCTGAGGTCAGCAGAGAGCTGTGTTCTCAGGGGGTAGGTCTTTGTTCAAAACTGAGAGGAGGTAACAGCTGGCCTAAAATTATGACTGGCATCTGGTTTCAGACTCATTACCGCTGCCCCGATGCTTTCTCAGATTCACTGAAATGTTTTTTCCTCTGAGAACAAAGCTTCCAGAAACTCAAAACACCTATATTAACTGGTGACCTCAAAGGAGCACTTACCTGCTAACTTCCTGGCCAGTTTTCAGGTAGCTTGGCAGAGACATCCAGCTGTAACCAGGCTTCTATAAAAAATTAATTATTCTGAATGGCTAGGCCTATTTGAACAGAATCTGCCTCACTGTTAAAATCTGTCTTTTGAAAATTTCTAATAACTATTAAGAAGCCATTAGTAAAATTATAAGGAAAATAAGAAGGTAAGACTAGTAAAGCCATTATCCCAATTACTCCTACTTGACACAGCATGTGTTAGCTTCTGTGGATGACTTTTGGTCTTTTGTTTTACAATTAATCCAGATTACAGAGATGAAAGAGCTTCAGATCTTTTTATTTGCAAGTGTGATTGGGCGTGAAGTATGAAAGAATAGGTATGAATGAAAAGGATCGTTTAAATCTTTTATTCAAAATTACATAAGCACTTATCATTTATGGAATGCCTATTAGGTGCCAGATGTCACATGAGATATGTTACTTGTCTCAGTTAATGTCTTCCTTGCACCAGTTTGTGTGAGGTAGAGCACAGTTTGTAAATAGGATGATGTTCAGAGGCACTGAGTGAATTGCCTAAGGTCACATGGTGGGAATTTATTTATAGATCTGTCTGTCTCCAAAGTGCATGGTCTTTAGTTTATTACTCTGTGACAAAAAATACTCTGCTATGGGATATTTTAAACCAGGATCTGTTTTATAGAACTTCAGTGATAATGACAACTCATGTACCACTTGTGAACAACTCTGAATCACTGATTATGGTCTGGTTTAAAGTTTTCAGATCCCACCTTTCTCTTTCCTGCTTCTACCTTTTGACTGTTTCATATATGCTAGAAGAAAGAACACAGTTAATTAATTTTGTTCATTACTAACTGACTTGGCAAAACTTTTGATGAAGAAGGAAATGGAAATTACTGATTAGAATGAACTTTGTTTATTATTTTTCAATTTCATTTAATGGTACATTATCATTTTTCATTCCCTTGATTTCTTGAATTGACTTTAGTTTGAAAAAAATCTCTTAATTGCTCTCATTTAGCAAGTGAATACAGTATTGTTTTTATAAATAAGAACACTAACTTATATTTTAGTTCATAATTACCCTAATGGTCACATCAGAGAAGGCAATGGCAACTCACTCCAATACTCTTGCTTGGAGAATCCCATGGATGGTGGAGCCTGGTGGGCTGCTGTCTATGGGGTTGCACAGAGCCGAAGTGACTTAGCAGCAGCAGCAGCAGCAATGGTCACATAAACAAAGTAAATCCTTAAAGCAACCAGCTTCATTTGTAACTTTGAAGAGGTATAGCTATAAAATAGTAGGATGGTTCTGGAAGAGCTTAGTAGGGTCTCAACTGAACAGTATATTGGTTCCTTTGAAGGGCAACCTAGCTATGTATACAGTTAATCCTTAAAAACCTTAGCCTTAAGGTTTTATCACCATTAGCAATTACTAACATCATGTAATATATTAATACTTTAAAGTTACTGCTTAAATAAATTTATCACTTGCTAAATTTTACATGAAGGTCAAACAATATTAACTATTTTGGTAGTTATAAAACGTATACTCTTATCAGCTATCTTCTATGGAAAATTTGAAAAAACAAATGTATCTTGTTATTTCTATTTTGTATATCTTTCCAGCTAAGGAGGTCTGGAGAAAGTAATGATCAAATCCTTGTGATTTTCTTTCTTTACATTTAAGTAAGTAAGGTACTTTTTAGTTTCATTTATGGGTATTATATTGACTATGTTACTACTATTAGGAAATTATACAATAAATTGATTATTCAATGTGTATAGAACATTCATGTTTTTCGAAACACAAGGGAAAGAGGAAAATATGTAAATATTTACATATTTGTTTGACAAGATTAAATAATCCCATTATCACTAACTTGTTGCTGATAGTATTTGTGGGAGTATGTGTAGGAAAAGGAGAGTTTTTGTATAGACTCAGACTACTGGACTTGTCTGTTTTTAACTTGATTCAAAGTTTCTTTAGAGTTAGGGGATAAGCAGGAATCATGTATTTCCACTGCAAAAGGAAAATTTGTTTGAGGGTATAATTTTGCCTGAATTTTCATGGCTCGCCTGGCCTTCTTTCTATGCAAGGTAGAGGTCATCTGCAGTCCCTGTCCTAGGATTAGACTGCAATAAATTTCGGGGAAGGGAGGGTGTTCATCAAGGTGCTTTTCTCTGTAATCCCAGGTTTGAAAAGAATGAATGGTCCCAGGGAGTAAGATGGAATAGTTTGCATTAGAAACTTTTCTCATCCCTTTTCCCCAGAATTTAGAATTGGAGACTATCAGAATAGCTTCAGTCAGTGTCCAGTGGTCAGGACAGGACATTGAGCTGAAGAAGTGGCCTTGAGTCAGGCCTAACATGAAGGACTAAATATCTACGAAAGAGGACTGGTTTCATATAGCGTGTTTGTGACTGTAACCAGTTACTCGAGCATAGTGGTTCTCAAACTTTGGCATGCATCCGAAACTCCTGGAGTAAATATATATGTTCTGGGCCCCCAGTAGGTTTAGGGTGATATCTGAGTTTTCATTTTCAATCAGTTTCTGCGTGATGCTGCTGCTGATGGTTCAGAGACTACACTTTGAAAATCATTGCCCCCAGCATACAGTTAAGCTTTGTGTAGGATCCTGTGAACCCAGAGTGTTGATGCTAACAAGTGAGACGTTGTGGGGCTTTGGTAGGAATCCTGTTGAAAAAAGGCATCTCTGGAGGAGTGGTCAGCTTCTTTTGGATTGGGCCTAACTGTCTCTTGTAGCTGTGCTGTGATAGGACAGTGAGAAGCAATGGCAGTGGACTTGTACCTTTTAAATCTCTCTCACCTCTCCTGGAGGAGAATGGATAGGGAACGTTTGCTGAGCGCATGACAGCAGAGTTGGGTCTTCAATAAGTTCTTTGGGGAAAAATATTTGGGGCAGAGGAGAAGATCCCCTGAAGAAAGGAATGGCTACTCACTCTAGTATTCTTGCCCAGAGAATTCCATGGACAGAGGAGGCTGGTGGGCTACAGTCCATAAGGATTGCAAACAGCTGGACACAACTGTGTGACTCACACTTTCACTTTCACAGCTTGCATAAAAGCAAAAATCAGCTTGATAGTGTGATGATGATATGTGTGTATGTTTCATGTATGTGTGGTAGGAAGTGAGAGATGGAGCTAAAAGATAGACAGGGAATGCAAAAAGATGTTTTTAAAAATAGGTATGGAGCAACTTGGACATTGATTGAGGTGTACAGTTTCACACAGTGCTCCAAGAGCATTTTCACACACATGGTGAAATGAATGAATAGGGTTTTGGGGCTCTCATACTCTTTTCAGCCAGGGTTTATTTACATCTTTTATAATTTGGGCTTTTCCTAGTCTTTATATTAAACAAAGCACTCTACAACTCTCATATTCACCTATGGTGCTTATGTGTTTCTTGCCATTTCTGGCACAATCTTTACATTTTTAGCACATTGTCTTTAAAACCTGATGCCATTGTCTTAGCTAGTCTATGAACTGCTTGGAAAATTTTGTTTCTTTTTGCCTTTTCATACTGTACAAAATGCTAAAGCCATGGATCACAACAAACTGTGGAAAATTCTTAAAGAGATCGGAATAACAGATCACCTTACCTGCCTCCTGTGAAACCTGTATGCAGGTCAAGAAGCAACAGTTAGAACCGGACATGGAACAATGAACTGGTTCAAAATTGGGAGAGGAGTACGTCAAGGCTGTATACTGTCATCCTGATTATTTAACTTACATGCAGAGTACTTCATAGGAAATGCTGGACTGGGTGAAGTAGAAGCTGGAATCAGGATTGCTGGGAGAAATATCAATAACCTCAGATATGCAGATTACACCACCCCTATGGCAGAAAGTGAAGAGGAACTAAAGAGCCTTTTGATGAAGGTGAAAGAGGAGAGTGAAAAAGCCCATCTCTTCATGGCAAATGGGTGGGGAAACAATGGAAACAGTGACAGACTTTATTTTCTTGGGCTCCAAAATTACTGCAGATGGTGACTGCAACCATGAAATTAAAAGACGCTTGCTCCTTGGAAGAAAGTTTATGACCAACCTAGACAGCATATTAAAAAGCAGAGACATTACTTTGCTGACAAATGTTCATCTCGTTAAAGCTATGGTTTAACCAGTAGTCGGGTATGAATATGAGAGCTGGACCATAAAGAAGGCTGAGTGCTGAAGAATTGATGCTTTTGAACTGTGGTGCTGAAGACTCTTGAGACCTTTGCAGCAAGAAGATCAAACCAGTCAATCCTAAAGGGAATCAGCTCTGAATATTCATTAGAAGGAATGATGCTGAAACTGAAGCTCCAATACTTTGACCACTTGATACGAAGAGCCAACTCAGTAGAAAAGACCCTGATGCTGGCAGAGACTGAAGGCAAGAGGAGAAGGGGATGATAGAGGACGAGATGGTCAGATGGCATCACCATCACAGACTCAATGGATGTGAGTTTGAGCAAGCTCCAGGAGATAGTGAAGGACAGGGAAGCCTGGCATGTTGCAGTCCATGGGGTCGCAAAGAGTCGGACACAACCGAGTGACTGGGCAACAACAACAACAATGGCAGCAACAATCTTGTTTCTTCATTTTGCTCCTCTGTGCTCTTTTCTCCTCATGAAGATAATGTGTAATTGGATAAATAGAATTATGTCTGTGGAGGCTCTAGTCCCTTTGATCTCTATTTTCCCTTTTAGAATTGTGTGCCATAGAATCATGAGTATTTTCTCCAAACTTTCAAGTTCTTGTCTTACTAGAGTTTAGACTTATATCAAACCATCTAGCTCAACTGTTTCCTTGTTGGTTGTTGTAAGCCTTTGAGTGACAGGATGCATGAATCCTGATTGTAAGCACTCTTGCTTCACTAACCAATTCTTTTTTTGGTCTTAAGTTCCTAGGTGTTTCCTTGATCTTCTCAGTGTCCAAACTATGAAGACTTGTCATATGTTTTGTTTTTACTAAATGAGAGACAAGGTCTTTATCATGACTGTGCCTATTTTGCAAACTATCTCAGTAGCACATTTTATAATTGACTCAAGAATATTACATTATCATCACAATACTTTTTATTTCTTTCTTCCCAAATTTCTACCAAAATGTTATCTTCATTAATTTATTTTGACTGCACTTACCTTTTACCAACCTAATGAATCTTTTCATTAAAATAGAATAACTCAGAAAAAACAGAAAAAATACAATCAGGTGACTCCTCTTATCATTACATCTGAAATATATAGGCTTATACTAGCAGTTATCAGTAGTACCTGAATGATCATGATTATTGTCCTATATTATATATTTAAGCTTGATGTTCATTTCAGTTCAATCTTGTTGGTTTTCAAGACTGCACATAGCTTCATAGCTATGCTAACATACTGATTGTTAAGTAGCATTTCAGATCTTTAAAATTATTTTCTCATGGTAATTGTCAGACATCTGTTCTCTGGTTAGATTTTTAGGCAGACTGATGAGAGAGACTTGTTGGAGAGATAGAATTTTTCAGCATCTATCAATAACACTTAGAAATAATTCTCTATTCTGTGTTCAGTGGTAATAATTCATAATGTATAAGCCCAGTTGAGAGACTGCTTTAGTAACAGTGGCAGAAAATATGAGGAAGAAAAAGTGGGAAAGAGTGCTCATCTTGCACCCAGTTGGGGATTTGACAAGCCTTGCACACAATAAAACTTGACTAATTTTCCCCTTACAGGTCACAGTTTGAGGACACCATTAGACCAAGACACACAGTTGTGATTATCCATTGTAAAACAAAACAAAGACTGTAAAAGAAATGAAATGTGATATTACTGGATCATTTCTGGATAAAGGTCGACGATTTGCTTTTACTATTTTGTGTATATGTGTGTGTTTGCTTAGTCACTCTGTCGTGTCCGACTGTTTGCGACCCCATGGATGTAGCCCACCAGGTTCTTTTGTTCATGGGATTTTCCAGGCAGGAATACTGGACTGGCTTGCCATTCCTTTCTTCAGGGGATCTTCCCAACCTAGGGATGGAACCCATGTCTCTAGTATCTCCTGCTATTGCAGGTGGGATTCTTTATCACTGAGTCACTTAGAAAGCTTTGCTATCATAGGGAGATTCTATTAGAATAACATGTAGCTAGAGATGATCACTAGTTGTTATTTAGTTTATAGGGAGCTTGGAAGCCCAGTTTATTTAAGCAAGTAAAATGATGTGTTATTCATGATAAATTGTTAGTTCAGTATTTTAATTCATGCTTTGGAAAATCATGTTTACCTTTAGAAATCTGTGTTATCTCAGTAGAATTTTTTTTTTTCCTTCTCTGTGAACTCAGGGTCTACCTTCTGATGATTCTAATGTTAGTGCTTACATGGACAAAATGTTTGCTTTCATTTTTTCAATGTCATTGATTTTGTTTTAGACAGTAATTTTGCTCCTTTTGCTTATCACTCTTTGAGAATATTGGTTCATTCCCACTGTTATTTGGGGAACTGACTGAAGAAGAGAGTTTATAACCCTACAAAGTCTTGTGCCAAAATATTTATTAGTTAAGTGGTTTCCCTGACCACTGCTATATGTGCTGTAATACTGCTTTTCTTGTTCCAATATTTTTTTCTAGTTAACTATAATTACAGAATTGAGATATTGTGAATGAGATATTGACTTTCTTGATCTGTTATAAAAACTGTCAAGGATTAGAAGTAGTTACATCCAGAAGTAAGTGTTAATAGATTTTCTTTTTTTTTTCGTAAGTGTTATACTGAACCCAGAATTTGGGTAACTGGAGCTTGGAAAGATATAAGCAAATAGAAGGCTAAAAGACTATTGTGTATACCAGAAATTCCATGTAAATTTAGGTTAGAACAAACTTATAGAATAAAAAGCTCTTTTAAAAAATAGTTATAAGAGAAATGGCATTTTCTCAGATCCCTTGCTTTTGGATCTTTCAATCTAATAAAGCTACATTGAGATTTCCAATAAAGATTCAGAAATTTCTGATAAAAATTTCTGATAAAGAACACTAGCACTCTTCAGACTAGCATAAGAAAGGGCTTCCATCTACTTGCCAGCTTTTGTTTATTTCTTAAATCATATTCCAGTGACCTTTCTGCACACAAAAATTTATCTAGTTCAGCTGTGGTATGGTTTCTTATATTTTAAAAGTACTAGTTTCATCTACTAAGGAGAATGGATGGAAACCTTTGATAGGAAGTGAGCCCTGTAGTGTTTTTCATCAAGTAAGACTATGGCAAAGCCTTCTGACGGTACTAAAGGGAAATACGAGTAAAAAGACAGCTGCTGCTTGAGCTTTTCCTACAGATGGCACTGGTGTTGCTTAGAAGAAGAACGTTTTTATGCTCAGCAGCTTTTGGTTCTTTGTGCACAAGGAAAAGGCTTATAGGTACTGGAAGCGAAGTGAAGTGAAGTGCAGTGAAAGTTGCTCAGTCGTGTCTGACTCTTTGTGACCCCATGGACTATACAGTCCATGGAGTTCTCTAGGCCAGGATGCTGGAGTGGGTGGCCTTTTCCTTCTCCAGGGGAGCTTCCCAACCCAGGGATCAAACCCAGGAGGATTCTTTACCAGCTGAGCCACAAGGGAAGCCCATGTATGTACTGGGAAACTAAGTCTTACAGTAAGTAGTTACTTCTTTGTGCATGACTGAAGCCCAGCATGGTTCAGCCAGTCCTTTTGGAGGTCTGCATTCACTTACTGCCTTCACATGGAAAGTAGACTCTGATGGAATACTCTTTTTGACCATGGAAGAAGACTCTACCAAAGTCACATTATGAAGCTCCAGGCTCATTCTCCCACTTGCAAAGTATAAAAACCTGGTAGCTTTATTCTGATAATCTTAAAAGTTAAATCAACAAAGACTTACCAAGCACTTGTTTGAGGCAATGCCTTGTGCCAGATTGTTTTGGAGGGTTCAGGATTGAAAACAAAAACAACATAACCTTCATCTTCTCACATCTCTTTAGACATATGCATAAATACATGAGATACAAATGTCTTAGTCCATTCAGGCCATTGTAACAAAATATCACTGATGGATTAGTTTAAACAACAGAAATTTATTTTGCAGATTTATGGAGGTTGGGAGCCTGAGATTAGGGTGCCAGTATGGTTGAGTGAGGGCTGTCTTCTAGGTCATAGACATCTCATTGTACCCTCTCATGGTAGAAGGGGCTAGAAATCTCTCTAAAACCTCTTTTATGAGGTTTTAATCCTACTTATGGAACTTCCCATGTGGCTCAGTGGTAAAGAATCCACCTGCCATGCCTGAGGCATGGATTTGATCCTTGGATCAGGAAGGCCCCCTGGAGAAGGAAATGGCAACCCACTCCAGTATCCTTGCCTGGGAGATCCCATGGACAGAGGAACCTGGCAGGCTATATAGTCCATAGGGTAGCAAAAGAGTTGGACACGACTTAGAGACTAAATAGCAACAAAATCCTGCTCATGAGGACTCCACTTTTGTGACTTGATCACCTCTCCTAAACCCACATCCTAATGCCATCATCTCTAGCAATTAGGATTTCAATATATGCATTTTGGGGGAGGGAGTGATACCGACATTCAGATCAGAGCATACAAATTAGTTTCATAAGTCATAGACAAATTACTAGTAAGAAGTTATTGGAGTACAGGAGGAGGGTGGAGGTAGGTTTGAGATAGACTATGAAAGGAGGGCCTGCTTTCAGCTGAATATGATGTGAGAATGAGACAACATAGAATTTCCAGTAAGGGAACTGTATGAATGAAGTATAGAGAATGGTACTCTTTTTGTGTTTAATGATTCATTCAGGGACTCTTCTGTGCTCTCTGTTAGGTGCTCTAAAGCATGACTGGATACCACTGTTGTCTTAGTTTAGGTTTCTGTAACAGGTATACTATGGACTGAGCAGCTTAAACAATTAACATGGACTTCTCACAGTTCTGGAGGCTGGGAAGTCTACGATTAAGGTGTCAGCAGATCCAGTGTGTGGTGAGGACCTGTTTCCTGGTTAGCAGTTGGGCACCTTCTCATTTTCTCCTCACATGATGGTGAGTTGAGCGAGAGGAAGCAAGGTCTCTCATGTCTTTTCTTATGAGGACACTAATTTCATACATGAGGGCTCTCCTTTATGACCTGATTACCTCCCAAAGGCCTCAACTTGAAATACATCACATCGAGGATTAGGCATGCTGGCGTGCTGCGGTCCACGGGGTCACAAACGGTCGGACATGACTGAGCAACAGAACTAAACTGAGGATTAGGCTTTAAAATATGAATTTTGGGCAGACACAAACAAACATTCAGCCAATCACAACTTTCCAATTTTTTTTTTAGTTAAAATTTCTTTTTTTTTGGCTGTGCTGGGTCTTCATTGCTTTTGTGTGGGCTTTCTCTAGTTGTGGTAAGCAGGGGTGTTTTGCCAAAAGTTTTCACTTTTGTCTTAGGGTCAAAGGATTTATTAACAAAATAAACCACTTTTTATATACAAATACATAGTACAAATATTTATTAGAGAATTATAGAGCTTACTTTCAATATGCTAACATTAATAGAAAAGAGAATAGCAAAGTATACATCACCAAATTGGGTTTTCACCAGCATCTGGACTTAATCAGTGCTGGGAAGTCCCGTGTTACAGCACATCTGGAGTCTCAACTGGAAAAAGGTCCCAGGCAGCTTGTCTGCTCCATGGGTGAGACTTCAAAGATTGTAGTTTGGGGTTTCGGGGTTCCTGTTTATAATCCCAGGAGGTCGCAAACTGATAGCATCGTCAATCTGTGACCAAATTGTAGCTCTGGTTTCATGTTAATGCTGTTTATTTTGTTGTGTAAAACTTGGGATGTAGTCAAGCCTGGGGCTTGGTTGGCTAGACACCCCCTCGAGGGGCTCAACAATCTCAAGATTTCTCCCCCATCTTATCTGTGGTGCTACAAGGCTTGCACTCACAGCAGGCAGTCACTGACGGTCACTCCCAATCAGGGCAGTGTCCAGGCAGGATAGAAGCAAGGTCAGAGGCCTACTCTGCCTTGTCTCTGAAGCCTAAACAAGACTATTCATTTAATTTCCCTAACAAGGGTCTACTCTCTAGTTGTGGTGCATGGGCTTCTCATTGTGGTGACTTCTTTTATTGCAGAACACAGGCTCTAGGCATGCAGGCTCAGTAGCTTCAGACTGCAGGCTTAGTATTTGTAGCTCATGGTCTCTAGATCATGAGCTCAGTAGTTGTGGCTCACGGGGTTTGAAAAGTGAAAGCGTTAGTCACTCAGTCATGTTCCACTCTTTGTGACCCCATGGACTACAGCCCACCAGGCTCCTCTGTCCATGGAATTCTCCAGGCAAGAATACTGAAGTTGGTAGCCATTCCCTTTTCCAGGGGATCTTCCCCACCCAGAGATCAAATCTGGGTCTTCTGCATTGCAGGCAGATTCTTTACTGTCTGAATCATCAGGAAGCCCCATGCATGGGCATAGCAACTTTCTAATTTTTTATTAGAAAAATAGAAATTATAAAATTAATTTTCGTCTCCTGCCCCTCTGCTTGTGTATCTTGGGTTACTTAACCTCTTTGCCTTTGATTCCTCATCAAATGGAAAATGGTAAAATGGAGGTGATAAGACTACTTACCTCAAAGTGTTTCTGAGAGGATTAAATGAGCTAGCATATGTATAGTACCTGGCCATAGTAATAAATATTACTGTAGTTATAGACATCAATGTTAGATGTTATTATGAATATTTGTATTTTATACTGGTCATTCTATTAGAGAATTCTGATTCTTTTGAGAGGCTAAGAATTAATAAAAATTAATTTGCTAAAGAGATACAGGCTACATTTTTAAAAATTGAAGTATGATTGAAAGTTAAAATATGTTTAAGGTATACAAACTGATGGTGTAATATACATACACATTGTTAAATCATTACTGTAATCAAGTCAATTAACATGTCCATTGATAGAGGCTGCATTTGAACTGAGGCCAAATCTGTCCTTTTTTTCTTCTTCATTATTCAATTCTTAATAATTATATTGATTATAATCTGTCTTTCTGGTGAATGAATAGCAAGGAGCTATAGTAGGATGTAAAGATATTAGGGTTCCAGAGTGGAGGGTTTCTAATGCTTGGCCAAGGGTTTAAACTTTGTTGTGTAATGGGAAATAAGTTATGGGATGTCATGGGCATTGCTTGTTTCCCTTGGCAGAGAGCTAGATAGCTAGCATCTGTAAAAGTCAATTAACAGGTGTAGTGAAAGTCTCTTAGTCATATCTGACTCTTTGTGACCCCATGGACTGTATAGTCCATGGAATTCTCCAGGCCAGAATACTGGAGTGGATAGCCTTTCCCTTCTCTAGGGGATGTTCCCAACCCAGGGATCAAACCCAGGTCTCCTGCATTGCAGGCAGATTCTTTACCTGCTGAGCCACAAGGGAAGCCCAATTAATAGGTGTGGTTGAGATCTCTTGCCTGTCTCCCTGGATAACTTAGTATGATAGCTTACAAACATTCCCCTAGGCCAGGATTCCAGTCCATAAAGGAGTGGTTGACTGACATTTATAGATTGGTATCCTGGTCTAGAAGAATGTTCGTAAAGTATCATACTGGGTTATCCAGGGAGATAGGCAAGAGATCTGAACATAGGAGAACATGTAAACTTCTGATAAAGATTGAAGAAAAGGATTAATCCAAGTGGTTAGGGGAGAATCAGGAGATATCCTGAGTGTCATGGATCCAAATAATGAGAAAGTATTGGGAAAGAACAAAGCCTTGGCTGCTGAAGAGTGGTTGAGCAAAACAATTGCTGAGAAGAAATGATTGGACTTCCTGGCTAGATGGACATCTGTGACTCTTCAAAGAACAGATGAATCCAATGTTGTGGTTTCAGACTGATACATGAAGTAAAGAGAGATTCAGAAAAATAAGTGGGGACAAATATAGATTAGTCTGATAAGAATGAAGTTTGGCAATAAAAGAAAATCATAATTTAAGGTATAAATATTATTACTAAGGGAGAAGTGTTGTTACTGAAGATCTTTTAGTAAGAGAATGGAGCATGGTAGTACTTCAAGGAATTACAGTAGCAAAGGACACTTAAATGGAACAGTTGAAGAAGATGTGGAGAAAGCACTAAGGTATTTTGGGATGGGCATGGACATAATGGCCAGGAGAACTTCAGAGGAGCAATCAGTAAAGTCAAATGCAGAAGAGAAATCAAATAAGATGTCAGTGGAGGTGTGAGAACAGAAACTGTGTGTATTGATAGAAGTTTCTTTTCAGGAGCTTGATATGCTTGGTTATGAAGAGGAGAGAAGAGAGGCAGCCCCCAGGTGGTGGGAGCTTTGTTTGTTTTTATATATATATATATATATATTTTTTTTTTAGAGGCATAAGAACGAACTTTATTTGCAGTTAAAAGCCCCAATAGTATTGGTATGAAAAAAGATATAAGATGATTTAATAATGTAGTAGGATATGAAATTTTTTTATGCATATTTTTAAATTTTCTTAAAAAATTTTTTTTTTTTATTAGTTGGAGGCTAATTACTTCACAACATTTCAGTGGGTTTTGTCATACATTGACATGAATCAGCCATGGAGTTACATGTATTCCCCATCCCGATCCCCCCTCCCACCTCCCTCTCCACCCAATTCCTCTGGGTCTTCCCAGTGCACCAGGCCCGAGCACTTGTCTCATGCATCCCACCTGGGCTGGTGATCTGTTTCACTATAGATAATATACATGCTGTTCTCTCGAAACATCCCACCCTCACCTTGTCCCACAGAGTTCAAAAGTCTGTTCTGTATTTCTGTGTCTCTTTTTCTGTTTTGCATATAGGGTTATCATTACCATCTTTCTAAATTCCATATATATGTGTTAGTATGCTGTAATGTTCTTTATCTTTCTGGCTTACTTCACTCTGTATAATGGGCTCCAGTTTCATCCATCTCATTAGAACTGATTCAAATGAATTCTTTTTAACGGCTGAGTAATATTCCATGGTGTATATGTACCACAGCTTCCTTATCCATTCATCTGCTGATGGGCATCTAGGTTGCTTCCATGTCCTGGCTATTATAAACAGTGCTGCGATGAACATTGGCGTGCACATGTCTCTTTCAGATCTGGTTTCCTCAGTGTGTATGCCCAGAAGTGGGATTGCTGGGTCATATGGCAGTTCTATTTCCAGTTTTTTAAGAAATCTCCACACTGTTTTCCATAGTGGCTGTACTAGTTTGCATTCCCACCAACAGTGTAAGAGGGTTCCCTTTTCTCCACACCCTCTCCAGCATTAAGGATGGAATTGTATTTACAGTCTTGGAGGAATATATCAATAAAGCTGAAGCCAAAGAAAGAGAGGTAAGCCATGAAGGCCAGGGAGATAGCGGTAGAAGATCTGATCATGAGCTCAAAGTGTTTAGTTATCCAGGACAAGGAAAGTTGGATAAGATTGTGGATGGAGATGGGATGTTAAAGGAGCTCCTTTTTGCTTCACAAAGAAAATAGACCAGGGACAGTTCCATAGACACTGAATTTGCCTACACAACACAGAAAGCCCTTGACTAACATCCTAGTTTTCATCTCCTGCCCTTCTGCTTGTGATGTAGTACCATTTAGACCTGTTACCCAAATGCTGTTCATATCCTGAGTCTTCCATGTGCTGCTCCTTCTGTTTTTTTGGGTTCCTCTACTTTTCAGGTAGAATTTAATGTCCTTTTGTGGCCTTCTGTGTCTTGAGCCCTACAAAACCCCTCCAAATAGACCATTAGATTGAAAGCACTTTAGGAATATGGACCATTTTCCAATTCTCTTTTTATATGTGGCTCCTAGCACACAGTAGTTGCTCAGTAATACTCATTGAATTTCATTTCTCCATTTTTCAAAATAGCACTTTTGTGTGTTTTTAGAGTTTTTATAGCAATTGGAGATTATTGCAAATTACATACCTTTAATTTATAAAGTTGAGTTGGAGACTGATTTGATTTAAAAACTGGTGGAACTAACATTTTGTTGGTTCACTCACCTTCTTAAGCACATACTATCTCTGCTTATTTGATTTGGTATGTGTATCTGTCATCTCTGTGTGGATAATGGGTCACTAGTCAGTGTTAAATCTGAGGGGCAGAAGGTTTGCTTCATTTTCTAAATCTACAATACAACATAGGCATGATTTGTGAGTATAGTGTTTTTTGGAGAAGTCATTTTACATCCCTGTGTCATAGTTATTGCTCTGTGAAGTGATTTCTTCTGCTAACCTCTTTCCCACAATTATAGCTCAGAATTAAGCAGGTTATATTGATTAGTATTAATAACTTTTGCTCATAAAAGATAAATACTAAACAAATAATTAGTCACCAAGAGAAAGTTTCTTAGTCATGTGCTGAACTTTTCAGTGGGTGACTATACATGAGGAATATAAGCTGCAACAACCATGCTAGTATGCAAAGCCAGTGATAAATAATTTAACAGATGCTTTTGCTCTTATTTAAATGAACATGAATGTACTGCCTTGATTCCTTAAAGGATCAGTTCTCTCTTCTGCCTTATTTGGATCATCTTATATTTCCAGCTCCTTTCTTCCATGGTTTATAATACATCTCACCTCAGTCCAAGATATTAGTCCCTGTTCTTTGTTTTTCCTTTCTCAGCTCACAGGGCTTCTCACCACCTGAAGTACAAACACTGTCAGCATGTATTGATAGTTTTCATATTATGTGTTGACAGTGCTACTACTCAGGAGTGGGAACATGGTCAGAAAGACAGATATGACCATCCATCCTTTCCAGATACTATTGCTATGATAAGGAACACTCCTAGGAGACTTTCTGTTTTAACTACCGAGATAACTTTGGTGTGCACATCTTACTTCTTATTTTCCAAATGTATACTGTTACTATGTTTCTGAAGGCTTTGGTTGACAACATGTCCTAGGGTTTTGCTTCTGTGAGTTTTGCTTAGCATGCATGCAAAGAAATAGTGGTGCTGACATTCTCCGTCTTATTTACAGTATTTTATTGAGGGCCCATGTATGGTGTAGTATAATTTTAAATAACAGATTGAATACAAATGGAAATAGTGTGCTGTCTTCTGAAACACACTTCATAGAGCCTTTCTTGGAGACTGATGTGACTATCAAAGGTCCCCTTTACAGAAATGTAAACTTGTGTGTGCTGCGCTCAGTTGCTCTTTCATGGCTGACTCTTTACAACCCCATGGACTGTAGCCTGCCAGGCTCCTCAGTCCATGGAATTTTCCAGGCAAGAATACTGGAGTGGGTTGCCATTTCCTTCTCCAGGGAACCTTGTGTACCATTCCATATTTGAATGTGCTTCAGGACGATAATAACTACCTGAAGAAAAAGAATCAAATTTTAAGTCCATCAGCAGTAAAACAAAATTTCAGTATGTCTGTAATGTGATTTTCTGTAAAGTCTCATCCTATGATGTTCAGTTCAGTTCAGTTCAGTTCAGTCGCTCAGTCATGTCGGACTCTTTGCGACCCCATGAATCGCAGCACACCAGGCCTCCCTGTCCATCACAAACTCCCGGAGTTTACTCAAACTCATGCCCATCGAGTTGGTGATGCCATCCAGCCATCTCATCCTCTGTCATCCCCTTCTCCTCCTGCCCCCAATCCCTCCCAGCATCAGGGTCTTTTCCAACGAGTCAACTCTTCGCATGAGGTGGCCAAAGTATTGGAGTTTCAGCTTCAACATCAGTCCTTCTAATCAATTTCTTAATATTTGTATTAATACACTTAACATTTTTATTCAGATTACAGATATCATAGTTAAAGAAAGTGGATTAAATTGAGTAAAAGGAATAGAGTCTGTAAAAGGAGTGTAGAATTAGAGGGGAATATTCGAGAATCTGTTTGTAAACTTTACTTGAAATGGTTATAAGATGTGAAATTTAACATACTTAGTAAAAGTGATTGATAAATATGATTAACAAAATTTAAAACTTTTGTTTAAATTGGACCCTATAAATTCCAGACAGGCAGTATATTGGAAAATGTTTATTCATTCACTTTCTTATTCATATTTCCAATAAACATTTATTGAGTTCCAGCTATCATTTTTTTGGATATAGGAATCTAGTGAGAATAACAGATAAAAGCCATTGGCATCACAATCCACATAGTGGATTAGCATTCAGAATATAAGAAGAACTTATTTAAACAAAACAAAAACCCAATGAACAAAGGAGATGTGCAGGTAATTCAAAAGGAAAGTACATAGAGTCAATGAACTTTTGAAATCTTTTAAAACTTCAGTAGTAAGTGGAGGATATAAATTAAATTAAAACAGTTAGATAGCATTTTTTTTTTCTTAAAAAATGGAGAACAACTAAGAAAGCCTGATAAATCCAGTGATAGTAATAGTGTTGGGCAGTGGGTAGTTTCAAGCATTTTGGTGCTCCAGTAAGTTGGTACAATCCTTTTGGGAGACAACCTGGCAGAACCTTCCATCCTGCAGCTCTCTTCCTTGGTATATATCTGCCATGGACTGAATGTTTGTGTATCTTCAAAATTCATATGTTGGATTTCTAACTCCCAGTGTGATGGATAGAATTTGGAGATGGCAATTTAGGATTAGATGAAGTCATGTAAAAACTCTGCAAGCCAAGAAGAGCACTCTTATGAGAACCTAAGCTGATACCCTGATCTCAGGCATTCAGCCTCTTGAACTCTGATTGAAATAATTTTATTTAAGTCTATGGTATTTTGTTATGGTAGTCTGATACAACATCCTAGAAAGAAAATACAGCACAATCATGCTCATTGAGGTTTTTTTTTGGTTTGTTTTTACTATTTTTTTCAATGGCAAAAATGGAGAACAGGTGAAAGGGATAAATAGATGGACCACATAGGATTTTTATGTCAGTGAAACTATTCTATATGATACTATAATGGAGATACATGTCATTATACATTTGTCCAAACCCATAGAATGTACACCAAGAGTAAAATCTACTATAGAATACAGATTTTGGGTAATAATTATGTGTCAATAGAAGGTCATCAGTTATAACACATGTACCACTCTGGTGTGGAATGTTGATAATGGGGGAGGATATGCATGTGTTGGGCAGTGAGCTTGTGGGATAACACTGTACCTGCTGTTCCACATTGCTGTGAACCTTAAATTTCTCTAAAAAATAAAGTCTTTAAAAAATAGGAGAGAATAAAACAAAACAAAACTAAAAGGAGATAATCCATATAATCCAAATATTCATGATGGGTAGTTTGTTAAATAAAACATGACATATCATACTTGGAATATTATAGCAGATGCCTATTACTGACATAAGAAAATAGGTAAGGAAAAGAGTTAAAATGATTTGGGTATGATCCTATTTATGTAAAATAAACACCAAAATACACAAAACAAAGTCATATATATATGTGTGTATTTATATATCTTATATGTATGTATGGCAATATATATAAAGAGGTATGTTAATATTGATTGCCCCTCTGGGAATGGGGTTTGGAAGAGAAATCCAGGGGAATTTTACCATCTCCTAAATTATTTGAATTCTGTGTAATAGTGAATTAATTTAATAATTGTGTAACTAAACTGTTTTAAATAGAGACAATTGCAGAAGATTTTAAAAAGTCAATGAGCAGAAAAGAAAATTGGCAGCTGAGAGTATTAAGAGAACTGAGTTCTCCAAAACACAAAAACATAGTGCCTAGTCAGGTTTGTCTGAAGTTCATGTAAGAAGTTGAAGACTGAGAAAAAAAACCTGAAAAATTGAACTAGAAGTGTTTGCGTATGATTTTTAAGGTTGGACTACATTCTGTAGATTAAGTTTTAAGAAAACATGTATTAGATCTCATAAACTGACTGACAAATATACTACTTGTGGCTGGTAGTAGAAATAATTTTCAGCACACTTACACATTAATGTGTCTACATAATTTTCCTATCTTAGCTACTACTATCTTTTGTATATATTTAAGGAAATTTCAAGATGCCAAAATTTGTAGAATTTAGCAAAAAAATTAATCTGTTTTTCAAGAACACTTGTTCTGCTTTTTTTCTGTCCCCTTGGCTTCACTTTCTTAATAAACCATGAACGTTATATCAGGCCAAAAAGACAGATGATACCTACTTCAACATTTATCTCGTGGAATCTTTCTTATTTCTTTAAATAAAAAGAGATGGATATTGAGAAAGTCATCAGTCACCACTGCCATCCCCCCTACTGGTAATAGAGAAGGAGTCAAGCAATCTGAGCATCTGCCGGGGTCAGTCAACTAGAAGAGACTTTTGACATGGAAACACATTTCATGATATAGCTCTCCCTCCAGAATGCGTACTAATCTTAATCTTGGACTCCATTTTTTTTTTTTAGGAAGAAAGATTGATGTTTTTGTATCTCAAGAAAACTGTCTACCTTTTCCTATGCTGTTTTCATCACCAAGTTTTTTTTTTTTTTTTTTAACTATCTGCTGCTGCTAAGTCACTTCAGTCGTGTCTGACTCTGAGCGACCCCATAGATGGCTAGCTCATACTTTAAACATAAAACCTCCTCTCTCAATTGTCTTTTCACCTCCTAGTGTGTGATTTTAAAATGAAATGGGAAAAAGAAGTTTGTCTTCTGCAGGACATAGCATACATTTGGTACTACATACTTGTCAAGTTTTCAAAAGTGAGATTACAACAGAGATGATAAATGAAGGTGGTGTTCTTATGTTCCCTTCTCTTTTCAAGTCCATTTAATTCTCCTTCCCTTCATTCTCAATTTCCCTACTCCTAAAACACTCATTCTTGTTCCCACTATATAAAATGGACAGACATTTGTCCTATGCCTACTAAACACAAGGCCCCAGAGCAAAAGAACAATTTTGTCTTAGCTGTGGATAGAGAAGAATTGAAAAGAAAATGGGATATAGTGTTCACGAATTTCTTAAGCACAAGATTTATTCATTAAAAAAATATTGAACACTAGGTACTAGGGACACGTGATTTATGGCCACTCTGCCTTCAAGGGGCTCAGATGACTAGGAAAGGCCTAAAGGTAAACATACCATCGTATCAGTACCATATCATAGCTATACCAGAGGTCTTTAAAGATGCTGCGTAAATTCAGAATAAAGGTAAAAACTCTGAGCTCATGTGGAGAGAGGTCAAGGAAGTAAGTCATCGTAAAGAAGATGCCACTCAGATGACCGAAGGAGCAGTGTAATGAGAAGGGAGTGAAGGTTATTCCAGTGTGAGTGGCATGTGTGAGGGCAGAAAGCAAGGAAGCATTTATTCTTCAGGGAAAGAAGGCTGCTCAGTGTGGTTAGAGAACAGGATGAATAGAGGGGAGTTTGGGAAGAACTGGGGGTGTGGAACAGCTAGAAGGGTTGCTGTGCTGGCAGGAATGACCAGTCACTGTTTTCAATGTTGTATATGTTTTCTAACATTTACTCTTTACAACAATTTTGAGTCAAGTATTATTACCCCTATTTTTCCACAAGAGAAATCTTAGCTCAGATAAAGTAAAACTAAACCTCCAAATATCTCAAGTTTACATTGGCAGAAAGTGGCAGAGACAGGATTTGGATTCAGATTTAATAGGCTTTTTAAAGCTTTAGCCTGTGATTCATTGAAGAGTGGAAGGGAAAGGGAGGTCTACCTTCTTGTTTGCAATGGGAATTTGAATTTTATGTATATGCAGTAGGAATTGAAAGAAACATTTTAAGCAAGAGGAAAGGAAAGTCCATCATATACCAAGAGGAAAGCAGTTTTTTAAAGAATTTCTTTTGTTAACATTAGTAGCAATATTTTGGCTACCTGATGTGATGAGCTGACTCATTGGAAAAGACCCTGATGCTGGGAAAGATTGAGGGCAGGAGGAGAAGGGCATGACAGAGGATGAGATGGTTGGATAGTATAATCGACTCCGTCGACATGAGTTTGAGCAAACTCTGGGAGGTAGTGAAGGACAGGGAAGCCTGGTGTGCTACTGTCCACAGGGTCACAAAGAGTCGGACACAACTTAGTGACTGACAGCAACAACGTTAGTAGCATATAGTCATTAGTATTAAAGATTGCCTCAAGTCAATAATTGGGCAGGAACAAAATATAATTAAATTTTTCTGTGGTAACTGGATATAGTCATCTATATAAAATTAAAGTAAGATACAATTTAATTTAGAAAAGCACCCTGAAAGGACAAAAAGCTAAAGTTTGCTGATTGCACAATTTTCAGTACATTCTCAACTCATTGACATTTAAGAATTCAGAATGAATTAAGAACAGAGAACAGCTCAAATACATCTGCAGAAGAACCACTTTCTTTCTTTTTTTTTTTGGGGAGAAGAACCACTTTCATGATTATTTAGGGTCGATGTCAACACAAGATCCAAACAAACCCAGTATGACACAATAACTGTCATAGCCAGGCTTTTCATACTCGATGATAAAGGAAATCAGTCCTGAATATTCATTGGAAGAACTGATGAAGCTGAAACTCCAATACTTTGGCCACCTGATGTGAAGAACTGACTCATTTGAAAAGATCCTGATTCTGGAAAAGACTGAAGGCTGGAGGAGAAGGGGATGACAGAGGATGAGATGGTTGGATGACATCACTGACTCAATGGACATGAATCTGAGTAAACTCCGGGAGTTGGTGATGGACAGGAAGGCCTGGAGTGCTGCAGTCCATGGGGTTGCAGAGAGCTGGACACGACTGAGCAACTGAACTGAACTGATAAATTAAAAATCTGTATAAATTTGAAGCAAATCTGTAAAAATTGTTAGCATCAGGTGGAGGTCAGTGTACAAACTTATTTTTATCTGAAACAAAAGGCATACTGTACTGTGTTGTTTTATAGGAAATAAAGCATAAACCAAGAAGAACTCCTATATTAGGCCCTATGATGTCCCTGAACTACATGCACAGAAACTCAGTTGATGTGCAAAGCATGCTGACTTGCTATAATCCAAATGTTTGTGTTTATTTCCTTCCCATTTTTTAGAAAAATAAGTAAAACCATGAATAAGCCAAACAGTCTGATGCTTTAATCTACTCATGTTACCTTTTATTGCAAAGTATGTGTGTATTGTAGAGGAAATCTCAATATAGAAATTAACTTGGAAAGAGACGTTTTTAAAAAGAGAGGGAAAGGTACTTTTCCCTCTGAATTCCATATTTAAAGATGATGATTATAGATTGAGTGAACTCATTCAAGCTGATTCTTCCACTTTGAATCTTGATTCTTCTACTTATTAGCTGGATGATCTGAACAAGTTACTTATCAGTTCTGAGGCTCAGTTTCCTAAACTGGAAAATGGAAATGAAACCTGCCCTTCCTCTAGAATTGGTATGAAGTTTAAAAGTGATAATGTGAGGATACACTCAGTTCATCAAGGCTCCCCATTGCCCTGCCTACAGGAGGTCATGCATAAATTGGTGTCAATACCTGGCTGCTGCCAAAAAGACAGTCTTGCTGAGAAACACATGTGTTTATCCAAAAATAAAGATGATTCTAAGTATGAATATTGGAATTTGTCTGAATATTCAAATACTAATTATGTTGGTATTTGTTTTTCATTGTTGTTTAGTTGCTAAGTCATATGCAACTCTTTTGCATTCCCATAGCCTGTAACCCATCAGGCTTGTTTGTCCATGGGATTTCCCAGGCAAGAATACTGGAGTGGGTTGCCATTTTCTTCCCCAGGGGATCTTCCCAACCCAGGGATCGAACCTATGTCTCCTGCATTGGCAAGCAGATTCTTTACCTCTGAATTACCAGGGAAGCCCAGTTATTCATTAGAAGGTTGGAATTTTGATGCTTCTGCCTTCCTCAAAACAATTGGATTTCATCAAAATAAATTTTTTAAAAGATAGCAGCAAGATGCTCTTGAAGAAACCCTTATCTGGAACATGACTTATGAAGATGCTTTCTTTACTCCCCAAACCTAGTTTTAGATTCTCATGAGAAGACAGCTTGGTTCTAATTGCCAATCTGCAGGATAAAGCACGATCTCGCTTTTTCTCTTATGACAGAGCTTGTTTTGAAACCAAACCAAAAAGACTTCAAAGATACTCAGGATAACTCTGCCAAGAACTTGGGTAAGGGTCCTTTTTTTTCTTCCTTTTTTCTTGCAGCTGATTTTGGAATCTGTAATTTGGGGTTGCCATGGAAATAAGTCACACATGTGAGTTCCTTTGGCAAAAGTGCCAGTTTGTGAATGGTGAATATTCAAGGTGGTATCAGGCTCATGTACACTGAGAATAGTTCAGTTCTAAAGTATCCAGAAATCTTAGTCATAGGTGTACTAAAGAGGGCACTGCTTTAGTGACTTAGAAAACAATTGCCTAATACATTTCTCTACTGCGTGGACTATGCCTGCTGAGATGTGAAGAGTAGATTCTTCTGTGTGGGTGTGTCATGGTGCTATACACATATTGACCAGGACAGGTTGATTTCTTTCTCACCAACAATGAATGAAATGTTAATAAGAATACTGACTTGATGTTTCAATATTATGTTTTGGTCAATCAACTTTGGTATCTTTAAATTAACCTTGAAAAAGAACTCCAGTTGAGTTGAGCTGTCAGCATAAAACTTCACTCTAAAGAAAGGTTGATACATTAAAAACTATACTCACTGTTCTGTGGGTTGCTTTATATACTCTACAAAGCTACTTAAATTCTAGTTTTAAATGTATTTTTGTTATCCTTATTCTTCTTACTCACTTGCCTACTTCTTTCACTTACTAAAACAGATAGCAGAGAGGAGGTAGATGAATAGGTAAGGAAATTTCCAAGTGGTATGCATTCTGAAGACATACATTTCAGATGTCAGGATGCTGGAGAAGTAATATTTATGTACTAGTAAGTATTTTCATCTTGTTTTAGTATACTTTGCACTTGGATCCCCTGACATAACTAGTAAAATAGACTTCATGACTAAGAGGTTCTAGTTACAGAAACCCAAGAAGAAATTTTCTGTTGTTTTGAGTAGCCCCCAAATAAAATTTAACCTACTATTGATACATACGATTGAAATTCCCATTCCAATTCTGTTATTGTGATTCAGGTCTCAATTCACTACCTTTTTCAGGATTTGCAAATCTCTATAGTTATTTTATGCTCTACTCTGACCACATTGAATGACTATGCTTTTATTCCTTTTTATATACCATTTCCATAAGTATAACTTTTTTCAATTCATTACCCACCACTATATATGTGGTATTTATGTATATCTATCAATATATTATCATCTTTCAAACCTTCAGTTCAGTTCAGTCCAGTTCAGTTCAGTTCAGTCAGTCAGTCACGTCCGACTCTTTGCAACCCCATGAATTGTAGCACGCCAGGCCTCCCTGTCCATCACCAACTCCCGGAGTTTACTCAAACTCATGTCCATCGAGTCAGTGATGCCATCCAGCCATCTCATCCTTTGTCATCCCCTTCTCTTCCTGCCCCCAATCCCTTCCAGCATCAGGGTCTTTTCCAATGAATCAACTCTTCGCATAAGGTGGCTAAAGTACTGGAGTTTCAGCTTCAGCATCAGTCCTTCCAATGAACACCCAGGACTGATCTCCTTTAGGATGGACTGGTTGGATCTCCTTGCAGCCCAAGGGACTCTCAAGAGTCTTCTCCAACACCATAGTTCAAAAGCATCAATTTCTCAGTGCTCAGCTTTCTTCACAGTCCAACTCTCACATCCATACATGACCACTGGAAAAACCATAGCCTTGACTAGATGGACCTTTTTTGGCAAAGTAATGTCTCTGCTTTTTAATATGCTATCTAGTTAAAACCTTACATGTATACAAAACTATTTCTTACTTGTTTCTCTCTTGCCTTCATTACAGAAGACCTGGAGTATTCATTTGAAGTTTATAGAATTTGCCTTAAATAGGTATCTTAGACAAGTGCTAAAATTAAAACAGTAGACTCACTAATCTTCAAAGATAACATTTTATATTCTCCATACCAACATGCAAAAAACTTCATTCCCTAGATTGCTTGATGCTTGGTGTGTGTCCAAAAGGTGCCATGATGAACAATTCACAGATTTTTGTCAAATTTAGTTTGCCGAGTGCACATACATGCAGCCAAAGGGTGACTAGGTAGAATTCCAACAGAGCATAATAGAAAAGCCACAACATAAAAAACTGGAAAGAGGGGTAAAGGTGACAACTCAAGAGAAAATGCTTAAATGAAACGAGAGGGAAATGTTGGAAAGAGAATAAAACACTTCACAGGAAAAAAAGAAGTAAAAGAAAAATGAACAGATTACAGACAGAATCATTCTATAACTGAACACATCTGAAGTGTCAGGCAATACATCTCTAAAAATGTATTTGGGAGAGCAGTCATTTCTTTTTAATAGTAAGCTATTCTCAAATGCTATGAAAGACATGAGGTTTGGTGTCAATTCTACTCTCGGCATCTAGTCTTTCTGTATGGACACAAAAGGAAACCATGAGGCTAAAAAAAGGTAGAAGACAGTTTTTATAGAAGGAGAAAAAAGAAATGATATTGACATTGTTGCAAAAAGCAGTTTAAGACTATTACTCTTCTAAATACTTATGCATATGTGCTGTGACTTCCAGGTACCTTTAACAGCATTGTTGCCAAACAGTGATTTGAAATCAAATGCCTGGCATACTCTATGTTGCATGTTCCATTGTATATTTGAAAAACCTGTCTAATAAAACTGTGGGAGGAATTGTGGAGTGAGTTTTTCTTCATGGGAGTTGTAAAATTCACTTACAGTGGCTTCAGTAAAGTTTCACAGTGTTTAAACTGCTAAAACATTTCTTTAAGCACAAGGTATCAAAATGGTTGAGAACCGCAATCATTATAAAGCATTGAACATTTTAAGTAGGCTTTTGAACTTATCTGTTTTTGTTATAGAGATTTCCTTTAGTCCCGACACCAGTGCCAGATTTCTATTCTTGCACATTTTCATTCCACTAAAAAGAAGACAAGAAGAATTTCAGCTCTTTCCAAGGAAGTGTTTTGTAGAAAAAGATTGATATAATGTGCCTGTTGAGATTTATTCCCTCTCAAACAGAAAATAACAGACCAATTGAACTTTATTTTATATTTGATGGATGGACAAAGATTTAGGACTTTTGAATGCCTCACTACCAATTAGAAAAAAATACTGTTTGGAGATGTAATAATGAGAAATAAGTTGTCAACACAAAAAAGAAATCATTGGGAGACTCTAGTGCCCAGTTTGTTTCTGTCATTTTTATCTTTCTTTGGATATGGCACTACAAAACAACGCTAAAAATGTAATAGAAATAAATATACAACCTGTATTGCATGATGTTTTTAGCTAGACTGCTCTCAAGGGAATTAAAATGAGGATGAGATGGTTGAATGGTGTCACTGAATCAATGGACATGAGTTTGAGCAAGCTCTGGGAGATGATGAAAGATAGAGAAGCCTGGCATGCTGTAGAGTCCTCAAGTTTTTCCATTTTTTAATATTCTTTTCTCCCCTAGAAAGGGAAATACATTAATATGAAATTAGCTGTCCCCAATTTTTTCTGTCCATGTTCATCTCAAGTCTTTGAAGTGACAATACAAGTCATAAATAAAACTGAGAATTTTTGATTATATTAGTTTCAGGTGTACACTATAGCGATTCAGTATTTTTATAGTTATACTCACTTAAAGTTATTATAAGTAACATATATATATAATATGTAAATAATATAATTATAATGTAAACTTTATAAAGTTATTATAAAATATTATACAAGTTATTATAAGATATAGGCTATATTCCCTCCATATGGTGTACATGCAGTATAGCATATATGCTGTACATATATCCTCATAGCTTATTTATTTCACACACACAAGTTTGTACCTATTAATTCCCTACCCTTATCTTGTCCCTCCTCTATCCCTCTACCCACTGGTAATCACTAGTTTCTTCCATAAATCTAGTTCTGTTTTGTTATATTCATTCATTTGTGTTTTTTTTTTTTAAGATTCCATATACCAGTGATGACATACAGCATTTGTCTTTCTCGGTCTTACTTATTTCACGAAGCATAATATCTCTGACTATTCATATTGTTGCAAAAGACAAAATTTCATTCTTTTTTGCGGCTGAGTAATATTCCATTGTAATATTAAAAAGCAGAGACGTCACTTTGCCAACAAAGGTCCATAGAGTCTAAGCTATGGTTTTTCCAGTAGTCACATACAGATGTGAGAGTTGGACCATAAAGAAGGCTGAACACTGAAGAACTGATGCTTTTGAACTGTAGTGTTGGAGAAGATTCTTGAGAGTCCCTTGGACAGCAAGGAAATCAAACCAGTCAATCCTAAAGGAAATCAGTCCTAAATAGTCATTGGAAGGACTGATGCTGAAGCTCCAATACTTTGGCCACCTGATATGAAGAGCCTACTCATTGGAAAAGACCTTGATGCTGGGAAAGACTGAGGGCAGGAGAGAAGGGGGCAGCAGAGGATGAGATGGTTGAATGTTGTCGCTGAATCAATGGACATGAGTTTGAGCAAGCTCCGGGAGATGATGAAAGATAGAGAAGCCTGGCATGCTGCAGTCCATGGGGTCACAAATAGTCAGACATGACTTAGCAACTGGACAATGAACAACAATATTCCATTGTACATATACATCACAGCAACTTTGTCCATTCTTATGTTAATGGACACTTAGGTTGCTTCCATATCTTGACTATTGTATATAATGCTGCTGTAAATATTAGGTTGCCCATATCTTTTCAAATTAGTGTTTTTTATTTTGATATATACCCAGGAGTGGAATTGCTGAATAACATGGTAGTTCTATTTTTAGTTTTTTAAGGAGCCTCCATAGTGTTTTCCATAGTGCCTGTACTGATTTACATTCCCACTAATAGCAAACAGAGGTTCACTTTTTTTCACATTCTTGCCAGCATTTGTTATTTGTGGTCCTTTTAATGATAGCAGTTCAGACAGTCATGAGGTGATATCTCATTATGGTTTTGATTTGCATTTGTCTGATGATTTGCAATGTTGAGCATCTTTTCATTGGTGTATTGGCCATCTTCTTTGGAAAAATGTCTTTTTAGGTCTTCTGCCCATTTTTGATAGGATTTTTAAAAAATATTGAGTTGCATAAGCTGTTTATATACATTTTGGATTTTAGCCTCATGTCAGTCATATCATTTGCAAATATTTTCTCCCATTCTATAGATTGTCTTTTGTTTTGTCAGTAGTTTACTCTGCCATGCAAAAGCTTTTAAGTTTAATTAGGTCCTTTTTGCTTATTTTTGCTTTTGTTTCCTTTGTTTTAGGAGACAGAATCATGAAAATAGTGCCTAGGTTTATGTCACAGAGTGTTCTGCCTATATTTTCTTCTGTAGATTTTTGGGTTTTGATTCTATATTTAGATTTTTAATCCATTCTGAACTTACTTTTGTATATGAGATAAGTTCTAAATGTATTCTTTGACATATTCTTTCCAGTTTTGCCAGCACCACTTACTGAAGAGACTGTCTTTTCTTCATTGTAATCTTGCCTCCTTTGTTGTAGATTAATTGACCGTAAGTGCATGGATTTATTTCTGTGGTCTCTGTTTTGTTCCATTGATCTATGTATCTGTTTTTGTGCCCGTACAATGTTGTTTTGATGGCTGTAGCTTTGTGGTACAGTCTGAAGTCAAGAAGAGTGATACCTCCAGCTTTGTTCTTTTTTCTCAAGATTTCTTTGGCTGAAGAGTCTTTCATATTTCCACATAAATTTTAGAATTGTTTGACCTAGTTGTGAAAAATGTCATGGGTATTTCTATAGGGATTGCATTAGACCTGTAGATTGCCTTGTGTGGTAAGCACAGTTTAACAATGCTGATTTCTTCTAATCCATAAACTTGGTATATCTTTCCATCTATTTGTGTCACCTTTGATTTCTTCACTAGTGTCTTACAGTTTTCTGAGTACAAGTTTATTACTGCCTTAGTTAGATTTATTCCTAGATATTTTATCCTTTTTGATGATATTGTAAATGAGATTATTTTCTTAATGTCTCTTTCTGGTAGTTTGTTGGGAGGGTTATGCCTCCATCTTTGTTCTTTTTTTCTTAAGATTGCTTTGGCAATTCAGGATCTTTTGTGGTTCCATATCAAATTTTAGGGTATTGGAGTTTTCATCTTTTTTTGATTGTCCTTTATATTTTCTCTTTGATAACAACTTCTAATGTTTCCTTCTGTTCATTCAATTTTCTCCCAAGTTCTTTGATCATCTTTACAACCATTACCCTGTAACTATTTTGGGTAGGTTGCCTGTCTCCCTTTACTTACTTCTTCTTCTGGGGTCTTATCTTGTTCCGTTGTTTGAAACATGTTTCTCTGTCATCTCGTTTTGCCCAGTTTGCTATTTTTATTTCTATGTATTTTTTACTTTTGTTATGTTTCCCAACTTTGTAGAAGTGGCATTTGGTAAGAGATGTCCTATGCATCCCAAGAATACACTCCCCTCTGGTCACCAGAGCTCTGTGCTCTAAGGGTGCCCCCTATGTGGGCTTCATGGGTTCTTCTGTTGTGGTTGTTTGATCACTGTGGGTGGTGTATTAGGTGTGGCTGGCCGCTGTTTGGTTGGTTGCCTGTGCCTGCTTTGTGTGGAGACTGCTGGCAGCTGCTGGCTGGTGGAGTTGTGTCTTGAGGCAACTGGCTTTGGAGCCCTGAGGGGTCCTGGGACATGTGATAGCCTGTTGGTGGGTGGGACTGAAACCTGACATGAGTGACTGTGAGCTCTGGGGTGTCCAAGAGTTGATACTGGTCCACTGACGAGTGGAGATAGAGCCTGGGGCTACTGGCTGAGGGGTTCAAGTGTCCCCAACCTGATGCTGGCCTGAGGGTGATCAGGCACTGGGTCCAGAGGATCTCGGGGCAGGTGCCTGATGACTGGTATGTTAGACAAGTGCTGAGCCACCGGTGGGTAGAGTCAGGTCCTGAGGTCTCTGGCTGCAGGGTTTGGGGTTCTTGGAGCCCTGCCACTCTGCTGCCAGCGCTCCGGTTAGTTGAGGGCAAGGTTCAGAGATCCCACTGGCAGGTGTAACTGTATCCTGGGGTGGCTGACTGAGGAGCCCAAAGGGTCTCAGAATGGGTGTTGGCCTGTTGGTCTGCAGGGCTGGGGCCTAGGGGTGCTGGGGCTTGTGCTGATCTGCTGGTAAGTGAACTGGGTCCTGACACAGCAGGCTGTGATGCTAAAAAATGTTTTTCCCCAAACTAAAATCAACCCCATAGTGACATGTTAAAAGGAAGGAGTCAACTGAAAGAGCTCCCAGTTGTCAAACTTAAAACAATTAGAGTAACAAAATAAAGTAATACTGGATTATAGTCCAATGTATAAAAATTCATGAGTTTATACTAACATAACTAGAATAGCAAAATAAGTGGAGATATCAGTCAAATCTCCCATGCAAAAGAATTCCACATAATTTATGTATTGTGCCCTGAAGGGCATGGAACATAAGTTCCCACTCTTTATTTATTTATTTATTTCCCACTCTTTATGAGCTATGGAAAGTGATTTCCTTTCAGAGAATACAGTATGGGAAGGGGCAGAAAGATTAATTTCATTCTGGAGATCTCTGACAACTATTAACTCTGCAAAGTGATCAATGTTGGAATCAACAATAATGTCATGTTAATTGTATGTACTTTTGATATTATTTCATGACAATGGCACTTTACCTCTGTTTTTTCTTCAAAAAATTCATAACTCCAGTTAATCATGAGAAAAATATCAGACAAATCTCATTTGAAGGATGGTTATAAAATACCTGACCAGTATTCCTCAAAACTGTCAAGATTATAAAAAATAAGGAAAATCTGAAAACTGTCACAGCCAAAACAGCCTAAGGAGACACGACAGCTAGATGTAATGTGGGTATCCTGAGTGGGATCCTAGCTTTTCCGGAGGCTACCTAAGGGACTGATTTTCTGCTGGACTTGTCATAGAGTGCTGATGGGACCCAGCATACTGTAGGTAACTGGGTGCCACTAAAAACAAAGACAGTGGCTTGAACTAGTATGAAATTTTGAGAGTTTCTCAAGACTACTTAAGAATTAACTTAACCAAGGAGGTGAAAGACTTGTACACTGAAAACTAAAAAACACTGATGAAGGAAATTAAAGAATACACAAATAAATAGAAGGGCATCCACATTCATAAATTAGAGACAATATTGTTTAAACATCCTCACTACCCATAGTGATCTATAGATTCAATGAAATCCACATCAAAATCCCAACGGCATTTAAAAAAATAGAAATACAAAAAGTGTTTTTATTTTATTTTTTTTTTTTACAAAAAGTCTTAAAATTTATATGAATCCAAAAAGGACCATGAATAGCCAAAACAATCTTGAGAAGGAAAAATCAAGCCATCACACTTCCTGATTTCAAGATATATTGCAAAGCTATAATAATCAAACCAGCATGGTATTGGCATTAAGACAAGCATATAGAACAATACAACAGAATAGTGAGTCAGAAATCAACTCATGCATATTGTCAACTGATCTTTGACAAGGGTGTCAAGAATACACAGTGGAGAAAGAATAATGTCTTCAACAGACAGTGCTAGAAAAATTAGATTGCTACATACAAAATGATGAAATTAGTCCCTTGTCATATGCAAAAATCAACTCAAAATGGATTAAAGACTTAAACGTAAGGTTTCAAACTATAAATCTCCTATAACAAAACATAAAGCAGAAGCTCCATGACATTGGTCTTGACACTGAATTTTTCGATTTGACATCAACTGCAAAGGAAGAAAAGCAAAAATAAACAAGTGGGACTGCATCAAATTAAGAAGCCTTTGCATAGCAAAGGAAGCCAACAAAATGAAAAGACAAGCTACTGAGGGGGAGAAAATATTTGCAAATTATATATCTGATAAGGAGTTAATGCCCATGTATATAAAGAACTCATACAACTCAACAGCAAATACAAACATTCTAATTAAAACATAGACTGAGGAACTATGTATAGACATGTACATACAAAATGTATAGACATTTTCCAAAGACAATATTCAAAAGGCTGAAAAGTATAGGAAGAGGTATTCAATGTCACTAACTCTTCAGTTCAGTTTAGTCACTCAGTCGCATCTGACTCTTTGCAACCCCATGGACAGCAGCACGCCAGGCTTCCCTGTTCATCACCAACTCCTGAAGCTTGTTCAAACTCATGTCCATCGAGTCGGTGATGTCATCCAACCATCTCATCCTCTGTCATCCCCTTCTCCTCCTTCCTTCAATCTTTCTCAGCATCAGGGTCTTTTCCAATGAGTCAGTTCTTTGCATCAGGTGGCCAAAGTTTCTGCTTCAGCATCAGTCCTTCCAATGAATATTCAGGACTGATTTAGGAGGGACTGGTTTGATCTCCTTGCAGTCCAAGGGACTCTCATGAGTCTCCTCCAACACCACGGTTCAAAAGCATCAATTCTTTAGCGCTCACTAACCATTAGGGAAATACACAAAACCGTTAGGGGAATACCTCAAAACCACAATGAAATACTCTCACTCCTGTTAGAATGACTGGGATAAAAAAGACAAGAGATAACAAGTGTTGGCAGGGATATTGGAAAAAGGAAACCTCTCTGCACTGCTGGTACAAATGTAAATTTGTGCAGCCACTATGGAAAATAATATGGAAGTTCCTCAAAAAATTAAAAGTAGAACTACCACATGATCTAGCAATTTCACTGCTGGATATTTATCTGAAGGAAACAGAACTATTATCTTAAAGAGATATTTGCACCCCCATGTTCATTGTAGTATTATCTACAATAGCCAAGACATGAGAACAACTTTAGTAACAATTGACAGATGAATGGATAAGGAAAATATGGTGTATATATAAATGGCATATTATTTAACCATTAAAAATAAGGGTATCCTGCTGTTTGTAATGACAGGGATAGATCTTGAGGGCATTATGCTTAGTGAAATAAGTTAGAGAAAGACAAATTTTGTACGATTTCATTTATGTGTGGCATCTAAAAAATCACACAGATTGATGGTTGATGATGAAGAAAATTTGAGGGTAGGGAAAATGGATGAAGGTGGTCAAAGGGTATAAATTTCCAGTTATGAGATAAATGAGTTCTGGGGATGTAATATATAGCATTGTGACTATTGTTAATGCCGTATTGTGTATTTGAAAGTTGCTAAGAGAGTAGATCTTAAAAGTTCTCATCACATGAAAAAAAAATGTGTAAGGTGATATATGTTAACTGAATTTATTGTGGTGATCATTTGCAGACATATATGCATATAATAATTGCAATCATTATGCTGTATACCCTTAAACTATTGAATAGTAGTGTTATATGTCATTATATCTCAAAATTGAAAAAAAGAATTACATACTTTGAAGATTTTTATTTTGACTTCCACATCATTAGAGAATTGATAAAGTTTTCTCTAGGTTTGACCAATGCAATTATTTCTTTTCTCTCAGGTATGAACTTTTCTTCTTGTGGACTATAATTTTTGTTAATCCTTTCCTGAGCATACATTGAACTTCTTGGAAAAGATTATTCCTTTCTGAGGTAATAATAAAGCAAATGTATAATGTGTTTCCCATGAGACCAGTATTGTTTGAAGTGTTTTACAGGTGTTAATTTGCTTGATGCTCACAACAACCCTACTGAATGGCTTCTATTATTAATATTTCCATTTAACAAATGAGGGAAATTAGTCTCATAATAATAATAATACCATATAGTGGGCAGAGCAGGGACTATGAATTTACTCATTAAATATTAGGCTCTTATATAAAAATGTGGCTTTAGGGTATTGGAGTCCATATTACTAAATTACTACATTTTCAGTTTGTATATGAAAGTGCTCAGTTGACAGGTTTAAATAACAATTACATCTGGAGGAAAGCTTTGTTTCATTTAGAATGCTCTAAGGAATGGTACCTGTCTGCTTCATGTAGTGTTGTGAGGAATGGCTGACATCTGCTTGGCACTCTGTTGTTTAGGTTTCAGTGTTCCTCAACACTCTGCCTTTGAGTGTTCTGCCCCAGCTGCCATGACTGGAAGAAATTCTAATCTGTTTCTTGTAATTGGAGGGATATTTTATTGAATGAGATCCAAGAGGAAGACTGATTCCCAGGCTACCCCCAACCCAAGGCCAACTGACATCAGTGCTCCTTAGTTGTGTCCTTGATATAGTTTTGAACTTAAAAAACTTTTGACTTACCTAATTAAAAGTACATGAATACAGATTTCTAAGATATCAACTGCTAATAAGAACCATCAAATACCTAATAATGATTTTCTTAGCTTGATCAGTGATCTCCACAGGAAGGAGATTGGCAATTCAGCAGGTGGAACATTTCCCACTGAACCAGACCTAAAGCAAAACCCAGGAATTCAATCTTCCCCAGGAACAGGTATCTTTCCACTGAGAAATGGGACAAAGAAGGTGTTTATTGATGGTATTAAAAAATATATTTATTTTGAAGTGCTCTAGTGTGCTGGTTAAAATCCAGTTTGGATAATTATATTCTTTTCATAGAAATTCCACCCACAATTATAACTGCCAACTCCAATTTCCCCAGCAGTTTGAATTCTAAATAGCCTTTCTTTGACACACATTGTTCTTTAGTTCCACTTTGCAATTTCTGGCCCACTCCCTTCCACTGCCAACAAGCCGCCTCTCCCCGCCCCCCCCGCAACTGACTGACTGGGATAAAGTAGCACAGCTAAATATTTTTGGGTATAATGAAGTGATTTGAAATGAATGGCATTATATTAAAGTGATGTAGTACTTATTAAAATACAATCTGATCATGTAGACTTTCACGCTGCTGCTGCTAAGTTGCTGCAGTTGTGTCCGACTCTGTGCGACCCCGTAGACTGCAGCCCACCAAGCTTCCCCGTCCCTGGGATTCTCCAGGCAAGAACACTGGAGTGGGTTGCCATTTCCTTCTCCAATGCATGAAAGTGAAAAGTGAAAGTGATGTCCCTCAGTCATGTCCAACTCTTAGCAACCCCATGGACTGCAGCCTACCATGCTCCTCCCTCCATGGGATTTTCCAGGCAAGAATACCAAGTGGGTTGCCATTGCCTTCGCTGGTAGACTTTCACAGGTTTTTGGAATTCCTCTGATGATGAATACTTTTGGCTTTTTCACTTATGATACACTATAAACCTAGAACTTGATGTACTATATTCTCTTTTTTTTTATTATACAATTTTCAGGTGTATAGCATTGCAGTCAACATCTGTATATGCTAAAGAGTGATCACCACCATAAGTCTAGTTACCATCCATTACCCTGTAGTTGACCTTCACCCATTTCCACCTCTCCTCCCCTTTCTCTCTGGTAAATACTAATTGTTTTCTATATCTATTAGGTTGTTTTTATTTTATTTTTTATTGCTTTTATTTTTAGATTCCACATATGAGTAAAATCATGTGGTATTGGTCTTCCTCTGACAGATTTATTTCACTCAAGATCCATCTATGTTGTTGCAGATGACAGGATTTCATTCTTTTTTATGGCTCATTAGTATTCCATTATTCAATGAAAGGACTGATGCTGAAGCTGAAGCTCCAATACTTTGGTCACCTGATGCAAAGAACCAACTCATTGGAAAAGACCCTGATTCTGGGAAAGATTGAGGGCAGGAGGAGAAGGGGGCAACAAAGGATGAGATGATTAAATGGCATCATTGACTCAATGGATATGAGTTTGAGCAAACTCTGAGAGGTAGTGAAGAAGAGGGAAGCCTGGCATGCTGCAGTCCATGGGGTCTCGGAGTTGGATATGACTGAGGAACTGAACAACACAAGTCTTCCATTATAGATATAGATGTAGTGTATATATATATATAAATTTAATTATAAATATGTAATTTAATATATAATGTATTTATATAAATAGAAATATTTATATATTTATATATAATATATTTAATTAAATTATAAATATGTAACCTAATATATAATATATTTATTATAGATATATTATATATATGCCACATATATATATATACACCACATATATATATGTGGTGTATATATATATATATATATAAATACACACACACACCCACATACACACATCCCCCCACATCTTCATCCATTTATCCACTGTGGGTCATTTCAATTGTTTCCATATCTTGGCTACTGTAAATAATGCTTTAGTGAAAATATATTTTCTCATCTATGTTTTCTTGTCCTTTGGATAAATACCTACAAAACTAGCTGGGTGATATGGTAGTTCTGGTCTTAATTTTTTAAGGAATCTCCATACCCTTTTCCACAGTGATTGTGTACTCTATCCTTTAGCTTTTAAAAACATAAATATGTGAGTGTGTTACCTGCCTGATGAAAACATATTCATGCTGTTGGTTTTCATTTCATAAAGTATGATATGTTAGTCACTCAGTTGTGTCCGACTCTTTATGATCCCATGGACTGTAGCCCACCAGGTTCTTCTTTCCTTGGAATTCTCCAGGCAAGAATACTGGTATGGGTAGCCATTCCCTTCTCCAGGAGATCTTCTCAACCCAGGGATCGAACCTGGGTCCCCTGCATTGTAAGCAAATTCGTTACCGTCTGAATCACAAGGGGAGCCCCATAGTATGACATATATGAAAGATAAAGTACTTCATATGGAAAACACAGAGTACTTCACTAACACGTATATCAAACTCCTTCCTTCAACTAAGAAATATATGAAAGTTAATTTGTTTTTCTTCTTAAGACCTTATAATTTTAAAATTGAGTGAACCAAAAATAAAAAGAATTTTCCTTAGAACTAGTCTTCAGAAGAGTTGTTATATCTTACGGTGAAAGCAGTTTTGAGAACTAATTTCTTTATTAACTATGGATATCCTTTATTCTTCCATCCTTGCACATCACTGTTTTTATCCCCCAAACTCAGAAAAGCATGATTAATTTCTTATTCTTTATTCCTGTCAGTCCCTTTTGTTTATGTTTCATGTCTTTCCATTCCTTGCACCCTCCTTTAAAAATTGAGTGTGCATAATGAATTTTGAATTTCACCTTTTTATTAATGCCTATGTAATGCATAATAATCACTATTCAGATAAACTAAACTAAATTCTTTGAAACACTGGGAACTTTGAAAAGTGAAAGACGTTAATGAATAATTACTGTGCACTAATTGTAAGACAGACATATTAAAATGTTAGATATAATGATTATTACTTTTATTTTCACTAACTAAAAGTTGGCATCAAAGCTCAAGGCCTCACAGCATGCCTTGAGTAAAGCCTGATTTATACACCTACTCTTCTCATTCCCTAGCCTGAGTTTCAGTCATCTAAGGCCAATTGTTATGATATATCATTGCAGTCAGCAATGGCAACAGTACATGAACCTCCTCTGTCAACACATAAGTCAATCCTATTGCCAATCTCCAGTTCCAGCTTGTATTATTCTTATTGTAACAGTGAAGTAAAATTAAATCTCTGCCAGTACCCTTTTTCATATAGTTAAGGAGGAGAATAAGCATACACCATGAAAAAACTTGTTACTCATCTAGGTGATGTAATTCAGAGGTTGTTATTATATTTTCCTACCTCAAGGTAAAGGCAACAGGCAAGAACACAGAAAAAAGGAAGCTTAAAGAAACAAAATCCATATTTGAAAAATAGGGGGGTTCTAACTAAAGTTTTCTTAGATCAGCAGATGGAACTCTCACATACCTGTCTGATAAGATGTGCCCTCAAGTTTCTGAGAGGGCTATTTAATACTTACTAACTGAAAAGTATTTCCTCCTTGATCCAACTTAATAAAGGTTCCATTGAGCCTTCTTTTTGACTGGGTCCTGCCTTTGGCTGCCTGAGCCCAGTTTTTAGCAAAGAATCTGGTTGAATCCAGTTTCACCAGGGATCCTGCTTATCCAGTTTAGTGAGAGTTCTTCCACACTTGATAACCCTCCGCTGCTAATATTTAATCAAGCTCCTCTTAGTAATTTTCTATCCAAAGATTCCCTCACCCTGTTCTTTGGCTGTATATCCCCAGCTGTCCCATTGTACTCAGAGTTGAGTTCACTGTTTCTCTCCTATTAAAATACTCTTTCTCCCTCATTTCAATAATCTTGAATAAAGTCTTCCTTGCCCATTTAATTGGAGTAGTTGCAACTTTTCTTTGACAGAATCAAGAGGGTGCATTTGATCCAAATACCTTCCATCATAGCCTACCATGGTATGAAGCATTCACACTTACAGTTTTTGAATGGCAGACTTAAAAATGCAAATATATAATGTAGGAGGGGCATGTATTAACATTCAAATGCCTTTGGGATCCATAACAGATAACTTTTAATAAGGAAAGAGTAATCTAGAAAACAGTTACAGCATGCAGAGTTTATCTGATGAAAGTGGGTGTCTATCTAGGACCACCATGGGGGATCTCAGGCAGTTTGGCTTTGGGGTGGAGGATAGTTCACACGTGAGGCATAAGGTGCCAAAAGGAAAGCAAAGAGGAAGGCAATAAAATGGAAAATGTTTGGGTATACTGAAGAAATGACAAAACTATAATTAGATTCTGCTGTACCTTAGGTTTATATGCTCTCGCTGCAAAATAAACTCTAGCAAACACCTTGGATAGCATTGGAAAAAATAATGTCACAAAGAGAGGATTCTCTTAATAGCTTACTGAGTTTTACGAATGAAAGAGAACTTCAGTATTTTTAATTCTGATCTAGGAATCTTAGCTGAAAATTTTGCTTATTTCTCTTAGGTGTGAGAGCAGGGTGGAACCAAACTCTATTGTCAAATACCAAAAATCTTAACAAAAAATAGACAAATAAACATTTACTTTTTATAATTTGTAAAATATTTAAACATGTTCCATCTTTGAATACTGTTAGTATAAGTAGAATATGCTATTTAGATTGATTTTCAAGGATCAGTGAGTTATTTGCTCTGAGCCATACATATTCCTTTCTCATCACTTTTAAGGCCAAGAGCAAGCATTAACAACAGTTAACTGGTTTTCTAGGACAACCTTTAACATAGCAGAAAAGCAAAGTTAACAGACTTGTGAAAGCTTTGGACCCAAGACCTTGACCAAGTTTTGATCTATTATAAGACAAAAGCATTGAGAAAGACAAAATCACTATCATCATGTAGACCATATGTTTGAACACATTTTACAGAACTTACATTACTCTCTAAGGATCATAGTATTGCTTCTCCAGATTCACACTTAAGAACGCAGAAAATGCCAGTTGTCAAAGCTTTGGAAGTAACCGTTTCTTTTCTTACTAGGGAAAGATTATTCTTGTTCTAATAAGAGCCTGATGATTTTATTTATTTTACTACAGTAGATGGTTACTGGAAGGGATAGCACTCTGTGATAGAGTTGTGTTGCATGGTGAATTTTTTTCAACATATTTACAACGACATATTACTATGATACCTGGTTTGAAAAGAAATGATTTCCATAGGTCATTTTGTCTGTTTAAATGTGAATTATTGTTGTTGTTATTGTTGTTCAGTCACTAAGTCATGTCCGACTCTTGGCAACCCCATGAACTGCAGCATGCCAGGCTTCTCTGTCCATCCCTATCTCCCTGAATTTCCTCAAACTCATATCCATTGAGTCAGTAATGCCATCCATCAATCTTATCCTCTGTTGCCTCCTTCTCCTCTTGCCCTCAATTCTTCCAAGCAACAGGGTCTTTTCCAATGAGTCACCTCTTCACATCAGGCGGCCAAAGTATTGGAACTTTAGCTTCAGCATCAGTAGATGCAATGAATATTCAGGATTGATTTCCTTTAGGATTGACTGGTTTGATTTCCTTGCTGTCCACAGGACTCTCAAGAGTCTTCTCCAGCACCACAGTTTGAAAGCACAAATTCTTTTCTGTTCAGCGTTCTTGATGGTCCAGCTCTCACATTCATACATGATTACTGGATGTGTCATGTATGGATGACTACACAGACCTCTGTCGGCAAAGTGATGTCTGCTTTTTAAAGCACTGTCTAGGTTTGACATAGCTATTCTCTGAAGCATAGCTTGGAGAATTTTGAGCAAAATCTTTCTGGCATGTGAAATGAGTGTAATTGTACAGTAATTTGAACATTCTTTGACCCTGCCTTTCTTTGGTATTGGAACGAAAACAGACCTTTTCCAGTCTTGTGGTCAAGCTGAGTTTTCCAAATATGCTGGCTTAATGAGTGCAGCACTTTAGCAGCAGCATCTTTTAAGATTTGAAATAGACCAGCTGGAAGTCCATCACCTCCACTAGCTTTGTTAGTAGTAATGCTTCCTAAGGCCCACTTGATTTCACACTCCAGGATGTCTGACTCTAGGTGAGTGACCACATCATTGTGGTTAACTGGGTCATTAAGAGCATTTTTTGTACAGTTCTTCTGTGTATTCTTGCCATCTTTTCTTAATCTCTTCTGCTTCTGTTAGGTCCTTGCTGTTTTTGTCCTTTATTGTGCCCATCTTTGCATGAAATGCTCCCTTGGTTAACCCCAGTTTTCTTGAAGAGATCTCTAGTCTTTCCTATTCTGTTCTTTTCCTTTATTTCTTTGCATTGGTCACTTAAGAAGGCTTGCTTATCTCTCCTTACTATTCTTTGGAACTCTGCATTCAGTTGGATATATCTTTCCCCTTCTCCCTTGCCTTTTGCTTCTTTTCTTTTTTCAGCTATTTTTAAGGCGTCCTCAGATAGCCACTGTGTCTTCTTGCATTTCTTTTTCTTGGGAATGATTTTGGTCATCACCTCCTATACAATGTTACGAACCTCTGTCGATAACTCTTCAGGCACTCTGTCTACCAGATGTAGTCCCTTGAATCTATTGATCACCTCCACTGTATAATGGTAAGGGATTCAATTTAGGTTATACCTTAATGGTCTCATGGTTTTCCCTACTTTTCTCAATTTAAGCCTGGATTTTGTAACAAAGAGCTGATGATCTGAGGCACAGTCAGCTCCAGGTCTTGTTTTTGCTGACTGTATAGAACTTCTCCATCTTTAGCTGCAGAGAATATAATGTCTGATTTCAGTACTGATCATCTGGTGATGTCCATGTATAGAGTTGTCTCTTGTGTTGTTGGAAGATGGTGTTTGCTAGAAGACTGTCTCTTTGTTGTTGGAAGACCAAATGTGGATAATACTAACTTACTCTGAATAGTAGGGGGAGAAAATTGACAGAATAGTGTTAAATCCTTTTATTCAAGTGAATAAAAATAATAATGAGAAAAGATGAACATTATTCCCTAATTCTAGCAGTATATATGCTTTGGTGAAAACAAAACTAATCTTTATGCTAAATTTTATATTAGAGTCTACAAGTATCTGTATCAGAATCAAAAGCTGCTTTCATGGCTCCTCCTATTTAATTCAAGGGGTATTGTCCAAGTACATCAAACTGGTCAGATGTTGCCAGTTCCAACAAAGGATCTGATGAGAATCAGGCCATTTGAATGTAATTAAAACAGAACAATAAACACCAAAGCTCTTCTACTTTCACAGAAGAAAGCTACTTTTAGTGAATGTAAAGTGAGCATAAAGGACAATTGTGTGGAGTAGGGAAGTATGAATAGAGTCAGGAAGTCACCACTTACATGCCAGTCCACCAAGCACTTCAGAGGTCACCCAATCAGACATCACTCAGGAAGTCTTTTCAACTCTGTAGGCACGTGTTTCATTATAAACTCTAAGACTGACACCGAAAAAGGCTGAAAAAGCTCAGTGCCTTTGAGTGAACACAATATCATGTGAGACTTTCCACTTTACAACAGGAATGTTTTAGCCCATATGTAATAGTTAACAACCGTCATACACTCACTAATGCAGCCTGATTTTCTCACAGATAAGTTCTCCTTCATCGCTCCCCAAAATTCAATAGCCTAACTCAAACAGGAGATTTCTCAGAGGATTGCCTTCTTGCTCAAGTTGCCAGACCCATGAAACTACTTTCACAGATTTTCAAGAAGCCTATTGATCTACTTGGATTATCTGCTGGAACATGCACTACTTCTAATTTCTCTGCCTTCTTTCCTCCAATATGTTTTTACTTCATTTCCCCTGGGGTTTCCATTTCCCAAAAAGTTTGCTATAAAAATGACCTGTAATACATCCATTTCAGCACTTTTCCATCTGTCAACTAAAATCCATTCTTCATAGCTCAAAAAAATCAGGATTTAATCATCATAAGGAGCCAAACACTCTAAAAGAATACTTTTTGAATGATGTAATACATATAGCACATTAACTTGCAGCTACAGAAAAGACACAGATTAACTATATCAAATATTTAGATACAGACATGTGTATACACATACATATATGCATACATACATCACACATGCTTTTATGTATGTGTTCATAAAAATAAAAATCTAGAAGTCAGTAAATAAGCCCCACATGTATATAATAAGCACACAAGCATTCTACTTGTAGTGCTTAATTAAAAAGCATTTTCTTGCTCCTCAACTATTGTTTATAGTCCTCAGATGAAAAACTGAAATTTAACCTGTCAAACTTCCCAGAAAAGGGAAATGCTGGTGCATTGTTGGTGGGAATGTAAATTAGTATAGGCACTGTGGAAAATAGTACTGAGATTCCTCAAAAAATTAAAAATAGAACTACCATACGATTCAGCAGTTCCACTGCTGGGTTTTTATCCAAAGGAAATGAAATCACTATCTTGAAGAGATGTCTGTACTCTGATGTTCATTGCAACCTTATTTGTAATAGCCAAAACATGAAAATAACCTAAATGTCTATTATATAAATGGAATATTATTCTACCATAAAAGGGAAGAAAATACTATTATTTGAGAAAACATGGGAGAACCTTGAAAGCATTATGCTAAATGACATAAGCCAGGTGAAAAAGACAAATACTGTATGTTCTCATTTATATGGGGAATCAAAAAATACCCAAACTCCTAGAAAGAGAGAATGGATTGGTGGTTGCCAGAGGTGGGGTTTGCAGGGTGGGTGGGAGAAACATGTGAAGGTGGTCAAAAGGTATACACTTCCAGTTATAAGATAAATAAGTTCTAAGGATGTAATGCTCAGCATAGTGACTATAGGTAACAATGTTATAGCCACGCTTTCTGGGAAACAGACTCACTCGGAAGGACAATGCAGATAGTGGAGTGCAGTTTATTACGCCGGCGGGCCCAAGGCAGAGTCTCCTCTTAGCCAAGGACCCCGTCCAGCATTTGTGAAAATCTTTTATACCCCATGCGTACGTGTCCAGACCCACCACCTACCCCATGTGTACGTGTCTAAACCCACCACCTACCCCATGTGTACGTGTCTTAAACAGTCAATAGTCAATAAGCCCGCAGTTACATTCCAAACAGTTAATAATCGATAAGCCTGTGATTACATCCTGACAGATACGAAAAAAGATTATGACCTGTCCGGAGACAGGGGTGATTACGGTATGCTTCCTCTTAGGCAATGAGTAGCCTGGATGTGATCTTCAAGATTCCTCTGTCTGGAGGGGGTCTTATCCTTCCATTGTCGTCCCCACAGGCACTAAGCAGAGAGTTCAGAGTCCGCTGGAGAGGCAGTCGAGCACAGCCAGCACGGACAGGTCTGAGATGGAGTTCAGGCCCTATGAATTCCTTCTTCAACAACACTGTAATGCATATTTGAAAATTACTAAGAAAGTAGATCTTAAAAGTTCTCACTGCAATAAAAATTATAAAAAAGATCACTTTCTCTGGGGTCAGTGATTGTTGTTGGGTTGTTGACTGTAAAAACTTTTAGTCAGCGCTTGGTTGGGGAACTGAGACACTAACAAAATACACACTGTCATTGACAAAAACAAAAGGAAACAAAAACAAAACATTTCTACATCTAAAGTACCATTCTTTACTTAAAACTTCCATGATCTTTTAAAAATGACATTGTTTTCTGTGACAATTTTTTCCATATGATACTCACATATGCATATAATAAAACTTCATTCCACTTTATCCATTTATAAATCAAATTTGCCCGATTGCTATTCATGACATGGCCCTCAAATCCTTTGCGCTCTTGGCCTTCCATTGCTCCTGCTTGCCAGTTCCAATGCCTGAGTGAGCCTCATTTTCTGTTTCTGTTCTCAGAGCTTCTGACTATTGCTGGATCCACTATAATTTCACGCTGTATGTTCACTGGTGCTGAGAGATCCTTTGTTTCCTCTCTTGTTGATTTTTATTTTATTTCTGGAAGTGGCAGTTCCAACTGATGAATTATGTCTCAGCTCTTAACTCTAACTTTTAGTAGTTTATTTGGTTTATAGTTATTGAGAACTGTGAATTCTTTTAATTTTCTAATTTATTCTCACTTTATTTTTCTTATTAGTGTTAATGTTCCACCTGGCCTTTTTCTTCCCTAATTACTCAACAATATTCTTTATTCAATCCTGGTTCTTTTCAACTGTCTGTAGCATTCTACACTTATGTCATAAAAATTATTGGTTATATTGGGTACAAAAGGAGATACTCCTTTCTTCTCCTCCTCTGTTTTTTCTTGCATATTTATCTTTCCTTGGCTTCCATCACACTTTACATAACCTGCTTTTTATCACCAACAATTGTTTTCATATCCTCATAGCAGAGTCTTCTTCCTTCCAAACTACAGTATCTGAAGGAATCACCTTTATGTACCCCGCCCCCCCACATAGTTGGTGTTCAACAGAGATTTTTTTTACTTAATTTATTTTTAATTGAAGGATAATTGCCTGTCAGGAAGCATTTAACAAGAGGCTACCTGTGTGCTGTTTTGGATCTGCCAGGAACCCTCTGGCCCTTATTGATTCTTGAATATTCAGGAATTAAGAGGAGAGGCCCAGGGGCTGAGGAATCCAGGCTTTTCTCATTACAATGATAAGTACCCTCTTCCTTTTAATGAACCATACAGTAAAAGGTAATTGTTTGCAACTCTCTCTTTGATAGGGATCATCTTATGTTTTGTAAGTCTGGAATTTTAATCTTTATCTTTGCTGAGAATAACTACAGTATATATGCCCACGCCATGTTGATTAAAACACCTTTGCTCCATCAGAGCTTTGGTCCCCGTGTCTTTCTTTCTTTCTATTCCTTCTCTCTCTCTCTCTCTATTTTTGGCTAATTCCTTGGAGCACGGAGGCCCGCTGAGCTCACTTTCTTGCCCGGGGTTCTAAGACCCTCTTGAGAAGGCACGCTGTGCCTTCACCCACTCGAGAGGGCGCCTGGTGCCTACATGCAGCAGCGCGAGCCCTAAGGACAGGGCTCTATTGGCTTTCCGCGTAAACCAGGGGATGTCAGCTTCTTTCTCTCTGTTGCTCTCTGGACCACCAGGTTCTGGTCCATTAAAGGACCAATAATTGCCTTCCAATATTGTGTTGATTTCTACCATATATCAATGTTGCAGGAAGGGGGACCCCTTCCAGGGCCCGAAACTGGGCTCTTGTCTAACACTCGGAAATGAATTGTCCGAGGAGACACATGCTGACAAAACAAGAGATTTTATTGGGAAAGGGCACCCGGGTGGAGAGCAGTAGGTAAGGGAACCCAGGAGAACTGCTCTGCCACATGGCTCGCAGTCTTGGGTTCTATGGTGATGGGATTCTTTTCCGGGTAGTCTTTGGCCAATCATTCTAATTCAGAGTATTTCCTGGTGGCGCACGTATCGCTCAGCCAAGATGGATGCTAGCAAGAGGGATTCTGGGAAGTGGACAGACACGCGGTGTTTCCTTTTGACATTTCCCAAACTCTTCCGGTTGGTGGTGGCTTATTAGTTCCATATTCCTTATCAGGATCTCCTGTCATAAAACAACTCATGCAAATGGTTACTATGGTGCCTGGCCAGGGTGGGCGGTTTCAATCAGTGTGCTTCCCCTAACATCAACATGAATCAACCATAGGTATACATATGTCCCCTTCCCATGAACCTCCCTCCTACCTTCCACCCTTCTAGGTTGTCACAGAATACTGGTTTGAACTCCTTGAGTCATATAGCAAATTCCCACTGGCTATTTACTGTACATATGGCAGGGTATATGTTTCCATGCTACTTTTTCCAATTGTCTCACCCTCTCCTTCCCCTTCCCGCCATGTCCACAAGTCTGTTCTCTGTGTCTGTGTCTCTACTGTTGCCCTGCAGATACATTCGTCAGTACCATATTTCTATATTTCGTGTTGTTATTGTTGCTGTTCAGTTGCTAAGTAATGTCTGACTCTTTGCAACCCCATGGACTGAAACACGCCAGGCTTCCTTGTCCCTCAGAATCTCCTAGAGTTAGCCCAAGTTCATGTCCATTGACTTGGTGATGCCATCTAACCATCTCATCCTTTGTCACTCCCTTTGTTATAGCCACGCTTTCCGGGAAACAGACTCACTCAGAAGGACAATGCAGATAGTGGAGTGCAGTTTATTACGCCGGCGGGCCCAAGGCAGAGTCTCCTCTTAGCCAAGGACCCCGTCCAGCATTTGTGAAAATCTTTTATACCCCATGCGTACGTGCCCAGACCCACCACCTACCCCATGTGTACATGTCTAAACCCACCACCTACCCCATGTGTACGTGTCTTAAACAGTCAATAGTCAATAAGCCCGCAGTTACATTCTAACCAGTTAATAATCGATAAGCCTGTGATTACATCCTGATAGATACGAAAAAAGATTATGACCTGTCCGGAGACAGGGGTGATTACGGTATGCTTCCTCTTAGGCAATGAGTAGCCTGGATGTGATCTTCAAGATTCCTCTGTCTGGAGGGGGTCTTATCCTTCCATTGTCGTCCCCACAGGCACTAAGCAGAGAGTTCAGAGTCCACTGGAGAGGCAGCCGAGCACGGCCAGCACGGACAGGCCTGAGATGGAGTCCAGGCCCTATGAATTCCTTCTTCACCTTCTTCTTCTGTCTTCAATCCTTCCCAGCATCAGGGCCTTTTCAATGAGTTGGCTGCTTGCATCAGGTGGCCAAAGTTTTGGAGCTTCAGCTTCAGCATCAGTCCTTCCAGTGAGTATTCAGGGTTGATTTCCTTTAAGATTGTCTCAAAAGTCTTCTCCAGCATCAGTTTGAAAGCATCAAATCTTTGGCACAGCACTCTATATATATTTTTCTCTTTCTGACTTACTTTACTCTGTATAATAGGCTCTAGGTTCATTCACTTCATTAGTCAGTCAGTTCAGTCGCTCAAGTCGTGTCCGACTCTTTGAGACCCCATGGACTGCAGCACGCCAGGCCTCTCTGTCCATCATCAACTCCTGGAGCTTACTCACACTCATATCCATTGAGTTGGTGATGCCATCCAACCATCTCATTCTCTGTCATCCCCTTTACCTCCTGCCTTCAATCTTTCCTAGCATCAGGGTCTTTTCAAATGAGTCAGCTCTTCTCAACAGGTGGCCAAAGTATTGGAGTTTCAACTTCAACATCAGTCCTTCCAATGAATATTTAGGACTGATTTCCTTTAGGATGGACTGGTTGGATCTCCTTGCAGTCCAAGGGACTCTCAAGAGTCCTCTCCAACACCGCAGTTCAAAAGCATCAATTCTTTGGTGCTCAGCTTTCTTTATAGTCCAACTCTCACATCCATACATGACTACTGGAAAAACCATAGATTTGACTAGATGGACCTTTATTGGCAAAGTAATGTCTCTGGTTTTTAATATGTTGTCTAGGTTGGTAATAACTTTCCTTCCAAGGAGTAAGCACCTTTTACTTTCATGGTTGCAATCACCATCTGCAGTGATTTTGGAGCTCAAAAAAATTAAGTCTGCTACTGTTTCCACTATTTCCCCGTCTATTTGCCATGAAGTGATGGAACTGGATGCCATGATCTTAGTTTTCTGAATGTTGAGATTTAAGCCAACTTTTTCACTTTCCTCTTTCACTTTCATCAAGAGGCTCTTTAGTTCTTTTCCACTTTCTGCCATAAGGCTGGTGGCATCTGCATATCTGAAGTTATTGATATTTCTCCCAGCTGTCTTGATTCCAGCTTGTGCTTCCTCCAGCCCAGAGTTTCTCATGATGTTCTCTGCATGCAAGTTAAATAAGCAGGGTGACAGTATACAGCCTTGACATACTCCTTTTCCTATTTGGAACCAGTCTGTTGTTCCATGTCCAGTTCTAACTGTTGCTTCCTGACCTGCATACAGGTTTCTTAAGAGGCAGGTCAGGTGGTCTGGTAACCCATCTCTTGAAGAATTTTCCACAGTTTGTTGTGATCCACACAGTCGAAGGCTTTGGCATAGTCAATAAAGCAGAAATAGATGTTTTTCTGGAACTCTCTTGCTTTTTTTGATGATTCAGTGGATGTTGGTAATTTGATCTCTGGTCCACCTCCTTAGAACTGAGTTAAATGCCTTCCTTTTTATGACTGGGTAATATTCAATTGTCTATATATACTACATCTTCTTTGCCTATTTATGTGTCAGTGTACATCTAGGTGGCTTCCCTGTCTTAGTTATTGTAAATCATGCTGCAGTGAACACTGGGTACATGTGTTTTTTCAGTTATGATTTTCTGAGAGTATGTGCCCAGTAGTGGGATTGCTGGGTCACATGGTAGACTTATTCTCAGTTTTTTAAGGAACCTCCATACTCTTCTCCATAGTGTCTGTATCAATTTACATGCCCACAAACAGTGTAAGAGTGTTCCCTTTTCTTCACATCCTCTCCAGCATTTTTGTTTGTAGATATTTTGATGATGATCATTCTGACCCATGTGAGGTGATATCTCATTGTACTTTTGATTTGCATTTCTTTGAAATGAGTGATGTTGAGCATCTTTTCTTCTGTTTATTAGCCATCTGTATGTCTTCTTTGGAGAAATGTCTGTTCAGGTCTTCTGCCCACTTTTTGATTGCATTGTTTGTTTTTGTATTAAGTTGTATGAGGTGCTTGTATATTTTGGAAATTAATCCTTTATCAATGGTTTCACTTGCTGTTATTTTCTCCCATTCTGAAGGTTGTCTTTTCACCTTGTTTATAGTTTCCTTTGCTGTGGAAAAGCTTTTAAATTTGATTAGGTCTCACATTTTTATTTTTGTTTTTATTTCCATTACTCCAGGAGGTGGATCATAGAGGATCTTGCTGTGATTCATGTCATAGATTCTTCTGCCTGTTTTCCTCTAATAATTTTGTAGTTTTTATTCTTACATTTAGGTCTTTAATCCACTTTTAGTTCATTTTTGTGTATGTTGTTAAGAAGTATTTTTCTTTTACATGTTTTACAGCTTTCCCCAGCACCACTTATTGAAGAGACTATCTTTTCCCATTCTTACCTCATTTGTCAAAGATAAGTTGCCCATAGGTACATGCGTTTATTTTTGGACTTTCTTTCTTGTTCCATTGGTTTCTATTTCTGTTTTTGTACCAGTACCATACGATCTTATTAACTGTAGCTTTGTAGTATAGTTGGAAGTCAGGAAGGTTGATTCTTCCAACTCCATTCCTCTTTCTCAAGATTGTCTAGGCTATTCAGGGTCTTTTGTATTTCCATTTGAATTATGAAATTTTTTGTTCTAGTTCTCAACATAAATTTTTGACTTATAAATCCACTAAATTTCTCTCTTCTCTTTCTCTCTTAACCCTTTCATCACTTCATTAATTTTTTTCTCTCTCTTCTCTATTTTTATGACAATTCTCTTTCTCCTGGTAACTTTTCCAAGACCTATAAATAGGCTTATATCCCCGTCATTAAACTCACAGACACAGAATAAATGTGTGCACTTAAGTTTTTCAGTTACAAAAAGTGGAAACCAATTCTGGCTAAACATAAAGGTATTTAATTTTATCTCCAGAAACTCATCAAATCAAATGGAATCACAGAAAACTAGGATCTGATTGAAAGAGGCTTATTTACATATCTGAAAAAAAAGAACATAAGACAAGTAACATAAAATAACTTTTCTTCATACACTTGTATCTATGTGCTTCAGGACCCACATGCAACTTTAGGGTCTGACTTATAATCAACTAACCATTAGTTCTATTGTGATCTTTCTTGATATTCTGTAGTCTATCGACTAAGTTGTAAAGTTACAAACCCCAAATAACTTCACATAAAGTAGCAGAGGAAAGTAAAAAAATAGAAATTAGATGTATAAAATTATTTTAATAACTTTACATTTATTGATTATTATTTAATAAATTATTAATAAGTTGACAGCACATTGATTATATTTATTTTTTTAATATGTATGCATATCTGTATATGCACACATACATAAATATGTGATTTATATTATTGAAGGAAAAGACACAATACATGTTTCAACATTATTTCTGTAACTAGTCCTAAAGTCACAGATGCTTTTGAGATTTCTTCCTCCACTACTCCTGCTGTTGTTGCTGTCTGACTCTGTGCGACCCCTTAGACGGCAGCCCACCAGGCTCCGCCTTCCCTGGGATTCTCTAGGCAAGAATACTGGAGTGGGCTGCCATTTCCTTCTCCAATGCATGAAAGTGAAAAGTGAAAGTGAAATCGCTCAGTCGTATCTGACTTTTCATGACCCCGTGGACTGCAGCCCACCAGGCTCCTCTGCCCATGGGATTTTCCAGGCAAGAGTACTGGAGTGGGTTGCCGTTGCAATCTCCGGCCACTACTCCTAATGTCCCCCATGATTCCTTCAGAAATTCTATGTCTCTGACTTACATCTTGGTAGGAAGAAGAAGCTCCAGGGGCTTCTACTTGCTTCTAAGGTAATAACCTGTAGAAGAATCATAGCAGTATAACAAAAGAATGAATTCAAGCCGAATCTCCAGCTGTGAATCTAGAATCTGATACTAGCTTTGTGACCCTGGGCAAGTTACTTAACTGATTTGTTTCATAGTTGTTTTTATCTGTAAAATGCAGATAATGATGGTACAAGTTTGCTGTGAGATTAAATAAGTAAATTCATGTAAAGAATTTATAACAATGTCCAAGCATTCGAGTGTTAGTAATTATTATTATTAGTGGTGGTGATGGTGGTAGTAGTTCTCCAAGGATTGGGTAGCTAATAGAGTATTAGCTGAGGGGTATTCTGAGTCTTGCTGGTCAACAAGGAGGTGAACTTAAGTTGATTTTTGTTTATCCCTTTTTTCCTATAAGTTCCCATTCTGATATCTGTGCTACAATGGTAATATGAGGGGCCTTCCTCACGTTATAGCCTCCCTTACAATTCAAGGGGCTATGGATGTGAGAGCTGGACTATAAGGAAAGCTGAGCGCCGAGGAATTGATGCTTTTTGAAATGTGGTGTTGGAGAAGACTTTTGAGAGTCTCTTGGACTGTAAGGAGATCCAACCAGTCCATCCTAAAGGAGATCAGCCCTGGGTGTTCATTGGAAGGAGTGATGTTGATACTGAAACTCCAATACTTTGGCCACCTGATGCGAAGAACTGACTCATTTGAAAAGACCCTGATGCTGGGGAGGATTGAAAGCAGGAGGAGAAGGGGATGACAGAGGATGAGATGGTTGGATGGCCTCATTGACTCAATGGACATGAGTTTGAGTAAACTCTGGGAGTTGGTGATGGACAGGGAGGCCTGGTGTGCTGCAGTCCATGGGGTCGCAAAGAGTCAGACACGACTGAGCGACTGAACTGAACTGATAGGAATATGATCTGATAGCTATATGAACTGATAGGTCTTAGATCTGAAAACTGGAAGAGGAGTCATAACTCCCAACAGTGTTGTATATCAGGTGGTATCTTAGTGAACTATCTATTCTATTCTTAAGAGATTGCCAGTTCATGTCCTTCAAAAGGAAAAACATTTTTTCATTTACAAATAAATTTACTTCTCAGGTGTTTGATTGCAAAGGAAGGTCACACACATATATTTCATATCACCTTGTTTGTTTTGAATGTGACCTCTATTCAGTCTTCTTTGTTAATTTAACTCAGCTGCTACGTCAGGACACAATTTTGGCTTCTGAGAGAACATGAGTAAAATGTAGAAAGATCATAATCACTGTTTTGTTTCTGATCCCTTACTGTTTTTCAGAACCGTGGGAGTTTGTATTTGACTATGACTAGACTGAATAGTCAGTTTAGAAAATCTAAACTTGATCTCACCTTCACTGACTTTGGAGGCTATAAATCCTGAGTACCAAGAAAGACTCATTGTTTAGAATATTATTTATCTGCTTAAACGGTACTGTGGGCTGTTAGTCTCATTAACCAATGGTTGTAAACTTTGGGGAATATGTAGTTAATAATACCTACTGTGAAACTGACTTTTAGTTCTATAACCAAGCATACTGCTGCCTTTTAAAACTGTGAGATATAGCAAAATGACCCCAACTCTCCCGTCCCCACCATCACCCACTCATACCCATAACCAAGGCCTTAAAGTCACCAACCGACAACCCTTGATATGAACACAGAACTTTGAAATGTCAAGAACAAGGAGACAGGAGCAACTGGGTAGCAACAGTTACGAAGTATTAAAGGAAAGAGAAAGAAGTTGGTTTGAGGGGAAAGATGTTCACTTCATCTGAAGAAGGAATTCATAGGGCCTGGACTCCATCTCAGGCCTGTCTGTGCTGATCGTGCTCGGCCACCTCTCCAGTGGACTCTGAACTCTCTGCTTAGTGCCTGTGGGAACGACAATGGAAGGATAAGACCCCCTCCGGACAGGGGAACCTTGAAGATCATATCCAGGTTACTCATCACCGAAGAGAAAACAGACACTAATCACCCCTGCCTCCGGACACTATCTATCAGAATGTAAGCACAGGCTTATCGGTTATTAACTGGTTGGAATGTAACCGTGGGCTTATTGATTATTAACTGTTTGAACACATAACACGTGAATGATGGGGTTATTGTGATTGTATTTACCCTTCCTTTGTAAGCATCAAGGGATTGGGGTGGTGGGTTTGGACACGTAGACATAGGGTATAAAAGATTTTCACAAATGCTGGTCGGGGCCCTTGGCTAAGAGGAGACTCTGCCTTCGGCCCACCGGTGTAATAAACTGCACTCCACTATCTGCATTGTCCTTCTGAGTGAGTTTGTTTCCTGGAAAGTGTGGCTATAACACATCAGCACCTGGGAACTGCCAGAACAGAATGTGCAGGGCAGCTGTAGAACAATCCCATTCCAGGGAGACCTTGCTAAATCTGAGTATATATCTTTAGGAACTTTGCCAAGACTGTAGTAACCATGAGACTAACACGTATTTACCAGAGGGTAGGCACTATCAGTACAGTGCTAATAATGTTTTTCAAGTGCCAGTGGGTTATGTTTGAATTCCATATCTTAGATCAAGCAAATATCCCTAGTGTGTAAAAGATTGTCAAATGCTTCCCATAGCCTTTAATAAGACTGTTTTTGTTGCTTTAGTTGCTCAGTCATGTCCGACTCTTTTTTGACCCCATGAACTATCGCCCACCAGGCTCCTCTGTCCATGAGATTTCCCAAGCAAAAATACTGGAGTGGGTTGTCATTTTCTTCTCCAGGTCATCTTCCCAACCCAGGACTTGAACCTGCATCTCTGTGTCTCCTACATTGACAGGCAGATTCTTTACCACTGAGCCACCTGGGAAGCTAGGTTTATAGGGATTCTATGTAATCAAACATTCTTATATGATGTAGTTCTTCAATACTTGGATACTGTTTTCAAGTCTTTTGAAGTCATCTTTTGAGTTTATTTTTCTTTTTTCCCCTGCCAACCAAATCATTTGTGAATGACACTTTAAAATCACTCCACACTATTTAGCAGTACACATCAAAACCCTGTAATGTTTTGCCTAAATAATCACACTTATAGAAGTTTATCCTAAGGAAATAATTTTGTGAAACTCTGATAGCTGTGAAAAGAAGAGAAGCGAAAAGCAAAGGAGAAAAGGAAAGACATTCCCATTTGAATGCAGAGTTCCAAAGAATAGCCAGGAGAGATAAGAAAGCCTTCCTCAGCAATCAATGCAAAGAAATAGAGGAAAACAATAGAATGGGAAAGACTAGAGATCTCCTCAAGAAAATTAGAGATACCAAGGGAACATTTCATGCAAAAATGGGTTCGATAAAGGACAGAAATGGTATGGACCTAACAGAAGCAGAAGCTATTAAGAAGAGGTGGCAAGAATACACAGAAGAACTGTACAAAAAAGATCTTCATGACCCAGATAATCACAATGGTGTGATCACTCACCTAGAACCAGACATCCTGGCATGTGAAGTCAGGTGGGCCTTAGAAAGCATCACTACGAACAAAGCTAGTGGATGTGATGGAATTCCAGTTTAGCTATTTCAAATCCTGAAATACGATGCTATGAAAGTGCTGCACTCAATCTGCCAGCAAATTTGGAAAACTCGGCAGTGGCCACAGGACTGGAAAAATTCAGTTTTCATTCCAATCCCTAAGAAAGGCAATCCCAAAGAGTGCTCAAACTACTGCACAATTGCATTCATCTCACATGCTAGTAAAGTAATGCTCAAAATTCTCCAAGCCAGGCTTCAGCAATACGTGAACTGAGAACTTCCAGATGTTCAAGCTAGTTTTAGAAAAGGCAGAGGAACCTGAGATCAAATTGCCAACATCTGCTGGATCATCGAAAAAGCAAGAGAATTCCAGAAAAACATCTATTCTGCTTTATTGACTACGCCAAAGCCTTTGACTGTGTGAATCACAATAAACTGTGGAAAATTCTGAAAGAGATGGGAATACCAGACCACTTGACCTGCCTCTTGAGAAACCTGTATGCAGGTCAGGAAGCAACAGTTAGAACTGGACATGGGACAAGAGACTGGTTCCAAATAGGAAAAGGAGTAAGTCAAGGCTGGATATTGTCACCCTGCTTATTTACCTTATATACAGAGTACATCGTGAGAAATGCTGGTCTGGAAGAAGCACAAGCTGGAATCAAGATTGCTGGAAGAAGTATCAGTAACCTCAGATATGCAGATGACACCACCCTTATGGCACAAAGTGAAGATGAACTAAAAAGCCTCTTGATGAAAGTGAATGAGGAGAGTGAAAAAGTTGACTTAAAGCTCAGCATTCAGAAGACTAAGATCATGGCATCTCGTCCCATCACTTCATGGGAAATAGATGGGGATACAGTGGAAACAGTGTCACTGTTTTTTTGGGCTCCAAAGTCACTGCAGATGGTGATTACAGCCATGAAATTAAAAGACGCTTACTCCTTGAAAGGAAAGTTATGACCAACCTAGACAGCATATTAAAAAGCAGAGACATTACTTTGCCAACAAAGGTCCGTCTGGTCAAGGCTATGGTTTTTCCAGTGGTCATGTATGGATGTGAGAGTTGGACTGTGAAGAAAGCTGAGCGCCGAAAAAGTGATGCTTTTGAACTGTGGTGTTGGAGAGACTCTTGAGAGTTCCTTGGACTGCAAGGAGATCCAACCAGTTCATCCTAAAGGAGATCAGTCCTAGGTGTTCATTGGAAGGACTGATGCTGAAGCTGAAACTCCAGTGCTTCGGCCACCTCACGCGAAGAGTTGATTCATTGGAAAAGACCCTGATGCTAGGAGGGATTGGGGGCAGGAGGAGAAGGGGACGACAGAGGATGAGATGGCTGGATGGCATCACCGACTCGATGGGCATGAGTTTGAGTAAACTTCGGGAGTTGGTGATGGACAGGGAGGCCTGGAGTGTTGCGATTCATGGGGTCGCAAAGACTCGGACACGACTGAGCGATTGAACTGAACTGAACTGAATAAGACATTTTGTGTGGAAAAATAATAATTTATTAAAGTTGAAAGTTATTCTGATTTAAATATCCCTAATAAATTAAGTTTTGAAATGTTCATATAATGGTATGTTGAAATGCCATTTAAATGCTATATAAGTGTATCTACTGATAGGGGATAATGTTTATTTTATAATGTTGTGTCCATTTTCTCTTGCTCCCTAACAAATCTCCCCCAAACTTATTGACTTAAAACAAAAGCAAGTTATTTCTCCTGATACTGTGGGTTAACAATTTGGGTGGTTCTCCTTGTCTTCTCTGAGATTACATATACAGGGGTAGTTATCTGACGACTTAACTGGTGGTGGAGAGGCTATGATGGCCTCACTCACTTGAATGGTAGTTCCTGTTATCGATTGTGGTGCCTCAGTTCTCTGAGGCTCCTAATCTTATACAATGTCACTTCTGTCACATTTTATCTGTTAAAGCAAATCACAAGACCAGACCAGATCCATGACATGAGGAAATAGACTCTACATTTTGATGGATAGAGCTACAAATAATCTGTGGCCATGTTCATGATCTACCACAAATATCAAGTAAAAGAAACAGCTTATAAATAGCTTGACTCATATTTTCTAATGTTATTGATACATACACATGGATAGAATTTTTTAAAGATATATGTGCAAATGTTAAAAGTGATTTTTTGTGGGTGATAAGATTGATTATTTCTTGTGAAATTTTTAATGAGTGATATCATTTATGACTTTTTTTTTTTTACAATGAATCAATTTATAATGAAAGTAAGAGATGTGACACTTCAAAATATTAATTTTGTGTTTTCTGTTTATGTTCCTACTCCTTGGCTCTCTCTAAGGTATTTTTAGGGTCATTTTTCTTTTCTTTGGCTAGAAAAATGTCACAGAAGAGATTTTTATTAAATTTTTTACAGAGACTAATATGCACTTGCTTATGGCCTTCCTTTTATTATACTCTTGGATTTACACAGTATGAGGTTACTTGACTTCTTTTGTTCTCTGTGTCACATTCTGAATTCCAGTGATTACCACTTCCTTTTCTAAGTGTTCACAAATTGCCCCCCAAGATGTCTGTAAATAGCTGTGTCTGAATTGCTGGGCATCATGTTAAATTTATCAGGTAACACTGAGAAAAATTATAATTTAAGTAGGAAGACCAAAACTGACTTATATGAAATAATCACTACTATTTGAGGGTTTATCTTGCTATATAAGCTACCCCTTCCTGGAATGTCTTCCTTCCAAATTCACTTCTTTATATGTCTTCCCCTTCTGAATTCACATCTTTAAAATGCCCTCCATTTCTTAGATCAGGCTTAATCCAGTTCTTCTTGAAAGCCTTCTTTCAAGACTAGACCATACTGATGTTACTAGACTATACTGGTGTTACTAGGCTATACTGATCACTCATTGCTTTAGTGTCTTTACATGTCAATGTGGTATTTGCTATATTTTGCAATGCTCTTAAAAAGTAGGGACAAATGTCTTCTATGATATCTATGCAACAATTTTATATATAGTTCTAGGTACCCATCAATAATTTAGCAAATTCCAGTTCACCTGACTGTTAAGTTACTGTTTTTGATTAGATGTTTCCTTTTTCTGAAAGTGTTTATCGTCTTCTGAGCTTGGGAATATTCCTCCTTTGTGACTGTTCTACACTGTCCTCTTAGCCCTCCTTGCTCTGTGTGTGTGTTCTGAATTTATAATTAGACTTCCTAGAATATTGCCTTAGTTTTTCTTTTGTAAATGTATTTCTTTTTAAATACTGTGTTGATAATTTTATGAGAGTGGAGATGAGGATAATGCAACATGATCCATTTGAAAACTTTAAATTTAATACTCAAAAATTTGAGGATTAAGTTTGCTTCATATTTATCCTCAGCATTCAGGAACTTACTGTAAGGGATACCAGTGTGTATTTTTAAGTGCATAATGGCAATACTCTAAGGAGGAGCATTATTTAAATTGAAGAAATAGACTATTCTTGAGACATCACTTAATGCCTACATGTACTTCTTGATTGATCATGTTCCCTTTCTCAAATATGTAACATATCTGTGTTTGAATGTTCTTATACCATTTTTGTGCATTATTGTCTTTCTTCCTTTCTTCTCCCCCCACCCCTGCCCCGACTCCTCTCTTAGGTGTATGTTGTTCAGTATGTTGGCTGATTGTTACAGTGGCTATTGACTACTTGAAATGTGGGTAGTCAAAACTGAAATGTGCTCTAAGTATAAAATACACAGAAATTCAGTAATTTTAGTAAAAAATGTAAAAAAATTAGCATTTTTCTATTGATTGCCTAAGATATAATATTTTTAGAAGTCAGTCTATATAAAATAAAATATGATATTGAAGTTAATTTTGCTTCTTTAAATTTACTTTTTAAATATAGCTGTTAGAAAGCTTAAATTAAACATGTGCCTCAAGTTTATGACTCAAATTAAATTTTTATCAAACAGTGCATTCTAAATCAGCTGAAGGATTGGATGCCTTTTCTCCTTCCTTCCTTTTCACTTCATTCCTTCTTTCCTTTCTTCTTTCTTCAATGTGAAGGGTAAAGCCCTGTAAATAGAGGTACTTTTTAGTAGCACAACAAAATTTGAGTGGTCAAAGTGGTCACAGTTTTGGGAGAAAGATTATCTGAAATAACTTTATGGGCATTAAAGTTTAACTGGCAATGAGCAGAAGAAAGTCTATATGGACTTTCCATCTCCTACTTTAAGCTTGGTCAAAAAATAGGAACTAAAGTATGTCACTCAGTATCTGTGAAATCTATCATAATTCCCTTCTATTTGGAAATTGTTGCTTGGGAAACATGTAAATCTGAGCACAAAAACTCCCAACAAATATTATCCACTACAATTTCAAAACTATTGGTAAAATTTCAAGAACTAATTTAAGGGCAGCTATTATGACAGATTACTTACTAGATCAAAATGTTTTATCAAATCCTATTTGCTGTTTGGGAGGTACACAGTCCTTTTGATTCTAATAAAGGAATTAGAAAAGCTTATCTTTTGGCAAAATTTGGTAATCTACCAAATTTCTTTCAAAAATTGACATCTGTTAAATTTAAAAAATGAATACCAAAAATTCAGAATTGTTTTCTTTTTTCTCTGTGAAAAAGAGTTAATGCATTAGTAACTAATTTTATGGCTTCTAGGATAATGTTTAGAGAAAACAAGAAAGGTTGAATTTGAACAATCTCTGTTCAGCCTTCACTGATAATTGATTCACAACATATAATTTTCTCCAGTGTGTATACAAAAGGCCAAACCTGGGAAGAGTAGAATCAATTCCCTAAAGGAATGACTAATGGAAACTTTTCTATTTAAATAACAAAAAAGACAGTTACATTTTTTTCCCAACTTTGTTTTAAACAAATTAGTTCAGTTTAAATATGAACAAACACACCTTTTCTAATAATTTTAAAATTACTTTCTCTAATGACATTCCCCTATCTATGGTGTAAGAAGTTTTTAGATACAAAAAGCATAAGTACTATTTTGAGAATTTATTTTTGCCTCTTAACTTTCTTTTTTTTTTTAAATTAAATTTTTTTTTTTTTTTTTTTACCTCTTAACTTTCTTTGTTAGAACACATTTTTAATGACCTGTTAAAAGATAAACTTCAAAGTGTCCCTTTGGGACTTTGTTGTAGACAAGCTCTAGACTAAGGTTTGTTAAATCCTATCTGGTCTATCCTCATAGCTGGTGGAATTAGACATTTTAAATAACAGATAGTAAAAAACAAAAAACAAGAAAAACAAACAAACAAAAAAGGCTAGTCTTATTTGCTGGTCAGTACAGAAGGCATTAATATTCCCATCCTTTCCTCTATCATGGGTTCTGAGATGACATTCTCTCACTTGTCAGGGTTTTCTCTTTAAGGTGGCATTATGTGTCTGATGATGGATGCAAGTGTTAATGGCTCCCTTTGGTCCATTGCTCTGCTTTCTGTGCGACTGGGACTAAGGTGGAAATTTTGTTTCTCAGGAAATCTCTTCCTAACAGGGTGTTAGAAATAAGTTGATTACCATAGTCCTTGTCTGTGACCCCTCATTTTTGTCACTGATTCCATGGAAGGATATAAATTAGTATTATTAGGGTAAACTGAAGTGATGAATTAAACCCCAAATATCAGTGGTTTAATAAAACAAAGATTTTTTTTTCTTGTTTATATTTCATTTCCAGTGAAGGTCGGTGGTGATGGTGTATGGGATTCTGCTCCATATAGTTGCTCAGGGATTCATGCTGGCTGAGCTATCAAACTGTGGTTGTTGTTTTTGTTCAGTTATTCAGTCCCTAAGTCATGTTCAACTCTTTGCTACCCCATAAATTGCAGCGCATCAGGCTTCCCTGTCCTTCACTATCTCCTGGAGCTTGCTCAAACTCATGTTCACTGAGTTGGTGATGCTGTCCATCTATCTCATCCTTTGTCACCCCCTTTTCCTCCTGCCCTCAATCTTTCCAAGCATCGGGGTCTTTTTCAATAAGTTGGCTCTTCACATCAGATGGTCAAAGTAGTGGAGCTTCAGCTTCAGCATCAGTCCTTCCAATGAATATTCAGGGTTGATTTCCTTTAAGATTGACTGGTTGGCTCTCCTTGCAGTCCAAGGGACTCTCAAGAGTCTTCTCTAGCACCACAATTCAAAAGCATCAATTCTTCGGTGCCTGGCCTCCTTTCTGGTCCAACTCTCACCTCCATACATGACTAATGGAAAAACCATAGCTTTGACTTTATTGGCAAACTGGTATCTCTGCTTTTTACTATGCTGTCTAGATTTGTCATAGCTTTTATGCCAAGGAACAAGTGTCTTTTAATTTTGTGGCTGCAGTTACTATCTGTGGTGATTTTGGTGCCCAAGAAAATAAAATGTCACTGTTTCCACTTTTCCACCATCTATTGGCTATGAAGTGATGGGACTGGATGCCATGATCTTTATATTTTGAATGTTGAGTTTTAAGCCAGCTTTTTCACTCCCCTCTTTCACCCTCATCAAGAGGCTCTTTAGTTCCTCTTCACTTTCTGCCATTAGAGTGGTTTCACCTGTATATCTGCATGTCATCTGTATATCTGTATGTCATCTGTATATCTGTATGTGATCTGTATATTTAAAAGACACTTGCTCCTTGGAAGAAAAGCTATAACCAAACTAGACAGCATATTAAAAAGCAGAGACATTACTTTGCCAGCGGAGGTCCATCTAGTCAAATCTATTGTTTTTCCAATAGTTATATATGGATATGATAGTTGGACCATAAAGAAAGCTGAATGTTGAAGAATTGATGCTTTTGAAATGTGGTGTTAGAGAAAACTCTTGAGAATCCCCTGGACTGCAGGAGATCAAACCAGTCAATCCTAAAGGAAATCAATCCTGAATATTCATTGGAAGGACTGATGCTGAAGCTGAAACTCCATTACTTTCGCCACCTGTTGCAAAGAACTGATTCATTTGAAAAGACCCTGATGCTGGGAAAGATTGAGGGCAGGAGGAGAAGGGGATGACAGAGAATGAGATGGTTGGATGGCCTCACCGACTCAATGGACATGAGTTTGAGCAAGCTCCGGGAGTTGGTGATGGACAGGGAAGCCAGGCACGCTGCAGTCCATGGAGTCTCAAATAGTCGGACATGACTGAGGGACTGAACTGAACTGAACTGATCTGTATATCTGAGGATGTTGATATTTCTCCCAGCAATCTTGATTCTAGGTTGTGCTTCATCCAGCCCAGCATTTCACATGATGTACTCTGCATGTAAGTTAAATAAGCAGGGTGACAATATACAGTCTTGTCATGTTCCTTTCCCAATTTTGAACCAGTTTGTCTTTCCATGTCTGGTTCTAACTGTTGCTTCTTGTCCTGCATGTAAGTTTCTCAGCAGCAGGTAAGTTGTGGTATTCCCAACTCTTTAAGAATTTTCCACTGTTTGTTGGTGGCTCACATGGTAAAAAATCTGCCGGCAATGTGGAAAACGTGGGTTCAATCAGGAAGATCCTCTGATCTTCCCAGAAGGAACTGGCAGCCCAGTCCAGTATTCTTGCCTGGAGAATTCCACAGACAAGGAGTCTGGTGGGGTATATTCCAAGAGGTCGTAAAGAGTTGGACACGACTGAGAGCCTAACACACACACACACACAGTCAAAGGCTGTAATGTAGTCAATGAAGCAGAAGTAGATTTTTTTTTTTTTGAATTCTCTTGCCTTTTGGTTTCATGTTATTCCAGCAGAGAAAGAGCAAACTGGAGGATTGTGCATTGACTTTTAAAAGCTTTGACTTAGAAGTGACACACATCCTTCTGCTCATAGCTCATTGGTCAGAATTAGTCATATCCTAAGGAGCTATTAGGGGATTGTGACATGAGAAACGTGTGGATATTTGGTGAACAATACATGTATCTGACATAATATTCCCTATTGGTCATTAACATTCTCTTCTTTGTTTCTTTTAAACATAGAATATCTCCTTTAAAAAGACAAAGTTCCATCCAACTTTGAGCATTAAGCTCAAAAATTAGAATGATACAAATCAATCTCTATATCAGGTCTGAATGTGTTCCTCTTAGTGTAGAGTCCTGTGAACTAAAAGATGAATTATCTCCCTCTTAGAAACCTGATCTGAAGTAGTAGAGTATGTACAGGATAACTACAATCAGCCCTTCCATTTAGAAATAGAAAAAATAAAGGCATGGCAGTCACTGGTCTTTAGCAATCTTGAAATCCCAATGGCAGACACTGGGGAAGTGGAGGGGGGCCTCTATCCCTATCCTGGGGTAGAGGAATGTTCCCTGGATAGACTTGGTTCTCCTGAAAGAGCTTCTTTGTCCATGTTCTTGCTGGCCCTGATTGTGCCCCTTATGATGTTCTTCTTTATCTTCTTCAGTCACTTCTGAAGCAGGCATTGAATAGTATTATCTTTTTGGAGGGTATATAGCTTTTGAAGTTGGGGGGTGGCTCTCTGGTGGTTCAGGGAGTCTGACTGAAAAGTGGAAGAGACAGGTTCGATTCCTGGGTTGGGAAGATCCCTTGGAGAAGGGAATGGCAACCCATTCCAGTATTCTTGCCTGGAGTATTCCATGGAGAGAGGAACCTGGTGGGCTACAATTCATGGGATTGCGAAGAATCGGGCATGACTGAGCGACTGACACTTTCACTTTCATAGCTTTTGAAGTTCAATTCCTATTTCTTGAAGTTTGGGAGCCTGGATCATTTTATACCTCAAATAGTCACAAATTTGCAGTTTTCTTTGATAGTCAATTGTCTTAAGAGGCTTTTGTTTGAATCAGGCCAGTTATATAATCTAGTAACTAAACCAACAGTTATGTTTGAGATAGTTCTTAGATCTCCCATATCTCTTTGTGTTTCTTCTCTCACATACTCATCTCAAACTTTCTCTTTCTTACTTAATGATGGATACACTGAATCCAACTTTAGAATAATAGGTAGGTGTGTGTGTGTATGTGCTCAGTCACTAAGTCGTGTCTAACTCTATGTGACCCCTTGGACTGTAGCCCACTGGACTCCTCTGTCCATGGTATTTTCCAGGCAAGAATACTGGAGTGGGTTGCCATTTCCTCCTCCAGGGGATCTTCCCAACCCAGAGATTGAACCTGTGTCTCCTGCATTGGCAGGCTATCCTTTATACTGAGCCACCAGGGGGAAAGCATATAATAATTGTTGTTGCTCAGTTGCTAAGTTTTGTTCAACCACTAAGCCAGTGACATGTGTTAGGTTTTTGTTATGGCAGCACCCCACTCCTACTCTTGGCATAATTCTGTACTCATTAGATAGGCTAGACTATGCTATGTTAATAAATTTGCTCTGAAATATAATTGGCTTAACATAACACTGGTCTATTTCTTGCTTGTATTAAATGTCCAATGAAATAAAAGGCTCTGTACAATGTAGTTTCTAACAGACTCAGTCTGAACAAGACTCCTTCATTTTATAATGTTACTATTGCAGCATATAACCTGATGCTTTGTTCAAAAGGGGAAGAGGAAACTATATATTGGCTCTTAAATGTAAGAGAGGTGGGAAATAAGAAGCAGAGTGGTATTTGCTTAGTAGTAAATATTTCTGCGGAGTAAATTCAGAGAGGCTCTCACTTAAAATTAGCCAACATAGAGAAATAAATGATATTTATTCAGTAATAAAAATATTACTGAAAAATACTGTATCATCACTGATTTATGATTCCAATGATAATATCTTAAAGACCAAGCCATATTTTACTTCTCCTTTCTTCAGAGTATGGCTTTATTGTATCAATATTAAAAAAAAGTTCTCTGTATGTAGTACTGTATTTACTCTTCTTTTTTCTTAATCTCTTTGAGATCAAATACTTATAACAGAATTTTATAGAATATTTTGCTTTTATCCTTAAAGATGGAGGTGGCAGAGAATAGTAGAGGGAAGACTACATCTTTTTCTAAGTGTTATCAAAATTTACCCAACTAGGTATTGTCAGGATCTAAAATTTTCCCCTACTTGCAAGCTAACAAGTTTGTGTTCTGCTGCTTCAGTAGATATAATTCATGCTGATATAAGACATGATATTCCTGCTTCAAAGACAAAGGACTTTATTACTTACTACTAAAGCAATGGTCAGGGTTTCATGTTCACTTGAATTGGTTCCCTGTGTCCCCCAAGACCCACGCAGGTAGGCGTAAGTGGATGGTTGCACATGCAGTCAACTGCATTATAGGAGAGGAACACTAAGCTTGGGACTTGGAGAAGAGTCATTGCTTTTATAGTAAAAACAAGCAACATATTTTTTTTTGTGTGTGTAGAGAGAGGTATTACCTCATTTTTTAAGGCTGCTTGCTCAAACATGATCCTGATGAAACTGGCCATTGCAGCCTTTCATTTTTGACATACTTGGCAAGACTGTGGAGAGATGCTCGAGGTGTCAAGGTGGATGGATGGCTGTTTCCAATAACTGGTAGCAGAATTAAGACTAGAACTAGACCTCTCAGTTCCCAGTTTACTAAATTATACATAGCACTGTCGCTGAAGACAAAACCTTTTGATAAATTATCTCCATTCTGTTTGAAGTATTCTCTATTATCTTCTTTCTTGCATTGGGGTCATATTTTCCAGTCCTATTGACATCTTGAATATTTTTTTCTGATAGATAGATAGATCTGTATTAAGATCACATGTAATGGCCCTTAATTATCTCATATACAATAAGACCTAGTTGAAGATCAACAAATTTGTGCCAGTGTATTCTGAATTACAGGAAGTTTATCTTTTGAAAATATCATTATTTTACTTTTTAATTTGTTTTATACTTTGTTCTCACTAGTCAAGCTTCATGGATTCCTTAATTTGTGCCAAACTATACTTGTGGTTTGGGTTATACAATAAATTACAAGTCATGACATCACAGTGCTTATACGACCCATGCAAAAGAAAGTGATAAACAAAAATGAAGAAGTGGAGTTCTAAGAGTGGAATGAGCAGTACAGAATGCAAGTTCATTAGGTGCCGGAAGAGTTAGAGATTTCTGGCTAAATGTGGTCAGGAAGGATTCATGGATGAAATGGAGAATGAAAGGTAGTTCTTAGAGAAGAGGGAAAAGAGTGATTTCTGTTACTTTTTATATTCTCTCTGATTTTTAGAGTAAGCATCAAAAGAGCCTCTTTAATGGCAACCATATAGGCATTTTCCTCATCAATTTTATTTACTGCTCAATCTTCAGTTCTTTGAAAAATGCCTTGTCCATGTTAGAAACTCATAAAAACACTTAATGAATGAGGGATAATAGTTGAGGAAGTGCATGGTTTGTATTATGTGACTTCAACATTCATCTTTTATACAGCCCACACATTCATATAATACACAGTCCACCTGTATATAGATAGTTTCTCACTCAATGGATTGTATCTCTCATATGGTTCTGATGAAATGTAATTTCAAGATGAGTTCACACTCAGTTGTGTCCAACTCTTTGTGACCCCATGGACTGCAGCACACCAAACTTCTCTGTCCATCACCAATTCCCGAGCTTGCTCAAACTCATGTCCATTGAGTGGGTGATGTCATCCAACCATCTCATCCTCTGTCGTCTCCTTCTCCTCCCGCCTTCAATCTTTTCCAGCATCAGAATCTTTTCCAATGAGTTAGTTCTTTGCATCAGGTGGCCAAAGTATTGGAGTTTCCGCTTCAGCATCAGTCCTTCCAATGAATATTCAGGATTGGTTTCCTTTAGGATTGACTGGTTTGATCAGTTTCAAGATACCACCTGTAATATAGTCTGATCCTGGCCCTAGGATAAGGGAGTTGATTTCAGTGCTGAAGTACAAGATTTTTTAACCATTTCCAAATCTTCTTCAGTTGTCATTCTTACTCTGTGAAATGCAGGGCCTCTTAGGGCAGCAGTGACTTGGCTCCTGTATAGTCACATTGTAATTATTTTTTTATTCAGCTTAACTTACCTCTGTATACCGCTCTTTGCATCCCACTTCTTCCTCCACTTACTCCTAATTGCCGGCTGAGGCTTGTGGAAGCCACAGCTGCTGGTGGAGAGTGGTGGAGCAAATCTACTGTGCCGTGGCAGTGGAGACAGCCTCCTTTTGTCTTGTTTCCAGGACTTACTGAGCCCTGCTGGCAGAGCCTTAAGGACTGGGGGCAGCTTTAACACCCATGTGAAATCATACTAGGCCCGTGGGAAGTTCACGAGCCTAGAACAGACTGTTGTAGCTCTATGGAATGCCTAGCATTCTTGTCATCTGTCAATTCCTGACAGTCTCATGGGTTTGCAGAGATTCTTGTCACCATGTTCTTTGGACCTTGGAAAAGTAGTATTGCCCTATTATTATTATAATTACGTAATAATAATATTTTAATACATTCCATATAATGTTGAAACATAATAATGTTTTTTATTCTTTGGGAATGAAGCCAACTGGGAACCATGTAGACTCAACTTTCCAACATTTAACTTTCAAATGCATATACAGAAAAATAGATTACCTATATTTTGTTCCTGGACTATGAATTTTGTCTACTACTAATGATAACTATGTGATTTTCTAGTGAAAACTTTAAATTAAGCAAAGATAATAATACCAATAGTTAGTAAGAATAGAAAAAACAAAATAAATTAACTTAGTAACTACTGGGGTGCCTTTGGAAGTGTTTACTATAAACATTATTGAGTGGTCCATTTAGAAATAAAGTAATTATAAGAAATCACTGTCTCAAAGTGTTATATATTGTAGAAAACTTTTCTCAGGTAATGCATGCCACAATTTCACATTTTTTTTTTTTTTTTTACAAAATTTTAATTTTGTTCATGCTTTATGGATCTGGTGAATATAATGATAATTAATATACTTTTACTTTCCTTGGAAGGAAACTATTAAATTATGTAACTTGTATACTCACTTCTTATGCTAAGAGACTCATTCTGTAGAAACATCAATCTGTTAAAAATCTTGCTATTGCAATGATGTAGATTTCTGAAGGGTAAAATAGGCAGCCTGAAAGGAAAGCCAGCTGGTCCAGCATTGCATACGGAGAGCTGTGAAGCCAGGTGTAATGCCAGGTGATGCTTACTGGGATCACAGTGGGGGTAGGAGAGAATGAAGCATTGACCTCAGTCTGAATCTTTTATGTCTAAGCTAATTCAGGGACTCATAAGATGTGCAGGCCTCTCCACAAGTTGGGAAGATGGGAATCTGACTACAATTTAGTTTCCCAATTAGACTTACTCTGGCCCCAGGTTACCTAGAAGCTAGAGAACCTGTAGCTAGAGATAATGACTTCCTAGAATGTTATGATTTAAAAGTGATCAGTAAGTATCAAATTTTGCACTTCCATCTGTCCCCTAAAACCCTGTAACCATGGCAAAACTTGACTCTTGAGGGAATCCCAAGTACTATGATCTAAATGTTAGTTTTCCTCCAAATCCATATACAGAAATCCTAATCTCCTAAGGTGGTGATGTTAGAAGGTGGAGCCTTTGGGAACTGCTTGATTTGCTAAATGAAATGAGTGCCTTATAAAAGAGTCTCCAGAGAAATCCTTTGCCCACCTACAATGTGAGGACACAGCAAGGAGTTGCCACTTAAACCAGGAAGAGGTCGTTCACCAGAAAGTGACCATTCTGGCACTTTGATTTTGGACTTCCCAGTCTCTAGAACTGTGAGGAATAAATGTTTGCTGTTTATAGGCCACCTAGATCCTGATATTTTGTTATAACAGTCCGAATGTACTAGGAAACTAGAAAAATTAAAAATCTGAACCTAAGTATTTATTAATAGTGTTAAGGGATTAGGAATCATAAAAATATCCAGGGAATGTAGTAAAATAGCACTAATCATTCATTCATTCATTCATCCAGTGATTATTCACTGGCTTGGATATACTAGATATTCTGCTGGGCCCTGGAAGAGACAAGCAGATTAAAGACATAGTCCTGATCCTCAAGGATATTTTGGTTGAGGTAAACAGTGGTTTTCTTTCGTTGAGATTATGATGTACAAAATAATGGTGAGTTATGTAGGGCTGGGGACTTCCCAGTTCTTGACTTTTCCCAGCAGCTCACGTATCTGCTCAAGAATACTTTGTTAGCCAATTCACAACGTTAGCACAGTCTATCAAGGTACAAGTGCAGTCAGTGAAATTTGATCAACAATAATTTTAAAATTTCTAGTGTTTTTTTTATTGGAGGAAAGTAGGATTTGACAAGAATTCTTTTAGTTCACATACCATTCCGAATACCTGGCTGTTCATCAACACCATTTACTTTAACATAAGGTCAACTTTCTCAGTTTAGTAGGGGCAGTGGTGAGAATGGTTGGTTGTAGGGTAGGCATTTTCCCTATTCCCCCTGACCAACAAGAAAATTACTATTAAGTTATGGACAAAATGTTTGCCAAATAATTTTCACAAGATTTATCTCTAAAACACAGAATTATATTTACATCACTGGTGGACTGTTGACAAGGCACTGATGATCACTGAAGATTTAGAAGGGAAAAGTTTCATTTTTTTTTAAAGAGTTCACAATTCCTTTTGTGCAATGGGTCTAAATGGAGGAAGATACAGAGCACAACATGTATACAATGAACAGTTTTTTTGATTGTAAAATTAATAATAAATGGTTAGTGAAAACAAAACTGAGAGTTTATTGATTAATATTTATTCAATAAGCACTATGGGAAAGGCACTGTGCTGAGCACTGTAGGTGATACAGAAATGACCATGACCATTGATCCCTGCTTTCTAGAATGTTGTAGTCACTGAGTGTAGGAGTATGACAAATATATATATGTAACTATAGGACACACCATAATGGGTTAAGGATTTATGACAAAGAAAGAAATAAAAGGCTAAAAGTTTCAGGAAAAGAGAGAACATTTTGTTGAGTGTGTATTTAGGGCTTAGAGCACTGATGAGATTAGTGAAATGGAATTTCTGTTGTCTGAGGATGGATGACATTTAATCGACAGAGATGGGCAGAGGTGCAAAGATAGGAAAGCACAGTTGAGGAAATGGCCAGCAATCCTTTGGGAGAAATGGCTGATAAAGCTAGAAAGATGGTGAGGGAAAAGCCTATAGCTATTTCTTATTTATGTCTTTTTTCCCTCTTATTTTTCAATTCAGTTCAGTTCAATCGCTCAGTCGAGTCCGACTCTTTGTAACCCCATGGACTGTGGCACACCAGGCTTCCCTGTCCATCACCAACTTCCGGAGCTTATTCAAACTCATGTCCATCGAGTTGGTGATGCCATCCAACCATCTCATCCTCTGTCTTCCCCTTTTCCTCCTGCCTTATTTTTACCCTTTTAAAATTTTGAATCTTTCCTCCTATTTTATCCTCTTTTTTTTTCTTGTACTTAACAGTGAAAAATCTGTCCTTGAAACAATCGTTTTGCTTAATTGTAAGGTTGTTAATGTGTTTTAACCAAGTGTCTATTATATGTGATTTTTTAAAGTCACTGCAATGAAATAGTACTCACGTCTCTAGTGGAGCAAGTCTTAGAGGATCAAAAAGAGAAAAGAGAATAAAAGTGAACCTTTAAATGTATGGATGTGAAACCAGGTCCATAGCAACATTTCCCCCTGTAGGCATACAGTTTTGATGCATTGCCTTTTAACTTCTAGTGGATTAAAGATAAAATCTCAGAGTTGAAACAGATCAGTAATTAGATTTTTCCCAGTCTCTTACTTTAAGGGCAGAATTAGGCTACTCTCTATCCTGAGTTACTTTATTTTTGGCTCACCTCATGGTTGTTCAGCTTTGAAACATTTCATGTTTAGTTTAAGCATGCCTTTGGGCAAATTTGATTTTTATCAGATAATTCCAAGCCATGTTGCATCCACAAAGTTGGAGGTATAAAATCTTGTTTCTGATCTCCTTTAATAGGATAATACTGGTGCTTTTGGTTAATTTTTTAAAAGTAAGCTCTTGGGTTACATACTTGTTGTTGTTCTATCACAGATTAGTTATGTTCAAGTGCTTGCTAAATAGGAATATAAGAAGCCACAAGTGATTTGAATTGTCAAAGATTGGTTGCTACTTTTGTGGTTAATAGTAAATTTGTTTTCAAGTTCAGATAATATTTACTTGATATATGAACTTAATTTCTTAATTTTAAAATGATTATGAAAATACTAGAGTAGATGAATTTTCTTCATGATGGAATCTGTCTTTTTAACAATATTTTTTTTGCATGAAAAGAAATCAGTGTGTCAGCTTCTAAAATCAATCCTCCACCTTAATTGTATTCTGTTCATTTATATTAATGATTGTAAGATAACATGCTAGAAATTGTTTTAATTTTTCTATATATAGCCTAAAGAAGATGATGTTTGTGTATCAATATACTCTTAAAATTTTTCCAAACTCAAAAAAACAATTAAAATTTATATTCTGTTAATATTCCTATATGACTTTTAATTACTAAAATGAGCATTTGCTTTTATAATATTGATACATTTAATAAATTTTCATTTAGTCATTTCTTTTAGTTTTTCCTAGGCTTCTCAAAAGCAGTTTCTCTTTTTGTTACTTTATTTACTTGTTAGGTTAGATTTTTCAAAACAATATTTAGTTTAAACTTGAAATAACAACTTTGGCTTGAAATGAACAGTTTGCTTTTTTGGATTCAGTGAAGGCATTCTTTAATTAATGAGATGCTACTTCAACATCATGTTGAAACAGAAAATGTTGCATGAATTCTTCATTGTAATTTTTGAATCTGATAATGTCTTTACAAAAAGATGCCTCTGCCCAAATGACTGTTCCTGATGTAAGTAACATAAAGTGCCCTTAGACTGTCTCCATGGGAGGTCTGAACAAGAGTACCTATGCCTTGAATTTATATGAAAAATAATTTAATGGCTAATGTACTTGTCTATACCAAGAAAGAGACTCACCAGTCTACTGTATCCATCTTGGATGAGGTCAGTTGGAAGTCTCTTTAACAAAGGTCTGAAAAAATAACTGTTTTGTCCTTGCAGATCAAATGATCTCTTTTCTTGATAAAAGTAAAATGAAAGTTCCTCTTTAAGACAATGAGTTAATTCAGTGTTCTGATTAATAGTGTTTATAATTGAGTATTATTATAATTAATAGTACAATTATATGATATTATATTATAGTTAATAGTATAATTGAGAGTATTAATCTAATTAATACTCTTGCCTAAATAGCGGAAGCAGTGCATTGTGGTTGGGTTTTTAGATTTAGTTTTCTTGCTAGACTTAAAGTTTGTTTCTAAGGGTGGAGAAGTGCTCAGGTTTAATGATGTTGCTACCTATGTACTCAAAGCAATTGGCAACCTCTTTTTTTTTCGTTCCTATGCTGAAACTGGAGTGCTTAAATTAAACATGAATAGAGATGGTTAGAGATCTAGGCAGATACCCACTTCATAGATATGGAATAACATTTTAAGATTATTTTTGTCACAATAATTTTCTTATGTTGTTAACAGTCTTGGGCTATTCAATTCCCTGGGGGTTGTCTTAATGATGTACTTGTGGAAAGACAGGCATTTGTAGAATTTCAATCATACAGTGCAACTGGTATTGATGGAAAATTACACAGAAGAAACAGTCTTGTTCTACACAGCTAAGCTCTCATAGACAAATATTTTATGACTTTCAAGGAATATCAGTCATTAGTATTTACCATTACTAGTATAAGATATAGCTAAATATAGCTGAGTATTTTTGACAGAACACAATGGGAAAAATAAGCTGTGAGGATGTAGTATTTTCTTCTGATTGATTTAAATTCAGAGGAATAGCTCTCTTGTTTGTGTCAGCATCCCACTGAATACAAAGACTGTTCAATGAAGGTGCACAAGAACTGCATGTCTAACATTCCTTGCTTGGTTGAGAAAATCATGATACATAGAGTTGAAGAGAACTTTGCCTTTAATTTGTATCCTTTGACTTTTGCCAAATTCTTTTTCCTAATAATTTTCCAGGGCCTGTGGGATAAAGTCACTTAATATTTCTACTTGATATAAATGCTTTTAACTATGACAATAATTTCTAATTAAAAGAATCTACTGTACACATAGACTTCCTTGGTGGCTCAGTGGTAAAGAATCTGCCTGCAGTGCAGAGCTGCAGGAGACACGGGTTCAATACCTCAATTGGGAAGATCCCCAGAGGAGGGCATGGCAACCCACTTCACTATTCTTGCTTGGAGAATCCCATGGACAGAGGAGTTTGGCAGGACCAGTCCACAGGATTGCAATGAGTCAGACACGACTGAAGTGACTTAGCCCGCACACAATTACTGTACATATACTATGATTCAAGTCTATTGTTGAGTCTTAAGGCAAAGATTCTAAAAGCGTTTTGTTTAGACTTAAAAATATCAAGCGGACTCTGTGAGTTATCAACTGGTTTAGACATTTCACAAAGTGAGTCTTCTTTGCACTTCTAAATAATGCTGGTTTGAAGAGTTTATTCAACTTAATACATAGAATAGCCACTTTTCTCCACTTTTCATCTGGAGATTACATTTTTTTTGTTGTTAAATGGAAAATATTGTGAAGAAGTGCTGCAGTTTTAGAACTTATCAGATTATGAATTCTTTAATTTGATATATCACTGCTCACTGAAAAGAACTTAAGTTGAATCTTCTATTTTTGCCTTTTGGTTGGATATACTCAGGCCTCCTACTCCAGTTTTAAAGGTTATATTTTATTTTTAATATGTCATAGTGCCTAGTACATGGTACTCTGTGTATTATAAATATTGTTAAATTGATTTAGTGTGAAAGACTCATGTTCTGCTATAACTTCTGTTATGCTTTTTGAGAATGGATACATTTAGAGGGAAAAAATGGGCTCAATTTAGATCATCATACTTGACTATTTCAGCAGAATTTCCAATGTCATTCATCCTCTTATTTGAAGTTAATAGTTGAATATACTTCATCCAGTATTACATATTGGCTATAATATCAGAGTATTATATGCAAAATACTGGTATTCTATGAAAGAAGGAGGCAGTGCATGGTTTTGGACATATAATGTTCTGGGCCACACCAGTGTTTCTGCCACATTAGTATACGGACAAGTCCTGAGAGTAGTCTGAGAACTTCTGGACAAATCACCAAAGCATATTTTTATTACATTCATTGATTTGGAAATTACAGCTAAAATGACTTACATGCAATTGGATAATTATCCTGTTGGTATCCTGTTCACTAGTCTCTGTGTAGCATTTAGTTCAGTTCAGTCTCTCAGTTGTGTCAAGCTCTTTGTGACCCTATAGACTGCAGCACGCCAGGCTTCCCTGTCCATCACCAAATCCTGGAGCTTGCTCAAACTCATGTCCATTGAGTTGGTGAAGCCATCCAACCATCTCATCCTCTGCTGCCCCCTTCTCTTCCTGCCTTCAATCTTTCTCAGCTTCAGGGTCCCTCTACTGAGATATCAAGTGGCCAAAGTATTGGAGATTTAGTTTCAGCATCAGTCATTCTAATGACTATTCAAGGCTGATTTCCTTTAGGATTGACTGGTTTGATCTCTGTGCAGTCCAAGGGACTCTCAAGAGTCTTCTACAACACCACAGTTCAGAAGCATCAATTCTTCAGTGCTCAGCCTTCTTTATGGTCCAACTCTCACATCCATACATGACCACTGGAAAAACCATAGCTTTGACTAGATGGACCCTTGTCAGCAAAGTAATGTCTTTGCTTTTTAATATGCTGTCTAGGTTGGTCACAACTTTTCCTTCAAGGAGCAAGTATCTTTTAATTTCATGGCTGCAGTTACCATCTGCAGTGATTTTGGAGACCCCCAAAATAAAGTCTGTCACTGTTTCCATTGTTTCCCCATCTATTTGCTATGAAGTGATGGGACCAGATGTCATGATCTTAGTTTTCTGAATGTTGAGTTTTAAGCCAGCTTTTTCACTCTCCTCTTTCCCTTTCATTAAGAGGTTCTTTAGTTCCTCTTCACTTCCTGACATAAGGGTGGTGTCATCTGTGTATCTGAGGTATCCCAGCAATCTTGATTCCAGCCTGTGCTTCATCCAGCTTGCCATTTCTCATGATGTACTCTGCATGTAAGTTAAATAATCAGGGTGACAATACGCAGCCTTGACGTACTCCTTTCCTGATTTGGAAACAGTCTGTTGTTCCATGTCAGGTTCTAACTGTTGCTTCTTGATCTGCGTGCAGATTTCTCAGGAGGCAGGTAAGGTGGTCTGGTTTTCCCATCTCTTTCAGAATTTTCCACAGTTTGTTGTGATCCACACAATTAAAGGCTTTGGCACAGTCAATAAAGCAGAAATATATGTTCTTCTGGAACTCTCTTCCTGTTTTGATGTATAGCATAGTTCTCTTAGATGTTATAGCAGTTTTCAATGTGGAATGTGAGAAGACTAAACAGCAGTACTTTAAAGAAAGATAGGACCTGGTGTCAGCACTTAAATTTTTTCAGTGTGGCAAACAACGTCTTCGCTTTATCTTGTTTGGTAAGCTGCTTAAATTTGGTATGTCTTCCACATCACTGTAAGAAAGGTTTTCATGATATTTTCTTCTCTCTCTCTCTCTGCCTCTTTGATTTTCTTAATAGTTTAGGAAATTTGACCTAAAAACAATAGATAAGAAAAATCATTTAACTTGTTAAAGTACGGAGAAAGGGAACTTTTAAATTTTAATCTCAATGACTCTAGCTCAATAATTAAAAAAAAACAAAAAAACACTGAAATAGGAGAAATTTAAATTGATGAACCCACTCCTTTCCTGAATAGGATGACCCTCCAAATATGGTAATTGTTTGTGTAATGTTTCTTTAGCTTTGAAAATTAACTTTTTGATCCTTTATTTCCATGCTGTACTTTTTTGCAGGAGACTAAACATTGTCATGAACTCAAAAGTAGATTTGTAAAGAAAAATTTGTCCCCAATAATAGTCAACTGGTTGAATTCTGTCCTATTAATATACTGGGAAGAACAGGATTATATTTGTTTGGTCTTTTACATAAAAACACCGTTTCTTTAACCCAATGTGATTCAGCTTTTGTGTAGAGGTGGATTAATCAAAATGCCCACTGAAAACAGCTTGCTCAGCTGCTGCCAAGCCTTGAGCTGATATAAATGCATTGCAGCCAGATGCAAATGCAGCCCATGCATTGAAAAAATATTAAAATACTTAATGACACAGCTTATAGAAGGTATTCAAGTTTCATTCAGGTTCTAGTGTCTGAAAGTCTCTTACAACTTTCCTATTTCCTTTTGTTTCAGGACATTGAAATGAGTCTGACTCAGAGACAAGATATGCATATTTATATGTTTTATAAGAACAACTAACCTTGAAAAAATGCAGAATAACTTGGAGAGGGCTGAATTATGCTTACTTTTCAAATTCCCAATAGTCCTTTATTTTCGGAACAGTTATTTAACATTCTTGTGAGTGAAATGCTTTATAAAGGAGCATTTATTAATGTGCTCAATATATTTATTTATGGCCTGATATATTTTAAAAATAGCAAGTGTCCTAGATTTTGAAAATGTTGTTAGGCTTTTTTATGGTCATTTTACTTGCTTTGGAAGACTTATATTCTCAGTAAGTATTTTAATTTTGACTGGAGAAAAAGGAGGAAAGATGAAAAAAGGAAACCCACTAAAGTGTTTATAGTGTACAGTTTTTTTATTCATAATTCTCTTTACCAGACTCTCAAATAGCATTTCTGTAAATCACACATGCAGTGATAATTGATTTTTATAGTGATGAGTTTTATTTTTATAGTGATGAGTTTTAGTTATTGCTACATATTGACAAACTTCTGAATCATTAAAGAAACATTATGATTAGATTAGCTTGGTGTTAAGTATTAAAAATATTATATATCCTTTCAGGGTGCAATGTGTCATTCACCGAGCTGTTCCTCCTGCTTGGGAAAGCTGGTGAGGGCAGGTTAAACATCCATTATGTTAGCATATATTGGATTGAAAGGGACCTTTTTTTCTCTCTACTGGCTTCATCTGTGGCATAATATTTTAGAAACATGTCTAGATAGTTGCTGAGTCCATCTTGATCATGTCTAGTTTTAGAGGAAACCAGGTCTTTGGCTCAGTTTGGACTGTCTTCTGCATTGATCTCTCCATGAGTCTGCCTCTTGCCTCCTTCCTTCTCCTGAACATGCCTCACAAATTTAAAAAGATATTTATAAAATATACTTTTATTTGTGCCACACTTCTGCTCATCAGCCTGCCATGTGTTCTTCCTCTGCACCCCCCTCCCACCTCCATTTCAGTCTCTTTTTGGGTTGGCATCCACAAGTTTGGGGTAGTGGTCAATGCAGGACAGAAAAGGGTACCAAAAAAAGAAAATTGGTTAAGATGGTAAAAGAGGAGGTGAAACAACTATAAGAGATAAACTGGAGTTTTTAGAAACTCAGGGCATATAATTTACAGTTTAGCTGGTTTGTGTGCAATATGGAAATACAGGTTGCCCTCTGTATCTGTGGACTCCATGTATGTGAAGTCAGCAAACCATAAACTGAAAATATTTGAAAAAAATCCAGAAATTTTCAAAATGCAAAACTTGAATTTGTTGTGCACAGTGGCAACTATTTACATAACATTTTACATTGTATTAAATATTATAAGTTATCTAGAGATTTCTTAAACTATAGGGGAGGATATGTGTAGGTTATATACAAATATTGCATCATTTAATATAAGGAACTTGAGCATCCACGGGTTTTGGTATCTGTGGGAGTCCTGTCCTGGAACCAATCTCCTTTGAATATCAAGGGACACATATTGTCTTAAGTTTCTCAAGATGGTTTTATCTAGCTGGGAATATGAGCTGGGCTGATTTCCTTTGTCAGAAATTGCAGATAATGTCGCTGCTTTGGAAACAAATGAGTGATGATTCAGTCTAGGAATACATGTATCTCCAATATTATTGGCATTTTAATGTTCAATTATGCATAATTACATCTGATATCTAAGAAAATATGATAGTCTGAGAAACTATCTTCTAGAATCAGGCTGGGAAAGATTATTTCACTCGTAGGCCCCATGTGATTGTGCCTCATGGACAGCACAATATATTCTGAAAAGAGATGAGTTGGATAAAAAAAAAAACTGTGAGATTGGGGAAGTTTCTCATACCATATTTAACTTCTCCATATGGCATTTTACTTTATTTTCAGACCCTCCCTCTAACATCTTGTTGTTTCAGAGTTTCTTCTCTTTCACTTTTACCCAATTGGAACTCCTCCTTAAAAATAAGAGGTTGAAATTTATGTCAACTCTGTTTACATTTTAAACCATGTTTATTGTAAATGAAACACAGATTCAGAAAATTATCCAGATCAAGTATATGGTGCAATGAATTATAACAAGGTAAGCATTGTTCACGTTAAGAAATAGAACCTTTCTAGAGGTGAGACAGAAGAGGTAACCCGAAAACACTCTTCTATTTGTACCATTCCTATTATAACCCTCTTCTTCCTGCCATTATCCTAACTTTTATAGTAATAATGACTCCCTTGAATTTTTTTTTAGTTTTAACACTAAAATATGTATCCCTAGAGATTCTAGTTTAGTTTACATTTTAAAAAATTTGACATGCTTTTAAGTCTTTTTAAAATCTCTATTTAACCCCATCCCTCTTTCATCCATTTCCTTACAGTGTATCTATCTGTTTAAAAAGTTGGAAAATTTGATATGTAGAGTTTCCCATATTAAAATTTTCTGGATTTTAGTGATCCTATCCTTTTGGTACAGTTCAGCATGTTCCTTTGTCATGGATATTTCTAACACATTGGCTGCTAAATCCAGAGGGAAGATCTGATGCAGACTTGATTGCTTTGTCAAGACTATACATAATATTTGTATTAATAGTTATAGGAGGTGCATGTCTAGTTTTCTCTCTTTTTGTAATTTTTTTGGCAGCAATTGATATTTAATGCTTATATTAGTCATTCATTGGAAGTTATACATGGTATTTTCTACTTTATTATTTCTTTTTTATTGTTGATTGGAATACTTTTATTTTTAGAGACACTTCCCCTTACCTCCCTTTTGATTACCTAGTTGTTCAATCGCTCAGTCATGTCCGAATCTTTCATACTGTTCATGGGGTTCTAAAGGGTGCTGTTCATATAAAAAAAACTAGATCATAGTTGCTGCTGTGTCTTTATGTATTAGTTTTTAAGATAATGAGTTAGGTCCCTATCATTATCTGAAGGTGATCAATATTTAAAATTTTATTATGAACTCATGAATTTGAACATACAGTTAGATTTCAAGCCATTGCAATTTGTATCACTGTTGAAGCTCACATACTGTATGATTAAATTATTTAATCCTTATGTTTCTACTGGATATAGTCATTATTTTCCATCTAGAGTTGACTTCTTCAGTAACTGAGTCTTTTTTTAACTTTTATTCTTTTATTTAAAATTTTTTCCAGTTTGTTTGAGATATAATTGACATATAGCACTGTGCACAGCATAATGACTTCATTACATGTATTGGGAAATGACTGCCACAGTAAGTTTAATCACCATCCATCATCTTATACAAATAAAAAAAAGAGAGAAAAAAAATTTTTTTTATGGTGTGAACTCTTAGAAGCTACACTCTTAACAACTTTCCTTTCTATCATACAGCAGTTTTTTTATTGTCATCATGTTGTACATTTCCAATATTTATTTTGTAACCAGAAGTTTGTACCTGTTGACACTTTTGTGTCTGGCTTCTTCAGACACAAAATATATATTTGGCTTTATATATATCTGGCTTCTTCATCCAGCATAATGTTGAAATTCATCCATGTTATTGCCTGAATCAGTAGTTCATTTTTTAAAAAAATTATATTGAGGAGTATTATGGATATACTGCATTTTTTTATTTGTTTGTTTTTGTGTTTTAAATTCACTCATTTGTTGATAGAGTTTATTCTTCTACCTCCTTCTACAGAATGTAAGTGGCTTTGTTCTATTGTTTTAAAAAAAAGAAAAACATGTTTAATCATAAATACATAAAAACATTAAAAGAGAAACTGAAACTAATTTATAATCCCACCACCCAAAACTAAACACTGTTAACATTTTGATCAATACCCTTCCAGAATTTTCTGTGCATAATATATAGAAATAAAATCATACTTGATTCTACTTGAGGTTATCCTTTAAAAATCTGTATGTGATAAATGTATTTTCATGTGAATAAATACAGACTGTCTCATCAGTTTTAATGTATGAATATGAATTAACTGATATTTAAATAGTTTCTATTTTTCTACCAAAAATAATGCTATTGAATAATTACTGAAAATAATGCTACCATATATAACTGTTTTTGTATTAGAGATCCAGGACATTTCTTGACCCAGTCATACCTCCTTAGAAATTTCTGAATGGGTAGTGGAGTAGAAGACAGTAAACTGCCAGAACTTCCTTGGTGGTCCAGTGGACAAGACTCTGAGCTCCCAATGCAGTGGGCCTGGTTTCAATCCCTGGTCAGGGAAGTCAATCTTGAATGCTGCAACTAAGCACCCCCATGCTACAAGCAGATCCTATGTGCCACAACTAAGACCCAGGGAAGACAACAACAATAAGACCGTGCACTGCCTCCCCCTCCGCACAATTGAGGGGTTCATCTAGGGTTCCATAACTTGTGACTTAACTCAAAGTGATGAGATGGGTAGTAGCAATTAGATTTCTTCTTAAAAATTTTATAATTGTGAAATTGTGAACCAACAAACTGCTGTAGTCTCTGATAGCATTTTTTTTTTTTTAGGGTGCAGTAGTTGTGATACATGGGCTTAGTTGTCCCATGACAGCTGAGGAATCTGAAGGATCTTCCCTGACCAGGAATCAAACCTGTGTCCCTTGCTTTTGCAAGCAAATTCTTTTTTTTTAAAATATTTTATTTTTTATTGACATATAGTTGATTTACAATGTTTCAGATACATAGCAAAGTGATTCAGTTATATATATATTATATATATATATATTCTTTTTCAGATTTTACCATTATAGATTATCACAAGATATTGGATATAGCTCCCTGTACTATACAGTAGGTCTTTCTTGTTTATTTATTTTATATATACTAGTGTGTATCTGTTAATCCCCAATTTATCCCCTACCCACTTTACTCTTTGGTAACCATAAGTGTTTTTTTTATTATTATTAATTAATTTATTTTAATTGGAGGCTTGTTACTTTACAATATTGTGGTAGTTTTTGCCATACATTGACATGAATCAGCCATGGGTGCTTGTGTACCCTCATCCTGAACCCCTCTTCCACCTCCCTCCACATCCTATCCCTCTGGGTTGTCCCAGTGCACTGGCTTTGAGTGCCCTGTTTCATGGATTGAACTTGGACTGGTCATCTATTTCACATATGGTAATATACATGGTTCAACACTATTCTCTCAAATCATCCCACACTCACCTTCTCCCACTGAGTGCAAAAGTCTGTTCTTTACATCTGTGTCTCTTTTGGTTTCTTGCATATAGGGTGGTCATTACCATCTTTCTAAATAATATTACTGTATTGTTGTTTTACTTTCTGACTTACTTCAATCTGTATTATAGGCTCCAGTTTCATCCACCTCATTAAAACTGACTCAAATGTGTTCTTTTTTTTATAGCTGAATAATATTCCATTGTGTATATGTACCATAACTTTCTTATCCATTCATCTGCTGATGGGCATCTAGGTTGCTTCCACGTCCTAGCTATTGTAAACAGTGCTGCAATGAATATCAGGGTACACATGTTTCTTTCAATTCTGGTTTCCTTGGTGTGCATGCTCAGCAGTGGGATTGCTGGGTCATATGGCAGTTCTATTTCCAGTTTTTTAAGGCTTCTCTACACTGTTCTCAATAATGGCTGTACTAGTTTGTAGTCCCACCAACATTGTAAGAGGGTTCCCCTTTCTCCACACCTCTCTAGCATTTATTGTTTGTAGACTTTTTGATGGCAGCCATTCTGACCAACGTAAGATGGTAACTCATTGTGGTTTTGATTTGCATTTCTCTGATAATGAGTGATGTTGAGCATCTTTTCATGTGGCTGTTAGCTATCTGTATGTCTTCTCTGGAGAAATGTCTGTTTACTTCTTTGGCCCATTTTTTGATAGGGTCATTTATTTTTCTGGTATTGAGCTGCATGAGCTGCTTGTATATTTTTTTAGATTAATTCTTTGTCAATTCCTTCATTTGCTATTACTTTCTCCCATTCTGAAGGCTGTCTTTCCCCCTTGCTTATAGTTTCCTTCATTGTGCAAAAGCTTTTAAGATTAATTAGGTCCCATTTAGTTATTTTTCTTTTTCTTTCCATTACTCTGGGAGGTGGGTCAGAGAGGATCTTGAGGCGATTTATGTCAGAAAGTGTTCTGCCTATGTTTTCCTCTAGGAGTTTTATAGTTTCTTGTCTTACATTTAGATCTTCAATCCATTTTGAGTTTTTATTTTTGTGTATGGTGTTAGAAAGTGTTCTAGTATCATTCTTTTACAGGTGGTTGACCAGTTTTCCAAGCACCACTTGTTAAAGAGATTCTTTTCTCCAGTGTATATTTTTGCATTCTTTGTCAAAGATAAGGTGTCCATAGGTGCATGGATTCATCTCTGGGGTTTCTATTTTGTTTCATTGATCTATATTTCTGTCTTTGTGCCAGTACCATATTGTCTTGAGGACTGTAACTTTGAGGTTTAGCCTGAAGTCAGGCAGGTTGATTCCTCCAGTACCATTCTTCTTTCTCAAGATTGCATTTGCTATTTGAGGTTTCCTATTACTTTTCCAACAAAGGTCCATTTAGCCAAAGCTGTGGTTTTTCCAGTAGTCATGTATGGATGTGAGAGTTGGACTATAAAGAAAGCTGAATGCTGAAGAATTGATTCTTTTGAACTCTGGTGTTGGAGAAGATGATAGTCCCTTGGACAGTAAGAAGATCCAACCAGTCAATTCTAAAGGAAATCAGTACTGAATATTCATTGGAAGGACTGATGCTGAAGCTGAAACTCCAATACTTTGGCCACCTGATGCAAAGAACTGACTCATTTGAAAAAACCCTGATGCTGGGAAAGATTGAACGTTGGAGGAGTAGGGGACAACAGAGGATGAGATGGTTGGATGGCATCACACCGACCCAGTGGACATGAGTTTAAGTAGGCTCCAGGAGTTGGTGATGGCCAGGGAAGACTCGTGTGCTGCAGTCCATGGAGTCACACAGAGCCGAACCCAGCTGATCGACTGAACTGATCTGAGCTGTGTTTCTATACAAATTGTGAAATTATTTGTTCTAGTTCTTTGAAAAATACTGCTGGTAGCTTGATAGGTATTGCATTAAATCTATAGATCGCTTTGGGTAGTATACTCATTTTCACTGTATTGATTCTTCTGGTCCATGCTGCTGCTGCTGCTGCTGCTGCTAAGTCGCTTCAGTCGTGTCCGACCTGTGCGATCCCATAGATGGCAGCCCACCAGACTCTGCTGTCCCTGGGATTCTCCAGGCAAGAACACTGGAGTGGGTTGCTATTTCCTTCTCCAATGCATGAAAGTGAAAAGTGAAAGTGAAGTCGCTCAGTCATGTCCCACTCTTAATGACCCCATGGACTGCAGTCTATCAGGGTCCTCCGTCCATGGGATTTTCCATGCAAGAGTACTGGAGTGGGGTGCCATTGCCTTCTCTGTCTGGTCCATGAACATGGTATATTTATCAATTTTTTTGGTGTCATCTTTGATTTCTTTAATCAGTGTTTTATAGTTTGATATATATATGTATATAGATCTTTTGTTTCTTTAGGTAAATTTATTCCTAAGTATTTTATTCTTTTTGTTGCAATGGTGAATAGGATTGTTTTCTTAATTTCTCTTTCTGTTTTCTCATTATTAGTGTATAGGAATGCAAGGGATTTCTGTGTGTTAATTTTATATCCTGCAACTTTACTATATTCATTGATTAGCTCTAGTAATTTTCTGGTGGAGTCTTTAGGGTTTTCTCTGTAGAAGATCATGCCATCTGCAAACAGTGAGAGTTTTACTTCTTCTTTTCCAATCTGGATTCCTTTTATTTCTTTGATTGCTGTGGCTGAAACTTCCAACACTATGTTGAATAGTAGTGGTGAGAGGTGGCACCCTTGTCTTGTTCCTGACTTTAGAGGAAATGCTTTCAATTTTTTGCCATTGAGGATGATGTATGCTCTGGGTTTATCATAGATGGCTTTTATTATGTTGAGGTATGTTCCTTCTATGCCTGCTTTCTGGAGAGTGTTTAATCATAAATGGGTGTTGAATTTTGTCAAAGGCTTTCTCTGCATCTATTGAGATAATAATATGGTTTTTATCTTTCAATTTATTAATGTGGTGTATCACATTGATTGATTTGCAAATATTGAAGAATTTTTGCATTCCTTGGATAAAGCCCACTTGGTCATAATGTATCTTTTCAATATGTTATTGGATTCTGTTTCCTGGAATTTTGTTGAGGATTTTTGCATCTATGTGCATCAGTGCTATTGGCTTGTAGTTTTCTTTTTTTGTGGTATCTTTACCTGGTTTTGGTATTAGGGTGATAGTGGCTTCGTAGAATGAGTTTGGGAGTTTACCTTCACTTCCTCTGCAATTTTCTGGAAGAGTTTGAGTAGGTCAGGTGCTGGTTGTGCTCTAAATTTTTGGTAGAATTCACCTGTGAAGCCATCTGGTCCTGGACTTTTGTTTGTTGGAAGATTTTTTATTACAGTTTCGATTTCAATGCTTGTGATGGGTCTGTTAAGATTTTCTATTTCTTCCTGGTTCAATTTTGGGAGGTTATACTTTTCTAAGAATTCATCCATTTCTTCCAAGTTGTCCATTTTATTGGCATATAATTGCTGATAGTAGTCTTTTATGATGCTTTGTATTTCTGTGTTGTCTGTTGTGATTTCTCCATTTTCATTTCTAATTTTGTTAATTTGATTCTTCTCCCTTTTTTTCTTGATGAGTCTGGCTAATGGTTTGTCTTATTTATCTTCTCAAAGAACCAGCTTTTAGTTTTGTTAATTTTTTTCCCTGTAGTCTCCATTGTTTCTTTTTCATTTATTTCTGCTCTGATTTTTATGTTTTCTTTCCTTCTACTAACCCTGGCATTCTTCATTTCTTCTTTTTCTAGTTGCTTTAGGTGTAAAGTTAGGTCATTATTTGATTTTTCTCTTGTTTTTTGAGGTAAGCTTGTATTGCTATGAACCCTCCTCTTAGCACTGCTTTTACTGAATCCCATAGGTTTTGAGTTGTGTTTTCATTTTCATTTGTTTCTATTCATATATTGACTTCCTTTTGCATTTCTTCCATGATCTGTTGGTTATTCAGAAGTGTGTTGTTTAACCTTCATATGTTTGCATTTTTAATAGTTTTTTTCCCTGTAGTTGACATCTAATCTTACCTTATTGTGATCAGAAAAGATACTTGAAATGATTTCAATGTTTTTAATTTACCAAGGCTAGATTTATGACCCAGGATGTGGTCTATCCTGGAGAATGTTACTTGTGCACTTGGGAAAAAGGTGAAATTCATTGTTTGGGGGTGAAATGCCCTATAGGTATCAGTTAGGTCTAACTGGGCCATTGTATCATTTAAATCTTGTGTTTCCTTGCTAATTTTCTGTTTAGTTGATCTATTCATAGGTATGAGTGGGGTGTTAAAATCTCCCACTATTATTTTGTTACTGTTAATTTCCCCTTTCATACTTGTTAGCATTTGCCTTATGTATTGAGGTGCTCCTATGTTGGGTGCATATATATTTATAACAGTTATATCTTCTTGGGTTGATCCTTTGATCATTATGTAGTGTGCTTCTTTGTCTCTTTTCACAATCTTTATTTCAAAGTCTATTTCATCTGATATGAGTATTGCTAGTCCTGATTTCTTTTGGTCTCCATTTACATGAAATATCTTTTTCCAGCCCTTCATTTCCAGTCTTGTGTGTGTCCCTTTGAGGTGGGTCTCTTGTAGACAGCATATATAGGTGTCTTGTTTTTGTATCCAAATAGCCAGTCTTTGTCTTTTGGTTGGGGCATTCAACCCATTTACTTTTAGGTAATTACTGATAAGTATGATGCCATTGTCATTCACTTTGTTGTTTGGGGTTTGATTTTATAAACCTTTTCTGTGTTTCTTGTCTAGAGAAGATCGTTTAGCATTCGTTGATGAGCTGGTTTTGTGGTGCTGAATTCTCTCAGCTTTTGCTTGTCTGTAAAGCTTTTGATTTCTCCTTCATATCTGAATGAGATCCTTGCTGGGTGTAGTAATCTTGGTTGTAGGTTTTTCTCTTTCATCACTTTAAGTATGTCCTGCCATTCCCTTCTGGCCTGAAGAGTTTCTATTGAAAGATGAGCTGTTATCCTTATGGGGATCCCCTTGTGTGTTATTTGTTGCTTTTCCCTTGCTGCTTTTAATATTTGCTTTCTGTGTTTGATCTTCATTAGTTTGATTAATATGTTTCTTGGAGTATTTCATCTTGGGTTTATCCTCTATGGACTCTCTGGGTTTCTTGGACTTGGGTGGCTATTTCCTTTCCAATTTTAGGGAAGTTTTCAACCATTATCTCCTCAAGTATTTTCTTATGCCCTTTCCTTTTGTCTTCTTCTTCTGGGACATCTATGATTTGAATGTTGGGGTGTTTAACATTGTCCCAGAGGTCTCTGAGGTTGTCCTCATTTCTTTTCATTCTTTTTCCCTCTCTGCTTCATTTATTTCCACTATTCTATCTTCCATCTCACTTATCCTGTCTTCTGCCTCAGTTATTCTATGTTGGTTCCTTCCAGAGTGCTTTTGATCTCAGTTATTGATTATTCATTATTGATGGACTCTTCTTTATTTCTTCTAGGTCCTTGTTAAACATTTCTTGCATCTTCTCAATCCTTGTGTCTAGTCTGTTTATCTGTAACTCCATTTTGTTTTTAAGATTTTGGTTCATCTTTACTATCATTATTCTGAATTCTTTTTCAGGTAGACTATCCCCTCTTCTTTTGTTTGGTTTGGTGGGTATTTATCATGTTCCTTTACCTGCTGGATATTTCTCTGCCTTTTCATTTTGTTTAGATTACTGTGTTTGGGGTGCCCTTTGTGTAGGCTGAAAGTTCATGGTTTCTCTTTATTGTGGAATCTGCTCCCTGTGGGTGGGGTTGGACAAGTGGCTTGTCAAGGTTTCCTGGTTGGGGGAGCTTAATCCATGTTCTGATGGGTAGAGCTGTATCTCTTTGCTCTGGAGTGCAAATGAAGTGTCCAGTATGGAGTTTTGGGGCATCTATGGGTTTGGTATGGCTTTGGGCAACCTGTCTTTTAATGCTCAAGGTTGTGTTCCTGCTTTGCTGGAGAATTAGCATGGTATGTCTTGTACCTGGAACTTGTTGACTCTTGGGTGGACCTTGGTTTCAGTGTAGGAATGGAGACTTTTGGGTGAGCTCTTGTCTATTAATGTTCCCTGGAATCAAGAGTTCTCTGATGTTCTCAAGTTTTGGAGTTAAGCCTTCTGTCTCTGACTTTCTGTCCTTCTCTTACAGTAGCCTCAAGACTTCTCCATCCATACAGCACAGATGAGAAAACATCTAGGTTAATGGTGAAACAATTCTCCACAGCGAGGGACACCCAGAGAGATTCAAACAGTTACATAGAGAAGAGAAGAGGGAGGAGGGAGATAGAGGTGACCAGGAGGAAAGAGGGGGAGTCAAAATGGGAGAGAGTAATCTAGCCAGTAAACAGTTCCCTAAGTGTTATCCACAGCTTGGAACACCCAGAGAGATTCACAGAGTTAAGTAGAGAAGAGAAGGGGGAGAAAGGAGATAGAAGTGACCTGGAGGAGAAAAGGGAGGGTCAAAAGGCAAGAGAGCAAATAAACCAGTAATCAAATCTCTTCTTTCGAGGAGAATGGGCTGCCTTTCTGGGTGACTGGTGTCCTCCACCAGCGTTCAGAAGTTGTTTTGTGGAAGTTGCTCAACATTCAAGTGATCTTTAGATGAATTTGTGGGGGAGAAAATGGTCTCCCCGTCCTATTCCTCTGTCATCTTGGGACTGCCCCCCACTGATAGCTGAAGTTGGGGGCTGAAGTAACCAAATGTGACCATTTGCATGCTAAAGATTAATAAGAAATAGTGGGGGGAAAGCAAGAAAGAATAGCAAGGAAACAAACAAACAAAAAGGAACAGATATACAGAGCATCTACCATGTACCACTCACTCACTATTCGAGCTGCTTGGAACACATCAGTGAATAAAACTAAGACATCTGCTTTCATGAAGCTTACATACCAGAAGGTAATAAACAGTTGGCATTTTAAATGAGCTACATAGCACATTGGAGTGCTCTGGAAAGAAGGAAAAGGAGAGAAGCAAGAGGGACACAGGTTCTGGGGATGGTTGATGTGCCTCTTGCAAGAAAAATAGGGCAAGCCACTGCTTTGGCTCTGGTAGCTTTCTTGTTAATGGTTTCAGTTTGCATAAGTCCTACCCAGCCCTTCTCACTTGTAGTGCTTGGCATTTGTGAATTTTAGATGTCCTTTCACAAGTCTCCTTTTTTGGTTTAAACTAGTTTCAGTCTGTTTCTGTTCTTTTCAACTTTGATGAATTAAATATGAATTTTGAGCCACTTATCCAATTATTTTTGTAATATAATTTGCTGTAAGTCGATTCCTGGATTGGGGCTTCCCTAGTGGCTCGGACTGTAAAGAATCTCCTTGCAATGTGGGAGACTGGGTTTGATCCCTGGTTTGGGAAGATCCCCTGAAGGAGAGGATGACAACCCACTACAGTGTGCTTGCCTGGAGAATCCCCATGGACAGAGAAGCTTGGTGGGCTATAGTCCATGGGGTCATGTTAGTTGGACATGACTGAGCGGCTAAGCATAGCACAGCACAGGTTACTGGATTAATGAAATTGCATATTAAGATTCCTCAGATACCTTGTCTGAATTTGTCTTTTAGTTTTCTAACTACCAGTAATACTATAGGAGATGATAAATATTAATGTAACATATTGAGAAACAGTATGTCACACATGGTCCAATCAGAAGCCAGACATCAATGTATTTTTTAATATTGCATGCATGCTAAGACACTTCATTCATGTCTGACTCTGTGCAATGCTATGGACTGTAGCCCACAAGGCTCCTCTGTCCATGGGACTCTCCAGGCAAGAATACTGGAGCGGGTTGCTATGCCTTTCTACAGGGGCTCTTCCCAATCCAGGGACTGAACCTGCATTTCTTATGTCTCCTGCATTGGCATGTGGGTTCATTATGACAGAGTAATTTTGATATACTAGAAAATAAGGCCAGAAAAGGGAGCCCATTTGCTTTTATTTATACAAAATGGTGTATTTGAGTTCAGTTCTGTCTGATCTGAAGCTATTTTGAGCATGAGAAAAACTTCTAATATTTTAACAATCCCATCTTTGGGCTATAATTCTATATCACTATCTAGCAAAGTAATGGAATGATTTGTTTCATCTTTCAGTTTTACCACCCAAATGAAGACCAGATAGTGCTTGAGTCCAGAGAGAATTTTATTGATTTAAGTTTAATACTGTATATTAATCTTGCTGTGAACAGCCTTTCCTACTCATCAGATTCCCTATATACTGCTTACAATTATTTTCCATGTATAACCTGCAAGACTTTTCAAATGTGTTTGTCTCACAGGAATCCAAAAGCTCTAGAAACATTTTTTAGTGTGTATTTCAGTAGTTGCATTTTCAAGGTATAGCAGCATCTGGTGGGACCATCACAATTCATCTGCTGTCTCTTGGAAAAGTGCAGTAAATTGTTCAATGAATTAGATTTTTTTTTGGTATTTATTTCTCCCTTTTTTTTCTTCATATTGCATCTGTTCAACAAATTATACTAGTATAAAGGAAAAAAATTATCTGAAAAATGGTATTTGGACATGTGTTATTTATAGAGAATAGTCATCACTGCTGAAGTTTTTCATAAGTAAAAGCCATCGCCTGCTGATGGGCATCTAGGTTGCTTCCAAGTCCTGGCTATTATAAACAGTGCTATGATGAACACTGAGGTACATGTGTCACATCTTTCAGATCTGGTTCCCTCAGTGTAAAACAGGTTGCCAGTCCAGGTTGGATGCATGAGACAAGTGCTCGGGGCTGGTGCACTGGGATGATCCAGAGGGATAGGATGGGGAGGGAGGTGGAAGGGGGGTTCAGGATGGGGAACACATGTAAATCCAGGGCTGATTCATGTCAATGTATGGCAAAAACCACTATGATATTGTAGAGTAGTTAGCCTCCAACTAATAAAAATAAATGGAAAAAATAAAAAATAAAAGCCATTAACATCCCATGTTATATTGCCTAAGTTCAGACCCCCATCATGTCTCAAATTGTTAGGCTAGCCTACTAAACTGTCTCTGGGACTCTGTTCTTTGCTGTTGTTGTTGCTTTTCAGTTGCTAAGTAGTGTCCAGCTCTTTGTGACCCCATGGACTGAAGCATGCCAGGCTCCTCTGTCGTCTACTATCTCCTGGAGTTTGCTCAAAATCATGTCAACTGGGGCTTCCCGGATAGCTCAGTTGGTAAAGAATCCACCTGCAATGCAGGAGGCCCTGGTTTGATTCTTGGGTCAGGAAGATCCCCTGGAGAAGGGATAGAGAATTCCATGGACTGTATAGGCCATGTTATTGCAAACAGTCGACACGAATGAGTGACTTTCACTTTCATTTTCATGTCAACTGAGTCAGTGATGCTATCAAACCATTTCATCTTCTGCCACCCTCTTCTCCTTTTGCCTTCAATCTTTCCCAGATTGTTGTTGTTTTTTTTTTTTCCTTCAGTGAACTGGCTCATTGCTTCAGATGGTCAAAGTACTGGGGCTTCAGCTTCAGCATTAGTTCTTCCAATGAATATTCAACCTTTAGGATTGACTGGTTTGATCTCCTTGCTGTCCAAGGACTCTGTTTTTTACCTGCCCCAAATCTGTCCTCCATGCTTTTGTCTGTGAGGTCCCTCCAAAAGAGCTGATCTTTTCTCATATCATCTTTTCTCTGGGCTTAAATCTTCACTTTGCTCCCCAGTCACTAAATTCTTTGGCAAGACAGACAAAGTCCCATCACTAACTAATCACTCTGTTTTACTCTTTACTTCAGTTTCCTGAACCACTGACCATTTTGCACAAGTGAATGCTGTTTTGTGCTTTGTGGATTTCTATTCATCCTTCCAGACCCATATTAAGGGTTTTTATGAAGATATCTATTATACTTGGGAAGAGTTGTTTAATCTTGGCCATCAGGGTTTTACTGTAACCCTCACTCAGAAGTTTCAAACATTTGAGCACCTACTTTGTACAGGAAGAGAATAGAGAGTGTTAGGGTTAAAAGGGAGATTTTTGGTAGGATGATTAACTCTCTGAAGTAATGCTGAGCAGAAAACTTGTTGAACTGATGGATGAAGCCATGTTGCTCTCTGGGGGAAAGTATTTCAAGCATAGGACACAGTAAGTGGAAAAACTCTGAGGCAGGGTGTGTTTTGATACAGAAGATATAATACAGGGAATGATTGGCAGGAGAAGAAGGAAGAGTGGGAGAGTAATTGGAGGCAAGGCTGGATCCTGGAGTGGGAATGAGAGCAGATTACATAAGGTTTTGTAGGCCACGGTAAGGATTTTGCATTTTATTCCAGTGAAATAGGAAGTGAAATGTTGTATAAGAGTATATTGTATTAAATCCCTCTCCTCAATTTGCTTTCACAGTGGAAAGTAAGTTAATTCTTTAGAACATGGGAACATGACATTTTCTAATTAAAATTCTTTTTACTTTTGCATTGAACCTTGACATACAACAATGAGTTAACCTGCTTTTTTGGCCTTTTATAGGTAGGAGATGTATTTTGGTGAAAGGAAATGATGATTCTTGGCAAAATCAATTTCTTCTTATCAAATCCCTGAAAATGAAAAAGGCTCACAATTTTTGCAATTCCTTGGAAATAGTCTTGTAGTCAGCAGTAGTTTTTGATCATGTATTAACCCATATTGCAAATTAAACTATCACAATGGCCCAAAGGGTTGTTTTTTTTTTTTTTTGGATCACTTTATGTTTGAATAACAGGCAGTATTTATTATTTAAATTTATAGCAAAATCTTAACAGGCAGCAAAGTAGAAATGCAGTATATAATTATTTTCAGTATGGGAAGGACTTTTCTGTGAAAGAGATAAAATATCATTTTATAGAGTGAATTGATGTGTAATTTGCATAAATTTTGCAATTTAATGGGAATTCTAAAAATAATATAAATACATAGGCTATAACATCTGGAATTTTAACTGATCTTTAAAAATAAAATAGATACTTTAAAATCATGGACATACTAAAGATAAAAATCAAAGTCTATGTTAGAAACTATATGTGAAGTTCAATAGTTCTGTAGTTTATCCAGTCAAAGTTATATGGTTATGTCATTCACCTTACAATATGTGGCTCATTGTGGCTTTGATATGAATTTCAGAAGTGCAACAGTGATATTGTGAAAATGAATGGAGTCTATCCCTGAAGAGTATATTAACTACTTTTTAATAACTGAGGATGTTACATGACTAACATCTAGACCTACCACACAAACTGATCAATAAACATTCAGTTTCAACATTAAAACAACAACAAAAAGTTTCAAAAACATAAAACTGTACCAAAGAGATTTGAAATATATTAGAATCTAAGGAGCGCACAGATTTTAGTCCACATTCATATTTTTACTCCAGAAATCTTACATGGTGCAAAAAGGTGTTGATAGAGTGGGTTTCCCTGTATTTTTAAAAGCAATCAGAAAAGGAGAGAGAGGATGAACCAGAATGAAAGTCTCTGAGAAAATATTTTAGAGAAACGCCCTTCCTTTACCCTTAGCATATTTTAGATGCAGGTTATTCAGTTTGGGATATTTGGTGTTTTGTCAAAAAGTGGAACACTTCTTTTCTGTTACAACCTCATAAGTACTCTAATGCTTCCATTCTTCCATGCTTTCCAGAATTCTATTTGGATTCCAGAAGATATTAAATATAAACTAGATTTTCAGAAAAAGTTCTTGAATTAGCATCTCATTTATCTACAAGTGAGACAAAGTCTACATAATCAAACAAACACTGTTTTGCTGACACTTTTTTTGGAGTTCTTTGGTATGGGTGTGTGTGTGTGTGTGTGTATACATGTATGTCTGTGTATATTCTCAAACAACCAAAGAATTTAATGTTAAATAAGAATGATTGGTGTAATGTGACATAGCCCATCCACTTAGAGTAATAGCTTTTGAATAAAGAATAAGGTTTAGTGAATCTGGCCAGAGAGGAGGACTAACAGAGGGAAAAAGTCTGTGTTCATACACTTTGATGTGCCCAGCTACTGGGTCAAACTGTGTGCAGGAGTCCCAGCAGTATCAGGTCCTTAGTTTACCAGCTCTCAGCACGTTCCCAGGCTAATCAACCTGCCTAAATCCTTTTGTTGTGATGTGTTCAATCCCGGCATGCCACACTTTGTTTTGGCCTTAAAATCCTTGGAAGAGCTTCAAGAAGAACTTGGGAACATAAATCACTTTGTTGGGGTGAAGTGATGGTAGGGGTGAGGTAGTGGCAGATTTGTTTTATTTTTTTTTAGTCCCAGGGGCATATTTTCCTTATGTCTGTTTAGTCCCCAATTTCCATTATTGGCCAGGAAGGCAGGACAGAAATTCAGGAAAGTAAGAAATAATACACAAACACGTTCTAGCAAACAGGTAGTAAATTTTAGGAACTGTAGAAACCAGGAATGAAAAATGCTTTAAAAAGATGCAGTAAGAAGATGAAGAAATAGTATTAATCAAAGAGAGAGAGAGAAATACTCAAAAAGAAATAGAGAATGTAGATGAACAAATATCCCATTTATCTTCATGTTAAGTAAATCCATTTCCCACAATTCATTAATATGATAAGTCATTTTTCTAACAGAAAACTTTGCCTCTGATATTAGTTCCCTAAATGTGATAAATGTTCAGAATTTCTGGTTCCACATTTTTTGCACACTGACAGTTCTGCTCACATGACCTGGTCCTTTAAAGATGTTCTTAACCACAGTTCTCCTGCTAATCAACCTGATGGGCATTGGAGGTTATTAACACCGGCCTACTTTTGAAGTCCTGAGCTTAAGCTCCAAGTTATCCATTTGTGTAGGGAAACACAAACAGGGGAAATGGTACCATTTCTGTTTCTTTACAGGGAAGAAATAATCCTGTTAATTAAAGGAAGAGTTTGAAAAGTGCTTGGAGAATTGTTTGTAGTGCTCAGGCCGAAAGAGTTTTCTTTGTCATGTCTTTGGAAGTCAAAGCTGCAGTTCAAGCTTTTCCTTTGTGAATTAGAATTTGAACTCATTTCATTAAGGAAAATGAAATCTTTGCAATCAAATTTCTAACTATAAATAAAAATCATAGAAAAAAAAATCATAGATCTCAAATGGAGGTTTGGACTAACTACACTTCTAATCTTTTAATTATAGCTCTAGGGAAGAGGTTTGGAGATTCAAATTGGTGAAATACATCATAGTCAGAAGCCCACATTTAACTTCATTTTTAACTGCCATTTGTGTGATTTCTCTTGTGTTATCTGCTGCAAACACTGGGACTTAAAAATAGCTTTGGAATCCAAACTCTGAACCTAGCATTCCTGTGCGTTGCTGCAGAGTTGCTGGGTTATTTATACTGCGTTGCCATTTTGCACATTAAGGAACATGGTTGGGCAACTCTGGAATATCAAAGAAAGGCTTACACTGTTTGCTAAATAATGGGAAAGAGCTTTAATTTTGGTGCCAAAGCAGGGTTCAGATTTCTTCACCTTTGTAATTATGTGACCCTAGGAAGATTAGTTATTTCTTCAACCCTCATTACAAAGGTGAGAACTTTGTTCACCAGTTGTCTTCTGAAACACTGACAGGCACCCGGTAGGCAGTTTATAAATAATAGGTATTTTATTATTCAGGTGTTGATTAATAAAATATTCTCACTTTGAATCTTTTCTTAGAATTGAAGTCTAGAGCTTAAGGATTCAGGAGTATGGGTTGATTTTACTTTGTCTTCGGATTATTTGCCTGCAGTTTTTTTCAGAGAGAAGTTATTAAGTTGCATTTTGAGCAGTCATCTTTAAAGTCATTTTCTAATGTTCCCCAACCTTTATCTACTTTTTACTAGTGAGAACTGCATATTGTTTTTATTGTTGTTGAGAACTGCATATTGTTGCACTTTGATTTTCTCTGCACTGTTGCAGCTGTTGCATGAAAGTTTGCCGGCTTTTCTTTCTCCATCCTCTACCCTAGAACTCAATACAAGTATCCATACAACCCCTTATCCCACTCATACAGTAGACTGAAAATTTTCTCCTTCATAGTCTTTTTCTAACCAAGCACTCCTTTGCATTAAGAATCTCTAAGTTAAACTCACTCTCTCCTGCCATTGTTATCTGCATTGGTATAAATTGGTAATTGTTTAAAGTCGCTTAAGTTTACCTTTTTAATAGCCTCTAATTCTTCCAACTGTTTTGTAACCTGAATTCTGCTTGATGATCCTTCACATTAAAGTCATTTGTTTCTAATGTTGCAAAAACATAATATACTTCTACTAGGTACTAAATGTGTAAATAAAGACGGCTTTTTCTGCAGAGTTAGAAGAAGCAGAATGACATGAACAAAAAAACCAATTCTGATTGTTGACCGGACTTGGGAGAGGGTATGTATGAAGCAGGGATTGGCAAACTATAGAGTCTGTCTGCCAAATCTGGCCTATTACCTGTTTCTGCAGGGCTTGTGAACTAAGAATGATTTTTACATTTGTAAAGGTTGAAAAACATCAGAAGAAAAATACTGCTTGATACATGAAGATGCTAGAAAAATAAAATTTCACTGTCATAAGCTAAGTTTTATTGGAACATGGCCATTGATTTGTTTATACACGGTCTGTTGCTGCTCTCATGCTGTATCAGCGGAGCTGAGTAGTTGCAATAGAGATCGTATGGTCTGCAAAGCCTGACATATTATATTTACTATCTAATCCTTTAGAGAGAAAAGCTTGATGACCTCTGGTATAAAGTGTTCCCTGTAGGGAATGTCATTTATCTACTTTATGATTTACATTATACTTTTCTACATCTTTAAACTTTTTCCTTGTTATTAAATGATTTATTTATATAAGATTACAGTGTTAGTGGCAGAGCTTTGGTTTCACATGTTTTTTCAACAAGACCACCATTTTAAGCTTAATTTAATTAAAAAAAATGTTCACCTTGGAAGAAAAGTATATTTTCAAAATATACAATAATTTTTCTCTTTCATCTATTCAAGAGGATTTATTCAAACCCAGGGGTTTTTCCAAATCATTTATAAGGAACTTTGTCCTTGGATTATTTACTATATAATAGGTGGGGAGTGGGCTTTCTTGGTGGCTCAGATGGTAAAGAATCTACCTGCTATGTAGGAGACCCTGGATTTGATCCCTGGGTCAGGAAGATGCCTGGATAAGGGAGTGGCTACCCACACCAGTATTCCTGCCTGGAGAATTTCATGGACAGAGGAGCCTGGCAGGCTACAGTCCATGGTGGAGAATAAGCATTTTGTGAAATAGCTGGTGAAATATAGAATGAGTCCATGATATTGCACTGCAGATTTTGTATACCCATGCACAATTTTGCACATACAGTGAATGCAGCAGAAGAAATAGTATCATGAAAAGCAATTAACCTGGAAAGAGTTAAAAAATAGTAGGTTTCTTCTAAATTTTGTGATGTATGATTTTAAATTTTAACAAAATTCAAAATGACATATTAAGTATAAAATGAAAAGTACTAGACAAACTAAGTTAAATCAGTTTTATATTTTGTCTTTGTACTAGTTTCTGAATAAATCATATCTAATAAATAGTAATTATTATTATATGATTTTTTCAGTGGGAAACAGATGAATTGAAAATTCTTTGGGTAAAAAGAGAATATTTGAAGAGTAAATGACTAATTTTATAGTCAAATTTTGGTCATTGTTATTGTTCAGTCACTAAGTCATGTCCTACTCTTTGTGACTCCATGGAGTGCAGCATGCCAGGCTCCCCTGTACTCCACTATGGCCCGGAATTTGCTCAAGTTCATAATTCATGTCCATTGAGTCAGTGATGCTGTCTAACCATCTCATCCTCTGTGGCCTCCTTCTCCTATTGCCTTCAGTATATCCTAGCATCAGTGTCTTTCCCAGTGAGTCAGCTCTTCGCATCAGGTGGTCAAAGTATTGGGGTTTCAGCTTCAGCATAAGTACTTCCAATGAATATTCAGGGTTGATTTCCTTTATGATTGACTGATTTGATCTTCCTGCTGTCCAAGGGAGTCTTAAGAGTCTTCTCCAAAACCGCAGTTCAAAAACATCAATTCTTTGGCACTCAGCCTTCTTTATGGTCCAATTCTCACATCCATATATGACTACTGGAAAAACCATAACTTTGACTAGACCGACCTTTGTTGGCAAAGTGATATCTCTGCTTTTCAATATGCTGTCTATGTTGTTCATAACTTTTCTTCCAAGGAGCAAGCATCTTTTAATTTCATGGCTGCAGTCACTGTCCGCAGTGATTTTGGAGCCCAAGAATAAAATCTGTCACTCTTTCCATTGTTTCCCCATCTATTTGCCATGAAGTGATGGGACTAGAGGCTATAATCTTAGTTTTCTGAATGTTGAGTTTTAAGCCAGCTTTTTCACTCTCCTCTTTCACTTTCATCAAAAAGCTCTTTAGTTCCTCTTCACTTTCTGCCATTAGGATGGTGTCATCTGCATATCTGGATTATTTTAAATCAAACATCATATGTATATGTCTCTAAAAGGTGACTACTTTAAAAACTGGTAGTATTATCACACCTAGAAAATAATGTCAGAATCCAAATAAAGGACGTGAATTTTTAATTAGTTGCTATGTCTCTTAAATCTGTAAATTTTCTGTCCCTCTTTTTATTCATGCAATATTTGTTGAAGAAATCAAGGTTTTTACCCAGTAGAGTTCCCTGTGTTGTTAAATTTTGCTGACTGTACCACACTGGTATCACTTAACATGTGATATTTCCTGTATTTAGTATAAAAGGTATTTGGAGATATAGGATTGATCAAATTCATATTCAGTTTTAGGGCAATAGTACTTTTTAGGAGGATCCATTAGGAGACAGATGAATACTCTGTATGTCTCTTTTTTGTAAATTAGGGCTTTGATGTTCATTGACTAGATTTATTATTTCCTTAGGGTGACACTATAATTCTATCATTTCTTCTTTATTTTTTGGAAAACTTCATTAAAGAGAAGGGCTTCCCTGATAGCTCAGTTGGTAAAGAATCCGCCTGCAATGCAGGAGACCTGGGTTCAGTCCCTGGGTTGGGAAGTTCTCCTGGAGAAGGGAAAGGCTACCCACTCCAGTATTCTGGCCTGGAGAATTCCAGGTTTAGTCCATGGTGGTATAGTCCGTGGGGTTGCAAAGAGTCGGACATGACTGAGGGACTTTCACTTTCACTTTCATTAAAGAGAAGCCTCTTATTTATTATTTGGTTATCTCAATGTATTTTGTATAGAAAAAATGCTATAAATGTAATTCTTTCATGTAGTATACACTGTGTATATTTGTGTGTGTATTTATTTAGTGAGCTCATTGACTTAAATGTAAAATGAAGTCTTCAATCAATTGCAGTTACTATTAAATATTGCTTAAAATGCTCTGTTTTTAGCTAGCAGGAGTTTAGTTACAAAATTGTAAACCTATTTTAAAAATTATGTCTGTGCAATTTTACTTGAAGTTTAATTTAAATAGTTTTAGTGCTTTATCTTTCTGTATGCAATGAATTCCTCAGTACTTATTATTATTCAACTAATAAGCCTTTTAATTGGAGTTTTGAGCTAGAGATGGCAATCTCCATCCTTTTTCTAAGGGCAGCCCTTCCTGAGTCCTGTGATCGGCTCACCCTGGATGAGGCTCCCTGCTTGTTTCTGCCTCTCTAAGTGTTTTCTTCTTATATGATTTAACTTGACAGAATTTTCTGCAAGTTAAAAAAAGCTCAAGACAAACAGAAATATTTCCGTCAATAGCAGTAGATTGAAAATAAAGTGATCTTTTTGTTGTTGTTATTGTTCTGACTCCTGGAACTAAATTACAATTTGTCAGATTGGTCTAGATCAGTGTTTTCCTTCAAAACTGTTTTCTGTGGGATCTCCTGAAAAAAGTTTCTTGTTCAAATAAACTTGAGACGTATTTCCTATATGTTTTTTTTTGTTTGTTTTGAAGTATAACTATACCTGTTAAGATAAGAAGCTCTGAGAATTTTATAGGAAAGAAATCCATTTAACTTGGTGTAACTGCAGTTTTCTAAATCTACATGACCGCACAATCAGTAACAGTGTTATCCCTTGCCTCAGAATTCCAAGTAGCACTCCTTGAGAAATGTTGGGATAGATATCTAATGACCAGGTCTCTCCTAATTCTGAATGTTGAATTGTTATAACAAAATATGTCAGAGATCAAAGTTTTCTTTTCATGTGGAGCCTGCTTTCCCTCTGGTGTCTTCCTCTGCTCAGTCATTGAAGCTGATTTTATCTCTTCCCAATGGGGAAAAATTGTCCTGGATACCAGACTTCAGATTAGATGTGAATTTTTGTTGCAGTCATTTTTCTGAGGAGGCCTAGAGAAAAGTAAGACTGGCTTTGTCAAAGCAGACAAAAGGAGACTCTTAAGGAGATTAATGTGGCATTGGTGTATTAGATAATTAACTTAGGAAAATGAGAATTTGAAGTCATACAAAATAAAGATTAAAATCTAAACTGGGAGAATTATAGTGGAAGTAGAAAGTGGAAGAATGGAATTACTCTTTACCAACTGGGAGGATTTTGACTCCATCACACCCATTTAGCATCACCAGGGCTTTTGGTTTATAGATCTGGGAACCATCTGGCAGTAGCTCTGCCACTAACTGTGTCACCCTCGGTAAATCATATGGGCCACATCTTCTTTATGTGCAAAATGGGAGTGTCTCACTAGATGTCCCCCAAGGTCCCCCTCTCTTCTAAGCCAGTGATCACTGTGAAACATGTTTAAAAAGCCTCTGTGTTTCACACATTATTGGTGTGTGGAAAAACAAAAGACTTTCCTTCTTTTCAAGTGTATTGATATTAAGAATCAGTTTAAAACATGGGACTATAATTTTCCTGAAGACATTTGTAATGTGCTTGATGGAAATAACATGGTGATGGGAAAAGAGCTAGTGACAAAGAGTTTAGAATGTAAAGAAAGCAGACTTCTAAAAATTATTTTTCATCTCTACTATGCAAATGAACAAATAATTTGAGGTAATTATTAGCATCAGAGTAATAGAGTGGATATTTTGAATGCAAATATTTTAGTTTATTTGCAGGGATTGTTAAGGACAGAACATAAAGGAATAGGCAATAGAGGGAGAAGACTATGAACTCTAGGATAAGCAAAGCATTTGAGATAGCTTTCTACACTGTGTGAAAGACCTATGAGCAGGCAGGGACATCAATTCAGATTTTTTTATGTTCAATTCCCAGAATGTTCTTTTACTAACCTTTTTCTTTTTAATTACATTCTCAATTTATCCAAGTCAACAGCTTCAGAAATACTGTGCTTTTCATTTCATGCAGTCAGTTTGCAAATAGAGCATGTCTGAGTTCCTCTGTGGTAAAGAGAATAAAGAGAAGTCAACTTTGATTCTGTGACAAAATGTCTGTAAAACTCAACAAAACTTAGTCACGGTCTCGCACAAAGTGGCTTATTAAGCTATATCATCATCAGTTCAGTTCACTTGCTCAGTCATGTCTGACTTTTTGTGACCCCATAGACTGTAGCACACCAGGCCTCCCTGTCCATTACCAACTCCCAGAGTTTACTCAAAGTCATGTCCATTGAGTTGGTGATGTCAACCAACCATCTCATCCTCTGTCTTCTCCATCTCCTCCCACCATCAATCTTACCCAGCATCAGGGTCTTTTCAAATGAGTCAGTTCTTTGCATCAGGTGGCCAAATTATTGGAGTTTCAGCTTCAGCATCAGTCTCCTTCCAGTGAATATTCAGTACTGATTTCCTTTAGGACGGACTGGTTGGATATCCTTGCAGCCCAAGGGATTCTCAAGAGTCTTCTCCAACACCACAGTTCAAAAGCATAAATTCTTCAGTGCTCAGCTTTCTTTGTAGTCCAACTCTCACATCCACACATGACTACTGGAAAAACCGTAGCTTTGACTAGACAGACCTTTGTTGACAAAGTAATGTGTCTGCTTCTTTAATATGCTGTCTAGGTTGGTCACAACTTTTCTTCCAAGGAGTAAGCATCTTTTAATTTCATGGCTGCAGTCACCATCTGCAGTGATTTTGGAGCCCAAGAAAATAAAGTCTGTCACTGATTCCATTGTTTCCCCATCTTTTTGCCATGAAGTGATGGGACCAGATGCCATGATCTTAGTTTTCTGAATGTTGAGCTTTAAGCCAGCTTTTTCACTCTCCTCTTTCACTTTCATCAAGACGTTCTTTAGTCCTTCTTTGCTTTCTGCCATAAGGGTAGTGTCATCTGCATATCTGAGGTTTTTGATATTTCTCCTGGCAATTTTGATTCCAGCTTGTGCTTCATCCAGCTCAGCATCTCTCATAATGTACTTTGCATATAAATTAATTAAGCAGAGTGAAAATATACAGCCTTGACATACTCCTTTTCCGATTTGGAACCAGTCTATTGTTCCATGTCCAGTTCTAACTGTTGCTTCCTGACCTGCATACAGGTTTCTCAGGAGACAGGTCAGGTGGTCTGATATTCCCATCTCTTTAATAATTTCCCACAGTTTGTTGTGATTCACACAGTCAAAGGCTTTGGTATAGTCAATAAAGCAAAAGTAGATGTTTTTCTGGAACTCTCTTGCTTTTTCTGTGATCCAGCAGATGTTGGCAATTTGATGTCTGGTCCCTCTGCCTTTTCTAAATCCAACTTGAACATCTGGAAGTTCACGGTTCATGTGCTGTTGAAGCCTGGCTTGGATAATTTTGAGCATTACTTTGCTAGTGTGTGAAATGAATGCAATTGTGCAGTAGTTTGAGCATTCTTTGGCATTGCCTTTCTTTGGGATTGGAATGAAAACTTTTCCAGTCTTGTGACTACTGCTGAGTTTTCCAAATTTGCTGGCATATTGAGTGCAGTACTTTCACAGAATTATCTTTTAGCCTTTGAAATAGCTCAACTAGAATTCCGTCACCTCCACCTGCTTTGTTCATAGTGATGCTTCCTAAGGCCCGCTTGACTTCACATTCCAGGATGTCTGGCTCTAGGTGAGTGATCACACCATTGTCATTATCTGGGTCATGAAGATCTTTTTTTGTATAATTCTTCTGTGTATTCTTGCCACCTCTTCTAAATGTCTTCTGCTTCTGTTAGGTCCATATCATTTCTGCCTTTAATGTGTCCATTTAATGCATGAAATGTTCCATTGGCATCTCTAATTTTCTTGAAGAGATCTCTGCTGCTGCTGCTGCTGCTAAGTCACTTCAGTCATGTCCGACTCTGTGCGACCCCATAGATGGCAGCCCACCAGGCTCCCCCCAGCCCTGGGATTCTCCAGGTAAGAATACTAGAGTGGGTTGCCATTTCCTTCTCCGGAAGAGATCTCTAGTCTTTCCCATTCTATTGTTTTCCTCTATTTCACTGTTCATGAAGAAGTCTTTCTTATCTCTCCTTGCTATTCTTTGGAATTCTGCATTCAAATGGGTTTATCTTTCCTTTTCTCCTTTGCTTTTCAAGTCTCTTCTTTTCACAGCTGTTTGTAAGGTCTCCTCAGACAACCATTGTGTCTTTTTGCATTTCTTTTTCTTGGGAATGGTCTTGATCCCTGCTTCCTGTACAATGTCATGAACCTCCATCCATAGCTCTTCAGGCACTCTGTCTATCTAATCTAATCACTTCAATCTATTTCTCACTTCCACTGTATATAATGGTAAGGGATTTGATTTAGGTCATACCTGAAACTTCTAGTGGTTTTCCCTACTTTATTTAATTTAAGTCTGAATTTGGCAGTAAGGAGTTCATGAACTGAGTCATAGTCAGCTCCTGGTCTTGTTTTTGCAGACGGTGTAAACTTGTCCTTCTTCAGCAGCAAAGAATATAATCAATCTGATTTCAGTATTGATCATCTGGTGATATCCATGCATACAGTCTTCTCTTGTGTTTTTGGAAGAGGATGTTTGCTATGACCAGTGCGTTCCCTTGGCAAAACTCTATTAGCCTTTGCCCTGCTTCATTCTGTACTCCAAGGCCAAATTTGCCTGTTACTCCATGTATTTCTTGACTTCCTACTTTTGCATTCCAGTCCCCTATAACGAAAAGGACATCTTTTTTGGGTGTTAATTCTAGAAGGTCTTGTAGGTCTTGATAGAACTGTTCAACTTCAGCTTCTTCAGCATTACCGGTCGGGACATAGACTTGGATTACTGTGATATTGAATGGCTTGCCTTGGAAACGAACAGAGATCATTCTGTCATTTTTGAGATTGCATCCAAGTACTGCATTTCAGACTTTTGTTGACTAAGATGGCTACTCCATTTCTTCTAAGTGATTCTTGGTCACAGTAGTAGATAGAATGGTCATCTGAATTAAATTCATCCATTCCGGTCCATTCGCTGATTCCTAGAATGCTGATGTTCACTCTTGCCATCTCCTGTTTGACCACTTTCAATTTGTCTTGATTCATGGACCTAACATTCCAGGTTTCTATGCAATATTGCTCTTTACAGCATCAGACTTTACTTACATCACCAGTCACATCCACAGTTGGGTGTTGTTTTTGCTTTGGTTCCGTCTCTTCATTCTGTTTGGAGTTATTTCTCCACTGATCTCCAGTAGCATATTGGGCACCTACTGGCCTGGGAAGGTCATCTTTCAGTGTCCTATCTTTTTGCTTTTTCATACTGTTCATGGGGTTCTCAAGGCAAGAATACTGAAGTGGTTTGCCATTCTGTTCTCCAGTGGACCATGTTTTGTCAGAACTCTCCACCATCAGAGAGACCCATCAGTCTTGGTTCACCCTACATGGCATGGCTCATAGTTTCATTGAGTTAGACAAGGCTGTGGTCCATGTGATCAGATTGGTTAGTTTTCTGTGCCTGTGGTTTCAGTCTGTCTGCCCTCTGATGGAGAAAGATAAGAGGCTTATGAAAGCTTCCTGATTGGAGAAACTGAATGAGGGGGAAACTGGGTCTTGTTTTGATGGGGGAGGCCATGCTCAGGAAATCTTTAATCCAATTTTATGAGGATGGGTGGGGCTGTGTTCCCTCCCTGTTATTTACCTGGGGCCAAGCTATGGTGGATATAATGAAGATAATGGGGACCTCCTTAAAAAGGTTCCATGCATGCACTGCTACACTCAGTGCCCCCAACCCTGCAGCAGGCCGCTGCCAACCCATGCCTCCGCCAGAGACTACTGGATGCTTATGGGCAAGTCTGGGTCAGTCTCTTGTGGGGTCACTGCTCCTTCCTCCTGGGTCCTAGTGTGTACAAGGTTCTGTTTGTGTCCTCTGAGAGTCTGTTTCCCCAGTCCTGTGTAAGTTCTGGCAGCTCTATGGTGGGGTTAATGGCGACCTCCTCCAAGAGGGCTTATGCCATACCCAGGTCTGCTGCACCTAGAGCCCCTGCCCCTGTGGCAGTCCACTGCTGACCTGTACCTCCACAGGAGACACTCAAACGCAGTTCTGTCTCAGTCTCTGTGGGGTCTCTGGGTGATCATGCCTCTACCCAAACTAAAGCTTTAAAACTCCTTAAAAATATTTACTAGTCCAAGGCAATCAAGGGTAAATGACCTCAAAGTATGCTTCTAATGATTAACTAGATACTTAAGTGAGGATACAGGGCTTCCCTGGTGGCTCAGAGGTTTTAGTGTCTGCCTGCAATGCGGGAGACCCGGGTTTGATCCCTGGGTCGGGAAGATCCGCTGGAGAAGGAAATGGCAACCCACTCCAGTATTCTTGCCTGGGAAATCCCATGGACGGAGGAGCCTGGTGGCCTACAGTCCACGGGGTCGCAAAGAGTTGGACACTACTTAGCGACTTCACTTTCACTTTTACTAAGTGAGGCTACAGTGTGTGTATTAGTTGCTCAGTTGTGTCTGACTCTTTGCGACCCTATGGACTATAGTCCATCAGGTTCCTCTGTCCACAAAATTTTTCAGACAAGAATATTAGAGGGGACTGCCATTTCCTTCTCCAGGGGATGTTCCTGACCCAGGGATGGAACCCGGATCTCCTGCATTGCTGTCAGATTCTTTACCATCTGAGCCACCAGTGAAGCCCAAGGATACAATAGTAGTCCAAGTATTCAATGATATTAAATTGAGTTACCAATTTTATATTTCTCTTCTCAGGCCTGCAAAACTATTGCATAAAGCAGTCATGGGCAGTGTCCACTTTTAATATGGTATTTGCAATTCAGATGTTTTTCTTCTTTTAGTCTGCAATTGCAAACACCACATTCCCCGTTTGTTTGTCATGTCTTTGGGGCTTTGTTTTACCAGATTATTAACTTACTGCTTTCCACAGTAATTTATAGAGCCCAGTTCACTTTGTGTCACCACAGGTTATAAATGAAAACAGAAACAATTTGCTGTTAAGAAATCTTTCTGAAACAAAATGCAAATAACATATTGAAACAAACTAAGGCTATTTTAAAAGAACAGCACAGTATAATTACAGCAGTTATATTACAATAAATTTTTCTAAATAGTCTCTCTGTGTGTCAGAAGATATTCTTCTGTTTATTTAAATTAACATATTTTCTCTTAGAAACTTTTAATTAATTTCTATTCCCCCCCCCCCCCCCCCCCCAGTCAGTTACCTTTGAGCCTCTGGACTTTGATGGAAGTTGGGCAGAGGGGTAGGATCTTGAAATTATTCCCAAGGGTCTGCAAGTCCATCTATTCATAAGCATTGTCCTTACACTGAATAACCTATTTTTCCCATTCATGGACCATAATTTTAAAATATAACAGAAGTTGTGATTAAGTTTATTTAAGACTGAAAGGAAGTCATAGCAAATTTTTTTTTTGCTATGCACTTTCTTAACAGGTTCACAAAGTATTACTTGTATTTCATGACTATTTTACATGGAAATCTAAAAAGGAGTTTCCCATACCCCTCAGTGTGAGCCACTTCTCTATATAACATGTTGAATAATAGTTAGAATTAAATTGGTCATTAAAAGAATCACTGTGAGTTTCAGATATAAATTTTTTAAAGGCAGGTTTTCTTTGTCACAAGTTTATGGGCCCTGAGAAAGTACTTACAAAATTTGATGTTTACAAATCTATGTTCAATTTTTTTCTGAAGAGAGAATTCATAGCAGTGTTCATCCAATTAACAAAAGTGTCTGTGACCATAACATGATTGGGAAATACTTTATGTGGGTAAGAGATAAACCTTCAAAGAATGGGCATACTCTGGATTACCTTAGAATGAATTATATTATAAAAATATGTCCAAGTCAGCAAGTAATGAAAACTTTTGTAGGTTGCTTTCATAAGATAGAGTGCCATACTTCAGCAAATTACCTAGAAATAAAGAAAACTCAGATATACTATTCATTCTTTCAGAGAACTATTGCCAGCACCAAGCTGTTTTTATAGTTAGCTCACTTTTATTTTGCCCTCTGTGTTTGTGTCATCCACCCTTCTGAGTCCCTGCTCAGTAAAGGTCGTTCTGCCCAGAGTCACTCGTGTCAATAGAACAAGACTTAGTTCAGTTCAAAAGCAAAGGGAAGCTTTATTCTTTGATCAAAGAATGGAGAAACTCAAACTTTCACTCTAGACTGCATACTATCCCCAACTGACAATCACAGGCGCTGCTTTATGGTGTCCTTATCAGCAGTGGGAAGGGGCAGAGCTGTTGCAGGGTGGGTACAGTTATACCGCTCATGTTTCAGGTTACAAAGCCTGACACGGCATCTCTGCACATGGTCTGCCACTGCCATCTTTAATTGAGTGTCTTGGGTGCAATGTTTCTGCACACAGCCTGTTAAGGTATCAGAAAAAGTGGTTGGTTCTGTGCTGGGAACTCTAATCCTTAAGGTTAGGTGCAAGGCCTCTGCACTTGGCCCCCTAAAGGCAAGTAGATTAGGCTAGATTCCATCTTATTTTTCTCTGGGGCTTCAGAAAGACTTTGTTGGTGATATAAGGGGCTAACATTTACTGGAAGAAATACTATAGACCTGAAGCTGAGAGATTGGTTTAAAGGTTTCTTTTTCCATTGCTTGAATATTTAACATTAGGAGATCAGGTTGTGATGTTGATTTTTAAAATGGTCTGTTAATTAAAAATAAATTTTATTTGTTGTCCAATTTTGAACCATTAAGATAACAGTTGACTGAGTGATAGAAATGTTTAAACTAGTTTAAACTAGTCACACTGCTGTCAAGTAATTATGAATTTAATTTCCCTTTGCTTCAATATTTCTACCTGTGAAACAAATTCAAGCATATGTTGTCATTGACTTAATGGAAATGCTAAAAAACATGGAGACTACTTGTAGATACAGAAACACAGAAGATTTAGATAGCTTTGTATTTCCTAGAAAATTCAGATTTGCTTACCAGAAAATACAAAGCATATAGACCATGCTCTCCATGCTTTATGCTAGTCTGATACCTTGGTTTCCATACCTATACTTCTAATCATAAACAAACTGGTGATATAATTTGGGCAAAGGTAGATTTTTCCTTTTATAGTAACTATGTCCATAATAAAATATGTAAGAACATAACATTGCATTTTTGAGCATCAGCCAAGATTTTTCCATGTCCAGCCACCAAATATATCCAAAGCTTTCAAATATCTGAATTCCTCAACAATATTTTATCTTTGAGAAAACATACATTCCTAAGTGGAGCCTTGGAATGTCATTTCAGCAATGACTTTTGACTAATGAACCAAGATAATTTGTATTTTAAAATGCTTTATTAAGATAAAATTGGCTTAAAGTGAAATGCATAGATCTTAAATGATCTATGATTCAATGAATTTTCACAAATGTTTGCACATATATAAATACTATCTCAACCCAAATATAGAACATTTCAACCTCTGTAGTAAGTTCCTTATATACATCACTCTCATAGGTGACCTAGAGAAGGAAATGGCAGCCCGCTCCAGTACTCTTGCCTGGAAAATCCCATGGACGGAGAAACCTGGTAGGCTACAGTCCATGGGGTCACAAAGAGTCGGACACGACTAAGCGACTTCACTTTCACTTTCATAGGTGACAACTGTTCTGATTTCTATCACTATACAAACTTACATAGATAATATAATACGTATACAAACTTACGTAGATAATATAATATGTACTGTTTGTGTCTGGCTTCTTTTCATATACATATGTTTTTGCAAGTTGTCATGTTTCTTTATTCAGTAGTTTGTCCCCCCCACTTTTTTAAGCTGCTTTATTTACCAAAATATTTATCTAATTTCCTATTGATAGATATTTGGGTTGTTTCTAGTTTTTGACTAGTATGAATAAAACTGTTAGAAACATTTTGCACAGGTGTTTGTGTGGATATGTTTTCATTTTTTTCTAAGTAAATACTCAGGAGCAGAAAAACTCAGTTATAGGACATGTATGTCTAATTTTGCTTACAAACTTCCAAAGGTTTCCAAAGTAGCTGTACTATTTTATAATTTCACCAACATTGTTATGGGATTTCCAGTGGCTCCATATCCTCATTAACATTTGAAGTTGTCAGTCCTTCTAACTTTAACTGTTCTAGTGAATGTGAAACAGTATTACGTCTGTGGCTTTAATTTGAAATTTCCTGATGATTGCACTGATCACTGAGGAAGGCTTTCTTATCTCTCTTTGCTATTCTTTGGAACTCTGCATTCAGATGGGTATATCTTTCTTTTTCTCCTTTGCTTTTCACTTCTCTTCTTTTCACAGCTATTTGTAAGTGCTCCTTAGACAGCCATTTTGCTTTTTTGCATTTATTTTTCTTGGGGATGGTTTTGATCCCTGCCTCCTGTACAACGTCACAAACCTCTGTCCATCAGGCACTCTGTCAGGCACTCTATCAGATAGTTCATCAGGCACTCTGTCTATCAGATCTAGTCCCTTAAATCTATTTCTCACTTCCACTGTATAATCATAAGGAATTTGATTTAGGTCATACCTGAATGGTCTATTGATTTCCCCTAATTTCTTCAGTTTAAGTCTGAAATTGGCAATAAGGAGTTCATGATCTGAGCTACAGTCAGCTCCCAGTCTTGTTTTTGCTGACCATATAGAGGTTCTCCCTCCTTGCTGCAAAGAATATAATCAATCTGATTTCGGTGTTAACCATCTGGTGATGTCCATGTGTAGACTCTTCTCTTGTGTTTTTGGAAGAGGCTGTTTGCTATGACCCTTGGCAAAACTCTACTAGATTTTGCCCTGCTTCATTCTGGACCCCAAGGTCAAATTTGCCTGTTACTACAGGTATTTCTTCCTACTTCTGCATTCCAGCCCCCTATAATGAAAAGGACATCTTTTTTGGGTGTTAGTTCTAGAAGGTCTTGTAAGTCTTGATAGAACTGTTCAACAGCTTCTTCAGCATTACTGGTCAGGGCATAGACCAGGATTACCATGATATTGAATGGTTTGCCTTGGAAACGAACAGAGATCATGCTGTCGTCATTGAGATTGCATCCAAGAACTGTATTTCGGACTCTTTTGTTGACTAAGATGGCTACTCCATTTCTTCTAAGGGATTCTTGCCCATAATAGTAGATATAATGGTCATCTGAGTTAAATTCACCCATTCCAGTCCATTTTAGTTCACTGATTCCTAAAATGTCGACGTTCACTTTGCCATCTCCTGTTTACTTATTTAACTTATATGCAGAGTACATCATGAGAGATGCTGGGCTGTATGAAGTACGAGCTGGAATCAAGATTGCTGGGAGAAATATCAATAACCTCAGATATGCAGATGACACCACCCTTATGGCAGAAAGCAAAGAAGAACTGAAGAGCCTCTTTATGAAACTGAAAGAGGAGAGTGAAAAAGTTAGCTTAAAACTCAACATTCAGACAACTAAGATCATGGCATCTGGTTCCATCACTTCATGGCAAAAAGATGGAGAAACAGTGGAAACACTGGCAAACTTCATTTTTTGGGCTCCAAAATCACTGCAGATGGTGACTGCAGCCATGGAATTAAAAGATGCTTACTCCTTGGAAGAAAAGTTGTGACCAACCTAGACAGCATATTAAAAAAGCAGACACATTACTTTGTCAACAAAGGTCCATCTAGTCAAAGCTATGGTTTTTCCAGTAGTCATGTATGGGTGTGAGAGTTGGACTATAAAGAAAGCTGAGCACTGAAGAACTGTTGCTTTTGAACTGTGGTATTGGAGAATACTCTTGAGAGTCCCTTGGACAGCAAGGAGATCAAACCAGTCCATCCTAAAGGAAATCAGTCCTGGATATTCATTGGAAGGACTGTTATTGAAGCTGTAACTCCAATACTTTGTCCATCTGATGCGAAGAGCTGACTCATTTGAAAAGACCCTGATGCTGGGAAAGATTGAAGACAGGAGGAGAAGGGGACAACAGAGGATGAGATGGTTGGATGGCATCACCAACTCAATGGACATGAGTTTGAGCAAACTCTGGGGGCTGGTGATTGACAGGGAGGCCTGGCGTACTGCAGTCCATGGGGTCGCAAAGAGTCAGACACTACTGAGCAACTGATCTGAACTGAACTGATGATTAAGGATGCTGAATACTTTTTAATATGCTTTTTATTTCTTTTGTAGTATAGTCTTTTCCCTGTTAAAAATTTGGGCTATCTTTTAATTAATTTTTAGCAAGTTTTTTTTTTTTTTTTTTTTTTTACTGTTTTTGGATACTTGGTATATGTGTACTTGTATCTTTATTTGTCATTTTTATCATATCTTTAGAAACACGGACTTTTCAAATTTTATTATAATGTCCAAATTATTATAATCATTTTATTTCTTTTATGGATAGTGCTTTTTGTGTGCTAAGTGTTACTGTCTCCCCAAGACTGTGAACATATTCTCCCATGCTTTCTTATAGATTTATAATTTTAGCTTTTATCTTTAGGTCTATGATATATCTTGAATTAAACTTTATTATGGATTGAAGTAGCTTGCATTTTGATAAGTTGTTTCATCACCATTTATTGAAAAGACTCTCCTTTCTCCACTGACCTTATATGTATTGGCCTACTTTTGGAATCTCTAATCTGTCCCATTGATATGTTTTTCTTTCCTTAGGCCAATGTCACACTATGTTGATCACTACAACTTTGTAGTAATATAGTTTGAAATCAGGTTGTGTAAGTCCTCCAAGTTTGCATTTCTTCAAGTTTTTCTTTTCTATTTATCTCAAGTCCTTTGGAATATTTACACATTTTAAACTTATGTTGTAAATTTGTATAACAAAACCTGCTGAGATTTTTATCAGAATTGTGTTGAATCTGTAGATAGTTTGGGGAGAATTGACATTATTTCAATGTTGATTCCTTCAATCCAAAACATGGTCTATCTTTCTATTTATTTAGGTCATTAATAGTATCTTTTAAAATGTTTTGTAATTTCAGTGTGCAAATATTTTGCAGATTTTCCTTATTGCAGATGAAGTTTTTTTTTCCTCAAATTTTACTTTTCAATTACTTGTTGCTAGTATACACAAGTACATTTTTTTCGTATATTAACCTCTTGTTTTACCATCTTGTTAAATTTACTTATTAGTTTTAGTCATCTTTCTGTAGTTTACTTTGCATTTCATATATATATAACATATGATCAATTTATATAATTTTTATTTCTGTGAATAAAAACAGTCTAATGCTTTTTTTCAAATTTTATACTTTTAATTTTTTTCGCACTGATTAGCTTTCCCTCGTGGCTCAGATAGTAGAGAATCCGCCTGCAATGCGGGAGACCTGAATTTGCTCCCTGGGTTGGGGAGACCCCCTGGAGGAGGGCACGGTAACCCACTCCAATATTCTTGCCTGGAGAATCCCATGGACAGAGGAGCCTGGTGGGCTACAGTCCATGCGGTCGCAAAGAGTCAGACAGGACTGTGAGCATAGCACAGTACCCACAGCACAGGATCTCTGAATTTGGGGGACAAAGGTCAATATGTCACCCATAATTATAATGTTATCTCTATAACATAATTATAGGTTATCTCTATAATGTTATCTCTATAATGTTATCTCACAGATGTCCTTTATCAGAAACGGAGATCCACTTCCACTTTTAGCTTGTGATATTTTATCTTGAATTGGCCCTGAATTTTGTTAGCTGCCTTTTCTTTATTAGTTCAATATGTCAAACATAATGATTTTTTTTTAAAACTACGAACTCTACTTTGTTATGATTTTTTTCAAATATGTTTCTGGGTTTGATTTACTTATATTTCACTTATAAGTTTTGCGTCTACACTCGTGGTGAGTATATTTTTTTCCCTATAATATTTTTTGTGACATTTTGGTAGTGGGATTAGGCTGATGTGTTAAAATAATTTTTTGAGTGGTCCCTACTTTCTAAAAATGAATTTTAATGAGATTCTTCTTTTTCTTCTTTAACTGTTTGATAGCTTTTATAAATGAAATTATTTGGGCCTTTAGCTTCCTTTGTGCAGAGAAGGCAATGGCACCCCACCCCGGTACTCTTGCCTGGAAAATCCCATGGACGGAGGTGCCTGGTAGCCTGCAGTCCATGGGGTCGCGAAGAGTCGGACACGACTGAGCGACTTCACTTTCACTTTTCACTTTCATGCATTGGAGAAGGAAATGGCAACCCACTCCAGTGTTCTTGCCTGGAGAATCCCAGGGAAGGGGGAGCCTGGTGGGCTGCCTTCTCTTGGGTCGCACAGAGTTGGACACGACTGCTGACTTACTTAGAAGCAGCAGCAGCAGCTTCCTTTGTGAGGTGAGATTTAATTATGAATTTAATTTCCTTTACATGTATGGGGCTATTCAAACTTCCTGTTCATTCTTTATCAGCTTTTTCAAATTATACTTTTGAAGAAATTTGTTCTTTTCATCTGTTTGTCATACATATTGGCATAAAGCTGTTCCATAATGTTTGCTTATTTTCCTTTTGATGTCTGTAGGATCTCTAATCATAGTGCTTCTTTTCATTCCTAATATTGATAATTAATATTTTTTTTAAATTTTTTAAATTTTATTAAAAAATTTTTTTTATTAGTTGTAGGCTAATTACTTCACAACATTTCATTATCTCTTACTCATTTGTTAGTTCTAGAAATGTATCAATTTTATTAATCTGTTCAGAGTATCAAATTTTGATTGTTAATTTTGTCTGTTTTTTATTTTTTTCAATTTCTGTCCATACCTAATTTTTTAAAATTTTCTATTTACTTAGAATTTAATTTACTTTTTTCTTTCTAGCTTCTTATAGTGGAAGCTTTCATTATTCATTTGCAACTTTCCTACTTCCAAATATAAGCATTTAGCTATAAATTCACCTCTGAAACATGTTAGTCCATCTCATAATTTTCATATCTTGTGGATTTATCATTAAATTAAAATGTTTTCTAATTTTTCTAGTAATTTCTTCTTTAACCTGTTAATTACAAGATGTCGCTTAATTTATTTGGAGATTTTAGAGATATTTTAGTTGATTTAAATTTAATTCTCTTATGGTCAGAAAACATATTCTGTATTATTTTGATATCTTAAACTCATTGTGAATTTATGGTATACTGTATAGTCTGTTATTTTGACCATTATATGTGTATTTGAAAAGACTGTTTTCTGTAGGCATTGGATATAATTTTTCAGACAAATTAGTTAGGCCAAATTGGTTGACATTGGTGTTCAAGTGTTCTATACACTTATTATCCTTTTCCAGTCCTATATCTTTGAAACTAACCTTTTAAGATGTACTTTTTATTGGGGATTATAAGAAGATGAAATTTGATTATAATAGATTTACAGTCTTATTTTAGTTAGACTTTGATTAAACTTTATGTCAGTTTACTTAAAAGACAAACCCTCTATTTTTATAGGAAGCAGATAACACAGAGGATGCAGTATATTGTTATTCAAGTGACATTGGCTTGAAATTAGAAGTCCAGGTGAATGTCACTGCTGTGCTACAAAATCCGTTCTAGTGCTATTATTCCTTGAATTGGTAGCTTTTCATTTTCAGTGAATTTTTCCTTTAGGGTGGTATGACTCAGAGAATCTTACCAATACCTTTTATTTTCCCTATATTTTCCTTTTGCCTGAAGTTTCTTTGCAGAGCAATATTCATTGATTTCAATAATATTTATTGATTCCAATAATATTTATTGATTCCAATAATATTTATTGATCTTCAACTATTTCCAGGCATTCTTACGAATGCTTGGCTAGATATATCCATGAAGTAGGTCAAATTTTCTGCATTTCTGGAGCTTTTATTCTCATAGAGAGAAGCAGTAAATAAGTAAACTATGTAGTATGTTAGAAAATGATGAATGGTATGGGAGACATAGAGGAAGATAACAGAGATTGGAATTCTGGGTCTTAGAGTACCAATGACAAATTGTCATGTGGGACAGACTTGAAGGGAATAAGATAATTAGCCAATTGATTATCTGGTGATAGAGTCCTTCAGGAAGAGAGGACAGTCATTGCAAAGATCTCAAGGCAAGAGAATGCCTTATGACATATGCAGAGAACAATAAGGAGGCTATTTTGATAGATTAGGGTTAACAAGAAGAGTATGGTAAGAGACAAGGTCTGGGAGGCACCAGGGGACAGAGGCTTGTTTGGGCCATTTTAAGTACTGTTTTTTATTTTTTTATTTCAAGAAAAATGAGTTTTTAGGGCGAGAAATGTCACAATTTTACTTTTATTTTAAAAGGATCATTGCAGATGTGTTGATAATACACTGTAGGAAAACAAAGTTAAACAGAAAGATATATTGGAAGCTATTACAGTAATGCAATTGAGCACTGACTTTGGTTCAGACTAAGATGACTGAGTGAAGGATGATTGATGGCAAATGGTCAGAGTCTGAATATATTTTGAATATTCTACAAACAGAATTTGTTTATTGATTGCATATGGAGCATGAATAAAGGAAATGATTCAAGGGTGATGTAGAGTATCAGCTTTAGCAACTGGAAGGACAGAATTTGCATTCAGTGCAATGAAAAATGTATTTATTTTGGAGAAGGTGGAGAAGATCAGATATCCATATTTGGATATTGAAGTAGTAATGATGCCTAGTTATTAAGAAGGCATTAGAATATGTGAATCTGGAATTGCTTGGTAGGAAGATCTGAACTGAATATATAAAACTGGATATTAAAGCATGTATGTGATATTTAGATGGAGAAAGGCAGAGGATGAAGGATGAAGTCTTGGGACATTTCAAATTTAAGAGGTCTAGGAGAAGAGGGTGAATTAGCAGAGAGAAAGAGTTACAGGAAAGGTAGGAAGAAAAAGGAGAGAAATATCCTGGAAACCAGGTAAAGAAGGCGTATCAAATAAAGGTTGACCAGTGGTTTTAGCAGTGAGGGAGGCTATGTGACGTTTGGTGCAGTATGTGGCAGGAGGTAGAGTGGGAAATCCGATGAGAGTTTTGCTGCAAAGGGAATTTAAGGAATGGGACAGTACTTGGTAGGAAAACGTAGTTAGTAGGTTTTTTTTTTTTTAAAGGTGGGAAAAATTAGAAACAATCTTAAAACTTTATACCTGTTCTTTATGCTTATTTATTATTTAGTCATGCCTGTTTCATTCCGCAAAGTCTTTGAGATATGTTAAAAAAACAAAACAAACACATTTTAAATAGTAAAACAAAAGAGAACAAAGGATGGCATTTAATAATTTCACCTTTTTAAAGCCAGAAATTTATGCACACTGGAAATAGCATAGGCATTGCTTACATTTTAGAAGAGGAAAATGCATAGTTATTATTTGTCTGGGTGGACAGAATAATTCACGATGTAATGACTTGGGTGCTGGGTTGTGTTTTCTTTTTTTGTTTTTTTTTTTTCCCCCGTAAAACAAATCCTATGCCCAGTCTGTGAATCACTTTTTTTTTTCTTACTGATGTTAGAAGTAAATAACTTTTCTCTGTTTTGTTTAGCTGCTCCCAAAATCTTATTTAAAACTGTATTTCTTATCACAGGTAAAACAGCATAATGATATGTTGGTTAAATTACTTTTTCGTTTATAAATGGAGTTCTGAAATGTTACCTGTCTTTACAAGCAGACACATAGTAGCATTTTTCTTCTCTTATCTTTGCAATTTATTCTTAGAAGATGATGTTTTATCAAAGCGAGTTACCTTTAAAATTTTATAACCTTTTCCCCCCAGTTTTATTTAGATATAACTGTCATATGGCACTGTGTAAGTTTAAAGTATGGAGAAAAATAACTTACATACACTGTAAAATGATTACCACAATACCTTTAGTTATCATTCATCATCTCATTTTAATACAAAACAAGGAGAGAAATTTTTTTTCCCCTTTGTGATGTGAACTTTTACAACAACTTTCAAACATTCCATACAGCAGTGTTAATTATCATCATCATGTTCTATACACTGCGTTCCAGTGCTGATTCTCTTATTAGAAGTCTGTACCTTTGAACACCTTCATCTAGTTCTCTCACTTCTTACACCCTGCTTCTGGCAACCACAAATCTGATTTCTCTTACAATGAGGGTTTTTTTTTCCCCCCTCCCTCCCTTCCTTTTTTCCCTTCCTTCCTTGTTTTTATTTTTTTTTAATTTCCTCTTTCTTTTCTTCTTTCCTTCCTTTTTTTTTTTTTTGGTTCCCTTCTCTCTCTCTTTCTTTCAAATTTGGCACATATGTGATAACATATATTATTTGTCTTTTTCTGTCTGACTTATTTTACTAAACATAATGTCCTCATGATCCAACCATGTTGTCACAAATGGCAAGATGTCCTTCTTTTTGTGGCTCAATAATGTTCCATTGATTATATTCCACATTTTCTTTATTCATTGATCTGCAGATGGACACTCAGGTTGTTCCACATCTTGGCTGTTGTAAATAATGCTTCATAAAAATGGGAGTACAGGTATCTCCTCAACATAGTGTTTTATTTATGTTTCATGTATTTCAGGCAGAGGAACTTCTGGATCATACAATAATTCAGTTTTAAAATGTTTTGAGGAACCTCCATACTGTCTACTATAGTATCTTAACTAATTTGCAATCCCACCAACGGTACATAAGGGTTTCCTCTTTCCATCTCCTTTCCAGCATTTCTTATCTCTTGTCTTTTTGATGATAGCCATTTTAACAGGCATAAGGTGACATCTCATTGTGGTTTTGATTTGCATTTTCATTTGTGATTGCTGATATTGAGTACCTCTTCATGTTCCTGTCGGCCATCTGTGCATATTTTTTTTAGAGAAATGTCTGTTCAGATCCTTTACCATTTTTAAACTGGATTATTTGTTACATTACTTTGCTATTGAGTTGTTTGAGTTCTTTGTATATTTTGGATGTCAAAGCCTTATCAGATAAATAATTTAAAAAAATTTTCCCATTCCTTAGATTATCTTTTTCATTTTGTTGATCATTTATTTTGCTGTGCTGTGCAGAAGATTTTTAGTTTGACATAGTCATGCTTTATTTTCTTGTTTGTGCTTTAGGTGTCATATCCAAAAAAATCATTGCCATGACCCATGCCAATGAGCTTTTAAAACAATATGTTTTCTTCTTGACTTACATGTATGAGCTTATTTCTGGGCTCTCAATCCTGTTCCATTGGTCTATGTGTTTATTTTTTTTTATGTCCATCCTATACTGTTTTGATTACTGTGCTTTATCATATAGCTTAAAATCAGGAAGTGTGGTACTTTCCACTTTGCTCTTCCTTCTCAGGATTGCTTTGGCTATTTGAGAGCTTTTGTGGTTTCATATAAATTTTATAGTTCTTTCCTACTTCTGTAAAAAAGGTCATTTGAATATTGATAGAGATTATATTGAATTCAGGTAGCTTTGGGTAATACAGGCATTTTAACAATATTGATTATTGCAGACCATAAACATGGTATACCTTTCCATTTATTTGTGTCTTCTGTTTCTTTCAATGTCTTAGAATTTCCAGTTTAGACATGTTTCATCTCCTTAGTTAAATTTATTCCTATATACTTGTATTTGCTGATATTACAAATGGAATTGTTTTATTATTTCTTTTTCAGATAATTTGTTTTAATATTTAGAAACATTACTGATCTTTGTACATTAATTTTGTATCCTGCAACTTTGAGAACTTGTTGATTAGATCTAACAATTTTTTGGTGTAGGATTTTCTATTTACAAAATTATTTCATCTGTTTTATTTATTTATTTTTCAAATTCTAATGCCTTTAACTCTTTTTGTTGCTTGATTTCTTTCTGTTTTTTGTGTATCTATTGGTATTTGACTTGTGGTTAGAATAGGTTGCATATATGTTGATCTCCATTTTTTATTTCCCTTCCCACATGTGTTTTTGATGTCATATTTTATATCTTCATCCTCATCCTTTCGTTATTTATTAGTTATAGTTGCTATTACAGTTTTCTTTTAATCTAGGTACTGACTTATGTCATATTGAATCCTTACTATATATTTGCCTTTCCAGTTGGGTTTTTCCCCTTTCCTCTAGATTCTTCCTTCTTTTGCATTTAGAGAAGACCCTTCAACACTTATTTTAGGGTAGGTTTAGTATTGCTGAATTCTTTCAGTTTTTGCTTGTGTGAGAAGTTATTATTTCTATTTTATTCTAAATGATTGTTTTCCTTTGTAGAATATCCTAAATTGTAGGATTTTCATTTTAGCATTTTGAGCACATCATGAAGAAACTATGAAAACTTCCCAAACCTAAAGAAAGAAACAAATATCCAGGTACAGGAAGCACAAAGGGTCTCAATCAAAATGAAGCCAAACCAACCCACAACAAGACATATCATAATTTAAAAAGGCAGAAGTTAAGGATAAAGAGAGAATTCTAAAAGCAGCAAGAGAAAAACAGTCATATATAAGAAAATCCCCATAAGGCTATCAGCTGATTTCTCTGAAGAAATATTGCATGTCAGAAGGGAGTGGCATGATATACTCAAAGTGCTAAAATGAAAATCCTGCAACGGGATGTCCTGGGCCCCCAGATCACCTCTGTGTCCCTAGATAGAACCTTTTCCCAGGTCCTCAACACCTTAGATCCAGTGTCAAGTTGTGGCATGGAGTGAGGGGGCCAGGGCATTCTCTCAGCTCACACTGGGGAGTGTGGTGAGGCAGCAGTCATCAAGGCAGGCCTCTGTGCTCTCTGCTTAGAGCAAGGTAACACCTGTGCATTCCTCACAGGTGGAGTCTCAGTTTCTAGCATTTATATCTGTACCAGCAGATCTCCAAGCAGTCAAGGGAGCTTTTCTCCTATGCATTGGACTGCAGGACTAGAACACCCAGCCTGTGGCTCAACCCACTCACTCCACAGAGTGAGTATCCACCCATGGGATCTTCCTCTTCCTCTTCATCTCCTCTCAGGGCTACAGGTCCTGTCCTGATGCTTTGCTTTCCATCCTGCCTGATTATGTGTATATCTTTCTTATAGCCTTGGCTGTGTGGGAGTTCAGCCAGGTTCTAGGTAGTTTTCCATGAGAATAGCCCCATGTTATAGATGTAATTTTGATGTGTTTGTGGTTTGGAGGTGAGTTCTGTGTCCTCTGCCATTTTGATCTACCCTGCCTCCTAATGTATCTTTTTATAAATATGCTCTCATTGTCTTAATCATGACGTTTTTGCCCTCTGTGGTAGTTGGTCTTGAGAGCATCCCCTTGTGGTATTTATGGTCATGACTCATGTTCTTTGAAGTCAGAGGTACTTGGTTTTGACTAGAAGCTAAGAAAAGGAGCATGAGTCCATGTAGTGTCTATACTCCCTTTGGTCATGTATCCAAGTTTCTCTACATCTACACTAGAATAAATTTCTTCTGAACTTTCTTCCTTTCTCCAAGATTTGATAAACACCCTAATTTCAGCTATATTCTGGAAACATAAAAATATCTCTTCCTTAGCTTTATTTTCCACAGTTTACTCATTTATTCATACTCTTTCTCTGAGAAGACTACTGCATTAAAATTCTTAGTTCAGTAAACCTCATCACAAGAATTTTTCATAGAGCTTTAGAAATGCATTGAGGAGGTGGAATTGTCATAAACAGGAATTTTGCTACCTATTTATTGTCAACTCTTTAATGGAACCACTTATTTATATATCGAAAATATAAACACATCCAGCACAACAAAGAGTACTTGCCATCTGACTTGGAATTCACTGGTGTGTTAATCCTAGGGAGTCCTAGGAAAGAAATGTGCAGGGCTGAAATAGAAAGGCATGTTCAGTGACTGGGGGTGGGGGTGGGGGGAGGAGTTGTCTGGACCATGATTTACCTGTCTTCATTTTCTGAGTTCAGCCCCTAAAAATGTCTAGTGTAGTGAAGAGAATGAATGAGAGCAAATTAACTTTCATTTTCCAGCAGGGGGAGATGGGAGATACTCAGGAGTGAATCAATCACTCCCGCCACTTGCTGCACTGACAGCATTCATCCGTGTGAGCAAACTTCTGTGTGGGCAACTCCAGTGAAATATATTTCTCAGAGCAAGTTTATTGCTTTCATTCAGGGTGTCTTATCTTTCTGGCAATCAGGATAAATTGTGCCTCAGTAATAACATTGTAGCAAGCTATTCTTTACTGAGAGGATCTGGTAATGACTGTGTCTTATATTTGCATTAATTCTGACAAGATTTACTGGTGCTTGCTGATCTGTAAATTTAAAAAATGGCAAACAGCAGCAAAGGTCAACACAGAAATAATATTAATAGTTTTAGAAAAAGGTTGAGAGTCTCAGAAATTCCAGATGAGAGGTTGGGTGAGAGGGAAATACAATGAATGTTTTTGTCATCTTTTATTTCACTCTTTCTTTTATAATACCATAACAAAGGAAGCATGAGGTCATAAAGAGCAATAATACAGAATCTAGTTCAATCTTAGGTAACATTTTCTCCAGAGTCTATATTTTATAAAAACACTGGAAAATATGGTGAGAAGATAGATATCCTTGGATATTATCAGTCTTTAGCTATAGCACTTACTTGGCATTTTTGTTAAGGTTAGGGACAGCTCAGTAACCCTTCACATTGCCCCTTGTATTATAATATATTCTTTATTAATTGAAAAACAGTCAGAAAAGTATATTTAAATAGAATAATGTATTATCACTTTGTTTCTTTTGGTTTCTAGCTGGAGAAATGTGTTCTGCATCATATTGGATTCACATTGTATGTGAAATTTTTCCCGATGCCTCCAGAATGATCTTGAAGAGCTGAATTGTGCAAATTATCCAGATTGGAATCACCACAAGGTGGCTTACCAAATGGTCATGTGTGGTTCCACTAATCCAGATATCCATCTTGAATAAAACCTGGATAAGTTCTTTAGCTTAGGCATCTTGAAGACCTCAGGAGAATGGATGTAGGATAACTGAATCCACTGCATAGGAAGAGAACTTAAAGTGCAGTTTGCTCTGAGTTGAGTGGTATTATATCCAGCCAAATATAAATGATATTGAGAACACTGGTATAAAACCTGCAAACTTTTCTCACATGGTGAAAATTCTAAAGCAGAAGAGAATAGTTTGTTCTTACTATGTGTGAACTCCTTTCTTATTTTGTTATTTCAAGTCTTCTAGGCTCTGTGGTGATCTAAGCCAAGATTTTGCTTGCATGAGAACCAATGCTATTCTTTGCAGTAGAAGCTCAGTCTTTATTCACAGAATCTTTATCAATTAGATTCCTAAGGAAGTTTGCTTCCATTAATGAACTGGTACAAATGCTTGCAGATAACTTCACTGTTTGTGGCCCTACGCCTCCTCAATTTTTTGGTATCTGCATGTTCTCAGTTTTTTTATGTTACATCTCAAATTTTTCCTGATATGGCAATTGAGAGGCTGTAGTCAGTCCTTCTGAAGAGAAGAGTTATTTCCTGAATGGGGTCTCAGCCAAAGCAGAGCTTGTATTGGGACAAAGGGCCACACCAGCGGCTCTGACACAGTTCGATATCCTTTCCAGCTAAAATGGCTCATGGTTTTCCTTTTGAATCATTTCACATCTGATGAGACATGTGCCTTGGAGACACAGACTGAGGAAGAAAGCAGACATACATGCATCTATTTTATTTGGACACTTGTAACAGTTAACATGTGTGTGCTTGGTCACTTCATTTCTGTCTGACTCTTTGCAACCCCAGGGACTGTGGCCCACCAGGCTCCTCTGTCCATGGAATTTTCCAGGCAAGAATACTTGTGTGCGTTGCCATTTCCTCCTCCAGGGAATCTTCCTGACCCAGGGATTGAACCCACATCTCCTGCATCTCCTGCATTGACGGGCAGGTTCTTTACCACTTGCACCACCTGAGAACAGCTAACATACCTGATGTCATAAAGAACAAGAGAATTATAAGGTATGGCATCTGTGGACAAGAGACTTCTTTTCTCAACAGAGACACTGCAGTAGAGTGAATTATCTCCCCCAATTCTTCACCTCTCCTTATATCCATGCACTTTGCTATGTAAATAGAAGTTCTACTGCAGGCAAGTGTCCTTTCCACTGTCCTGTGAAGAGTTCCCCTTAGATAGCTCTTGTTCTTTCGGCATGGACACTAGTGTGAACATACTTAGTGCAGACCTGAGTGTAACCTGTAGAAAATAGATAACCTGCAGGATGAAGCTGAAGTACCCTGCCAACTGAAAATAAATAGTGGCTATTTTAAGGTAATACTTCTGAACCAGGTATGATTTTGCCCTTCTAGGGACACTTAGCGATGTCTGGGACTATTTTGGGAGATCGCAACTTGAGGGGTAATATGGGCAAGAAGTGGGTAGAAGCCCAAGATGATAATAAATATCCAACAATGCACAGGACAGAACCTACTATGAAGAATAGCCTTGCCCCCAAATGTCAATAGTGCTTCTCTAAATTCTATTTTAAGGTAATGCTAATTGATATACCCATATAAGTTCTCTTTTACTAGATGCTCTCTGACCCTCACGAAAAAAGAATCAAAATTGGTCAGAGTCCAGAATTTTCACATGCTTTAAGGCTTACTAGTGAGCAGAATTTTACACCCTTAAGTCATGATTACTCTTTGTGTTGTCTTGAGATTTTTAATCCCAACATTTAGTACAGCTAGGCAGAACCTATATCTTTGGGGAAAAATTCAACTATCTCCTTTTCTAATATTTTCCCTCTAGGATCTCTTCTGAATTTTTTGCTCACTTTATGTTCTCTCTTTTTAGATGATCCTGAACTTGTCTCCAGGCCCCCTGATATAGGTTAGATTCAATTAAGCATGAAGGCTTTCTGAGTTGTAAATTCAGTAGGACTTTGATTTCTATTCTGCTCTTTTCTTTAGTACATAGGGCTTCCCCAGGAGTCCCACAGGGAAGAAAGTGTTTGGCATGACAGGATGCAGGCATTTCTTGGTCCTAAATGGTATTACAATCAGGTAGTACTAAAACCTGTCCCTGTGATCCTTACAGGCTCACAGCTATTAACTTGGTTGGTAAAAAGGTTAAATTCTATAGATGTTCAAAGAAGGAGGTGTCAAAATCACTGGAGAAGACTTCATGGAGAAAATAGGAAACATTCAGCAACTATTTGTCAAGCCAATTTCAAATAGGTATGCTGGCTTTTAAGTGTTCAATGCCTTTCAAAATGTAGCCTTAACATTTTTCTACTTCAGTCTCTTCTACCCTAGTCCCTTTCTGTCCTCCACACGGTAAAGAAACCAGATGACTCACTGCTCTCCAGACAAGCTGTTACATGTGCTCGTCTTTCTACATCTAACTTATCCCCCTGTATTATAGAACCCTTTACACCTTAGCGATTGTAATGAATCTCCAATTCTGCCTTCTTGGTCTTTTCTGTGTTATTTTTATTCCTTTAAACTTATTAGGATTGTGTTTTATATTTCTTAGTGTTTCACATTCTTGACAGATGTTAATCTTTGAGATTGAGGAATAAGAAATTGAAATTCACAGAACTCATGGGAATTTCTGAAGTCTTCAGTTGAGTTCAGTTCAGTTGCTCAGTGTCCGACTCTTTGCGACCCCATGGCCTGCAGCACGCCAGGCCTCCCTGTCCATCACCAACTTCTGGAGTTTACTCAAACTGGTGTCCATTGACTCGGTGATGTCATCCAACCATCTCATCCTCTGTCGTCCCCATCTCCTCCCACCTTCAATCTTTCCCAGCATCAGGGTCTTTTCCAATGAGCCAGCTCTTTGCATCAGGTGGCCAAAGTGTTGGAGTTTCAACTTCAACATCAGTCCTTCCAATGAATATTCAGTACTGATTTCCTTTAGGATGGACTAGTTGGATCTCCTTGCAGTCCAAGGGACTCTCAAGATTCTTCTCCAATACCACAGTTCCAAAGCATCAATTCTTTGGTGCTCAGCTTTCTTTATAGTCCGACTCTCACATCTATACATGACCACTGGAAAAAACATAGTCTTGAGAGATGGACCTTTGTTGGCAAAACAATGTCTCCACTTTTTAATATGCTGTCCAAGCTGGTCATAACTTTTTTCCAAGGAGTAAGCGTCTTTTAATTTCATGGCTGCAGTCACCATCTGCAGTGATTTTGGAGCCCCCAAAAATAAAGTCTGTCACTGTTTCCACTGTTTCCCCATCTACTTGCCATGAAGTGATGGGACCAGATGCCATGATCTTAGTTTTCTGAATGTTGAGCTTTAAGCCAACTTTTTTACTCTCCTCTTTCACTTTCATCAAGAGGCTCTTTAGTTCTTCTTTACTTTCTGCCATAAGGGTGGTGTCATCTGCATATCTGAAGTGACTGATATTTCTCCCAGTAGTCTTGATTCCAGCTTGTGCTTTGTCCAGCCCAGCATCTCTCATGATGTACTCTGCATATAAGTTAAATAAGCAGGGTGACAATATACAGCCTTGAAGTACTCCTTTCCTGATTTGGAACCAGTCTGTTGCTCCATGTCCAGTTCTAACTGTTGCTTCCTGACCTGCATGCAGATTTCTCAGGAGGCAGGTAAGGTGGTCTGGTATTCCCATCTCTTTAAGAATTTTCCACAGTTTATTGTGATCCACACAGTCAAAGGCTTTGGCATAGTCAATAAAGCAGAAATAGATGTTTTTCTGGAACTCTCTTGCTTTTTCAATGATCCAGCAGATGTTGCCAACTTGATCTCTGGTCCCTCTGCATTTTTTAAATCCAATTGAACATCTGGAAGTTCACAGTTCACATACTGTTGAAGCCTGGCTTGGAGAATTTTGAGCATTACTTTACAAGTGTGTGAGATGAGTGCAATTGTGTGGTAGTTTGAGTGTTCTTTGGCATTGCCTTTCCTTGGGATTGGAGTGAAAACTGACCTTTTCCGGTCCTGTGGCCACTGTTGAGTTTTCCAAATTTGCTGGCATATTGAGTGCAGCACTTTCACAGCATCATCTTTTAGGATTTTAAATAGCTCACCTGTAATTACATCACATCCAGTAACTTTGTTCCCAGTGATGCTTTGTAAGGCCCACTTGACTTCGCATTCCAGGATGTCTGGCTCTAGGTGGGTGATCACACCATCATGATTATCTGGGTCATGAAGATCTTTTTTGTATATTTCTTCTGTGTATTCTTGCCACCTGAAGTCTTAAAAGACTTCATACGTTTTATGTTACTTTTCCTGGTAGCTCAAACAGTAAAGAATCTGCCTACAGTGTGGGAAACCTGGGTTCAATCCCTGGGTTGGAAGATTCTCTGGAGGAGGCTATGGCAACCCGCTCCAGTATTCTTGCCTGGAGAATCCCCATGGACAGAGGAGCCTGGTGAGCTAAAGTCCATGGGGTTGCAAAGAGTTGGACATGACCGAGTGACTAAGTGCAGCATGGATTTCTTTTGAAGTTGTACAGGAAATATTAATTTAGGAGTACTTACAAGTCTAATAGCCTACAGTAAATATTTAAACACTGGAAAATGCCAGTCAACATTACTGGGTAGTGTTCAATGGTATAATGTTTGGATCTCCAAGTAATATTAATAGTACACAGAGACTCTCCTGTCAAAATTGCCAGTTTAAGCTATTAATTTGCTTCTATTATCTGTTATTTTTGGGCTTTCACTCATTATTTTTTGATATGTTTACAGTCTAATATGCATGTAAACATATTAATATTTATTTTATTTGAAAGAATGACTGACCATTAGCAGTAGAGAAGAATACATGAATACATATACATTCAGAGCAAGGGAACAGCTCCAAGCAAGATTAACTGAACATATTTTCTCTTACTTTCAACTTGATATCAGTGTTTCCTGCTCATTAGTAATATCTCTATGTTAATTGTTAATCTATAATTTTTTCATGAGAATTATAATAATTTTTTTATCTTTCACATTTCTGATTTCTTAACTGATTTTTTTTAGTGTGTGTGTGGGGGGTATTTTGCAAAACATGTTTCCCAAGAAATGCCAAGAAGGAATTCCTGCATGGAATACTGGTGCCTTGCCACTTATTTAAGACAGGCTATTTAGCCGGTCTCTTACATGCATATTCAGACTTCTGTATGATACATGTCTGCTGTAAGTTTTGTAAAAAAGAACAATATGTGAAAATAGATCTTTATTAACATTAATCTGAGAACTGAGAAATGTCAGATTGCAGGTGATAAGGAACAGAATGAGAGTAAGTGAATTTAGATGGAGGTAAATTATAGAATGGAGAAGGAAATGGCAACCCACTCCAGTATTCTTACCTGGATAACCCCATGGATGGAGAAGCCTGGTGGGTTACAGTCCATGGAGTCACAAAGAGTCGGACACGACTGAGTGACTTCACTACAAATTATAGAATGCTAATGCAGTAATCTTTGGGCTCCCCCAGTGGCTCGCTGATAAGAATTTCCCTGCTGATGCAAGAGACGTGGGTTCCATCCCTGGGTTGGGAAGATCCCTTGGAGGAGGAAATGGCAATCCACTCCAGCTTTGTAGGGTGTTATAGAAATAGGGAATCTGATAAAATAAACTAACTTTTAGGAAGCACTGGTTAATATGCAAGGAACTGTTTTATTCACTTTCATATATTATTCAAATTAGAAGAAGTAGAGTCGATTCAAAGAGGAAAGACAATTATATTTGGAAGTAGAATCTAGAGTTTGGAGGAGATGAACCAGTTAGTGATGATGTCCAGTTGACAACTGGAAATACAGTATTTGATTTTATGCAGAGGTCAGGATTGATTACAAAGATCTATTTTTGAGGAATAAAAATAGAGCTGATGTTTACAGCTGAAAAAAATCAACATGGATCTTCTTGAACTGGCCTAAGTCTTTCACCATTTACAATAGAATATTAAGTATTATAAACTGAAAGGAAGTAGAGAAAATATTATGATCATTATGATTGGTGTAAGAAAAATCCTAGGATATGTTTAACTACTAATATTTTCCTTCTCTGTTTGAATACATCACAAAGCTTATTAATTATAAAAGAAGCTTTTGAAATGTAAGCTGTAATGGTTTCATTAGGGTCTGCTGGACTCATGACCTACTACGCTAACGAAATGATCCTAGCCTTAGATTTGAATGAGCAAGCAACTTTTGGGAATTTTGGAGTCAACACAGTGGCTGATGTTACTAGACTCAAGGAATGGGCAGCAGGTATGGTTTTAGGCTTATGTATAGAGCTCCAGTGCTATTCTCCATTTTTCTTTGTTCTGTGGGTGATTATGTAATTCACTCCTGGCACTAAAAGACGTCAGAGGAAGAATAATGATCTGAGCTCTGACCCCAGGGGTTTTCCCCTCTGACATCTTTGGCTCTTGAAATGTAACCTGGTTAGAGGAAAAAAACCCGTGAATAGGGGACATTATCTGTTACTATAACTAGTAAGTATGATCTAATGACTTGATCAGTGATAATGTTGTATATTTGTTATTAAAAACTTCCTCTCCTAGAAGAAAAATTGAAAAGTTATAAAGATACTGTGAAAAAAGTTGGAAAGTAGTTAGATACTGAAAGCATGCATACTTTACCCGTGAACTTTTGCTCTCTGACTTTTCTGATCCCATTTATTTTTCAGTTGTGTGCTTGTCTTTGCTTTTTAAATTCTTTTTTTTTTTCTTGATGTCTATATTTGTAGCTGTTCTTTCGCATAATAGAATATCTGCTTGTGTGAGTTTGATGTGTCTCCTTTAAATATATGATGAAAGTAGCTTCTCTCTATGCTGCATCAAGAATATTTCCCTCATAAGCACAGGGATAATACACTTAAGATGCATTAATGGAACTTGGTTTAAGTGAAAACCATTCTTCATTTCATACATCCGGCACTCTCTTTTAAAGCATGGTGAATTGATTATTCAAAGCCACATTTAACCAGAAGAATTTTTGCCAGAGTTAGCCACTCAGTCACAGAGCAGAAATGAATATTGTATGCTGCTTATAGTCCAAGCACACCTGCTTTATTGAGCATTATAGCAGATTGTACCAATGCTATGATTATAGGGAATCTATTTTGAGAAGTTTCCAAGTTACAGGCCAAGAAATACATTGAAATTCAATCAGATATGGTACATGTTGTGTTGTAATTATCAATGGAGGCTCTCTACCCTTCTTTGAAGGAGGAACACAGCAACTCAATGGCCCTCTGTTCTTTGTTTTGTATTCTTTCAGACAGTTTTTTAAGTGACCACAGTTGAACCTCTTGTTAATTTTTGTCCAGATTTATTTTACTATCAAATAAATGAAGCCATTTTAGAATAATTTGTTCAGCCACTGTGATTTTTAAGGTTTCCATTTTTGTTCACTGAACAAATTCTTAATTATCTCAGGGCAATTGAAATGCTCCACAAATCTTTGTGCAGTCAAAGTTATTTCTGTGAATAATGTACAAACTAACCTCTTGGGAGCCCATCTATATTTGAAAGGTTTACTAATGGGCTGCTTCTTCCCCTTGCACATATGCTGGTTTATAATTTACAGCAGCCCTCTAGGAGCTGTGTCTAATCCCACGGCCCTGCCGCACATCACAGCACACAGCTCTCAGCTGCCGCAAAATCCCTGGCTGGAAACTTTCTGTTCTTTTCTTACCCTATAGTTTATAGTATTTTTGTTTCTATGGTTTTGTATTTCCAATTATTTAATTGAGACCAAAATGTTAAGTTTGTTCCATTAAAATCCTTCAATAACCTTCTTCAAAGATAAGAGATTTAACATTTTCTGCGCTATTTTTACTTTTCAGCCCAAGATATACAGATTATTAGTATTTCTTTTTATAATCAAGTGATTGGTTGAGGAGTCAAAACAACTGGAATGTTCTGGGAGTATTTTTTGTGGCTGTTTTTCCCATTGCTGTTCATTATCACCCACCTCTGTGCCTGATCCACTGCCTTTTCTGCCTCTGCAGATATTTTTTCAAATCAAGGATGAATTTCTTTGGGAATAGCAGTTGTCTTTTGTCTTTGTGTTTCTTTGGCATATGTTCTCACTTGGACACGTGGAATGGAAGAAAGCCAAATTAATTATATTCTTTCAGCTCTTGACATGCATTTTAGTCCAGTGCCATCATGTTAGCTTAATGCCTCCTATACTAAAGGCATCTATTAAAGGAATGGAATTACAATTTGTATTTAGTTTTGAAATTCCCAAATAACTTATAGGACTAAACTTAGTAATATATTTTTAGTATTTTATTTCATCTTCTAATCAATATTATGTCTGCCTTAAACACAATCCAATACTTCTTTTTGATTTTGGTTTTCAACTTTATTGATTTTTTATAATTGCTCACTCTTTCCTTTATCCTGTTTTCAGTTAGATGCAAATTAGATATATTAGCTTTGGGATCTAAAACTGATAAAGATTTCTGATCTTTATTTTAAGAGTAAATTGCTTTCTTCTTATTAGTGAAAACTGTAATCTTCTGCTTATTGAATTTGGAGCATACCCTATAGTCAGGCCATTTCATTTAATAATGAGCCATTTTATACTCACATTGCTTCCAGTTTTACTTCGTTTTTATTGGGTTATCCTAAAAATTGTTTATTTTAAAAGAGAAATAATGTATTGTCTGTTCTTGACATTTGGAAAGTTAGTTTTTGCATTAGTGCTTAAATTTATTAAAATCTGTTCTTAAAAAGAATGTATTATTAAGAGCAAGTCATTTGTTGCACTAGTCACTCATATAATGTTTTTTTTGCTGTTCTTGAGCTTTGTCACATTCTTGGAGCTTTCTCAAAACCAGCTGATGCCTATGGAGTGGGAGGATTCAGACTATCTTGAACATAGCCCTGGAAATATAACATTAAGGCCATAATTACTGATTTACATTGGTAATACAACAGTCTCCCTTTTCTATTAAACTTTTTGTCAGGAAAAATGATTAATCATGTGACATTTCCTTTTTCATTATATTCTCTGTGATGAGAATATGAGACTGTGAAATGCATATTACATTTATGAATGATTGCCAAATGCAGTAATATTTTGACTTGTGTGTGTGTGTCTGCACTGTACTGTTAGCCAACTGCCTCATTCAGTTTCACTGTGCAGCATTCTGACTTATGGTTCAAAGAATCAGATAACCCAAATGCAGAATGCTAAGAACCTATAACTCAAAGGCAACATCAATCTCACAATGCAATTTTCTCATTAAAATGAAATTGTAGTGAGATATGCCAATATCATAATATGAACTGTTCTTGCTAGATGATTGGTATTCATATTGGACAAAGAGCAAATTGAAACCTATCCTACTCAATATAATTTATTGCATTTGCTTCTCAAAGCTTGTTGTAGTGTTGACAGGCCATTGCATAATTATATCAGTTTTAATATGGGCACAAAAGGGATAAGGTGTTCAAGGACCAGACTGTTGCATTTTAGAAGGTTAAGTGTCAATTACTGGGCATAAAGTCTTGTAAATCCTCCTGGAGATGACGGTGGCCCTGGGACATGGAAAAGAATCAGGGTGCAGGAAGCTTGTAATATACTTCCAGTTCCATTGGGCAGTAGTCCGGGCTCCTTATTTTTTCCTATTTCATCTTCCATTCTTATCGCCTTGATAAAATCACTCTGTTCTTCGGTACCATGGCATTTACTCTATCTTCCCTGGGAGAACAACTGAGTGTAGGAATCTTGGGAAATCTGAGGTGAAAATGTTCAACAAACTCCCCTCCCTAATGTCAAAGCTCTTGCTAGTCACTTTGGTTCAAAGTGAACTATAGCAACTCAGCTCAAGTTTCTAAGGTGACTCTGAAATAAATTCTGTTGTCTGTAGGTTTATAGACTTACTATAGGTAGAAAATGGCAACTTGCTAGTTGATACACTCAGTCTTTATACCTCTGTCACCATAATGAAACAATAATCACCTTAAAAGCGGCAATTTTTAATGAATTTATCATTGTTTTCCTCATAGTTTTAGGTGTGTAGTACCTTATACTTTATAGGTATTCAATACATATTTATAGAATTTAATTGAGAGCCTATTAGAAGGAAATGAGGTTATATTCCACAACAGATAGGATTTTAATTACCTTCACTGTTGAGCTTACTATATGGATATTAAGAATCATTAAATGACTATTTCTAAATGTTTCTTATTTGTTCAGCTAACATGTATTGAATCAGCATGCACAGTACTGTGCTGGGAGCTAGGGACAGAAAGTGGTGATTAACAGCCTAGGCCCTCAAGGGGATACCAATAACATGGTATCTTTAGGGAAATTTAGCTGAATTAGATGCTAGATTAGTTCAAAATTTAGATCACAGTGTTTCTGAGGTCAAGATAATTGATTTAATTCTTTCAGTCCATTTATTCAAATGGACTATTCGCTATGGCCTCTCCCAGGTCTACGATGCTGAGCACAAGTGAGACTTGGCAATAGATTACCTGCGACTTTGTGTCCAGTCATTCATTACTGCTAAGGAGAAAACTTCTCTGAAACATGTAGCTAAGTAGCATCATCTTTTGTGGTCATCTAAGTAGTCAGTAGCATCATCTTTTGGTACAAAGCACATTTTCACCTCTGAGAAATTTTTTGTTCTTTTAGGCTTACAGTTATGGACACTAATTATTTGAATTTCAACTCTTACTTAAAAAATTAATCCTGGATGCTTGACAAGAAAAACGCTTGGTCTGTGGAGCCTTCTTTATGGAGTTATTGCTGACTTCAGTTGTATGATAGGTGGTTGTGCCAGCTGCACTTGTCTAGGTTCTGCTAGTCTATACAGAATCTTTGGGAGAATTATAAAAATCTTCCTAGAAGATTTTCTAGGAAGATAATTGGAAAGAGATGTCCTTTTCCTGGAGGCTGTTGCCCTTTGACTAAACGGACCTTTGTTGGAAAAGTAATGTGTCTGCATTTTAATATGCTGTCTAGGTTTATCATAGCCTTTCTATGGTTTATCCAGTAGTCATGTATGGATGTGAGAGTTGGACTATAAAGAAAACTGAGTGAAGAAGAATTGATGCTTTTAAACTGTGATGTTGGAGAAGACTTGAGTCCCTTGGACTGCAAGGAGATCAAACCAGTCCCTCCTAAAGGAAATCAGTTCTAAATATTCACTGGAAGGACTGATGCTGAAGCTGAAACTGCAATACTTTGGCCATCTGATGTGAAGAACTGACTCATTGGAAAAGACCCTGATGCTGGGAAAGATTGAAGGCAGGAGGAGAAGGGGACAACAGAGGATGAGATGGTTGGATGGCATCACCAACTTGATGGACATGAATTTGAGCAAGCTCCGGGAGTTGGTGATGGACAGGAAAGCCTGGCGTGCTGCAATCCATGGGGTCACAAAGAGTCAGACATGACTGAGTGACTGAACTGAACTGAACTGCTGCAGCCCTATACCAGAATATAGTGTTTAGAGAGCAGAGAGCAGGGATTGAATTTCAGTGCCATCCACACCTTCTGCAAGATCTCTGTGTTTTAGACAAAAGTGAACAAATGTAGCCATAACTCTGGCACTTGAAGATGAAATAAGATTTAATTTGTGACTCTATAATGATACCCACTTGGTTTTTAATCTTAGAGTGCTGATCCTATTTCCATAAAGATTCTCCATTTAAAAACTCACTCTGTTAATGACAAGTCTCAGGACTCATTTCAATATGCAAATTCTCTTACAAAATGCTTTAAAGAACTTGACATCTTGAGAGAGCAGCTTAATTCTGCTTTCTGAATTCTCTGGGATAGGTGTGAATTGAAATTGTGGGGAACTGAAGAGCATTCAACAGTCTGATTTTCAGTGAATGACAGGTCCATAGTATGTGTTATCATCTTTGTGCTATTTGATAAATAATATTGGTGCTTTATAGTTTATACTGCTTTGCTTATTTGTGGAGAACTTAGCAGAATTATTATATTTTTAACTGCATCATGATATATTGTGAAACTTCATTGTTAAAAGGTTAAGTCTTTTTTTAAAAACTGAACTGATTAAGAAAGAGAAGAACCCTCTTAACACTTGTAAATCTAAGCCGGTAGGTTTGTAGTCCATGTACACAACAAATAAGAATTTGCTTACCCACCTTTACTTACCTTTGCTAACCCAAATAAGAATGTATTGTATGCTAGGTATTTTATACCACTTAATTGATATAGATTTAGAATGGTTTAATTTTTTTTCTATTTGGCACAGTAGAGAAATGTGAACAGTACAATTCTGACTTTGATTTTTTCTGGCTCTTCCTCTATTGCTACATAAACGCTACTGGGACAATGATTTTGTTGTTTGCTTCATTCCAATATGCCCAGATCCTATAACAGTGTCACTACATTAGGTATATTTTTATATTTGGGATAAATAATGAATTACTGTTTTTTAATTATATCATTTAAAAATTTTATTAAATGTAAAATATGCTGATTTTTGACACCTCAGCTAGGATCTACCTGCACTGCAGGAGACCTGGGTTCGATCCATGGGTTGGGAAGATCCCCCAGAGAAGGGCATGAAAACCCACTCCAGTATTCTTGTCTGGAGAATCCCATGGACAGAGGAGCCTGGTGAGCTAATTTTGAATTTTAGAGGAATCTTGCAGAAAGCCTATAGAGAATAAGTCAGTCTGTTATAAATTAAGAGATCACCAGGTCTGGTTGATAGAAATAAGTTTTATGATCCTGCCATTATCTTTGTCCTCTTTTCAGTGAAAGTAGTTCAACCAGAAGACAACTGAAGAAATGGGGCAGGAAAATTTTAGAAAAATATATATTGAAGAGAAGGATATTCTATAAAGCTTAGATTTGTAGTAAAATTATATTATTAATTTTAATATATGTTTTTGCCAATTTTTAGTATCAATAGATTAAATTTTCTGGCAGATTATGTGGTTTGTTTGTGGACCTACCTTCAAATATATAATGAATTATGTGTATGTATATATTATTGCGGAGAAAGAAATGGCAGCCCACTCCAGTATTCTTGCCTGGAGGATACCATGGACAGAGGAACCTGGCAGACAACAGTTCATGGGGTCGCAAAGAGTTGGACACGATTGAGCGACTGAGCACATATGTTATTGTAAAAATTCTATTTGCTAGAAATGTCTCTGGTTTATTTTAAGAATATATGTTTTGCATTCTAACATGAATTTTCTATAATTAGGAAAAATAGGAGAGGTCTTGACCCAGTTTATTTAAAATCACATATGAATGCACATCAGGAAATTGCTAGCATTTCCATTTGCACTGCTAATTAACTGGCAGATATTTGTAGCCGTACAAGCCAGCACTCTTGTAAATTATCACATTATGTATTCAGGAGTGCAGAACATATTAGAATGACTCTGTGATAGGACTGTAATTTGCAGTGATATATGTCTTGTTGTTACACAACATTCTGAGACTATACAACGTATTTCAGTGTAGTAATTTGATCTATATGAGACTCTGATGTATAGCTGACTTCACTACATGGCATAAAGCAATAACCTGTCTGGTTTTAGAGACTCAGGGAAGAGTGCTTTTCCCCAAATTTCTCTCTCCTACTAAGGAATGATCACACTTCCCCTTTCTAACAGACCAATCCTGTGTTGCATCTATTTCCCTGACATAATTATTAATAGTACCTCTTTTCACTCTCAAAAGTATTCTTGTTTTGATAAGAAATTATTTGGACACACTACTTCTAATCATTTCCCCTGGACACTAGACTTTCCTACTTAAGTGTGAATGTAACTCAGGGCCTTCCCTACAAATATTTCTGTTAAAAATCAGATCAGGAGGAGGTATAGACTCTAAAAAAGTGGAAGGGATACTTAACTGGAAGGTTAGGGAAATAGACACCCACAATTTAATTCAGTTTCCCCAGAAAAAATACCCTTTCAGGAATATCCTTTACATATATTTTCTGTTTTATGTTTCTAATTCCCCTTTCCTTGCTCTTTGATGTGGAAACAAAAATAAGGAAGTCTAGAAACAATAACTGCACATCTTTGGGTAATTTTTATTCATAGCATTTCAGCTTTATTTTAATGTCTGTTTCCCTCTGCTTCTCTCCTTTCCCTGGGTTTCTCTTCTCTCTTGTTTACGTTCTCTTCCCCACGTGTTCTCTGTTTCATTCTCTCTCAGTCTCCTGTCTTTATCTTATCTCCCTCTACCTCTTTAAAAGTTTGATGCCATTTTGCCTTTATGCTTACTCTTCTAAAACAGTAAGTTTAAGAGCTCAATATATATATATGCAGTACTCTGAAATGTTTACACAGCTTGAATGACTACATATGCTGGTGTAATTGTTGTTTTGGGACAGCTGTAATTTATAAGGTTTCCTGTGACCTTACATTTGAAGAACATCTCTGCATTTTGATCAGTCAACACTGTTTTTTTTTTTTTTTTTTGAGCATGTGCTATAGACTCAGGACTTTAATAAGAATTTTGGAAAGTCTAGTAGATTAGAGCAGTGTAGTTAAGGAAGATGTGATTTTAGTGAGCAGCACAAGCTGGAATGTGGACTGCTCCCAATTTATAAATAGGGTCTATTTCAAGATTATTTGGGAGATAGGCACTTAGAAATCAGAATACTTTCTCCTCACACAAGAAAATATTGTGTGGCTACAATAAAATATTCTAGAAAAGCTATTTATGCTAATAACTCATTGGATTAATAGTGCTATAGAATTTAACTCCCATGAGAAGATAATCCTAAATGTTAATTAAAGTAATTGAAACACATCTTTAGCACAAAGGCTGAGATATGTCGTTAGTAGCCAAGGGATAAATGAGAACTGTGAAAGTAAAAGGTGTGACTGGATATGGAGATGGTTTCCAAAGCCAGGTATTCATGTTAGGGAATTTAAGGGTAATAAGGTCTTAACAATAAGGAGCTCTTGATCTGAGCCACAGTCAGCTCCAGGTCTTATTTTTGCTGATTGTATAGAGCTTCTCCATCTTTGGCTGCAAAGAATATTATCAATCTGAGTTCAGTATTAACCATTTGGTGATGTCCATGTGTAGAGTTGTCACTTAGGTTGTAGAAAAGGGTGTTTGCTATGATCAGCATGTTCTCTTGACAAAACTCTGTTAACTTTTTCCCTGCTTCATTTTGTACTCTAAGGCCAAATTTGCCTATTATTCCAGGTATCTCTTGACTTCCTAATTTTGCATTCCAATTCCATATGATGAAAAGGAAATTTTTTTTTTTTTTGGTTTAAGTCCTAGAAGGTCTTGTAAGACTTCATAGAACTGGTCAACTTCAGCTTCTTTGGCATTAGTGATTGGGGCATAGGCGTGTATTACTGTGATGTTGAATGGTTTGCTGAGGAAATAAACCAAGATCATTCTGTTGTTTTTGAGACTGCACTCAAGTACTGCATTTCAAACTTGTTTGTTGACTATGAGGGCTATTCTATTTCTTCTAAGGGATTCTTGCACACAGTAGTAGGTATAATGGTCATCTGAATTAAATTCACCCATTCCTGTTCATTTTAATTCATGGATTCCTAAAATGTTGATGTTTACTCTTGCCATCTCCTGCTTGATCATGTCTAATTTACCTTGATTCATGGACCTAAAATTCCAGGTTCCTATGCAATATTGTTCTTTATAGCATCGGACTTTACTTTCACCACCAGACACATCCAAAGCTGAGTGTCATTTTCGCTTTGGCCCAGCCTCTTCATTCTTTCTGGAGCTATTTCTCCACTCTTCCCTAGTAGTAAGTTGGAAAACTTCCAACATGGGGTGCTCACCTTCTGGTGTCATATCTTTTTGCCTTTTCATACTGTTCATGGGGTTCTTGAGGCAAGAATATTGGAGTGGTTTGCCATTAGTTCCTCCAGTGGACCACATTTTGTCAGAACTCTCCACTATGACCTGACATCTTAGGTGGCCCTACATGGCATGGCTCATAGCTTCATTGAGTTATACAAGTCCTTTCACCACAGCAAGACTGTAATCCAGCCTCAAAATCACTGCTGATGGTGACTGCAGCCATGAAATGAAAAGATGCTTGTTCCTCAGAAGGAAAACTGACCAACCTAGACAGCATATTAAAAAGCAGAGACGTCACTGCTGACAAAGGTCCATCTATCTAGTCAAAGCTATTGTTTTTCCAGTAGTCAGGTGTGGATGTGAGAGTTGGACCATAAAGAAGGCTGAGTGCTGAAGAATTGATGCTTTCGAACTGTGGTGCTGGAGAAGACACTTGAGAGTCCCTTGGACAATAAGAAGATCAAACCAGTCAGTCCTGAAGGAAGTCAACCCTGAATATTTGTTGGAAGGACTGATGCTGAAGCTGAAGCTCCAATACTTTGGCCACCTGATGTGAAGAGCCAACTCATTGGAAATGACCCGGAAGCTGGGAAAGATTGATGGCAAAAGGTGAACAGGGCAGCAGAGGATAAGTTGGTTAGATAGAATCACTGACTCATGAGACAGGAGTTTGAGCAAACTCTGGGAGGAGTGAAGGACAGTGAAGCTTGGCATGCTGCAATCCATGGGGTCGCAAAGAGTCAGACATGACTTAGTGACTAAACATCAAAAATAAAATGTCTCAACCTGTGTGGAATAGACAGTACACACTATAGAGATCCAAGGAGAAGGAACTTAGTGAAAGCTTGAGCAGCCACGGGAGTCTAATAGACAGAAGATTGGAACTGGGTATTAAAAACTGATGGCTTCTTATCTACCTTTTATATCATTTTCCTATATATTTATTTATTTATATTTCCTATATATTTATTCTCATTGACTTTTTCTTAGATTACTCCCTCCCTTCATCACTAAATGTCTTAATTGGTTTGAAATCTGTGATTTGGCTATACTCATATTATCACCATGTCCATGAAACATCTCTCCAGATGACAGAGATCTAAGGCAGCAAGAGAGAGGATTTTTAAACCCTGATTTTATACTTCAGCTATATACAGCTGACTTTCAGTTATTATCTTTAGAGATATATGAAGGCTGGGAAAGTTTTTCTTTGATGGCTCTTATAAACCCAGGATGTATTCCTCACTGTTCAATTTCATTTTGAGGTTTGTAAAATAACTTTCCAAGTAAACTGAAAAGTTTGCTTTTTTCAAAAGCTAACATAATGTATTTGAAAATGCAATTTCAGAAATTTAGATATCAGATCTGTGTGAGAAAAAATGTGGTCCAGTGGAAAAAGTATTATTAGACTTAGGAGTTGAAAGGCTCAGGAGCTGATCATGGTCACTCAACTTACTTGTGATCTTGGTGAAGGTATTAACTTCTTTGTGGCTCAGTTTCTTTATGTGGCAAAGTAGTCTTAGCTAATAGCCTAAGTCTGGATATCACATAAGGGGCTTTAAGGCACAAATGAGGTGCAGAGAAAATAACACTCTTGTGGAAATGACTCTACAAACCTGCAGATCCCTGTATTAGTCTCTTGACCTTAAGTTAGAATTCCAGGGCTTGTATAACAGGGCTTCTACAGCCAAATGGTAACTCCATATACCATTTGTTACCTCTAGATACTATTTAGTCTATCTTGAAGCCAATAATTAAATGCAGAAATTGAGACTCAGAGAGGTTAAGTAACTTACACATTGTCATACAGACTGAGAGTAGTTAAAAACTAAGGTATTTTTTTTCACTGTATCAGACTAATTTTTCTAAAACATAATGCTTCTCACAGAGGCAGGATATTGTTAGTATTCAGTTGTTTTTTTCCTTAAACAAACAAGCAAACATTGTTTCTTTAAAGGAGAGATCTAGAATGTCTGGGCTTCCCAGGTAGCTCAGCTGGTAAAGAATCCACCTTCAATGCAGGAGACCCCAGTTTGATTCCTAGGTCGGGAAGTTCCCCTGGAGAAGAAAAATACCCACTCCAGTATTCTTGGATTTCCCTGGTGGCTCAAATGGTAAAGAATCCACCTGCAGTGGAGGAGACCTGGGTTTGATCCCTGGATTGGGATGATTCCCTGGAGGAGGGCATGGTAACCCACTCCAGTATCTTGCCTGGAGAATCCCTATGGACAGAGGAGCCTTCTTTGGGCTTCCCTGGTAGCTCAGCTGGTAAAGAATCTGCCTGCAATACAGGAGACCCTGGTTTGATTCCTGGGTTGGGAAGATCCCTAGGAGAAGGGATAGGCCACCCACTCCAGTATTCTTGGGCTTCCCTGGTGGCTCAGATGATAAAGAATCTGCCCGCAATGCGGGAGACCTGGGTTTGATCCCTGGGTTGTGAAGATCTCCTGGAGGAAGGATAGGCTACCCACTCCAGTGTTTTTGCCTGAAAAATCCTCACAGACAGAGGAACCTGGCAGGCTACAGTCCGTGGGGTTGCAAAGTGTTGGACATGACTTTTGAGTGACTAAGCACACAACACATGGAATTTCTATAATAGTTACCAGTTTTAGAGTTTGAACTCAGGACTTCGGATACAAAGCCCTCATAATTGTATTTGTTAGAATATCCAGGTTAATTTAAAATATCACTAAGATGCAGAAGAATTTGTATTTGCCCCCTTTTACGTGAGTAACTAAGATCCTCAAACATTGCACAGATTACTCATCATTGCCAATATGTAGGAATCAGGTTATGAGTATCTGGTAAATAAATAGAAGAATATTTACAACATTTGCTAATTAAAGCAATTGATATCATTTAAGTAAAGAGGAGGGTAAGCCTTTATTGAACATTCTTCCCAAGTGATTAAAGAAGATTGATGGAACTCAGCTTCAGCTAGCTGAGGGCTGTAAATTAGAGGAAAATTACTTTTATCCTACATTTCCCTCACTTTATCCCTGTGGATTTAGGAAGGTATTAGTGAGATGTGCGTGCAAAGAAGCAATAGACTACAATAACTATTACTCTTCCAATGAGTTGCAACTCTAGCAGTAATCAAAGCACCTTAAAAAATAATGGACAAAATAAAAATAAGATCAGTAAGCAACCAGTAGAACTTTAAAAAATCCCAGTTCTAAGAAGGGATTTATCACCTATTATGTATCACTAATTGTTACAAGATGACAAACTCAGAATTTTTCAACCTTGCCTGGCTGTTTTCTTTTCACTCAGTGCATTCACCCAGTCAAGTACCTTTTGCAGTCTAGTATAAACCTTGATTTATGGCTATTTGAATGAGATAGAATCTTGGGAAAATTGTCTGCTGTGGTATCATTTAATTGTCTTATTACTATGCTTGATTGAAGACAGTATAGTACAGTTTTCCATTATAAAGTCTTAAGAAACAAATACAAGTTTAGCTATTTACTCAAACTTTCCCAGTTAGAGGAATTGAGTTATAAATTTTGGATGCCTGGGCTTTCTCAGGAGTCTTCTAGTACTTCTGCTCAAACAGAAAATACATGAGATGAGCATTGTAGTTCTTAAAAATCAACTTGGAATAGTGGGATAGCAGAATAATAACATAACAATTGCCTTATAACATAGTGATACCCCTGGCTTTCCTTAGTCTTCTCAGAATTCTATATTTTCCAGCGAACTTTCTTACCTATCTTATTCAAATGAAAGACCTGGTCATTGTGTGTAATGATTATGTCTATGAAAAGACTTGATAAACATATCAGTTGGAGAAAAGAACTTGGCTGATGTAATTGCAAAATGTATTATAAATCTCTGAACTAAAAAGTAAATTTAAGAAACTTGATTAACTCCTTCATGCATTTAAAAAATAGGCACTTGTGTTCACAGAACACTTTTAACTCCCTGAAGTTCTGGGAGGTTAGAGCTTTAATGCCACACATTCATAAAGGATATAAAGCCATCCAATTTTATAAATCTTTAACTTGATTTTTATGATAAAAGTATTTTTAAAATGATGCTTTGAGAACTTTTTGTGAAAGTAGACAAAGTAAATATGTACAATAGAAAAATACATTAAACATAATTGAGTATACATGAAATATAAGGAAATTATAGAGTGAAACTTTTGAATAAAATTTAAAATATAAATGGATTAATAAATAATAGGATTATAAAAGTAATGCATGTGTGCTCAGTCACATTCAACTCTTTGCAACTTCATGGACTGAGTCAACCAGGCTCCTCAGTCCATGGGATTATCCCAGCAAGAATATTGGAGTGAGTTGCCATTTCCTCCACCAGGGATCTTCCCAACCCAGGGATTGAACCTGTGGCTCCTGCATTGGCAGATGGATTCTTTTACCACTGAGCCACCTGGGAAGCCCTGTAACAGTAATGATGTTCGCTACTGAAAGTATGGAAAATATAGAAGGCACAAAGAAGATCTTACTGTTTAGTAATCATTATGTGCCTCTTGAGCTGTGGGTTGGAGAAGACGCTTGAGAGTCCCTTGGACTGCAAAGAAATCAAACCACTCAATCCTAGAGGAAACCAATCCTGAATGTTCATTAGAAGGACTGATGCTGAAGCTGAAGCTCCAATACTTTGTCCACCTGATGCAAAGGGCTAACTCATTGGAAAAGACCCTGATGCTGGGAAAGATTGAAGGCAGAAGCAGAAGGGGACGACAGAGAATGAGATGGTTGGATGGCATCACTGATTCAATGCATATGAGTTTGAGTAAGCTCTGGGTGATGGAGAAGGACAGGGAAGCCCAGTGTCCTGTAGTCTGTGGGGTCACAAAGAGTCAGACACAACTGAGTGACTGAACAACAACAAATTTGCCTTTCCAGTTGTTTTCCTATGAACATTTTAAAATGAAGTCATTTTCTTCATATTATTTGATAACATGAATCATCATGTAAAAACACATTGTAGATAGTTTCTATAATAAATAATCATTAATTCTTAATCATTAGTTCTTAGTAGGTGCATATTATTTCCACTGACTGGACATACCATAATTTGTTTAAACAATCCTTAATGGTGTTCTTTTAGGGTATTGACCAATTTCCACTATTATAGAATGAATATTTTTTGTTTGGGTGTGTGTATGTATCATATATGTGTGTATAGATATAGATATAGATATGTGTATGTATATATGCACTTACCTTTTTTGCACATACCCAACTGCTATCCTGCAAAGAAGAGTGGATAGGCTTGTATCTTACCATATGCTATTAAAAGAAAACAGCAAAAGAATTGATAGAAAACTCTGGAGACCTTCTTTCAGCCATGATGAGTATCTCATTAACTGAGTATTTAGTCCACAGTTGCTCTTTCATTTGCTATAGACTTAAAATTTTTTCAAACCTATCTTAAAATTGAACAAATAAGAAAGATAAATATCAGAATATAGTGGCAGCTCTGAAATCTGAAGTACAGCAATACACCTTACAATGTTAAAGAAAAAAATCAATTTTGAAACACAAAGTTCTATAAATATGTTGAAAAAAACAAAGGTAGCAATTAGTTATAAATGACACTTGTTTGTTCTTATTTCACATTCCTTAGTTTATTAATAATTGTTGGCCATTAATCCTTATTAAAAAGCAAAGGCTGCCTTTCTTTTCTCAAATCACAATGAAGATAGGATACATTTAATGGATGAAAATATTAGAAAAAGCTTCAAGTTGAATGTGTTCAAAGCTTATATACCACTGCAGTCATCTTAGGTAACAAATACCCTCAAAAGCTCAGGGCATACAACAAGCTTTTACTACTTTCAGTGTGTGGGTAGTTCGCTAGGTAGATTTGTTGGTCTTGGTTGGGCTTGCACACTTGAGTCAGCTGCATTAGGCTGATTTGGACTCGCCTGGCTGAGACAAGTGAAAATCAGCTCTTGTCTTGTGTTTCTCATTCATCTGTAGGTTAACTGAGGCATGTTTTCATAACTACGGCAGAGGCACATAAGCTTAAACAAATTAAATTTACATATTTACATAATGTCTTCTAGAATTTCATTTGCTAAAGTAAGTCACATGGTCATGCTCAGAATCAAAGGATGGGGAAATACACCTTTTGGTAGGAGGAAGTCAAAAGTCATATGATGAAGGTTGTGATTACAGGTAGGGGAGAAGGATTGGGGCTAGTAATGAAATCAATGGTTAGTTTGATATCCATATTATGTAATTATTTTTATTGACTTCCTTCAGATAAGTAAATACAATGGAAGCACATTGGTAATGAATGTTATATATTGGCTTTAGTAAAAAGAGGTAATCATATTCTATCTTCTTAAGTACTCATATGTTCTGAAGTCTATTAACCAAGAGATTTCTTTCATGGTCAAATGGAATCCTAATGAATCTTCAATTGCAAAATTACCTTTAATTTTGCCAGAGAGGGAAATTAAATGATTACGGAAGAACAATCTGGGGATCTTGGCAATTCTGAAGAATAGTGATCCATAAACTGTATCTTTAAGGATATTATCTATAAGCTGGCTTTGCAAAATATTGAGTATTTATTAGAAAGCTCATGATAATTATGTGGCTGCACAGGGGATAATGTTAGGTGCTTTGGTAGAGTTCTTCCCCTAAGTCTCACAAGGCCATACTACAAAATATGCCTTACAGTTGAGGAAATCAAGGATCAGAGTGTAGTCTGATCAAAAATAGAGTAGAAGAACCAGTTTTATTTCCAGATGTGTCTGGATTGAAAAACCTATTCTTGTTCCACTGCAGCACACTACTTGATACATATTTTAGATGTGTTTGTCCTAGAGTAAAATAACTTGTATGTATTGTCATGTTTACTGGAGAATAAAAGTATCTTTTACTAATTCTGAATACAGTACTATTTTTTCCTTTTTTGTTTTTTAATTTTTGCAATGTTGTGTTGGTTTCTGCCACACAACAATGCAAATCAGCCATAATTATACATACATCCCCACCCTCCCTCCCTTCCCTCCCCTTCCCCCACCCCATCCCTCCAGGTCATCACAGAGCACCAGACCGGGCTCCCTGTGCTACAGTAACTTAGCACACTAGCCATCCATCTTACACCTGACAGTGAATATATGTTGATGCTACTTTCTCCATTCATCTCACTCTCTCCCTCACCCACTGGGTCCACGAGTCCATTCTCTATATCTGTGTCTCCATTCCTTCCCTGCAAATAGGTTCACCAGTACCACTTTTCTAGATTCCATATATATGTGTTAATATATGATACATTTTTTTCTCTTTCTGACTTACTTCACTTGGTATAACAGGCTTTAGGTTCATCCACTTCACTAGAACTGACTCAGATTCTTTATGGCTGAGTAATATTCCATTGTGTATATGTACCACATCTTCTTTATCCATTCTTCTATTGTGGACATCTAAGCTTCTTCCATGTCCTGGCTATTGTAAATAGTGCTTCAGTGAGCATTGGGGTACATGTGTCTTTTAGAATTGTGATTTTCTAAGGGTATATACCCAGTAGTGGTGCTGCTGGATCATATGGTAGATTTATTCCTAGTTTTTTAGGGAAACTCCATACTGTTTTCCATAATATAATAAAGTCACAGGATATAAAATTATTATACAGAAATCCCTTGCATTCCTATACCCTAACAATGAAAAGTCAGAAAAAGAACTTAAGGAAATAGTCTCATTCACTATTGCAACCAAAAGAATAAAATACCTAGGAATAAACCTACTTAAAGAGACAAAAGACCTGTATGCAGAAACCTATAAGAAACTGGTGAAAGAAATCAAAGATGACAAAAACAGATAGAGAGATATACCATGTTCTTGGATTAGAAGACTCAATATTATGAAAATGACTATACTACCCAAAGCAATTTATAGATTCAGTGCAATCCCTATAAAACTACCAAAGGTATTTTTCACAGAACCAGAGCAAAAATTTCACAGTTTGTATGGAAACACAAAAGACCACGAATAGCCAAAGCAATCTTGAGAAAAAAATGGAGCTGGACGAATCAACCTTCCTGACTTCAGACTATATTACAAAGCCATAGTCATCAAGAAAGTATGGTACTGGCACAAAAACAGAAATATAGACCAGTGGAACAAGATAGAAAGTCCAGCGATAAACCCACAGATCTATAGGCACTTTATTTTGACAAAAGAGGCAAGAATATGCAATGGAAAAAATATAGTCTCTTCAGTAAGTGCTGCTGGGAAAACTAGACAGCCGCATGCAAAAGAATGAAACTAGAACACTTCCTAACACCATACACAAAAATAAACTCAAAATGGATTAGAGACTTAAATATAACGCCAGAAACTATAAAGCTTGTAGAGGAAAACACGGGCAGTATACTCTTGGACATAAATTACAGCAAGATCCTCTTTGACTCACTTTCAGGAGTATGGAAATAAAAACAAAAATGAACAAATGGGGCCTAATGAAACTTAAAAGCTTTTGCACAGGAAAGGAAACAATAAACAATGTTAACAGACAACCCTCAGAATCAGAAAAAAACAATTGCAAATGAAACAACTGACAAAAGATTAATCTCCAGAATATATAAGCAGCTCATACAGCTCAATATCAGGAAAACAAATAGCCCAATAAAAAAATGGGCAGAAGGCCTAAACAGACATTTCTCCAAAGAAGACATACAGATGGCCAATAAATACATGAAAAGATGCTCAACATCACTAATTATTAGAGAAATGCAAATCAAAACTGCAATGGGATATCACCTTACACCAGTCAGAATAGACATCATCAAAAAAATCGACCAACTATAAATGCGGTAGAGGATGTGGAGAAAAGGGAACTTTCCTACAATGTTGGAGGGAGTGTAAACTGATACAGCCGTTATGGAGTGCTATTTTTAAAGCAGACTTATTGACGGATAATTTACACACAATAGAATGTACCTATTTTAAGTTTGATGGGTTGGTAAATGTGTTCAACACTGCAGCTGCCACCACACAGTCAAGATTCAGAACACCTCCATCAGGCCACAAAACTTCCTCACACCCTTTTGCATCCATTCTCCATCTCCAACTCTGCTTTCAAATGGAGTTGAAAGCACTGATCTGCTTTCTGTCAATGTACCTTTTGCCTTTCCAGAACTTTAAATAAATGGTATCATAAAATATGTAGTAGCTTATGTTTAGCTTCTCTTACTTAACACTTTTAAAAGATTCATTTAAATTTTGTATCATCAATTACTCCTTTTTATTGCTGAGTAGTATTTCATTGTATCAATATTCCATGTTTCATTTATAATTTACCTGTTGATAGACATTTGGATTGTATCCAGTTTTGAGCTATTATCATAATACTGTTATAGTGAAGTGAAAGTTGCTCAGTCGTGTCTGACTCTTTGAGAACCAATGGACTATACAGTCCATGGAATTCTCCAGGCCAGAATACTAGCGTGGGTAGACTTTCCCTTCTCCAGGGGATCTTCCCAACCCAGGGATCTAACCCCATATTGCACGGGGACTCTTTACCAGCTGAGCCATCAGGGAAGCTCAAGAATACTGGAGTTGGTAGGCTATCTATTCTCTAGAGGATCTTCCTGACCCAGGAATTGAACCGGGGTCTCCAGTGGATTCTTTACCAGTTGAGCTACTCGGGAAGCCTTGTAGTGAACACTAGCATATGGAAGCTAAACGCTGCAGCTAAATGTAACTGCAATACTGTATATATTTACCAACTCTTCAGCCTTAAAATAGGTAGATTCTATTGTGTGTAAATTATACATCACTGTCTGCTTTAAAAACAGTACTACAGTGTATAGTACTGAGTGTATCAGTTTACACTCCCACTAACAGTGCAGGTCGGTTCCCTTTTCTCCCCATCCTTTACAGCATTTATTGTTTGTAGATTTTTTTTTTGATGATGTCCATTCTGACAGATGCGAGGTGATAACCCAATTAAAATGTCATCTCTGGAAAGAGAATTTAAGCTTCCAGGCAGAGCTAATAGCTGATGCTGAAATCTGCATTATAACCCCTTTCCTACTCTGCTGTAATTATTTGTAATTTTTCTTGGGTGTATTTTAAAAAATATTTATTTGGCTTCACCAGGTCTTAGTTGCAGTAAGAGAGACCTAGTTCCCCCTTTAGGGATTGGACCCAGGGCCCCTGCATTAGGAGCGTGGAATTTTAGCCTCTGGACCACCAGGGAAGTCCTTATTTGTGCATTTTTATTCTCAATGAATTTTGTCCTAAGCTGTTTTGTATCTTAATGACACACATGGTGCCTAGCTCTTATTACATCTTTGTTGGATGAGTAAAGAAATTTTAAGTTGAAAAATAATTTCATCTGGAAGCTCTTCCCTTTCTTTCCTTACTTCCATTACTTCTTTCATTCTTTCCTCCAATACCCATCTTCTGGTCTTCCCCACCCTCTCTTCTCTACTTTTTTTCTTCCTTCTTCCTCCATTCATTCCTCTCTCTCTCTTTCCTTCTTTATTGCATGCTTCCTGTGTGGCATTCCAAAATTAATATTCTCATAATAAAGTAAAAGTACTTTAAGCCTAGTTTTTGGTTTTTCTGTTTTGAAATCTGGTGTTTACATATAATTTGGGTTTGTTTTTTACATCACTATCTTGCTAAAAGTGCTAGTTTCTATGGAAAAATTGATATACTTGTGACCTCCTGTTTATATTTATGTATATTTTATACCCCTAATGTTTTATGGTGTACCAAAGGATTTGTTTTTTTGGTTGCATACAGTTTTATCTTTGTGGTAATAGGATAATTCCAGGTTATCCTGGAATGCAGATTCCAGTCATTTTTCATAGATGTATAGCAATCTGTTAATAACTAAATTCATTATAAGAGAACTACTATAAATTTAGAAATGGTTTTGGGGTTTTCTAATGAATTATTCTGTGGAATCTAGACCTTTTTAACAATGCTGGTTTTCAGTGGGATGAGCACCAATCTTCCTCAATGAATGAAATAAATTTCAAATGTTCTTTGCTATGTGTGCTCCCAGCTGGAATTCACATTTCTAATATATCTGTGGAGTTTCAGTATTTATTCAGATTTATCTTCTGAAATGGTGACTAGATTGCTTTTGCCTGAGGACTACCTTCTAAATTCTCAAACTTAGAAGTTGTAGAACATTTTTGTATTGGTCAGAATTCTGAGTATGTTTATGTTTCATACCACTGGAAAATAATTTCAGTTTTTCAGCCTTGTTTCTCAAAACTATCATTTAAATAAAAGTGTATGTATTGTGGGGATGATGTGGTGAAGAGGGTAGAACAAATCATTCTATTTCTCAACATCTCTTCTTGACATATTTTTAACATTAAAAAATGATTGATAGGGATATATGAGCTCCAGGAATATAAAGTTGAATAGGATCTAATTTTTCTCACACTATTATTCAATCACTATGCAAATCCCCCATTCCCAATTCTAAGGCATTGCAGTATGAGAAGAGCAGAGAAAAGAGGTCCTTGTAAACTTGTGTCAAGTCAGAGTGAATGAAGTGTCAGTACTAAAGGGAGAAGAGAATAGGCAGATGTGAGTTTTAGTATTTATATAGTTATTAAGACAGAAACATAATCCTAAAGGAATCTGGGGTTCATAGTATGAAGAAAGAGTAATACTTACATTGACAGGCTGCAGATGTGCTATAAGGGCTGTTAAATTTATATTTGACCCTTGCTATTTGCCCACATTATTTCAATAATGAAACATACACTGGTGAAAATGCAAATCAGTAAAAACCTCAGATTATCTAAGATTTGCTTGAGATGTATGCTTTTCTATGTGTGTGATTTATTCTGGATTACCTGATGGCAATTGGTTCAGTGTTTCTGGGGCACTGTTGTCAGAGAACAGTGTTTTTCACGTGTTCAGCATACAGTGGGTCACATACCTGCCTCAGTGCATTAGTTTTCTATTGCTGTATAACAAATTTACACAAACATAAGCGTTTAAGACAATCTATCTGTTTATTATGTGACAGTTCTGTAAATCAGAAGACTGGGTCAGTGTGGCTGGGTTTCTATTTTTTTTTTGTGCTCAATGTCTCAAAAGGCTGTTGGTCAGGTGTTGGCCAGGCTATGTCCTCATCTAAGGCTTTAAGCCTTTTCCAAGCTCTCATGGTTGTTGGCCAAATTCAGTTTCTTGCAGGTGTAGGACTGAAGTCCTCACTTTCTTGCTAGCTGTCTGCCAGGAACTATTCTCAGCACTTATGGGATGCTCTTAGGACCTAGCCCTGTGACTCTTTCACAGCCTAATTGCTTACTACTTCAAAGCCAGCAGGAAAGTTTCTCATGCTTTAGATTTCCTACTTCTTGAAGGACTCATTCTCTTAAAAGAACTCACCTAAATAGGTCAGGCCCATCCAGAATAATCCCTCTTTTATTTAATCCAAAATAACTAATTTGTGATTTTAATTACATATGCAAACCTCCTTCATCGTTATCATTATAGTTCACTTAATGAAAGTACTGAAATCTCTCATATTTACAGTCTAGCCAACCCTCAAGAAGAGGTGATTATATAGGAAATGTACACCTAGGGTGGGGATCATGGAATGAGCAAAGGGGTATAGCATTCTGCCAACAATTTTATAGTCTATGCTCAGTTCAATTCAGTTCAGTTCAGTCGCTCAGTCGTGTCTGACTCTTTGCGACCCCATGAATTGCAGCACGCCAGGCCTCCCTGTCCATCACAAACTCCTGGAGTTTACTCAAACACATGTCCATCAGTTGGTGATGCCATCCAGCCATCTCATCCTCTATTGTCCCTTTCTCCTCCTGCCTCCAATCCCACCCAGCATCAGGGTCTTTTCCAATGAGTCAACTCTTCGCATGAGGTGGCCAAAGTATTGGAGTTTCAGCTTCAGCATCAGTCCTTCCAATGAGCACCCAGGACTGATCTCCTTTAGGATGGACTGGCTGGACCTCCTTGCAGTCCAAGGGACTCTCAAGAGTCTTCTCCAACACCACAGCTCAAAAGCATCAATTCTTCGGCGCTCAGCTTTCTTCACAGTCCAACTCTCATATCCATACATGACCACTGGAAAAACCATAGCCTTGGCTAGACGGGCTTTTGTTGGCAAAGTAATGTCTCTGCTTTTTAACATGATATCTAGGTTGGTCATAAGTTTCCTTCCAAGGAGTAAGCGTCTTTTAATTTCTTCTACTATCACCACCTGAAGTGATTTTGGAGCCCCCAAAAAGAAAATCTGACACTGTTTCCCCATCATTTCCCATGAAGTGATGGGACCAGATGCCATGATCTTAGTTTTCTGAATGTTGAGCTTTAAGCCAATTTTTTCACTCTCCTCTTTCACTTTCATCAAGAGGCTCTTTAGTTCTTCTTCACTTTCTGCCATAAGGGTGGTATCATCTGCATATCTGAGACTATTGATATTCCTCCCAGCAAGCTTGATTCTAGCTTGTGTTTTATCTAGCCCAGTGTTTCTCATGATGTACTCTGTATATAAGTTAAATAAGCAGGGTGACAATATACAGCCTTCAAGTACTCCTTTCCCGATTTGGAACCAGTCTGTTGTTCCATGTCCTGTTCTAACTCTTGCTTCCTGACCTGCATACAGGTTTCTCAAGAGGCAGGTCAGATGGTCTGGTATGCCCATCTCTTTCAGAATTTTCCACAGTTTACTGTGATCCACACAGTCAAAGGCTTTGGTGTAGTCAATAAAGCAGAAATAGATGTTTTTCTGGAACTCTCTTGAATTTTCAATGATCCAGCAGATATTGGCAATTTGATCTCTGGTTCCTCTGCCTTTTCTAAAACCAGCTTGAACATCTGGAAGTTCTCAGTTCACGTATTGCTGAAGCCTGGCTTGGAGAATTTTGAGCATTACTTTACTAGCGTGTGAGATGAGTGCAATTGTGCGGTAGTTTGAGCATTCTTTGGGATTGCCTTTCTTTGAGATTGGAATGAAAACTGACCTTTTCCAGTCCTGTGGCCACTGCTGAGTTTTCCAAATTTGCTGGCATATTGTGTGCAGCACTTTCACAGCATCATCCTTTAGGATTTGAAATAGCTCAACTGGAATTCCATCACCTCCACTAGCTTTGTTTGTACTGATGCTTTCTAAGGCCCACTTGACTTCACATTCCAGGATGTTTGACTCTAGGTGAGTGATCACAGCATCATGATTATCTGGGTCGTGAAGATCTTTTTTGTACAGTTCTTCTGTGTTTTCTTACCACCTCTTCCTAATATCTTCTGCTTCTGTTAGGTCCATACCATTTCTGTCCTTATAAACTCATCTTTGCATGAAATGTTCCCTTGATATCTCTAATTTTCTTGCAGAGCTCTCTAGTCTTTCCCATTCTGTTGCTTTCCTCTATATCTTTGCTATGATGTCTGAGGAAGGCTTTCTTATATCTCTTTGCTATTCTTTGGAACTCTGCATTCAAATGGGAATATCTTTCCTTTTCTCCTTTGCTTTTCACTTCTCTTCCTTTCACAGCTCCTCAGACAACCATTTTGCCTTTTTGCATTTCTTTTCCATGGAGATGGTCTTTATCCCTGTCTCCTGTACAATGTCACGAACCTCCATCCATAGTTCATCAGGCACTCTGTCTATCAGATGTAGTCCCTTAAATCTATTTCTCACTTCCACTGTATAGTCATAAGGGATTTGATTTAGGTCATACCTGATTGGTCTAGTGGTTTTGCCTACTTTCTTCAGTTTAAGTCTGAATTTGGCAATAAGGAGTTCATGATCTGAGCCACAGTCAGCTCCCAGTCTTGTTTTTGCTGACTGTATAGAGCTTCTCCATCTATGGCTGCCAAGAATATAGTCAATCTGATTTTGGTGTTGATCATCTGGTGATGTCCATGTTTAGAGTCTTCTCTTGTGTTTTTGGGAGAGGGTATTTGCTATGACCAGTGCGTTCTCTTGGCAAAACTCTATTGGCCTTTGCCCTGCTTCATTCCGTACTCCAAGGCCAAATTTGCCTGTTACTCCAGGTATTTCTTGACTTTCTACTTTTGCATTGAAGTCCCCTATAATGAAAAGGACATCTTTTTTGGGTATTAGTTCTAAAAGGTCTTGTAGGTCTTGATAGAACTGTTCAACTTCAGCTTCTTCAGCATTACTGATTGGGGCATAGGCTTGGATTACCATGATATTGAACGGTTTGCCTTGGAAACGAACAGAGATCAGTCTGTCATTTTTGAGATTGCATCCAAGTACTGCATTTCGGACTCTTTTGTTGACCATGATGGCCACTCCATTTCTTCTAAGGGATTCCTGCCCACAATAGTAGATATAATGCTCATCTGAGTTAAATTCACCCATTCCAGTCCATTTTAGTTCGCTGATTCCTAGAATGTCGACACGTTAGAGACTACAAATTCATTTTCATGTTAAACTGAGAAAGAAATAACTAGGGACCCAAATCTGCTGAGAAGAAAATAATTTCCTTTGCTCCATTTCCCTCATTTATTGATTTTTGTCTCATTTCATAAAATTTTATAAATATACCCAAATCCAGATTCTGAAACTAATGAGGTATAAATAAATACTAAGAAAACCTTTTTTCATTCTGAAATCAGCATGAATATTTGAATATTCACAGCTTTAGATTATCTGAGTCATGTTTCCTCTCTTTGATTCCACTAGTTAAACCAATGTCTTTTCATTGATGAACTTTTTTAGGTGTGTGACTCAGTGATAAGTTCTACAATATCAAATGGGAGCACTTTTGAGATTTTGATCACTATACAGCTTACCGGTTTGTTTGTTTTGAATAAACATAATTGTCAAATGAACAAATTTTTGCTAATTTTTTTGAATTATACAATTAATATGGGAAAATTTAGAAGAATGCATGTTATCATGTTATCTCAGGCTTTATTAACAAAGGAACAGATGTAATCCTGTTTCTTTAATACCAAAATGCATGAGGCAATGTCCATCTTGTCATTTCTGGTTTCCCTTCTAGGATGGTGAGTAAGAGTATTGATGTCAGATAATCCTGGATTTGAGGCTGAATTTAGCTCTTAATGTGTGAGCTTGTGCAGATTATGAAACTTCTCTAAACTTTTCCCATCCTTTCCATTATTTGTACAGTGGTGACAGTGATCATCACTATAATTGTGTGGTGATTGTGTGGATTAACAAAACAGTGGATGTAAAATGCTTAACATAATATATGGCACCTAGCTGTACTCAGTAAATGTCAGTTATTAATACCATCTTTGTAATCTATGAATTTTTCAGACCAATATACTTTTCCTAGTATCAACTTGTTTAGTTTGTCTTACAGTCTAATAATTGCAGAGGGATGAAAGTATAACTGATGAAGGATGAAACTACCAATACACAGCATTGATAAGGTCATAGTGGGCAGGTATTGGTCTTGTGGAGCAAGAGTCAGGGGAAGCTGGCAGTAAACTTTGCTTGAAACATGGAGAGAGGGTTAGGAAGAAAGTCTGTAAGAGGAACGATTGCTTTTTCTAATACTAATATTTCCATCTCCAATTTGTTCACCTCTCTGGAGTCAGAGGGCATCCCTTGTGGCTCAGCTAGTAAAGAATCCACCTGCAATGTGGGAGATCTGGGCTCAATCCCTGGGTTGGGAAGATCCCCTGGAGAAGGGAAAGGCTACCCTTTCCAGTATTCTGGCCTGGAGAATTCCATGGATGTCCATTGGGTTGCAAAGAGTCAGAAACAAGTGACTGACTTTCACTTCACTTCACTGGAGTCAGAATAGTCTTTCTAATAAGAAAACCTATATTCCTTTCTTTTCCTCCAGATCTTTCACTGGTGTCCCATGTCTGGACTCATGGAATCCAAGCTCTTTTATAGTATATCATGTTGGTTCTTAATGATCTTGCCTTATTTGCCCATCCTTTTCCACCATCTTTTACTTCTTTTCCCTTAATGTGTGGTCTGCTCTACCTTTTCCTCATTTATTTTTTTCCCAAATTAGGAACTATGTTGAGTTTTTCAAACACATCACAGATTCTCTTGCCACTATGTTTTGCAGGAGTGATTCCTTCTGTCCAGAATGCACTCTCTTTTCTTTTGATATGCTAAAACTTACTACAAATCTCATTTCAAAGATGCTTCTTCTCTTAATTCTCACAGACTCCAAAGGTAGATGTAGACACTTTGTTCCACTGTGCTATGAAGAGTCCTGCATCATGGTAATTATCATGATACATTTCTGTCTTTCCCACTACAATATATTCCCACTACAATAATCACAGAAGGGACTGTGATTGTCAACTCTACCACACACTTTCCCCAGGACCTGCTCATACATTTAAGCCTCACAGCTTCACAAAATCTTTTTATGTATGTAGAGGATAACTGTTATCACATTTTATAATTGATGAACAGCTATTAAATGGCTTCCCTAAAGCCTCACAGCTAGAAAAAAAATGGCAGACCTAGGATTTAGATAAAGGATTTCTGGATCCAAGATTGTTTTTTCCTTTGATGAAATATTAAATTATAGTAAGACCTCAGATATTTAGTGAGTAGTAATTACATTCAAATATTAGTGTTTTGTTCTATGATAAAAAACAAAACAAAACAAAACAAAAAACCAAAAAAACCCACCTTTTTAAAGGTGCTCTTGATTGCTTCCCTAGTAGCTCAGCTGGTGAAGAATCCACCTGCAATGCAGGAGACCCTGCTTTGACTCCTGGGTCGGGAAGATCCACTGGAGAAGGGACAGACTACCCACTGCAGTATTCTTGAGCTTCCCTGGTAGCTCAGGCAGTAAAGAATCCGACTGCAATGCCGGAGACCTGGGTTCGGTCCTTGGGTTGGGAAGATCCCCTGGAAAAGGGAATGACTACCCATTCCAGTATTCTGGCCTGGAGAATTCCATGGAGTTTACAGTTCATGGAGTCCCAAAGAGTTGGACATGACTCAGTGATTTTCACACTTCACTTGATCTCTTGACTAATACTAGGACAGTGTTCTTTTCACCTGCTGGTAATCAACATATAGTAAGCATTAAAGTATATTTATCACTGGATGGATGGTTGAATGTTATGAAAGAAATTTTCACATTTTTTTTCTTTTTTTTCCTTTTTTTTTCACATATTTTTGTATGAAGAAATCATTCTGACTGATACGTGATTTGACTTGAGCTTTATGCTACGTAGGACAATGTCTTATATCCTGTCAACCATGCATTGCACATCTGCTTTAACCATTAAAGACAAGAATGCACTTACAAATCAAAATGAAGTAACTGGTTCAAACATTCAAAATGGAGTTGGGTGGCCATTGTGGATGTGGTTTCAGATATATTCCTGCATCACTGAGAAACTGATTTTTCTGAACTGTATCAATCTCAAAGATACCATCAGTCATTCTTAGAACAATAGCTGCTAGCACCTACCAGCTGCAAACTTACCATCTCATTTCCCCTTGTAACCATATAATCATTTGGACACACATCAATCCTTGCTTAATGGGCACTGTTATTTCTTGCCAGCTTCATTTATAATTCTTGATAGATAACTTAAGTAATTTTGCAGTTTTTGTCTGTTTAGCCTCACCCATTTGGTAGTCTGGTGGAACACAATTCTAGAGTTTCTTTATGTGTGTCTCCTGGGCTAGAGTCCTTAGTTTGGCTCAAATAAAACTTTTTCCTATTCCTATTATAGACTGTCTATTGGCTATTTGTGTGGACCAATGTGTGGTTTACCTTGATTATCAAGGGAAATCTTTGATATTGACCTGCAGATAAAAACTGATTGGTTACTGACTCCTTTTTGCAACTACTTCAAGTTTGGAGGAGTTTTTCTGGATTTCAGTTTTGCAGACATTTAGAAAGATGGGTTGATAGGATATATTATAAAATAAAATGGTATAATTCAGATTAAAAACTAGAACAGAGGGAACATAAAAGTAATTAATATTAATAGACATAAGATAAACTAATCAGAGTTACATTTATAAGAAAGCTTGGTAGCCCAGGTGAAGAGTGGATGCACATTAAAGTACACAGTGTTTTGAAAGAAGAAAGCATAAGAGGGTTCCCTTTTCTCCACACCCTCTCCAGCATTTATTGCTTGTAGACTTTTGGATAGCAGCCATCCTGACTGGCGTGTAATGGTCCCTCATTGTGGTTTTGATTTGCATTTCCCTGATAATGAGTGATGTTGAGCATCTTTTCATGTGTTTGTTAGCCATCTGTATGTCTTCTTTGGAGAAATGTCTGTTTAGTTCTTTGGCCCATTTTTTGATTGGGTCATTTATTTTTCTGGAATTGAGCTGCAGGAGTTGCTTGTATATTTTTGAGATTAATCCTTTGTCTGTTTCTTCATTTGCTATTATTTTCTCCCAATCTGAGGGTTGTCTTTTCACCTTGCTTATAGTTTCCTTTGTTGTGCAAAAGCTTTTAAATTTCATTAGGTCCCATTTGTTTATTTTTGCTTTTATTTCCAATATTCTGGGAGGTGGGTCATAGAGGATCCTGCTGTGATTCATGTCGGAGAGTGTTTTGCCTATGTTCTCCTCTAGGAGTCTTACACTATTGGTGGGAATGAAAACTAGTCCAGCTGCTATGGAGAACAGTGTGGAGATTTCTTAAAAAACTGGAAATAGAACTGCCATATGACCCAGCAATACCACTTCTGGGCATACACACCGAGGAAACCAGATCCAAAAGAGATACGTGCACCCCAATGTTCATCGCAGCACTGTTTATAATAGCCAGGACATGGATGCAACCTAGATGCCCATCAGCAGACGAATGGATAAGGAAGCTGTGGTACATATACACCATGGAATATTACTCAGCCATTAAAAAGAATTCATCTGAATCAGTTCTAATGAGATGGATGACATTGGAGCCCATTATACAGACTGAAGTAAGCCAGAAAGATAAAGACCATTACGGTATACTAACACATATATATGGAATTTAAAAAGATGGTAACTATAACCCTATATGCAAAACAGAAAAAGAGACACAGATGTACAAAACAGACTTTTGGACTCCGTGGGAGAAGGCAAGGGTGGGATGTTTCGAGAGAACAGCATTGAAACATGTATATTATCTAGGGTGAAACAGATCACCAGCCCAGGTTGGATGCATGAGACAAGTGCTCAGGGCTGGTGCACTGGGAAGACCCAGAGGGATCGGGTAGAGAGGGAAGTGGGAGGGGGGATCGGGATGGGGAATACATGTAAATCCATGGCTAATTCATGTCAATGTATGACAAAAACCACTACAATATTGTAAAGTAATTAGCCTCCAACTAATAAAAATAAATGAAAAAAAAATTTAAAAAAAAGAAAGAAGAAAGCATATAAATTTACTTGTTGAGATAAATTCCCTAGGATTATATGGTTGAAATGATTAATGAGTTGGCTAGATATCTGTTCAGTTCAAAGCACTTCTCTTCAGAGGAAGATCTCACAGATAACATCCTTATCCATATATCCTCTACTGTATTTGAACTGAGGGGAAACATGTCAAATTGTCACTTTTCAAATGTCCTGGAATTACAGTCAACTGCTCCAGGTTTTGTGAGACCTGAAGTTTGTTCAGTTTTAGAGACTCCTTCTAACAAAAATAATTAAAAATTATGAATATAAAATTAAATACCAAATAATATATTTATTCACAATAAAAAGAAATCACAACAAATTACAGATTTGTAAAAGCTAACATATATCACAAATATTTCTTTCAGTTTGATTTTGGCTTCCACAAGGATATTACTTTTCTTATGTTAAAGAAAAGTTTTGAAGATCCTTGGGCCAAAGTGGAGAGTGAAACAGAGAATTTAATCCAACACAATGACCAATAAGTGCTCAGCTGTCTGTGTTTTGATTTTCTAGGGAGTGATTTGTTGTTGTGGTATACTTGTTGCACTCATCCCCAGACTGTGGTGCTTCGTTGTGTTTGTTGCATAAATGAAGTGTCCATTTCAGGGTCTTGGCACCTCCAGTAGTTGGGTAGTGGTTTTAATAACAATCAGGTCTGCACTACTGTCAGTGGTCTTGGTGATCACGGAAGGATTTATTGTCCCTTCTTTCCATTATTCTGCTCATGCAGAGAAGGACTGAGATATTCTCTTTTTGGTGCAGAATCATCCCTTGAATGTCCTTTCTAGATAGAACCTGCATGATAGCATGAAAACTTCTGCTAATATCTTAAATCAAAGAAAAAAACTTATTACGGAAAAATCTCATTATTATTAGTTTGGAAATTTTCAGGTAAACTAGTTTCCTATTTGACCTAGCCAAATTTAAGTGACTAAATCCCAAGACTTAGTTTGTCTATTCTTTGGGACAAAGAACTTTAAGGAAATTTTTTTTTTCCTGCTGGTTCTGAGGCTTTAACCAAAAACAGCAGAAAGTATTAGCCATAGAAATAAACAACCAGTTATTTTTGAACCATCTTTGACATATTAGAGGAAACTAGAAACCTAAGTTGATGAAACCTAAGTTGATGAAGCTGGTTCTGAGGCTTTAACCAAAAACAGCAGAAAGTATTAGCCATAGAAATAAACAACCAGTTATTTTTGAACCATCTTTGACATATTAGAGGAAACTAGAAACCTAAGTTGTGGTAGGCATGGACTATTGGTATTTATGATTGAAAGCTCCTGGAAAAAGGTCTAATTAACATCTATCACTTCACATAGTTACAGTATTTTTTCTTGTGATGAGAACTTTTAAGATTTATTCTCTCAGCAACTTTCAAATATACAATACAGTATTATTGGTCACATTGCTAGACCTTACACACCAGAACTTACCTATTTTATAACTGGAAGTTTGTACATTTTGACCACCTTTACCCATTTTGCCCACCCCTACACTATGCCTCTGGCAACCACTGATCTGTTCTGTATTTCTATGAGTTTTTTCCTTAAAGATTCTACATTTAAAGTGAGATAACACAATGTCTTTCTATTTCTGACTTATTTCACTTAGCATAATGCCCTCAAGGTACATCCATGTTGTTGCAAATGGCAGTTTCTTTCTTTTTGATGACTAAACTTTATTATTTTTATGGCTGAAAATAAAATAATATATATAATAAAATATATAAAATGAGATAATACATGTATAAAATAATAATATTATATAAATTTCAACTTTTAAAAGATCTATGCATTTCTAGATGGGTGCTTAGGTTGCTTCCAGGTCTTGACTATTGTAAATAATGTTGTAATGAACATAGGGATGCAGATATTTGTTCGAGACAATGATTCCTTTTCCTGTGGGTAAATACTCAGCACTGGAATTACTGGATAATGTGGTAGTTCTATTTTTAACTTTTTGAAGAATCTCCATACTGTTTTCATAGTGGCTGCACTAATTTACATTCCCACCAACAATACACAGGGTTCCCTTTTCTCCACATCCTCAACAGCACTTGTTACTTCCTATCTCTTTGATAATTGCCATTCTAAGGTATGAGGTGTGGTAGTTTGCTGACACTACTTTGCCAACTAAGGTTCATCTGGTCAAAGCTGTGGTTTTTCCAGTAGTCATGTATGGATGTGAGATGAGAGTTGGATCATAAAGAAAGCTGAGCGCTGAAGACATGATGTTTTTGAACTGTGGTGTTGGAGAAGACTCTTGAGAGCCCCTTAGACTGCAAGGAGAGCTAACCAGTCAATCCTAAGGGAGATCAGTCCTGATTATTCATTGGAAGGACTGATGCTGAAGCTGAAGCTCCAACACTTTGGCCACCTGATGCGAAGAACTGACTCATTGGAAAAGACTCCGATGCTGGGAAAGATTGAGGGCAGGAGGAGAAGGGGACGACAAAGGATGAGATGGTTGGATAACATCACTGAATCAATGAACATGAGTTTGGGCAAGCTCCAGGAATTGGTGATGGACAGGGAAGCCTGGCGTGCTGCAGTCCATGGGGTCACAAAGAGTTGGACACGACTGAGCAGCTTAACTGAACTGAAGGTGTGAGGTGATATCTCAGTGTGATTTTGATTTTCATTTCCCTGATGATTAGGTATGTTGAGTTTTATATACCTGTTGGCTATCTGTATGTCTTTTTTGGAAAACTAATTATTTAAATCCATTTGTTGTTGTTGTTTAGTCTCTAAGTCATGTCCAACTCTTTGAGACCCCATGGACTGTAGCCTGCTAGGCTCCTCTGTCCATCGGATTTCCCAGGCAAGAATACTGGAGTGTGTTGCTATTTCCTTCTTCAGGGGATCTTCCTGACCTGGGGATTGAACCCACATCCCCTGCATTGGCAGGTGAATTCTTTACCATTGAGCCACCAGGGAAGCCCTTTGTTTAAGTCCTCTGCCCATTTCTAAATCAAATTGTTTGCCTTTTGCTATTGAGTCATATCTGGAGAATGATATGAAAATTATATATATATATATATATAATTTTGAAATATTTCAAATATTTTCTCCCATTTGGCAGCTTGCCTTTTCATTTTGTTGATGGTTTCTGTATCTATGCAGAAGCTTTTTAGTTTGATGTAGTTACATTTATTTACTTTTTGCCTTTGCTTTGGTGTCAAATTCAAAAGATTATTACCAAGACCAATGTCAAGGAACTTACCAACTGTTTTCTTGTATAAGTAGTATGATTTCTGGTCTTATGTTAAATCTTCAATCCATTTTGAGTTAATTTTTGTGTATGGTGTAGGATAGTAATGTAGTTTCATTCTTTTGTATTTGGCTGTCCAGCTTTCACACCACCATCTGTTAAAGAGATTGTCCTTTCCACATTTATAGTCTTGGCTTTTTTGTTATAAATTAATTGACCATACACATATGGATTTATTTCTGAGCTCTCTATGCTGTTCCATTGATGCATGTGTCTGTTTTTATGACAGTACCACATTGTTTTGATTACTAGCTTTGCAATATAGTTTGAAATTAGGGATGTGGTACATCCAGCTTTATTCTTTCTCTGGATTGCTTTGGCTATTCAGGTTTTTTCTTTTTGTGTGTATCTGTGATTCCATACGGATTTCTGAATTATTTGTTTCAAAGTCTGTAAAAAGTGCCATTAGAATTTTGATAGGGATTGTATTTAATCTGTAAATTGTTTGGGGTTTTTTTTTTGACATTTTAATAATATTAATTTTTTCAAGTCATGAACATCAGATGTATTTCTTCTTATTTCTAAGTTCTTTAGTTTCTTTCTTTAATGTTTCATAGTTTTCAGTGTACAGATTTTTCATTACTGTAATTATATTTATTCCTAGGTGTTTTATATAACATAGATGGGATTTTTAAAAATATCTTTTTCAAATAGTTTATTATTAGTGCATAGAATTAATAGCTGATTTTTGGATACTGATTTTTTATTCTGCATCTTTATGGAATTTAATTTTTTTTTCCTTACAGGAGTCTAGTGGAGTCTTTAGAATTTCTTATACATAATATTGTTGTCATCTGCAGATAATGACAGTTTTACTTCCCTTTTGATTTATATGCCTTTTTATCCTTTTTTTTTTTTTTAACCTAATTTCTCTGGTAGGACTTCCAGTACTACATTGAATAAAAGTGGCAAGAGTGGGTATACTTGTCTTGTTCCTGATTTTGAAGAAAAGTTTTCAGCTTTTCCCTGTTGAGTATGATAGTAGCCATGGGCTTGTCATATATAGCCCTTACTATATTGAGATATGTTCTCTCTATACACACTTTGTTGAGATTTTTATTGTCAAGAATTGATTTTTGTCAAATTTTTTTTCTGTGTCTATTGAGATTATCAAATAATTTTATCCTCCATTCTTTTAAATATGGTGTATCACATTGGTTGATTTGAGGATGTTGGACTATCCTCACATTCCTGGAGTAAATTGCAATTGATCATGATATGTGGTACTTTTAATGTATCATTGAATTTGGTTTGTTAATATTTTATTGAAGATTTTTTCATCTATGTTCATCAGGGATATTGGCCTGTGGTTTTTTGTTTTTGTTTTCTTGTGGTGTCCTTGCCTGGTTTTGGTATCATGGTAATGTTGGCATCATAAAATGTAAGCTGTTTTCAGAATACAGAAGTTGATGACTATTAAATAAATTTACCTCATGCATTATTATTTTGCTTTATTGAAGACTGTCCATTTGATCTATAATAGACTGAGAAAGATGAGTCAAAGCTTGCTGTTATTAATATGTTGCTCTCTATTTTTCCCTGATGTATTTGTAGCATTTTTACATATGTTGGGTTATTTATATGATATACAGATAATCATAACTTTAATATTCATTGAAAATTGTGTTTTTAAGTCTTTTAAATTTTCATTTAATAGTTTTTTTGCTCTGAATTAAAACTTATTTAATATCAAATTACTTGTATTTACCTTTGCCCAGCCTTTTATTTTCAGCAGTTTTGAATCACTGTTTTTTTAAGTATGTATTACTCATAGGACATGATTTTTTCCTGATTCTTTCTGTAAGTGTTTTTAATTTAATGAATAAACAGGCTTTTATGTTTATAATTGTGGATGATATGTTTGACATTATATCTGTATTTTACTTTGTTAAAGTTTGTGTATTTTAGCCTTAAATTTTATGATCTTTCACTATATAGTGTACATTTAAAATTTTTTAAGGGTGTGTTTATTTTGTTATTAATAATTTGAAAGAGTTATCTTTTAGTTTAGTGATCATTTTTAAAACTATACTTCATGTAATTTTCATAACCCTCTGCTTTTCTGCTCATGTGTGCTCAGTCACTCAGTCATGACCGACTCTTTGTAGCCCCATGGACTCTAGTGTGCCAGGTTCCTCTGTCCACAGAATTTTCCAGGCAGGAATACTGGAATGGGTTGCCATTTCCTATTCCTGATCCAGGGATCAAACCTAGTTTTTTGCGTCTCCTGCATTGGCAGGTGCATTCTTTACCACTGTGCCACCTGGGAAGCTGCTTTTTAGTTTCTCTTGACTTCACTTGATCAATGAGAAGATTATTACTATCTTTTTTTTTTTTTTTTTTACCATCCTCTTTCTTTCTTTCTGTTTCCAAATTTGTTCATATTTATAACTTTTATACTTAATTTACCAGTTTTAAATTGTATATTTGATCCTAGACATAAATAATATTAACATTTTAAACTTTATTTTCCATTCATCTTAATATGTTTTTCTTATATTCTAATTGCTTTGTTATTTCAGCATATCTGTGGTTTCTGTTTTATATATATGTGTATGTTACTTGCAATTTCACCATCATTTCTACGATACTTTAATTTTCCCTCTTTCTTAAACACTATCAATGACACTTCCTTTCTGTCATTACATTATCTTAGTGCTGTTTTTTCATAATTTTTCTTTGCACTATAGAAACATTTGTCTTATGTGTAATTTTTTTGCTTACCTCTCCTCTTCCATTTTTTGGTCATGAACTGTCTTTGCAAATACCTGATGCTGTGTCTTTTTTGATATCACTTCTTTGGAGAGAGTTCTTCCCTTCCTAGCTATTTGTAGGATAGGGAAGATGCCAGAACATGGTTGAAAGCTAGTAGGGAGCTTTTTCTCTGTTGCCTAGGAATTTGTTATGTGGGTTCTTTTAACCTTGACTTCTCCCCACCAGAAGGAATGATGAAGTTTTGGACTTTTAATGCTATTTCTTTTTACTTTGCTAATCACCAATAGTGAGAGTTGGACTGACTGTGAAGAAAGCTGAGTGCTGAAAAATTGATGCGTTTGAACTATGGTGTTGGAGAAGACTCTTGAGAGTCCCTTGGACTACAAGGAGATCCAACTAGTCCATCCTAAAGGAGATAAGTCTTGGGTGTTCATTGGAAGGACTGATGCTGAAGCTGGAACTTCAATACTTTGGCCACCTCATGTGAAGAGTTGACACGTTGGAAAAGACCCTGATGCTGGGAGGGACTGGGGGCAGGAGGAGAAGGGGATGACAGAGGATGACATGGCTGGATGGCATCACCGTCTCGATGGGCATGAGTTTGAGTAAACTCCGGGAGTTTGTGATGAACAGGGAGGCCTGGTGTGCTGTGATTCATGGGGTAACAAAGAGTTGGACACGACTGAGCAACTGAACTGAACTGAATAGATAAATTTGTACAAATGTACAAATGTGCCTTATTGATGTGATTCTTCTCCCAGAACTATCTTGTTGTTCTCAAAACCAAATTGCTTCCTTGAAAGCTCATACTGCCAGTCTGCTCGGCCCTTTCCATTGTTGGAAATAAGGAATTTTAGTTTTTAAACAGAAAAGAGAAGTCTTTAATCTTGGATTGTTTGCTTTTCTGAGATCAGCAGCACTATGTATTTTCCCTCCACACTTTTATGAGCTACTATTTGATCTTTAAGGCTTTTACTAGTAATTTCATCTATTTTTTGATGTGATTTTATTGATAGTTGTCTCTGATTTTTGTTAAATGTGAATACACATTTCTATTTCTTATTCTTATTGCATATGAGTGACTGCTAAGAGGTGAAGAGAGACAGATTCTAAGTTTGCTTTGACATTCGTAGTCTCATATCTCCTTCTATTTTCAACCTGTGATGAAAGGGAAATCTGGGTGGTCATGTTTTTACCACATGTTTTCCCCTGCTTGTGATTGGTTGGATCTGGGACAAGCAACTTTCTCAAGGCAGAAAATCAATTACAATGGGTTGAGTCAATCAGATTTTTTAAGCATTTGAACTAATACTATAATTAGACACTTGCGATGAAGGATCATAGAGATCCAGCTGAGTTAGCCATACTGAGCAAAAACACAGATAAGTTAAGAGAAGAATGGAACAAGGGTGTGGAGAGCAAAGTGGGTAAGCAAAGGAAAAGCGACATAATATCAAGGAATCCCTGTGATTTCCAAAAGATAGAAAAAGTGTCCTATTTCTAGTCCCTTGGACTAACTACCATATGTCCTATTCTTCAATTATGTGGGATCTCTGTTTTTCTACTATACCACCCTTGCTTTGCATAGTAGGTTCAGAATGTCTTTGTCAGTTGCAACAAAGAATAAAAAGTACAAGTCCATTTTATTGGCATAGAGTTGCTTACAGTAGTCTCTTATGATCCTTTTTTATTTCTGGGGTGTCTGTTGTAATTTCTCCTTTTTCATTCCTAATTTTATTGATTTGAGCCTTCTCCTTTTTTCCTTGATGAACCTGGCTAGGGTTTATCAATTTTGTTTATCTTTTCAAAGAACCAGCTTTTGGTTAATACCATACACAAAAATAAACTCAAAATGGATTAAAGACCTAAATGTAAGGCCAGATATTAGGTTAGTGCAAAAGTAATTACACTTTCAGCCATGAATTTTAAATCATTATAACTAGGTTCAAACACAACTTTATTAATCAAAATAGGAACCATTATAATCAACACAATTTTGCCAACAAGAAATAAGTTTGTTTTTCTTCTAGCATAAAATTCTGTACTTCAGGATTTGACGAACTCTCAGAAAGAATTTTCTGCCTCCTGCTGGTTGTGGAAGCCTTTTCTCTGCAAAGTGTTGTTGAGATACTTGAAGAAGTGGTAGTCGGTTGGTGGGAGGTCAGGTGAATATGGTGAATGGGGCAAAAGTTTGTAGCCCAATTCATTCAACTTTTGAAACTTTGGTTGTGTGACGTGGTCAAGCCATTGTTGTGGAAAAAAACTTGGGCCCTTTCTGTTGACCTGTGCTGGCTACAGGTGTGGTTTTTTGTGCATCTCATCGATTTGCTGAGTATATTTCTCAGATGTAATGGTTTCACCAGGTTTCAGAAAGTTGTACTGGATTAGAGGGGTAGCAGACCACCAAACAGTGACCATGACCTTGTTTTACTGCAAGTTTGGCTTTGGGAAGTGCTTTGGAGCTTCCTCTCCATCCAGCTACTGAACTGGTCATTGCTAGTCATCATATAAAAGTCACTTTTAATTTCATGTCACAATCCTGTCAAGAAATGGTTTGTTGTTGTTGCACAGGATAAGAGAACACTTCAAGACAATGATTTTTCTGATTTTCAGTTAGCTTATGAGGCACCCACTTATCAAACTTTTTTCATCTCTTCAGTTTGCTTTAATGCTGAATGACCGTAGAAGGGTCTACACTGAGTTCAGGGACAACTTTTCATGTAGTTGTAAGAGGATTTGCTTTGATGATTGCTCTCAGTTGTTTGTTGTCAACTTCCGGTGGCTGATCACTGTGCTCCTCATCTTCAAGGCTCTTGTCTCCTTTGCAAAACTTCTTGAATCACAACTGCACTGTATGTTCACTAGCAGTTCCTGGGTCAAATATGTTGTTTCTGTTTTGAGCTGTCTCTATTGCTTTATGATCCATTTTGAACTCCAATAAAAAAAAAGTCACTTAAATTTGCTTTATGTCTAACATCATTTCTGTAGTTTAAATATAAAATAAACAGCAAATAGTGAGTCATTAGCAAAAAAAAAAATAGAGAAATGTGCATTAAAATGATGCATAACATAACTACATTTATTTAAGTATTCCAGTATCAAAGGGCAAAGTTCAACAATGCAAAACTACAATTACTTTTACAGCAACCTAATGGCAACCCACTCCAGTATTCTTGCCTGGAAAATCCCATGGACGGAGGAGTGTGGTAGGCTACAGTCCATGGGGTCACAAAGAGTCGGACATGACTGAGCGACTTCATTTTACTTTCACTAATATAAAACTCTTAGAGGAAAACATAGGCAGAACTGTCTTTGACATAAATCACAGCAATATCTTTTCTGTGCTGTCTCCTAGATTAATAGAAATAAAAGCAAAAATAAACAAATGGGACCTAATGAAACTCAGCCTTTGCATTGCAAAGGAAACCATAAACAAAATGAAAAAAACAACCCACAGAATGGGAGAAAACATTTGTAAATGATTTGACTGACAAGCGATTAGTCTCCAAAATTTACAACCAGCTCATGTGGTTCAATATAAAGCAACAACAACAAACTCAACCAAAAAACTAGCAGAAGACCTAAATAGACATTTCTCCAAAGAAGACATACAGATGACCAAGAGGCACATTTAAGATGTCAACAATGCTAAATATTAGAGAAATGCAAATCAAAACCACAATGAGATACCATGATACCATCTCACACCTATTGGAATGACCATCATCAAAAAATCTACAAATAATAAATGCTAGAGAGGGTGTGGAGAAAATGGAACCCTTCTTCACCCTTGGTGGGAATATAAATTGGTACAGGCACTGTGGAGAATAGTATGGAGGTTGCTTAAGAAACTAAAAATAGAGTTACCACTTGATCCAGCAACCCAACTCCTAGGCATCTATCTGTAGAAAAACATGGTTTGAAAGGCACATGTACCCCAATGTTCATTGCAGCACTGTTTATGATAGCCAAGACAAGGAAGCAACCTAAATGTCCATCGTCAGATTAATGATGGATAAAGAAGATCTGGTACATATATACAGTGGAATATTGTTCAGTCATTAAAAAGAATGAAATAGTACCACTTGCAGCAACGTGGTTGGTCCTGGAGATTATCATACCAAGCGAATTAAATCAGACACAGAAAGAAAGTATCACATGATATTGCTTATATGCAGAATCTTAAAAAAATGATACAAGTGAGCTTATTTACAAAACAAAAATAGACTCACAGACTTAGAAAACCAACTTACAGTTATGAGGGGGAAAGGGTTGCAGGGAGGGACAGATTAGGAGTTTGGGATTGACATGTACACACTTCTATATTTAGAATAGATAACCAACAGGGACCTATTGTACAGCACAGGGAACACTCATCAACATTCTGTAATAACCTAAATGGAAAAAGAATTTGAAAAAAAATTGCCTAATAAGTAATTTTCATATGTCCAATGTTTGGACTGACAGCACTTAAGTTAGACATATGAAAATTAAAACAACATGGAATATACATTGGAATAATGGTTCATATAATGGAATTTTTTTTTGCCCTACAGACAAATTCTTAGAAATATCTGTCTATAGATTGAGGAAGACTTTTAAAGAGTAAAGACATATCATATATAGTCCATGTTAATATGAATTCATGTCAGAGAGGGCATGCTGATTTGGTGTGAGACAGTAAGATAATTAGTGCAGTAAATTAATAGAGCACCAAGTGACAATACTGTATCCAAAGTAATTTATTGGTGTTAACTTTTTCATTTGCAGATGTACAAAGTTCACCCATTGAAATGGATGTTTTAATATATACTATAAATTGTTTCTGAATTTGCACATTTAAAAAAATTAACTCTCATTTAGTTAAATTTGTGTGAGTGCTGGAGAGAACCTTTCCCTCTTAACCTTGTGTAATTGAGTATTTATATTTTATATATAGCAAAGTAAGCACTGCCAGGGCCGTGGGCAGAATTGTGAAGGGTTACTTATCTTGTGGTGTCTTCAGACTTCCCTTTGCTTACATTTGCTTCACTGGAGACCTGACTTTCCTTTTTGTTGCCGTAACTGTTTAGGGCCCAGACTCTTTCTTCTTTCATAGACTACTCTTACTGTAGTATGTAAAACCTGTTTGTGCTAAGATTTAAAGAACTGTTAAAGATGCTTTATTCTTAATATTATGAATATCATTTTATATCTTGCAAAACACTTTCATATACTTCGGATCATGGCTCAGATGGTAAAGCGCCTGTCTGCAATGCAGGAGACCTGGGTTCGATCCCTGGGTTGGGAAGATCACCTGGAGAAGGAAATGGCAACCCACTCCCGTACTCTTGCCTGGAAAATCCCATGGATGGAGGAGCCTGGTAGGCTACAGTTCATGGGATCACAAAGAGTCGGACATGACTGAGCAACTCCACTCCACTCCACTCCACTCCTCTGTAAAGAAGACAGCATCTCAACTTTATGAATAATGAAAGCAAAACTCAGATACTAAAACTGGGCTTCAGGTCTCTAAACTCTGACTTTCCATAGGTATAGCTGTCTTAAGAGAATATAATGTTTACAGAGATAAAAAACTTAAGCTAGTAGAATGAGTTTCTGATTGTGGAATTTCTAGTGTCATTTGTCTTCAGTGAACTGACTGTCTCTGATTAACCATTTCATTCTCTCTGTGCTCACAGCTCATGGAGACAGTATAGGAACAGACAGATGACTGCACTGCAGGCATGAAAATCCAATGTAAAGAGGACAAAGGAGATGTCATTTAATTTAGAGAACAATAACCCTCTGTACTAAAGAATTGCCTTCAATACAGGAGTCACAGAGATGGGGTTCGATCCCTGGGTCAGGAAGATCCCCTGGAGAAGGGAATGGCTACCCACTCCAGTATTCTTGCCGCGGAAATCCCATGGACAGAGGAGTCTGATGGGGTCACAAAGAGTCAGACACGAATGAGCGACTGAGTACACACACACATATATAATAATTAAGGCAACATAGTAGGGCGGAAAGAAGATGGGCTTTGAAATGCTGAAGACATAGGATTTGAGTCTAATTCCAGATCTGTCACCTACTAGCTATGTGGCTTTCAACAGATTCTTTCATAAAACTATTGTGAGAATTCATTGAAAAATATATGAAATGAAAATAATAGCAGCCATTTATTGAACTCTAACTAAATGTTCCCTTAATTTGTGCCTACAACCATGGGCTAGGTACTGTTGTTATCAGAATTTAATAAATGGAAAAACTATGGCTAAATAATTTTACCAACATACTCAAAGTCACGTAGTTTGTAAACTGTGGAACCAGGGGGCATACCCTAGTCCACCTGATCCTGATGTTTGTTCTACGTAGTACATCATACTTAATATTTGGTACTTTTCTCATGCAAGTGTTCAGTCACCAAGTTGTATCTGACTCTTTGTGACCCCGTGAACTATGACATACCAGGCCTTCCTGTTCCTCACCATCTCCTTGAGTTTGCCCAAGTTTATTTTCATTGAATCAGTGATGCCATCCAACCATCTTATTCTCTGTCACCCTCTTCTTCTGCCTTCAGTCTTTCCCAGCATCAGGGTCTTTTCCAATGAGTTGACTCTCTGTATCAGGTAGCCAAAGTATTGGAGCTTTAGCTTCAGCCTCAGTCTTTCCAATGAGTTTTCAGGTTTGATTTCCTTTAGGATTGACTGTTTTGATCTTGCTGTCCAAGGGACTCTCAAGAGTCTTCTCCAGCACCACCATTCAAAAGCATCAATTTTTTGGCACTCAGCCTTCTTTTTGGTCCAACTCTTACATCCGTACATGACTAGTGGAAAGACCATAGCCTTGACTATATGAACCTTTGTTGGCAAAGTGATGTCTTTGCTTTTTAATACACCATGTAGGTTTGTCACTGTCTAGGTTGCCGCCATGAAATTAGATGATGATTACTTCTTGGTGGGAAAGCTATGACAAATCCTTCCTATAATGATCAACATCTGCAGTGTTGGCTGGAGAGGACATCTGTTGTTTGGTCCATCCAGAGACACATTCCCCCTTTCATTAACAGCGTTTCCCTTCTGTTGGAAAACTAGCTCTTAGTCACTTCAAATGATGGAACTGTCATCTAGCCACAGGAATTAGTACAAAGGGTGGGCTTGTGACTTAAGGTCAATCAGAACATGTCCTTGTGTTATGTACAAGGTAGTGAGACGTCTTCTAGTTCCTTTAAGATTGGTATAGTAGGATAATTTAATATTCTAGGGGCTGAATAATAATTGATAATATAAGCCATGTCATGCTGCCTACACAAATTTGGAGAAAGTCACCTAAAATAAGAGAAAATGAGGTCAATACAGAGAGAAACTAAAGGGAGTGAACAAAAGTCCTAATGATAGAAGTTCCTGAATCAAATTATATATAGTTTAGGAAGCCAGTATAACTCCCTCATTTGTATGAAATAATTTGATTTGGATTTCTGTTACTTACAACTGAAAGTAAAAAAGAAAGCATAAAAAAGCATAAAAAGTCATCAGTTACTGCTTTTAGAAATATAGAGTAAAAGTGTTCTCTATTTTAATAAACTTCTATTATAAGGGCTTAAAATAAAATAATTTTTCACTTAAAGAGGAAAAATTAATTATATGAAAATATTCAGTCATAATTTCTGAGAGGCTGCAAAATGAAGTATTCATTTATTTTAAGGATTTTATGAAAATATGGTTTAGCAGTCAGTGATAGTTGTGATTCAATATGAGAATTTTCTAAAACACAAGGGAAAACTATTATTGACTGAGTGGTTTGACACTTTTAAAAAATATATTATCTCATTCTTTCTTCTTGGAAAGCTCTTCCTCCAAATATTCAAACGTCTCTCTCTTATACTTCATTCATGTGTCTGCTCCATTTCACAGTCAGGCTTTCCCTGACTCCCTGACTGTCTTAATTTTTATTACATGGAATATGTAACTACCTCACACTGTACCCTGCATATGTTGATTTATTTGTTTATCACTATTTTCCACACTAGAAAGAAGCTCCATGAGAATGTGGAATTTGTATCAATATTATTAATAAGTGAATCTTTTAAGGTAGAATTTACTATGAAACTATGGAACTTAAGTGTGGCAAATAAAAAATAGCAAAGACAGGCTGTTGTCACCAAAATCTTGGCTTTCTGTGTTCACTGAAGCTGAATAAAGAATACGGAGACAGAGCGTGGAGGAAATAAAGGTGGCTTTAATCCTCAGCTAGCAGAGGGGATAACACACAACAGGCTCCTGCCTGAAGAACTGTGCCTCCTTCCATGAGGAATCTGGGGGATTATATAGATGAGGGCTAGCAGTCAGGGGTCGGTGATAAGGAATAAAGGTGTAAGGATCTTGTATTCTTCTTCTTCTTGCATTGTTTCAAGAACAGTCATAGGTTGGCATCAGGTAGCCCATAATTGAGTCTGGCAGTCCTGTAGCCCGGTAGTTGCTTCCATTGTCTTTTTTGTGTTGCACTGTGCTTTCTTTCTATAATGCAAAAGGAGAAAAACTACAAGGGGTGGTCTGCTAAGAGAGTGTTGTAAAGGTGAGCATCAGATACAAGATGTGATTAGCACAGAGTCAAAGGATAATAGGTGCAAAATGAGCTCTTGCAGAGTTAGTGGGTGAAAAGCAAACTTAGTTATGGACAATAGACTGTGTTAGTCAGTCGCTCAGTTGTGTCTGACTCTTTGAAACCCCATAGACTGTAGCCCGCCAGGCTCTTCTGTCTATGAAATTCTGGAGTGGCAAAAATACTGGAGTGGGTTGCCATTCCCTTCTCCAGGGGATCTTCCCAGTTCAAGGATAGAACGTGAGTCTCCTGCATTGCAGGGAGATTCTTTACCATCTGAGCAGACAACAGATTAGGAACAGTTAAAGTAAAAAGTAGGAGAGATGAGGCCTGCTCATTGTTCTATCTTCTTTGTTCTCAGGAAAGAAAAGAAAACTCCTCTTTTTTCCTTTTCATTGTGACAAAACTGCCTAACTAGCTTTGAAGAAAATTTCACCCTTCTCTTCAGGGGACATGCTGAATCAATATTTCTCAGTCTCTACCTTGCACTTGGGAGTGGTCATATGATAAATTGGTATGTGAACACTAGTGCTCAGGCCTGGCCCATATCATCATCTTAGTGTGTTTAGGATATATATGGGTTACACTTTTTGTTTTCAAGTCTGACTAGTAGCCCTTCTTCCTTAAGAATCCCAGTTTAGACACATTTTATAGATGCTGCATGGCACGGTAGGGCTTTTCTGCTTCCATAGCACATGGAAAATAAGTCCTGTGACTCCGAAAGTCTCACACTGCAGATTGTGTAGCCACAAGAAGGAAGAGTCCTCGATCCTTGAGTTGCCACATGGGAGAGAGCTGCTAATCTGCCCACTTTAGATTTAGAGCAAGAGAAGAATTTGCTTTGTGCCTGAGCTGTTTTGTTTATTATAGCAATTCAAGTACTCTAACTAATGTAAGAATCTAAAAGTCAAATTGGTAATATTCTGAATATATAAATTAGGAAGTTTAAATGCTTATTTTTAACTGATACAAGCACAATTTAACTTTCTAATTGTGCATTATTTTAAAAGGCTTACTGAATCAAATCAAGTATGATATTCCACTATTTCATGATTTATTTTATAATGCCAGTGTTGTTAGTTAGTAAAAATCAACTCAGAGTCATAATAAATTGAGTCCGGACTGCCTGTTCCCACAGGGATGGTTAATTTGACTATTTTGCTGTGGAACATTCTATGTGCATGTAGGAAAATATTATATGATTGGTTGGAATAATTTGATTACTGTATGTTCACCAACTGGAAAGTGTAGTCACAATATCCTTATTGTCTTCATTTTGTCCCTTGATAACCAATTCATGAAACCAATCAAGCTGAATCAAATCTTTCTGGAAGGCGAAAGTCTTGCAAACTGTCTCTGACACCATCTGCTGCACAAAGAAAGAAAATATGGTGCACTAATTGGTGTGTTGTGAAATAGCCAAGGGACTGAATGGTGGTGGTTTTGGAATCAGTGGATATCTGCAAAGTCTTAAATTCTGACAGATATTAGAGAGTTCATGGTGTCTGGCCCTAGAGAAATAGAACTTCTTTTCTGAAGCTTGACTTGCTGCCCTCTGCCATGTGGTCACCCAGTAAAAGCAAAAGTGTTAGTTGCTCAGTTGTGTCCAACTCTTTGCGACCCCATGGACTGGATAGTCACCCAGACAAGAAAGCAAAGCATATTTCTCCTAAGCAATTATATACACCTTAAATTTTAAACTAAATGAATGTATGCTTACTGAAATTGTGCCCAAAGAATGCAGAATTGCATATTGAAAGATAAAGTATCTTTTATCCCCTCTTTGCTTCTTTGCAGGTGCACTTTATGTGTGCTCAGTCATGTCTGACTCTTTGCTACCCCATGGACTGCAGCCCACCAGGCTCCTCTGTCCATGGGATTTTCCAGGCAAGAAAACTGGGATGGGTAGCCATTTCCTTCTCCAGGGAATCTTCCTGACCCAGGGATCGAACCTGGACATCTTTGTCGTTAGTCACTACTAAAAATTATTTGTTTTTGGTCTCTGCTTTTTGTTCTTGAATATTTTCACAAGAATCTGATGACCTTCACTCTTTGTTCATCTTTAAAAGCCACTGAAATATTGGTTTGGAGCTCTGTGTTGGAAAGCAGTTTCTTTTGATGAGTTTAACTGTAGGGTGATTACATCTGACATATTTACTTTAGCAAACTTCAGTATCAATGTTTGGGAGAATATTTCCTGATGATTCTGTACATCAGCCTTCCTGTGGTTGGACGAGGGGAAGGGGCCAAGGGCCCAGCATTCAGGATGCAGCTTACTCTTTAATGCCCGTATTTCCAATCTTAAGTCTAAACCCCTCTACCAAACCTAATGTTCTTGAGGTCCCAGGTTTATCCTCTCAGCTCGATTTATCCAGCTCAGAAGATAAATGATCCAATCTGTCCATTTCTGAAGTGGAGCTGGTCTTTAGGGTAGTTGCTGGTCTGTGTGTGGGAAGGCAGAGTTCTAGAACTTTGACCTTAGACCTCCTTTATCTCATCCTCACTTTCTGTGGTACCTTGTGGCTCATGACATTTCAAGTGGAGTGCGATAAGGAGTTTCTCCCCCCAAACATCTCTGAATAATCATGTTTTGGGAACTTCAGTTCAGTCACTCAGTCGTGTCCAACTCTTTGTGACCCCATGAATCGCAGCACGCCAGGCCTCCCTGTCCATCACAAACTCCCGAAGTTTACTCAAACTCATACACATCGAGTCAGTGATGCCATCCAGCCATCTCATTCTCTATCGTCCCCTTCTCCTCCTGCCCCCAATCCTTCCCAGCATCAGGGTCTTTTCCAATGAGTCAGCTCTTCACATGAGGTGGCCAAAGTACTGGAGTTTCAGCTTCAGCATCAGTCCTTCCAATGAACACCCAGGACTGATCTGCTTTAGGATGGACTGGCTGGACCTCCTTGCAGTCCAAGGGACTCTCAAGAGTCTTCTCCAACACCATAGTTTAAAAGCATCAATTTTTCGGTGCTCAGCTTTCTTCACAGTCCAACTCTCACATCCATACATGACCACTGGAAAAACCATAGCCTTGACCAGACAGACCTTTGTTGGCAAAGTAATGTCTCTGCTTTTTAATATGCTGTCTAGGTTGGGCATGACTTTCCATCCAAGGAGTAAGCGTCTTTTAATTTCATGGCTGCAGTCACCATCTGCAGTGATTTAGGAACCCAAAAATATAAAGTCAGCCACTGTTTCCACTGTTTCCCCATCTATTTCCCATGAAGTGATGGGACCAGATGCCATGATCTTAGTTTTCTGAATGTTGAGCTTTAAGCCAGCTTTTTCACTCTCCTCTTTCACTTTCATCAAGAGGTTCTTTAGTTCTCCTTCACTTTCTGCCATAAGGCTGGTATCATCTGCATATCTGAGATTATTGACATTTCTCCCAGCAATCTTGATTCCAGCTTGTGCTTCCTCCAGCCCAGCATTTCTCATGATATACTCTGCATAGAAGTTAAATAAGAAGGGTGACAATATACAACCTTGACATACTCCTTTCCCTATTTTTAACCAGCCTGTTATTCCATGTCCAGTTCTGTTACTTCCTGACCTGCATACAGGTTTCTCAAGAGGCAGGTCAGGTGGTTTGGTGTTCCCATCTCCTTCAGAATTCTCCACAGTTTATTATGATCTACATAGTCAAAGGCTTTGGCATAGTCAATAAAGCAGAAGCAGATGTTTTTCTGGAACTCTCTTGCTTTTTCGATGATCCAGCAGATGTTGGCAATTTGATCTCTGGTTCCTCTGCCTTTTCTAAAATAAGCTTGAACATCTGGAAGTTCATGGTTCATGTATTGCTGAAGCCTGGCTTGGAGAATTTTGAACATTACTTTACTAGCGTGTGAGATGAGTGCAATGGTGTGGTAGTTTGAGCATTCTTTGGGATTGCCTTTCTTTGGGATTGGAATGAAAACTGACCTTTTCCAGTCCTTTGGCCACTGCTGAGTTTTCCAAATTTGCTGACATATTGAGTGCAGCACTTTCACAGCATCATCTTTTAGGGTTTGAAATAGGCCAACTGGAATTCCATCACCTCCACTAGCTTTGTTCGTAGTGATGCTTCCTAAGGCCCACTTGACTTCACATTCCAGGATGTAAGGCTCTAGGTGAATGTGAGTGATCACACCATCATGATTATCCGGGTCATGAAGATCTTTTTTGTACCGTTCTGTGTATTCTTGCCACCTCTTCTTAATATCTTCTGCTTCTGTTAGGTCCATATCATTTCTTTTATTGAGCCCATCTTTGCATGAAATGTTCCCTTGGGATCTCTAATTTTCCTGAAGAGATCTCTAGTCTTTCCCATTCTACCATTTTCCTCTATTTCTTTGCATTGATCACTGAGGAAGGCTTTTTTATCTCTCCTTGCTATTCTTTGGAACTCTGCATTCAAACGGGTATATCTTTCCTTTTCTCCTTTGCTTTTTGCTTCTCTTTTTTTTCACAGCTATTTGTAAGGCCTCCTCAGATGGCCGTTTTGGTTTTTTGCATTTCTTATTCTTGAGAATGGTCTTGATTCCTGTCTCCTGTACAATGTCATGATCCTCCGTCCATAGTTCATCAGGCACTCTGTCTATCAGATCTAGTCCCTTAAATCTATTTCTCATTTCCACTCTATAGTCATAAAGGATTTGATTTAGGACACACCTGAATGGTCTAGTGGTTTTCCCCACTTTCTTCAGTTTAAGTCTGAATTTGGCAATAAGGAGTTCATGATCTGAGCCACAGTCAGCTCCCGGTCTTGTTTTTGCTGACAGTATAGAGCTTCTCCATCTTTGACAGTTCCATGAAGACCTACAAGACCTTCTATAACAAACACCCCCAAAAGATATCCTTTTCATTGTAGGGGACTAGAATGCAAAAGTCAGAACTCAAGAAACACCTAGAGTAACAGGAAATTTGGCCTTGGAGTACAGAATGAAGCAGGGCAAAGGCTAATAAAGTTGTGCCAAGAGAACACACTGGTCATAGCAAACACCCTCTCCAAACTACACAAGAGAAGACTCTACACATGGACATCACCAGGTGGTCAACACCGAAATCAGACTGATTGATTGTAATATACTAGTGACAGATGTACTAAAATCAACCTCTGAATTCACTGAGTGGATATTTTAAAGATATACTTTTGCTTAATGTTGATAGCCAGTATTCAGGTATTTTGGTGTCATCCATGCAACTCCTTCCTCAATAGAAAGATTCTTTAATTTGTTTTGTGAAAAAAATTATCTAACACATGACACTTTCCTACTGAACTTGGAATATATGGCTCAAGTTATTCTTATGGTGACAGTTATTAGAAGAAAGCAATTATTACACAAAACTTCTGTGTTACATTATTCTCATGAAGCAAAATATTAGAATATTGTTTGAGAACTTGATATACTAGGACAATGGAACAATAACTTTTATAGGCTAATCATAAAGTTGACATAATAGTACAGAGTTTTTGTAAGAGTAGAATGAAATTATGTACCACATTAACACTCTCTCTAAATCAGCACACATCCAGCAAGAGTCATAAGGAGAAATTAGGAATTCCTATTTGAACCATAGTGATAGAGAAGTTATCAATATATTTCTTTCTCCATTTTAGCAATATGTATTGTCCACACTAAAAATGCTGGGTTTGAACTCTGGGCTGGGAAGATCCCCTGGAGAAGGGAAAGGCTACCCTCTCCAGTATTCTGGCCTGGAGAATTCCATGGACTGTATAGTCCATGGTGTTGCATAGAGTCGGACACAACTGAACAACTTTCACTTTCACTTTCTTTCACTTAAAACAATTATCATGTCATTTATAGAAGAAGAGCGATGGATCAATATAGTTTGCATTCTACTAAATCTTGAACAACCTTAAACAATTAACTTTTTTTCAGTCTAAATGTATCTTCATCTAAAGTAAGTAGGATAAGCAGACATATGTAGAGATATCTTATTTTGAGGAAAACTCTTCAGTCATTATTTGAATGTGCTTAATATACCAAGGTGTTTATCAAAATAATCAGTACCTATATCAATATGCTTATTTTCACTGTTTTATTAAAAAAAGTTTTGAAGTCATTTATTATAAGCAACATTAGAAGCACTCAGGATGCAGTTTCTGAGAAGGCAGCCTCAGAGTTTCCTATTAGTTTCCTATTACTGCTGTAACAAATTATTTCAAATTTAGAGGCACTTAAAAACACAAATGTATTATCTTACAGTTCTGTGAGAATCCTGCATTTGTCTCACTGGGTTAAAATGTAGGTGTCTGCAGGGCAACACTTCTTTCTTGAGGCTTCATATAAATCCATTTTCCTGTCTTTTCCAGCTTCTGAAGCCTGCCCAGATTCTTTCCTTTGGAACCCCTTCCTCCATCTTTAAAGCCACCAGTGTAGCATTTTTTGGATCTAGTTTCTGTTGAATGTGAAATGTGGTGGGGTCTCATTGTGACAGGAAAGATTCTATCATTTTAGATTATGTAGTTAGATTGGGTCTACCTGGATGATCCAGATTCATATCCTGTTCTCAAGGTTATTAAATTTAATTATATCTAAATAGTCCCATTTGTCATGTAAAGTAACAGATTGAAAAACTTCTGGGAATTAGGGTGTGCATATCTTTAAGGAATATTACTCTCTCTCACAGGTTCTAACCTTGAGTTCTCTGGCAGAGCAGACCCAGTTCCAGGAAGACTCTCATTTCTGCAGCATAGTTCCTATGTTATTTTGGGGGGAGGATTGTCATGATTTCATAAGAGCTACTTCCCCCCCCCCCATGGATTTGGCAATTATAGGATTTTTATTGTGTTCCAGGTACTGTACTAGGTAAGTGTTAGTTGCTCCAGGCAAGAATACTGGAGTGGGTAGCCATTTTCTTCTCCAGGAGATCTTCCTGATCCAGGGATTGAACCCAGTCTCTGGCAATGCAGGCAGATTCTTTACCATCTGAGCCACCAGGTACTAGGTACTGAGGAAATAAAAGTTAAGACAGAGTCTATTCTCAAAGATGTTTCAGTAGAGTAAAAGACAGTTACACAATGCCATAGGAGTGAGACAGGATGTGGTGGGATCTCATAGGGGTAACCCACAGCATTGAAATTTCAAGCACGATGTCCCAGAGAGAATTACACCTAAGCTGTTGTAAGTCCCTTTTTTTTTTTCATTTATTTTTATTACTTGGAGGCTAATTACTTTACAATATTGTCGTGGGTTTTGTCCTTTTTAAGAAAGGACTGTGTGTGGAATTGTAGAGGTTAATGATTAATACATTTTCACATATTTTATTGCTGCAATTCTAGAGACAATGGCATTATAAGAAATAGACAAGATTTCAGCTTTCATGAAGCTCAAAAGAAATGGATAGTACAAACCCAGGGAATTTTGTGTCAATCTAATAAACTTAGTATGATTGAGAATCTTTATACATCCAAGGTAGAACAAATAAGGACAGAGAAAGAATGAAGAGAGGTAGTTGAGCGGGTTGACAACAATGTTAAGAAGATGTTTGGAAGTGCCCAGTTAAAAGCCATATTTTAGATTATGAGGACATCTAAGAGCAAAGGTGTTCTAAACTTGAGGAAATTTACCATTTAGGAGCTTTTTTTTTTTTTTTTTTTTTTAAATCTCAGGGAAAACGTTCAGTTGTTGATCATTTTGAGTGTTTTTACTCTTCAACTGACCTTTTAAGATGGACTTAGTTTCCAGTAAAGAAGTTAGTTTGTGTAGACAGAGTAGAAAGAGCTCTAAGCTGGATAAAATAATTTTTTTTCTAAGTGTCGTTGTCACTTGGAGAAAAGGACTAATTTGGGTAGTTGATTTATTAGCCTGGTCTTATTTTATGGATTGTTTTACAGTTTTATTTCATGGATTATGGTACTAAGCAGTTTATGACCTGATTGCAGTGATTACTTATTACTGCAATTCTCAATGAACTTTTGCAGAGTGATTTTAGTTGTTTCCTAGATTCTCTTCCTGCCCTTTCCCCTCACTAAGAAAACTGGCAAATTTAGATGGTACTGCTTCTATCCTGCAAACCCCAAAGGGACTGTATGAGTTCTTGACAAGTGGAGAATGTTACCAAATTGGTAACATTTGGAGAATGTTACCAAAATTCACCTGGGATGAAGGAGAGCATAATAGCATTTATCTGCAGAGAGAACCCATTTTGTAGGCCCGCTGTTTCCTGTCCTGTTACACTGTTTTTTGTATTTTGTATTTTTTTGTCTGGACTTCTAACTTAGCTTCTTCTAGAAAAAGTGAATTGGGTCAAAAATAGCAGTGTTATTGTTTAATCTTATCACAAGATGTCCATCACTTTCAGATAAACAACTTGAGTCCTTTTGTGTGTCAATTATCTAAATTAATATAAATATCATATTGACAAATATAAATAGATGAGTAAGTAGTTTCTTGGTATCTGAGGGGGATTTGTTTTAGCACCTCCACAGTTAGCAAAATCTGAAGATGTTCAAATCCCTTATATAAAATGGTTGAATATTTGCATATAATGTACACACATTAAACCATATACTTTAAATAATCTCTAGATTACTTATAATACTTAATGCAATGCAAATATTATGTGAATGGTTGATGGAAGATGCCAAATTCAAGTTTTGCTTTTGGGAACTGGCTGGAAATTTTTTAAAAAATATTTTAAATCTGAGATTGGTTGTATCTGTGGATGTGAAACCTACAGATGTGGAATGTCCACTCTACATTTTAGCTTAAAATGGTGGGAGACAAAAACACAGACAGATATAGGTAGTTTTGGATTAAGAACTTGGAGTTCTTGTATCCTATTCTCCTATTGCAATTTAAAAGGAGAACTTTAGAATTTTCTAGTGGAATGGGGTGTTCTTATAATAAAATATGAAGAACACACATGTTATTATAAAGATTTGTAATTATTCCTTGATGGAAGCTAAGGGATTACATGTTTTTAATGAAGTGCACATTGTCAATGTGCAAAGCAATAAAATGAAAAAAGTTACAGAATGGAAAATTTAATATATATGATAATACACATAAATCTATTAGAGAAAGAAAAGCAGAATTAATTATAATTCAGTACCCAGAGGGTGAATACAAATGGTAAAGAATTATGAAATAAAAAATTCATTTTGTAATTAGTTTAGCAGAATAAAATTAGAAAAGAAGTTAAGTTTTTAAAGGTCCTGATAACTTATAAAACATTTCATGGAAGGAAGGCAGGAAAAATGTTAATTATAAGTAGTTACCTAAAATGGGAAAAGTCTTTTCTATATCTTGAAATAACAATGATTAAATTTTTAATTAACTCATGGTTTCATTTTGAAAACCAATCACAACAATGTTTTGAATATTCTAAATATTCATGTAAAATGCAAAGATATGCTTAAAGCATTTATGATGTTCAAATAGTTTGAACACCAATAATTCTCTCAAAGGCTTTTTGGAACAACAACATTAAGTTAAATTTTTATTTTTCTCTTTGGGTTGTTTATCAATTACTAGTATTTGTGAGAATTCTGATGGGTTCTTTGTCTATATATGAATTTGATTGTTTTTAATTTATAAGAAAGTTTTTATTATGTAGTAGTGCTGTTTTCAGAGTAGGGCTATTGTGATTTTAAAAATAAAGAAATGAAGTAAAATACAACCATCAGAATCTATTCTTTCACTCTTTATATGTAGTGGGTACCTATAGCAGTCTTAAAGTCACTTAGCTGATAACTCAGACGGATACACGTGCATGGTGTCTGAACCATCACAGAAGGGTGGTGCATACAATTTTGTACATTGAAACCCATATTCCTCAATGTGGCTGTATTCGGAGACAGTGCTTTTAGGCAAGTAGTTAATGGTAAGTGACAGTATAAGGGTAGGATTCTAATCCTACAGGACTAGTGTGATTATAAGAAAAAAGACACCAAAAATTATTCTCTCTCTCTTCCTCTCTCGCCCTCCATGTCTCTCTCCTCCCTCCTCCCTCTGTCTCTATGCAAACAGAGACCTGTGAGAAAGGCAACCATCTATAAACAGGGAAGGAAGGTCTCGCCAGAAACCTCTCTGAAGACATTCTAAAGCTATAGCCTCAAAAACTGTAAGAAAATAAGTTTCTCTTGTTTAAGCCACCCAGTCTGTGGTATTGTGTTATGGCAGCTTGAACAGACTAATACAGTAACCTGCTGTTACTAATACAGTAACCTAATTTAATCATCTGGATTAAATTAAATATTTTGTGATCATATGTTTTAATGTCCTTGTGTAGGGAACTTGGTGATTAGAGTGTAAATGCATTGGAGACCTAGGCCAAGAGACTAGACCTACACCAGTTCCTTATATGTGGTGACTTTATTGTGAAGCGTACTTTGTTATAAACACCATGCAAATAGTCAGGGAAAATGACGTAGTGATCAACTGAGCCTCTTGTTTTTCTAAATTTCAATTTTATGTGAATTATTATGTTTTAATATATATTGATTCATAATATTTATGATTATTTCAAAGGAATGCTCATCATTTTATATCGTATTTTTACAGACTAGTGTTTCTAATGTTTCAGATCAATGTGATCTGATCTTAATCTTAGTACTGGCCTGCCTATACAGATTTTTGTGCCTTTTTTATCTTTGAAGGGGGTTCAGAATGAGTACAGATATTTTAGTATTATAATTCTATGGGGAGGATGTGGGAAGGGTATTAACTCCTTCCTCATATTAAATCTATTTATTTGACCATTTTTTATTAAGAGGAAAACAAAGCTTCACATATTCTATTTTCCAGTACTTTTTTGATTGAGTTAAACGGTTGTTAGTAATCATGTGTTCTTAAATTAAAATACTGCTCTTACCTCTTTTCCAGTTCATTGGAATGTTTATTTTTTTATTCTTGACACATAAGTCAGCTGAGATAGAATAGTTTTTAATTTGACTGACATACTCTCATAAAGAAAAAGTGTTTTGAAAACACATTTCATCTCAACATATACTGCTATTTTCCAACTTTGCAAGGAATGAAAAAAATTGATTTATTTTTACATCTTGTGACTGAAAAAGAGTACTGCTGTCCTATAGCACTACACCTTTTATTCATAACAGTGTGGATGTAGAAAAATATGGACCGACTGGAGTTTAAATCCTGGCTCTGACACTGCCCCTTACTGTATTAGATTCTTTTATTATTTTTTTTTTTTTGCTTTGGTTTCCTTATTGGTAAAATGTGTGTATAATAATTCATATCTTAAAAGGGTTGTTGAAAAGACAGTATAATTTTTATGTGCTATATTTAGCATAGTGATAGGCACATAGGTAATGAAAGTTATTTCCCTAAATAAGGAAATTTTGAAGAGCTTCTGTTAATTCACTACATGCAACGTTGCCAGAAGCTAGGCCTGAAGTCAGTGTGGATGTTTTTACAGTGTCCTATGTTGCCAGGTGGTGCTGAGATCAGTATTCAGGAAGTGGCTAATCTCCTATATTGTGCTAGCTTTTCAGGATTTGTGAAAGGATGAAATGAGGTAATGGATGTCTGCCCAACACTTTTCATAGCCCTGAGATGCAGTAGGTGGCCACTGCATAGTGAATGGTAGCCAGTGACATTATTATCACCATTAATCACCACTCCAGGAATCAGTACTGTTCATTTCCCATTCTAAAGTCTGAGCAGTGGCTCTGGGCAGTGACACAGTGACTTGGGAATTGGGTGCCTCTCTAATTCCAGGATTTTATTTGTAGGAGAGTCTACACTGAATCAAGCAGTAGTGTGAGGGGGGAGAGAGGGAAGCCTACTTGATATACTCTGTCTGCTATTATTTGATCTAATTTTTGACATGATTTAAAAGGTGAACACAGGCAAATTATTTGAAGGGAATAAATGAAAACTGCAGATCTCTTACAAGAATGTCTTAATCTTTTTTAGCACACTTGTTTGAAACCAGGGAAAGATTTCAGTAATATACTAAAGTGACAGGATATCCTCTAGTGGGTAATGAGTGGTAAAATACATGGTAACATTTGAAAAATAAGAAATGCAGAGGTACTAGTCCAAGCAATTAGAAATATAGTTCATTCGTATAGAATTAAAAATAGAAATAGCTTACCTTGTTGAGTTTTTCATGATCCTGTATACAATTCAGATTCTTGAATATGTAGAGGTCTGATGTATTTCTAGGTATAAGTATGCATACTACAAAGGGCATGCAATGTTTTCCTTAAACAACTGTTGCTTTTAATAAGGTTGTTAGTGGATATGAGTAAATTACACAGAGAGAGAGAGCGCCCCAGTGAAATATCACATATGGCTGATTAATGTGATAAAAGTTACTGAATCATCACAATAGTCATATTTGGTATTACAAGGAAACAAAAATAGCACAGAAAATAGACTAAATAAATATTTATTAAATGAATAATTCCCTGGTAGATCAAAGCTTATATATCTTAAGTATAACTCCCCAGATGTGACAAGCTTCGATTTCATAGGTGCATGTATTTTTATAGTAATTAGTCTGTGATGTGACATGAATAATAGGAAAGAGATTGAAAAAAGACTTTAAAAAATCCAGAAACAATAAGGAACTATTAAATGGACTTCTCTTTGATGCCATATCACCAGACTTTACACTTATCTCCTGTACTTTGATATACTTTCATCCAGGCTTCTTGTGCCCACTTATCCCTAGTAGCTGACCTATCTTCCTCAGGCAGTGTCTCCACTCTCCTCTTGCTTCACCTATCAGCATCTTGGATATCTTGATTGTCAAGGCCATGCACTTAGTCCTCTTTTGAAAGGGTAGAAGAGTCTGAGAACTCCTTGGCATGTAATTACAACAGTATTGGCTTACTGTATTACACTTTGTCTTGTCAATGCTCTTGACGTTTACTGAGTGACAATAAACAGTTGCAGGATTAATTTATACCCAGAGGTTGCCTAGGTGAAGAAAAAGCAGAAAAAGCAGAAGGGTATTTCTATATCTGAAACAGTAGGGAAAGGATATAGAAGAGGCCATACACAGAATATTTTCTGAATGACGATGGCTGTGTAGCAGAGTGGAGGGGACAGTACATGGGAAGAACAGCCTGGAGATCAGCCTAGATTACCAAGAATTGGGCAGGACCTTTCATCCCCTGTCCTCTCATTGATTCCTTTCCAGAGTGGGTGATTTGCACCTGGTGCCTCTAAAGGGTTATTTCACATCTTGTTTTTAACAATGTGACAAATGATAGACTTGATATTGTTTCCATTAAATTATAGGTGGTACTCTTTTAATTAACTTTCTAATGCTTTGAAGGAGAGAGAGAGAATTCCACATGTCACATGATAAATTAGTTTCACCAAATTGAGATTAATGCTTAAGGAAGCAGTACGATTTCATGTATCAGAGATATTTTTAATTTATATTATATAAAATATCCAAAAAACCTTGACAAGAAGAAATTAGTCACTTAACTGGAATTATAAGTTCAAAATGAATAATTAATAGTATTGATTCTTTAAAGCTATCAGAAATAGTTGATACTAGAGAGCTAGAAGTAACAATTCTAGGATATTTATTATTATTTAAAACTTTTATTAGGGAATTACTCTAATTTTGATCTTTGGGTTTTAGGAAATTTTTAGAGAAGTGAGAGTGTCAAAATATATGTGAAATATAATAAGGCACATTTTGAAAAAGTATTCCAAAAGAGTCAATATCAAGATTATTTTTAGTAGGATAGAAAAGATTCGTAACTGTTTTCAAGCATTTGAAAGGGAATTATAAAAAGGATTGTATTCGGTTATTCTTCATCTCTACTGGGGATTGAAGGAGAAGCAGGGGGCTTAATTTGCAGCAAGAGGAAGAATTCATTTAGAGATTCTTTTCTGGGTCCAAATTGTGATTAAACATTATAACAGTCAACTGAGAACTGTTAGGAGTCCCTACTCATTTATTTTTTTAAAAAGTGAATAGAGACAAACTTCCATCCTTATTCATGTGAATATACATTCTTATTTCATGATTCTTTGATAATCATAAATGGTCCCTTGCATTTCTACAGAGTTAAAAGCAGTAAGTGGATATGTATTTGCTGGAAGACTTTTTCCCTCCAAACATATTATTTTTGTTTTAAGATAAAACCCATGATACATTGCTTTGATAGCTAAACAAGTCTGAAAAATCATGCTAAAAAGAAATGTGCGAGGGCAGGTAAAGGCATTTTAATTCTTTTTTTGCCTTTCTCCTTTCTCTTTGGTCACAGGTAAATGTAGAATTCCCTTGAGAAGTTGCTGTGAAGTTGTGTTGGCTGCTACTTTCTCTGGCAGAATAGTCCATGGCCTGCCAATGCCTCCAAAGGGAGACAGACTGGACTTGTGGCACTTTTCAGGTTTGTTTCTTAAACTCACTTCATGGATAAACAAACAGCTTCAGTGAACTTTTCAAGTGATTCCCAGGAGGTAAAGCACCTCCCTACTGCTCTATATTAGAGAAAAATTTAACAGACACTTAAAAGTATTTCACAGTCTCAGAATGGAAACATAAAATAAATTCAAGTATTTGGATTTTTGCTAAGTCCTTCAGAGAAAATTCAAAAAGACTCTTTTCTGGTGGGCATATATTGAAATTTCCTTTTAGATTACAGTTAAACAAAGAGATCTATGGCTTATATCTCTCCAACTTCAGACCTAGGATATTATTGTCCTCACAGAGTGTTTTTCTGCTATCAACTGAGCCCAGAGTTGGGAACCAATTAATAGATGCATGTGTGATGTGTGTGTGTGCACACGCGCACATGTGTTGTTCTACCCTTGTACCAATCAGAGAGCTATAGTAGCTTCAAAAGAAGGGCAAGAAGATAATAATTAAATATCTGGAAATTAAAATGATGTCCTGGAAAAATGGAAGCCATCATGATTTTGATGGCAGGTCCTAGAGATATGAGATTCTAATTCTGGTTCTGCAGTTTATGTTCCACGTTGCAAATCCTTGGGCAAATTACTTAATTTCTCCAGTCTCATTTACTTCATCCATAAATAAGGGATAATGAAAATGACTATCTCCTAGAGTTGTTATAAGAATTAAAGCAGACAATGAATACAAAATAAATATTACATAATAAGCTTCAATATGTTAGCTGTGTTTGCTAATGTTGAGGGGAAAAGGTTGAAGAAAACCCACAAATGACAAAAATCTGCGGCTGAGTTACCTGGTTTCAAGACATCTTTGATTCAGCCTTCTGCAGAGCAAGGCTGGATAAATGCTACTCCCTGGTAGGATAGGAGTTTGCCTCTGCGTATTTTGTCTGCTCCCAGACGGCTCTTGTTCTAGAGTTGTTGCTCTGCAGTGCACCCGGTGCTCCTGTTGGCAGTCTCTTGAGGATGCAGGCTTAGGTCTAGGGCCTTGCCAGATCAAGTGTGACAGTCTCCTGTTCCATGAATATGTAACACACAAGGGTTTCCAGCTGCTTCCATACCATTTACTTCTGGCTCCATCCCTGTGAGGTAAGTGGGTAATTAACATGGATTTTATAGCCACCTTAGGAGAGAAAAGGAACTAACCAAGCAAATATGAATGTGATGGAGAACTGCTGCTTCCTTCTCAGCAACCTACATGTATTGTGCTAATATTTTTCAGTTCCTAAAGTTCACCTGTGATGGAATTCTCATTTTTTTCTCTTTTAAATAATCATTTATCCCAAAGGAAGTTTTCTTATTAACAGCAGCAAAAATACACAAACTTGTCAGTTGTTTATATTGATTTTTATTCTCTTTAATTCATTTAAATAGTTGTAGTTGGAAAAGAAAATAGGAACTGTCAAGTCTTGGGTTTCTATGTATCAAGCTGCATAAAGGATTCTTGTTGACCTTTTGGTAAGTTTAACAGAAAGTGCCAGTATTCAACTAATTATGTTATTAAATGGCCACCACTCCTTGCCCTCTCTGCATTCCCCCTCAATTCCTGCACATTAGCATTACCTGATATTTTGATTCATGTGCACTCTGTAGAAGTAACAATCATAAACAACATTTATTGGGTGCTTACTATACACTAGACTGTTTCCTAAACCCTTGTACATCTAGACTTGTAGAAGACATCAGGAGAAGTAAGAAAAAATAAATCTGCGTGCTTTCTGATATTCCTTAGAGTGAAAGCTCAGTGACTCACTTTATCTTTTGGGTAGAAGGATCAAGACTTGTGAATTTACTTCTGATAAGGTGTGAACACTCCTGGTCTGCATGTGTGTTGATGTTGTTTTGAAAACAAGGTACCAGTTTATCATATCATTCAATTATTTTTATAAGTGACTAGGTCCTTAGTGGCTAATTTTAAATCTTGCTCAAGTTTCTCATCTCTTCCATATTGGGGTTCCTGTTTTCGGTTCAGATAACATAGGCTAATATAATTATTAGTTTAATTAATGTACATTTTGAAAATCTGTCTCATTAAATAGCTAAAATGTATTTCAAAGGCAAATGGAAAGTGATTTTAAGAGTGTCTGAAGTTTCTTTTAACTAGGACAATTATCTATAGTCCTAAAATGAGAGGAAAAGACATTACTTAGCAAGCATATGTATTTTTTAGATTTTTAAACTTTATTTTTGTCAGTTAATATGAACAAAACACCATTATAGAATCCAAAAAAGGGTTGAGGTATTTCTTCTCATTTCTAATCCAATTAAAAATTCTGTTGTTTAATCCCTTTTAAAGATATCTCTTTAAGGACATGTATTTTATCCTTCATTTCCTTCATACACTCATTGGACGGTTTATGATCATTTTGAGCTGCTGCCCCTACAATCTGAATTCTATTTGAAGATGATTTTATCCAAATCTAGTTTTATGAAAACACTGTACTGAAAACTACCTATAAGGGAGCCTACAATAGCAACACTTTAATTTGAGTAGACACAAAAATTCTTCTTTTCGTGTACTTTTTGGAGCATCTTCCTATACTAGAAAATAAACTCTGCATGAATAGGGTTCATATTCCATGCTTCATTTCCCTGCTGTGATATGAATAGGCAGCCAGCAGACTATGCTCATTGTCTCATTTTCAGCACAGGCTCTGAAACAACATCCTGTGTGACTTTGTTACATATACACAATAGTAGATATTTAATTTTCTTTGTTTTGTATTACCCAAAATATGATGTGGATCTCAAATAATATTCAGCAAGGAAAATAGATTTATGCAGAGTACAACAGCTAGGTAAGTAGATAGGAATACCAGAATGATAATTATTTAAATTCTCTAAAGAATAAGGGAGGGAGGAATAGAGTGAAAAAGAATAAAATGCTCAAATAATTTATATAAAATATAGCATTAATTTTGAATTTTATACTATGAAAAAAATCTGATTAGCAAATGGTAACAATAAGCCTTCATTTCAGAAAAATAGAAAGAAAATGTTACAGTTTAGTTAAAGTCTCTACCAGGTCTAAATTACTTCAAATTATGGATTTGGTTGGTCCAGATCAAGAGAGTAAGAGTTACTTGAATTTAGTTTTAAATGACATATGGAATAAAAGGAAGATAAAAATTTCTTTGGCATGTTAGATGGTGTTATAGATACTATATCCACTCATGCTTACAATCGCAAGAGCATTTTAAATTATGTAAAGTGTGAAACTTTGAACCTAATTTGTTATATTTCCAAATTCCCACAAGATGGCAGAATTTCAGAGCATTTTAAAATATGTGCCTGGATAGGTAGCTAGAATTATTTTAAATCTTGTAACTAGGTTAAGCACAAATCCTGTTTTCTGATCACTGATGCAAATAATGCTCACACAGAACAGGGTCCAAGTCTTCCTCTTGTTATTTACAGCTTCTACTAAACTGAAGTAATGAAACAATGGATTGCATGGGATTTACAATACTCCTCAAGCAGAGAACCACTTGTTTTATAACTCTAATTTGAGGTTATTCATACTCACTCAGGAAGGTACTGCCTCATTTGTGGGTTTCATTTATTTTATTCATGAGGGTCAGAGATAAGCTGAGATGCAGTCTAACAGATGGAACTCTACATCTTGATATATCAGAGGTTCCGGTCACACGGCTCTGTGGAGTGACGAGTGAGGAGCATCAGTCCTGTCCTTCACCAGGCTTGCCCCTATAGATACTTAAATGATTAGATTCTACTTGATAAGGATTTGATATGCTCTCAATGATGGGGCTTCCCTTGTGGCTCAGTGGTAAAGGATATGCCTGCAATGCAGGAGATGTGGGTTCGATCCCCTGGAGAAGGAAATGGCAACCGACTCCAGTATTCTTGTCTGGAAAATCTCACGGGCAGAGGAGACTGGAGGGCTACCATCCATGTGGTCACAAAAGAGTCGGACACGACGGAGCGGCTAAACAACAGCAACAGTGCTCTCGATGGTACACACTTGTTAAAATCCTCAGAAAAGCAAACTCTGGCTCTTCTTTTACTCCTTCCCTCCCTCTCCCTCCCTCTTTCCTCACCTCCCTCTCTCTTTTCTCTTTCTTTCTTTCTCTTTCATGCTAGTAGTACTGCAGCTGATAGTCACTCACCCAGGACAAACCTCTAAGAAACCATTATGCTTCCACAGCTTATGAGGAGACGGTGTTATTAGAGCCACATTGGATTGAGCTACTCTTTTTTTTTTCATTTATTTTTATTAGTTGGAGGCTAATTACTCTACAATATTGTAGTGGGTTTTGTCACACATTGACATGAATCAGCCATGGATTTACATGTATTCCCCATCCGGATCCCCCCTCCCACCTCCCTCTCTACCCCATCCCTCTGGGTCTTCCCAGTGCACCAGCCCCGAGCACTTGTCTCCTGCATCCAACCTGGGCTGGTGATCTGTTTCACCCTTGATAATATACATGTTTCGATGCTGTTCTCTCGAAACATCCCACCCGGATTGAGCTACTCTTGAGTTACAGCCTAAGAGACAGAGCTTTGAAGCTAACACCTGTTTCAAATCTTGCCTGAGTTTACATTTGTCTTCTTTTTGTCATCATAGATGGTGCTTTTATATTCTTTAATTTTTTGCCTATCTTTATCTATGGATAGGGTCATCTGGGGATAAATGACATTTCTTGTTTGAAGTCACCTTTCAAAATTAAAGTGTTAGAAACTAAATTAGACAGTTAAACAGTTCCTTCATTTGATAAGTAAGATATACATAATTTTGAAAATCATTATATCTAAGTGATAATCTGGGTGCTGACTATAACTCAGCCTGAATTCACCTGGAATGTACCCAGTGCTAATGGGAGGCTGTTTATATTACAAGATGCCAAAACTCATAAGAAAAAAAGTTACTGACTTACTAATAGCAAGCCTCTCTCAACCGATGATGAAGAATGTGTTTCCTTATAATGTTGGAACTGTTTATTAATTATGGGATTCATTTTTTATGATGTTAGGTGGGGTATCTGAACCTGGGAAGTGATTGCCTTAGGTGGTTAGGTGGAGGCTTGTGTTTATAACTGATATATACTTGAGAGGAAGTTTATTTATGTGAGCTGAATTTGAGCTGTGTCACATATTGTTCCCAAAATGCTTATAGGCACCATGAAGCCAATATTTCTTAAGATTCTGCAAACCAAATTGTTTTGGCCTCCCCAACCGCCACATGGAGACATAGCCACTGAAAAGGGTTACTGCAGCATCAATAACAAATAGCAGCTTTGAAGCTGCCTAGCTGCATAAAAATAATGCCAAAATAAATATCACCTCGAGGGGATACAAGACTCTTCTGTAGTCTACTTTTCCACCTCTGGTGCGCAGGCTCACTGACACTGTTCCTGTTCCACCTCAACATGCACTTGAAAAAAAATTCAAGGTGATTCTGTTTATAAGAGAGAGCTCTCAGTATGAAATGATTTTCTTCTGGGAAGAAAAAAAAAGCTCCTGAATGTAGAAGATTTCTGTCAGTTCTTTTCAGCTTGAGTTTTGGAAAAACAGCAACATAGGAAGTTAACCCCATTTAAAAATATTTCAGACATGATCTTTTTATCCTACTCCCTACCCTAATGATTACATATGAAAACAAAAAACTCAGTTGCAGAGAACTGAATCAACAGTTCTAGTTTAAATGTAATGAGATTTACATTTAATGTAAATTAAATGTAATACTGAATATTAAATAGCTTATGGAATTATTGTGAAGAATAGACTCCCAAAGGCACGCCGCAGAAATGGGCTGCAAAGTTGCTGCTGCTACTGCTTCTATCAAATGGTTTCCTGTCATCACTACTACAGTCCACCCCAGCAAATGAATGTATTGCGCTTGCCTTTCTCCAACTTACCTCAGTTTAGAAATCAAGTCTCTTATAAATGTGCCTAATGGAAAACAGTAGCTGCAAGGAAGTTGGGCATATTTTTCATTGTGAAAATTATGGCAGTAAAGATAACTGAATTTTTACGATTAATTTTATTATTATCTGGGTTAAATGTAACCTTGGAAATGCTAAATTAAATACTGCACAAATATTTATTCAAAATGTGTTTGATGAATTTTTTTATACCTACCTTCTTTTCACTTTATCCCTGTATAAAATGTGGCAGAATATTGTATGCAGTTCTGGGCAAAGCTTAGAACTAAAAATGAGCTGAAAAGAATAGAATGGTTTCAGATAAGGTCAATAACGTACCTAGCATTTTAGGTTGTTGTGAAGGTTAGAGATAGCTAGCTACCTGCTCTAGTACTTAGCACATCACCAGAAAGTGTTTTTTTATTGCTACTTTGTTAGAGGCAGAATGCCAGTGAGGTGGACAATTGATGCAACCCCTGTGACAAAGCTCATCTCCTGATATATGTGTGTAATCCTGGTGGCATTCCTCATATTCTGATATATGTGAGCCACATACAGACTTTCAAGTCTTGCATTTCATACATTCTTCACATTACCGTGTGCTTAATCAGTTGCACTACAAATCTTTTTATCTCCCCCCACACTCCTACTCCTGTCCTCATTTCAGCCCACAAATTGCTCACATTATCATTTTTATTGTGACAGTCCTTTTATCGTGACAGTCCACCATCAGATATCTGCAATGGCTTCATAGTGTACTTATAGTTTTTTTAAGAAGTACATTTCCATTTCACCAAAAGTTTAGTCTTACTCTTGGAGAGGGGGGCAGAGGAGGATGGGAGAGGACTGGGAGAAAATGAAGATGGGTAGGAAAGGTGCAGAATTAAAAATATAGGTAAAAGACGAGGTGGATAGTAGTAGATAGATAGGTGGATATTTAAATGATAACTAGACAGATAATTTGTTGCTGTTTAGTTGCTAAATTGTGTCCAACTCTTTTGTGACCCCATGGACTATATAGCCTGCCAGGTTCCTCTGTCCATGGGATTTCCCACCCAAGAATACTGGGGTGAGTTACCTTTTCCCTCTCCAGCGGGCCTTCTTGGTCCAGGGATTGAACTCAAGTCTCCTATACTGCAAGCAGACTCTGCTGTACTGTTTCTGTACTGCTGAGCCACTGGGGTAATAGGTGAAATTAATTAGAGAGGATAGGAGCTGAAGGCTAGGACAGCAGAGTGGTGAAGTAGAGTCTGTATCATATAGCATGAACAGATCTTTCAGTGAGGGCTGGGAGACCCAGGTTCTGTATTTGTAACCTAAGTCTCTAAGTCTCTCTCTGCTGTAATATAAACTGCTTGGTTCATGTGATCTAGTAGAACATGATTCTAGATGAAGAAGGGCTATATATTTTTGAAGACACATTTATAAGAATTGTACCCTGGTAACAAATCTAAGAGTTGAGGAAAAACTTCTGTAGGATGCTTTTTGGTTTTGTTTTTCTTTTATTCTTCCCTCCCTTCCTCTTTTTCTTCCTTCCTTCCTTCCATTTTCTTTTGTAATTTTTGCATCACCACTATATTCCCATTATACTTTCTCAAAGAAATCAATATTTATTTTTTCTGAATAGGAAAATAGCATGTTTGTTGTAACAATAAACACTAAGAATAAAAAGAAACCCCTATTTTCACATTGGGCAATTATGTTGTTTCTGATTTTTTGTTATTATAAGCAGTCTTATAACATTAGACATTTAGACATGTCAATGGTCATTTCTTTTAGATAAATTCTTAGAAATGAAATTCTTGAGGAAGAATGCACATATTTTAAGGGTTTGATCACATATTTTTTTTTTCTGCCTCCCTCCATTCCTCCCTCCAGTAAGTATAGGTATAAGAATACTTTTTTATGCCCACCCTCTGGATTTATTGATCTTTTAAATGTTTTCTGATTATTGGGTGAAAATAGCATCTAATGGATGTGTTAATTTGCATTTCATTGGTTAATAATGAATCTGAAAAATATTTTCTTACAGTTTTGGCCATTTGTAGCAGGAATATTACTACCATAGCTTATCACATTCTTTTTTAAGAAATGCCATTATCAACTCCTTTGTAGCAGAAGTGGTGAGTCCATGCTAGTAAGTTCCTAGGTATGTATTATTTTATGTGAAGAAGAGGAAAAACTTTTAAACTGTGTTGTTTGGTAGCAGTCTGTAAGATAAAAAGGATTCTGAATCTATGCTTTATCTCTTATGCAAAATTGATCTAATTTTAGATTTTCTGTTTTATTCTGTTTGGCTAGATAGGGGAGCTATAACGGAAATATGTGTCACATATTTCTAGTGTGATATTTCTAGTGATCTTACTATTTTCAATTTGCCATAGCTCTATTTTCCAGCATCAGTTACATTTGGCCAACTTTTCCATGTTTGCTGAAGTAGGGTCTCATCTGCTTTAATAGTACTGTATTTATTATTGAGTTCTCTTTGGATAATGTTAAGAGAGTGACATGGGTTGTTGCCCAAATAACAGTAGCATTCACTTTAGAATTATCTTTCAATAAGACCCTCACAGTGCTTTAACTGATAGTGACATTAACTGACAGGTGTCTTTATTATCCACCCCCTCCCTTTTTAAAAAATAGAACTACAGATGGCTAACAAACACATGAAAAGATGCTCAACATCACTCATTATTAGAGAAATGCAAATCAAAACCACAATGAGGTACCATTACACGCCAGTCAGGATGGCTGCTATCCAAAAGTCTACAAGCAATAAATGCTGGCGAGGGTTGGAGAAAAGGGAACCCTCCTACACTGTTGGTGGGAATGCAAACTAGTACAGCCGCTATGGAAAACAGTGTGGAGATTTCTTAAAAAACTGGAAATAGAACTGCCATATGACCCAGCAATACCACTTCTGGGCATACACACTGAGGAAACCAGACCTGAAAGAGACACGTGCACCCCAATGTTCAATGCAGCACTGTTTATAATAGCCAGGTCATGGAAGCAACCTAGATGCCCATCAGCAGATGAATGGATAAAGAAGCTGTGGTACATATACACCATGGAATATTACTCAGCCATTAAAAAAAATTCATTTGAACCAGTCCTAATGAGATGGATGAAGCTGGAGCCCCTTATACAGAGTGAAGTAAGCCAGAAAGTTAAAGAACATTACAGCATACTAACACATGTATATGGAATTTAGAAAGATGGTAACGATAACCCTATATGCAAAACAGAAAAAGAGACACAGAAATACAGAACAGACTTTTGAACCCTGTGGGAGAATGTGAGGGTGGGATATTTCAAAAGAACAGCATGTATATTATCTATGGTGAAACAGATCACCAGCCCAGGTGGGATGCATGAGACAAGTGCTCAGGCCTGGTGCACTGGGAAGACCCAGAGGAATCGGGTGGAGAGGGAGGTGGGAGGGGGGATCGGGATGGGGAATACGTGTAAATCCATGGCTGATTCATATCAATGTATGACAAAACCCACTGAAATATTGTGAAGTAATTAGCCTCCAACTAATAAAAAAAAGAAAAAGAAAAAGAAAAAAAAAAAAGAAATGAAAATGAAAAGAAAAAATAAATAAAAAATAAGAGAGGGTTATGGATTTTAGGGGGGAAAGCCCTCAGTTGTGGAATAAATTTAAGCTTTATGTCTTCTTGTCATCTGCTGGATGATAACACAATATATGAAGAATAAAATTTTATCTTTCAAAAAAAATAAAATAAAAAAAAATAAAAAATAAAAATAGAACTAGGCTCTTAAAGTTTGGAACAGAATAGATAAGTCATTTTCCATGATACTGTTGAAATGAGTGAGGAAAGGACCCAGGACCTCTGTCAATTTCTTGTTTAATCTCAGATTTCTGATTTTCATTTAAAACCATCTCTCCTTCACTGATGAGTTCTGCTTGCATAGTCAGCTAATGTGTGACTAATACACTAACTGCTTCTTCCCCAGTGGAGGGAACAAGATCATTTGGAAGAGATTCAATTCCAAATCTTCTCTTATCAGGTTTGTTTTATTAGCTTTGGTGCCTGGGTATACACAGTGTGCCTTATTCCTGCTGCAGGTGGAATTGTTTGCTAGTAGAGGAAAGCATTCTTTACCCTTGAGAAACCTTCAAAGTGAGCAAAAATTGCTGTGCTGCAAACTCTGGGAAGCAATTTGTAAACCTTTGAGCCACTGGCATTGTTATTTCAAACATTTTAGTGTCTGTCCTTCCTATTTCATCACATTTTTTATCTGCCTTGTTATATCAGAAGAATTATTTTGTTTGCTCTAGTAGGCACAGGGATATGATCTGAAGAGAAAAATCAAGATGCCAAGGCAATGTAACCTAGCAAGTGAGGACACTGTTGGAATTTCAGGAACATTCCATAGGAAAAAATTCATTGGCTAAATTTGTCTGCTTTTCACCCTTTTCTTTTAGTCATTTCTCTAGCAACCTATTGACTAATGTTCTTGGATGGTTACTCCAAGTAACCATCATCCCACACTATTATTCTACAGTGAATCACTTGCACACTTTTTAGAAGTATATGTGGTTTAAGGGCAGCATTCTATGTCTGTTAAATAGTATTGCGTTTAATTAATTGAACTGAGTTAAAAAAAATCCCTAAAGATTCCTGGGCAGAGACAGTTTAGTCTTGGAGTTCTTAGTTCCCTAATACAAAATTTTCACCTGAAGGTGGAATCTTTTTTGTTTCATCAAGCAAGAGAAGTAAATAGCCACTGCATTGATTTAAAGAAGGCAAATGTTCTACCTTACAAAGCAGTCTGAGACATAAAGCAAAGTAGCAAACTTTGAGAGAGAAAATATTAAAAAATCAGAAGTCAGAATTGTCTTTCCAAATATAAGTGAGAAGGGAAAGGAAGTTGCATAAAAACACACAGGACTCAAAATTTCCAAACTTCACATACAATTCAAAGAAGGGAGCACTAATATTGCCAAATGTCAATTAAGAGGTAAAATTAAGTTTTTGAAACCATGAGGTATAAAATCTATTGTGGCAATATCTGACAGATGGAACTTGGAGGAGACACGTGAGATGAGCCATGTGTTGCGGTACAAAGAGTGAATGGAGAGTGAACGGCATAACTGGCTGTAACTGAGCAGGAGAGAAAGCCTGAAAGAGACAAGCGACAACCTAAGAAATATCGTGGCCACTAAAAGATGTGACACTTACGCCCTGAGCTACAAGATGCCACAGCCCTGCCCTCAGTCTTGACTGCTAAGGTCCCATGGTAACAAATTAAATCTCTTTGGGAGAATCTTAAGAGATTTTAATGGAAACTTAAGAGAGTTTATTAAGTCTCTTTGGGAGGTTTTATGGGGGCAATGGGAGGCAACCCATTGCCAGCCTGAGCTAGAGGTTTTCACAAAAAATGTATAACCTCCAGAGTTGTAGTTCTGTGACAGGCTCCATCCCCTTTCTAACACCTTCCTTTAATGGAAAAGGGTTCAGTGAGGTGGAATCTAGCTGGAAAAATTTGAACCCTCAACTATTTAGTTCTCCTTGGATATTCCAAAAAGTCAAGACTATACTCAGTATCTGGTTATTCTCCCAGGGAGAGAGGCTCAAATATTTCTCTTCTCTTTCCTCCCTCAGCATCTCTGGCGATCATTGTTTTCCCCTCACTGCCTCCTCAGGTGGCCCCCTCCTCCAAAGTTCCAGCTCTCCATGGGTTCAGGTAATACATTTCTTTCAGTCCTTTCAGCCCTGGTGTTAGTGATGACTTTCCATTAAGTTAGCCTCTGAGAGTCTCTCCAGCCTATGTTTATTCTCTTTTCTCAGCTCACATTTCTCATCTTTTAAAGGAGTCCCTTTACCAAAATCTCTTTATTTGAATCATTTGGGAGTAAATTCTGTTTCCTGCTAGGGGACCTGACTGATACAATGCCCAACCTTAATGGTCTTTTATTCTTTAGTTTCTATATGAAGAAAAAAATAGGAATTTTTCATTGTTCTAATTATAGCTTTGTTTATAGGAGCATGTATCATGAAAGTATATTTTTTTACTCAATTAAATGGGTAAAAAAGAGAAAAAAGAGGCATAGGTTTTGTTATGTCATTTTGCTTTAATGTGGTATGTTCATCAGTAAATAGTTTGGAAAATAAAATTGGAATATTTTGCCCTAAGTTCAAAAATATTTAGCCTTGAACCTTTTGTTGTGAATAATAATTATTAAATCAAAAGTATTTAGGAGAGCAGAGTCACAGAAGTAAATACTTCTCAAATCATGACACAGGGATAAGAGGTGAACTATAAATACTGCTGTTGGAATACATGCTTTTAAAGACATAGGAAAATGTCATGTGACACTGGAGATTATGTTGTAATTACAGGTGTCTAGTTATTTTGTGAGTTCAAAACACTTTGCATGTATTAAGAAATGTGCTATTTGAAATGAACTTTTAACATAAAAGCTGAAAACATTCAAAAAGCTACATAAGAGAATGGAAGACAGATCTATTTAGTTTTTGTATGGTAGTTTGTCTGGGATGGTGTAACCTAAAATACTCTTGGAGAAGATTAATTAGATCTGGCCATGCAACTGAAAGAAATAGATGACTGTGGATTTTTATCATGCTTATGAATTAATTTGTTGAGTGTCCTCTCATATTTCCATCTAACGAGTTGTAGTTTCTGTTGCAACTGTAGGGATTAAAAAAGAGATCAATGACACAATATCTTTTCCTCAAAGGTATTACTGCTTAGTGGTATGAAAAAACTAGAAAACATTTGTGAGGTGACCAAATGTGTTATTCAGGATTCTTAGTTGCAAACGATGGAAACTTAGACTAATGAGATTACATTAGAATGGATTTATTGGTCCACATAACTGAGAAGTATAGGAAATAGAGTTACATTTTGGATAAATGGATGTCATTAGGTTACTTATTTTCTTCCCATTCATCATCTCTTCTTTCTTCTGGTTGGCTTTAATCTCAGGCAATATCTTTCTACTTGTGGTACAGTTGGCTAATGGAGGAAAGTTATAAACTCAGTTATCTTTGTAGCTAGCAGTTCCAGTCAAAAGAAAATGCACTTTCTGATACTTGTAGCTGAAGTCCCAGGAAAGGTTGAGATTGTTCTGAACTAAATCATGTGCCATCCCTGGACATCCTTGTGACCAGGTATTAGGGTGCTCATAAACTCAGATTTCCATAAAAAAAGGCTTATAAAAATAAGATGAGAAAAAGCAGAGTCAACAAAAATTATGATTACTGCAATCCACTACTATTTATTTATTGACTGCTCAATAACAAATTTTCTTCCCATATGCATCATTTCAAAATGCCACTGCACGACTTAAAACCAATAATTCACTCATTCCCAAGAGAGGAGAGTCAGTGTCTCATCCAAATGCTACCTACAGCTCCCCTGCCCTCACCTATGTTAATTTAATCCCTTTACATTTAAACTTTTGTCACTTGCCACATTCTACTTCCTAATATTTCTGTAGTAGTCAGAGTTCTCATATAAACGTGACAGAAAAATAGTGAAAACTATTTTAATTCAAAAGAAATTCATTGACTCCTATAAATGAAAATTCTACAGTTGGATCTCAGGCATCATGAATTCAGGAATTAAAATGATGCTGTCAGGACATCATCTTCCCTATTGGAGCCCCATTTTCCTCATAGTCGTTTTAATATGAGGGCAATTTTTTTTCTTAAATGATAGTAAAACTCACCAGAAGTCTCTGTAGGCTTAACTCAATGGCACATCCAGCAGTTTCAATGATTAGTGTCCACTGCTTCAAGATTCAACAAAATTTCCAGGGATTGATCTGACTGACTTGGGAAAATTGTCCATCTGTGAGCCAGTTGCTGCAGTTTGGTGTGGTGTGGGGTGGTGTGGTGTAGGGTATGTGTGTGTGTGTGTGTGTGTGTGTATGTGTGTGTGTATGTGTGTGTATGTGTGTGAGTGTGTGTGTGTGTGTGTGTGTGTGTGTGTGTGTGTGTGTATGTGTGTGTTGGAGGTGGTGGTGGAACAGATGGATTGCTGGCTACTCCAGTGGTCATAGGGTTTTGCTGGTGGCTCAGACAGTAAAGAACCCGCCTGCAATGCAGGAGACCTGGGTTTGACCCCTGGGTTGGGAAGATTCCCCTGGAGAAGGGAAAGGCTACCCACTCCAGTCTGGAGAATTCCATAGACTGTATAGTCCATGGGGTCACAAAGAGTCGGACACAACTGAGTGACTTTCACTTTCCAGTGGTCATAATAATAGGATGAGGTCAACTCCACCTTGACAACATGGAATGTGTTTCACATGAAAGTTAGAATTGACTTATTTCAGCAGAAATAGTTTATACAGAAAAATAATTTAGACAAAGACCATAACTTCCACATAAAGTGAAGAAAAGAAATTTGTCTTCACTGAGTTCCTGTAAAGTTCCAGGCATCTGGTATATTATTTCTTATTTATCAAATAAATTTGCTTCGCATCACAATAGTGGTGAGTGGTACAACTCGTATTTTTTTGAATCTGCCTAGTAACTCATGGTATTTATATTTTCTACCACTTTAAAGAAGGTGATTCTGAATTTCCTTCTTAGAAGAAGTATCAGATTTTGGAAAACTAGGGAGAACCTTGGGGCATTTGAAGAGAAAGATGGATGATAAGCGGAGATGGAAAAGAAGAGGACATTCAAGAAATAAGGTTAGTGTTTCGTCTGATCAGAACTGATGAGAACTCTAGAGTGAAGCCATAAGACAGGTCAATGCACCATACATACTGGGCTCCTTTCCTAGAAATCCTTAAATGCTCAGCTGTGATGTTTGGGTTTGTTCTGAAATATGGTAAAAAAAAAATATTAGGAATTTTGAGCAGAAGGATTTTTGGTGAAAAGGATCTTGAGATTTTTATACAGTGGTATACAGGGGAATTCTGGAGAAGGTTCTGGAGGCAAAGAGATAAGCTGCCAGACTTATCAGCTTCCCCATGTGGTGTAAGAATCTAGACTAGAGTAGAGCAGGAGGAATTTAAAAAGCGAGATTCAGATGGATTATTTTCAAACTCTGGAGTACAGATGAATACTGGTAGAGAGTCCTAAAATACACATTCAGGGATTCTCTTTCACGTGTTCATATTTGACAGGTCTGGGGAAGGGGCACAGCAATATGTATTTTAGCAAGGAGTCAAGGTGATTCAGATGCAGGTCATTCACAGACCACAGTTTCTTTCAGAGGAGGAATAGACAGGTGTTTGATTAACTGTGAAGGGCAATCAAGTTGGGAGGAGAGGGGAGTCTGCTGCTGATGGTAATTGGAAGGTGGGAAAGGGCCTTGATTGTAGGGAAAATTGATGAATTCTGTTTAGATCATTCCTATTCACAGTTATATATGAACTTTCACTGTGTAAATTTCAGTTGGTATTTTCTGGGTGTATAAAGCTCTTGGTAAAAAGATGTACTGGAATGAAAACTATTAGCACTTGTCCTTGATCAACAATACTAGAATTGCAATAAGAACTTACTGACTGTCTGGTTTGGGCAGAGTTTGACATAGACTAGGAATTTGACTATAATAATAAGCCATACTGAAGCTGTTGTGTTTTTCAAAATGTCTGGTTGGACATTCTTTTCTTGTCTAGAAATTATGACTCTCTAATTTAACAGTATCTGAAAAATCAAGATGAGATTTTTGCTAGCATGACATATAGATTCTCACATTCTCTGAACAAATCTTGCAGTGGCCAAGATGTTAATAATGGTACTTGTAAATTTTTACCCCATTAAGGCAACGGTACCTTGTGGGGCAAATTATTTCTTTTATCTAAGCCTTTCTGTCAAGTTATGGTATTTTCTTAATTTGCCAAACTACTTTAAAGAAAGGCCCACTACTCTGAGAAAATGCAATGCTGGTAGGTTTTATGTCCTAATTTTCAGGTCCAGACTATCCCTTTTTGGAGCTCTGTGAATCTTGCTGGGCAACCAAGATATTTTTGTGACATGATCACGTTTCACCTCTTATAGCTCCCTGCTACAATTTCAGTTATTTCAATGAGGAAGGAAATGTTTTCACTGATATTGTCATCAGTGTTTCTAAGTTATCATTTACTGAGGAAGCCCTTCACCTAAAGTATTTTCTCTCCATGATATTCTGGCTGGTTTCATGAAAGGTCATTTTTATAGATCTGCTCATAGAGGAAATGCTTTTTCATACAGTTTTCCTTTCTTGATGCTCACTCAGCCAAGACATCTGTCTGAGGTTGGGGTTATAAGTTTACTTCTTTCATCTTAGTTCATGGTGACCCAGGTCAATGTATGTATGTGTACAGAGTAAAGCAGGATTAAATGAACATTTATCCCTTCCTGGAGTATTTAGTACCTCGATAGACTTAGATTCAGTCAGAATCTCCTTTTATCTTCTTTTTTTTTCTTACTGTAAATGCATATAATTTTAATTCTTTCAGATTTTCTCTTCAAGTCTGCTGCATTTTGCTGTATGCAATCCATACGACTATTGTTTACCTTTCACAAAAGGAAAAAAGTTTGCTACAATGACAGTGATTCAAGTATTTATAGCAGCTATGAATTATTCCTAGAAGCTTCCCATTACCTTTATCCTCCTTTTTTTATTTTTTAAGGGGTTTATTGTATGCACAAGATACATTATTTTAGTGCAAGTATCAGGAACGAATGACTTCCCAGATGACACTAGTGGTAAAGAGCCTGCCTGCCAATGCAGGAGACTTTAGAGATGCAGGTTCGATCCCTGGATCAGGAAGATCTCTTGGAGGATGGTACGGCAACCCACTCCAGTATTCTTGCCAGGAGAATCTCATGGATAGAGGAGCCTGGTGGGCTATGGTCCATAGGGTCACAAAGAGTTGGACACAACTGAAGTGATTAGCATGGCACAGGAGAGGAACATGGGGATAACCTAAAAGTTACACAATCTGTTCCCTTCTCTGTCACTTCTCTCTCTCTCTTTCTCATGTAAGCTCTAGTACTGATTTTCTAGGATATTGGAAAGGTATATCAGATTATTTTTTTTTCCTATGCCATACCTGAACTCACATCCTTTCCCTACAAACTCCATGGATAGTTATATAACATGTCTATTGCTCTCAGTGGTTGATCTGTCTTTCTGACCATCTTTCAATTGACTGGGAGTGGGGAGCTTGATTTTAATTATGCATTCTGGAAGAAAGCAGCTGTCATAAAGTGTTCATATTGTTTCCTCTGCTGCTTTGTTCAGGTCCTGTGGATGACTGTTGAGACTGATTAGGAGAGTTACTGAAGACTCAAGCAGGATCATAAAAATATTCATAATTATGGCTTGACAGAAAATGCTGCCCTACTGAATTGTTATCTTAGGCAGGTTGGTTCCCCTTGGTGTCATCTTCTGTTTATAGCCCTGGACAAGAGTGCATTTGATTATGTCTCTAATATCTTCTATAACATCAAAGAGTGGTTGGCTACAACTTTAAAATAACATACACAGCCCAGAAAAACTGAAGGTAACATAACCATCAGAATAGATTATGATTTAATTTTCTTTTTTATATATGGTGGTATAGTCTGTTTTTTTCATGAATAAGGAGAGAATGGACAATAAATGTTTGTATTCTTAATTTGTATCTGAAATGAAAATGTTCCTAATTCAGCAGCAGAAAAGCAATGTGCCTAAGGGATATTGAGTTTGATATTCTTAATTAAGAAACCCACTAGAGTCATGTTTGGAAATTTGTTCCACTTCTCTGAGCTTTAGTTTCCCACTTCTAAAACAAAAATGCTAGAACTATTTATCATTCAACTTTATGAAAACTAATGAGGAAAAACTGTGATGGAGAATGTGAATAACATTAGGGAAATAACTGGAGCTTAGCACCAGTATTTTAGGAGTAGTTTCAAAAAATAATGGTCATACAGAAGATGGAATATATTCTAAAATAGTGTTTGAATACAGTGCATCAGTTTCAGTACTTTTTTGGAAAATTATAGAAAAATAGTCATGCATTATATACCATGTACTATGTTTGGATATTAATATTGTGATTTGACATTTCTTTTGGTATAGCATTTTCCTGGTATATAGTTATTCTTCTGTAAGATTTTACTTGTAATCATTTTTGTTCCCAGTTTTTTAGCTTTAATTTTCACACTATAAAGATCATTTATTATAAGTATACCATTTAGTGAATTCTAATGAATTTATATAAAGATTTGCAGCCATCACCACAATCCAGTTTTAGAGCAATTTGACCACTCCCAAAAGTTTCCTCATGCAGGTGAACTCTAGTTTCACTGTTGTTCTGCTTGGTTTTTTTAATAAATTATCCTTTTACAATATAAGCATTTCATATAAATGGAATCAATATGTAGTCTTTATTCTTGGCTTTTTTCACTTAGCACAATATCCTTGAGATTCATCTCAGTTGCTGCATGCATTAGTAATTCATTTCTACTTGTTGCTGAATAAAAATGTTACCAGGTAAGCCATCTAGTCCTGGAGTTAACTTTTAGGGACTGTTTACAAATTGAAATCAATATTCTTAATATATGAAAGCTATTCAGATTTTCCTTTCTCCTGTGTTATTTTTGGTAATTTGTACCTTTCATGAAAATTTTCCATTTCATTTAGGATTTTTAAAGTATTTGTTGACATAAATCAACAACTATTTTATTATACTTCTGGAGGTCAGGAATTTGAACAGAGTACATCCAGATTGTCTGGTTTCTTCCCAGGATGTCTGTGGTCTCACCTGGGTATACTGAAATGATCGGTAACTAGAATCCTCTCGAAGGCTTCTCTAACAAATCTGGTATGGATACTGGGATGACCTAGAATCTGGGCTCAACTGAGTCTGTTGACTGGATCACCTACACGTGATCTTTCCAGGTGCATACCTTCCTGGTCAGTCTCTTTTCTAGGCTCAAGCAAACACTGATCAGCAGTCTGTAATGATAGATTTATCTTTTATAGCATTTAATAAAAAATGGAGCTATAATGTATGTATACTTTTGCACCTGGATTTTTTTTCTCTGCATAATATTGAACATGTCTACAGTGTATTAAGTTATATGTTCATGTGTAGATATACTGCATTCTCTTTATCCATTCAACTTGATAGAAATTTGAATTATTTCTAGTTTTTGGTAATTTAAATAAAGCTGCTAAGAACATTTAAATACAAGTCTTCATGTGGATAAATGTTTCATTTCTCTTTCATTTCTCAGGATCACCTTATTTCCCATGACCCTGCCAAACACTGTTATTAGTTCTAAGAACTTTTTGTCCCATAGGCTTTCTACATACACCATCATTTTGTTTGCAAATAAAGAGAACTTTACCTCTTTCTTTCCAATAAGTTTGCCTTGTCTTTTCCTCACTTAATTGCACTGATTAGTACTTTGAATACTTCATTAATAGTAATAATGAGAGTAGATATTCTTGCTCTCTTCCTAATTTTAAGAGAAAGGAATTCAGTATTTCATATTAAATATATTGTAAGCTGTAGGTTTTCTTGTAAACGCTCTTTATCAGGTTGTGGAACTTTCCATTTATTACTAGTTTGCTAGGATTCTTGTAACGAATGGTTATTATAGTTTGTCATATGACTTTTTTGTATCTATTAGATGATCATGCAGCTCTTTTTCAGTCTGTGGATAGAGTAAATTATTTTGAATGATTTTCACAGATTGAGGTAACCGTACATTCTTGGAATAAACCCCAGGTGTAATATATTATTCTTTTCATATGTTGTTGAATTTGCTTTGATAATATTTTCAGGACTTTTGTATCTATATTTGCATTTGTATTGAGGGGTATTTCACTAAAGTTTTCTTTTTGAATAATGTCTTTGTCTAATTTTGGTTTCAGGATAATGTTGTCTTAATAAAATTAGTTGGAAAATTTCCCCTTCTTTGAAAACATTGGTATAAAATTGTATTCTTCCTCTTCTTCTTTAAATGCTCAATAAAATTCACCAAGTAACTCATCTGGATCTCCTGTGTTATACTGGTGACTTGTGCCTTTCATAAAATTTTCCTATTTCATTTGGGTTTTCGAAAGTATTGCCATGAAGTTGTTCATAAATTTGTTTTATTGTTCTTTTCATAGTGATGGCATTTTTAGTGATGGCCATTTTATCTAAACTGTTGAATTTATTGGCAAAAAGCTATTCATAATATCCCCTGAATATGTTTTGTCAGTTTATTGGTTTAACAGTGATTTGATTTCTTTTTTTAAATTGACATTAATAGTTTGTGTCTTCTCTTTTGTTCTTATACTAATTAGAGTTTTATCTCTTGATTATTTTCAAAAAAGTTTTGGGATTTTTTTCTATATTTTTATTTTCTATTTAATTAATTTCTTCTCTTATTTTGATTATTTTCCTCCTACTTTGGATTTGCTTTTCTCTGTAAGCTTTTTTTTAAAAGTAGGAGATTAGATAAAGATTTTAGGTTTTATTTTGTATTAACATAAGCAATTATAGCTATAAATTTCTCTCTAAAAGCAATCTTAGTTATATTACATACATTTTAATTATTATGTCTTAATTTTCATCCAGTTCAAAGTATTATCCATGCACAATTGAAAGCATTTGCATTTTACTTTTGTTGAATGGCATGCCCTGTAAACACCAATTAGGTCAATTTGTATGATAGTATTTTAGTCTTCTGTATTTTTGTTGGTTTTCTACTTACTCTCTTAATTATCAAGAGAATAGTATGGAAATTATAACTGTAATTTTTGGACTTGTCTATTTCCTCTTCCATTTGAGCTACAAACTGTGCTTAGTAATGAAATTGATTTTCATCCTGGTGTAAGCTCCATATCCTATAGCTGTGTGGTAACAATGGTTAATCTTCCCAGGTGGAGCTAGTGGTATAGAATCCGCCTGCCAGTGCAGGAGGTATAAGAGATGTGGGTTCAATCCTTGGGTTGGGAAGATTCCCTGGAGGAGGGTATGGCAACTTCTTCCAGTATTCTTGCCTGGAGAATCCCAGGGCAGAGGAGTGTGGCTGGCTACAGTCCATAGGATTGCAAAGAGCTGGACATAACTGAAGTTACTTAGTGTGCTTGCACCAATCAATTACCAGATAAGCACCATTACATGGATCACAATTTTAGTATTTGTTCTGGAACCACAGTAAACTATTTGAGTGCACAGAAAGCCTTCAAGTAACTATGCATTTGAAACTTCAAAATGCCAGGATGAAGTCTTAATATGAAACTGAGACTGTTTAAATAACTAAAAGAGACTGAAGTTATTTGAGATGTCACTAAGAGAGTCCAATATCTAATAGGAATACAGAGATATGACAGATTGCCATATTTACAAAATAACCATTTTAGTCTTATAGCCTAATGTGCACGCTCAGTTGCTTCAGTCATGTCTGACTCCTTGAAACCCTGCAGACTGCAGCCTGCCAGGTCCCTCTGTCCGTGGGTTTATCCTGGCAACGACACTGGAATAGGTTGCCATCTCCTACTCCAAGGGATCTTCCCAACCCAGGAATTGAACCTGCATCTCCTGATGCTCCTGCATTGGCAGGCAGATTCTTTACCACTGAGCCACCACTAGATAACACTTCCTGTTAAAACAATTAGAATTGGTACAGCAAATCCTCAGCCTAAACCGATTTAAATTTAAGCCACCTCAGTTGTTACCTAAATACTTGATTTTCAGAAAACAAAGGCTTAGAGTTCAAGTTCAAATACAGAGAACATGGTGGAAATAGGATTTGAAACCACTTTGCCTTTCTCAAAAGCCCATGCTCTTAATCACTTCACTGTGCCTCAGTGTTTCTCTAAATTAAAGAGATCGTTGGCAAGGCTATTTCTTTTTTACAGTATATAAGAATGCCTAAAGATACCTTAACTAAGGAGAGCCATTCCTTAAAAGTGTTCCTTTTTCTGATTCCATGACAACTAAGCAATCTTTTGATAATTTGGCTGCCTCTGTAGTTTTCCTACAGGATGAAAGTCAGCTGGTCATGTCAATATGACATTTGGTATAAATGACAGATTTATTTCTTACTGTGAATCAATACACTGCCATTCTACTCTACAGTGATCTCTGGGAACTTGGCCTGGAAAGACAAATCCATTTTTAGTAGGCTGATAAAAATCAGTCTCATGGATCAACAAGGCTGAAGACCAGACTAAACTGTGTTAGACTCACCAAGATAAATGTTGGCCTTGTTGTATTCTGTTGGAGCTGGTACCCAGCCTTTCCTGAGCTGCACTATTGGTAAAGTGCTGTGATATTTGAAATCACAGAATTTATACAAGCATAAAAAAGATAGGAAGATAAAATGAGTTGAAGGAAGCAGGACGAAAACAATGTGTAAAGACAATATGAAGCCAGATATCAGGTTAGTATGGGCTTCCCAGGTGGCACTAGTGGTTAAGAACCCACCTGCCAATGCAGGAGATATAAGAGATGGAGGTTCAGTCCCCGGGTTGGGAAGATCCCCTGGAGGAGGGCATGACCACCCACTCCATTTTCTTGCTTGGAGAATCCCATGGACAGAGAAGCCTGGTGGGCTACAGTCCATAGGATTGCAAAGAGTCAGACACAACTGAAGCGACTTAGCACACACACTTAAGGTTAGTATACAAACTGTATGTCATAGGATCTGATATATTGCTAGTGATAGACTTTAAATTTGAGCCTTGAACCTGTGCTTCTTAGAAGACAAATCAAGGTGAGGAAATCTTAATAAGGTAAGGATTCTTTCTTTTTATTTGTCCCTTTCTGAAATAACTCAAGTAAAATAGTTATTTTCCTTTTATTTGCCCCTGTTTGAAATAACTCAAGTAAAACATGATGATTATAGAAAAACTAAAAAAATGGATAATAATTCTTTTGAACCATGTATAATCCCTCCACCCAGAGCAAATCACTTTTAACATTTCAGTGTAATTAGATGTTGGAAAGCATCATTTTTCTTGGCCTCCATTTATATAAATCTACGTTAAAAATAGAATTATATTTCCCATACTTTTTTACTTACCAATATTTTATGACCATTTTTCTAAAAAATATTAATCATTATTTTTGCTGACTATATGGTGCCGTGAATAAGTTATAATTCATATAGCATTGTAATTTTCTTTGATTCAGGTTTATTTTTCAATTTATAGACAATGCTGAGATAAGCACCCTTGCACATTTCTATATACAAGACCAATTATTTCCTTGGGATAAAGTTTAAAAGGTGGAATTGCTGGATCTAGATAAGATTTTATAGATAATTTCATTTTTGAGCTAGGTTTTAAAGAATAAGACAGATTTAATAGGATGGAGACTCCAAAGTGAACAACAATAGTACATTTCCTGAAACCTAAATTAATACGATGTTAGGTTATTTGAAATATAAAGAACATTAAAAATTTCACAATGCCCAATGTGTGACGCTCTTTTTCAAATATATTAATATTAGTTATACATGTTAAAATCTTATGAGTGTAAGTATACAAAGCTAGGTAATTTTCTCAGGATATAATAGCTTATCCTGGTTAAAACAAAGATGATGTGATGCATTCATTTCTTCATTTGTGCATCATTTACTTAATAGATATTTACTGAGTATAAGTGCAAGGTGCTGTGATAGGCCAGTGAATACACTGAAATATGTGGGGGGAGGCCATGCTACAAACCTCCACAAAATTTGACTTATATTTTCTGTTTTTTTTTTGTTACAGATTTTCTAAGTCAGAATGTATTTATATGAGTCAGGTATATCTGAAAATGTGCTAATATTATTACTTTGAAAACAAGTGATCTAAGAGACTGCTTTCTCTATTATTTCATCTAATCTCTGTGAAACATTTTTACCCTTAGTTTGAGTTTTAATCAGAAAGTTCACATAGAAATTTCACAGTTAATTTATGATCCAGGGTATGATGAGGGTTTTTATAGACAACAATAAAAGGTAATTTAGACTATTGTTTCTTTAGTGGGGTTCAGACTCATTTTTTTTTTAACTTTTTGTAGTACATTGGTCTGAGCAATGTGTATGAGTTCAGTGAAGAGCAGAAAGGCAGTTGTGGCAAGACAGATTACCAGGACATGAGGTCTGAGAACTAACAGGGAGCAAAATGTATATGGTTTCTATCCCTAGATAACAGTTGTGAATTCATCTGTCTTTATATTTAAATATTTAGTTCAAAATATATTTTCTTTCATAATTCTACCCCAGACTAGTCCGGTTCATATGGTTAACTCCTGTGCTGGAAATCCTATTCCACTTCTCACCATGGCATATGATCTAGCCCTTAACTTTTGTTTTGCTACTACTTCTGTTACTCTTTTTTCAACAAGATGTCTTTCGAGAGGAAGTTCTGTGATGGATCATTTTTACTAGTGTAATTCTAGACACATAGTAGATATTCCATAAATATTGATTGATTATAATTCCTGAGAGGTTGGAGTGGGAAGGGAACAAAGTAAAAGAAAAAAATGGATGGATGATATGAAAATATATGTCATAACCATTGAGAAGATTAAGTCCTTTGTGTAAAGATTGGAGAAACAAACCATTTCAAAGTTATTTTCTGATCATTGTTTTCTCCTGTTTTAAGCCATGTTTTAGTTATTTGTCAGTTTTTCTTTTAAAATACATCTATCATTAGTTTGTTATTTCAGTAAGAAAAGTCTATATTATCTTTCTTCCTGTCCTGATTTAATATTCATTCTTGTCAAATAGTTTGGTCATGGCTCAGATGTTACTGTGAAATTGAGAAGAGTACAGCATTGTTCTGCTATGCTTTTCAAAAACTGCTGTATCTTTTATATTGGGTAAATAGACACAGCTCCAAAAAGGGATATACATTTCCATTCTAATTCTTTTCATGCTATTGTGACATAAAGCATGTCCTAAGAGCCAAGGATGAACAAAAACTGCTTCTCAAAGAAGAAAGGATAAAGCAAGATAAAGACATCAAAGCTGTTGCCAATACATTTTATCCTGAAAGAAATTACCAGAAAGGATCAGAACTTAACGGAAAGGGGTTACTGTTGTAAATCTTCCTGAGAATTTCAGAAGGGAGTAGGAAATTTTCAGAGGAGGAGATGTATTTATTCAGTTGACAATAGTCCTGTGAAATTTTCTAGTTAATTCAAACAAAAGGCAGAAGCTTTAATATATCTACTGGGTAACTGATGTTTTAAAAATCAGGGAAACACATCTAAAAATGTTTAAAGTGAAAAATGTCTAGGGCCAAATGCTGAAAAACTTTTAAAGACACTTTCAAGAATTCTCAAAGTACAGTTTCAAGTTCAATGCAAACTCTCTGAAAAATGGTTTCACTGAGAACCAGCATCAACCGATTGTCAGGTCTAAGGTTTCCCATGGTGCCAGGTACTGAAGAAGAATTTTTTTTTTTGTAGTTTTGCAATGTATGATTCGTTCAACAAGTACTCTAAAGTCCCACTTCCTGCACGGCACTGTGTGCTGGGGAATGTAGAAGATTCAAAGATGTTTGAGGTAATTATTATGCCCTTAAGGAGAAAAGACAGGTATAGAAAGTAACAATTGCTGACATCTTTAAGAAAGCTTGTCAAAATTTATTTAAACCAAACTGATGACTTATACAGAGAACTGAAATATCTCATAGTTCACTTCAAGTAATATTTTACTCTAGTTATATATTTGATTTCTCTTTTGTGATCTGTGTGAGACTTATGACTTTCCCTTTTGGCCCTATTCAACTGTATCGTGTGTCCCCTGAGGAACCTACCCCCACTAAGAGTATAGGGCAGTTGTGAGTCCAGAGTCTATAATGGAGAACTTATGTTAGAAGATCCCTCCCAGCACTTGGCATTTTTGTAATTTGAGTTTCATAATTCCCCTCTACCTCAGTTCTGTCTAATGGCTTTATGGGTTGATGCAGTGATTAAATACATTTGTAAATCAATTAGCAAATTAGCAAATTACCTAGTAATTGCATAGTGAACACATATTGTGTACATGCTGAGTCACTTCAATCATGTCCAGCCCTTTGCAACCATATGGACTATAGCCTACCAGGCTCCTCTGTCCATGGGATTCTCCAGGTAAGAATACTGGAGTGGGTTGACATGACTTCCTCTGGGGAATCTTCCTGACCAGAGATTGAACCTGCATCTCTTAAGTCTCCTGAATTGGCAGGGATGTTCTTTACCACTAGCACCATCTGGGAAATCTATTAAATCATTAAATGGTATTAAATCAAATAATATAATATTATTTCTCTGTTTAGGACTCTCTAACTGCTTTCCATTGTACTTGGAGTCAAAACTGCTGCTTACCAATTACGATGTCCTACAACACCTTAAAAAAATCTGTCCTCCACTTGTGTTAGTGCCCGCTCGCATAACTCTTTCCCTATATTTCATATTCCTCTGTCACCCTAGGCTTCTTGCTATAACTGACTAGTGCTAAGCATCCTCCCTCCAGGGATCTCTAAACTTGTTTTCTCTTTTATTTACAAAATCTCCTCAACAAGATTGTTGAGTGGCTCACTCACTCCCATAGTCACATAGAACATTTTTCATGACAGTTCTGTATCAGTGCCATTTCCTTAGACATACTTTACTTGGCTATCATATCCAGCGGTAATTCCCCTCAGTGGTGTCCTACTTGCTTTTTATCCCCCTGTACTAATTAGCACTTAAATTGTTTGTTAACTTATTTATCTTGGCCATCCTTGCTAGACTATAATTTAGAAAAGAACCTGTAAAGGAAGGACTTTTTCTCTCTGCTTAACTGTTTCATCCTGTCCCCATAACAATGCCTCACATACAGAGATACTAAAAATTTTTTGTATGGAGAAAATGACTGGAAGTATTTATTTCTATGGATAACAAAGTCCTGGGCTGCCAAAAGCTATTTCTAGAGAAGAAGAACACTATTAGGAATTAAGTTCTTTATCCATGGTTTCTTGAACATATTCTTTTTAAAAGTAGAAAATACAAGTTTTTAATTTCAGAGTACAGCCTTGGTAGGTGAGAACAGTTAGGGAATATCAGGTAAGATCAGCTCACGCTCATTTGTTGTATCTCAGATATAAACTTTAGAAGTTAATCTTAATTTTGTACCATAATTATTATCTAGTGACCATTAAAAACAAAAATGCATTTAGAGTTTTAAAATTATGAACCCTGCACTTCATGCTAACAAATAAGATAGGTTACTAGTAATCCAAATATTACTTTTAAAGTCCAAAGACTGAGTGATAGTTTTATAGTTGTTAGACCACAATTTCACAAGAGTCTGTGCTGTTGTGTCTTGCTTTCTAACTGCTTTATGTGCACGTCTTTGTGAATTTGCAACCCAGGGACTGCAGCATGCCAGGCTTCTCTGTCTATCACCAACTCCCAGAGCTTGCTCAAACTCATGTCCATCAAGTCAGTGATGCCATCCCACCATCTCATCCTCTGTTGTCCCCTTCTCCCACCTTCAATCTTTCCCAGCAACAGGGTGTTTTCCATTTCCTGTCACCATGTAATAATTTCGATGAAGTCAGGAAAAGGCATGAAGAGTTTGACAGGATAGATTTTTAGTTAAACATTTATAGCACATAGTATTTGTAATATAAATCACATGATTAAAATGTCTTCCATTAATTTAAAAAGATATTCATTTATTCATTCAGCAAACATTTGTTTACCTACAATGTGCCAGACACTAGAGATATGTGAATGAACAAAAAAGACGAAAAAAACTTGGGCAAAGTTTCTTCAATACGCTCTACCAAATTTCCCGCTTTGTAAATCTGTCATGGGTGAATTTAAATATATTGACTTTTCCCCAACTTCCAATTTGTATTTTGCAAACACTTATTGCTCTTGAAGCATAAATTTGGCTATTTGAATAACTAAATAATGGAATTAAAGACTTTATTCTGAAGGAACTGCTACTAATTGAGGAAAGGGAGCCTACATTTGAAAATATTAAGTTAACATACACATATGCATATCAAAGAAGAGATTCAAGATGACTGATGAACATCTTTGATGTTTAGAGACAGGTCACTAGATTTGAAATCAAAGGGACTAGGTCATTGAGTAAATCAAATGCTCATTAGTGCTTCCAGTGATTGTATATTTTCATTTGCCTAGCTTTTTCTTGGGAGGCAAAGCTCTAGATAGTATTTTCACTTGATCTTAGGCAAAGGATTCAATAGTTGAAGCTTCTATAGTGATCATTGCCTTCTTTGCATAACAAAATCATGAATACAGTAGATTCTAGACATTTACAGATTTACAATTCATGGTTTTAACTATTTGCCAGCGAAGGGGGAAAATAATATTTCACTGAAAGAAATTTGATTTATTCACCTGAGTGAGTTTGTCTAGCAAGCACTTAATCTTTTAGTGTTTTTGTTGTTATGAATATCCTAAAATAATACAACTTTGCTTATTCTGTGAATATTTTTCATTAATTAAGAGAAAATTATTTAAAAATTTGAATGTGCCCAGGAAATATAGGACTAGTTGGAAATAAGTTTCAAAGAAAAGAGGCTGAATATAAATACTATATAATCAAATTTAAAGTTGCCTAAGGCATATTCTTATGTATCATGAACCTATAATTTGGGAGCCACTCTTTTCATTTAGTTAATATTAAATCCTACATTATTTGGATTCAGATGAACATTTTTGTATTTTAATTTTTAGCATATTTATACTGTGTTTACCATGAGGATGGGTATTGAAAGTACTAAATTCTTATCAATGATTTACTTACTTTATTTATATAACTTCTTTGAAGTGTAGAGATATAAAAATTTATTACAAGCATTTTCACTATATTTACATATCAGTCAAAAAATCTTTTAAAAGCTTTTCATTTCTACTTCTGGTCACATTGATAGTGGCAGGTTTCATAGCTGTAGTAGCATTTGCAGCAATAGTCTGATTACTTAAGAAGAAAAATTCAAATAAAGAAGTATTTATTGCATTCTTACTAGGCTGCATCTTAGTGTGCTGCACATGGGGTATTTATAATTGCCTTTTATTATCTTATAGTCTTGTCAGACAGGGGGAATTTGTGTACATTAGGCAATTAGAATACAGGCCAAGAATGACCACTTGAATTTAACCAAGCATCAGTATGTGTGATTGGTACAGTAACAGTTCAGGGAAGGTTTAATGGAAGAATTTAATCCAAGAACAGATTAAAGGCCTGGCTTTTCCCTGGAACTTGATAAAGTGGAATAGACCAAATGGTTCATAAATTCATAAGTGAAACTGTGAGTGCTGAACTAGTGTGATTGTTGTAAGAAACTGAAGAGGTCAGCTGGACTGTAGAGAAGGTACAGGGAAGGGAAGCTTCAACCCATTACTAGGACCTGATGATGCTTGACCTGTCATGCACATGCTTGTCCAGCAAGGAGTCTGAACTCTATCCATTATGCAGTAGGAAGTCAGTAGTTATGAGTCCAAGACTGTAATAGTCATGAGAATTTTCTTCATATCGTGAACAAATAACTTTAAATAAATCCACGTTTATTTTTCCTGATTCAACCAAATATGTGGAGGACAAGAAATTCTAAGTTTGGATACAATTTGACTGGTATTTCTTCTTAGTCTAATATTTTATAAAAATTCTGAGATAAATGTATAGCCTTTATGAAAGTCTTACAATGCTTTTATTTTTAAAAGAATATGTGCTAAAATTAGAACTTTTGGATGTTTATAATTTGGATAAAATGCAATTTTCCAGGATGACTGAAGATCACTGGATGCTGACCTCTGAGCTGTTAAATCTAATCCTGAGATGCTCTCTATGGTAAGAGTGGGAATTTGTTACCTGGTCAGCGTGCGGTGCTGTGCTTAGTCACTCAGTTGTGTCTGACTCGGCGACCCCCATGGAGTGTAGCCCGCCAGGCTACCGTGTCCATTGGATTCTCCAGGCCAGAATACTGGAGTGATTGCCATGCCCTCCTCCAGGGGATCTTCCCAACCCAGGGATTGAACCCAGGTCTCCTGCACTGCAGGCAGATTCTTAACTGCCCGAGCCACCAGGGAAGCCTGCCTTGCCAGTGTGGATAATGCCAGGCACACTGTGGTCAGAACTCTATAAGCAAAAATAAACTGGAGGGTTTGGCCAATATCCACATATTTAATAAATAGTTAAAAAAATCAGATTAGTTTAAGAAAACTCTGGTAATTGTCTAAATATAATTTGTGAAATTTTAATTTTTCTGGAATCACAAAGAGGGAACTCTGAGGATGGTAATGTTAAAGAATAAAATTCTGCCTAGGAAGCGTGACATTTACTCAGAAAAATTCAATCTAGGACTAAAGTTGAGAAAAACAGTTGTCAGTTGGAAAAATTATAATGACTGAGAAAGCATTATAGAGGACAAAGTCTTTGTCCTTACACCCTACTGGGAATCCCTTATGGTCTAAAACCTGTGTGATAGGAAGTCATTTGACTATTGCATTGTAATACTTCCCAAATATTCCCTAAAGGACCTTTTCTTTTGTTTTCAAGGAATGCCTAATGACATGAGAAAATGATCACAAGGTGAATGGCAAAGGGAAACAAAATTATAAACACAATATCATTTCCATTCTATAATTAAATTAATTAAACAAATATATAAAAGTGAATTTCAGGACATACAATGCTTTGGAAAGGTTCTTAAGTCATATTTTGAAAATTTTATCTGCATAAATATACATATATATATATTTCCCAAATTATTAATGTTGAACCTTGACCCTTATACTTTCAGAGAAGGGCATGGCCTACTTATAGTCATAGCTAATATTTTTTATTGAAGTTTCAGGTTTTGTTTCATAGATTTGTATGAATTTTCTGTATATCAAGGAAAAGTAATCTTGGAATATTATATTAATTTCATAAAATAGTTTTCCATTATAGTGTTATGACTAGTTTTAAATCACCTTGAATGATAAATTCTTTTCAATTTCAGGAGTTTGTTTTGCCTATTCTGATTGCAGTATATACATGGTGATAAATTTTCATTCATGATTGATTGTAATGAAAATGTAGATCTATTTCATTAGTTCAAGTTTGTAATTTATATCTGAAAACACACAATGATGAATGCATTCAAATTACAATGCAACATGTATAAGGGTTGAAGAGAAGTATATGTTGTTTCACTTAAGCTGCAAATGCTGTTATCATTCAGCATATAATCATCAGTTTTCAATGGGAGGATGGAAAGAGTTTGAAATCCAGGTTGCTCCTTAGTTTATCAGAAAGTTAAAGACCCAGTCATGATTCATTTTAATAGGTGAATTGCTAGGAGCTGGCTGACTAGATAATTTCCATCTTTATTAAAGACCTAAATGCTTATTCCCTGAGGTTAGTTGACCTCAAGTATGGTGTTTATGAAAACATGTAAGAGGTTGTTGACATTTTAAAAAAAAGCTTAAAGTTTTAAACTCTTCATTGCTGAACAATCCTGTTTTGTTTTTTCTTTTTTTCATTGGGAATGAAAATAGGTAGTTCATTGTTTAAAACAGAAAACAAAACTTATTGTTGAGTGACTGCTGACTTTTGCAGTGTACTTAAAATGACTTCAAATGCATTTTTAGTGTCTTTTTCATTTATACTTGCTCTAAGAATCTTTAGGATAGACAAGAAATGTCTAAAAACACAATAATCTAGTTAATACGCTTTAAATACTGTCTTGGGAGTAGGGATGGGAAATTGGACCCATTGTGAGTTCCAGCGTAGTTTATTTTATGAAATATGCCTTACAGAAAAACTTGGTGCTATTGTGTAATTGAGGTAAAGTACAAAGCAAAAGGGTATAAATTCAGATTATGGTTTTCAGTTAGTATTTATATAATCTAGAAAAGTTGTTAGCAAAATAGTATGATGGAAAGACTCGGATTTTATCTTTTTAGGTTGTGTGACACTGCCTGTGTCATTTACTCTCTTAACTATAATTTTGTTATCTATAAAGTACATCAACAACTCAATGGACATGAATTTGAGAAAACTCCAGGAGATAGTGGAAGACAGGGGAGCTTGGCATGCTGCAGTCCATGGGGTCTCAAAATGTTGGGCACAATTTAGTGACTGAACAGCAACAAACATAAAGTAGTGATACTACTATATTTTACAGAAATTATTTTGAGGATTGAATAAAATATATAAAGTGCCTAGGACAGTATCTGGTAATTTTCCCAGACTCAGTAAATAGCCTTTTATACAGACATCTATATGTCTTCTTTCTATTTAACCATGGGTTTAGTCGGGGTCCACTGACATTTAGGGAATAATGGAGGTTCTCCATATACAGCAGTCCCTAGGTTCTATGCTTATATTACTTTTATCAGATTTAAAACTTCTCTGTTAAAGCCCTTGATTACAAACATACATGTTAAACTTTGTTCAGTTTAACTGCCAATTTATCTTATAGTCTAGTTTAACAGTTTAATTGTAGGCAATTTTATAGAATTAGAAGCCAGACCTGTGAGTGTAGCCCTGGTTGTGGTAAAAAAATTGCAAAGGGAACTAATTGTAAAGTGAAACATTTACTCCATAGATAGATCCTTTAAAATGTCAAGAGTAAAACATACTTATATAAAATTTTCTCAACTTTGAATTCAGTTGATTGGTTGTTTTGTATAAAATCATGCAAAAATGAGATTTTCTATGGTTGTGGGAACAATGAGAATTGTCAACAGTTCACATTAAATGCATAATGTAAAATTTATCTACACAAGATATTTTATCTTGCTTTTTTTAAATAACTTTAAATTGGAATCTTTGAGTCTTTAGTTTTTAGATGTAATATTTAAGTATTTGAAATATATGCATCCTCTCAGGTTATATATAATAATTTTAAGACCCAAGCATGGGCTGAATATTTCCTATTTTATTTTTTCCAGCTTCATTGAGATAGAATTGAAAATATCTATTTCTTCTTTATTGACTATGACAAAGCCTTTGACTGTGTGGATCACAATAAACTGTAGAAAATTCTGAAAGAGATGGGCATACCAGACCACCTGACCTGCCTCTTGAGAAACCTGTATGCAGGTCAGGAAGCAACAGTTAGAACTGGACATGGAACAACAGACTGGTTCCAAATAGGAAAAGGAGTACGTCAAGGCTGTATATTGTCACCCTGCTTATTACCTTATATGCAGAATATATCATGAGAAACGCTGGGCTGGAGAAAGCACAAGCTGGAATCAAGATTGCTGGGAGAAATATCAATAACCCCAGATATGCAGATGACACAACCCTTATGGCAGAAAATGAAGAAGAACTAAAGAGCCTCTTGATGAAAGTGAAAGAGGAGAGTGAAAAAGTTGGCTTAAAGCTCAACATTCAGAAAACTAAGATCATGGCATCTGGTCCCATCACTTCATGGCAGATAGATGGGGAAACAGTGGAAACAGTGGCTGACTTTATTTTGGGGGGCTCCAAACTCACTGGAGATGGTGATTGCAGCCATGAAATTAAAAGACGCTTACTTGTTGGAAGGAAAGTTATGACCAACCTAGACAGCATATTAAAAAGCAGAGACATTACTTTGTCAACAAAGGTCTGTCTAGTCAAGGCTATGATTTTTCCAGTCATCATGTATGGATGTGAGAGTTGGACTATAAAGAAAGCTGAGCACTGAAGAATTGATTCTTTTGAACTGTGGTGTTGGAGAAGACTCTTGAGAGTCCCTTGGACTGCAAGGAGATCCAACCAGTCCATCCTAAAGGAGATCAGTCCTGGGTGTTCATTGAAAGGACTGAATTTGAAGCTGAAACTCCAATACTTTGGCCACCTGATGCGAAGAGCTGACTGATTTGAAAAGACCCTGATGCTGGGAAAGATTGAGGGCTGGAGGAGAAGGGGATGACAGAGGATGAGATGGTTGGATGGCATCACCGACTCAATGGACATGAGTTTGGGTGGACTCCGGGGGTTGTGATGGACAGGGAGGCCTGGTATGCTGCAGTTCATGGTGTCCAAAGAGTCAGACACAACTAAGCAACTGAATTGAACTGAATTGAACTGAACTGAGGAACTTTGCCTCATCTTACAAGCTTTTGATTTAAAGTCTGCTTGTCTGATACAAGTATAGCTACCCCTACTGTCTTTTAGTTTCCACTTGGCTGGAATATCTTGTTCTATTTCTTCATGTTAAGCCTATGTGTATCTTTAAAACATTTTGATTGGGAATTAATCCATTTACATCTAATAAAATAATTATTAATATCTATTAATAGGTAAAGACTTTCTAATGCCATCTTATTTTTCTCTTCTTCTCAGTTTCTTTGTTCTTTTCTTCCTCTTGTGTTGTCTTCATTTGTGAACTGGTAATTTTCTGTAACAGTATGCTTTGATTTACTTTTCTTTATTTTTCATATATCTATTGATTTGTGGTTACCATGAGGTTTACATAAAATGTTTTATAGATACAATAATCTATTTTATGCTGATAACCAACTAACTTTAATCACATATAAAGCTCTATCATCTTTATGTTTTTGATGTTAAAATTTACCTCTTTTTCTGTTAGTATACATTCACAGATTATTAAAGCTATAGATCCTTTTAATACTTCTGTCCATTAACCTTGGCTATCACATCATCAGATTATAGTATTCTGAATTTGTACTGTACAATTGCATTTACTTCACATGCTAGCAAGGTTATGCTCAAAATCTTTCCAGCTAGGCTTCAGCAGTACGTGAACTTCTAGATGTGCAAGCTGATTTTAGAAAAGGCAGAGGAACCAGAGATCAAATTGACAACATTGGTTGGATCATGGAGAAAGCAAAAGAGTTCCAGAAAAGCATCTACTTCTCCTTCGTTAACTATGTTAAAGCCTCTGACTGTGGATCACAACAAACTGTGGAAAATTCTTCAACAGATGGGAATACCAGACCACCTTACTTGTCTCCTGAGAAACCTATACGTAGGTCAAGAAGCAACCATTAGAGTCAGACATGGAACAATGGACTGGTTCACAGTTGGGAGAATGTATGACAAGGCTATGTATTGTCACCCTGCTTATTTAACCTTTATGCAGAGTACATCATGCAAAATGCCAGGCTAGATGAATCACAAGCTGGGATATATATTGCCAGCAGAAATATCAGCAACTTCAGATATACAGATGATACCACACTAATGGCAGAAAGTGAAGAGGAACTAGAGCCTCTTGATGAAGGTGAAGGAGGAGAGTGAAAACGCAGCTTGAAACTCTACATAAAAAAAACGAAGATCGTTGGCATCCGGTTCCATCACTTCATGTCTAAAAGAAGGAGAAAAAGTGGAAACAGTGACAGATTTTCTTTTCTCGGCGTCCAAAATCACTTCAGATGGTGACTCAGTTCTGAAATTAAAAGATGCTTGCTCCTTGGAAGGAAAGCTATGAAAACCTAGACAGCTTATTAAAAGGAGAGACATCATGTTACCAACAAAGGTTCTTACAGTCAAAGCTATGGTTTTTCCAGTATTCATGTACGGATGTGATAGTTGGACCATAAAGAAGGCTGAGTGCTGAAGACTTGAGGCTTTTCAAGTGTAGTGTTAATACTCTTGAGAGTCCCTTGGACAACAAGGAGATCAAAGCAGTCAATCCTAAAGGAAATCAATTCTGAATATTCATTGGAAGGACTGATACTGAAGCTGAAGCTCTATTACTTTGGCTACCTGATGAAAAGAGCTGACACATTGAAAAAGACCCTGATGTTGGAATAGATTGAAGGCAAAACAAGATGGGAGCCACAAAGGATGAGATGGTTAGATTGCATCACTGACTCAACGGACATGAATTTGAGCAAACTCTGGGAGGTAGTGAAAGACAGGGAAGCATGGCATACTGTAGTCCACGGGGTTGCAAAGAGTCAGACACAACTTAGCAACTGAACAACAACAACAACAATTATATATATATATATATATATATATACATATATATATATATATATACACATACATACATACAAAATATATGAATAGCTAATGTTGGCCATCTTTGTCACAAATTGGCAAATTCTCTGCCATAATTTTATTTTTACTTCTATCAAAGGCTTATTGTATGACTGGTGTTCTACATATATAAATGCTTTTAATCTTCATTATAATCAGGTATTATTTCCCATTTTATAAATGGAAAAACTGAAAAATGTTAACTTTTCTGTCATTAATATTATTAAAAACATAGTATGAAGATAAAACAATGAATAAAATAAATAATATCTGCTATTATGGAGCTTTTGTTAAATTGGGGGTAGATAGCAAAAAAAATAAAAAGACTTCAGGGCTATAAAGACAATATATAGTATAATAATGAGGTAGACAGTGTCAGACTGAGGATGGAGGTCTTGGGATTCCTTTAGTATAATTGAAGACCTCTATATCTATATGGCTTTTCTCTCTGAATGAAAAGCATGAGAGAGCCAGGATAATATTTAGGGAAAGAGTGTTCTAGTAAGAGGGAATAAAATAAATTCAAAGGTCCCAAAAGTTTTGAAGCAGTGGTTTGCTTGGGCTAGAAAGGACAGTCTGGTTAGAAAGGCATGAATGTGGGTGAGAGTTATGGCAAACAAGTACAAGATGGAACAGAGTATTAGGAAAATACAGGAGAGGAGTTAAGTATGTCAGGCCTCTGGAGGCTTTGATGAAGATTCTTGATGGGATAATTTTGAATGGCATGGAAGCCACTGGAGGTTTTGGAGCAGAGCAGTGCCATGTTCTGATTTACATTTTGAAAATATCATTCTCATTGACTGTAGTAGAAACTATGATGGAAACAGGTAGCCTGTTAAGAAGAATCTCAATAGTACAGGCAAGAGACTCACTAGGTTGATAATGTTGGATGATATGAAAAACGGTTTGGGTTCTAGGTTTATTTTAAATATAGAGAGCAAGAGAGGAATTGTGGAAGGATTCAATGTCATTGATATGGATATTTATAAAAATGAAATTGCCATTTTATTAAGATTAGAGAAAAGCTTGTTTTAGAATTTATAATTATATCAGTACTTTTGTTTGAAGTATGCTAAATATGGAATTTATATATTTAAGATATATCAGTTAAGAAAACAGATTTGACATTTAGATTTGCAATGTGGAGGTCGCATTTGACCTTGATGAGGGGTGGTGGACAGATGAGGAAATTATCTTTGGTGTTCTTGTTTTCCCTATAGAATTAAGTGCAAAGAAATTAGGTAAAGGTTAGGAGGGAAGAGGGGGTTTTGGATGTTGTCGGATAAAGGTGAGAAATTGTCATCTAGGAGAGTGGGAGAATAGTTTTACAAAGACAGTTTCGTGTAATTCCAGGCAACATTGCCTCTCCCCTTGAAATCTACGGTCATGTACTTAAGCTGAAACCAGCATGGCTCCAAGATTTTCATTAGCAGGACTCAGCTACTCAAGTAAAGTTATAAAGTAGGTGAAAACAAGAAGTTGGGTGAGAACTAGAAGTTAACCAGAGTTGGAATCTTGCAAACTTAGTATCTTGAAGGGAAAGATGAAGAAAGAAGTATTTTGATGAACCGACGACTCTAAATAGGGTGAGGATGAAAAAAATATTATGAAGGAAATTATAGAGAACAAAAATCAATAGAGGCTCCAGTGTGGCAAATAATTGTTGGAGTTGGGATAAAGAGCATTCAACAATATCTTAGTTTTGGAGAGTGGGATATTAGAAACCAAGACTGGAATGAATGTAGTTATCAATAATAACAAATTGTGATTACTGAGTCAGGTGATTTTGCTTATGATAGACTGAGTTTCCCAGAGCAAAGTGGAAGACCATGTGGAAAAAAGAAAGGAATGGGAAAATGTGTTAGATGAGGGATTGTATGGAAGTGCATCACAGGGATCACAGTTAGAGGGACTTACAGTCATAGGCTCCCTGTGATTTCTGAAAGCAGCCGGGACCTGAAGAACTCATCTTAATAGTGTCTTCAGAGGTGATAATCAGATTTAATTAGGGCCTCCTTCTAAATCAGGTCTCAGCCTTGGCTGCACATTATAATCACCTGTGGGAACTTTAAAAATTTCCAGTGCTCAAACTTCACCCCAAACCAATGAAATTAAAATCTCTAGGGGTAGGACCCAGATGTCAGCATTTTAAAAAGTTCTCCAGTTGTTTCCAATGTGCAGCCAAGGCAGAGAGCCAGTTTTCTGACTTTAGGCCAGAGGAAGTAGCAAGAAATGTTAGCTCTGGAGCCTAGGCTCTGCACGCGAAGACAGATCACCTCAGCACTGTCTGCACATAAGGTAGGAGTCACATTTGCCTCCCTCCTGTGTCTGAGCATCTAATGAACTAAGGTTTATGGGAGAAGCAAACCAGTTGACTCAAAATAGTTAGTAGATGTGTCTGTGTATATTAGTCAGTAAAAAGTGATAAAGAAAGTTTCTTCCCCAAGAGCAGAACAATCACAGTTTGAGACCCCGTACTGCAGGACAGCAGGTCGTCACTGAGATAGCAATTGATGACATATACATTGCTATGAGGGTTCGTTAAGAACTTCTACCTTTTACGAATGTCAGGTGAAAGGTTCACAGCACAACTTTTCATGCTTAATTAGCAGTTAGAATCGCTTCAAGAAATCAAATAGGGAGGAGCAGATGGACTTGCAGCTCACCTTGGGGCAGTAATTTGTTTGTCTCAGCCATTAGTCTTGGTTGCTAACAACATCATCTAAAGGTAATGGAATCATACTTTTGCTTATTCTCTATTTGGTTGCTAAATAATTTAGCTCCAAAATCTAATTTCTGTTAAAACAGAAAAATAAAATCTTTATTTCAGAGCTATTTAATTTGTAACATGTTGTCTTTATAATCTCCTGGCATTGGTGTAATATCTAAGACTCACCTGATTGCTTTAAGTACCCAGCACTGGTATGCTCTAGTAAGTGAAGAATTTTTACTTGCAGATTACAAAGAACACATTGTATCTTATTTGCATCTCAATATAAATAAGTTACAGAGGGCTAAAATGTTGCTTTTGGATTTTAAAAAGAAAAATTCCTACACTTTAAAACTTAACTCTTTAAAAGGCCCTGATTTTTGAACAAAACTTTTAATATTTTAGAAAGTCCGTATTGTCCTTTTGTTGTGGAAGCAGTTTTGCTATATTTTTGAAATAAATCTTTACTCCACAAACATTTATAGCACTCTGAAAAGGTTTTATATTTTATTTACTGGTGCCATAGCTTTTGAGATTGAAATGGACAAGAAGGGTCTGCCATAAACTCTTTTGTGTTGTGTTAAATCTGGGGTTTAAGTGACCTAGGAGAGAGTGGTAATTCTTTCACCTTCCTCTACTTGGAAATGTGTGTTAGTTCTTTTTGAAAAGAAGGCTTTACTTAAATTTAACTTGTTATTATTTTCCCAGTTGGAGTGACAGAGAATGCTGGGTGACCTTTGTAGGGTTACTTATTGTCTTCATGAAAATTTTCTCCATCTGAGCTAGAAAAAATAACCTGCTGAGCTAAGGACTATGGTGAAGACAATGTTTGTCAAACATTTTATGTGCTACTTCTCAGAAAGAAACCAACCATGATAAATAGACTTTCAGAACAAGTTTTCTAAAATTCACCTCGTGCCAAACTTTTCCAAGTCCATCTAATCTTCATCATATTTTTGCACTCTAGTTAAGCCATGATGATGAGTGAGAGTTGGTTCTGGGTAAAATATTGCAGTGAATAGTTTAAATTTCTGCCTTGACTTTTTATGTCTTTCTCTTGTCCTCTATGGTATGCCTATGGGTTTCACCTTCTATTTACTCTGACACGCATAGCACCTGATATGATTCTTCCTTTCTCTATAAAGACTGCATATGCCCAAATAAACCCCATTTCAAGTCTTTGCTTGTTACTAAAAAATATTTCTTGGACCCTACCCTAAAACCAATTAAATGAGAAACTCCAAGGATGTAGCTTTGTAGAATATTGAGGTTTAAAAACTCCCCAAGTGAGTCTAATGTAAAGCCTTAGCTACATGTCACTGTCTTAAGCCAAAACTGGATTCTTAAGGGTGTAATTCTAAAGAGTTAGCTGGTGAATAAAGAACATATTTGTAAACCATATTTTAAATGCTATGAGTCCCAAACTAGTGAGAGAACATTGTCTCAACAGCTTAAAAGAGGACAACAACTAAACTAATAATGATATTTTGTGTTGCTATGAAATTCCTCAATTGCCATGGTCACTGAGTGACCATTGTTTCCTTAGTCTCAGGCACTGAGTTATCCGTAATTATCTATCACACACTGGATGTTATTATTTTTCTCCTTGTATCTGATAACATAATGTTCACTAGCAAGAGACTAACTTCCTGATTTGTGGGTGTGGGGAGAACTACAAACTCATTTGCTGTTGTGTCTCAGTGAATTTCTGATTCTACGAAACATCTTCAATCACCACATTGACAGTAGAGCTGCCTGTTTTCCTTATCTGCTTTAGTTAATTTAGTGAATCTGTGTGTTTGGGGTTTGCTGTCTGTCTGTTCAGAACAATTAGGAGGGTGGCCTCAGAATTGTAAGCATATTGGGACATTGTTCATGGCTATGAAGACATTGTATTCAAAACCATAGATTCCTAAGCTGATTGCTTTTTGAATGTTGGATCAGGTATTAGAAAATAAATGACAAAAACTTGCAAACTGCAAGTATTCTTGAAGTAAGAATTTTATATTTATACATATGTGAAGATAGAAGACTTTGATGAAAAGTTATTCTTAGATCAATATGCTCATTTTAAATAACTTTATTTTTTAAATTTTGTGTATTTTATTTTAATTTTGGCTTGCATCAGCCTTTGACTGCATGAGAGCTTTCTCTAGTTGTGGAGAGCAGGGCCTACTTTCTTATTGTGCTGCATGAGCTTCCATTGCAGTGACTTCTCTTGCTGTGAGGCACGAGATCTAGGTGTGCAGGCTTCAGTGGTTGCAGCTCACAGGCTCTAGAGAACAGGTTCAGTAGTTTTGACACATGGTCTTAGTTGCTCTGTGGCATGTGGAATCTTTCTGGACCAGAGATGGAATCCATATCCCTTGCATTGAAAGGCAGATTCTTACCCATTGTACCACCAGGAAAGCCCTATTCAGTTGGTGGAAAAGAGTAATTGTGATTTTTGGACTGTGAATTTTAAATCGTTATAATTAGGCTCAAACATATTTTTATTGGTCAAAATAAGAACCATTACAATCAACATATTTTTGCTAATGAGAAATAAGTTTGCTTATTCTTGCAGTATAAAAATCCATGCTTTGGGATTTGATGGACTCTTGGAAAGCATTTTCTGCATCCTGCTGGTTGTGGAAGTGTTTTCCTTGCAAAAAGTTGTTGAGATGCTTGAGGAAGTGGTCGTCAGTTGGTGAGAGGTCAGGTAAATAGGGTAGATGAGGTAAAACTTTATAGCCCAATTTGTTCAACTTTTGAAATGCTGGTTGTGTGATATGAGGTCGGGCATTGTTGTGGGGAAGAATTGGGCCCTTTCTGTTGACCAATGCTGGCTGCTGGCATTGCAGTTTTAAGTGCATCTTATTGATTCGCTGAGCATACTTCTCAGATGTGTAATGGTGTTGCTGGGATTAAGAAAGCTACAGATCAGACCGATAGCAGGCCACCAAACAGTGATGGTGACCTTTTTTTTGGTGCAGGTTTGGTGTTGGGAAGTGCTTTGAAATATATTTTTAGTCCAACCACAGAGCTGGTCATTGCCTATTGGTTGTCATATAATATCCACTTTTCATCACACATCACAATCTGATCAAGAAATGGTTCATTTTTGTATAAAATAAGAGAAGATGACATTTCAAAATCATGATTTTTTGATTTCTGGTTGGCTTATAAGGCACCTGCTTATAAAATTTTTCACCTTTCCAATTTGCTTCAAATGCTGAGTGACTGTAGAATGGTCGACACTGAGTTCTTCGGCAACTTTTCAAGTAGTTGTAAGAGGATCAACCTTGATGATTTCTCTCAATTTGTTGTTGTCACCTTCCCATGGCTGGTCACTAGGCTCCTCATCTTCAAGACTCTGGTCTCAGCTAGAACCATCACTGGATTGTGTGTTATCTAGCTGTTCCTGGGCCAAATGCGTTGTTGATGATTCTAGTTGTCTCCCCTGCTTTACAACCTATTTTGAACTCAAAACTGCTCGAATTTGCTTTTTGTCTAATATCATTTCCATAGGCTAAAATAAATACAAAATAAACAGCAAGTAATAATTCATTAGCAAAATACATGACATGAGAAATATGCATTAAAATTATGTATAACATAATCACGTTTATTGAGAATGTATTCCAGTTCAAACAGCAAATATCAACAATGCAAAAATCACAGTTACACTTGCACCAACCTAATAGATGTTCATTTTTAATTTCAATTTTTGAGCCCTTTCAACTTGTACCCTGAACTTGATAATAGCAAATAAAACCCACTTTGTTGCTGTTTAATCAATTTCATAAAATGGAGAAAGTTGCAACATGTGGCTTTTGTTTAAGCCCATATTTTTTCCACTAAATGGGTCGAGAAGACATCTTTTTAATACAATTCAGGGGCATTCATCCTGCTTCACTCTCACTGTAACCTTTGAGAAGAGTGCTAATATGTCAAAGATGAGGATACTATTGATCAAACAATTTTGGTGAGTTAAGTTTTTTTATAATTCTGGAAGAGATTAAAGTTTAAGACTTCCAGTTTCTGGTTCTGCATCACATATAAGGAGCTTGGAAATTACCAGTCTTCCTAAAAAAGGAAAGAGTAAAAACTGAAGAGACTAAAAAAATCAACATCTCTTTTTGGGTCTGTAAGGGAGGTGAGACACAAGCACTGTCCCCACGATTGAAGAGTCAGGCAGGAACAGGGAATGGAGACCTGGGAGTGGAAACCACCTCAGGAAAACTGTAATTGAAAAATTGCTGGTGGCTTAGTGTCCAACTCTGTGTGGACCCTATGGGCTGTAGCCCCTTCAGGCGCCTCTGTCCATGGAATTCTTCAGGCAAGAATACTGCAGTGGGTTGCCTTCCCCTTCTCCAGGGGATTTTCCCCACCCAGGGCTCCAACTCACATCTCCCACCAGCTAGATTCTTTACTGTCTGATCCACCAGGGCTTCTTTTTTCAATTCACTTTTCAGGGAGAACAACTCTGAGGATGAAAAACTAGACCCACTGACGGTGGTGAGGGGAGGAGAGGTGCACAATATTGTGAGATTTATCTCCAGGAGATTGGTCAAGTTTCCACAGTAAATGGGGGAGAAAAATATAGATCCCCTGGAGAAGGAAATAGCAACCCACTCCAGTACTCTTGCCTGGACAATTCCATGGACTGAGGAGACAGGCAGGCTACATATAGTCCATAGGGTCAAAAAGAATCAGACCCGACTGTGCGACTTTCACTTCTGGCAGGAGGGGGAGGAGTAAGGAACTATTTTAAGATGCCCAGAGCATTCTCTTCTTCTTAACAAGACCTGCCTTCAGGGGAAACTAGATAACTAGAGCCTGACTGACCTGGGGAAGGGAAACGCTTCAGCACCTCTAGCTATCATGTCTCACTTAAGAGTTGGGGGTTTGAGGGGATAGGGGAACTGTGGCTGAGAACCTGGTGAAGTGCAGAGGCACAGGCTCACTGAAAGACTGAGATTTAATCAGAAAAATAAAAACTGCTATCCCTCCCATGGCGTATTACTAAGGCTCTTTTTTATAGCGTTTTTTTTTACTTGGTACCTTATATTTGGCTGTCAAGAAAAAATGGGCAAGGCATATTAGAAGGCAAAGAACAATTTGAAGAGACAGAGCAAGCATTAGAACAAGACACAGTTGGGATGCTTTATCAATTCAGTGGCCTTTTTCATGGTTGTTATACCATGTACATTTTTGGATTTTTTTTTTCCAATTAATTGTTTCAAAAGACTATCTTATGGATGTCTCTTGAGAATGTGGGCATCATGACTCTCTCTCACCTACTTTAGGTTTGAAAAGCAATGACTTAGCAGCTGGAACAATACCAACGGCAGTCAAATGCTTTATGTTTTTGAGAGAAACTTGTTTTCTCCTTAATGTGTTATTAGCATTTCTGTTGTTCAGTTGCTAAGTTGTGTCCAACTCTTTGCATTCCACATGGACTGCACCTTGTCAGGCTTTCTTGTCCTTTACTATCTCCCAGACTTTGCTCAAATTCATGTCCATTGAGTTGATAATGCTATCTAACCATCTCATCCTCTGCTGCCCTCTTCTCCTTCTGCCCTCAATCTTTTGTAGCATCATGGTCTTTTCCAGTGAATCAACTCTTTGCATCAGGTAGCCAAAGAAGTGGAGCTTCAGTATTAGTCCTTCCAATGAATGTTCAGGGTTGATTTCCTTTAGGATTGACTGGTTGGGTCTCCTTGCAGTCCAAGGGACTCTCAAGAGTTATTACCATTAGCAAGATGTAATACTGATAACCAAAGAACAGCCTTAGGGTCTGACTTCATGACTTTGTCCTGCATATTGTAAACAAGAAAATGAGCCATGATTTATAGGTAGTTTAGCCCACTTATCAAAGCTGGGGATGGGGGGGTGAGTCATTTAAGGTCAAGTTCTTTTTTAACTATAAATATTATGTCACCTGACTGTTTAGCACATGTGGTTCATTTGTAATCAAAGAACAATTTTATTTTTTATCTTCTATGTCCATGAAAATCTGTTCAGCAGATTAAGGGGCAGAGTTGTTGACCCTTGATGAAATCTTGGCAGGCTTGACATTTCTTGTTAATCTCTGGTAACAGCAGTCTTATGGTTCTAGTCTTTTTAAATTACAAATACAATGTTAATTCATTAAGTAAAAATCTCACTCTGCATAGTAATATTTTAATCTTTGTTGAAGGGATGGTTGGATGGCATCACTGACTCAATGGACATGAATTTGAGCAAGCTCTGGGAGATGGTGAAGGACAGGGAAGCTTGGTGTGCTGCAGTCCATGGGGTCACAAAGAGTTGGACATGATTGAGCAACTGAAAAACAACTAGAGGAAGGTTCTACTAACTGTTGATAGTTTTCCTCTTCCTTACCTAAGACTGTAGCAGATGGAAACCTTTGATCTAATAAGGAGAAAATAGTATACTCAGCTTCTTTTTTCTATCCCTCTTCCTATCTCATTTCTTCTTCCACTCTCTAGCTTAACGAAAAAAAAAAAAAGAGACAGGTGGAGAGAAGGGGAAAAAATGACATAGAACAGAGAAACATCTTACTTGGGTGACATCTGGTGAAGCTGATTTTAAGCTTTTGGGGTCTGGTAGGTGTTACATGCTGATTTCTTTTTCTTATGGGTGCCTGTGTATGTATGTGTGTGTGTTTCTTGAAGATTCCATCACTAGCGACATGTTCAGTTCTATCACTCATGGTATGAGCAGAACAATCCATTTCCCAATCTACTGCTTTTCCTTTGGCCTCTGTTTTTCTGGTAGTCCACTCCACAAATAAACTATTGGTGCTCCCTACTTTTTCTCCTGGACTTAACACTTGGACTTAAAATGGCTCCAGTGTTGCTTTTTTTCTTTCTGGCATGGCTCAACACCTTGGACCTGACAGTCTCTCTATGTGAAGGCCAGTCCCAATAGAACTACATTTATTCTCCCACCCCAAGCCACTGGAAGATCCTCAGACATTCTCTGCAATTCCAAACTTCAGGGAATTGACATTTCAGGATCTGGGAGTAGTGTAATGGAAATCCCCATTCTGAGGCTTTAGATGGAAAAGTTGGGACCTTCCACACTTATTCCTTCCTTCTCGGGAGAGGCCGGGGATTTCTACCAATGGGTGCATGCATTCTCAGTCACTTCAGTCATGTCCAACTCTTTGTGACCCTGTGGACTGTAGCCCACCAGGCTCCTCTGTCCATGGGATTATCCAGTCAAGAATGCTGGAGTGAGTTGCCATGCCCTCCTCCAGGCAATCTTTCCGACCCAGGGATTGAACCCGTGTCTCCTACATCTTCTGCACTGATTGGCAGGTTCTTTACCACTAGGACCACCTGGGTACCAATGAGTCTTCTCAGAAATTTACTCTCCATATCTTGACCCAGCTTATTATATATGATTTGCTTGAGGAATCAAAGAATTATTGACACTGAGATTTTCTTTATAAATGCTGTATATGGTCATCTGTCTTGCATTCATTTCTGTATTTAATGTGTATCATATTTTTGTCTCAATCGAAATAGAAAGGCTTACGTTTTCACATTCTATAACATGTACGTTTCCCTGGAGTATCTCCTCTTAACATCTCACCAAGAACCAGGGATAGGAACATTCTTTCAGAGAATTCTTTCAGAAAATTCAGATACACATTTGAAATTGTCCCATTTCATTATGACCAAATTGATTGTTAATTAGAAAACAATAGCTTAGCTTTCCAAATCCAATTTTCCATAGATTTTGGATTATTTACTAGAGAGAGGAAAAAGCTGTTTGAAATAACCACTATAAAAAGATAAAAGTCTGGAGGAAAATATTGAGCCTTCCTATAGGAATAGGTTTCCATGAATTGAATCACAAGGGTTGCATTTACTTTATAAGGTCTCCAGTAGGTCGGATAATTTAGATAAGCTTTAGGAACCAAATGGCAATAGAGTGCACTGAGTCTGTCCTAATTAATGATTCTGGAAAATACTTCCTAACTCCTCTTTAATTGGCTTTCTGTACCCAAGCATCATAGTTTACTAAATGGACCATGTGAGTTAAAGCATTGCTGTACTATCTGGACATTCATTTTAGTATATCAGACTTTACTAGCTTTGTAGGATTTACAAAGTTAGGGCATTTGAGGCATTAATAACTGTGATACTATTTTATACAGTTAATTATTTTTGGCCTCAGTGGTATGGTGAAATATTGTTTCTTTTCTGCAACGTGTGCAAGTTTTGGGGCTATAGATTATAGACTTCTTTTATCCCTTAAAGGTGAGTTACTATCAAAATTGAGACCACAGTTTTATACATTTATGCCTATGTTTACCATATTTGCATGCTGAGAAGTTATTCTATGAAGAGATTTTCTTTTGAAGTTTTTCTATTAGATTCTGTGATTTTCTTTTTCAGAAAAATGCAATCTTAACACTTCATATGAAATGGAAATGGAGTCTGAGGGCTTTAGGGACTCATTTGAAGAATTGAATACATATGCTGTTTTTATAAAAAGAGACTCCTAGAAGATAGTTGAACAACTAGTTAGAAGGTTCCTGGGTCCCCAGGTGACCATGTGAAGCAGATTACCAAATCCTGCCCCCAACATGCAGTTAACTATGACATATTTCATGATTTTCTCAGAACTGAGAATATACTATATAGTTATAATGCAACCAATGCCACTTATAAGCTGTATTTAAAGGCTAGAATTTTTAAATATGTGAGAATACATGAACTGTTTTGCATTAGCCACTGTAATAGTGCTCTACTAGTTGAATATGTTTGGAAACAGTATGGCTGTGTCTTACCAAAGTTGTGTTCTAGTGAACTGAAAAAACTTTCTGGTCAGAAAGTACAGGATTTTAACAGTGAGAAATGATTGCAGTTGTAAAAAAGTAGAAGTATATAGGGAGGAAGTTGGGTTATTAACATAGTAATAACAAGAACTGAAAATTAGTGGCACATTAAAGAGATTCTATAAAACAGTGAATCAAATGCCTATGATCATCAAATAATTTAAATATTTAGAAAAATATATACTCCTGGGCCTCCAACCAGACTTACTATATCAAAATTTTCAACATGCTTACATGAGAGTGGTTTTAACTTTGTGGTGCTTAAATGGAATAGTTGTTGAAAGTTCTTAGAACAATGTCTAGCATAAGTAAGTATTCAACAAATTCTGTATTGTCATTGGTATTATTGAAATTCCTGTGCACATTAAAGCTTGAGAAACACTGCTATAGAAATGGATTATATGGTGTGATTACCATTTTTATAAGTCAATATTGTTATATTCAAAGGAGAGCAGCTGACTAACTGAATAGAGGATCAAAATACTTTAAAAAGATGGTCTCCTTTATCCTTGAGAAACTTTCAGTGGGCAAAAGGATGTAAAGTTCACCTCTGCCTTTTCATTTCCATAAACAGCTTACATTGACAATGGACCAATTTCCTGATATTAATCAGTACAAAGAATACAAGAAGAAATTTTTTTTTTTGATAAGTTAAACTTGGTTTTAGTTAACACTTGAGTGGTTAGTGAGCTCTCTCTCTGGAGATATCTGAAGGTATTAGTCTATGGCTCACAGCTAGATAGGCACGCGAATTTAGGTGTCAACCAAATAGAAATGACTGTAGATATATGATACTTGAAATAACAACCAGAGAGAATTTGTAAAATCGTAAAGTTGAGAAATAGATTCTAAGATTAAGAACTGGGGGACACACAATTTTAGGGGAAGGAGGAAGAAGACAGGATTAGATAACATGACTGAGAAAAGGTTAGTCTGAGACTGAAGAAGGGAACAACAGAGCGCAATGTCCTGGAATTCAAGAAAGTTTCAGAAAGAGATTGGGCAGTAGTTAAGAAATTTTACAGATAGTATACTGATATTTTCACTCTGTAGTGAAAAGTTCTTTGCCTGAACTTGTACAGTCCCTTTCCTGTGCATAAGACCATGACAATTTATTTGGCATTTCCCATACCTAGCACAATATCTTTATTTAATTTCTTCAAGATTCATTGAGGCTTTATTGCTGGATGGAAACTATAAGTCTTGGGGAAGCTGGGATGACTCACAGTATTTCTTTCTACATAATTTCTTATTATGTCCCTAGATATCTGCGATATTCTTGTTAAGTGGGGAAGAAACTGTGTCTCGTACATTTTAATCTGGCTTGTAGTAAGTAAACAGGATAAAAAGTTTATTGTTGAACTGATGGGTCCATATGATAGTTGATCAGTCATGTCAATTACATCCTTCATCTGTAGTCTTTAACCTTCATTACTTGAGTACCTCCCCTTTTGAGATCTTAGACTTGACATTGTTCTCTGTGATCATAGCCTTCTTATTTCCCAGTAACTTCACACTCTTAGTTCTTACTAAGAACTTACTAAGTTTTTACTCTTATTTACAGAAATTTCCCTTTTTTTGTATTCCTCTGTTCACTGAGTGCTAACGCATTTGTGTGTTAATCATTCTCCTGGTTTTCTGTTTCTGTCTGATCTGGATATTTAGTGCGTGTCTCCAGTGATACATTACTCAGTGCTGGGGTAGCATACTATTCTGGATCTCTCTGACCCTTTCTCCTATTTTATGGGTGGTCTGCTAAGCATTGCTGAAGAAAGCTGTGAAATTGTGCTGCTTTTTGGTTACTGCTGTCATGTTTTTCTAATGTTGACTTGTATCCTTTTCTATTTAAAAATTATTTTATTCATCTCTTACTATTCATTATAGCAGCAGTTTTAATACCTTTTTAGCCACCTTAAGAAGGATCCAGAAAAGGCGTTTATATTTACCATTTTTGAGAAAATTCAGTCCACTTGATGTGAAAGTTTTCAATTTCTGTTCCTTATATTTCAAAATGTTTTCTTCACTCATTCTCTACTTGTATATTAAAGAAGCAACTCTCTTCCTTTATAAAACTAATTGCCTTACTCTGCTTTTAGTAATTCAGTCACTTTTTGTTTAATACCAAATATTGTTTCATTAATAATCATTTTTCTTTGGAATTTTCAGTCATTCTCATAGACTCATACTTTCTTCTCAGTATGTTAAGAACTCTTATAAACAACAAATCTTTCCTCTGACCTTCTTAAATTATAATCTCTATTTTCATCTATAGACTTCTTTATGCTCTATTTGCTGTATCTGCTCTCTTACTATTTTAGTCCCCTAAAATCTTCCTACTTCTTACCTTTTAGCCCCCTTTATTTACCTATTCAGATGTCATGAATGACTTCCTCACTTTTAAAACCAATATTAATTCTTATTATTAGTAACCCTCTTTTTTTTTTTTTTTCCTGGCTTGTCAGGAGCTTTCTTTTTCTTGACCCTCTACCCTTCTTCAGTTTTCTTGACACTTTGTTTTTATCTATTTTCCCTTCTGTTTCTTTGTTTAATTTGTTTATCTCTTCTCACTCTTTAGTTGTTTTTATAAAGGGAATTCCCCAAGATTGGGTTATTTCCTCTCATTTTTCTTTCTCTCTCTGGAAACTCATTTACTCAAATAGTTTATAGACTTGCCTTAGTTTGGAGGGCCTTCAAATATTCAAATATTCCTCTCTAGCATCTCATCAATATGCTGACTTCTAACATATTGTTAAATATATTTTTTCTTGTTTTTTTTTTTTAAACTTGTCTTCTCAAAAATATTATTCATTTCCTTTGATGTTGTTTCTTCTAGGCTTTACCATTTCCTCATTTAAATTTATTCAGTTATGTTTATGTTTCATTCGGTTTTCACTGTGTTCTTCAGATTGGACAGCTTGTGTTGATCTATTTTTAAATTTGTTGACTCGTCTTTCTTTTGGTTGTTAAGCCCATCCAGTTAATTTTTAATTTAAATTACAATTTTCAGGTATTTAGTTTTTTTTTTCCCCATTTATTTTTTATTAGTTGGAGGCTAACTACCTTACCATGTTGTAGTGGTTTTTGTCATACATTGTCATGAATCAGCCATGGATTTACATGTATTCCCCATCCCGATCCCCCCTCCCACCTCCCTCTCCACCCGATTCCTCTGGGTCTTCCCAGTGCACCAGGCCCAAGCACTTGTCTCATGCATCCAGCCTGGGCTGGTGATCTGTTTCACCCTAGATAATACACATGTTTCGATGCTGTTCTCTCGAAACATCCCACCCTTCTCCCAGAGAGTCCAAAATTCTGTTCTGTACATCTGTGTCTCTTTTTCTGTTTTGCATATAGGGTTATCGTTACCATCTTTCTAAATTCCATATATATGCATTAGTATACTGTATTGGTCTACAGTCATCAAGACAGTATGGTATTGGCACAAAGACAGAAGTATAGGTAAATGGAACAGAATAGAAAGCCCAGAGATAAATCCACGAACCTATGGACACCTTATCTTCGACAAAGGAGGCAAGAATATACAATGGAAAAAAGACAACCTCTTTAACAAGTGGTGCTGGGAAAACTGGTCAACCACTTGTAAAAGAATGAAACTAGAACACTTTCTAACACCATACACAAAAATAAACTCAAAATGGATTAAAGATCTAAATGTAAGACCAGAAACTATAAAACTCCTAGAGGAGAAGACAGGCAAAACACTCTCCGACATGAATCACAGCAGGATCCTCTATGACCCACCTCCCAGAATATTGGAAATAAAAGCAAAAATAAACAAATGGGGAAATTTCTGCAGGGGCCAAAGGCAAGAATGAAAGATAGAAGTTTAGGTAAGATGCTTGAGTGCAGGTTAGAATGCCTGCCCATGCAGGGACACACGAGATGTGTGTTTGATCCCTGGGTCAGGAAGATCCCCTGGAGGAGGAAATGGCAACCCCCTCCAAAATTCTTGCCTAGAAAATTCCATGGACAGAGGAGCCTTGTGGACTGCAGTCCATAGGATTGCAAAGATTCTCGGACACAACTAAACACTGTATATATTATATATATATATGATGTATATGTGTGTATATACATGTTATGTTTGTATATATACATTGACCTTAGGGAAATTTTTGAAGCCACAGGAACAAGAATGAAAGATAGAAGGTTAGTTAAGATGCTTGAGTGCAGGCTAGATAGGATATGCTGCTTTGGATAGAATGTTTGCTGTGGAAAGAACTAGGACAAGGGATTCATTTACGTTGCATTATTTCCTTCCTTTTATCACCTTTCTAAAATGTTTCTATTTTCTTCTACCTCCATTTACAAATATCATCTTCTTAAGTTTCAGTAACATATATTTACTTATTTCACCTTGTAGGTAGAATTCCCTTAGAGAAATACTTTGTATTTTATTTACCCTCTTATCTGCTATGTTATCTAGGATAGTGACTACATTCATTCATTTCTTCATTTACAGATATTTTGCTCTTAGCATGTTTCAGGTTATTTAAGCACAGTAGAGTAACTGCCAAGAAAAAAAGACATAATCCCCACTTTTGTAGAGTGTCTCATCTCATAAAGGCATTTATCTGATAATATAAACTAATGCCAACTGTGAGTATAATGGACACCATGTCAAAGAGCATCCATGATGCTATGAAAGCATATAAAAGGAGCGGCTTCCTATTGAGCTGAGATATGGAGGAAGAATTAGCTTTAAACAAGGGAAAGAGAGAGGACATTTTAGGCGGAGAGAAGATGTGTTGATCTTGTGAACAATTGGATGCATCTGAGCAATAGAAAGAAGGCAACGTAGTTGGAACGCAGAGAAGGGGATGTAAGGTAAAACTGGGACAGTAGGCCACTTCTAGCCAATTTAGGGCCTTATAAATAGTGTTAATATTTTAGTCTTTCAAAAAGTCTACAAATAATAAATGCTAGCAAGAGTATGGAGAGAAAGGAACCATCCTACACTACTGGTGGGAATATAAATTGGTGCAGTCACTATGGAGAACAGTATGGAGTTTCCTTAAAAAACTAAAAATAGAGTTATCATATGATCCTGAAATCTGACTTTTGGGTATCTATCTGTAAAAAACAGCAACTCTTAATTAGAAAAGATATATGCACCTCAGTGTTCATAGCAGTGCTACTTACAATAGCTAAGACATGGAAGCAACTGAAATGTCTATCAACAAATTAATGGATAAAGATGTGATACACATAGTGGAATATTGCTCAGCTATAAAAAATGAAATAATGTCACTTTGGAGCAACATGGATGGATCTAGAGCTTATCACCCTAAGTGAAGTAAGTCAGACAGAAAAAGATATCATTTGATAACACTTAAGTGCAAAATCTGAAAAAACGACACAAATCAACTTACAAAACAGAAACACTCATTTACATATAAAACAAACTTATGGTTACCAAATGGTAAAGGTAGGGCAGGATCAATTAGGAATTTAGGATAAAGAGACACACACTATTATATATAAAATAGATAAATAACAAGGACTGACTGTATAAAACAGGACTATATTCAATATCTTGTAATAACTTACAATGGAAAAGAACCTGGAAAAGAATATATAACTGAATCACTTTGTACATCTGAAGCACTGTAAATCAACTATATTTCAATAAAAAAGTTAAAACATTTAGTCTTTATCCTATTAGTATATAATATGTTTCTAATAGTTATTTACTTAAAGAACAAATCTGAGTATTTTAGTAAGCAATGAGGATAGAAGTAACATGAGAAAAAAAGATTAACTAGGTGAGATTTGGGGAATTGGATTGAATTAGAAATAGGATCCATGATGTAAGGTGGTAAGAAGGTAGGCAGTGTTTGAAGTGCAGGGTTTGAAAATAGAGCAGAGATTGGTAGTGAGAAAAGTGAAGACTGTCAAGAAGCTATAATTTTTAAACACAGATGACTACTAGTGCTATTGGGCTGTGAAGTTGAAGGATATTTGCATAAACTAAATTCAGGGTTTCACTTTTCTCCATATTTTATGTATTATGACTGTAAATGGCATGTCAGGTGTCCTCAAGAATTTTCCGTGGTTTGATAATTCTCTTGGAGGACTCGCAGAACCCAAGATAGAGTTTATACTCACAGCTACATTTTATTACAGCAAAGGGTTTAAAAAATCATCAAAGGGAAAGGTGTATGGATCAAAGTCTCAATGTAACCAGATGTAAGTTTATAAAGAGTCCTCTTCTAGTAGAGTCACAGAGGATGACATTTAGCTCCCCAGCACTGAGTTGTGATGATTGTTTGAAATGTTGTCTATCAGGGAAGCTCATTAGATGCAGTGTCAAGAATTTTTACTGGGGGCTGGTGATTTTGTCACTTTCTACCTAGGCTATACCAAATTTCTAATCTCCCAGGCATGAAATATATATTCAGCTTAAACTACATTTTTTAAACAGACTTTAGGCATGGTGAGTGACTCATCAGTTCTCAGAATGGTGGAGAAATCCCCTTTAAGTCCAAGCTCCCAGATGCCAGCCAAGGGCCAACCTTGCAAGCAAGACTTTTTAAGCTCTGCACAGTGGTGATAATAGAATTTGTAGATCATCCTTTGTTTCCTAATTCTTTGTGCTAATTTATTATTTATATAATATATTCTTCAGCAGCCTATTATCTGTATGTGTGGCTTTCATTTGCTTCATACATGGTGTCACAGACTCTTGACTTTTTGTGCTTTTGAGTTATCTTATTTTTTCACTTCTTTTCTAACAGTGATCTTGTTTCAGGACATAGTTGGCTAAGCTTGGATTTTGTGGAATTCTATCTTGTATTCCACTCATTTGTCTAATCTCTTTTCTAGTCATTACATATTGATCTCATGTCATATCTAAGTTTCTTTGAAGGTTAATGGGAAAATCATCCTTCACTTTGGAATATCTTTTTATATAAGGTAATTTATTCCTAACAATGCATAAATCTACCAAGTCTACCTGTATCTGGTTGGTCTTAGGAGATAATATCAATGAGAAGTTGTAAAATTTAATGAAAGCTCATAAAGATTTATTATTAGTTAAAATAATTCTAGGGTGGAAATGTGTTATTCAATAACAGCGTACACTGTAAAGAAACATACACAGACTTTTTTTGTTTTTACTGGACCAGTCTTGCATTTGCTGTGTGTTGATTTCCCCATACTAACACAAAATATTAAGAAGGTTGTGGTGACCAGAATTGTGTTGTAACATTCTGTTGTTTGGCTGTATTCTTGCTGTATTTTAACAAAAGAATTTGTGTGTTATCCTATCTTTTGTATTAGTCCATACTCAAAGCCAAGATTTTTTTTCTTATTCCTAGAAATTGTTTCTATTCACTGAGCCCATTCAAAACATGTTCCAAGGACCAGTAATGTTGGGATTACCTGGGAGTTTGTTAGAAACACAGAACCTTAGGCCTAGCCCCAGACCTGCTGAATAAGAATCTGTCTGAGTGGATTGTGTGTGCCATGAGCCTGGAGCTAGCATGGATGCCTTGTGCTGCCACGATCTCTTTTATTCGGGTTATCTGAAAATGTTAGAATTCTATCACTTATAGCTGAATGAGCCCTGTCTAATATAAAAATTAAGCAGAGAAGAGGAAACTGAGGTGGCCTACTTCTTGTGACCCTCCTAGTCATAGGTCCATATCTGCTTCAGTTTGCACTTTATCCTTGAGGAAACCTGAGTCCAGACCTCACTGCTGCTTGGGCCGCTGCTGTGTGGCTGAGGGTCTCAGAGACACTCTGCTGGCATCAGATAACCAAGGATCACCACAATTCACTTTTCCAGTGAAATAATCCATTCATTGAATTAGAAAGGAGAAGACAAGATGATGGAATAGAAGGGCTTGAGTTCACCTCCTCTCAGAGAAACACCCAAATCACAACTAACTACTGAACAACTATCTACAAAACAGACCGGAACCTACCAAAAAAGATATTCTACATCCAAAGACAAGGAAGAAGCCACGCGAGATGGTAGGAGAGGCACTTTCACAACATAATCAAATCCGGTACCCACCAAGTGGCCTACCCACAGACTGGAAAATAATTATCTCACAGAGGTTTTCTTCACACAGGATTGAGAATTCTGAGTCCCCATATCAGGCTCTCCAGCCTGAGGGCCTGGCTGAGGAGGAGGTCTCAGAGCATTTGGCTTTGACGAGCAGTGGGTCTTGTGTGCAGGCGCTCCAGAGGACTAGGGGAAACACAGACTCTGCTCTGGGAGGATGCACCCAAGATTTCATGTGCTCCGGGACTCAGGCAAAGCAGTGACTCTGTAGGAGCCTGGGCCAGGCCTGCCTGAAGGTCTTGGAGGGCCTCCAATATAAAATAAAAAGTAAATTAAAAAATAATAATCTGCTTTTCACCAAAATCCCCAGTTGATCCATACACATATTTTAAATTTGGGAAGTATTGTTCAAAACTCCACCATTATCCTTGTTATTATGCTCATTGTCAACCTGTGCCTGTTTCATCTGGTCATGCTGGGAATAATTAGCATGTTAGTCAGGGAATTAAAAAGGTCTGTGAACTAATGAATTGGTTATGCCTGAAAAATTCTGTATATTGCCTTAATTTGGGGAGTGTTGCTGCAGCATCAACTATAAATAGATCTATTGTTTCTCTCATAATACTGTTTGCACTCAGAGCTCTAGGCAAATGCATGAAAAATGCCTTTAGCATAGTATCATCAACCCCAACACTGAGGCCCCCTAGCTAAAAGTCTGCCAGCTTCACCTCTGTTGATTTTAGGCAAGCAGCTGGGCCATTGATGTTGTTGCTGTTTTTTAGTTTTTTATTGGAGTATAGTTGATTTACAATGTTGTGTTAGTTTTAGGTGTACAGCAAAGTGATATATATATTTATTTATATATTTCCATTACAGGCTTTTACAAGGTAGTGAATATAGGTCACTATATTTATATATATATATATATGTATATTTATATTTATATTTACATTATAAGCTATTACAAGATAGTGAATATAGTTCCCTGTGCTGTATGGTCAGTCCTTATTGTTCATCTATTTTGTGTATAGTTGTGTGTATATACTAGTGTGTTTCTCTTAATCCCAAACTCCTGATTTATCTCTCTTCCTGCTTTGCTCCTTTGGTAACAGATAAGATTGTTCTCTATGACTGTATGTTTCTGTTTTGTAAGTAAGTTCATTGATATCACTTATAAGATTCCACAAATAAGTCATATCATATATTTGTCTTTCTCTGACTTCCTTCACCTAGTATGATTATCTCTAGATCAATCCATGTCACTGCAAATGGCATTATTTAATTCTTCTTCATGGTTCAGTATGGGCCATTATTTAAACTGGAATTTTTTCAAAAATTTTTTCTCCCTTTTCTTCATCAGTAGCTGCTTGTGCCTAGATTCCAGGATAGAAGAAGGAGGGCCTAATGTCTTAGGAAATTTAATGATGCTCTCAGCTGTGTCCGGAAATATATTCTGCTCAAGAATAAAGAGTAAAAAGCTACTTCTCTATCCCAGTCCCACAGTTGGACAACCTGCCTGCATCTCTGATTCTTTTTGCCTTTTATTAAAAACCTCTTTTTGTTTCTTTCTCTCTTTAATTCTTCTATTTCTAGCCACTCGTTGCTTCCCTTAGCCAATTCAACTTAAGCTTTGTACTCCTTTTTTAGGTTTAAAGTTTAAGTGGCTCAAATTTTTCACATCCCAAATTCTTGATTACATAAAATTATTACCCTCCCAATTAAAATGCAAATAATTATGAGAAAATAATTTATTAACATAGAAATCAAGCTTCATATAAATTATAATTTAAACTCTGAATATTATTATTCAGGGTTTTCTACAAAGATTTTAATTAACATTGGAATTTGATCCACATATTGAACAAATTTACTTATTAAAATAGAATTCATAAGTATTGAGTTGATTTATACTGAAGGGAAATATTCTGTTTAGTAATTTGAATTCTATTTCTAAGATAAACAGTTTTACAGTTGTCTAAGACTAGGTGAAGTTGGACTGTGAAGAAAGCTGAGCACAAAAAAATTGATGCTTTTGAACTGTGGTGTTGGAGAAGACTCTTGAGAGTCCCTTGGACTGCAAGGAGATCCAATCAGTCCATCTTAGGGGAGATCAGTCCTGGGTGTTCATTGGAAGGACTGATGCTGAAGCTGAAACCCCAGTACTTTGGCCACCTCATGCAAAGAGTTGACTCACTGGAGAAGACCCTGTTGCTGTGAGGGATTGGGGGCAGGAGGAGAAGGGGATGACAGAGGATGAGATGGCTGGATGGCATCACTGACTCAATGGACATGAGTTTGAGTAAACTCTGGCAGTTGGTGATGGACAGGGAGGCCTGGCGTGCTGTGATTCATGGGGTTGCAAAGAGTCAGACATGGCTGAGAGACTGAACTGAACTGAACTGAACTGAAGACTAGGTGAATATATGCAAAGTGATGGTATTACAACAACTAAAAGAATGGATGGATCTGATTTTTTTCCACCATGAATTTATCAGTTTAGTTCAGTTGCTCAGTTGTGTCTGACTCTTTGTGACCCCAAGAATCACAGCACGCCAGACCTCCCTGTCCATCACCAACTCCCAGAATATACTCAAACTCATGCCCATCGAGTCGGTGATGCCATCCAGCCATCTCATCTTCTGTCATTCCCTTCTCCTCCTGCCCCCAGTCGCTCCCAGCATCAGGGTCTTCTCCAATGAGTCAACTCTTCGCATGAGGTGGCCAAAGTACTGGAGTTTCAGCTTCAGCATCAGTCCTTCCAATGAACACCCAGGACTGATCTCCTTTAGGATGGACTGGTTGGATCTCCTTGCAGTCCAAGGAACTCTCAAGAGTCTTCTCCAACACCACAGTTCAAAAGCATCAATTTTTTTGGTGCTCAGCTTTCTTCACAGTCCAACTCGCACATCCGTACATGACCACTGGAAAAACCCATAGCCTTGACCAGACAGACCTTTGTTGGCAAAGTAATGTCTCTGCTTTTTAATATACTGTCTAGGTTGGTCATCACTTTCCTTCCAAGGAGTAAGCGTCTTTTAATTTCATGGCTGCAGTCACCATCTATAGTGATTTTGGAGCCCCCAAAAATAAAGTCTGACACTGTTTCCACTGTCTCCCCATCTATTTCCCATGAGGTGATGGGACCAGATGCCATGATCTTAGTTTTCTGAATGTTGAGCTTTAAGCCAACTTTTTCACTCTCCTCTTTCACTTGCATCAAGAGGCTTTTTAGTTCCTCTTCACTTTCTGCCATAAGGGTGGTGTAAGCTGCATATCTGAGGTTATTGACAGTTCTCTCGGCAATCTTGATTCCAGCTTGTGCTTCTTCCAGCCCAGCGTTTCTCCTGATGTACTCTGCATATAAATTAAATAAGCAGGATGACAATATACAGCCTTGACGTACTCCTTTTCATATTTGGAATCAGTCTGTTGTTCCATGTCCAGTTCTAACTGTTGCTTCCTGACCTGCATACAAGTTTCTTAAGAGGCAGGTCAGGTGGCCTGGTATTCCCATATCTATCAGAATTTTCCACAGTTTATTGTGATCCACACAGTCAAAGGCTTTGGTGTAGTCAATAAAGCAGAAATAGATGTTTTTCTGGAACTCTCTCGCTTTTCGATGATCCAGTGGATATTGGCAATTGGATCTCTGGTTCCTCTGCCTTTTCTAAAACCAGCTTGAACATCTGGAAGTTCTCGGTTCACGTGTTACTGAAGCCCGGCTTGGAGAATTTTGAGCATTACTTTACTAGCATGTGAGATGAGTGCAATTGTGAGGTAGTTTGAGCAATCTTTGGGATTGCCTTTCTTAGTGATTGGAATGAAAACTGACCTTTTCCAGTCCTGTGGCCACTGCTCAGTTTTCCAAATTTGCTGGCATATTGTGTGCAGCACTTTCACAGCATCATCTTTCAGGGTTTGAAATAGCTCAACTGGAATTCCATCACATCCACTAGCTTTGTTCATAGTGATGCTTTCTAAGGCCCACTTGACTTCACATTCCAGGATGTCTGGCTCTAGGTGGGTGATCACACCATTGTGATTATCTGGGTCATGAAGATCTTTTTTGTACAGTTCTTCTGTGTATTCTTGCCACCTCTTCCTAATATCTTCTGCTTCTGTTAGGTCCATACCATTTCTGTCCTTTATTGAGCCCATTTTTGCATGAAATGTTCCCTTGGTATCTCTAATTTTCTTGAAGAGATCTCTAGTCTTTCCCATTCTGTCATTTTCCTCTATTTCTTTGCATTGATCACTGAGGAAGGCTTTCTTATCTCTCCTTGCTATTCTTTGGAACTCTGCATTCAAATGGGAATATCTTTCCTTGAATTTATACTATTCTCTAAACAGCAGGGTACTTTTTGTTACTACTTTCCCTTAAAATGCTGTTTTATTAAGTGAGAGTAAACTGGATCTACTCAGTGTAATTTTGCTGAAGTCATTAGTCCTAGCCCTAAGCTTCGTATTATTTAAAATTTGTTATGAGTATTAGATGAAATTGGAAAAAAATGTGTTTAACTCCGGTAAGTCCCCTATATTCAAACCTTCAAATTGCAAGCTTTCAAAGATGTGAACCTGCACTCACATGTCCAGTCATGTAAGTTAGCCTATGTGTCTGGCGTTCATTGTCACATGTGTGCATCCTAAAACAAGTGGTTGTGCGTTTGTGTACTTTAACATGCAGTACTGTATAGAGTACGGTATATTTGTTTCAAGCCCAGGATGTCCAGAAGCAAGCATAAGAACAGTGGTGATGTACCTGTTGTCACTATTCATGACATAGGAAATGGCAAGGAGATTTTCTTTATTTGAGGAGGCATTATTATTTTTGAGGCATAGGACCTGAATGTAGAGAGTACATGGTGTTGCACCAGCCATTCAGAATTCAATCATGTGTTATCACGTCATCAAGGATGAGAAAAAAAGAGCTCCTACCCAGACATCGTTGGATAATTTTTTCAAGAGGCTAGATAGAATTGAATCCAGCAAGGGAACCAGAACCTGTTTCATCAAGGTCAGATGTGAGTGAAATTGCAACTTGCTCTCTGTCTCCCACCTCCTCTCCCTTCTCCAGTCAGTAACTCTTTTTGCCTGTTGACTCGGTGCCAGTCCCTGTATGCCAGTTGTTGTACTGTATTATTGTCCTTTTCAAGATCCTGTACCATAAGATTAAAAATATTTTCCTTATTTTTTGTGTTTTTTTTTTACAATGTATTGTTTGTGTGGAAAGTATTATAAACCCATTACAGTGCAGTACCATATAGTCAATTATGTTAGTTGGGTACCTAGGCTAACTTTGTTGGCCTTACAAACAAACTGTACTTATGAACATGCTCTTGTAAATGGAACTCATTCCTATGAAAGGCACTTACTGTATTTCATTCTCGACTATATTGAGAACTCACTATGAGAACAAGAAGTTTTATGAAAAGTAACCAAATTCATTCAGGACATGTCAAAAATAATTTTTAAAAGCTTTGAAACATGCTGTACTTTATAATTTTTAATATGACCTTTACACCCATTCTTGCTATTCTAAACTGTTCTAAAGTTCATGCTGTAGCTTTATATGTGTAAGATAATGAAGTCATTAGATACGGTACATGTATGTCTAAAAAAGAGAATGGAAGGAAAACTTTTCTTAAATCTCTCTTTTTGTCTTGGGGACCAGTTTGATAGAGTGCTCCACTAAGCCTGTCTCCAATCTCAAGTCAGATAATAAAAATCCCTCCCACGGATGGAAGATGACTAGGAATTGCAAATCTAAATTCCTTCAGGGTTGGGCAGTACTCTAAAGGAGGTAGACTTCTGAGCTGGAGGATTGTGTGGCAAATGTGACACACCTAATTATGAGAAACAGAACATGCTTAAAGTTATGGCTTTCCACAAAGTATTTACAGTTTTTAAAGTCCAGATGCCATCTCCCAGTCAGCGATCATTTTTACTATAAGAATAATTGCCTAATAACAAAGTCAATGTTCTATATTTATCAGTTTAAAAAAAACTCAGCTAGAAAGTTAACCGGATATCAGATTTTCATGCAGAAGGGGGATGAGTTTTGTTAACCTTTGCCTTCCCTTAATCAAAAGTAACCATAATGACAATAAGACAGTAATTGCAACAGTTGTGGCAACTGTTCTTGGTAAGAATTGCAAACCTTATCCTTTAATAATCTGAAGCGAACTAATGCAGAGGACATCTGAAAGCTCCTGTTGACAGTCATCAAAAGTTAGCATGTGGTTCAGTAAACTGGCAGTGTAAGTCAGAGACAGAAGTATGGGATCCAAGACTTTAGACAGGAATTCCACTCTAACCATATTGATTGTGTGTATGGGCATTTAGTCACTAAGTGGTGTCTGACTCTTTTGCAACTCCATGGATTGTAGCCTGCCTGGCTCCTCTTTCCATGGAATTTCCCATGCAAGAATACTGAAGTGGATTGCCATTTCCTTCTCCAGGGGACCTTCCAAACCCAGGGATTGAATTTGTGTCTCCGGCATTGTAGGCAGATTCTTTACCTCTGAGTTACCAGGGAAGCCCAACCATACTAACTAGATGTGTTAGTAAATTTAATTAATTATGTAGTAAATTTAATTAATTATGTAGTAAATTTAATTAACTACCTCTGTGCCCAAGTTAATTGTTAGGTACATAACATTGTTAATAAATATTATATAAATTGAAACAGCATCTTCTTAGGAGGGATGAGCCCTGGCATCAGACCGCCTGGCCTTGTCATACTTTGGGAGAGTTTTTTAATCTTTCATGTTTTGTTTTCCCTCTCTAATGTAAAGATAATAAATACAGCTTAGTCATAGGGTTGTGTGAAATTTAAATAAGATAGTATGAAGCTAAGTACCCTGAATATAGTAAAATTATTAAATAAATGAAAGTAAATTATTAGTAAACAGGCAAATGTAGTTTATCCATGTGCTGTTAAAATTATTCTAAGCTTATTCTAATTTATAAAGCTCAGACTTAATGAACTATGAAATAATAAGAAATATATCTTGGTCTCAACTCCTCATTTCTTACACAGAGCTTCTAAAACTTTGTATGTCAAGGTACCAGTAGAATCTTGTGTTCTAGTATTTTATCTTGACATAGAGTTCCTACAACTCTTATACTTTCCTATGTTATAGGAGCATGTGACACGGAGCCCTTAAATCCCTTGAAATTTTCTGAGTGATAGGAAGTTTTGATTGCTGTTCTAGTGAAGCAAATCTTTGTGGGATCCTGCCTTGGGACTGATCACCAGAAAGATTTAAGTCATGATTAAGCTTCATTTGTGATGTTCAAACCAGGAAAAAGTTGATGAAGTGAGTCCAAGTGACCACAGTGATTTCCTAGGCCATACCAACAAGGCTTCACACTTCAGTCACTTAAAATTTTTTTTACAAATATAGAACCCTAGGCTCCACTCTATACTTCCTCAAACTGTACATCTGGGAATGGTTCTCTTAAAGTTCATGTTTCTAGAAAACATGAATCTACAGATCTATGAATTCAGAAATGATCGTCAGTTTCCCTAGTTAGCACCTACTGTATCACAATTTCTCCAACTAGAACTGAACAAAGTTAGGTTTTGACATATTATTATATATAGTTACCATTGAGTATATACCATGATTTATTTTTCCAGGCATTACTTTCATAATTCAGAATAGAAGTATCATGGTTACAAATGTACAGACTTTGCAAAGGGGTAGATTGCTGATTTATTTACAGTAGCTTAGGTTTCCATATTCACTTAGAACATTTCTCATTAAATATTAAATATATTAAAATAAGCAGGCAAAATATTATCAACTTCCAATGTATGGTAGTGTAGTGTCATGTGTATGTACATGTGTATTTATACACGTACATGAATATTTATTGTTTCAGATATGTTCTCAGTAACTCTTCCTCTTTGTTCAGAGAAGACGTCCTGCACTATGACTCGAGCAGTGGTACTTAAAGAGATGGGAATACCAGACCACCTGACCTGCTTCCTGAGAAATCTGTATGCAGGTCAAGAAGCAACAGTTAGAACTGGACATGGAACAACAGACTGGTTCCAAGTCAGGAAAGGAGTACATCAAGGCTGTATATTGTCACCCTGCTTATTTAACTTATATGCAGAGTACATCATGAGAAACGCTGAACTGGATGAACCACAGCTGGAATCACGATTGCTGGGAGAAATATCAATAACCTCAGATATGCAGATGACACCACCCTTATGGCAGAAAGTGAAGAGGAACTAAAAAGCCTCTTGATGCAAGTGAAAGGAGAGTGAAAAGTTGGCTGAAAGCTCAACATTCAGAAAACTAAGATCATGACATCCGGTCCAATCACTTCATGGCAAATTGATGGGGAAACAGTGGAAACAGTGACAGATTTTACTTTTTTGGGCTCCAAAATCACTGCAGATGGTGACTGCAGCCATGAAATTAAAAGACGCTTACTCCTTGGAAGGAAAGTTAAGACCAACCTAGACAACATATTAAAAAGCAGAGACATTACTTTGCCAACAAAGGTCCTTCTACTCAAAGCTATGGTTTTTCTAGCAGTCATGTATGGATGTGAGAGTTGGACTATGAAGAAAGCTGAGTGCTGAATAATTGATGCTTTCAACTGTGGTGTTGGAGAAGACTCTTGAGAGTCCCTTGGACTGCAAGGAGATCCAACCAGTCCATCCTAAATGAGATCAGTCCTGGGTGTTCATTGGAAGGACTGATGCTGAAGCTGAAACTCCAGTACTTTGGCCACCTGATATGAAGAACTGACTCACTAGAAAAGACTGATGCTGGGAAAGACTGAAAGTGGGAGGAGAAGGGGATGACAGAAGATGAGATGGTTGGATGGCATCACCGACTCAATGGACATGAGTTTGAGTAAACTCTAGAAGTTGGTGATGGACAGGGAAGCCTGGTGCATTGGAGTCCATGGGGTCACAAATAGTCAGACATGACTGAGCGACTGAACTGAACTGAACTGGTTCCTGGAAGGCTAGGAATACGGACTTCACTTTAAGGCAGACTGAATACTGGACAGTGATATGTGAGGTATCCTAGTATGTCTGGTTGTAGATTAATGACATTGGTTGAGAACCTTCCAGATGTGAAGAAGCAAACATGTTTTTTATACAGAATCATTATAAGAAAAATGTAGTTGAAATTATTTCTTTTTGTTTTAGAAATACTACCTCACCCATGAAGAATTTGTATTCCTTCAAATATTTCAAGTGTGGAAATATTTAGTTAAATCAATCAGCCTATTTTCCCTGGAATTAAGACTGGAAAGTGCAGAGAAGTCTGTCTGGTTGGTGATTAAGAGAGTAGACAGAAATATCCAGGAATGTAACAGAAGCAGTTAATGGTAAAGTCAAAGATTTACCATTACTGAGCAAACTCAGTCCAAAGAAACCTAAGACCCAACAGCATCTAAATCAGCAATGACAAAAGAAACTCAGCACCTCAACATCAATACTTACGAAGAGAAGTGAGAGAGAACACTGCTAGGAGCGTCACTGACAAAACCTCCATGAGAAGTGTGGATGGAGAGGGAGATACCTTAATGGCCAAGCATTAGAGGAGAACTGCTGTGTACCCTTTAGTAAACCCCTATTATTAATCCAGTCTTTCTCTTCATTTTAACTCAAAAGTATTTAACAAACACACACACACTTTCTAATATAAAACAAGATATAAAAAACATGAAGCCTTAGGCTAAGATCATACTTGGCCTTCGGCTAAGATCATACAAATATTATATCATTACCAATCTGTATTCTGTTTACCTGGGTTCGGGTAGGTGATATCAAGGGAGGTGATTGACTCTAAGGGACAGAGGAAATGTTTTATGGTGCTGGAATTTTTCTGTATTTTTGTAGTGATGGTTATATAACTGTGTGCAATTCCCTAAATCAATCAATTTATACACTTAAAATAGGTGGATTTTATCTAGAGTAAATTATACGTCAGTCAGTTCAGTTGCTCAGTCATGTCTATTTGCGACCCCATGGACTGCAGTATGCCAGGCTTCCCTGTCCATTACCAACTCCTGAAGCTTGCTCAAACTCATGTCCGTCAAGTTGGTGATACCATCCAACCATCTCATACTCTCTTGTCCCCTTTCCCTCCTGCCTTCAATCTTTCCAGCATCAGAGTCTTTTCCAATGGGTCAGTTCTTCCCATCAGGCAGCCAAAGTATTGGAGCATCAGTCCTTCCAATGAATATTCAGGACTGATTTTCTTTAGGATTGACTGGTTTGATCTCCTTGCAGTCAAAAGGACTGTCAAGAGTCTTATCCAACACCACAGTTCAAAAACATCAATGCTTTGGCACTGAGCTTTCTTTATGGTCCAACTCTCACATCTATACATGACTACTGGAAAAACCATAGCTTTGAATAGAAGGACCTTTGTTGACAAAATAATATCTGCTTTTTCATATGCTACAGTGTCACTGACAAAAACTCCATGAGAGGTATGGACGTACCTCAATAATGAAGTCTAGCAAGAAAAAGAGGGTAGAGAACCCCTTTACATTTAGGAAAGTAAAACTTTGGAACAGATGGTTGTATGTCAGTGGAAGGGCTAGTTACACTTTAACTCTTGAAGAGAAAGGATATTTCAAATTATTGGTTGAAAAAAATTGTATACAACCTAATAACATAAGTATCTTATGGAATTTATACCTCAGGTAATTTGTGAAGGAGACTGAATTCTTTATGGAGTACATCTCCAAGAAGGATTAAGTAATTTGCTTGAGGTTATAGAAAGAAAGAGACACTGAAACAATACAAGAAACACAAATTCTTTGAAAGTTAAAAGTAATTTGGGGAACAAATACTTTTTCTGATTCTCTGGTAGATTAGTTAGAATAAAGTTATTTACCTTCTCATTAACTGGAGATAAGTAGAATTTCAATTTCTAAACTTCAATATTTCAGAACTACCTAGCACATTACATGTGTTATTGACTTCCATTTCACAGGTTAAGTTGCAGTTTCTGTTTCATGATTCCCTCCTTTCTTGCCAGGACTCAAAATCAGTTGTACAGTTACTGCAAATTTCAGTCTAGCTGATAGATAGGCCCAGTAAGTGCATTTAAAAATAGCAAATGGTCAAATGTGACCTTTGGATTCTGACAGCTGAGGGGTAATTGCACTGAAATCATTACCCTTCCAGGGAGAAAAATGATGCTGAACATTGACCCCCTGCTTAAATAAAATGGGGTTATTTTTTCCTTCTCTGGTGAATCTTTTGACACTTTGATGCCAAGTGTCATTACTTCTGTCTGGCCTGTGGATAACTGAACTCTATGTAAATGTGATTCAATAAACTGAACCTGTCATGAAATATTTATAACTTTTTTGTTCTTTGAAGATTTTGAATTTTACTTGTAACCATATTATTAATGAAATGACCTATATAGAAGATGCCACAGTATATCATATTTATTTTGTGCAAGTACAGTTGTTCTGATACAAGTGTATATTTTCAATCTTTTTTTGGAATTTAAATTATATCCAGTGGAATGTCAGATATTTGGTCAACCATGTGGGTATCATCTTTTATAAGCCTTAAATGTTTTGAACTAAAATTTAAGAACAAAACTGAATCAGATTATGAGAAACATGTACAAATAATAAGTTAATATTTAGTCAATAATAACATATATTATTAAGTTATAGTAATGATAGTCAATAATAATAGCAATAATAATTTATTCAATGCCTATGTATGTACTAAGTGCATATATAGTAATGAAATTTTACTTTCTAGTTCAAAGAAATTTTCCTCATTCTTATTTACATATCGTATTATTTGTGTATCATATACATATGTCAGATATTTGTATATGCTATGAACTGAGTGTATCCCCCTGAAATTCAGATGTTGAAGCCCTAATTATCAATGTAATTGTCTTTGGAGGTGGAGCCTTTGAGAAGTAGTGAAGGTTAGATTAGGTCATGAAGGTGGGATCCTTGTAGAGACAGGGGATCTCTTTTTCTTCCCTCATCAAAGCACCAAGGGAAGGATACATAAGGATGTAAGGGGAAGACAAGCCTCTGCAAATCAGGAAGAGGGCCCTTACCAGACCCCTAACCTGTGAGCACCTTGATTTTGGGCTTTCTAGCCTCTGAAATGGTGAGAAATAAACTTATAGTTGTTTAAACCACCGAGTGCATCATATTTTGTTACAGCAGGATGCGTTAACTAGAACAGTATATGTATATATTGGATAGCTATTTTTATTGAGTACTTTCTATGTGCTGAGGCAGAAATCTAAATGTTTTACATGTAGTACCATATTTCATCTTCACCACAAATAGATGGAATAGGTGCTGTTATATCATTCAATGGTAATGAGAAGGAAACTGAGGCATAGAAGATTAATTGGCTTCTCAAATTCACCAAGCCAGTTGAACTCAGATAACTATCTCAGATCTTAATATCTTTGCCACCTGTCATATTTGGTAAAAAAAAAAAAAAGAAAGTTATGTCACTGAAAGGAAAATGTAAAAGTAATTATTTAAATTTCAAAAATAAAGCTTCCTATATAATTGCTTTTATTTTATTTTTTTTAGAAATCAAAAAAGATATGAAACTATAATTGGAAGAATAAACATAATTAATAATCAGAATGAGAGTAACTATTCAATAAAAGTACATTATACAGCTTGGTATCACATTAAAACAATTCTAATATTGTAAAAAAAATACTTCATTTTTTCAGTCATTAACTTAGAAGGATAACTAACATGGGTTAGGTATCTTGTTTGTACCATATAATATATAACACATTTAACAGACCTGAGAAATAACTATTAATATCCTTGTACTACATATCAGGAAATAGACTAAACTTTTTGACATATTATTCAAAGTGATAGGGCTAATAAGTAAAATATACAAAATGCAAACATGTGTGGCTTCACCCTAATACCCACAATTTTTTTCCCCATTTATTTTTATTAGTTGGAGGCTAATTACTTTACAATATTGTAGTGGGTTTTGCCATACATTGACATGAATCAGCCATGGATTTACATGTATTCCCCATCCCGATCCCCCCTCCCACACCCCTCCCCACCCCACCCCTCTGGGTCTTCCCAGTGCACCAGCCCTGAGCACTTGTCTCATGCATCCAACCTGGGCTGGTGATCTGTTTCACCCTAGATAATATACATGTTTAGATGCTGTTCTCTCAAAACATCCCACCCTTGCCTTCTCCCACAGAGTCCAAAAGTCTGTTCTGTACATCTGTGTCTCTTTTCTGTTTTGCATATAGGGTTATCATTACCATCTCTCTAAATTCCATATATATGCGTTAGTATACTGTATTGGTCTTTATCTTTCTGGCTTACTTCACTCTATATAATGGGCTCCAGTTTCATCCATCTCATTAGAACTGGTTCAAATGAATTCTTTTTAATGGCTGAGTAATATTCCATGGTGTATATGTACCACAGCTTCCTTATCCATTCGTCTGCTGATGGGCATCTAGGTTGCATCCATGTCCTGGCTATTATAAACAGTGCTGCGATGAACATTGGGGTGCACGTGTCTCTGTCAGTTCTGGTTTCCTCGGTGTGTATGCCCAGGAGTGGGATTGCTGGGTCATATGGCAGTTCTATTTCCAGTTTTTTAAGGAATCTCCACACTGTTCTCCATAGTGGCTGTACTAGTTTGCATTCCCACCAACAGTGTAAGAGGTTTCCCTTTTCTCCACACCCTCTCCAGCATTTATTGCTTGTAGACTTTTGGATAGCAGCCATTCTAACTGGTGTATAATGGTACCTCATTGTGGTTTTGATTTGCATTTCTCTGATAATGAGTGATGTTGAGCATCTTTTCATGTGCTTGTTAGCCATCTGTATGTCTTCTTTGGAAAAATGTCTGTTTAGTTCTTTGGCCCATTTTTTGATTGGGTCATTTATTTTTCTGGAACTGAGCTACAGGAGTTGCTTGTATATTTTTGAGATTAATCCCTTGTCTGTTGCTTCATTTGCTATTATTTTCTCCCACTCTGAAGGCTGTCTTTTCACCTTGCTTATAGTTTCCTTTGTAGTGCAAAAGCTTTTAAGTTTCATTAGGTTCCATTTGTTTAGTTTTGCTTTTATTTCCAATATTCTGAGAGGTGGGTCATAATAAAAACTATATATGACAAACCCACAGCAAGCATTACCCTCAATGGTGAAAAATTGAAAGCATTTCCCCTAAAATAAGGAACAAGACAAGGGTGCCCACTCTCACCACTACTATTCAACGTAGTTTTGGAAGTTTTGGCCACAGCAATCAGAGCAGAAAAAGAAATAAAAGGAATCCAGATAGGAAAAGAAGAAGTGAAACTCTCACTGTTTGCAGATGACATGATCCTCTACATAGAAAACCCTAAAGACTCTACCAGAAAATTACTAGAGCTAATCAATTAATATAGTAAAGTTGTAGGATATAAAGTTAACACACAGAAAACACTTGCATTCCTATACACTAACAATGAGAAAACAGAAAGAGAAATTAAGGAAACAATATCATTCACCATTGCAACAAAAAGAAGAAAATACTTAGGAGTATATCTACCTAAAGAAACAAAAGACCTATACATAGAAAACTATAAAACACTGATGAAAGAAATCAAAGAGGACACAAACAGATGGAGAAATATACTGTATTCATGGATTGGAAGAATCAATATTGTCAAAATGACTTTACTACCCAGAGCAATCTATAGATTTAATGCAATCCCTATCAAGCTACCAACGGTATTTTTCACAGAACTAGACCAAAGAATTTCACAATTTGTATGGAAATACAAAAAACCTCGAATAGTCAAAGCAATCTTGAGAAAGAAGAATGGAACTGGAGGAATCAATCTGCCTGACTTCAGGCTCTACTACAAAGCCACAGTCATCAAGACAGTATGGTACTGGCACAAAGACAGAAATATAGATCAATGGAACAGAATAGAAAGCCCAGAGATATAATTCCTTTTAAACTTTGGCTATGTTTGTACTTGTTAAGAAATCATTTTTATTTTTAGGTTGTATACTCATCTTTTACAATAAATATTTAACAGTTTATCTAAATGTACATTGCAATGAAATTCTTTCTTTTTAATAAGATAACATTTTCCTTGCTCAATATTCTCTTATTACTGTTACCTAAGAACACTATAAAAAGAGCAGCAATTCCTTAACTCTAAGCTAGTATCCAAGGAGTGTCATGTTATTTCCATATTCAGCAACTAGTGATATCTGATAATTATTCCATTATAAACAATAATCATTTCTTAGCTTAAATTAGTCTTAGCATCTTGATTGTGAAAGTGAAAGTCGCTCAGTCATATCTGACTCTTTATGACCTTATGGCTGCTCAAATTATGACCAGTTCTTTTCTGTTATAGGATGTAACATGTAGAAATTTCAATTGCATAAAATGCTTTATTAATGATAAAAGCAGAGGTTCAAGCAGATAGTCATGTTTGGAATTGATATCAGATGTGTAAACAGAATTACTAAAATAAATAATTGAATGTTCCTTTGGGAGAATGCTTAGCTGTCAATCATTCATGATACTTACCTTGATACTTATTTTGTGTCACAACTAATTTGCCTTGGGAAATTTCTTTCTTGTAAGGAAAAAACCTTTTGATGCTGATAAAAGGCTTAAGTGAAAGGAGGAAAATATTTGTGAATCAATGAATCTATTCCTTTACACTTTTAGCTGTCAAGATTAGTCTTTTTTACCTAGACTTTTAGCAAATGGGATTGTACTTATTGAGATTCTTTCCTTGGTGTTAAGGTGGAAACTTAAAACATCAAGATGTACTTATAAAATACAAATACAATTGGTTAAGAAATGTTGCCAAGCAAAAATTTAAACTGTACAAAGTTCATGAAAATTCTAAATATTCTTAAGACATTGTATCTTAACATTGCATAGTTTGAAACATGGTACATGTATTTTAAATCTGGCTGTATTTTAAATCTTTTACTAAAGAGTAAAAATTTACTAAAAGGAGCTGTATTAGAAAACTTTTGATTTTAATTTTGCTAAGAAAAGAATAAAATAAGAATAGCAAACTAAATGGAATTAGTTAAAATAAAATTATTTCTAAAATGTAGAACTTAGAGCAGTTACTAATAAAACAAAATGTAATGATACTCTGAAATTTTGTTTTACATATTGCTTCAATCTATTTTCCAAAACAAATTTAAAATGCTGTCAAATAATTATTAAGCAAGTAATGACTAGTGTAGTTACAATGACAAATTGCCTAAATAGGATAATATGCTACAATTTTAAGAATTATGGCATAAAGCAGCCAAGAGCAAGCGAACTGACTCCTTTCACAAGAGTGCAAAATGCACTCCTGCAATATGAAACAATGACGTTCATTTTCTTTTTGCTTTCTTTAGACTGAGAAAATACCCTCTTAAATTTAGCAGAATAGGTTCTCATATAAATGCTAAACTTATAGATGAAAATTTCCCTAAATAGCTGGAACCATGTCTTACTTATCTTTATATTTAATGTTTCAGGTAGTTCCTGACATTCAGTAAATTCATGTGGAATAATTGAAATAAAACTGCATCATAGTACTATACTAAAATCATATACTCAATCATTTTATTTTAAAAAGAGAATTATGTAATAATGCAAAATTACTATTGGAAAATTTCTTATCTTTGAAAAGTATATAAATCTTGTATTCTTCTGATTTTGACTCAGCTGGCAACAGCAAGGCAAAAGTTAATCAATATAAGAAGCAGCTAATAAATAGTACATCATCCTATCCCTGAGTATATTTTTCCTTGCTTATGCATCTGCGGACTTTTGAAATGGTGATGGGTCTGTATTTCTGCATACCTTAATTTGTGTTAACCATTCTCTTTTCTACTTTTGTTAGGTGTGTAACCCTGACTTACTAATTAGATCAGTAATTATCATGGAAATTTACTACATCTCTTTGTTAGGAACAGTTTAGTGGGAAGACAGAGTGTATCAAGTGTCTGCATTTCTTGTAATTCATGTCAACATTTCCTCTAAAATATATATTTTTTTAAGTGAATCTGGTACAAGATAAGAACAGAGAGAAAATTCAGATATATTTAATGTGGAGGCACAGTTTGCTTCCAGAGTCTTCAAGAAAGTAACAATGTCTGCGCCTTGAAGGGCAGCTATGAGTATAGTAGAAGGGTTTTACACTTTCTTCCAGGCTCAATCATTCATGCACTTAGTTGTGTTTCTATGTTTTCAGAATTTTTATCAAGAGATGTGTCTAAAATGATTGGTCACAGAATTAAACAGGCAAGTGTTAAAACCTAAAAGTTTTCAAGATTGTCCTTAGAGTAATACTTGATTAACTAGATCATTAAAATCCTACCACATAATAATTAAACGTTAATTAAAAACAGACAATGACTTTTTAATTAAATTATCAGTGATTAAAAAAAACAATTTTGAGGAGTATGAGTACTTTAATTTCTGTTGGGAATGTAAATTGTTACAATCTTTGTATTTATCTGCATTTGGAGACTGACTGTATAAATAACTGTGCAAATATTCATGCTCTTCAAAATAGAAATCCTATCTTTAGAAATTTTTCAATGAAATCAGAGGCTGCTATGCTATTATAAAACTATTAAAAATAAGGTGTGAAGCTTGTTTAAAGGCATGGGGAAAATGCTCACAATACGACTTTAAGTATAAAAATATAGCATGATTAAATTCTAGATTAAATGTTGCCACATTTTATTCAAAACATATAAGAAAATACTAATTTTTGGTGTGATAATATTACAGGAATTTCAAGTCCATCTATGTTGTTGAAAATGGAAACATTCCATTCTTTTTAATGACTGACTAGTATTCCATTGTGTGTATATTACCATATCTTTTTTATTTATTCATCTCTTGATGGATACTTAGATTGCTTCATATTTTGGAAATTGTAAATAATACTGCTATGTTATCTTTTTTACATGGAGTGTATGTGTCTTTTCAAATTATTAATACTGTTTTTGTTTTTATGGATAAATAACCAGTAGTGGAATTGATGGATTATATGGTAGTTCTATTTATAGTGTTTTGAAAAACCTCCATACTGTTTTTCACCAATAGTAGTTTCATCAATTTACATTCTTACCAGCAGTGTATGAGGGTTCCCTTGTCTCCACATCCTCTCCAACTTTTATTATTTGTAGACTTTTTGATGATAGCCATTCTGACAGGAGTGAGATAATATATCATTGTGGTTTTATTTTGCATTTCTTTGATTAATGATGTTTAGCATCTTTTCATGTTCTGATTAGCCCTCTATTCTTTGGGACAATGTCAAGGGAGGACTTCTGCCCATTTTTTAAATTGTTTTTTTTTTTTTTTTTTTTTTGATGGTGAGTTGTTTATATATTTTGGGTATTAATTCCTTATTTGTTGCATCAATTGAAATTATTTTCTTCCATTTCATAAGTTGTCTTTTTGTTTTGTCAATGGTTTACTCTGCTGTACAAAAGCTTTTAAGTTTAATTAGGTCCCATTTGTTTATTTTTGCTTTTATTTCTTTTGCCTTGGGAGACATCTAAAAAATAATGCTGTGATTTATATCAGGGGTGTTCTGCATATGTTCTCTTCTAGGAGTTTCATGGCTTCTGGTCTTACATTTAGATATTTAATCCATTTTGAGTTTATTTTTGTATATGATATTAGATAAAGCTCTAATTTCATTATTTTATGTGGAACTGTTTATTTTTATCAGCACAATTTATTGAAGATACTATCTTTTCTCCATTGTATATTCTTTCCTCTTTGTCATAGATTAATTGACCATAAGTGTGAGGGTTTATGTCTGGTCTCTCTATTCTGTTCCATTTATCTATGTCTGTTTTTATGGCAGCATTATACTATTTTGATTATTGTAGCTTTGTAGTATAGTCTGAAGTTGCAGTAATCAGACTGTTTCTGAGGAAGAATACTTAAGGAATACCAAAGATAGAAGACAAAAACAAAATGCAAGGGAAATTGAAACTTCTGGCACCTATAGCTATATGAAAAATTAAACAAAGCCCAATTATTAGCCAGATTAGTGTATATCTTTACATTAGAGGCCTATTTACCACACTTCCTATGGCCCAATAACATGCATGGCATTCAACAAAAAAATCACAGGGCATCCTAAAAGCCCAGAGAGAATGAATTAGAAGACCTAAAACAATCATCAGAAATCAGACTCAGACATAACACAGATGTTGGAAGTAACAGACAGGAAATTAAAAAAATATGTATATGATTACATGTAGGGATCTAATGGAAAAGAAATGCAGAAATGGAAGAACAGATAATGCAATTGGATAAATGGAAAATCTCAGAAAGGATCTGAAGGAAAATGGTAGGGAATTTTAATATATATATAAAGCAAACAAATTATGTCTATCATGAGTTCATTAGAAGACATGATACAGCTAAGGAAAGAGTCAGTGTGCTTAATGATGCTAAGGAAAGAGTCAGTGTGCTTAAGAAATTTCCAGACTGAAATGTGAAGGAAAAAAGGATAAAAAAAGAAAAAGAAAATAAAATACACATACCAGAACTGTGGGAAAATTTCAAAAAGTGTAACATATGTATAATTAGTGTACCATATGGAGAAGAGGAAAAACAGCAGAAGAAATATTTTAAGTAATATTATCTGAGATCTTCCAAAATTAGCAACAGATGTAAAACCACTGGTCTAGGAAGTTCAGAACAGTAAAAAGGATGAAGACTAACAAAACAAAGCAAAATTGTGCCCAGGCATATCTTATTCAGACTGCTGAAAACCAAAGACAAGAGAAGATCTTGAAAGAAATCAGAGGAAAATGTTAACTATACCTTACCCATAGAGGAACAAGAACAGTTTCATTGCACTGTAATTCAGAAGCCATGTGAGTGAGAAGAGAGTTGAATGAAATATTTAAAGTGATGAAAGAAAAAATATTACCTTCCCAGAAATCTATATCCACTGAAATAATCCTTCAAAAGTGAAGGAGTTTTAAGACATTCTCAAACAAAAACTGGGAGTCTTCATATCTAGTAATGTATACCATAAACTCTAGGGTAACAACTGAAATAGTTTTAAAAGAAGTATAATTAGTAAGCCAAAAGGGTCCATCCTCAGTTCCTTAACAAGTGACCCTCACCATAGGGCAGCTCACAAAATGGTAGCTTTTATCATTAATGCCAGCAATGGAGACAGACTGCTAGAATGATGAAAGTTACAGTCTTTTGTAACGTAATCCCAGAAGTGACACTATGTCCACCTTAGTTATATTCATTAGAATCAAGTCACATGTCCTGTCCACTCTTAAAGGGAAGAGATTATACAAAGGCATGAATATCAGAAGGTGAAGATTGTTGGGGCCATCTTGGAGTCTCTCAGTCATAGTCATTGCTTTTCATATGTAAGGGGCTTTCTCTGTGGAAAAGGTTAATATTAGGGTATGAAAGGTCGAGTTGAGAAGGAAGTTTCCAATGTGTATTTGTTGTTCAGTCACTCAGTTGTGTCCAACTTTTTGCAACCCCATGGACTGCAGCACTCCTGGTTTCCCTGTCCTTTGCTGCTGCTGTCCAATGTGTGTAAATATTTTTAATTATTTTTACTCTCTTCAATTCCCTTTCCTATCATTAGTTTTCCTGACTTTACAAATTCCATGCCTTTCTTTCTCAGAAAAGAGAAATCACCAGCCTTGAACCATCTTTGTTTTTTCTATCATCTCTCTGGCTTAGATGGAAAGGAGCACCTCTTTCCTTTCCAAATAACATGCACTATCAATCCCCTTTCCTTTTTATTACCAAGTGTCTACTAACCTGCCAGTGTGACCATATTTAATACACAAAAATTTCTCTTCCTCCCAGATATTCTCTTATTTCTCAATTTCATTTAATTTTTAGGAAGTCTTGAATGTATTCCAAAGTCACTGATTTCATTTTTACCCTTCCCGTATACTCCCCAGTGTAGTACCATTTGGCTTCGGCTCCTAATGCTCTGAGGAATCCTTTCTTTGGAACATTATTTCTTATTTGCCAGATCCAGTGCTTTGTCAATTTCTAACCTAATTCACCATAATTTTTCCTTTGTTACTTGTTTTACTTGACTAAGGATATTGTAATATCCTCCTAGTTGGTTTCCCATTTCCCATCTGTCCTCATTCCAATACATCATTTACACTGAAGTCCTGTAAATCATATGGAGCTTGAATCATGTCACATGACTCCCCAAAATATTTAATGAAGCTTGGATCATGTCACATGACTCCCCAAATATTTAAAATTCAATGTTAGAAAATCTTAAATGTCAGGTTTTAAAACCATCATATAAATTGTTAAAAGCAATTACTTAAAAAATAATGAAATTGCCCCATAATTGTAGATATGGTATTCTTTGCCCTTTGGTGCCCATTGACCATTGAAGAGGTTCTAATAAATGCAATTTGTTCACTAGTCTATCAAACTTTTTATTCTTCTGACTCTGAAATTAACTAGTCATATTTCTTCAGATAACTCATTTCTCTATTCCTCACCTCATCTCTTATCCATAAAATACAGCAATTGCTTTATTTTATCTTAAAGGATTTTTGTCACTCTTAAAAATGACATTTTAAGTTACTTTGTATGAAACTGCTATTTTGTTGCATCTGATCCTAATCGATTATGAGTCTATAAGGTAAAAACTCAACTGCATAAGCATGTAAACTATGACCTTATTTTATTTTGCCCTAGTGTTGTAATTGAGCTCTATCGTTTCCCCCCCAAATTAGGCGTAATGCTTACTTTTCTCAAAGAAATATATTGGACATCTGTGTCTCTTTTTCTGTTTTGTATATAGGGTTATCGTTACCATCTTTCTAAATTTCATATATGTGTGTTAGTATGCTGTAATGGTCTTTATCTTTCTGGCTTACTTCACTCTGTATAAGGGGCTCCAGTTTCATCCATCTCATTAGGACTGGTTCAAATGAATTCTTTTTTAGAATTTTTCTTAGAATGTCAAGTTTAGATGCTGAATATATTAGCCAGGCACTCTTTTTTTTAATCATTATTTTTTTTCATTTATGTTTATTAGTTGGAGGCTAATTACTTCACAACATTTCAGTGGGTTTTGTCATACATTGATATGAATCAGCCATGGATTTACATGTATTCCCCATCCCGATCCCCCCTCCCACCTTCCTCTCCACCCGATTCCTCTGGGTCTTCCCAGTGCACCAGGCCCGAGCACTTGTCTCATGCATCCCACCTGGGCTGGTGATCTGTTTCACCATAGATAGTATACATGCTGTTCTTTTGAAATATCCCACCCTCACATTCTCCCACAGAGTTCAAAAGTCTGTTCTGTATTTCTATGTCTCTTCTTCTGTTTTGCATATAGGGTTATCGTTACCATCTTTCTAAATTCCATATATATGTGTTAGTATACTGTAATGGTCTTTATCTTTCTGGCTTACTTCACTCTGTATAATGGGCTCCAGTTTCATCCATCTCATTAGAACTGGTTCAAATGAATTCTTTTTAACGGCTGAGTAATATTCCATGGTGTATATGTACCACAGCTTCCTTATCCATTCATCTGCTGATGGGCATCTAGGTTGCTTCCATGTCCTGGCTATTATAAACAGTTCTGCGATGAACATTGGGGTGCACATGTCTCTTTCAGATCTGGTTTCCTCAGTGTGTATGCCCAGAAGTGGGATTGCTGGGTCATATGGCAGTTCTATTTCCAGTTTTTTAAGGAATCTCCACACTGTTCTCCATAGCGGCTGTACTAGTTTGCATTCCCACCAACAGTGTAAGAGGTTTCCCTTTTCTCCACACCCTCTCCAGCATTTATTGCTTGTAGACTTTTGGATAGCAGCCCAGAGGGATCGGGTAGAGAGGGAGGTGGGAGGGGGGATCGGGATGGGGAATACATGTAAATCCATGGCTGATTCATGTCAATGTATGATAAAAACCACTACAATATTGTAAAGTAACTAGCCTCCAACTAATAAAAATAAATGAAAAAAAAAAAGAAAAATATATTGGATATTAAAACATTCACTCAATTTTTAAATACAGAACATTCTCCTGTTCTTTAAACTAATATTGAGAGTTTAAGGTAGCTGTGAAGACATGATTTTCTGTCAGTTTGAACAGATTCTGACTAATCCACCTGACATTAATTCATTTAAGTCCTCTACTTATGAGCTGTAGAGAGGAAAGCTGGCAGAAAGTTCCTATCATAGCTGAAATATAGCTGCCAAAGTTTATTTTTCACACTGTCAGATGCAGAGTCTTATTCTTAGTGGGCCAGATATACCTTCACTATTCTTAGTTTTACAAGCGTATTATGGTGTTTGCTTTAATGAAAATGGAGTAGATTCTTGTGGTTTAAAAAAGGGTATTTTGCAATTGGGCAAATTTGCAGTTGGGTATTTGCAATTGGGCAAATTTGGGTATTTGCAATTGGCCAAATTTGTAATTTCAGTATTAACCAATCTTTGATAGTCGTCTTTATAGATAATTAAATTTAATTTTTAGGTAATCAGTATGAAAAAAATGCCCTCAAAGCACACTGTATTCTTTTTTTTGAACTATCTAGTAAGATATTTTTAATCACACAAGTAATGCACACTGTCCTTTTTTCATTTGCAGAAAATCTTTTACTTTTCCACAGTAGTAACAAATGTTTATCGGTTTTCACAATAAAGAGCCAGACAAAAAATAAAAGATAATTACAATTGCAAGCCATAATGGAAACATTATTAACCTAACTATGAAATAACTGCATACAATTTGGGGGGTTAAGTAGAGTGATGTGGTAAGTGGAAGTGCATACACGAACTTGTTCTCATTGCCCAGCCAGTCTATGTCTTTTGGTTGGTGCATTTAATCCATTTACAGTTAAGACAATTATTGATATGTATGATCCCATTACCATTTTCTTAATTGCTTTGCATTTAAGATCAAGAACTTTACAGACAAGAAAAAGTTAAGAGAATTCAGCACCACCAAACCAGCTTTACTACAACAAGCACACTGTATTCTTAGTCTTGTGCAAGCTGAACAGAAATCTTAAACCTCTTAAACCCTCTTTACATGTTGATCACCTACTTAAGTTCTTTTTACTGAGTTAATTGAATGTTTGTGTGATTTATGCCTCACATTTTTAAGTATCAAAAATACATAGCATTGCATACAATCTTTTTGTATACCAGATTATGACCTTGAGCTAAATGCCACAAAGATTTTGTGATTGTGTTTCCTGCACTCATCTAGTGTGGTGAACATCAGGGCAATAGGGAGTTTGGGGAACTATAGAGAGAAAGAAGACATGAAAAATATTGGTGCTGGAAATAACCAGTAAGCTATGAGTTCATTTAGTCACTGAATAGCTATTGATTATCACAAAGCTAACACTGATTGAAATTTAAAGGGACTTCTTCCTCAAGATACTTTATGGCCTTCTGCTTGAACATCGTTATAATAAAAATATGAATTTATCAGGTTGGCCAAAGTGTTCAATTGGGTTTTTCCATAACATTTTATAGAAAAACCTGAACAAAATTTTGAACCAACCCAATATAATAACTATGAAATGAATGTTCCTCCTATTAATATAATTGTATAGTGCACAACTTGTATAGATGCATAGTGTTCAATCCTGAAGGTGATCAAGAATAATTTTGTCCTTGACCTCAGAGAGAGGCACAAAAATAAGATATATAAAGAAATAGTTATGCAATCAGATTAAATATTATTTGGGAAAAGAAAAAAAAGCACCAAAAAGAGAATGATAATTTAGAAAGAGCTATTAGAGAACGTCTCTTTTGCCAGGAGATATTGATATTGAGATCTCAAAAATGAGAAGAAACCAGCCATGTGAAAAGTTTAGGAAAGAAGAATGAACCCTATATATAGAGGCTATGATGCATGAAAAAAGCAGTTATATGGGAGCACCTGAAAGAAAGCTAGGTTGGCCTAGGAAACAGGAGAGAAAACCGAATAACTGGAAATAGCTACATGTCTAATGACAAGAAATGGTTTTATAAATTAAATTATGGTCTATTTGTATAAAAGAACACAATGTAGCCACTAGTGAGCATGTTTCTAAAGGCTATTTTATACTATGTAAAATTGTTCATTATAAGTAAAAAGCAGGATATAGAACCACCATATATATACGGATATATGTTATACAATTTCCCAATTTCATTATGTCTGAAAAAATAGGCTGTATAGATGTATTTAAAGCAAGTATCTGTGGTGGTGAGATTATGAGTGATTTAAATTTTATTTTATTGATGTTTAATTACTTTTTTAACCCTTGAAGTGTTTTAACATGTATACAAGAGACATATGTAAAATTTTATTACTGAATTGTCGTAGAATAAACTAACTATCCTTCAATAAAGGAATGGATTAATAGACTGTTTTATTGGTGCAATAGAATATTCTTTATCAAATCAAATGGAAAAGAAGAAACTAGAACATTCATTAATATAAATATCAAAAGCGTAATTTGGAAGCAAACTAAAATTAGGTACAAAAATGTAGCTGAATGTGATAGCTTATACAAATTTAAAACCTATTTTCTATATTATTTATAGTTAAAGTTATATATGTGAATGTTTCAAATTACATGTAATAATGATACTCCCTAGTTTCACAAAAATGAAAAATGATTATCTCAGGCGGGAGGGAAGAGAAATGGATAAGACAGTGGCTTTAGCTACATTTATAATTTTATTTTTTAAATATATTAATCTGAAGTAAATATGGTAAAAATTAACACTTTAATCTTGTACCCTTTTTACTATTCTATATGTTAAAATGTTTTTTAAAGCTACATTTAAAAATTCTTATATTAAAGATGTTAAAACTCATAACCACATGGATATTATTACTTAAGTAATAACAAGGGAAGATAAATATTGGAGCATCTGAGGTCAACATAATTTAAAAATTTCACAGTTAAATAAAATATTCTGAGGAGAACATACTGAGGAGAATATAAAGTACATATGCACATATGCACTTTACTTAGTTATTAGGAAAATGCCCAGAAAATCATCATTCAGATAAAGAAATAGAACATTATAGCAGCTAGAATTAAAATGAGCTTGCTGCTGTTTCATTGCTACATCCTCTTGGACTCCTAGCAACCCCATGGACTGTAGCTGGCCAGGCTCCTCTGTCCATGGGATTTCCCAGGCAAGAATACTGGAGTGGTTTGCCATTTCCATCTGCAGGGGATCTTCCCAACCCAGGGATCAAACCCACATCTCCTACATTGGTAGTGGGTTCTTTACCACTGAGACAGGGAAAATGAGCTTAGGTTTTCCTATTTTTGAACTTTTTGTTAGTGAAATTGTATTTTTGTCCATATGCATGCATGTCTGTATACATATATTCTTTTGTTGCTGTTTTAGCTCAGTATTTGTGTGTGTACGATTATTTATGATCCTGCATTAGGTGTCATCTCATTTTTATTGCTATATGGTATTTATCCGTTTGCCTGTTAATGGACACTTGGGTTATTTCCATTTTGGGCTACATGAAGAATGCTGCTCAGCAAATTTATACAGTGTATTAACATATCTGTTGTGCATCCTAGTGCTTTTTACTTATAATGAACACTTTTGCATAGTATAAAATCCATTTCATTTGATATTGTGTTGATCTGCGTAGTTCAGGAAGAAATAACTGAGTTAATCAAAGACAATTTAGCAATCAATAAGGAAGGATGTTTCTTAGTTTATTGGGTATTTGTGAAGTGAAAGTGAGTGAAAGTCACTCAGTCACGTCCAACTCTTTGCAACCCCATGGACTGTATAGCCCATGGAAACTTCCAGGCCAGAATACTGGGGTGGGTAGCCATTCCCTTCTGCAGGGGATCTTCCAAACCCAGGAATCAATCCCAGGTCTCCCACAGAGCAGGCAGGTTCCTTACCAGCTGAGCCACCAGGGAAGCCTGAGAATAATGGAGTTGATGGCCTATCCCTTCTCCAGCAGATCTTCCCATCCTGGGAATTGAACCTGGGTCTCCTGCATTGCAGGTGGATTCTTTACCAGCTGAGCTACCAGGGAGCCATATTTAATGATTAATGATATTTAACCAGAATTTGGAACTACAAATACTGGCCAAAAATTTTGGGTTTTTCTATAATATTTTGGGTTTTGGCCAATCCAATAAAATAATCCCAAGAAAGAATAGATAGATAAGGATATGAAGGAGTGAGCAAAGTAAGACGTGTACCCACAGAATTTAGTTAATTTTACTATTTTCTTTGATGATAAGTATGAATAGAAATATGGTCATTTATGAAAGGTGGATAACTTTTAAATATTTATAGTTATCTTTGAAAGTGTGTTTGGAGCTATAAGCTGAATGTGGAGCTTAATGTAATATAGTTGTGTTTGGGGTCTGGAATTTAAATCAGGTAAAATATAAATTTTATAAAGATCTGATTCAGGAATTTACTCCACTTTCCTCTCCTGAATTTTTATCACTCTCTTCTTCGGTTTACACCAACTGAATTATTTGTCTGTAGGATTAAAGAAAATTACAGGCTAAACATTCTTATCCTTCTGAAAATACAAATGCTATGTAAAAATTTAGATTTTTAAGGAATTTTTCCATTATGATTCTGACTGCATTTAAAATAAGCAGAGACCTGAAAGAGACACGTGCACCCCAATGTTCATCGCAGCACTGTTTATAATAGCCAGGTTATGGAAGCAACCTAGATGCCCATCAGCAGATGAATGGATAAAGAAGCTGTGGTACATATACACCATGGAATATTACTCAGCCATTAAAATGAATTCATTTGAACCAGTCCTAATGAGATGGATGAAGCTGGAGCCCCTTATACAGAGTGAAGTAAGCCAGAAAGATAAAGAACATTACAGCATACTAACACATGTATATGGAATTTAGAAAGATGGTAACGATAACCCTATATGCAAAACAGAAAAAGAGACACAGAAATACAGAACAGACTTTTGAACCCTGTGGGAGAAGGTGAGGGTGGGATATTTCAAAAGAACAGCATGTATACTATCTATGGTGAAACAGATCACCAGCCCAGGTAGGATGCATGAGACAAGTGCTCGGGCCTGGTGCACTGGGAAGACCCAGAGGAATCGGGTGGAGAGGGAGGTGGGAGCGGGGATCGGGATGGGGAATACGTATAAATCCATGGCTGATTCATATCAATGTATGACAAAACCCACTGAAATGTTGTGAAGTAATTAGCCTCTAACTAATAAAAAAATAAAAAATAAAAAAAAATAAAATAAGCAGAGAATAATAGGTGAATTACCAGCAAATCAACTGGGGTAGAATATTCCAATTTCTGTGGTAAATTGGAAAGCAGAATTTATCTTTGATGCAGTTAATTTTAACTTTGATTTATGAGTAATATATCTAAGATTTTCTTTGTTTTGTTGTAAAAAGAATGTTTTATTGTAAAGAATGGTAGTAACAAAATGTTTTTGACTTGGGTGATGGGCATGAGGACATTTATGGTACTTTTATTTTTCATCTGTGTTTGAATTCCATAATAAAACGTTAAAAAATATATAAAGCTATGTTTGAGGAAGTTATGTGTTAAGGGATTAAAAAATATAAAAGTTTAGTTAATATACATTTCTTCCGGGTAAGAAAACTACTTGGTAAATAAATATGTTTCCCTTCTCTCTAACCATCTCTATTCATTTAATTCAGCATTCAAACATCTATTTGTCCAATGATGCCATATATACTGAGCCCTCACAAATGGTGTGCATATCACTGGAGAATATTGTGTTTAAGGAAAGGCCACAAAATCACAGAATTGTGGAGCTCAAAGAAAGCTTGAGGCTTATTTTTGTTGTTTTACAGTTGCTAAGTTGTGTCTGACTCTTTTGTAACCCCATCAACTGTAGTCTGCCAGGCTCTTCTGTCCATGGATTTCCCAGGCAAGAATACTGGAGTAGGTTGCCATTTCCTTCTCCAGAGGATCTTCCTGACTCCGGGATTGAACCTGTGTCTCCTGCATTGGCAGGCAGATTCTTTACTGCTGAGCCAATGAAGCTAAGGCTCATTTATCCTAACCTATTTTCATAAATGATTACCCGAATTCTCAAGAGATTAGGCAATTTCACAATGTTTTTAATGACAGAGAAACATGCCCAATTGGTAGAATGTTCTCATGTTATATGTGATGGGTTATATGGACAGACTTGATACAACAAAAAAATTTGCTGGACTCCATCTACTGCAATAGTGAAAGACTGACATATTAGTGATAATAGAATTGTGCTTCCCTATATTTATAAAAAGTCATTTTCTAGCTACAGTAGACTGAATCCATTGAATTTTTCTGTAACATCCAATTCTGCTAATTTAAAGGTTCATCTTTAAGTGCTATGGAAAAAACGGTTTTATAGATGGGGGGATGGTAAGAAAGCATGCATTACAAACCCAAATAACTTTGGCAGATTTACCTCAAGGATTTTACTAGAAAAGGTAGTTTCTGTGGGATAAAAAGTATTTTGACATGAAAATATCTTAATAACTCTGTAAAGTTGTCAGTTTTTCTTAGGGGAATTTTCTCTATCAAGATAAATTACAGTTTTGCCTTTTTGAGGTTTCAAAATGAGGGTTTTAAGGCAACAAATAGCTGGTGGCTAGAAAAGCAGTAAACTTGCTCTGCCTTAGTTATAATTATATGAAAGATACTGAGAACTTTTGCAATGCCTGTCATAAAAAAAACGTGTGTAACTTGGAAATAAAATAAGTTAAACTCTTTTGTTTGATGGATATCTGAGGCCCAAACCTCTACAAATTGCAAGTTGTGTGATTTGGGACAAGTTACTAAACCTCTCTGTGCCTGTTTCCTCAGCATATACATGAGTTTAATAATGGAAAGTATTTCATAGGATTTGAGTGAGGATTAAATGACATCATGTAAAGTTCTTAGGCGAGTACTTGACAAGCTGTTCAGTACTAGTTAGTATTAGTAAGCGTTCAGTACTCTTAGTACTAGTATTATTTGATTCAACTATATAACAATTTGTGATAGAAACATCCTTTAGCTAATCATTATTAGTTAAGTGAACTAGAGGACTGATTTTCTTTCTTCCCCCCAGTTTTATTGAGTATAATTGACAAACACAATAAGATGTTTAAAATGAAATTGTGATGATTTGACATATGTGCACACTGAGAAAGGATCTGTCCCATTTAGTTTTTGAATGTGTGTATAACCTCACATATTAATCTTTTTTTCCTAAGAACATATAAGTCCTACTGCTTCAGGAGATTTCAAATTTACAATAAAGTAAATAGTCACCATGTTATACATTAGATCCTTCAGTTCAGTTCGGTTCAGTCGCTCAGTCGTGTCCAATTCTTTGTGACCCCATGTACTGCAGCATGCCAGGCTACCTGTCCATCAGCAACTCTCAGAGCTTGCTCAAACTCATGTCCATCCAGTCAGTGATGCCATCCAACCATCTCATCCTCTGTTGTTCCCTTCTCCTCCTGCCTTCAATCTTTCCCAGCACTGGGATCTTTTCAATGAGTCAATTCTTCACATCAGGTGGCCAAAGTTGGGAGCTTCAACTTCAGTATCAGTCCTTCCAATGAATATTCAGGACTGATTTCCTTTAGCATTGACTGGTTTGAGCTCCTTCCATACAAGGGACTCTCAAGAGTCTTCTCCAACACCACAGTTCAAAAGCATCAATTCTTCAGTGCTCAGCTTTCTTTATAGTCCAGCTCTCACATCCATACATGAGTACTGGAAAAACCATAGCTTTGACTAGATGGACTTTTGTCAACAAGGTCAAAGGTCTTTGCTTTTTAATATGCTGTCTAGGACTGTCATAGCTTTTCTTCCAAGGAGCAAGTGTCTTTTAATTTCATGGCTGCAATCAGCATCTGCAGTGATTTTGGAGCCCAAAAAAGTAAAGTCTGTCACTGTTTCCATTTTTTCCTCATCTGTTTGCCATGAACTGATGGGACCGGATGCCATGATCTTTGTTTTTTGAATGTTGAGTTTTAAGCCAGCTTTTTCACTCTTCTCTTTCACTTTCATCAGGAGGCTCTTTAGTTCCTTGCTTTCTGCCATAAGGGTGGTGTCATCTGCATATCTGAGGTTATTGATATTTCTCCTGGCAATCTTGATTCCAGCTTGTGCTTCATTCAGCCTTTATTGTTTGTAATTAGATCCTTAGACTTTATATATCTTATAGCTCAAAGTTAGTACCCTTTGACCAACCTCGCTGTAATTTCCCTACCTTCCATCCCCTGGTAACCAACGATCTACTCTTGTTTCTATGATTTTGACTTCTGTTTTCTTTTCCAGATTCCACATGTGAATCATACCATGCACTATTTATCTTTGGCTTATTTCACTTAGCATAGTGCCCTCAAGTTTCATCTGTGTTGTAGTAAACAGCAGGCTTACCTTTTTTCCCCATGGGTGAGTAATAGTCCATTGTATACATATGGCACATTTCTTTATTCATTCTTCTACTGTTGACATTTTAGTTGTCTACTGTGAATAACACTCTAGTGAGTATGGGAGTGCAGATACCTCTTCGATTTCCTGTTTTCATTTCTTATGGATGTATACCTAGGAGTGAGACTTACTGATTCATATGATAGTTGTATTTAAAAAAAAATTAAGGAACCTCCATACTATTTTCTGCAGTGACTGCACTGGTTTACATCTACTAGCAGTGCACAAATATTTCCTTTTCTTCACGTCCTCCCCAACACTTATTTTTTCTTGTCTGTCTGATAATAACCCTTCTAACAGGTATAAGGTGATATCTCATCATGGCTTTGATGTGCATTTCCCTGTTGATTGCTTATGTTGAACACCTCTTCATGTATCTAATGGATTGGTAAAAATGTCTATTCAGTCCTTGCCCATTTTTAAATTGGATTATGTTTTTGCTATTGAGTTGTATGACTTTGTTGTATTTTTTGGATATTAACCCACATCATGTCTATGATTTGGAAATGCTTTCTCCCATTTGGTAGGTTTCCTTTTTATTTTGTTGTTGATGGTTTTGTTTGCTGTGTAGAGCATTTTAATCGGATATGATCCCATGTATTTATTTTTTCTTTTTTTGACTTTGCATTTGGTATCAGATCCAAAAGTCATCACCAAGACTGATGTCAAGGAGCTTACTGACTATATTTTCTTCTAGGAGTTTTATGATTTCATGTCTCACATTCAAGTCTTTAATTCATTTTTGGCTGATTTTTGTGTATGGTATAAGATAGAGGTTCTGTTTCATTCAGTTGCATGTGGCTATCCTGTTTTTCCAACACCGTTTATTGAAGAGAATCTCCATTCTCCATTGTTTGTTCTTAGCTCCTTTGTCAAAAATAATTGATGATATATGTATAGGTTTATTTCTTATCTCTATGTTCTGTTCCATTGACTTTTAAAATTTAAGTGTAGTTGATTTGCAGCATTATATTTCAGGTAAACAGTGATTCAGTAATTCTACCAGTTATATTCAATCAAAGTTATTACAAGATATTGGCTGTAATTCCCAGACTTTACAGCATTTCTTGTTGCTTATCTTTTTTTTTTTTTTTTGGATTTTTATAAACTTTTTTTTTTTTTTTAATTTTATTTTTATTTTTTTTTTTCCAGTGGGTTTTGTCATACATTGATATGAATCAGCCATGGATTTACATGTATGTATTTTATACACAGTATTGATAGCTTGTATCTTTTAATCCTATACCCCAAATTTGCCCCTTCTTTATATCCTATCCCCACTGGTAATCACTAGTTTATTTTCTTTATCTGTGAATCTGTGTCTGTTTTGCATATACATTATTTGTATTATTTTTAGATCCTACATATAGCTGATATCATACAGTATTCTTTACTCTCTGACTTACTTCACTAAGCATAATATTCTTTAGGCCCATCCACATTGCTACAAATGGGAAAAATTCATTTTTATAGCTGTGTAATATTCCTGTCTGTGTGTACACCACATTTCTTTATCTGTTCATATACCGATAGGGCACTTGGGTTATTTCCATGTCATTTGTTGTTGCTCAGTTGCTCAGTTCAGTTCAGCTCAGTCGTGTCTGACTCTTTGCGACCCCATGAATCGCAGTACGCCAGGCCTCCCTGTCCATCACCAACTCCCAGAATTTACTCAAACTCATGTCTATTGAGTCGGTGACGCCATCCAGCCATCTCATCCTCTGTCGTCCCCTTCTCCTCCTGCCCCCAGTCCCTCCCAGCATCAGGGTCTTTTCCAATGAGTCAGCTCTTCGCATGAGGTGGCCAAAGTATTTCAGCTTCAGCATCAGTCCTTCCAATGAACACCCAGGACTGATCTCCTTTAGGATGGACTGGTTGGATCTCCTTGCCATCCAAGGGACTCTCAAGATTCTTCTCCAACAGCACAGTTCAAAAGCATCAATTCTTCAGCGCTCAGCTTTCTTCACAGTCCAACTCTCACATCCATACATGACCAATGGAAAAACCAGAGCTTGACTAGATGGACCTTTGTTGGCAAAGTAATATCTCTGCTTTTGAATATGCTATCTAGGTTGGTCATAACTTTCTTCCAAGGAGTAAACGTCTTTTAATTTCATGGCTGCATTCGCCATCTGCAGTGATTTTGGAGCCCAAGAAAATAAAGTCTGTCACTGTTTCCATTGTTTCCCTATTTATTTGCTGTGAAGTGATGGGACTGGATGCCATGATCTTAGCTTTTGAATGTTGAATTTTAAGCCAGCTTTTTCACTCTACTCTTTTACTTTCATTGAGAAGCTCTTTAATTCTTCATTTTCTGCCATTTGGGGGGTGTCATCTACATATCTGAGGTTATTTCTCCCAGCAATCTTGATTTCAGTTTGTGTTTCATCCAGCCTGGCGTTTCACGTGATATACTTTCCATGTAAGTTAAATAAGCAAGATTACAATATACAGCTTTATGTACTCTTTTCCCAATTTTGAACCAGTTTATTTTTCCATGTTCGATTCTAATTGTTGCTCCTTGATATATATTAAATCAAAGTAATTTCAGATCAAATTTACCAATAGGTACCTCAAAAATAAGTACGACACTTTTATGTTAAATAAGAGAAAATAAGTATTCATGGCTTAAGAAAAGCCTTTTCTTGACAATCACTTATGTACAAGCATTTCTTGGTTTGTATCAGAGAAAACATCCTCAGAGCCAGTACTATACCTCACTGTAATAAGTGAGCCTAAGAGTTCAGCCTAAGAGTACAGCAGTTTCATTCAGCAGGATCAAAAAAGCCATTTGCCAGCATGATGAAACCTTTTCTGTGACCATGGTCTGCAAGGCTCAGAACTATCCAGCAATTCAATCTTCATTACCTCTCTTTCTTTAAAGTAGAAACCCACTTGGCTCATATTTTAACAGTACATCCCTATAATAGGATGGCTATGCTGAGATCCTGGGTAGTAAAAAAGTATGCCAAGGTGATTTGGACCCATTTTGATACTTTCTAAACCTGAACTCCATAGCTGCAAGGTCAATTTTCCTTACCACTGAATAGTTTGTACCTAGAGTGGGATATAAAAGCCTATTTTTTGATGTATTGGCACCCTTCTATGGAGATGAAAATCCAAGGCTATATCACTCCATGTGGAAAATAAAAAGCTTATGGTGTCTCTTATAGATGAGGGTTTGTGTGTTGCTCTCCTTGATCATTTTCTGAGCTTTTGTTACTGTGCTGAGTGCCATCACCCTTCTTAGAGTTGACTGCATTTTTGAGTCTGAAGCACTTGTGGGCCCTTTGAGATGAAAAACACATTCCTTGCTAAATGCTAACCACTTTTATTGTTATTATTGTTATTAAGCCAATTCCCAAAGTCATATCCACTAACATGGCATTTTAAAAAATGACATATTGCAGCAGTGTACTGGGAAATGCTATTCATCTGGCTTTCCGATGCCAACCTTACATGTATTGTTAGTGTGGTGATACTTTTGGGAATGACACTTCTCTTTGGTGGCTCCTAGTACCCACAGGTAGTAAGCTATTAAGGGAATAATGATGGGCAAAAGCAGGTGGCAGATACTTTATGACAGGCTCAACTTCCACCTAAGGCATCTGTTGTTTAAGAATGTATGTAGTCACTATACATAAAGACTGGCTCTTGAGAATAATGCAGAATGATGATATTCAAACACATTCTTTGAGAACCATTAGAGTAATTGGCTTAAAATGCAGTGTGTTAGTAGGCATCAATTCCATGAAATATGTCAAGTTTGTGGAAGCATGGCTTTTCTATTTAACTTCCAGAGGGACTTTGTTTTAATGCCTTTTCATTACATGATGGAGAAAACTGCCGTGCATATAGACCAGAAATTAGGCAACTGTACAGAATGAGAATCTAGGGGACAACATTATCATCCAGATTTTCATAGCACTAAAGTAAATCATAAGTACATCTCAAGGATGTAGCTCTCAAAATATTCATTTGATGGTAATGGTTACTAATGTAAAGAAGTACAACAGTACATTTGGGAAAGATTTCTGAGGATCTGTATCCATGCATTGGCCCTAGTATGATATAATTTAGAGTTCTAGTGTGAAATAACATAGGAGAAGCTGTTTTTAATTTTTTTCTCCACTGCTCCTGGTAAGTGCTGCCTATCCTAGATAAGAGACTAAAAGGAAGATGTGTATGAGTTACGGGCAGAGTGCTTAGTCCCAGTGCAGGCTTTATTTTCTAAGCAGTTAGCATGTCCCCCCACCTCACCTGAAACATTTCTCCAGCCATGCCTTACACATCAGAAATCATAGAGGTGGGCCAGGGACTCCACTCCCCCGTTCAACCGATATCTTTCTTCAAGAGACACATGTAGGCATTGTATAATGGTCTTCATAAAATTAGATGCTGAGCACCTGAAGGGCAGGCACTATGGTGCAGTTAATACAACTCACCTTGTTTCAGAAAGTGACTTAAATAAAGACTCAAAACGTAGCTCCTGATTTGATCTTAACTGCATTACAGAAAATGTAGGATTGCATTTCAGGTGCTTTGAATATACTAAATTTGATGAAAACCACTTTTAAAAAGTGGAGAGCCATATTTTCAATATTCTTTCCTGGTTCTGTTTTTGAAGAAGACTAGGCCTAGCCCAGATATTCTTTCTCAAGAGAAAAAATTAAAAGGTTAGAGAACATATGATCACAAACTCCTTATGGAAAACTTGATACTGTTATTAAAAAAATCCTAAGCTTGACCCAGAGATAGCTATAATTCTGCTATCTTAAGGAATAATCTGAAATTCTTGAATAAGTAATTGCTAGACATGTTGTCAAAAAGTTTCCTTCTGCAGAAAAGAGAAATGTAACCTATGTATTTGAGTAAAGGATAAAATCAGATTTTACATCACATAGTGGATTGAAAGCACTAAATTTATATCCAGAAGATTTGTCTCATTTGAAGATTATCTATTTCAGAATAATAATAAAACTCAGGATGGCATGTCTCAAAGTTTATGAAAGAAACCCTTGAGTTTTCCTGTCTTTTCTTCTTCAGATCCAGACCAGAGAGGCATCATGATAAGACACTGCCTCGTATAGACAGTAAATGTGACAATGTCTTTGATAAAAGTCACAGTTTGTAAATAATTTCACACAATAAGTTATGCTTTTGAGAAGCCAAAATCCTCTGAAGTCTCTTCCTTACTTAGAATAATTGAGAAAAGTGGGTTCTAAATTCAATTACAGAATTAAACTGAAACTGAGAGTTATGACTAAAACTAGAATGGCTGTCCCTACCATCTCGTCACAAATGGCAAGAATCCATAAATTATTTGAAATATTGGTTGTATCAAATTTGGACTCATGCAAGCCATCCAATGAGTGACAAAAATTGAAATTATTATAGTGTAGTAATAACTTGTAGAAATAACTGTAACTTTTTAATCAGTAAGTTAAATATAATTTATTTGCATTTAGGTTTAATAAATATGAGTAAAGTGAATGTTTTAATAGAGACTGTACTAAATGAACAATAAATTAAAACTGGTCATAAATTAAAAATTATTAATTGTTATAAATTAATCATTATAAAAATAATGATTTTTATTTTCAATTTTAATATTTCATGGAGTCTATGAGAAGTCAAGATGTTTATATTGAGTTGTATTTTCTTTTTCTCAATAATATATGTCACTTGGTTGCAATGGATGAATAAATATATCTTTTATTTTTAAATACTTAAGTGGTAAAATATAATATCTTATTCCATATAATATATTTACTCATCTCTCATGACTGATTACTTTTGATTCAATTTCCTTTGATCTAATCTTGTCTTAAAAATAAAATTACCTCTAGGAGTTTTATAGTTTCTGGTCTTACATTTAGTTCTTTAATCCATTTTGAGTTTATTTTTGTGTATGGTGTTAGAAAGTGTTCTAGTTTCATTCTTTTACAAGTGGTTGACCAGTTTTCCCAGCACCACTTGTTAAAGAGGTTGTCTTTTTTCCATTGTATATCCTTGCCTCCTTTGTCAAAGATAAAGTGTCCATAGGTTCGTGGATTTATCTCTGGGCTTTCTATTTTGTTCCATTGATCTATATATCTGTCTTTGTGCCAGTACCATACTGTCTTGATGACTGTGGCTTTGTAGTAGAGTCTGAAGCCAGGCAGGTTGATTCCTCCAGTTTCATTCTTCTTTCTCAAGATTACTTTGGCTATTCGAGGTTTTTTGTATTTCCATACAAATTGTGAAATAAATCACAGCAAGATCCTCTATGACCCACCTCCCAGAATATTGGAAATAAAAGCAAAACTAAACAAATGGGACCTAATGAAACTTAAAAGCTTTTGCACAACAAAGGATACTATAAGCAAGGTGAAAAGACAGCCCTCAGATTTGGAGAAAATAATAGCAAATGAAGAAACAGACAAAGGATTAATCTCAAAAATATACAAGCAACTCCTGAAGCTCAATTCCTGAAAAATAAATGACCCAATCAAAAAATGGGCCAAAGAACTAAACAGACATTTCTCCAAAGAAGACATACAGATGGCTAACAAACACATTAAAAGATGCTCAACGTCACTCATTATTAGAGAAATGCAAATCAAAACCACAATGAGGTACCATTACACGCCAGTCAGGATGGCTGCTATCCAAAAGTCTACAAGCAATAAATGCTGGAGAGGGTGTGGAGAAAAGGGAAACCTCTTACACTGTTGGTGGGAATGCAAACTGGTACAGCCGCTATGGAAAACAGTGTGGAGATTTCTTAAAAAACTGGAAATAGAACTGCCATATGACCCAGCAATCCCACTTCTGGGCATACACACTGAGGAAACCAGATCTCAAAGAGACACGTGCACCCCAGTGTTCATTGCAGCACTGTTTATAATAGCCAGGACATGGAAGCAACCTAGATGCCCATCAGCAGATGAATGGATAAGGAAGCTGTGGTACATATACACCATGGAATATTACTCAGCCGTTAAAAAGAATTCATTTGAATCAGTCCTAATGAGATGGATGAAACTGGAGCTGGTTATACAGAGTGAAGTAAGCCAGAAAGATAAAGAACATTACAGCATACTAACACATATATATGGAATTTAGAAAGATGGTAACGATAACCCTATATGCAAAACAGAAAAAGAGACACAAAAATACAGAACAGAATTTTGAACTCTGTGGGAGAATGTGAGGGTGGGATATTTCAAAAGAACAGCATGTATACTATCTATGGTGAAACAGATCACCAGCCCAGGTGGGATGCATGAGACAAGTGCTCAGGCCTGGTGCACTGGGAAGACCCAGAGGAATTGGGTGGAGAGGGAGGTGGGAGGGGGGATCGGGATGGGGAATACATGTAAATCTATGGCTGATTCATGTCAATGTATGACAAAACCCACTGAAATGTTGTGAAGTAATTAGCCTCCAACTAATAAAAAAAACATAAAAAGAAAAAGAAAATAAACAAAATTACCTATTTATTTCTGAACTATCAATTACTACTCAGTTTTTTGTCTTGTTGTTGCTTTCTCTATACTAATCCACCCTTAATATTCTTTCTTGCTTTGGTTGAATCATTTTGCAAACTCAAAGTTTACATTTGATTTGCAACATTGATATGAAATACATTATTGTCTTTCATAAATTGCCCTTGACATTATTAGTGGAGGCATTAAATACTCGGTAGAAATTATATAAGAAGAAACAGATAAAACTAGTTAGCTAAGATAGTATTTTTACACTGGGCACTTAAATTATATTATGGTAATTCCTATTTTTTAGTAATATGCCGAAAGAGATAGAGAAGAAATATATGGATAGATAGCTATCTTTTTGTAAGCTGTAGCTATGCAACTTTTAAATGATCTTCAAAAGTGAATTTTAAATTTATTATTTACAAAAGCACATATTTTTCTGGGAAATAGGTAAATCACAGCATATTTTCAACATTTGAAAACAGAACTGGTCTGTCTCACTGAAATATAGAAGAAAATATTCCTAGTGCATAAAAGGGAATCGTGAAGTTCCAGTGTACCAGAATGATACAATTGCAGGCTTATGGTGATTTACTTAAACTGGTAATTTAAAAGTCATTTTTGTATATGTTTTAAGGTAGGAAGGAAGATGCATACTGGGAGACTATTTAAACTTTGAAGTGATTTCCATGATTATGAATCTTTTTGTTATTAATTATGCTATTTTAGATAGATTACCTAATTTTTCTGAGCTTCAGTTCCATTTTATAAAAAATTGGTATAATAATGCATACCTGATAGATTTGTTATAATAAATGTGGTATCATGTGTAGGTACCCAGTACAAGGTTCTTTTATATATTTTATTTTGACAAGTCAAGAATCAATATCAAGAGAGAATGAAATCAAATTCCCATGATGCTAAACCTTCAGGCAGACACTTGAGAGTGCTTCTCTAGTCTTTAGTGAACCGTACAGTTTTGTCTCAAATCGCCTCTTCAAGGGTTATTTTAATTAGTTTTATTTTAAAAGACTATATATCTTGACCTAGATTTAAATAGAATATTTTAAGAAGGATTTTCACTATATTTAGTGGGCATTGTAAATTGCCCTGGTGATTGAAGGTGAACCTAGCGGCCACTAAATACCACATTTTTAAAAAAAATTTTTATTGGCGTATAACTGATTTACAATGTGGTATTAGTTTCAGGTGTATAGCAGAGTGAATCTGCTATGCAAATAATACATCTATTCTTTTTTAGACTCTTTTCCCATATAGGCCATTACAGAGGGTTCCCTGTGCTAAACAGTAGAACTTTGTCAGTTACCTGTCTTAGATATAGCAGTATGTATGTGTCAGTCCCAGTCTTCCAATTTATTCCTCCCCCACCCCCCCCAATAACCATAAGTTTCTTTTATACATCTGTAACTCTATTTGAGTTTTGGAGATAAGTTCATTTGTAGCTCTTCTTAGGTTCCACATATAAGTGATATCATATAGTATTTGTCTTTTTCTGTCTGACACTGAGTAATATTCCATTGTGTATATGTACCATATCTTCTTTATTCCTTCCTCTGTTGATGGACATTAAGGTTGCTTCCATGTACTGCTATTGTGAATAATGCTACAATAAACATTGGGGTGCATGTATCTTTTCAACTTTTGGTTTTCTCCAAATACATGTCCTAGAGTGGGTTTGTTGGAGCATATGTGCATGTCTGCTATCACTTCAGTTGTGTCTGATTCTATGAGACCCTATGGGCTACAGCCAGCCAGGCTCCTCTCTTCATGGGATTCTCCAGGTATGCTGTGCCCACTTCCAGTTGTTGGATCATGTGGTAGTTCTATTTTCAGTTTTTTAAGGAACCTCCATATTGTTCTCCCCAGTGGCTATACCAGTTTGCATCACTACCAACAGTGTAGGAAGGGTTCCCTCTTCCCCACTCTCTCTAGCATTTATTGTTTGTAGACTCTTTGATGATGGCCATTCTGATCATTGTGAGGTGATACCTCAAGGTAGTTTTGATTTGCATTTCTCTAAGAATTACTGATGTTAAAAAGCATCTTTTCATGTGCTTTTTAATCATCTGTGTGTCTTCTTTGGAGAATACCACATATTTTTAAGAGAATGATTAGCCACATTTTTTTCTAAAGAGAATCTTTCTTTGCTAAATCCTCTCAAAGGTTGAAATGATGGCAGTCCTTCACATATTTATGTGAGTAAATTTAATCACATTGGGTGCATTTATACCTTATAAAACTAAAGAAATGAGGATTTTTGAAGGTCAGCTTAAGGGGAGAAAGCAAAGATCATTTAGAGAATTTGTATGAAATCAGAAGAACCTGAAGAAGCCAAAATGGGATTTATGGAGGCAAAGGCACTATGCTTGTTTCTAGTGAGAAAGGAGGATGCTCAAATATATGTAAAAAGGTGTTAAAGTTTGCTTTGCCAATTATAAGTTTTCATCTAAAGCGCTGAACTGAAAACTTCATTTTTTTTCCTTCAGCAATTTCAATGCTGTTTACAGTCTAGGAACCCTAGGTCCTAACCACCTTGAGAAACTATGGCCATTTTAGAGGTTCTGAAGCAAATTGAAGAGGCCAGATTCTACATTACAATTAAATTCATCTGGTTTTTGGTATCTTATATCCCTTATTTTAGTTTTTGTCTTTTGGGAAGATATAGATTTGTATTTAATTATATTCACACATGCCTAGAAGCACTATAATGGATGCGTTTTACAAGGAGAAAATAAAATGAAATATCAATAAATAACTAGGCTATAAATAAACATATTTGTCACTGCTAGTAAGTGAATTCTACTCATATATTGTTAAAGTAATGGCTTTGAATGAATATATTAAGTCTAGTGAAAAATCAAAGACTACAATTCTACTAAAGTTAAATTGATTGTACTTTTATGCAAGCCCTTTAAATAGCTGTGATCTTCCATTTAATTTGTTTTGTATAGTGGATAGTGGTGCTGTTTTTTGTTCCTCTTAAATGACAATGTGCTATCTGTTGGCATTTTCAGCCTGCTGCTTTGATATGCATAAATCCCATTATACTCTATGGTTGATGCTTTTAAGATGAGATGGTGGCTTTCCTGACCTATTTGTTGATTTATTTTAGCAACTGAGAAAATATCAAACCACTGAAGTTGGATCCTATTAATCTTTGCTTGCTTTCTATCTTCTCTCTCTGTAATTTTTATTCTCAAAGTTGAAAAAGAGTGTGCCACCAAGTATGCATATAATAGAAAAATGTTTTAAATTGGATGTGAATCACAGTTTGGAAATTGATTGTGTTTCATAGCTCTGGTATAATGAAGAACTCTTTTAAAACACATTTGTCTGACTTGCATGAAGGAGTCTATATCATATTAATATGAAAGTTTTTGAGGTCTAAGTTTTTCTTTCTTTTAAAATAAGTGTTTATGCACCTGAAAAAGAGATGTATTGCAGGCAGATTCTTTACCATCTGAGCCACCAGGGAAGTCCCTGATAAAGAGCATGCAGAGCTAATTTTGGTAGATGTAGACTGATATATGTTTCAATAAATAGATTTGTTTTCTAAGAAAATAATTAGATAGCTAACTGTAAAGATATATCTTATTTTTAAGTTGGAACATACTGACTATAATATGTTCTCTTTGCTCACATTTTTTTTCTTTTTGTTTATACAACAGGAAATACAGACAAGGGTTGAAATGAAACTTGCACTTATTATCTTGTACTCATCTTTAGACTAGAGAATCTGATGGGGAACATAGAGTGATTCAAATAGTAAGATCCTATAAAAAATAAAAGTCCCTTTCAGAAACAAGAAAATAAAATTAAGACTTAAACAGCTACTTATTTGAATTAAAATAGAAATACTGTCACAACTTAGTTTTTGTCTGTCCTGTTTCAAAACACATATGTATGAATTAGGGATTTTAGTGGCCCTGGCATTATTCAATTTTTTTTAGATTAATCAAGCACTGAAAATTATAATTTATTTGAAAATTCTTATTTGTTCATTTATTTGTTTAATCAGGAAAAATCACTCATCAACTGTTTCAGTTACCCATTCCTTTACAACAAATTATCCCCAAATATAGGGTCGCAAACAGTTGGACACGACTGAGCGACTGAACTGAAATGATACAGTAGGTTGTTCTTCAGTCAGTCGTATCCGACTATTTGCAATCCCATGAACTGCAGCACGCCAGGCTTCCTTGCCCTTCACCATTTCCGTGAGTTTGTGCAAACTCATGTCCGTTGACTGGTGATGCCATCCAGCCATCTCATCCTCTGTTGTCCCCTTTTCCTTGTACCTTCAATCTTTCCCAGCATCAGGGTCTTTTCCAATGAGTCAGCTCTTCCCATCAGGTGGCCAAAGTTTTGGTGCTTCAGCTTCAGCTTCAGCATCAGTCCTTCCAATGAATATTCAGGGTAGATTTCCTCTAGGATGGACTGGTTGGATCTCCTTGCAGTCCAAGGGACTCTCAAGAGTCTTCTCCAGCACCACAGTTCAAAAACATCAATTCTTCACCATTCACCCTTGTTTATGGTCGAACTCTCACATCCGTACAAGACAACTGGAAAAACCGTAGCTTTGACTATATGAATCTTTGTCAGCAAAGTAATGCTTGCTTTTTAATATACAATCTTGGTTTGACATAGTTTTTCTTCCAAGGAGAAAGCATCTTTTAATTTCATGGCTGTGTAGTCATCTGCAGTGATTTTGGAGCCCAAGAAAATAAAGTCTGTCACTGTTTCCATTGATTTCCCCATCTGTTTGACATAAAATGATGGATGACAGGCGTTGATCTTAGTTTTTGAATATTAAGTTCTTAAGCCAGCTTTTCCACTCTCCTCTTTCACTTTCATCAAGAGGCTGTTCCTCTTTGCTTTCTGCCGTAAGGGTGGTATCATCTGCATATCTGAGGTTATTGATATTTCTCCTGGCATTCTTGATTCCAGCTTATGCTTCATCCAGTTCAGCATTTCTCATGATGTACTCTGCATATAAGTTAAATAAGCAGGGTGAAAATATACACCCTTGACATACTTCTTTCCTGATTTGAAACCAGTCTGTTGTTCCATGTCCAGTTCTAACTATTGCTTCTTGACCTGCATACAGATTTCTCAGGAGGCAGGTAAGATGGTCTGGTATTCCCATCTCTTGAAGAATTTTCCACAGTTTGTTGTGATCCACATAGTCAAAGGCTTTAGAATAGTCAATGAAGCAGAAGTAGATGTTTTTCTGAAAATCTCTTGCTTTTTCTATGATCCAGTGGATGTTGGCAAAAAGATCTCTGCCTTTTACCAATCCAACTTGAACATCTGGGAGTTCTTGGTTCATGTGTTGTTGAAGCCTAGCTTGCAGAATTTTGAGCATTACTTTGCTAGCATGTGAAATGAATGCAAGTGTGTGGTAGTTTGAACATTCTTTGGCACTGCCCTTCTTTGGAATGGGAATGAAAATTAACCTTTCCCAGTCCTGTAGCCACGACTGAGTCTTCCAAATCTGCTGGCATATTGAGTGAAACACTTTAAAAGCATCATCTTTTAGGATTTGAAGTAGCTCAGCTGGAATTCCATCACCTTCATTAGCTTTTTTCATAGTGATTCTTCCTGAGGTCTGCTTGACTTCCCATTCCAAAATGTCTGGCTCTAGGAGAGTGATCACATCATCATGGTTATCTGGGTCATTCAGATCTTTTTTTGTATAGTTCTTCTGTGTATTCCTGTCACCTCTTCTTAATATCTTCTCTTTTTTCTGGGTCCATACAATTTCTGTCCTTTTGTGCCCATCTTTTCATGAAATATTCCCTTGGTTTTTCTAATTTCCTTGAAGAGATCTCTAGTCTTTCCCATTCTATTGTTTTCCTCTATTTCTTTGCATTGTTCACTGAGGAAGGCTTTCTTTTTTTTTTTTTGGACTTAAAAAGACAACGACCTTTTATTTATTTATTTATTTATTTGCCTCATTCTGTTTTATTTATTTATTTATTAAAAAAATTTTTTTTTATTAGTTGGAGGCTAATTACTTCACAACATTTCAGTGGGTTTTGTCATACATTGACATGAATCAGCCATAGATTTACATGTATTCCCAATCCTGATCCCCCCTCCCACCTCCCTCTCCACCCAATTCCTCTGAGTCTTCCCAGTGCACCAGGCCTGAGCACTTGTCTCATGCATCCCACCTGGGCTGGTGATCTGTTTCACCATAGATAGTATACATGCTGTTCTTTTGAAATATCCCACCCTCACATTCTCCCACAGAGTTCATAAGTCTGTTCTGTATTTCTGTGTCTCTTTTTCTGTTTTGCATATAGGGTTATCGTTACCATCTTTCTAAATTCCATATATATGTGTTAGTATGCTGTAATGTTCTTTATCTTTCTGGCTTACTTCACTCTGTATAACCGGCTCCAGTTTCATCCATCTCATTAGGACTGATTCAAATGAATTCTTTTTAACGGCTGAGTAATATTCCATGGTGTACATGTACCACAGCTTCCTTATCCATTCATCTGCTGATGGGCATCTAGGTTGCTTCCATGTCCTGGCTATTATAAACAGTGCTGCGATGAACATTGGGGTGCACGTGTCTCTTTCAGATCTGGTTTCCTCAGTGTGTATGCCCAGAAGTGGGATTGCTGGGTCATATGGCAGTTCTATTTCCAGTTTCTTAAGAAATCTCCACACTGTTTTCCATAGTGGCTGTACTAGTTTGCATTCCCACCAACAGTGTGAGAGGTTTCCCTTTTCTCCACACCCTCTCCAGCATTTATTGCTTGTAGACTTTTGGATAGCAGCCATCCTGACTGGCGTGTTTGGTACCCCATTGTGGTTTTGATTTGCATTTCTCTAATAATGAGTGACGTTGAGCATCTTTTCATGTGTTTGTTAGCCATCTGTATGTCTTCTTTGGAGAAATGTCTGTTTAGTTCTTTGGCCCATTTTTTGATTGGGTCATTTATTTTTCTGGAATTGAGCTTCAGGAGCTGCTTGTATATTTTTGAGATTAATCCTTTGTCTGTTTCTTCATTTGCTATTATTTTCTCCAAATCTGAGGGCTGTCTTTTCACCTTACTTATAGTTTCCTTTGTTGTGCAAAAGCTTTTAAGTTTCATTAGGTCCCATTTGTTTAGTTTTGCTTTTATTTCCAATATTCTGGGAGGTGGGTCATAGAGGATCTTGCTGTGATTTATGTCGGAGAGTGTTCTGCCTATGTTCTCCTCTAGGAGTTTTATAGTTTCTGGTCTTACATTTAGTTCTTTAATCCATTTTGAGTTTATTTTTGTGTATGGTGTTAGAAAGTGTTCTAGTTTCATTCTTTTACAAGTGGTTGACCAGTTTTCCCAGCACCACTTGTTAAAGAGGTTGTCTTTTTTCCATTGTATATCCTTGCCTCCTTTGTCAAAGATAAGGTGTCCATAGGTTCGTGGATTTATCTCTGGGCTTTCTATTCTGTTCCATTGATCTATATTTCTGTCTTTGTGCCAGTACCATACTGTCTTGATGACTGTGGCTTTGTAGTAGAGTCTGAAGTCAGGCAGGTTGATTCCTCCAGTTCCATTCTTCTTTCTCAAGATTACTTTGGCTATTCGAGGTTTTTTGTATTTCCATACAAATTGTGAAATTATTTGTTCTAGTTCTGTGAAAAATACCGTTGGTAGCTTGATAGGGATTGCATTGAATCTATAGATTGCTTTGGGTAGAATAGCCATTTTGACAATATTGATTCTTCCAACCCATGAACACGGAATGTTTCTCCATCTGTTTGTGTCCTCTTTGATTTCTTTCATCGGTGTTTTATAGGTTTCTATGTATAGGTCTTTTGTTTCTTTAGGTAGATATACTCCTAAGTATTTTATTCTTTTTGTTGCAATGGTGAATGGTATTGTTTCCTTAATTTCTCTTTCTGTTTTTTCGTTGTTAGTATATAGGAATGCAAGGGATTTCTGTGTGTTAATTTTATATCCTGCAACTTTACTATATTCATTGATTAGCTCTAGTAATTTTCCAGTAGAGTCTTTAGGGTTTTCTATGTAGAGGATCATGTCATCTGCAAACAGTGAGAGTTTCACTTCTTCTTTTCCTATCTGGATTCCTTTTACTCCTTTTTCTGCTCTGATTGCTGTGGCCAAAACTTCCAACACTATGTTGAATAGTAGTGGTGAGAGTGGGCATCCTTGTCTTGTTCCTGATTTCAGGGGAAATGCTTTCAATTTTTCACCATTGAGGGTGATGTTTGCTGTGGGTTTGTCATATATAGCTTTTATTATGTTGAGGTATGTTCCTTCTATTCCTGCTTTTTGGAGAGTTTTAATCATAAATGAGTGTTGAATTTTGTCAAAGGCTTTCTCTGCATCTATTGAGAGAATCATATGGTTTTTATCTTTCAATTTGTTAATGTGGTGTATTACATTGATTGATTTGCGGATATTGAAGAATCCTTGCATTCCTGGGATAAAGCCCACTTGGTCGTGGTGTATGATTTTTTTAATATGTTGTTGGATTCTGTTTGCTAGAATTTTGTTAAGGATTTTTGCGTCTATGTTCATCAGTGATATTGGCCTGTAGTTTTCTTTTTTTGTGGCATCTTTGTCTGGTTTTGGAATTCGGGTGATAGTGGCCTCATAGAATGAGTTTGGAAGCTTACCTTCATCTGCAATTTTCTGGAAGAGTTTGAGTAAGATAGGTGTTAGCTCTTCTCTAAATTTTTGGTAGAATTCAGCTGTGAAGCCATCTGGTCCTGGGCTTTTGTTTGCTGGAAGATTTTTGATTGCAGTTTCGATTTCCTTGCTTGTGATGGGTCTGTTAAGATCTTCTATTTCTTCCTGGTTCAGTTTTGGAAAGTTATACTTTTCTAAGAATTTGTCCATTTCATCCAAGTTGTCCATTTTATTGGCATAGAGCTGCTGGTAGTAGTCTCTTATGATCCTTTGTATTTCAGTGTTGTCTGTGGTGATCTCTCCATTTTCATTTCTAATTTTGTTAATTTGGTTCTTCTCTCTTTGTTTCTTAATGAGTCTTGCTAATGGTTTGTCAATTTTGTTTATTTTTTCAAAAAACCAGCTTTTAGCTTTGTTGATTTTTGCTATGGTCTCTTTAGTTTCTTTTGCATTTATTTCTGCCCTGATTTTTAAGATTTCTTTCCTTCTGCTAACTCTGGGGTTCTTCATTTCTTCCTTCTCTAATTGCTTTAGGTGTAGAGTTAGGTTATTTATTTGTTTTTTTTTTCTTGTTTCTTGATGTAAGCCTGTAATGCTATGAACCTTCCCCTTAGCACTGCTTTTACAGTGTCCCATAGGTTTTGGGTTGTTGTGTTTTCATTTTCATTCATTTCTATACATATTTTGATTTCTTTTTTCATTTCTTCTATGATTTGTTGGTTATTCAGAAGCGTGTTATTTAGCCTCCATATGTTTGAAGTTTTAACAATTTTTTTCCTGTAATTGAGATCTAATCTTACTGCACTGTGGTCAGAAAAGATGACTGGAATGATTTCAATTTTTTTGAATTTTCCAAGACCAGATTTATGGCCCAGGATGTGATCTATTCTGGAGAAGGTTCCGTGTGCACTGGAGAAAAAGGTGAAGTTGATTGTTTTGGGGTGAAATGTCCTATAGATATCAATTAGGTCTAGCTGGTCCATTGTGTCATTTAAGGTTTGTGTTTCCTTGTTAATTTTCTGTTTAGTTGATCTATCCATAGTTGTGAGTGGGGTATTAAAGTCTCCCACTATTATTGTGTTACTATTAATTTCCTCTTTCATACTCGTTAGTGTTTGCCGTACATATTGTGGTGCTCCTATGTTGGGTGCATATATATTTATAATTGTTATATCTTCTTTTTGGATTGATCCTTTGATCATTATGTAGTGTCCTTCTTTGTCTCTTTTCACATCCTTTATTTGAAAGTCTATTTTATCTGATATGAGTATTGCGACTCCTGCTTTCTTTTGGTCTCCGTTTGCATGAAATATTTTTTTCCAGCCCTTCACTTTTAGTCTGTATGTGTCTCTTGTTTTGAAGTGGGTCTCTTGTAGACAGCATATATAGGGGTCTTGTTTTTGTATCCATTCAGCCAGTCTTTGTCTTTTGGTTGGGGCATTCAACCCATTTACATTTAGGGTAATTATTGATATGTGTGGTCCCGTTGCCATTTACTTTGTTGTTTTGGGTTCACGTTTATACAACATTTCTGCACTTCCTGTCTAGAGAAGATCCTTTAGCATTTGTTGAAGAGCTGGTTTGGTGGTGCTGAATTCTCTCAGCTTTTGCTTATCTGTAAAGCTTTTGAATTATCCTTCATATCTGAATGAGATCCTTGCTGGATACAGTACTCTAGGTTGTAGGTTATTCTCTTTCATTACTTTCAGTACGTCCTGCCATTCCCTTCTGGCCTGGAGGGTTTCTATTGATAGATCAGCTGTTATCCTTATGGGAATCCCTTTTGTGTGTTATTTGTTGTTTATCCCTTGCTGCTTTTAATATTTGTTCTTTGTGTTTGATCTTTGTTAATTTGATTAATATGTGTCTTGGGGTGTTTCGCCTTGGGTTTATCCTGTTTGGGACTCTCTGGGATTCTTGGACTTGGGTGGCTATTTCTTTCCCCATTTTAGGGAAGTTTTCAGCTATTATCTCCTCGAGTATTTTCTCATGGCCTTTCTTTTTGTCTTCTTCTTCTGGAACTCCTATGATTCGAATGTTGGGGTGTTTCACATTGTCCCAGAGGTCCCTGAGGTTGTCCTCATTTCTTTTGATCCTTTTTTCTTTTTTCCTCTCTGCTTCATTTATTTCCACCATTTTATCTTCTACCTCACTTATCCTATCTTCTGCCTCCGTTATTCTACTCTTGGTTCCCTCCAAAGTGTTTTTGATCTCATTCATTGCATTATTCATTTTTAATTGACTCTTTTTTATTTCTTCTAGGTCTTTAGTAAACATTTCTTGTATCTTTTCAATCTTTGTTTCCAGGCTCTTTATCTGTAACTCCATTTTGTTTTCAAGATTTTGGATCATTTTTATTATCATTATTCTAAATTCTTTTTCAGGTAGATTCCCTATCTCCTCCTCTTTTGTTTGACTTGGTGGGCATTTTTCATGTTCCATTACCTGTTGGGTATTTCTTTGCCTTTTCATCTTGTTTAGATTGCTGTGTCTGGAGTGGGCTTTCTGTATTCTGGAGGTCTGTGGTTCCTTTTTATTGTGGAGGATTTACCCAGTGGGTGGGGTTAGACGATTGGCTTGTCAAGGTTTCCTGGTTAGGGAAGCTTGCGTCAGTGTTCTGGTGCGTGGAACTTGATTTCTTCTCTTTGGAGAGCAATGGAGTGCCGAGTAATGAGTTTTCAGATGGGTCTATGTGTTAGGTGTGACCTTGGGCAGCCTGTATGTTGATGTTCAGGGCTATGTTCCTGCATTGCTGGAGAATTTGCGTGGTATGTCTTGCTCTAAACCTTATTGGCTCTTGGGTGGTGGTTGGTTTCAGTGTAGGTATGGAGGCTTTTGGACGGTCACTTATTACTTAAAGTTCCATGTAGTCAGGAGTTTTCTGGGGTTCTCAGGTTTTGGGCTTAAGTCTCCTGCCTCTGGATTTCAGTTTTATTCTTCCTGTAGTCTCAGGACTTCTCCAACTATACAGCACTGATAAGAAAACTTCTAGGTTAATGGCGAAAAGATTCTCCCCCATTAGGGACACCCAGAGAGGTTCACAGAGTTACATGAAGAAGAGGAGAGAGAGGAGGGAGATAGAGATGCCAGGAGGAGAAAAAGGGGGACTCAAGAGGAGAGAGACAGATCTACACAGCTGTCTGTTCCCAGAGTGTTCTCCGTAGCCCAGTCACCTACAAAGATTCACAGAATTGGATTGGGAAGAGAAGGGGAAAGGAGGAAATAGAGGTGTTCCGAGGTAGAAAACAGAGAGTCAAGATTGGGAGAGAATAATCTTCGGTTTAAAAATAGGGCTTCTCTTCTTCTTCTTTTTTTTTTGGTAAGGTTATAGTGTATTGAAAATGAAAATTAAGGAGTAGTGGAGGAGTACTAGAGGACTTTAAAAGAAATAAGAGAAAAAGAAAAATAGAAAATAGAAGAGAAAAAGGAAAGAAAAGAAGAAAAAAGAAAAAAAATAAAGAAAAAGAAGGAAAAAAAAGAGAAAAAAAATAGAGAAAAAAATTTTTTTTTCCCCCTAATTAAAAAAATCGTAAAAATCTATGGAAATGAAAGTTAAGGAGTAATGGGGGAGTAATAGGGGATTTTAAAGGAAAATAGAAAAAAAAAGAAAAAAAAAAGAGAAAAAAGTAAAATTGTATCTAGGAGTTTCTCTGGAGCTGTTGCGGTCAGTGTGGGTTCGGCTCAGTTTCAGATAGCTCCTCGTTCCAGCTTACACTTCTCGATATCTACAGGCCCCTTCCGGTGTAGTCGGTGTTTTCTGGAGAGATTTTAATCTGTTGCACCAGTCCCTTCTGAAGCGATTCCCTTTGTTTATTTGGCTTCTGTTTGTCGGTCTTTTCAGAGCCTCATTTCCACCCTGACACAGGCGGGCGAAGGTGGACTCTTATTCAGGTAGCTAGTTCCGTCGCCCTGTGGGGAGGGGCTGGCGCTGCAGGGAGGGGCTGGCGCTGTGGGGACGGCCTGGCGCTGCCGGGAGGGGCTGACGCTGCTTTCTCCGTCTGCACTGCTTAGGCTCCCGGCTGTTCTATATGGAGCGCGCCCAGCGCTGCACGAGGTTCCAGTCCTCGGGTGTTCCACAAAAGCGCGGAACGAAAAACTGCGCCTGCTCTCTGTGCCTTCCCCGTCAGAGCGGTCCAGGCAGCCAGGGGCTCGGTGGGCACACTCTCCCCAGGTGTGGCGCGCCCACTCCCTTCCACGGACCCAGTCTCAGTTTCCGCTGGCGCCAGTCGGGTGCCTGCGCCTTCTGCCCTCTGCGTCCCCAGCCCCAGTCCCCATCCGCGCCGGTCGGGTGCCTGCGCCCTGTGTCTCACCGCGACCTTCCCCTCCCCCTGCCTCCTGCCTCCGGAGGCGCTGGGCAGGTCCGCAGCCTGCGAGCTCTTCTCTGGACTTTCTCGGTCTCTTTGTTCTGCGAACGGCCGGCAGTGTGTTCGGGCCGGTTAATTTACTCTCCCTCTTTTGGTCTCCCACAGTTCAAGTTGGCAACTCACAGAAGCTCCCTCCGATTGTCCTCAGGGCACTCAGGCCCGGACCCTACCCCAAGCAATGCCGCCTAAGACTCCCTTTCCGGGACGGATCTCCATCCTTAGCTCTTTTGTCTCACTTTTTATCTTTTATATTTTGTCCTACCTCCTTTTGAAGAGAATGGGCTGCTTTTCTGGGCGCCTGATGACCTCAGCTAGCGATCAGAAGTTGTTTTGCGAAGTTTGCTCTGCATTCAGTTATTCTTTTGATGAATTTGTAGGAGAGAAAGTGGTCTCCCCGTCCTACTCCTCCGCCATCTTGGCTCCTCCCTGAGGAAGGCTTTCTTATCTCTCCTTGCCATTCTTTGGAACTCTGCATTCAGATGGGTTTATCTTTCTTTTCTCATATGCCTTTAGCATCTCTTCTTTTTTTTCAGCTATTTTTAAGGCCTCCTTAGACAACCATTTTGCCTTTCTGCCTTTTTTTCCTTGAGGATGGTTTTGATCCCTGTCTCCTGTACAATGTTATGAACCTCCATCCATAGTTCTTCAGGCACTCTGTCTATTAGATCTAATCCCTTGAATCTATCTGTCACTTCCACTATATAGTGGTAAGGGATTTTATTTAGGTCATAGCTGAATGGCCTAGTGCTTTTTCTTACTTTCTTCAATTTAAGTCTAAATCTTGTAATAAGGAGTTCATGATCTGAGCCACAGTCAGCTCCCGGTCTTGTTTTTACTGACTTATAGAGCTTCTACTTCTTCATCTGCAAAGAATATAATCAATTTGATTTTGGTATTGACCATCTGGTGATGTACATGTGTAGAGTCATCTCTTTTGTTGTTGGAAGAGGGTGTTTGCTATGGCCAGTGTGTTCTCTTGGCAAAACTCTATTAGCCTTTGCCCTGCTTCATTTTATACTCCAAGGCCAAACTTGCCTGTTACTATAAGTTTCTTTTGACTTCCTACTTTTGCATTCCAGTCCTGTATGATGAAAAGGAAGTCTTTTTTTTTTTTTTTTGGTGTTAGTTCTAGAAGTTCTTGTAGGTCTTCGTAGAACCATGCAGCTTCTTCAGCATTAGTGGTTGGGGCATAGACTTGGATTACTGTGATATTCAATGGCTTGCTTTGCAAATGAACAGAGATCATTCTGTTGTTTTTGTCATTACACCCAAGTACTGTGTTTCACACTCTTGTTGACTATGAGGGCTACTCCATTTCTTCTAAGGCCTTCTTGCCTGCAATGGTAGATATAATGGTCATCTGAATTAAATTTGTCCGTTCTGGTCCATTTTAGTTCATTGATTTCTAAAATGTCGATATTCAGTCTTGCCATCTCCTGTTTGATTACTTCCAATTTATCTTGATTCATGGAGCTAACATCCCAGGTTCTTATGCAATATTGTTCTTTACAGCATTGAACTTTTACCACTAGATAAATCCACAACTGGACATTGTTTCTGCTTTGGCTCAGCCTCTTCATTCCTTCTGGAGCTATTTCCTGCTCTTCTCCAGTAGCATATTGGGCACCACCCAACCTGGGGAGTTCATCTTTCAGTGTCCTATCTTTTGGCTTTTCCATATTGTTCATAGGGTTTTCAAGACAAGAATGCTGAAGTGGTTTGCCATTCCTTTCTTCATTGGACCACATTTAGTCAGAATTCTCCACCATGACTTGTCCATCTTGGGTGGCCCTACATGGCTCATAGTTTCATTACGTTAGACAAGGCTGTGATCCATGTGATCAGTTTGGTTAGTTTCCTGTGATTGTAGTTTTCATTCTGTCTGCCTTCTCAGGGATGAAGATGAGGCTTGTGGAAGCTTCTGGTGGGAGGGGTTGGCTTTGGGGAAAACTGGGTCTTGCTCTGGTGGGAAGGCCATGCTCAGTAAATCCTTAATCCAGTACAGTAGTTCCTTGTTAGTTATTCATTTTAAATATAGTGGTGTGTACCATTTCCATCCCAAACTCTCTAACTATCCCTTCCCCCTGGCAACCATAAGTTCATTTTCTAACTCTGTGAATCTTTTTCTGAACATTTATTTTACACTTTCTGAGAGTTAAGAACCTGAAAGAAGTTTAGTTAGATGGTTCTGGTTTAAGATCTCTTATAATGTTGCGGTCAAAATATCAGCTAGGGCTGCAGTCACCTGAAGGCTTGGCTGAATTGGAAAATCTCTTTCCAGGCTCATTCAGTGGCTATTGGTAGAAAACATCAATATCTCATGTGGGGTTGTTCATGGTGTAAGAGTTGCCTTTTTCCAGATCAAAAGATGGAAAAGGAAGACAACATACTCCAAACAAAAGCTACAGTGTCTTTTATAACTGATCTTGGAAGTGACATTAATCACATATGCTGTATTCTGTTGGTTACATAGGTCAACCTTGGTACAGGGTGGGGTGTCAATATCAGGACGTATGGGGTTCAGTGGGAACCATATTCAAGGCTTGTTTCCACACCTATGTGCTTCACAAATGTTGCTAAGCACTAGACACAAATATGAATACCACTCAGACACCTATCCTTAAAGATTATTTTTGTGTCAGACAGTAAATTCAGGATCAGAATATTTTTAATTTTTCTGACAATACTTATAAGTACAGCATAAAAATACTCATAAAAATCAATTTCTTTTATACAATTTTATATCTAAAGAAATACTTTAACATAATTTGGAATATATATCCTCAGAATAATATTGGACAAAAACGTCCCAGTTTTTCTTTGCCTATTCTAAAACTCTAAACCATATAAGTCAAAATTACTTCTGAGAGGTTTACTGCAGAATGGAAGAAGCAATGTGTGTAATGTTATCACATTGTAGTTCTAACTTGTGTGTACCTAATTACTAACGATATTGAGCGTGTTTTTATGTGCTTATCTTTGTTTCTATGTATCTTCATCTTTGTTTATGTGGTACACTCATATTTTCCCCAAATGTGTGACTTGTCTTTTCATTCTTGTAACAGTCTTTTGAAAACCATTAAATTTTGATTAATTTTTATTTCTCAATTTGTCCTTTTGTGGCTCATGCTTTTTTGTATGTTATCTATCTAACACATATTTGAATAATCCAAATTTAAAAATCCAAGGTTTCTCCAATATTTTGTCTAAAAATTTTTAGTTTTAGATTTTGATTTTTGAGTTATATGATCTTTTTGGGGGGTTAATTTTGCATTCAATGATTGTTTTGTTGTTTGCAAATAGATATCCAATTGTGTTAGCACCATTTGTTAAACAATTCTGTTTACTATTGAATACCTTTGTCAAAATTCAGCTTTCCATATGGTATGTGGATCTATTTCTGGAATCTACTATGTACATTTGACTAATTTGTTATTTTGTTTATAATCCTACCAGTACCACAATATCTGATTATTGCACCTTTACAGCAAATCTTGAAACCAGGTAGTCTTTCAAGATTGCAATTCTTTGTAAATATTAAGATCAGTTTGTCAATTTCTATTTTTAAAGTGGCTGCTCAGATTGAGTTTGGGATTATATTTGAGGAGACTTAACAGGTCAATTTGAGTAAAAATGACATTTTAACAATATCATGTCTTCTAAACAATGAATGCAGTGTATCTCTCAATTTACTACTTTGGTTTTGTCAGTGTTTTGTAATTTGTAAAATCTGGCCATTGTGACATTTTATGTCATATTTTATACTCAAGTATTTCACATATTTGATGCATTATAAATGATGTTGTTTATAATTCCTAATTGAACATTGCTGCTGCTGCTAAGTCACTTCAGTCGTGTCAGACTCTGTGCGACCCCATAGACGGCAGCCCACCAGGCTCTGCTGTCCCTGGGATTCTCCAGGCAAGAACACGGGAGTGGGTTGCCATTTCCTTCTCCAATGCATGAAAGTGAAAAGTGAAAGTGAAGTTGCTCAGTCATGTCCAACTCTTCGCAACCCCATGGACTGCTGCCTACCAGGCTTCTCTGTCCATGGGATTTTCCAGGCAAGAGTACTGGAGTCGGGTGTCATTGCCTTCTCTGTGAACATTGCTAGTATATGCAATTAATTTTGCATGTAATCTTGTATCCTGCAAGTATGCTAAAATTAGGTATTCTAATGGCTTTTTGTATATTCCATTGGATTTTTTAAATAGATGTTCATGTTACCTGAGAGTAGAGATATTTCAATGCTTGTTTTCAAATCTAGATGCCTTTTTTAAATTGCCTGGATTTTGCATGGATTAAAATCAATAATAAAAATGTTGAAAAGAACCGATGACAGTAGAATCCTAATCTTGTTATCAATCTTGGGGAAATTATCATTTTGCTACTAAGTTTGATTAGCTGTAGGTTTTTAGCAGATGCTTTGACAGGTTGAAATTTCTATTTCTACTTTACTGAAAGTTCCTATTTGAAATAAACATTGGATTTTATCAAAGTTTGGATATATTTGGTGAATTATATTGATTGACTTTTGAATGTTAGACCAACCTTCTGCTTCTGAGATAAAAAGTTGGGGTGCTATATATTATCCATTTTATATATTATTGGATTCAATTTTAAAAATTTGTTTACAAGTTTTAAATTTAGGTTTATGAGAGATATTTGGGGCTTTCCTGCTGGCTCAGATGGTAAGGAATCTGCCTGCAATGTGAGAGACACAGGTTCAATCCCTGGGTCAGAAAGATCTGGAGAAGGGAATGGCTACCGATTCTAGTATTCTTGCCTGGAGAATTCCATGGACAGAGTAGCTTAGTGGGCTACAGTCCACGGGGTTGCAAAGAGTTGAACACAGCTGAGTGAATAACAGTTTCATGTTACTTTTCATGAGAGATATTTATCTATAGTTTTGTTTTCTTTCTTCTTCTTTTTTTTTTTTTGGTAATGGCTTTGTGTAGGGTCAGTCTGAGTACATATAATGAGTTGAGAAGTGTTCCCTCCTTAAGTTTTCTGGAAAGTTTGTGAAAATTAGGTATTCTTTCTTCCTTAAATGTTGAGGAGACTTTACAAATGGAGCTGTATGCTCTTTGATTCTTCCTGATAGGAATGTTTTAAGCTACAAATTAATTTTCTTTAATGGATGAACCCTATTATCATTCTCATTTTGACTTAGATTTGATATTTTTCCTCTTTCAATAAATTTGTCTATTTTGCCTAAAAGTTGTCAAACTTACTGGCATAGAAGTCTTCATAATTTTTCTTTATTATTTTCTAATATGCTTGGGATCTATAGTGATGCCCACTCTTTCATTCTTGATAGTAAATTTAGTGTCCTCTTTTTTCTCTTATTTCTATTGTAGTAATAGTAATAGTAACTTACTATTTATTAATTTTTTCAATATACTTAGTTTTTGGTTGGCTTTTATTTTTCCCAATTGTTTTTCTGTTTTCCATTTTACTCATGACTACTATGATTTTTATGATCTTTATGTGAAATGCCAGGCTGGATCAGTCACAAACTGGAATCAAACTTGCCAGGAAAAATATCAGCACCCTCAAATATGCAGATGATGCCACTTTAATGACAGGAAGTGAAGAGAAACTGGAGAGCCTTTTGATGAAAGTGAAAGAGGAGAGTGAAAAGTGAAAGTCGCTCCCTAGTGTTCGATTCTTTGCAATTCCATAGATTGTAGTCCATCAGGCTCCTCTCTTCATGGAATTCTCCAGGCAAGAATACTGGAGTGGGTTGTCATTCCTTTCTCCAGGGTATTTTCCTGACCCAGGGATCGAACCTGGGTCTCCCACATGGCAGGCAGATTCTTTACCATCTGAGCCACCAGGAAAACCCTGGCTTAAAACTCAGCATTCAAAACACTAAGATTACAGGGCATTTGGTCCTATCACTTCATGGCAAATAGATGGGGAAAATGTGGAAACAGTGTCAGATTTCACTTCTTGGGTTCCAAGATCAATGTAGATGGTGACTGCAGTCACAAAATTAAAAGATGCTTACTCCTTGAAAGAATAGCTATGACAAACCTGGACAGTGTATTAAAAAGCAGAGACATCATTTTGCTGACAAAGGTTTGCATAATCAAAGCTTTGGTTTTTCTAGTATTCATGTATGGATGTGAGAGTTGGACCATGAAGAAGGTTGAGTCCTGAAGAGCTGACATTTTCGAACTGTGGTTCTAGAGAACACTCTTCAGTGTCCCTCAGGCAGCAAGGAGACCAAACCAGTCAATCCTAAAGGAAATCAGTCCTTGAACATTCATTGGAAGGACTGTTGCTCAAGCTCCAATATTTTGGTCATCTGATGTGAAGAGCTGACTCATTGGAAAAATCCCTGATGCTGGGAAAGATTGAAGGCAAGGGGAAAAGGGGGGGACAGAAGATGAGATGGCTGGAGTGCATCATTGACTTAATGGACTTAAGTTTGAGCAAACTCAGGGAGATAGTGAAGGACTGAGAAGCCTGGTGTGCTGCAGTGCTAGGGTCGCAGAGTCAGACACGACTTGGTGACTGACCAATAACAGCTGTGATCTTTACTATTTCCTTTATAGTTTTAAGTTATCTTTATATGTTTAAGTTATTCCAGTATACCTTTCCCCTACGCCCCTACTTCCAACTTCATGTATTGTCATTCATTTTCCTTTAGCACCTACACCATATTATTTTTATTTTTGTAAACAGGCAATTACATTTTAAGGAAATGTGAACAATAAGAAAATTTTAACATAGTTACCTATGCAATTATATTCCCAGTGTTCCTTATTTCTTTGCTTAGTTCTGTTCTTCCATATAATACCATTTTCTGTCTGATGAATTCCTTCAGAATTCATGTAAAAAGTCTGTTTTATCTTCATTCCTCAGATATGTTTTTCTAGGTTTAGAATTATGTTAACTTTTTTTCAGTACTTTATATATGCTTCTCTACTATCTTATCATTTGATATTGTTTCTTTTATAATAAGAAATCTGCTGTCTTCCTTACCTTTGTTTTTATGGAGCTTGTCTCTAGTTGCTTTGAAGATTTCCTTTTGTTCTGATTGTGACCTATAATGTTCCTTGGAGTGGTGTGTGTATGTGTGTGTGTATTTATGTTTGTGTGTGTGTGTGTGTGATTGAGTTTTGCTGAAGTTCTTGAATCTAGGTGTATAGTTTTTATTTATTTTTCTTTGTTCAGCTTTATTGAATTATTACTTAATAATAACTATTGAATAAACTTTATTGAAGTATTATTGAAGTTTAAGGTATGAAACATGATCATTTTTTATATTCATATATATTATAAAATGATTACCACGATCCAATTAATTAATACTTTCATTTCCTAATCTAATTGCCATTTTTAGGTGTGATGATACACTTAAGATTTAAACAACTATATATTTCAGATATATAATACAATATTGTTAGCTATAGTCACTATGATGTACATTAAAACCCAAAAGTGGAAGTTTGTATCCTTTGACCAACATCTCTCCTAATCCCAGCAACGACAATTCTATCCTTTATTTCAGTGAACTCAGCAATTTTAGGTTACACATGTAAGTGAGAACATATAGTATTCATCTTTCTGACTAGTTTCATTTAGCATATTCCTTCAAGATCCATCCATGTTGTCACAAAAGACAGAATTTCTTTATTTTTTTAATGGCTGAATGATATTTCTTGTGAATATAGGCCACATTTTCTTTAGCTATTTACCTGTCAATGGACACAGGTTGTTTCCATGTTTTGGATATTGTGTATAATCATACATTGTATTTTTAATATTTTCTGCACCTCTCCAGCATATCTCTCTTTCAGAGACTTCATTTACATTTATACACATTTTTGTAAAGTTATCCCACAACTCACTGCTTCTCTTTTCATATTTTACATTCTATTTTCTTTTCTTCATTTTGAAAAAATTTATTGTTATTTTCCAAGTCATGCATGTTTTCTTATACAATGTCTCATTTGCCATTAATCTCTTCCCCAGTATATTTGCTATCTTACACATTGTAACATTCATCTGTAGAATTTTAATTTGAGTCTTTTTTGTTAATATCATTCATGTCTCCACCTTGTGAACATGTGGCATACAATTTTGATAACTTGTAATATTCTTGTCTACTGACATCTATATCTTTAATTGGATTGTCTTTTTTCCCCTTTCTTAGCAGGTAGTGTTTTCCTCCTTCTTTGATTGCCTGATAAGATTTTGGCCTTTGTTTTTGGTTATAATTAACATATAGCTCCAGGAGATTGGTTGAAGGACAGGGAAGCCAGGTGTGTTGCAGTCCATGGGGTCACAAAGAGTTGGACACAACTGAGCGACTGAACAACACCAATAGTTAAGATATGTAGAGACAGTTGATCCTTTGGGGTCTTACTATTAAGATTTTTTAAAAAGTGACACTGGAACAGTACTCAGTTTGGAGCTAATAGTTCTCCACTCTTGGAGCAAAACCTTCCTATACTCTACCCAGTGTCTTACGTAATTATGATGTTTTCCAACTGGCTTGTGGGAATAATCTGCAGACCTTTCTGAGCACTGGACAGTTACTTCTAATCCTTTCAGATGATTCTATTCTTGGACTTTTACGCATACACTGTGCATACCGTGGTAGTAAACTCATGTATACTATGTGTACTCAGCTGAATACTTGAAGAAATCCTTTGAAGCTCTCCAGTGTTCTCTGTGCTATATGTTAGTGGCCCAAATGCTATCCTACTTTCCTCTCCCTTTACTTTCTTCCAGTATTTAATATGCAGATTTAAAATCCTTCCAGAGGTTTTTGTTATTTTTTTCAGTTAAAGGTGATCTAGTTCCAAATAATGAAATGCCCTGGGTGGGCATTCTGGGGTTGGTTAGGCTGGCATGCCCCACTAGCCTTGTCCTTTCCCCCTTTTCAAGCCCAAGACAATGATGTGGTGCCTAGAAGGGCAGTAGCCATCAAGTACAAATGAATAAAAGCTGAGCGGCAACTCAGGAAGATAAGTGTTCTTGGGCAGCTGCATCACGCTATAGTACTGACCTCTAAATTTTTAAATTTTCACATGAACCAAGTAAACTACTAAAGTAAAAGTCACTATTCATGAAGTTTTCCACTGCTTCCAGCCTAATATTATTCTGATTGATATAATACCTTTTTATGGCCAAATCAAAAGCTCATGTAGGAGTGTCCCTGCAGGATTGTGATCTGTCTTTCCACATTTCAGTCCTTGTGACTGTAACTTTATCTTTGACTCTTGGAGGAGACTGATTGACAGGAAAGATCATCACTCTCCACACGTAGAGTGTGATGGTGAGTGATGCAAAAGTCATTCTCTTTGAAAGAAAATGAAAATAAAGAAAATATTTATTTTATACACTATTATTTTGTGTTTTATTCTGCATGCTATAAATTTTACATTATATTAAGTTGTTAAATAGTAACTAGAACTATTTTGAGAGTTTCCCATACAAGTGTATAAGCACCACTAATAAAATATGTTCTCTGTTATTACATATAATACTCTACCACATTTATACAAAATATCAGTATAATACTTTTACTTCATGCTTTATTATTTCTGGGAATATATTTTATGAAAATTTCAAAGAATTAATATCACCTAGATAAAAGTATTATGAGAAAGTTACCTAGATGATTGCATATGGCTGTCTAAATTAGGTGTCAATAGATTTCATTTCTCATTTAAAAAACTCTTTAGAGTCATTTATTTTAAGTACTTGAAAAACAGCATAATGGAATAAAAATGCTATAATTTTTATTTCTTCTTTGCTAAAGTGATAAAGTCATCAGTAGTATTGAAGGATGTATTTTGCTTGAAATTTTAGTTTCCTTTTTAATAGGCCACATTGGAATTCATACTCCACAGAACAAATACTCACTAATTTTAATTTATATTTAATCATCTGTAGTGACTCAAACACTAGTGAATCATTTCAAAATAAAAGTTTCATAGTATCAAGTTATTTTAAAGTAAGGCCTCTTCTTATTCTGCAAATGAAGTTGTTGAATAAGATTACAATAAATAACTAGCTAAAATACATTTTTAGGGCTTATTTGAGATTTTGAGTAAGTTTAATGTAGCAAGAAAGCTTGCTTCCAGTACGTGAATTTCTAAGGCAGTTGATTTGAATTATTTTTACAAAGAAGGATTTTATAATGCAAAATGATCAGTTTCATCCTTGACCTTGTCCTTGCATTCATTGTTAGCATGTCCCTTTTTTATTTTATTAATTTTTATTAGAGTATAGTTGCTTTACAATGTTGTATTACTTTCTGTTTTGCAGCAAAGTGAGTCAGTTATACATAAACATATATCCCTTCTTTTTTAGATTTTTTTTCCCATTTTGGTCACAACAGAGTACTGAGAAGAGTTCCCTGTGCTATGCAGTAGGTTCTTATTATCTATTTTATGCATTGTTATTGTTTAGTGGCTAAATCATGTCTAACTCTTTTGTGACCTCATGAACTAGCCTGCCAGACTCCTCTATCCATAGGATTTCCCAGGCCAGAATACTGGAGTGGGCTGCCGTTTCCTAATCTAGGATTTTATTCATAATAGTGTGTATATGTCAATCCCCATCTCCCAATTCATCATACCACTCCCCTTTCTCCCCTTGATATCCATAAGTTTGTTCTCTACATCTGTGTTTCTCTTTCTGCTCTGCAAATATATTAATCTATACCATTTTCCCCCTAGATTCTGCAAATAAGCAATATTTCATGATATTTGTTTTCCTGACTTATTTCACTCTATATGACAGTCTCTAGGTCAATTCATCACTTTGCCAATAAAGGTCTGTATAGTCAAAATATGGTTTTTCTAGTAGCCATGTATGGAGCTTCGCTCTCATCCATACACATGTATATGGGCTTCCCTGATAGCTCAGTTGGTAAAGAATCCACCTGCAATGCAGGAGACCCCAGTTTGATTCCTGGGTCAGGAAGATCTGCTGGAGAAGGAATAGCCTAACCATTCCAATATTCTTGGGCTTTTCTGGTGGCTCACTCAGCTGGTAAAGAATCTGCCTGCAATGTGGGAGACCTGGGTTTGATTCCTGGGTTGGGAAGATCCCCTGGACAAGGGAAAGGCTACCCACTCCAGTATTCTGGCCTGGAGAATTCCATGGACTGTATAGTCCATGGGGTCATAAAGAATCAGACACGACTGAGAGACTTTCATTTTCACATGGATGTGAGAATTTACATCAAGGCTTAGTGCTGAAGAGTTTATGCTTTCAAACTGTGGTGCTGGAGAAGACTCTTGAGAGTCCTTTGGACAGCAAGGGGATAAAACCAGTCAATCCTAAAGGAAATCAACCCTGAATATACATTAGAAGGACTGATGCTGAAGCTGAAGCGCCAGTACTTTGGCCACCTGATGGGAAGAGCCAATTCATTGGAAAAAACTCTGATGCTGGGAAAGATTGAAGGCAAAAGGAGAAGAGGGAAGCAGGGGATGAGATGGTTAGATGGCATCACCAACTCAATAGACAAGAGTTCAAGCAAACTCCAGAAGATAGTGAAGGATACTGAAGCCTGGCATGCTACAATCCATGAGAGTGCAAAGATTCAGACATGACTTAGCAACTGAACAACATCAACAACAAGGTCTATTCATGTGTCTCCAAATGGCACTATTTTGTTCCTTTTTATATCTTCTTTATCCATTCCTCTGTTGATGAACATTTAGATTGCTTCCATGTCCTGGCTATTGAAAATAGTGCTACAATGAACTTTGGGGTGCATGTATCTTTTTGAATTATGATTTTCTCCAGGTATATGCCCAGGAGTGGGATTGCTCAGTCATATGGTAGTCCTATTTTTAGTTTTTGAGAAAGCTCTATATTGTTCTCCATAGTGACTTCATTAATTTACCTTCCTACCAACTGTGTAGGGAGTTCCCTTTTCTCCACATGCTCTCCAACATTTACTGTTTGTAGATTTTCTGATAATGCCCATTCTGACTGGTATAAGATGATATTACATTGTAGTTTTGATTTGCATCTCTAATAATTAGTGATGTTGAACATCTTTTCATGTACTTGTTGGCCATCTATATGTCTTCTTTGAAGAAATGTCTTCTTAAGTCTCCCCCCCATGTTTTCATTGAGTTGTTTGATTTTTAGTATTGAGCTGTATGAGCTGTTTGTGTAATTTGGAGATTAATCCTTTGTCAGTTTCTTTGTCTTCCATTCTGAGGGTAGTTTTAATTTTTTTTATGGTTTCCTTTGCTGTGCAAAAGCTTTTATCTTTAATTAGATTTCATTTGCTTATTTGTGAAAATGACTCTACTACCCAAAGCATTTTGCAAATTCAATGCAATCTATCAAATTATCAATGCGTTTTTCATAGAATAAAAAAACTTTTAATAATTTGTTAGAATATACAAAAGACACTGAATAGCCAAAGCGATCTTGAGAAAGTGAGCTGGAGGAATCAGGCTCCCTGACTTCAGACTATACTGCAATGCTAGAGTAATCAAGACAGTATGGTACTGGCATAAAAACAGAAAAATAGATCAGTGGAAAAGTATAGAAATCTCAGAGATATACCCATGGACCTATGGTCACCTAACTTGTGATAAAAGGGGTCAGCATATGCAGTGGAGAAAAGGCAGCCTCCTCAATAAGTGGTGCTGGGAAAACTGGACAACTACATGTAAAAGAATGAAATTAGAACACTACCTAACACCATAGACAAAAATAAACTAAAAATGGATTAAAGACCTCAATGTAAGGCCAGATAGTATAAAACTCTTATAGGAAAATATAGGCAGAACACTTTTTGACATAAAATGCAGCAAGATCTTTTTTAACCCACCTCTTAGAGAAATAGAAATAAAAACAAAAATAAAGAAGTGGATGGGTCTTTCTTTTAACTACTGAGTTTATTCATTGCCATCACATGAAGTTGAACATGTCTCAAACTTAAAACTTTATATTACTCCTAGTTCCTCCACCATTCTTCTTTGATTTGGTCAAATTCTTTTATTATTTTCCTTATCACTCAGGTTTAATAATTTTTTATTTCTGTCCATCCAATCTTTGTTTCTACTTCCAAAAAGTCTTCAAATATCATGTGCACTACAAATTGCTATAAAAAAACATGGAAAAACATGTTACTGCAAAAACATGAACTATCCTCCCTCTGCTTCTTCACTGATAGTGTAACTATTTTTTAAGCTCAACTCAGATTGTCTTCTTCCTTCATCAAATCTATACTCTGAATGTTCTGGGATAAAGAAATCTTTTCTTCTCATCTTTTGGGTACAAGTTGTTTTTCTCATTGATTTTGTATATATTTGAAATGTTGTCTCATGTGTTTTGAGGGCTTTTATAAGAATGAATGCATGTGTGTGTGCTAAGTTGCTTTAGTCGTGTCTGACTCCTTGTGACCCTGTGGACTCTAGCCCGCCAGACTTCTCTGTCTGTGGGATTCTCCAGGCAAGAATACTGGAGTGGATTGCCATGCCTTCCACCAGAGGATCTTCCTAAGAGAGGGATAATATTCATTATTTTTCCACTCATCTGGAATTGATGACTAGGGCCCAAAGCTGAGTCCAAAGAGGTATGGGAAACCTCATGTTTTAGAGAAACCTACTGGCTTTCCAGGTGGTATAGTGGTAAAGAATCCACCTGCCAGTGCAGGAGATGCAAGAGATGTGGGTCCAATCCCTGGGTCAGGAAAATCCCCTGGAGAGGGAAATGGCAACCTACTCCAGTATTCTTGCTGGGAAAATTCTATGGAGAGAGGAGACTGGTGGACTGCAATCCATAGGGTCACAAAGAGTTGGACATGACTGAACGTGCAAGCACTAATAATTCAGGTCAAACATTCTCAGGCTTATGAACAGGCAAAAACTATAGTCAATGTTACTTTATATTTATCCTATAGTTACCCTTTTTGATGTTCTTTATTCCTTTCCACATTATGTATTTCTCTTTGTGATCACTTTTATTGGACTGAAGTGTTGAAATTCTGTTCCATCAGCTTTTATTTTTCTGAAAACATTTTTAGCTTATGTTCTTTTTTGAAAGGTATTCTTGCTAGACATGGAATTATGATTGGCAGTTATTTCACATTCTGGTTGGAAAGTTGAATGTAAACTTGATTTTTTGTTGTTGGTTAACTTCTCTTTGTCTTTAGACACTTTCAAAATGTTTTTGTTATTCTGCAATTTCCTCTTTCATGTTGACAGGTGATTTTTCCATTCCCTTTCCTTATTTAACATTATTAGATTTGTTTTCAATCTGAGATCTTTAACTTTCTTTAACTCTATAAAATCTATCCATTACTTCTTCAATTACTTTCCTCCTCTCCATTTTTATTCTTCTTTCTTATATCTCTTATTATCCAAACATTGGCATTTCTATTTATGTTATCCATGTTTCTTTACTTTCTTTTATATATGCTATTTGTAGGAGAATGACTCTACTATGACACTCTGACAACCTTGCATGTATCCACATAGGTCATAGAGAAAAGGCTTAAACCATAGTTGATCTGAGTCTTGACAGAATGCTCTGTCATCCACCTAGAGCATGAAATTGTGAGAGCTTGTGACCATTTCCCACTCTCTCTATCAAGGAACCTGTCATGATGCAGTGTCTCATCACTTTCCTGGTTTCATTGAAGTTATGAAAATGCCTGCCTTACTCATCCTAGGGTGTACACACGGCTATTAAACTAATTAGCTGTAGCATGGCTTCTTAACAGCAGTGTGTCCTGTCATTTATGTTACAGTCCTATATCCTCTCTTTTCAGAGCCATCCTGTGGGATAAGTGATGTAGAGAGCTAGAACCTTTGACCACTCTTATTTTCACTGTGTATGTAAGTTAATAAATAATCTGAATCTTTAGAGGGCTTATTGCTTCTTTGCCAGAAAATCTCCCAGGCTGAATCTTTGCCTGTGTCCCATCTAAAGTGTTTCCTTTGTTCAACTATTATTTCTATACCTAATAACTCCTGGCTTCTCAGATGGCTCAGCAGGTTCTATTTTTAATAATTTTGAATTCTTTTTATATGCTAATACCTTTATCTCTTTATGTGTGTTCATCATTCTTACTTCCATTCTTAGTCTGTCTCTTCTAATAATTCTATTCCAGGCTGAATTTCCTAAATTTCAAACTTTTCAAAGTTGTTTTCCTCATCAGCTGTTTAGTTGTCTTGCCTTTGAGCAAGTTCTTTCTGATACTCTTTCTGTCTGTGAGTTCTTTCTGGTACCCCAAACTATGAAAGGGCCCTAATTTATGTCAGTCCTATATAGTTTAAAGAGAGTGAGTTTATGTGCCCTAGAATAGATGGTTTCCACTGATGAAACTGCTGTTAGTGGCTTTCATTTGCTCTCACTCTGCCAGATTCCTCTGTTCAGTTTTACTTTAAACCCAGAGGTAGAAGGAGCACTGAAGGGACGCTGTCCTCTGACTGTGTTATCCCACAGCTCTGCGAGTTGAAGTACAAAGAACAGATGAGGAAGTGGGCAGCTGGTGGGACCGCTCCTCTTCCCTGCAGGACTTTGGTTTTGCCTTCACAGCACTTCTGTGTACACCTCCACCGGTATTCCGGGCTGTTGCTAATAATACCTGTAGTAATGTTTTGTGTAGAATTTGTCCAAAAGTAATGCAATCCCCATAAAACTGTTCAAAAAGCTTTTCTTCCCAGTATTGTGTGCCTTTCTCTTTCTAGTTCTTTGAATTTATATTTCTTTCTGGAAGTCGTACTTTCTCCAAACTTGATTTCAAGCAGGGAGACAGCCAGCCATGTTATTTGCCATCTTGCCAAGAATCATATACAATAGAATCTTATAACTCAATCAAACCTTGAAGATTATATATAATTTTTTCTTCATAGGGTAGTTCAGAAAAGGTAAACTGTGATTAGCTAAATACCTTCTCCATGGTCATATTGTGAGTTCATGGCTGAGTAGAAAGTATATTCAACTCTCTAGATTTCTGTGCCATAGTTCTCCATTAAACATTGCTACATTACCTTGAGGCCTCTGAGTCTTAACTGTATATTCATATGGATTGTGCATAGGCATGTTTTGCTAGAAGGATTTTTATATTATCTTATGAAAGTCTGGTTTCTAGGAGTCTCCACTATGAGGACCATCAAATCTATGAAGAATTCACTTGGACTACTAGAATTAACATGAATGGAAGAGAAGTGTGATCATTGTCCTTTTAGAGATGTGCAATAGGCTGGTGCTATGTTCTAATTGTTTCTGTCCTCCTCAAAATTCTTATGTTGAAATCTTAATGTCCGATGAGATAGTATTAGAAATTGGAGCCTTTGGGAAGTTTTTAGGTCATGAAGGAAGAGACTAATGAATGAGATTTTTGTTGTTGTTCAGTCGCTCAGTTGTGTTTGACTCTTTGCTGCCTCATGGACTGCAGCACGCCAGGCTTCCCTGTCCTTCACCATCTCCTGGAGCTTGCTCAAACTCATGTCCGTTCAGTCAGTGATGCCATCCAACCATCTCATCTTCTGTCACCCCCTTCTCCTCCTGCCTTCAATATTTTTCAGTATCAGGGTCTTTTCTGAGTCAACTCTTTGCATCTGCTGGCCAAAGTATTGGAGCTTCAGCTTCAGCATCAGTCCTTTCAATGAATATTTAGTGTTATTGAAAGAGAGATCCCATACAGATCCCTTACCCCATTCACTGTGTAGGACACAGTGAGAAGCTGCAGCCCAGAACTGTTCACCAGAATACAACCATGCTGGTGCCTTGATCTTGAAATTTTTAGCCTCCTGAACTGTGAGAAATTTACTTTGTTTATAAACAATTCAGCCTATGGTATTATAGTAGCCTGGATGGACTAAGACAGATGGCATCTCAATAGGATGTGAAAGAAATGGCCACATCAGTTTGAACAGTGTCTCCTACTATTCCTACCATGAACTCTTTCACATTTCAGGAGAAGGAAGTAGCAACCAACTCAGGTATTCTTGCCTGGAAAATCCCATGGACAGAGGAGCCTGGCGGGCTACAGTCCATGGGAGTTGCAAAGAGTCAGACATGATTGAGAGACTAACACTACTACTGTTTTGCAACTGATGTTAAAATGCTTTACATTGAATATTTTAAATACTAGTACTTATCTGTAATAACAGATTTTAGGTGGCACAATCACATTCCTATAGCATTGCCATGATGCACACTTGATACACAGTCTACTTACAGTTCATATTTTCACTCTGGAATGCCAGTACATTAAGAACCAGAAGGAATACTGTCTCATATTTTATGAAACAACCAGATGTGAGTCTATTGACATGGCAGCTGGAAGCTCTATATATTTGAGTGAAGTTAGTAAATCATATGCATGTTAACACAAAAAGTCAATTTAATATTTAAAACTTAATTTGAATGATTTCTGAGGATTTTTTAAAGACAGAAAGTCACATAAATTCAGATGAGTGACATGAGAGTAAATTTTGGCTGTCATTGTAATCCTTGGTACACTAAATGATGTTTAATTCCTTATTGGTCATGATACATTTTTTTAATGAATGTTTTAGGGTGTTTTAGAGATCCTTTTTCTTTCTAAGTGCTAAAGTTCCATGTTCTTAAGTTTAAACATGTAAGAAGTATAGGCTAAAAATTAGGGTAGGCAATAAAACGACATTCTCTCAGTTGCGTTTGATTGTTCAAACATAATCATGTATTGTAAATAATACCGTAAATATTGTTTCGGGCACTGCCACAGTAAGTAGGCTGAGAGTGAGGCTAATTTATTTATTAGCTACAGATCTTAGATAAATTATTCTGAGTTTCATTTTCTTAATCTTTAAAATGGGAATAATGCTACCCCATGAAATTATTGTAAGGATGAAATGGGATATGTTTTAAATATACCTAATATAGTGCCTAGGCAGACTAAATACTCAATGAATGGCTTTAATAATAAGTTGCCAAGAATACCTGGCATATAGTATATACCCATAGAATATTATTTTTCTAAATCTTTTGATTTGGGACTTTAGTTCATTTTTATTTTATTTTTCAATTTTATAACCATAAAGACCTAAGAACTTGAATCTGATGATTGAATGAAATACATTTGTTATCATTATATTTTAGAAATGCTGTAATTGAGTCCCTATTTAAAACAAGAGTTGTTTAAGGCAAAAGTTTTCATATTCCCAGTTGTGAGTACTTTTTTGATTTTGTTATTAATTTTTTAAATTTGTGGTAATCTGAGCAGATAGTTTTTGTATTGCTACCTTATCACTCTTTCTGAGATTTTTTTTAAATTGCCTAATATAGGGTCAATTTTTATTGTCCTCGAGGCTGTAATCTCATATGCTTTTGAAAAGATGTAATCTTACCCTTTCTCCCCTCTCTGTTGCTCTCGCTATTCTCTTACTCTGTGAGTATGTGTTTGGTGTGTGTTGGTTTTTCTTTCAGGCAAAAATTAAGGTGAGAATCGTTGAAATCAACTGAATTTCCTGAATTCCATGTGAATGACAGTATCTCTGCAAGTGATTGGACTTTATCACCAAAGACAAGATGGTCAAGAATGTTATAATGAATAGCAGATCTGAAGCAGTGACCAAATAATTTGAACTGCAATGATCTTACCATTGGGTAGTTAATCCTGGTGTTCCAAGAACTTCAATAGATTCTAAGTAATCTATAGCTAACTTGCTATGTGTGTTTGTGGGTATACAAACATACAAACAATACATACATTCACACTCACATATATATATATATATATATATATATATATATATATGTATGTATGTATATCTATATATATATGCACACACATGTTCTATTGATTCTGTTTTTCTGGAAAACCTTGACTGATGTACTACCTGTACCTTCTAAAATAGTAAAATGAAAGAAATACCACATTCGTAGGTATTTTAGAGATCAGTGCCATTTATCCAGGACTTGAAAAATGTAGAGGTGGTACTCCTACCACTTAACACAACTTCCCCATTTGGCCTGTGCAGAAGACAGATGGAGCCTTGAAGAATGGATTACCATAAGCTTAAGAAGGTGATGAATCCAGTTGTATATAATCATCCAGATATGCTTTTCTTTAAAAAAATTCATCTGCTAGGTCAAACTCACATATCTTTTGGTACTCTTTATGCAAATATGGGAAGTGTTTCTTGTTACCTGCTAGTGAAGACTATCAGAGGTTGATTGCTTTTACTAGGTAGAGCCAACATTATACCTTCAGTGTCCTAACTCAGGACCATATCAACTCTCCAGCCTTATGTCAAAATATAATCTACAGTGAATTTGATTCCTTCTTTTAACAGAAATCCATAGTAGAAGGTTTACTACATTTATGATACTATGCTTACTAGACCTGCTGATCAGAAGTAGCAACTACTCTAAGGGAAAAAGTGAAAGCATTAGTCACTAGTTGTGTCCGACTCTTTGCAATGCCATGGACTGTGTCCTGCCTCTGTCCGTGGAATTCTGTAGGCAAGAATGCTGGAGTGGGTAGCCATTCTCTTCTCCAGGGGATGGGAATCCTCCTGACCCAGAGTTCAAACCCAGGTTTCCCGCATTGCAGGTAGATTCTTTACCATCTGAACCATTGGAGAAGCCCCTGGCCCTCATGCATGGATTATTATGAATAGAAAATAAATTCTATGAAACTTCAGAGACATGTCACCCCCATAAAATTTCTAAAGGCTCAATGATCTGCATTAAATTGATAAACCTCTTACAAGGTAATGAAAATTTGCCACATGTGGGCCATCCTATTGCCAAGAAAGAGAGACAATGCCTAGCAAAGCTTTGGATTTTCGATGCAACATATACATTTTGGGAAAGCTACTCTCTTTTATGAAGTAACTGAAAGACTAGTGATTTTGAGTAATGCCCAGAATAAGAGGAGAATTTGCAGTAGGTGCAAGCTTCTATGCCAGCTTCTCTGTATTTGGAACTTGTGTCTCAGTAAATGCAATGGTGGTTGAAATGTCTGTAGCAGAAAGCTGTAGCAGACCTTCAGCACGTTTCTAACAGTGAACCACAGCACAGGCTCCGAGGATTTTGGAACAAAGTGTGCTATCCTCTGGAAATTTCTAAAACTGCAAACAGTTACTATTCAATGCTGGATAATTGTCCACTCAGTTACCCTGTCGTGAACTAGCCATAAAAGTGTGCATGCATAGGAACACTCCATCATCAAATAGAAGTAGCATAAACAAGATCAGGCTTGAGCAAGTTGTGAAGGGACAAGTGAATTGCATGTGTAAGTGGCCCAGGTGCCATAATCGTCTAATCTGGCTACAATGTCTCCTGCTTCTCTCAGTCTCTACCTGAGACTATATAGAGAGTTCTCTTTGATACATGGACTCATGAAAAACAGTTGGGCTTGTCAACAGATGGTTCAGTGGCAACACTGCAATCCCTCTCTGATATTTTCCTGAAGGAAAGTCTTATAAGAAAATCTCTCAGTGGACAGAGCTTTGAAAAGTATACCAGGCAATTTATTTTGACTAGGGGAATAAATAACTAGAGATCTACAATGAATTTATTAAAAAAATCAAGCTAATTATTTGGTTAATTTCCAAAGTAGTTGTAGCATTTTACATCTGTAGTATCAGTGTGTAAGAGATCAAGGTTCTATGCATCTTCATCAGAATTTAGCACTGTTAATATTTTTTATCTTAGTCACTCTAGTAGGTATGTTATAGTATCTCATAATTTGCATTTCTGTAAGAGTTAATGATGTTTTACATCTTTTCATGTGCTTATTTCCCACTGTGTTTAGTGAAGTGTCTGTTCAATTCTTTGGCTCATTTTTTAATTGGATTAAATATTTTCTTACTGTTACATATAGGTAATTCTTCTGTATTATAGATATGAGTCCTTTGTTATGAGATTTGCAGTTTCTCCTAGTTTGTAACTTTGTATGACTTTACCTGTATGGATTTTCTCTTTTTTTCCTACATTATATTTCCTGGATCAACAGTTAACAGGTGATGCCATCTCTGCAGGTGTGAGAAATTAGAGGGTCTTTCTTTGTGCTTTGTTTAGGGCTGTGCTCTTCTATTAGTATAGCATTCAGGTTCTTTAGTATATGGTGACTTCAGGGAGTATCTTCTAGCTTTGTGATTTGCTTTTGTAGGATCTTTAAACTATACTCCCATTTCTTTCTTTTGCTTCACTAAAGAAGCACTTTTTCAGGTCTCCTCTCTTCTCACAAAGTTGTGCTTTCCCAAAATTGCAATTCACATGCTTTTAACTCCCCTGCCTTCAGTTTTTCTGTAGCCATTTTTCTGAGTCAGAGGTATCAGATTCTTCTCAGTATTTTGTCCCCAAAAGGGCAGTCATCTTTCTTGAGGATGACAATTATTTTATTTCTCACTTTTTAATCCTAGGTGCACAGGACTCTATTTTTGGCATGATGTTTGCCTGACTTTCTGGTCCATCCTGGACTCTAGAGCTGATTCTCCTGGTTTGCAATGTTTATTTCTCCTATATATATGCAAGTTAAGTTTTATAGTATGTTCTATCATCTATACTAAAGGCATAGATTACAGATGGTTCTGTTTGCTTTCTTTATCATATGATATGATTTTTAAATAGTATTTGAAGATATTAAAATTCAGATGACCACTTATTTACCAAAAACCTAGAATACTCTCCCCCACCTACTTTTTTATAATGCACTCTAAATCATCCTAATTTCTGGTATTAAGGAAGTAAGCAATATGAATCAGAGAAACTTGACTAATAGTGCCTCACACCATCAGAAACAACTGCAGATTTCACTGTCAAGTTCAAAGAACTTACAACCTTTCTTTTTATAGCTTTCAAAAAAGAGAATAAACTTTCTTAAAAGAGAGAGATTTGGCACCTCAGGTAGATCACAGGAAATTTCATTTAGCACATATGCTATTCTCTGAGAAGACCACCAGTACAAATCAAGATTCAGAATTATTGAATACCTAAAACATAAATGAAAGAGCAATCCTTTAAAACATCCATGGATTTGAAGCATCTTACAAAGTAGAGCTGGTTTGTCATACAGGGAGAAATAATGAGGTAGTAATTTATCTTTGTTAACAATGGAGGGATAGTATATTCACATGTGAGCTTGGTGTCCCTGTGGATAATATTTTGTACTCATCTGTTAAGAAGGAAGAACATTTTCTCATGGGTTTGATCAAGCTAGGAAGAATAAGGTTTTAAATTCTCCCAGTTCTGAGCAGCCCAACAAGGAAAAAAAAAAAAAAAAAAAGGAACTAAGGATTATATCTCATCAACATGCATTTTAATTTTGGGATAAAATTATCAGAGGAAATTGAAATGCTTGATAATTGAATCGGATAAATGATGTATGTTTTCTGGAAAGAATAATGGACTTTGTGGTGCATATTATTTCATCGACTAAAAACAAAAAAACTATATTTTTCAGCTTTTAAAGTGACTTTAAAAATATCACTAAACTGTGACTTATCATTTTACTTTCTTGGTTATATCATTTGAAATACAACATTGTAACTCATGTAACAATGAGATTCAAGGGATGGAATGCCTTAAAATATTGAGAAATTTTCTAATTAATATATTCCTGTTAGTCCACAAAACCCTACAGATAAAACCCACTGATCATGTCAAACACTTTCCCCCTAATGATAGAGATAAGGTATGTATGTTTAATCTCATCATTTCTATAATAATGTTGTACTGGAAGTTCCATCTAGTGTAGTAAACAAGTGAGATGATATAAATATGAAGAATTTATATATGAGAAAAAATAAAATTTAATGAAGTTAAAGAACCTATTGGTGGTCACACAAGTAGTAAATAAATTATAGAGCAGTACTGAAACACAGCTTTTTGTCTTGGGAAATTATTAACCTCTAGACTGTTGGGATCATCAGAAAAGAAACGTTGGATGATGTTGAATTGTCAGCAATAGTAATCTATATTTCTAACTAAGAAACTAAAACTGTCTTCTAGAATGTTGGGTAGAGGTCACCATAAATAGTTTGTGAGTTTTTTAATTTGTGTTGGTATAATTTCTATACTCAATGAACTTACTGAAAATTTAGTGCTAAATTTTAGGATACAGTAGAAATCCTTACCATTCAGGGTACACTGAGGCACCAGAAGGCAACAAGGAGTGAATGCATTAACAAACATTAAACAGAGGCTAAAGCCTTCGACTGTGTGGATCACAATAAACTGGAAAATTCTGAAAGAGATGGGAATTCCAGACCACCTGACCTGCCTCTTGAGAAACCTGTATGCAGGTCAGGAAGCAACAGTTAGAACTGGACGTGGAACAACAGACTGGTTCCAAATTGGGACAGGAGTACATCAAGGCTGTATATTGTCACCCTGCTTATTTAACTTATATGCAGAGTACATCATGAGAAACACTGGGCTGGAAGAAGCACAAGCTGGAATCAAGATAGCCTTGAGAAATATCAATAACCTCAGATATGCAGATGACACCACCCTTATGGAAGAAAGTAAAGAGGAACTAAAAAGCCTCTTGATGAAAGTGAAAGAGAAGAGTGAAAAAGTTGGCTTAAAGCTCAACATTCAGAAAACTAAGATCATGGCATCTGGTCCCATCACCTCATGGGAAGTAGATGGGGAGGCAGTGGAAACAGTGTCAGACTTTTTTTGGGGGGGGCTCCAAAATCACTGCAGATGGTGGCTACAGCCATGAAATTAAAAGACACTTACTCCTTTGGAAGGAAAGCTATGACCAACCTAGACAGCATATTAAAAAGCAGAGACATTAATTTGCCAACAAAGGTCCATCTAGTCAAGGCTATGGTTTTTCCAGTTGTCATGTATGGATGTGAGAGTTGGACTGTGAAGAAAGCTGAGCATCGAAAAATTGATGTTTTTGAACTCTTTTAAACTGTGGTGTTGGAGAAGACTCTTGAGAGTCCCTTGGACTACAAGGAGATCCAACCAGTCCATCCTAAAGGAGATCAGTCCTGGGTATTCATTGGAAGGACTGATGTTGAAGGTGAAACTCCAGTACTTTGGCCACCTCATGCAAAGAGTTGATTCATTGGAAAAGACCCTGATGCTGGGAGGGATTGGGGGCAGGAGGAGAAGGGGATGACAGAGGATGAGATGGCTGGATGGCATCACCAACTCGATGGGCATGAGTTTGAGTAAACTCCAGGAGTTGGTGATGGACAGGGAGGCCTGGCGTGCTGCGATTCATGGGATCACAAAGAGTCGGACACGACTGAGTAACTGAACTGAACTGAACTGAAGGAAAAATTAGATACCTTAAGTACAAATGATCAGTATTGAATGCCTATAAATTAATTACACATGGAAGTCAAAACAAAAGGGAATGCCCTGTTCTTCAAATAACTAAATATTGAAAGTGATGACTATGAAGCTGATTCTTCCAAATACATAAAAATCGTGTAGAGGCAGGCCCTAATTTACCTCTATGAAAATTATCATAGGTGAGTGTGAATTGTATTTAGTGCTTGAATCTATGCTGCATTCCATCAGAGGCAAAGTTAGGTTGGACTGTATACCCTCCAATTCTTAAGAGCAAGAGCAGAGCTTCCTAGTGGTTGATGTTGCAACTTCATTCCTCTCTGTAAGTAGGGACTTAATGCTTAAATAGGGGATAAGGCTTCACAGTAGTTAGAAACCCACTTAAGTTTTCTTGAATTTTTTTTTTTCTAATTTGAGGAAGGCTAGATGGTGACATTTGGCATCTAGGCTTTCACAATAATTTTGCCATCTTTATAGGTCTAGAGGATGTGAGAACAGGGATGGGATGTGAAAGTTTCACATGTATTTTCTCACTTTTTAAGTCAGCCTGAAACTTGACTCCCTTTAATTACTTAATGGAATAATACATAAAATTGTTGAAAGACATTTCCTTTTAAAAAGTTCTTTTATACAATGATTATTCTTAGGAGAAAAATTCTGTGCTCTGTTTATTTTACTTAAGTATAGGGAATTATTTCAGGGGTGCTTTTATTTATAGGGTACTGATTAAATTCAGATTGTTGAAAAGATGCAAGAAAGGGCTATTGAGAGAAAAACATGAGTAAAAGGAATGTGATTTCTCTGCAATGAAGTTTTATATATTTTGACAGATTGTGAGGTAGTTATGTTGTGATCACAAAAATATATCTCTCTGGTTAAGATGAGGACTATTTTCTCTTGAGAAACTAACAATTTTGAAAAGATCTATAATCTCTAGTTTGACAGTGGTAGTCACTTTAAAGTGATTAATTTCTTCCAAGATGGAATGAAAATGAACATGATGTACATTGGCCTTGGCTTTGACGTGACTGTTAGTACTATCCCAAGGTAGAATTATGCAGAATTTTCATTTCCTCTAACCTTCATTTGTTTACTTAGTCTTTTGCTGGAGTACCTGATAATTAATATGACCAGTATTTTATTTTAATTGCTCCTAGGTTTATGTGTCTGTGATTTACACCACACTTTATTTTTCCCTTGGGGGAAATATATGTATAGGCCTTTGACAAAAATCTACTTAAGTCTTTGAAACTATCCAATGATACTGTGTAATTTGTTATTCAGATTATAATAGAGGCAAGTATTTTATGTTTTCAAAATAAAAAAGACCCTGTTGATAGATGAGGATACTGTTTTCTATGAAGTTTTTAAAAGTTAATTTAATTCAGGAGGAATTTGCTTTAAAAATGAAATCAGTGCACAAAGAAGTTGAAAACATGAAATGCAAGATATTAAATAGATTCATAAATTCATGACTAACTAGTTCAATTTTTGATAGTGATATTAATTTTGGACCTGAATCATGTTGGCCATCGGTGTTTTCTCTATTTTTATTTAACAGACATTTCTGTCTCTCACAATGCACCATGAGACTGATTTTGGTATTGGGGTTATCCCTTTTGGGATAATATGAAATTCCACCAAAACATGAAAAGATGGACTCTGAGTCCTCAGCATTATGATAGAGTAAGCAGATGAATATGACTCAGCATTTGATGCTAAAAGGGGTATTGCATTATCATTTTATGATAAAATAAAATATCCACACAAGTTATTTAAAAACAGACTATAAGACAGTTTCTATATTCACTTATTTAGTGGAAGAAAAGCTTTTTATCTCTATATTGAAATAATCAAACCTTTTTCTACTTATTAGTCTACTCTTTTAAATAGCTGTAAAAGTCAAAGAAAGACCTACTCAATTAAAAGCCAACCAACCATTCAAACAAAAACAGACACAGAGATCAATGGAACAGAATAGAGGGCCCAGACATAAACCCTCACACTTATGGTCAATTAATCTACAATGAAGGAGGCAAGAATATATAATACGTGGTGTGAGGAAGACTGGACAGCTACACGTAAAAGAATGGAATTAGAACATTCCTTAATACCATTTGCAAAAATAAAATGGATTAAAGACATAAATACAAGGCCAGATACTCTAAAACTCCAAGAGGAAAACATAGGCAGAATACTCTTTGACATAAATTGCAGCAGTGTTGTTGTAGATACATCTCCTAAAGCAAAGAAAATAAAAGCAAAAATAAACTAGTAGGACCTAATTAAATTTAAAAGATTTTGCACAGCAAAGGAAACCATTGACAAATGAAAAGACAGCCTACTGAATGGGAGAAATATTTCAAATAATATGACCAATAAGGGATTAATATCTGAAAATATAAATATTAATAACTCATACAACTCAACATAAAAAACCTCAATTAAAAAAAGGGCAGGAAACTGAAGAGACATTTTTCCAAAGAGCGAGTGCACATGGCCAGTAGGTAAATGAAAAGATGCTCAACGTGGCTAAACATCGGGGAAACGCAAATCAGAAATACAGTGAGACATCACCTCACACCTGTCAGAATGATTATCATCAAAAAGACCACTGAAAATAAATGTTGGAGAGGATATGGAGAAAAGAAAACCCTCATACACTGCTGGTGGGAATGTAAATTGGTGCGGTCACTAGGGAAAACAGTATAACGCCGTCCCTGGGATTCTCCAGGCAGGAACACTGGAGTGGGTTGCCATTTCCTTCTCCAATGCTTGAAAGTGAAAAGTGAAAGTGAAGACGCTCAGACATGTCCAACTCTTAGCGACCCCATGGACTGCAGCCCACCAGGCTCCTCCATCCATGGGATTGTCCAGACAAGAGTACTGGAGTGGGGTGCCATTGCCTTCTCCAAAAAGTTTCTCAGAATACTACAAATAGAACTACCACATGACCCAGCAATGGCACTCCTGGATATATATCTGAAAAAGCCAAAGCCACTATCAGAAAGATACGTGTTCCTCAGTGTTCATATCAGCATTATTTATAATTGCCAAGATATGGAAACAAAGTAAGTGTCCATCAAGAGATGAATGGGTAAAGAAAATGTGTGTGTGTGTGTGTGTGTGTGTGTGTGTATCTATATATGTAATGGAATACTATTCAGCCATAAAAATAATGACATTTTACCATTTGCAATGACATGGATAGACTTGGAGGGCATTATGCTAAGTGAAATAAGTCAAGAAAAAGACACATGCTTTATGATATTACTTATATGTGTAAACTAAAAATACAACAAACTAGTGAATAAAACAAAAATGAAGCAGTCTCACTTATACAGAGAACAAACTAGTGGTTACCCATGGAGAGAGGAAAGGGGGAGGGGCAACATGGGATTGGTTTTACATAATTAACATTGGGGTGGGGGGAAAGTATGAGTTACTATGGGATTATATGAAATCATGTGTGTGAAACTTTTGAAAATCATAAAGCACTAAAGAATTTAAAAAAAACCTTGATTTATTTTTTGGAAAATGAGAGAAAAAAAGCAACAACAACAAAAACAGACTGAGTTCTATTCCAAACCAAGTTAATATGTGCATTTACTGATAGACATAGCACAGTTGATGTTTATAATAATTAAATTTTAAATTTATTTTTTATTTTATGTAAGGTAATACAAGTATATGAAACAATTAATGAATTATTAATATTACTACATAAGAGTTTTTCCTGAAAAATTTTTCACAACATTCAAAAACAACAATCCTAGTCTTGCACAGAATCCTCTGGAGAATAGAAAGAGAAAAACTTCAATTCACTTTAAGAGCTTAATATTAACTCAAAACCTGTGCACACAATAGCACAGATAATCAGATATAATGTTGAGCAATTATGAAATTCTCAGAAGAATATATAAAATAGATCCCATTTATATAAAGCAAAAGAGTAGGCAAAATGAAATAATATGTTATAGGGAATTGTAACAATGGTAATATCATAATAAGAACCAAGAAAAAGTTTATTATAGAAGTCAAGAAAGTGGTTAGCCCTGGACAAAAGTAGGTAGTTCTGACTGGGAAGGGCAAAAGAGTGTGCTTTAGCAGTGCAACAAAGGTTCTATTTCTTAATCTCAGAGGTGGTTATAACTATATTATCTTAATAATTTTTTAAACTTGAAAATCTATGTATTGTGCATTCTTCTCAGTGTATATATCTCATAATGAAAGATATTTATAAAGATTGAAAGAAGGACACTTGGGAGTATAAATTAATTCTCCAAAGAAGGAAAATTTTATTTCTAAGCCACAAAGAAATGTATGTTTCAAATTAATATCTTGCATTGAAAAACTCATCAGCAATATTCTGATAGCATGGTAATATTTACTAGCAGTAGCTATTTGTTAACTTTTAAAAAAAAAGTTTTAATTCGATGATAATTGCTTTACAGTGTTATGTTGGTTTCTACTGTACAGCAATGCAAATCAGTCATAATTGTATATGTACCTCTCCCTCTTAAGCCTCCCCCGTCCCTCCCACACCACCCATCTAGGCTATCACAGAATACCAGGCTATGCTCCCTGTGTTACATAGCAGCTCCCCACTAATAACCTATTTTACATATGTAGTATATATATGTCAGTGCTACTATTTGTGATTTTTTGATGTGTATGTCTAGCTACTTTTTTCTAGAATAGCAATATTTAAAGTAGTATGCTGTGTCCTTAATTTCTATGGTTAATATGAATTTTATCACATTGCAGAAGCAAAGCATTAGTGTTGGAAATATCATTTCTGTTGTTTCTAACAACATTGTCTATTTGACCTTTAAGCAAAGCTAATTTGGATTAGAAAAGTAAACTGTAGCTTGCTATTAGAAAAGAGAATGCATTATTACAAACATGTGAAAGTTTGAGGGCCACACATCTTTTTTGGGCTGTCAAGGCTGAATTTTTCTTTTTTCTTTGATTCATTTAGGATGCAAGACAGCATGTGTTTGAGATGGTTGATGGGTCTACTTTTAAAGACCTTCAGATAAGGAAATGAAAGTCTTTTAAGACTTTCCATAATTGCAATCTATTTGTCTTATCATCTATATATTTCTAATCTGAGTAATTACTACCCACAGTTTTAATTTGGAAATATTCAGGGAAGTAGTGATCAGTGGTTTTATTTTCCATTATAAAATTTCAATATGGCTTTCATACTTTGCAAATCATATTGTATTTGAAAATCAGAGAAAAGCTATTATAATTAAGGAAAATAAATATGCCTGTCAAAGGACTCTAATGCTGATATTTCAGAGTTTTACCATCATTTTCTGATGAAGCTCTTTTTTGACTTAAAAATATTTATCTATGTGACAAATTGAATGAATTTAAATTCATATCCTTTGTATTATTAAATACTTCTAGCTTGTATATCCATGTTGTTTAGACAGATTTAAACTTTGTACATACACTTTTCTCCTATATGAGGAGCGGTAATTTGTTGGTTTATAAATCTGTTTTGTGTAGTTGCTCATTTAGCACCACTTTTCAATTCACAAACAACAAAATAAATGTTAACCTTTGACATTACATGAGCAGAAGAAAACAGCAATGATTTAATTATTTGTTATAAGTAAAGAAAAAACATCTCAAGGACTTGGTTTGAAGGCACAAAGGAAAAAGCATTAAGAGGAGACACAAAATCTCACACGTGTCCTTCCCCTAAAATTACTAGTTCCCCAAATCATTCCTAAACTTTTATGTCACCAGGAAGATGGGTCATGACGTGCATATTCAAACCAGTGTCACCTGTACACATAGAATGACTTTCCTATTTATCTTCGTAAGGAAACAGTGTGTAGAATACAAGTTTCCTTACATACTCTTTTGGGAGAGATATCATTAAAATGAAACACAATCCACATTTGTTGAACCTGGATTATAACCTTGATTTGACAAAGCGTGCCATGCATTAGGGCTTCCCTTGTGCCTCAGCTGGTAGAGAACCTGCCTGCAATGTGGGAGACCTGGGTTCAATCCCTGGGTTGGGAAGATCCCCTGGAGAAGGGAAAGGCTACTCACTCCAGTATTCTGGCCTGGAGAATTCCATGGACTTATAGTCCATAGGGTCACAAAGAGTCGGACACGACTGAGAGACTTTCACTCACCATGTATTAGACATTATGATAGATGTTGTAAAATTTATTCCTTTATTTAATTTTCGTGACATTTTCATGAGATTAAACCTCCTCCTATTTTACAGACAATTAACCAAAGCTCTGTATGGTTAAATTCCTGTTCCAATGATGCACAGCTAGTAAATAAAAAATCAGGGGGTGGACACTAGTCTACCTGATCCTAAATGTTTTCTTTATCTCAGTGATAGTTTAAGTAATGTTACAGGCCTGATTTAAGTTGAATTTCGTGGCGCTATTTTATCAATACCCTTACATCTCTAAGCTGGCTTTTAATCTCTTTCCTTTGAATTCTTACCCCATTCAATTCCTTTTCCACTTAGAACTTCATTATCTCAATCTCTGTTAGAGCGTCCTAATTGCTGTGACAATGTATTAACAGTCCACCTCTTTTCAAAGTACAATTCACACTGATGCCATCTTTGCAATGCAAAGTAGCTCAGTGATTAAGAGTGTGAGTTCTGGAATCAGTGCGTGCGTGCATGTGTGCTAAGTCACTTCAGTCATGTCCAACTCTGTGCATGGAATGTAGCCTGCCAGATTCCTCTGTCCATGGGATTCTCCAGGAAAGGATACTGGAGTGGGTTGCCATGCCCTCCTCCAGAGGATCTTCCTGACCCAAGGATCGAACCTGTGTCTCTTATATATCGTGTATTGACCGGGAGGCTTTTTTACCACTAGTGCCACCTGGGAAGCCCCTCTGGAATCAGACCAGGATTGAAATCCTAATTCACTTTTCATCTGTCATGAGATCTTGAAGAAGTTATTTTTCAGGATAAAGATACTCTTTAACTTGCTACACAGGACCTTCATGGTTTAATTCCTGCCTGTAACTCTAACCTCATCCCTTGCCACTTGACCTCACAAAATCATTCTACCATTTTGAAAAACTATTTGCAGTCATCCTGCTATTTTATAGTCAGACTTATATGAAAGTTGGGTATCCTACTTAAATATCATCTGAGGGACCAGAAAGATTTAAAATTTGTGTCTAGTCATATGCCATTCTTACTTGTTAGAGTCCTTCCTACCTCCATTAGTTGATTATTTACTCCCCATTCTCTTCCCTCCACAGACGTATTTACTAAAAACCTTGCCCAAAGGTAACCTGTACTATGAAGATCTTAAATATGGAGTCTTTGTTTTTCTTTGTGCTCCATCAGTACACCAAAATATTGTGCTTATTTCTTTGATTATCTCTTACACTTCACTGTAGTTATTGATTTGTGCCTTGCCTCTAATAGAATGAAAGTTCATTAAGGGACATCATTTCTTCTTTGTATTGTTGGAACCTACTTCAGTGCCTGCCATATGGTAACCTCTCCATCACTATGTTTTGAATGAGTTAAATTTGATATTATTGTTCAGTAGCTAAGTTGTGTGTGACTCTTTGTGAATCCATGAACTGCAGCATGCCAGGCATCCCTTCCTTCACTATCTCCCTGAATTTGCTCAAACTAATGTATGTGGAGTCAGTGATGCCATCCAACCATCTCATCCTCTGTTGCCCCCTTCTCCTCCTGCCTTCAATCTTTCCCAGCATCAGGGTCTTTTCCATTAAGTTGGCTCTTTGCATCAAATAGTCAACGTATTGGAACTTCAGCACAGCACAGTCCTTCCAGTGAATATGCAGGGTTGATTTTCTTTAGGAATGACTGATTTGATCTCAGAGTTTTCTCCAGCACCACAGTTTGAGAGCATCAATTCTTCAGTGCTCAGCTTTCCTTATGGTCCAACTCTTATATCCATCATGACTACTGGGAAAACCACAGCTTTGACTATACAGACCTTTTTTGGCAAAGTGATGTCTCTGCTTTTTAAATATGATATATTGAGTGCAAATGAAGTCCAACATCCCTATAGATTTAGGAGTAATACTTGTTTATCACCTGTGAATTCAGTTAAGAAAAGCAAATACTATATTGCCAGAGATAATATCTTTTTTGTCGGCTTTAACACATTACTAATAGCAAAAGGTAAGGTATATTATTGGAGAAGACTCTTGAGAATCCCTTGGACTGCAAGGAGATCCAACCAGTCCATCCTAAAGGAGATAGTCCTGGGTGTTCATTGGAAGGACTGATGTTGAAGCTGAAACGCCAATACTTTGGCCATATGATGCGAAGAGCTGACTCATTTGAAAAGACCCTGATGCTGGGAAAGATTGAAGGTGGGAGGAGAAGGAGATGACAGGATGAGATGGTTGAATGGCATCACCAACTCAATGGACATGAGTTTGGGTAAACTCCGGGAACTGGTGATGGACAGGGAGGCCTGGTGTGCTGTGGTCCATGGGGTCACAAAGGGTCAGACATGACTGAGTGACTGAACTGAACTGAAGGTGTAATATTGTAATTTATTTATTTCTTCAAACACAGATGTTCATTAAATAGTCTAATATCTTTTAGTTAAAGTTAGTATAAACTGTATGGCAAATTTGCTTGGTAATGAATGAAAAAGTACTGAACAAATTGAAAATGATAGAAATGAGTACCTGGTGGATTACAGCAGACTGTACTGTAAAGTACAGGTATGTGTACTTTTGAATATGTACCATGGACATTTTAGGATGTGTTGGGATAAATACCAAAGATTTCCTTGACCAACTGAAATTTCATAAATTTATCCCTGTATCAGGCTACTTTTGGAGAAGAAAATGGCAACCCACTCCAATATTTTTCTGTGAGAAATCCCATGGACAGAGAAACCTGGTGGAGTATAGTCCATGGGGTCTCGAAGTCAGACATGACTTAATGGCTAAACAGCAACAGCAGGCCACTTTGAAAGTGATATTTATTCCATGATCCCTAGGGACTATGCCTGACTATGTGGATGAAATCTCTATGTTTAATATAAATCAGTTCTTTTGATATAAAACATATATCCCCAAAGTACAATGTAATAAGTGTATATCTGAAAGTATTTTCACAAAAGTGAGCTCACCTATGTGACCAGCATTCAGATGAAGAAACAGAATATTAGCATAACAGGAAGTCCCTTCCTCTTTACAGTTACTCACATCAATCCACCTCCTATCCTATACCAAGGGGAAACTGTTTTGAATTCTGATACCATGGATTAATTTGACTTGTCTTTGAACTTTGTGTAAAATGGAGTCAACTGAGTCATACTCTTTTTTTTTTGAAGGGGTGGTCAAGCTTCTTTCATTCAAATTTGTGTTTGTGAAGTTTACCCCTGTTGCTTGTGATTCTCGTTCATTTATACTTATTGCTGTTTAGTATTGTATAAATACATAAAATGTTTTGTGTTTCCTACCATAGATGAAAATTTGGATTGTTTTGCATTTGAAACTGTTAACAAGTACTGATGCTCTAAACACTTGTGTTCATGTTCTTTGGTGAACATATATTCACATTTCTGTTGGATATATACCTGAAAGCAAAATTTTCTGGGTTGTAGAATATGCATGTATTTATCTTTAATAGTATAAAATTAATTTTTCATAATGGTTGAAGTAATTTATATTCCATATAAATGAGAGTTAATTGAGCTAGAATTTTTTCCTTTTAGTAGTAGATGTTTTAGAGGAAAATTTGAAATCTAACATGCCTAGTTAATGAATATGGACAAATGTGTTATGTTCCATAGTTTAAGAAACTACATCTTAGTACATTTTTCTTAGTACATATATCATAAAAAATGTATGATATCATATATAAAATATGTGATAAAGGGCTGTTATACTTACTATCTCATCAGTTTGAGTGTTCAGTTCAGTTCAGTTCAGTTCAGTCACTCAGTCGTGTGGGACTCTTTGCGACCCCATGAATCTCAGCATGCCAGGCCTCCCTGTCCATCACAGCTCCCGAAGTTTACTCAAACTCATGCCCATCAAGTTGGTGGTGCCATCCAGCCATCTCATCCTCTGTTGTCCCCTTCTCCTCCTGCTCCCAATTCCTCCCAGCATCAGGATCTTTTCCAATGAGTCAACTCTTCGCATGAGGTGGCCAAAATACTGGAGTTTCAGCTTCAGCATCAGTCCTCCCAATGAACTCCCAGGACTGATCTCCTTTAGGATGGACTGGTTGGATCTAGCATCCTATAAAATTTTTTTAAAACTATAGAATTATAGAGGAATCTTTCTTCAACCATGACTATGATAATCATAATTCTAACAATCTACTTAACTTGATCCAAGTTTCTGCTGTAGACCAATGCTGTTGTTTGTAGCAGATAGGTACTAGTTAGTACAGTTTTTAAACTTGGTCACTTTTTAAATCTTGGAAACTATAAACCTGAGGTTCTTTTCTTCCACATTAAATATAACAGAGTGTTAGTGGATTAATGCTGAATTCCAGGTTGTTTGATCATTTTTCTGGGTCACACATACAATTTTTAAGAATCTTTTACTTTAACACTAAGACAAAGCTTGAACAATTCTTATAAAATGATTTTCCTGGCAAGAGTTAAAAACAGACATTCAAATATGCGTATCTATTTGTGTCTATTTGTAAAAGAATACAGGTAGGTGAGAAGAGTCTGTTTCTTAAAATTTTACCTCCGAGGGGTATCTTCAAACTAGTTTTTTCTCTATTGCTTCTGTCTAGATTTCAGCTGAAGAATATATTGACCTTTCTAACCACAATACCATCCATGAACAACTGATGTAGGTCCCTTTATGATTCATGAGCTCAGAGTCAATAAAACAGTGCAGTGAGTCAAGAGTGAGTAAGAAGACAAAAGTTACCAAAAAAAGGAAAAAAGAATAGGGCATTTAAAAATAGACTTTGCTTGCGGCAAGGCCAAATATAGTATTAATATTCTCCATCCTGCATGCATAAAAATTTTTTATCACTTGATGAGTCATGTTATTATGAATTTGACCCTTACTCATTTTTAATGGTATTCCTTAAAATTGCTATATATAGATACCTAAGGCAAAGATGAAGTTTGGTATAAAAAACAATATCTCATTTATTATTTTTTTTATTTTATTACAAATCATGCCCTTATTGCATGTATTGGAAGGAGATAGATAGGACAGTGAGCATATAGACTGATACAAGGTTTTAACAATTAAGGAGTCAAAGGAGTCAAGAAATCACCCAACTCCTGATGTGGACATGGCTCCATACATACCAAGAACACCTGGCTTTAAACTTCTCACTGGCCCATCAGGTTTGCTGTAGTCCTTCAGGGATGGCTGAAACTGAAAGCCATGAGAAGATATGCCTGATATCTCTATCCCAGTAAAGCCTGCTGGACTCTTAAGACTCAACTCTAGAGACCAAGCTTTCATATCTACCAGTTACTGTGTTTCTCTTGTACCTTAAACGTTGAAAAACTCGTTTTCTCTTAATTAATACATTCATTGGCTATTAATGTCTTTGAAATTGTGAGTTGTGAATATATTAAATTGGTGTCCCTATTGAACTTGAATCAACACTATTCTGTTAAATCAGTATTCTTTCCATAGTATAATTCTGAGAAATACTCAGACTTCAGATTATGTATAACATTATATATGACAGTTTAGGTAAACTATTTTGGATATTTAGTAAGAAAAGTAAACAATCCATCTCCCTAAACCAACACAAAATTAACTTTGTTTTTATTTACTTTAAAATTTTTTTTACGGATATCTTAGAGCTATTTAAGATAATCTGGCTAAATTTTGTATGAGTAATATTGGAATATTTAAGAATATTTTTTCTCTCTTTTTCCTCATGGATTATAATAATCTTGGCTTTTGATTGGGTAAGTATCAGAGGTTATAATTAATTCAAAATGAGAAGTATGATTCCCATTTTTTCTAGGAAATGATTTGGTAAGCAATATTGAGTAAAAAGAAAAGTTAAAAAAGAGGGTTTATTTTTTTTCCTTCTGTTTTTAAGACTGTTTAAGGGAAAACTGGCATGTTAAGTGGGCTTCCCTGGTAGCTCAGCTGGTAAAGAATCTGCCTGCAGTTCTGCAGATCCTGGTTCAATTTCTGGGTCGAGAAGATCCACTGGAGAAGAGGTAGGCTACCCATTCCAGTATTCTTGGGCTTCCCTGGTGGCTCATATGGTAAAGAATCTGCCTGAAATGTGGGAAACCTGGTTTAATCCCTGGGTCGGGAAGATCTCCTGGAGGAGGTCATGACAAGCCACTTCAGTATTCTTGCCTGGAGAATCCCATGGACAGAGGAGCCTCCTGGCTACAGGCTATGGGGCTGCAAAGAGTCGGGTATGACTGAGCAACTACGTGCAGCACTCTTGGCCCCCGGGTTCCCACTGCTTACCAATTGCATGCAGATTCTAACCTGGGAAACCTACTATTATCTTCTGGTGTGTCCTCTTTGCTTTCTTGTACCTTGGACTGAATGTATCTAAGAAAACCAAAAGCTAGGGCTGAGTTTAAAACACCTCAAAACCGATCTCCCCAAACCAACCAAAACCTAAAACAATCTCAATTCTCCATTTATTGGAAAATACATAAGTCTTTTCATCTTATGTAAAGATGAAAAGTACAATAGTACAAAGTATTTCTTTGTACTAAGAAAAGCCACTATTTGACTCTTAGGTGATAACAAATTTGCCATTTGATAGTGTGGAGAAAATCAATTTTCATGTATTTCAGTACAATTGCCTTTCATGGTGAAGGAGTGTAAGGGGTCACATTTTTATGAACACTGATACCAAGAAAGAAGATGTTGTTTCTCTGTTTTCTATATCTGATTTAATTATTAATATAAATCCCACTAGTTGGATTGGGGGCAGTGTTGTATAGAGGTCTAGAAGTGTATTTTCAACGAAAACTTAAAAATATGTTAGTTTCTTTTGGTCTTAAGGACGCTGAATGTGTTCATCAAGTCTTTAGTGGGTGAGTTGGTCCCCAGCAACACTGGAGAGAGGTTTCAGTCTGTGTAACCTGGCCCTTGTCCATCTAGGAGGGCTGGCCCAGTCAGCTCCATCTCTGAACTTGCTCTGCTGGACTGTGTGTCACTTTGCCTTTTGGAATGTAATGGCCCATGAGGGCTAATTTGGCCCTTGCCTTCAGATGTTGGTTCTCTGCCACTGGCTGCTCTTCTCAACTGCAGTCTTCTGTGTCACCGTTGACAGCTTTACGTGCATGCAAGGCCACTTCAGTCATGTTCGATTCTTTGCAGACTGTAGCCCACCAGGCTCCTCTGTGCATGGAATTCTCCAGGCAAGAATACTGTAGTGAATTGCTATGCCCTCCTCCAGGGAATCTTTCCAACCTAGGACCAAATCTGAGTCTCTACGCAGTCTCCTACATTGGCAGGCAAGTTCTTTATTACCAGTGCCACCTGGGAAGCCCATTGGCACCTTTGTATGTTCCCTATGACAAGTGTGAAAATGGCTGTTACTCCCATGTCATAATGGGTGTCATGCTGAGGTCGCTGAAGGGTGTCTCTTAGGAGCTTATAGACTCCCTCATGCCATGTCCAGGGCATGCTTCCCTATTCTTATCTGGATATTTCTATAGTTTGCCCCCTACCCCCGTTTCACAGAACACATCAGGTTTAAACTAGAATAAGAGATAGGAATAGAAGCATGCTTTCCTCAATTTCTCTCCATTTTGCTTTTTCCTTCCAAAATCCAAAGGATGGAAAGACTAGGGTATACATTGCTTCCTACTTCCTCATCATGGTGGTAGATCTCTGACTAAGTCACATCTTCTAATTCCTCATTTGCTCTGCTTCATTGTCTTGATGGTGGTTGGGGGCAAGAGGGAGAAACCTGCTTACTAATAAAGACCATTATGTTAGGAGGTACTCAAAAATGATTCTTCATATAGGGTTAGCTCTCTACTTATGGTGAAAACTTGTCACTTTTTGTCTATTGATGAATTCCTGAAGTGCAAGACAAAGGGCATATCAAAATGAATTAGGCACTTTTAGACTTACCCATTTTACCCAGTTTACATGAAATTTGATTTACTGAACAATTCTAACTAAAACTAGAAAGACTCTGAGATAACAGGAAAAGCAATGTCCCCATGGGCTCTATTATATAAAAAACTTATCTTTGTGATCTTGGTAAAATCTACTAGAGATCACTTCAAGAAAATTAGAATTACCAAGGGAACATTTCATGCGAAGATGGGCTCAATAAAGGACAGAAATGGTAGGAACCTCACAGAAGCAGAAGATATTAAGAAGAGGTGGCAAGAATACACAGAAGAACTATACAAAAAAAAATCTTCATGACCCAGATAATCATGATGGTGTGATCACTCACCTAGAGCCAGACATCCTGGAATGTGAAGTCAAGTGGGCATTAGGAAGCATCACTACGAACAAAGCTAGTGGAGGTGATGGAACTCCAGTTGAGCTATTTCAAATCCTAAAAGATGGTGCTGTGAAAGTGCTGCACTCAATATGTCAGCAAATTTGGAAAACTCAGCAGTGGCCACAGGTCTGGAAAAAGCCTGTTTTCATTCCAATCCCAAAGAAAGGCAATGCCAAAGAATGCTCAAACTACTGCACAATTGCACTCATCTCACACACTAGTAAAGTAATGCTCAAAATGCTCCAAGCCAGGCTTCAGCAATACGTGAACTGTGAACTTCTAGATGTTCAAGCTGGTTTTAGAAAAGGCAGAGGAACCAGAGGTCTAGTTGGCAACATCTGCTGGATCATCAAAAAGCAAAAGAGTTCCAGAAAAACATCTATTTCTGCTTTATTGACTATGCCAAAGCCTTTGACTGTGTGGATCACAATAAACTGTGGAAAATTCTGAAAAAGATGAGAATACCAGACCACCTGACCCGCCACTTGAGAAACCTGTATGCAGGTCAGGAAGCAACAATTAGAACTGGACATGGAACAACACACTGGTTCCAAACAGGAAAGGGAATATGTCAAGACTGTATATTGTCACCCTGCTTATTTAACTTATGTGCAGAGTACATCATGAGACATGCTGGGCTGGATGAAGCACAAGCTGGAATCAAGACAGCTGGGAGAACTATCAATAACCTCAGATATGCAGATTACACTACCCTTATGGCAGAAAGTGAAGAAGAACTAAAGAACCTCTTGATGAAAGTGAAAGTGGAGAGTGAAAAAGTTGGCTTAATGCTCAACATTCAGAAAACTAAGATCATGACATCTGGTCCCATCACTCCATGGCAAATAGATGGGGAAACAGTGGCTGACTTTATTTTTCTGAGCTCCAAAATCACTGCAGATGGTGATTGCAGCCATGAAATTAAAAGACGCTTACTCTTTGGAAGGAAAGTTATGACCAACCTAGACAGCATATTAAAAAGCAGAGACATTACTTTGCCAACAATGGTCCGTCTAGTCAAGGCTATGGTTTTTTCCAGTTGTCATGTATGGATGTGAGAGTTGGACTATAAAGAATGCTGAGCACTGAAGAATTGATGCTTTTTTTTTTTTTAATTTTATTTTATTTATTTATTTATTTTTATTAGTTGGAGGCTAATTACTTCACAACATTTCAGTGGGTTTTGTCATACATTGATATGAATCAGCCATAGATTTACACGTATTCCCCATCCCGATCCCCCCTCCCACCTCCCTCTCCACCCGATTCCTCTGGGTCTTCCCAGTGCACCAGGCCCGAGCACTTGTCTCATGCATCCCACCTGGGCTGGTGATCTGTTTCACCATAGATAGTATACATGCTGTTCTCTTGAAATATCCCACCCTCACATTCTCCCACAGAGTTCAAAAGTCTGTTTTGTATTTCTGTGTCTCTTTTTCTGTTTTGCATATAGGGTTATCATTACCATCTTTCTAAATTCCATATATATGTGTTAGTATTCTGTAATGTTCTTTATTCTTACTTCACTCTGTATAAGGGGCTCCAGTTTCATCCATCTCATTAGGACTGGTTCAAATGAATTCTTTTTAATGGCTGAGTAATATTCCATGGTGTATATGTATTTGAAGAAGACTCTTGAGAGTCCCTTGGACTGCAAGGAGATCCAGTCAGTCCATCCTAAAGGAGATCAGTCCTGGGTGTTCATTGGAAGGACTGATGTTGAAGCTGAAACTCCAATATTTTGGCCACCTGATGAGAAGAGCTGACTCATTTGAAAAGACCCTGATGTTGGGCAAGATTGAAGGCAGGAGGAGAAGAGGACAACAGCGAATGAGATGATTGGATGGTATCCCCGACTCAATGGACATGAGTTTGAGTAAACTCCGGGAGTTGGTGATAGACAGAGAGGCCTGGCGTGCTGCAGTCCATGGGGTCGCAAAGATTCAGACACAATGAGCAAGTGAACTGAACTGAAAATCTACTATTGCCCGCTGAATCTATCAGTCCTATATTGTAAATAACAATCTTTAGTATTTTTATAGTTTGCAAATGCCTTTCCCTTCAGATTCTGGATAGATTACTTGAATCCTGGATTATCAAGTAAAAACTTAATGCCACCTTCTAACATCAACCAGAACACAGCTGTCAGTACTCTGTATCATCTTGATATTTTTTATTTATCCTGATAGGTAAGGGACATTTGCCATGGGCTATGCACTGCTCCAAGCAAGTGCTTGAATATTCAATCATTTATTCGTCACAAAATCCCATTAGCTACCTACTAACATCCCCAGTTTGCAAAGGAAACAGGCATAATGAAAAAGCAATTTGGTCAAGAGCACAGAGAATGTGACAGAGCTGAAATCTGAGCCCTCAGGAATAAGGCTTTCCAAGTCTTAGCTCCCTCACCACACTGTGTCTCTGATAGGAAAAAAAAAAATGAATTTTGGTTTTTCGATGTGCAGTTGCTCCCTCATGTCTTGCTATAAATTCTTTACCAGAATGCTAGCAACTGAGCCTATTTTAAAAGTTTGCCTACATAATCACAGCTACACATAAACACAGCAAACATACATGTTAAATTAATTAAACATGGAGCCCATTAGACTGAGGTGACTTTAACGCTGTGGTAGCCTACAGGAGCCGGACTTCCCAGGTGGAGCCGGGGCAAAGAATCCACCAGCCAATGCAGAGACACAGAGACAGGGGTTTGAACTGGGTCCAGAAGATCCCTTAGAGGAAGGCATGGCAACCCACTCCAGTATTCTTGCCTGGAGAATCCCATGGACAGAGGAGCCTGGCAGGCGACAGTCCGTAGGGTTGCAGAAAGTTGGGCTCCGGCACTACAGGAGCCAACCAAAATCTAAGCCTTCAAATGCCTCAACATTATCAATCCAAAACCTAAGGACAACCAATCACAGCTAACTAGGCTTTTAGCTATAGCCAATCATTTTCCTTGTTTTGCTTCTGCCTTTTCTGTGTAAAAGTCTCTCTGAGTTCCTTTGGGTATAACACTCCTAACCACTTTCAGTTTGGTGCTGCCTAAATGAACTCAAAAACTTTCATACACTTATCTTTTAACACAGACAAAGAACAGAATCTCTTTTTAACCAAACAAAAAATGATCAAATGGTTTGAATATGTAAACACAGTCTAAGAACAGAATTCAGCATCTTAATAATAGCCCTCTCAGTAAATGGAGTTTTCCAGAACTCACTCACTCAAACCCAAAGCTTTCTACTAGTATGGCTGCCATTCCATTATGATAACCATGTCATAAGGAGGGAGCATACATTTCTAAGTGATGCCTAGCAATGTGCACTGTGTATTTTCCTCCTGCCTGCCAATCCTCTCACTGATTTTTACTTTGCTTCTAAGCATAATGTGCACTTTCTCTTTTATTTAGAATATCCATTATTCATGTTTTCAAGATTGAACCCATTAGGACAATTAATGACTGTGAATGCTTCTTCCTTTTCTGTTCATTTATACATTCTAATTATACTTAAAGGTGGCATTGCATTTTCTTTATTTGAAACTTCAGATGAGAGGGACTAATGGAGCACTCAGACAAAAGGATACAAGCAGGTAGAAATGAAAGATTGTCTTTATGACTGTGTGAACTTATTTGTGTTTGTTTTCAAGGGGCATTTGCACTAAGTGTCTTTCATCTTGTACAAAGCAGACATTAAGTGCATGAGAGGAAAAGGACAGACAAAATGCTGTAATTGAAGTGACCAAGCTATTAATATATTATCATCATCCCAAAGCCAGGTAGTAGGATCCTAATATAAAAGGCTTTGGTTGATTGAAGACAAAAAAAAAAAAAAAAAAACCTCCTGTGGCTAGTAATTTTAAAAGATGTGAAAATTTTGTTCAGCTATGTAATCTCCTTAAACCTTTAGAGATAGCATTGCAGTTGGGTGTAGGCATGGACGTTCCTGGAATATGCATGCAGAGACTATGGAAACATTAAAAGTCATGTGTGTGACTTTTTACCTTTCCTAGTTGTTTGCTCATCTCTAAAATGTCTTGTGGAGTGTCAGGAATGAGTAGCTCCAGAATTCTTTGCTTTCCATGGATGATGGTTTCACCAACTTTGGTTCAGCAGCTCTAAATAGCAAAACTGGTGGCACTTCAGTCAAGTGGCCAAGCCATGTGTTGAGACATTGTGTGGTTTTAACCATCCCAAGTAGAGTACCATATTACTGGTCTCGTTTCTCAATTTTCTTCCTGCTGTAGCTAAAGCTATCCATGCCTAACCTCATTGGTAGACAATGGACAAAACAAACACAATCTAGCAAGTCTGTCTATGTTATTGAAAGTGTATATATCTTCCATGAAAGTAACAAATCTGCCATGATGTAATTATGTATGCAAGAGATGTTAATGTTTTAATTGTAAGCACCAAAGGATTTTTGTAATAAATTGGTAAGAATGACTATTTTTAGAAGTAATTTTAAAAACTTTATCTCTAATTCAGAGATATGGAGAAAAAGAGATGCTTGTGCACTGTTTTTGGGAATGTAAATTGGTGCAGCCACTCTGAAAAACAGTATGTAGATTCCTCAAAAAATTAAAAATAGAACTACCACATTACCCAGCAGTTCCACTTTTGGGTATTTATCTAAAGAAAAGAAAAACATGATTTTGAAAAGGGATATGCACCCCCATATTCACTGTAGCATTATTTGCAATAGTCAAGATATTAAGAGTCCATCAAAAGATGAATGGATAAAGAAATTGTGAATAATTGTGAGTAGTATTTCATTGTGTGTGCATATACCATAAAAAAATGGAAGAAATCTTGCCAGTTGTGACAACATAGATGGACAAACATCGCATTATACTAAGTGAAATAATAAGTCAGAGAGAGAAATATATTGTATATTTTCATTTATATGACAAATCTGAAGAACAACAATGGACATAGATACGGAGAACAAACTATTGATTGCCAGAGGGGTATGGGATGGAGGAAACAGAATAAGTAAGTCACAAGGATGTAATGTTCAGCATAGGAAAAATAGTCAATAATATTGTCGTAGCTTTGTGTGGAACATAATGTATAAAAATATCAAGTTCCTATGCTATACACCTGAAACTAATTTAATAAGTCAACTATACTTAAAAAAAAAGCAAACAAGAACATGTATTGCAATGTGTTTAGGTTTGCTTCTGTAGTTTGCCTCTGCCCTAATGGTATATTTTAAATGCTTTTTCATCCACCTTTAGCACTCTTGAGCCCTTAATTTTGCTTTAGCTTCAGTAGTCCCACCCAGCTGAAATAGGCATAATATTTAGCTGGCAAAGAATATGTTTAGTGTATTTAACTAGAGAATGTTGGGAAATTGCTGTGTAATTAATACTTTTTTTTTTTTTTTTAACTTTAACACTGTTTGGTTTTTAACATAAACCCTGGCTCTAAAAATCAGCCTTTAGAATGCCATGTTTAAACTCTAAATTTTTTGTAAACTTTATATAAAGCTTAAAAATAGGTGAATGTTTTCTTATTTATGTATGTGATCATGGGTATTTCTGTTTATATGTGTTTGTGATCAGGTTTAGGTATATTATCACAATCTCACTTCCTTTTAAAGGAATAACATGACTACATTTACAAGTTCAGCTTACAATATTAATGGAAGATGGGATTTCATAGTTTGGAATGGTTAAAGACATATAGGAACTTTTATTCTAATCCCTAGCACATATTTAGATCTTTTGGCAGGGATCAACTGTCAACGACTTTGTCTCAACTGCAGGAATTCACAGGCTAGCCATGGAAATGGGCAGATGTCAGAACTCTCGTTGGCGGTCTTCTTTCTCTCTTTGAACTATTCAGGATGAACAGGGTACTTTGTTATCCCACTGTTCCAAACCCATCAAACTTGACAAGGTTTTGATAAGAAATAGATATTTTACTAAATATTTAGTGGAGAAGAGAACTCACATTGCACAATATATGCCACAAAGTTAACAGATTTCTTCTTGTACATAGGTTCTTCTCTCCAAGGCTTCTCACCACCTCATTTCTTCATTTTTTCCCTTTTATATACAGACCTGCTACATCTCCTTCCTTACACTAATAGTTTTGCCTGGCCACTTCTTTCCATAAAGCAAAAGCCCCCAAATTAATGAAACTGTGACTACTTGGTGCTCCTCAAGGAATCCTATTTGAAGGGTTTTACCCTAGCCCAAATGCTTCTCAAAACAGTAATCCAACAAATTAATCTCATATTAACTGATCATGAATAAATAGAGGTGCAGATGAATAGAAAATTAGATCTTCTCTGGATAAGAAAGACTCTCAAAAGTAGTGACTTTTGATCTGGATTTTGAAGGATACATAAGAATTCATGAAACTGTTATAATTTAAGCTTTCATTCACATAATAAATAAACTTAATAATTGATAATTATTCAATGCTTAAATATGCACTATGGAAATCATTAACATTAAGTGTATAAAGAATTGAGGTAATGATTAATAGTATTACAAACCCCATTTTATAGCCAAGAAGACCTAGAATTTGAGGAACTTGTCCAAATTCATATAGCTAATACAGTAAAGAGCTGAAACCAAGATTTAGGTTTGGGGATACTGACTCCAGCATCTGAGCTACTGTCCTCTTCTGTTAAATAAATCAGTGTTTTAGTTTGCTAAAAGTGACTTTAACATACTCTTAATCTTGTATATGTTGTTAAAGATTGTGAATAAACCCAATTTGATTTTGCTGTTGTCTCTCATGCTAAAAGATGAAAAATAAATGTAACATTTACTCTCTTCATTTAAGTTTTTTTCCATAGTGAGAAAAGGCTGGAAGCAAATGTTTGTCATCTTCAAGGTTGTACATTTTTTACCCTAGAGAATTTACTAGAATACGCTTGTACAGCCACATCAACATCAAGTCACATCTGCCTCCCGTCACAGAACACAGTTATTCTCAACAACCTAGAAGCAAAGGTTAAATACATTAGAAGACTGAACAGGTGCTCAGAGGTACCACTAGTTATTTTGCATAACTAGATTCAGCCTTTTTCAAGCCTGTGAACTAAAAGGTCATTCAACTGAAAATGTCTTCCATCTGTTTTTATTATTCTCCTGTCCAGCACTGCACTATGCTGTTTGTACACATAAGTCCATGATTTAACAAAAAATATAAAAATTCATTTGCAACTTGAGACAAAATGCTTTTGATGTAAAGTGTTTGATAGCATGACATTGATGGCTATTTTAAAATTTAAATATTGTAGGCTACTTGGGTTATTTCAATATGACATAATAATGAATGCAGAAATTAAACTAGAAATCTTCTTTATGGCCTGTCCTATCATAATATGGATAAAGAAACTAAAATATTTTAAATTAACTTCAGGAAATTTAGAGCAATTATGATATATTTTGTTTAGAGGTCCTTGATTATGAACTGTATATTTATTTGTTGATTCATTCATTTACATTTCTCATTTATTCTCAGTTAATGAAATAAGACGGTGATCCAGAAATGTAAAAAATAGACTATTTCTCTCTTGAGAAACAGCCAATATTAACATAGCATTTGTATAACTAATATAATTATGACATATTTTGGAGAAGTACAATGGTTATCAAGTGCTTATATAATTAAATACTTGTATCAGTAATGCAGGGTTAATGCAACTTATGCCAGCAAGTTCAAACACAGGTTATCAATGCTGCCAAACAATAACTGAGAGAGCTAACTTAGTAAAATTTCCATTTATGCCAATATATAGGTAAGCCTGTTCATAACCTAAAGGAGCTTACAGTCTGAGGTGGATACAGAAAAGTAAGCAGACATTGGTAGTATAGCTTGCTAAATGTTTTGTTTGAGAAGCAGAGGAGCCTTGGATGTGTAACAGGTGTGCCCTCATACCAACCAAGGGTCCTATGGAAGGGACATTAACTCTGAATCTAAAACCCAAGGAGACTTGAGGTTCTCCACTATATATATAAATAAATATAATAAATAAATATATAAATATATATTTATATAAATATATATATTTCTGTAGCACTGAGAATAACTTGTTAACAGAAACAGTAACATGAGTGATATATGTGATTTTATGACCTCTCTGTATCAAAAACTACAGTAAATAAACTTAAAAGGAGAAAACCTTGAAAAACAAATATATAATACAAAAGTAAAAGGTTATCTACATTAACACATAAAAAGTTCTTTATTAAGTAATACAAAGGAAACCATTTGAAAAAATAAGCAAAGGATGGGAAATGGCATTTTATAGAACAAATCAAGTGGCTAGCTAAGATCAACCTTAATAGTAATAAATGATATGTGAGTTAAGCAAGATATTCTATATACAGATAATTTTAAAAAAACTAAAACTCAGTATTGGTGAGAATATAGAAAAGAGGCTCTCTTCAGCCCTGCTGTTAAGAGTGAAAATAAAGTGAAACATTTGGAAGGATTTTGTCAAACTACACTAAAAAGCTAAGTCCTTTGGCATAAGTAATTCTGATGTTAGACACTTATCCTAAGGGAATTAATTGGACAGTCATTCAAAGATTTGGGTATATTTATCATAATATTGTTTATATAAAAAAGCGATGTAAATGTCCAGTTTTATTGAATTGGTAAGTCAAATTTGGTATATGAAATATATAATGAAGGCATTATAGTTACTATATACATACATTGTTATTGTCATGAAGAGACAGCACATATAAGTGAAATAAAGTAATTATAAAACTGAAGACCCAGAGGAATTGGGTGGAGAGGGAGGTGGGAGGGGGGATCGGGATGGGGAATACGTGTAAATCTATGGCTGATTCATATCAATGTATGACCAAAAAATAATAATAATAATAAAAAAAAAAGAAAAAAAAAACTAGGAGTAATATGACTACATTTTTAAAGTATGGTATATTCATGCACATAAAACTTGTGAAACATATACTGCAAAATCTAAGCTGTGCGGTAGAATTAGAGGTGATTCTTTTTAACTTCCCTTTAGTTTCTACTATTTTTTTAAGCAATACATGTATATTGCTTACATAATGATATAATATATGCAAGTAAAACATTTAAAAAGTTTGAATGTCACAAAACAAGTATTTCTGCCTTAAGTTTGATCTGGAATTGTCACTGTGTGTTCTAGTGAAAACTGAGTCCTCAAGAAACTAGAATTCATAGTTTATTTTTAAAATTTGAAAATGAATGTCAAGAAAAATTGTTTATTTACATAATATATTTGCTTTCTTTACCAAATTCCAAGAGGAAATTACTTTTTAAAAACAGTATTACTTGAGACACTTTAGAATAATGAGGAGTCATAAAGGAAAGTGAAATACTTTACATTAATGAGAGGGACAAAGCAAACAGACAAAAATTTACAAGTAAAAATGTCCATGTAATTAAAATCAGCTTTAGTTTTAGATAAACAAATGAATATGTTTGTACGTACAAGCACACACACATACACAGAAAAGTAAAAGGAGCCTATGGAAGCTTTTGTAGATGGATTGGTGAGTTTTGACTTTTATTTAGTTGTTGATCTTACCTAGTTTAAAATTAGAACATTTTAGTGAGAACAGGAACAGATATCTTAGTAGCAGAGGAGATATCCTATATTAAGTTTACAGTACTATAAAACTAAAGCATAAGCTTCCCTCATCATGGCACCCTTCACCCTGACTTGACTGCTTGCCTGGAATTCTCTATTAACAGTCTAAGCTTTGTCTAAAATGTTTTTCATGTCATATCTTTAATGTCTTTCACTTTCTCCATCATGTGAACATTGACTTTCTCCTGTGATGGAGGAAGGGTAGTTGTTTTTTCACAAATGTAGAGCCTGATGCTCAGGAACAATGCTGGAGCCAAGACCTAAAATTAAGTTCTTCATTTCAAACCTATGCTCTTTTGTGTTGCATTCTGGTAAGAGTTAACCAGCAAGAAATTAATATGAAAGAATCCAATATATTGAACCGTAAGCTCAGGAGATAAACATGATGAAGATGGAGCAATAGCAAAGGATTTTGATGTTCACATAATGAATTTTGAATTGAAAGCTCTTCACTCCTCTGGAAATAGAAACTCTTTTCTTCCTTAAGCAAGATGCTTCTAGTTGTTAAATCATACGTGGAAGCAACAGGAAATTGAAGTTCAACAAAAAGGCAACTGAATCTGTTGAGATATAAGGTTCATACCTAACCTATTAGAGAAATAGTTTTACCCATTTTGGGAAGACACAGGAAATTTTAAAAGAGCCTTGGTATTTCTTTTTATTATCTTAATAGTCTTGTAGTCAGAATTTATTTACTTATTTTACTGTCATGTCTATCTCTAAGCCTTCTGATGACAAGAAAATCTAACACTTATTAAAGGTTTATCCTTGGTTAGGCACTTGCTTAACCCTTTACACTTGTGTTTGCAACTAATCTTCCGAACAATACCATGAAGTAAGTATGTAATATTACTCCTGCTTTACAAATGAGATATTTACCTTGAGAAGTTGATTAATTTTACTGGGATCACATGATAAATGAAGATTTGAACATAGGATTTTCTGATTCCAGAGCCTACTGACTTGGAGTACTTCTTTGTACTGGATGCATTTTCTGTGACTTTGAAAAATATTTGTGAAACACATGTTTGATAAACATTTTTAAGATATTAAAAATTTTTATTGTCATCAATGAAACAATATAGCTCCCTTTAAATTGTATTTAGATATGAGATAATAAAATAATTTACCACATTTACATTCAGGTAGTTCCTACAAGGTCTTGTCATCTCTATCTGGTTATTATCAGTCTTGTAATTGGAACACTATAACTGGCTAGCAAAGTATATTTTAAGTATTTATATGTCATTTATAGATAACTAATGTTGAAAACTCCAAAGAAGTCATTGACTATTTTTCCAGAGTTAAAGAAAAAAACAAACCTTTGTGTCAAAGAAGGAAAAAAGATTTAAAGTAGAAGTTGAAAATGGTAAAGAGAATAAACTAAAAATATGTTGTATTTTTCCTAATTTACTCAATAGTTTAAATAAACATATGCCTTTATAGCCTACTGAGATGCTGTAGATCCTCCAAGTAAACTTCAGAGAAGTCAATGCGTCAAACACAAATAATAGACCATATGATCAAAGTGTTTAAACTGGGTGAATGTAACTATAAAATAAGTATAGCAATGGTTAGAATTGTATACTATATAAAATTCTTTACAATTTATATATTGGGTTGGCCAAAAAACTTTGTTTGAATTTTTCTGTAAGATGTTATGGAAAAACTTGAATGAAGTTTTGGGCCAATCCAATATACTGCAGATGTTACAAGTCATATGTTAGCAGAAAGCACATTTATATTCATTTCTGAGACTAGAATTCTATTAAATGTAAATGTTTTGCAACTCTTATCATGGTGTATTTTATTGTCTACATTGGAAGATAAAGCACTGTGAATTTATAGCAATTCAATGAAGGCAGGGTGTTTCAAAAGGATGAATTGATGTTACCTAATGGTGTCCAAGTGGGCTTCCCAGGTGGGTCTAGTGGTAAAGAACCTGTCTGCAAATGTAGGAGACCTAAGGGATGTGGGTTCAATCGGGTCAGGAAGATCCCCTGGAGTAGGGCATGACCTACTCTGATATTCTTGCCTGGAGAATTTCATGGACAGAAGCGTCTGGTAGGCTACAGTCCATAGAGTCACAAAGAGTAGGACGCTACTTAGCATGCACGTGCACAATGGCATTCAAGAACTTTGCCAATTTAAAGAAATCTTGGTTTATCATATGATATGTCACACATCCTTCTTAGGACATGTTCTTGATGTTTCACATCTTGGCATTAAAATTTATTTCAAATTTAAGAACAAATATATCAGATTTTTCTCCAAATTATCAAATGTTATATAGGATTTAACCTGTACTAAATTTTCTTTATGTATTCTTGTATTACATTCTTGAATAGATCAAATATTGGTATCTTTCATAGGCTGATCCTTCATGTAAATACATTTTGTTGTTCTGAATATAACAATATGTTAACTATGATATTAGTTATATTTCAATTTGGACTCAGTAGTTTTTCTCTAAACACTGTGTACTAAATATATGTTGACATAGTCTCATATATCTGTAGGATCCATGACAAAAATTCACTGATCTGGATGGAAATGAAAAAATTTTCTTGAATATGTTGATGAGTAAGATGAGTATAAAGCACGCTATATGAACTGGAACACTGGATTAAACAGAAATATTTATTTCAAAAGTGAAACATGTTCACCTGCAGCAAATCCAGCACTCTTTAAAGTATAGACACAAACATGAGAAGTGCAATAGTAACATTTACAACCACCACTGTAGTGCTAGTTACTAAGAGTTATATTTTCCCCATTCTGTTTACACCTGGCTTTTTTGGTTCAGTCGCTCAGTCATGTCCGACTCTTTGTGACCCCATGAACCACAGCACGCCAGGCCTCCCTGTCCATCACCAACTCCCAGAGTTTACTCAAACTCATGTCCATTGAGTCGGTGATGCCGTCCAACCATCTCATCCTCTGTCATCCCCTTCTCCTTCCGCCCTCAATCTTTCCCAGCATCAGGGTCTTTTCCAATGAGTCAGCTCTTCACATCAGGTGGCCAAAGTATTGCAGTTGCAGCTTCAAATTCAGTCCCTCCAATGAACACCCAGGACTGATCTTTAGGATGGACTGGTTGGATCTCCTTGCAGTTCAAGGGACTCTCAAGAAATCTTCTCCAACACTACAGTTCAAAAGCTTCAATTGTTCAGTGCTCAGCTTTCTTTATAGTCCAACTCTCACATCCATACATGACCACTGGAAAAACCACAGCCTTGACTAGATGGACCTCTGTTGACAAAGTAATGTCTCTGGTTTTTAATATGCTGTCTAGGTTGGTCATAACTTTCCTTCCAAGGAGTAAGCGTCTTTTAATTTCATGGCTGCAATCACCATCTGCAGTGATTTTGGAGCTCAGAAAAATAAAGTCAGCCACTGTTTCCACTGTTTCCCCATATATTTGCCATGAAGTGATGGGACTGGATGCCATGATCTTAGTTTTCTTAATCTTGAGCTTTAAGCCATCTTTTCCACTCTCCTCTTTCACTTTCATCAAGAGGCTCTTTAGTTCTTCTTTACTTTCTGTCATATAGTAAATATATGTTAAACTTTTTGATGACCTGCCAAATGCTTTCCAAAGTGAATGCATCATTTTACATTCCCATCAGCAATGCAAAAGAATTCCAATGTCTCAATATCACTGGCAATGCATTGTCTGTCATTTTTAATATAGCTATCCTAGTGCTTGTGACATGGTACCTAATTGTGGTTTGATTTTGCATTTCCCTAATGACTAATGATGCTGGATATCTTTTCATGTACTTCTTGGTAACTTGGATACATCTTATTTGAAGAAACGTCTATTCAAAACCTTTGCTTATTTTTAAATTGGGTTGTCTTTTTGTTGTTGAGTTGTAAGAGTTCCTTATATGTTCTAGATACAAGTCTCTTATTGGGTATATAATTTGCAAATAATTTCCCCATTCTGAAGGTTATCTTTTTACTTTCTTGATAGTATCTTTTAAGGCACTAAAGCCCCACTCAACAACTTTAACCTTTGACTAACTGATTCTAATTATGTTATGTGGCCAACTAATCTGCAAAATGGATTGGAAATGTTTTCTATCAAGGCAAAATTATCATTCTCAACAATGAGAAGGGCTTAGTTAGTAAGAGGGAAGGCAGAATGGATAATGGGGTAGAGAGCAGCAGACCTGCCAAATACTCTTCTACTGATAAATAAATAAAATATAGTATATTCATAGAATGGTTATTATTTGCCAATAAAAAGAAAATGATACATGCTGCAATGTCAAACCATTGTGCTAGGTTAAAAGCAAGTCACAAAAAATACACATTGTATGACTCCATTTTTGAGAAATGTCTAGTTTTAGCAGTTCTATAGAGATGGAAATAGTTCAACATTTTCTTTTAGAAGGTGGGAGAATTGTAGACAAATGGAGAGTGACTGATAATGGGTATGGAGTTTCTTTTTGTGGTGTTGCAAATATTCTAAAAAAGACTAAATTTTAATTTCATTATGTCATCACCCTGCTCTTAGTTTAGGTAAACTTTCTGTCCCTCATTTTTCTTTTTGTGAAATGTGAAGTTTACATTTTACATCATTACAAAGTTTTCATCATTGTACTGTTATGACAATATATATAAAATTATTTTTTAATGTAAAGGATTATTATTATTACTTGCAATTTTATATTTTGTAAGTTCATGATTACCTACAACTCCCTGTCAGAGAGTCTGTTTCTACATTGCACACTAGTCACTTGCTATGCACTTTACCCATCTTATCTCACCAAGTCTTCAAAACAACCTTGCAAAATCAAATTTTTGTGTTTTTACAGCTAAGAAGATTGTCATTTGAAGAGGTAAAGTATTCAAGATGGTGTTGAAACCCTCACCCATCTGAAGCCCACATTTTTTCCCCCATATATCATACTACTTATACAAAGGTTAATTGAGTGTTTTTCAGACTTTCCTCCTTCCACAAACAAGAAAAATCTCAAAATGTGGCATATGATTGCTCTGAGTAAAACATGAGATTATAAATAGCTTTGTTAAATGGCACATCAACAAGATGTTTAGATATTTATGCTGCTGGACTTTGTATTTTATCTTTTTTAATTCACACCAAATGAAAACATGACTTTGATGGCCTATGTAAAACATGTCATATGCAAAAATGAATTGGGAGAGCAACCTAAAATAAATTTACTTCAGGGGATTTTGTGAACCATCAACTCAGCTTTTAGTTCACTTATCATGAGAGATGGATGTGCTAGATAAAAAAAGTAAAAGCTTAGAGTGGTTCTTTCTGACAAATAATGTACATGTAAATACAGGGCTATATCTACATATACAAATCTGTATAGCAGGTTTCATAGAAACTTGAACTATATAGGAGCAGCTTTAAATGCTTACAGCATGCGTCTCATAATGTTTAGCAAATGTTAAAATGATCCTAAACATAGCAAGCTCATAACTTGTCATTAAAGAAAAATTAAGAATTATCTGAAAAGTACCCCTGTAACTCAAAATAATAATAAATTAAAATGTCAAATATCATTGCTGTGCAGGCTTTTCTCTAGCTGTGGCAAGCAGGGGCTACTCTCTAGTTGCAGTGCACAGGCTTCTCATTGTGGTGGCTTCTCTTGTTGCAGAGCTCGGGCCCTAGGATACATGGCCTTCCATAGTTGAGGCACATGGGCTCAATAGTTGCAGCTCCAGGACTCTAGATCACAGCCTCAGTAGTTGAGTTGCATGGGCTTAGTTGCTCCATGGCATGTGGGATCTTCCTGGATCAGGAATTGAACCTATGTCTCCTGCACTGGCAGGTGGATTCTTTTTTTTTAATTGTAAATTAATTAATTTTCAATTGGAGGATAATTGCTTTACAATGTTGTGTTGTCTTCCGCCATATATCAACATGAATTAGCATAAGTATACATATATCCCCTTTCCTTTGAAACTCCCTCCCACTTCTCACCCCATCTCACCCATCTAGGTTGTCACAGAAAACCAGGTGGAGCTCCCAGTGTCCTACAACTAATTTCTACTGGCTATCTATTTTACATATGGTAATGTGTATGTTTTAATGCTATTCTCTCATTTTGTCCCACCCTCTCCTTTTCCCATTGTGTCCCCAAGTCTCTTCTCTATGACTGTGTTGCTATTGTTGCCCTGCAAGTAGGTTCATCAGTACCATTTTTCTACATTCCATATATATGCATTAATATATGATATTTGTTTTTGTCTTTCTGACTTCACTCTGTACAACAGGTTCTAGGTTCACCCTCCTCACTAGAACTGACTCAAATTCATTCTTTTCAATGGTTGAGTAATATTCATTGAATGCATGTATGTATATGTAGATATATGTGTGTGTGTGTGTGTGTGTGTGCGCACACATGTGTGTGTACCATAACTTCTTTTTTCTTCTGTCAATGGACATCTAGGTTGCTTCCATGTCCTGGCTATTGTAAATAGTGCTAGCAAGCAGATTTTTTTTTACCACTGGCCACCAAGCGAAGCCTCGCTATCTTGTGATTTGATTTGCCTTTCTCTAGTGATTAATGATGCTGAGCATCTTTTCATGTGCCTGTTGGCCATGTGTGTTTTCTTTGGAATAAATGTCTATTCAGGTGTATATCTAAGATTTTTATTCATACTCACAAACATCACATTTTATCTTTTTAGTTATATGTAACTGGTTTACTGCTCATATGATTAACTTGGAATTTGAGTATTTTAGACATGGCTTTTTTTTTTTTCCTTTGTTAAGTTCCTTTCCATGTATTTTGGCCACTTTCTACTGGGAAATAAGAATTTATTATTATTAAGAAATTATCATGTCTTTTTAAATTGATTTATAACATATTTATATATTAACAGGAATTTTTTTTCAGTTATAACCACAACAAATACTTTGTCCAGTTTATTGCTTTTCCTTCTGGTTACAATTTCCCATAGATAAAATATCATATTTCAGGCAGTCAGATCCATCAAAATTTTATTCATATGTATTTTACTTTGTTTTCTATGCTTAGAATATGAAGTATTCATATATTTTTCTATTTTTAATATTTTCTTTCTTTTAAAACATTGATGTTCTAATTTATCTAGCATTTATTTTGTTCTTCTTTCTTAGCATCTTTATACAAATGAATATTTATCATTTTCAGGTCACAGCTCATTAAATAGATTTTCCTTGATTTGTCTATTTGTTTTTCCAGGTTCTTTAATCCTGTTGACATCCTTCTAAATACTTTTTACATTGGAAAATGTTCTTGATTACTTGTCTACTAACTTAAATATTATCTGTGTCCTGTTATCAGAATGCAAGTTCAATGAAGACAAGGTTATTTTATGCTTTTTAAAATTAATTTTTATTGGCATATAGTTGATTTCCAACATTGTGTTAGTTTCTGCAGTACGGCAAAATGAATCGGTTGTATGTTTATTTAGCTAGATAAATATATCCACTGGTGACTCAGTCCATAAAATCTTCCTGCAGTGCAGGAGAAAACCTGCAATGCAGGAGACCTGGGTTAGATCCCTGGATCAGGAAGATCCCCTGGAGAAGAAAATGGGAACCCACTCCAGTATTCTTGCCTGGAAAATTTCATGGACAGAGGACCTGATGGGCTACAGACCATGGGATCACAAGAATTGAACATGACTTTGCAACTGAACCACCACCACTCTTTTTTAGGTCCTGCTCCCATACAGGTCATTGCAGAATACTAAGTAGAGTTCCTTGTACTATACAGTAATTTCTTATTAGTTATCTATTTTAAGTAGAGCAGTGTTTATGTCAATCCCAGTCTTTTAGTTCTTCCCCCCGCCTCTCTTACCCCCTTGGTAACCATAAATTTGTTTTCTGCATCTGTGACTCTTTTCTGTTTTGTAAATAGGTTCATTTAAGGGAGTTCCCTGATGATCCAGTTGTTAGGACTCTAGGCTTTCACTGCCACAAGTCTGGGGTTCAATCCTCGGTCCAGGAACTAAATTCCCACAACCTGTGCAGAGCAGCCAAGAAAAAAGGAAATTTTATGCCTTACTTTTCTCTGTATTCTTTTAGTCTGATAACTACCTTGTATAAGTAGAAATTCAAATATATTTATTGAATGAATATTTTATTATACCAATTATTATTATTATTGCTTCAAAATGTTTTTATTTTGTGGGAGGATCAGAATCTTTTTATTTTTGAAATTTTTTCATTTTTATTACGAGTTAATGACTCAAGACTATTCTGTCAGTTTATCAAAATAATAAAAATAACATTAAAACTGCCAAAGCATCTAAAAAACAAAACCTAACAAAAGTGTATGTCTAAAGTGAGACTTAGATATCTCTAAGATATAAGTTTCTTTTATAAAGATATAAGTTTCCTTTATATCAATAAAAGAAACAATTTCCATAGATGCTTGTCAGGATATAGAAAAAAATTTAAATGCCAACAATGTTCTAAAACAAATAAGCACGATTAATCTTTCTCATTTAATTCAGTCCTTTTGATTATTTCTTGTCCTTCTGGATCTTGGCTTACCATTATTCTTTCTAATATTATCTGGTTCCAGACTAAAAAGAGTTCTGAAAATGTATTACCTGGTGCCAGCTCACGGTGGTCCATACATGGTAATGACCACAGCTTACCTGGTTACCTGAATTCTTTGAACTAGTTCAGCCAGTTTTTTTTTTTTTTTTTTTTTTTTTTTTTTTAGAATTCCAGACAAGCAAAATTCTACTCATTGCAGAATGGTTTAGCATATCCAATACATGCTTTTCTACCAACGCTCTGAAATGGACCTTCTTTGTTAAAGACTCAATTTCTTGCCAGTATCTTATAGCAGAGCCTTGAGAAAAACACTAAGAATTGCTGATAAGATTGACTGTCTCAGGTTAATTTATTACAGTGTCCATCAATATCAGAATCAAGAACAGTTAGTGTTCTCTATTGGGTTTAACATGACCTATTTAATAAGATGATCAGTGTTTCCCATATGGGTAAGAACAGATCTAAATATTTTACATAGTTATACTAATAAAATTTACTTGTACAAAATTTTAATAATGAAACATAAACTTGAATACATTAATGATACATATGACAAAAAGGCAATTTTCTTGCTATATAAAAGCTTATATAAATCAACATGAAAAGGATTAACAACCTCAAACACAGGAGAACAAAAGACATGCATGTATGTTTACAAAGAAGTTAATACAATAGCATTGCTAAAATTTACTAGTCATTTAAAATGCAAACTAAAACATAATGAAATATAAAATTTTGCATAATGTTGGAACATGATAGATATATTTTAAAAAAAATATTACACAGTTTATGGAACACAGAAACTATGACTAACAGGTGGGAATATAACTCCTTTAAGTATAATTTTGTAATATGTATTAAAATTTTAAGTGAGCAAAACATTTACCCCAGTAATTTCGTTTCTAGAAATTTATCCTACTGTTACTGACCAGAGTTCTTAGTGTTCCTCAATCAATAGAAATTGGTAAGAGGCCAGACAAGAAATTGAGGCAAGGTTTCATTGGAGTTTCTGCTGCAGCAGTGGAGAGGAAAACAAGTAACAGGTTTCCATGCTCACTTAGGTGGGAAAGCTGGTTTCTTATGTGGGGTGAGGGTAGGGGTGGGTCCAGAGGTCAGGCCAGAGGGGTGGCTTAGCTGACCTGTCCACCCCTTTGGTGGTTCTATCTGCCAGGTGCATCCGCAGTACCCTGCTTTGGCTCCCAGCTTCTCAGAAGTAGCAGTTGGGCTTTTGGTCTTTTTTAATCTTATTGTCCATCATTTGACCTAACTGTGTATGCACATGGTTGTTTTTAGACCCTTATAGTTTCTTTGTATTCTGTTACTTTAGGAGATGTTTGTCCAGGTGCAAGCACTACAGCAAAGGGTGCTAGGTACCAGCCTGTTTCACTACAAATGCTTGTATAATTACATAGATATATCTATATATATACCTATATTTCACATGTATATATACACACACGGATGCTAATTACAGCATTGTTTCTAACTAATAAAATTTATTAACAATCAATATAATCATTGCTATGGACTAAATTAAAAATGGTTACATGTATACAATGGAATATTATGCAAATATTTAGAAGATTGAGAAAATCTAGATCATTCAAAATCTATTTGATTTAGGAAGACAAATTCTTTTGTCACTTAAAGGGTGAAATAGATCACCAGCCCAGGTTGGATGCATGAGACAAGTGCTCAGGGCTGGTGCCCTGGGAAGACCCAGAGGGATCGGGTAGAGAGGGAGGTGGGAGGGGGGATCGGGATGGGGAATACATGTAAATCCATGGCTGATTCATGTCAATGTATGGCAAAAACCACTACAATATTGTGATTAGCCTCCAACTAATAAAAATAAATGGAAAAAATAAATAAAGGGGAAAAAAAGAAAAGAAAAACAAAAACATTATGCGGTTTACAATTTAGATTTTTTGGGGGAAAGTTATGAAAAATGAATTGTCTTTCATGAAAATGGAAGGATGACACCAAGGGCAGAACCAAGAGCCCAGAAGGTAGAGCTGAGAATCGCTAGAAAAATTTCCCAGAGTTTGAAACTTAATCCAGAAAAATCTAACATTTTTCCAGCTGGAATTCAGAACTATTATGTCTTTTTCACATTCACTTCTCCAATTTTTGAACTGGAATTTTTATAACTATTACTCTTTGTTTCAACTACATTTGAGTTGTCTCAGATGTAGTCATCTAACTTGTCTCTTTAGTTTCACGTGTCAATAGATGGAGAGGAATTATTCCTTAGCAGCTGTCCTTAATTACGGAGAAGACTCATCTTTCCCTGCATCTGATTTAGGTTTTGCATTGTGAGTTGATGAGATTATGAAATTTTAGAACTTGACCTGTTGCTGTAATGGAATGAAACTTTTAGCAAACTTCAGAGGGTTGAATGTATTTTGTACTTGGAAAGAACATGAGTTATTTTGGGCTACAGGGTAGACAATAAAAGATTAATAAAAAGTCTATTTATTATGATGGTTGCATTTTATAAACTTACTCTAAATCTATAGAAGAGAGCCCCTATCACTTTTTATTTCCTTTGGAAATAACCATGACTACATATGTTAATTTTAACTGACTGAATATGTGTTTTTTAAAAATTTTTTAAAATTTAATTGGAGGCTAATTACTTTACAATTTTGTGGTGGTTTGTGACATACATTCACATGAATCAGCTATGGGTGTACATGTACTCCGCATCCTGACCCTCCCTACCACCTTCATCCCCATCCCATCCCTCAGGGTCATCTCAGTGCACCAGCCCTGAGCACCCTGCCTCATGCATTGAAACTGGACTGGCGATCTATTTCACATATGATAATATACATGTTTCAATGCTATTCTCTCAAATCATCCCGCCCTCGCCTTCTCCCACAGAGTCCAACAGTATGTTCTTTACATCTGTGTCTCTTTTGCTGTTTTGCATATAGGGTCATCATTACCATCTTTCTAAATTCCATATATATGCGTTAATACACTGTATTGGTGTTTTTCTTTCTGACTTACTTTGCTCTGTATAATTTGATTTTAGAACACTTAAATTCTTTAATCATTTAAAACAATATGTGATTTATTATAATTTATTTTCGTACAGTTTGGACTGCCCTTAGCAACACATTACTTATTAGAAATGTTTTTCTCACTTTTCTGTAAACATTCTACTGTCAGAGAAAAGAAGACAAAAAGTACAGGGCTTATCAGATCTTACAAAAATCTTTTTCAGTCTTTCTTGAGGAAGTTAAAGAATAGAAAGAAAAGCAAAAATTACAAAGTGAGAGATGTTTTTCATACTTGTCTAAATTTTGTGCACATATGAATCCATTATCACTCCAATGAACCTGCTGTGTGTACTGCATGGGTTTTTAAAAATCTTTTACTTGTTTGCACTATGGAGATGATATGGCAAAAATAACTTTGCTTATTTCAGGATGCAGAGTTATTAATAAATGTGTCATGATGCCTGTGTTATTAAAAAAAAATCTCTGTGAAACTTGACTTCATGCTGTCTGTACTGTAAAAGGTTTAGTAATTCAAGCTATAGTGTAGCAGATAAAAATGGAATCTGTAGTCACTTAAAATAGCATGTTGAGGGTATACTATTAAAGTTAATTTATATATTCTCTTTTTCACCTCTGACTAGGTCTACTTAAGCATAGGTACCTAGTGTCTGTGCAGATATGCAGCAGATATGAATAAAGAAATACATGGTCAACAAAACGACCTCAAATTTGCAGACTAATGGGCTAATAATGATAAGCATGAAAGATATTCTGACATGTGGAATAGTTGACTGAAAATTTTAGTAATTCTTCCTGTAGCACTGAAATGGTCAGTGAAATATTTTTAGGGGTTAAAAATCTGTGAAAAATTATTTCTAAAATATTTTTACACTAAAAATAGTGTAGACTGCTTGCCTACCCTGTCTGACAGTTTATCTTCAATATACAATCCTTGTATAGATGTTATTGCCTGATGTTCAAGTGAACATTTTAGAAACCACTTGTCAGTGAAATCTTTGCATCCAGTGGGTGTATGGATCACAAATTATTTTCTTTTTCTAGAAAGCTGAGCTCAGAAAAAAATAAAAATAAAAACAAAACGGAAGCACGTCATAATAGGTTGCACCCTTCCTTCATCCCTTCAATCCTCGCATATGAAAACATTGAAGGGTATTTCACATAAACTTTAACAAAATAGGAAACAGGATGTGGGATCAGTTGTTTTGATGTTAAAACATTAGAGCTAGAAGAATAATGACTGGAGAGGAAGCCATTGCAATAATAACATGTGAATTCACCTAGCCTATTTTTGATTTGTTATTGTAGATTTTAAAATAAAATATTTGAATTGAAGATTAAATGTTTCAAAGTACAGTACTTTTATAATTGGCATTTAAACTGATTTAAAAAAAACTTCATGGAGGTTGACACCAAAAACAAAAAATCCAACTTACCTAAACATGTATGTAGAAGGTAGAAAATAAGTAATAGTCAAAAATAAAGGCCTGTGTCATTCCAGGAATACTCAGTCAGTTGTTCATTACCTTTTCTGAAGTTGAACCTGGAGAAAAATCAGCTGACCAATTTCAAAGCTAATATAAGTGGAGAACTGCCACATTTAAGAATCATTACTATAAATCAGCAAGATGCAGACTCTGTATGCAGTCAATTTTTGGTTACCTGAAAATTGACTACCTTATTGGGGATAACCTCCTTTGCCCCCTTCGCATTACTAGTCTGTTTCCTGTGTGTTCATCATTTTGCTTTGCAAACTGTAACAGGAAAGACATTATAACTGCATTAACCAAAGAGTGCACACCTCACATAATGTTATTTGTGGTTGCTATTGGGCAAAAAAAGATGTTTGAGAGATTATCTCTGAATTCCATTGATCAGTGGAACATTTGATTTGATGACAAATTTTACTATTAACTTTATACTAAGATAGCTAATTTACAAATGTTAAAATGATATTCTAACTGGTTTTGAAGATAGGCATCAATTTTATGGAAAACTATTTTACTTCATTTTCTTCTCTTTGTCAATGAACTGACTATTGACAAACAACTTAAGACATCTAATAAGTTTTAGTTGTTCACTTATATTAGCTTCAGAATTGGTCAACTGATTTTTCTCCAGGTTCAACTTCAGAAAAGGGCAAGAGATTTCTGATGAGACATTTGTTAGCATAAAATAAAAAATGAGGGCTATTTTAAATAATTTCCAATATTTATTTTGAGGTAAGTTTCAGAACCAAATCTCCATATTCTAATGACCTTGATAGGTAATGGACTATTGACTTTGAATACTCCTGGAGTGACACAGACTTTTCACAGTTCTAGACACTAGAAGTCCAAGATCAAGGTGTCAGCAAGTCTGGTTTCTCCTGAGGTCTCTCATCTTGACTTGCAGTGGCTGTCTTCTTTCCTCTGTCTTCCCATGAACTTTCCTCTGTGAATGTGCATCCCTGTTGTGTCTTTTAAGGAAACCAGGCCAACTGGATGAGGGTCCCATCCTGATTACCTTATTTAAACTTAATTAGTTATATAAAGTCCCTATTGGCAAACACAGTCACTTTTTAAGACACTGGGGAGTTAGGGCTTCAACATATGAAATTTGACAGGACACAGTTCAGTCTATAACATCTGGTAAGGCACAGAAAAATTTTCAATGGTGTTCTTGAGAACAAATAAATCTATATAAATAAAATTTAAATAAACTCACAGAAGAGGTAAAATTTAAGCTAGTAAATCTTGAGCAAAAATGTATAAACAGTGTAAGGGAAAAAGCAGATATGTTAGAGTGAACCATGTTTAGGGAATGGTAAGTGTTTCCATGTGAATGGAGCATATGTGGCGGAAAGGAAGTGGTGGAATATAAAGATGGTGGTAGTTTGGGAAAGAACTTTAGAACATCCCTTGGGACATGCTAAGATAGCTTAACTGTGACTTATTAACCTCTTTAATTTATCTGTCTGTGCTCAATTCACTAGATGAATTTTGTTTACACCTCAGATCTGTTATGCGAGGGTGGGATGATCTGAGAGAACAGCATTGAAACATGTATATTATCAAGTGTGAAACAGATCACCAGCCCAGGTTGGATGCAGGAGACAAGTGCTCGGGGCTGGTGCACTGGGATGACCCAGAGGGATGGGATGGGGAGGGAGGTGGGAGGGGGGTTCAGGATGGGGAACACATGTAAATCCAGGGCTGATTCATGTCCATGTATGGCCAAAACCACTATGATATTGTAAAGTAATTAGCCTCCAACTAATAAAAATAAATGGAAAAAAAAAAAAAAGAGAAAAACCTCAGTTCTTTCTGTAGTTATACCAACTTTGTCTAAATCTTATCCATATACTCTGTTATTTTCACCCCCAAACATTCACCCCCAAACATTTTTACATGTCTCAAGTGAAGTGAAAGTTGCTCAGTCGTGTGTGACTCTTTGTGACCCCATGGACTGTAGCCTGCCAGGCTTCTCTGTCCAAGGGATTCTCCAGGCAAGAATACTGGAGTGGGTACGTTCCCTTCTCCAGGGGATCTTCCCAACCCAGGGATTGAACCCAGGTCTCCCACATGGCAGATGGATTCGTTACCACTGAGTCACCAGGGAAGCCCAAGAATACTGGAGTGGGTAACCTATCCCTTCTCCCCCGGGTCTTCCTAACTCAGGAATCAAACCAGAGTCTCCTCCATTGCAGATGGGTTCTTCACCACCTGAGATACCAGGGAATGCATGTTTGGAACACTCTATCTGGAGTGCTTTTTCATCCCCATTCTTCCTAGTTAAGGTTGATTTATCCTTCTGAACTCAGGTCATATCTTCTTCTTGGAGAATTCTTTTTCTACTTTCCTAACTAGATTAAAGACATCAATTATTTGTTCTTTTTTTGCCCCCATACATATAAAAACTTTGGCATTGTCTTTGTCTACAAATGAAAACAAGATAATATTGTGAAAAGCTGTTCTGTGTGTGTTCAACACTTTAAAAAGAGTAAGAAAACAATGCAGGGCATGTGCAGAACATCTTTTTTAAGGTTTATGAATTACATATATCTAGTTCAGTTCAGTTGCTAAGTTGTGTCCAACTCTTTGCGACTCCTTGGATTGCAGCACACCAGGCTTCCCTGTCCTTCACTATCTCCCAGTTTGCTGAAACTCATGTCCATTGAGTTGGTGATGCCATCCAACCATCTCATCCTCTGTTGCCCCCTTTTCCTCCTGCCTTCAATCTTTCCCAGCATCAGGGTCTTTTCCAAGGAGTCAGCTCTTCACATCAGGTGGCCAAAATATTGGCACTTCAGCATCAGCCCTTCCAATGACAAAATCAGTCCTTCTAATGAATGAACATATATTTAACCCTATATTTAATGAACATAGATGTCAATATATATTTAATGCACATAGAAGTCAAGGAAGCACCTATTAGTCAATTGTGAGATCATTTGAGCATCACAAAGAATAATGAATCCAATTGTTGGAATATATTGTCTAAAAATGAAAATTTAAAAAAAATTGCTGTTCTAAATTAAAGTTGGATAAAGCAAAGCAGCAACTTAATGCAATGCCTGATCCTTGATATAATAGAATTGAAATGGCCACAAATTCTTTCCCTCTCTTTCCATTATGAAGCAAAGTTTATTCCCTAGCCCCTGAACCTAGGTCAGCCTTGTGAATTGCCCTGACAATAGACTGTAGCAGAAGGAAGACAGTATCCATTCCCAGGCAAGGCTTTTGGCTTGAGTTTGTTTCCTCATCCAAGAACCTTCAGGCTTTGCTCTTGGATTCCAACTTCTATATTTTAAGAAATTCAGGCTACACTCCCAGGTGATTGATGACCACATGGTGAAAGGTCCTATGAAGTGAGAGGTCATTTTGGATATTCCTGTTTCAGTTAACTGTCATCTGAATGCAGCCATGAGTGAACTCAGCTAGTGTCATGTACATCAAATAGAAAAACCAGTTGAACTTGCCTAAATCTCAGACTACAGAGTCATGTGAAATAATAAATCATTATTGTTTAAAGCAACTAAAACTCTTTAGTGAAGCAGGAGATAATGAAACATCTTATGATATCCTATACCAACAAACAAAGCAAAAACAGTTTTACAAGAAAGCAAATGTGCCAAAATGTTAATAATTGAGGACTCCAGGTGAAAACTATGAGGTTATTCATTTTACTTTTCTTTTGAATTATTCTGAAGCTTTTATTCCCTTCAAAATAAAGCAGCAGTAAAGTAGGGATGAGCAAATGAATACATGAATAGTAAATGAATATATTGTAATGTTAGAGACCATCTCTCTCAGCGAGTCTTCACATCTCACTTAAATTTATACACTGTTCTCACCAAGCATTTCTATTTCCCTTCCCTGATTTATTTTTTCACATAAAATTATTTTATATTTATGTGACAACTTAGATCTTTAAAAATTTTTTCATTGGAGGATAATTGCTTTACGATGTTGTGTTGGTTTCTGCCACACAATAGCATGAATCAGCCATAGGTATACATAAGTGCCTTTCCTCCTGAAACTCCCTTCCATCCCTCTAGGTTGTTACAGAGTTACACACTATACAGGTTGCACACTGTATTATATAGCAACTTCCCACTAGCTTATCTATTTTACATTTGGTAATGTATATGTTTCAATGCTACTCTCTCAAATTTGTCTCACCCTCTCTTTCCCACACTGTGTCCACAAGTCTGCATTCTGTGTCAGCATCTCTATTTCTGTCCTGTGAAGAGGTTCATCAGTACCATTTCTCTACATTCCATGTATATGTGATACTATATAATATTTGTTTCTCTTCCTGACTTGCTTCACTCTGTATTATAGGCTCTAGGTTCATTGACCTCACTAGAATCAACTCAAATTCATTTTTTTCTATGTCTGAGTAATATTCTGTTGTATATATGTACCACACCTTATTTACCCATTTATCTGTTGACAGACATCTAGTTTGCTTCCATGTCCTAGTTATTGTAAATAGTGCTGCAATGAACACTGGAGTACATGCATCTTTTTCAATTAAGTATTTTTCAGGTATATGCCCAGTAGTGGGATTGCTGTGTCATTTGGTAGTTTTTATTCCTAGTTTCTTAAGGAATCTCCATACTGTTGTCCATAGTGATTGCATCAATTTACATTCCTACCAACTGTGAAAGAAGGTGCCCTTTTATCTACACTCTTTCCAGCATTTTTTTGTGCGTAGATTTTTTTGATAATGGTCAATGTGACTGATGTGTGGTAATACCTCAATGTAGTTTTGATTTGCATTTCTCTAATAATGAACAGTGTTTAGCATTTTTTCATGTGTTTGTTGACCATCTGTATGTCTTCTTTGGAGAAATATCTGTTTTGGTCTTCTCCCCATTTTTTAATTGGGCTATTCATTTTTCTGAGGTTGAGCTGTATGTGCTGCTTATATATTTTGGAGATTAATCCTTTGTCAGTTGCTTCATTTGCAATTATTTTATCCCATTCTGAGGGTTGTCTTCTAGTCTTGTTTATTGTTTCCTTTGCTGTGCAAAAGTTTTTTAAGTTTCATTAGGTCCCATTTGTTTATTTTTGTTTTTATTTCCATTAATCTAGGAGGTGGGTCAAAAAGGATCTTGCTATGATTTCTGTCAAAGAGTGTACTGCCCATGGTTTCCTCTAAAGGCTTTATATTTTCTGACCTTATGTTTAAGCCTTTAATCCATTTTGAGTTTTTTTTTTTTGTATAGTGTTAAGAAGTGTTCTAGTTTCATTCTTTTACGTGTAGCTGTCCAGTTTCCCCAGCACCATCTATTGAAGATGCTGTCTCTTCTGCATTGTACATTCTTGCTTCCTTTGTCATAGATAAGGTACCCATAGGTGTTTGGGTTTATCTGTCTTATTTGTTTTTAAGGTAAGTTTTGCATACTTCATTATTGTAGAAGATATACAATGGTAAATTTTTATCATCTAACCTATATATTTTTTTACCCTCTCTTGCTTAAGTATACCAGATCCATGAAAGTAAAAACCATATCATATTTTGCTCTTAATTGTATCTGTAGGACCTGATAGAGTCTGGGTGTTTAATTAATGTTCTTTTTTCTTTTTTTCTTCTCACAACAGAAGTTCCATTTTCACTCTTTTTATTGGAGTATAATTGCTTTACAGTGTTACATTAGTTTCTGTTATACAACAAAGTGAATCAGCAATATGTATAATATGCTAATGTTCTCTTACTATTTGTTGAAAATTATAATTCTGAGTCCTCAAATATAGTAAGACTATCCACAGTGAGCATTGATATTATTTCTCACTGAAATATCAACTGAATGAATCCTACAATAACATGGTCCTCCTTTGGAAATACATTTATTCTGAACAATATATTACAGTAATTGCAAGAATTTAAAGCAATAAAATGACCTATGTTCCCAATTTCACTTAAATTACTTACATAGTCCATGTTCCCTTTAAGGATTTCTATTTGTATATTTTTTCATAGCTGTAATCATAGGAAATATAAACCTTGGGATTTAGATCTTTTCCTTACTGTGTTGTAAAACATTTCATATGTTACTATATGACTCATAATCTTTTATGTTAGGCTGGTGTATACTAATTACTCTGATGCTTAGGATATATCATATACATGTTTCTTATTTTTTCTCAAATAGGCTTTATTTTTTAGAGCAGTTTTAGGCTCACAGCATGGAAAGTACAGTTTCTATTTACCCTCTGATACCTCTCCCCACCCCAGCCTTCCCAACTATCAACATCTTGCACCAGAGTAGCACATATGTTACAGTTGATGAACCTCCATTGACACAGCATTATCACCCAGAGTCCACAGTTTACAGTTTATTTTAGGATTCATTATTGGTATTGAACATTTTATGTGAAGTGTGAAAGTGTAAGTCATTCAGTCGTGTCTGACTATACAGTCCATGGAATTCTCCAGGCCAAAATACTGGAGTGGATAGCCTTTCCCTTCCTCAGGAGATCTTCCCAACCTCGGGATTGAACCCAGGTCTCCCACATTGCAGGTGGATTGTTTACCAGCTGAGCCACAAGGAAAGCCCAAGAATACTGGAGTGGGTAGCCTATCCCTTCTCCAGCGGATCTTCCTGACCCAGGAATCGAATCGGGGTCTCCTGCATTGCAGGTGGATTCTTTACCAACTGAGCTATGAGAGAACATTTTATGGGTTTTGACAAACACAAGACATGTGTCTATCATTATAATGACATATAGCATATAAAATAATGTCACTGCCTCAAAAATCCTCAGTGCCCACCTTTTCATTCCTTTGAGCTCTTGGCAATAGCTGATCTTTATACCATCTTCAGTTTTTGCCTTTTCCAAAATGTCACATCACTGGGACTCATTGTATGCAGCCATTTCAGATTGGCTTCTTTAAGTTAGTAGCACATATTACTATGAATACTTAATAATATGTATTAATGTGGATACATACTAATATGTATTGAAGGTTCCTTCATGTCTTTTCATAACTTCATATCTAATTTTGGGGGATTGAATAATACTCCATTGTATGGGTGCATTACTGTTCACCCATTCATCTACTAAAGGACAATTTGGGTCCTTCCAACTTTTGGTGATTGTGAACAAAGGTGCTAATAAATATCCAGATACAATTTTTGTTTGTACATAAAGTTTTCAATTTATTCATGTAAATACAAAAGAGCATAATCACTGAATTGGTATGGTTAGAGTACATTTAGCTTTGTTAGAAACTGCCAGTCTGTCTTCCAGAGTGGCCATACCATTTTGTATGCCTGTCAGCAGTGAATGAGAGTTCCTGTTCCTCCACATCCTTGCCAGCGTTTGGTGTTGTCTGTTTCTTATTTATTTATATATTTATTTATTTTTATCAATCTTCATCAGTAAACAGCTTTTTCTTTCTTTGAAATATTTTCTTAAAATAAATTCATTGGGTAATTATACCTGGATAAGAAGGAGGCAGAACTTTTTCTAGACTCTTGGTCTGCATTGCCAAGTAAGTGCTAGTTCTTCACCATCCACATGCAAATGATACCCTGATATGTGTTTCTAGGACTGATTTTCATTCCTTCTCCATTTTTGTACATTTCACTGTCATTTAGAAATCATTGCTTTAAAAGAATCTCAGATCTTGTCTGTTTATAATACTCCAGTTATAAATATACTTATAATCAAACCTTTCAACCCTCAAGCTAACATATTTAATGAAATGTTGCGTGTTTTTTAATCCTGGATAAAAATTGAAAAAATAAACAGTAGTGTGCATATTGTACTTGTGCTACATTGTAATCTCACATTGTCTCTATTAGTTGATCATCAAATATTTGTTGAATACCTATTCTGAAACTTTAAGTAAGTGGTCATTGTCCTTCTCTTTGTTGTTGGTATTATTATTTGTAATTTTTCAAAGGAAGTTGGCAGTCATTTCTATTTCTAGATGTGAAGACATCAAGTCCTCTTGAAATTGAAGAGGAAAAGTTAAAATTTTACATAACTTCCTGCTCATTCTGCCTCTGTAACTCAGCTTGCTCCTTGCAAAGTCTGGATTATGTAAGTCACGTAGTCTCAGAAAGTGGGGACTCACAACACTAGGAACTGGAGCTTATCTCACTCACCCTTGTCCTGCTCTTTGCAATCGCCCAGCCCCTGCAAACCTGCTTAATCATGCCTGTCCGTGTAAAGGTCAGACATCCCCCTCCCTGTCTTGACTGCTGTTCTTGTGCGCGCGAAACCCCTTAGTTTAAACCAGCCTGTTAGCAGCTAGTGTTGCCCACTCTAGTCTGTCTGTAAAAACTCTGTAACCTCTTTGCTTGGGGCTCAGACCTTGGAGTGTTAACTCCTCTGGGGCTGCCAGCATAATAAACCTGAGTTCTCCAACTCTCCGAGTGTGGGGCTTGGTTTCTAGATTCCCAGTTTCTACAACAAAATAACTATCTACCTACATGGTTCATTTTGACTGTATACATAAAAAATGAACAAATACAACTATTTCAGGGTGAAATATGCAGGCTGCAATTCCAGCTTTGTAGCTATATTGAGTTAAATTTTCAAAGGCCCAAGAATTAGAGTGTTTTGAGATTTTGAGCTGCAAATTCGCAGAGAGGCTAAGGAATGTTTTTGGAGGACTGCTATGGAGAACCTTTTATTTTGCAGTTCAAAGCTATTATAATATCTCTATGGACTGAGATGACCCCAACTATGGGAAAATGACATGGAATAATACAAAAGGCTCCCCAAAGCCAGCGAAGACCCTTCATTCAATTAGGGGAGAAACAACTCTAGTAAGCCAGATAATAAAGAATCAACTCAAGGTGTCTTATGAAGAAATGGCTCAGGGAAGAGGCTTTTTGAAGTTGTATTTTGGTTCTTTTCCATACGCAGCCACCCTGGTACCATGATATACACATTATGGTAATAGTTAGGCAATGACTATTGTGTCAAGTGAAAGGATATGTATCACATACACCTGTAGGGCAGCTTTTATAATTTAGAATAATAGAGAGGGAAGTTCCCCATATGTTAGGAGACCACTTTCAGACAGTCCTTCAGAGATCAGTGGTGTTTGCCAGATAAATAAGTTGTTTTCCTCCCTTTGAGGAAGTATATGCAGGACTGAGTACTGTAGAAATGACAAGCACCCTCATTTATATTTGGCTTAGCACAAAATAGGGCTTCCCTGGTGACTCAGATGGTAAAGAATCTGCCTGCGATTCAGGAGACTCCGGTTCAATCCCTTGGTTGGGACGATCCCTTGGAAGAGGGAATGGCTACCCACTCCAGTATTCTTGCCTAGAGAATTCCACGGACAGAGGAGCCTGGCAGGCTAGAGTCCATAAGGTTGCAAAGAGTCGGTCATGACTGAGTGACTGACACTTCCACTTCCATTTCCATAGCACCAAATAAAGTTCTCATCATAGGAAGGAATCTGGTGCTGGGAAGAAAGACGGATTTCCATGATTTCATGAATGGTTGCTCTGACCTTGCTTTGTAACTCAAGTTGCTAAAGACAGTACATCAGTTATATCACTATAGTTTTTAAAGCAGTTGCCATAATGGGAAAAATGTAGTTGCCAGACATGGTCTCAAAATGAGTGTAGTGGAATATTACCCATTTGGATACAATACTTCTGGTGATGACTTTGAAACTGGAGTAGATTCAAGTCAACTTTCTTTTTCTTTTTTTTTCTAGTTTTGCCTTGTGATTTCATATTGCACTTAAGTATAGTCAAATATTGTGCTATTACTTCTAGTTAGTTGGTGGTTTAGAAATACAGCTGCTAAATATTCCCCCCACATGTATTATTTAGAAAGAATTTTCAGCTCAGGCATTTGCATGATACAATTATAAGAATTTCAATTAATCCATAATTGTGTATGATATTATTATAAGGATGGAGACTCACTGGTTTCACATTTATTACAATGCTGCAATTATTTAGGCAGTGTCAACATAATTCTGCCTTCTCATCTTGACAGATATCATATTTCTGTGTGGAAAAATATTAAGAATTGAAATCCAGCTAGAAAATTGCTGGGACATTCTGAGAATAACAATAACCTATTTTTTCACAACTCTGTTCTTTTTAGCACCTTAAAGATGAAAATATGCCTAAATTTGTATTATTCTCATAGTGATCAGGAAACAAAAAAAGGACATTTTATATTTAAAATCTCATATATGTACACAGATAACATTGCTTTAAATCTGATCAAATCACTTGGTTGCTTAAAATGTATCTGTTGCTTTAGTTGAATCCCGTATCATTCCAAAGTTCTTTAAAATAAGAACTCTAAGTCACAGTCTCATTTCCTATAATCTTGTGGCCTTCTCCGTTTGTTCTAAGTTCATTTACTCCTGTAGTTCTTCCATTTCATCTTGTGTAGAAGCTCCACCACTATGAGTACATGGCTTTTCCACCTAACTTTATTCTTCCCTATCTTTCCTACCTGGCAAACTCTTCACACTTATGATCTTTTTTCTCATGAAGAATTTCTTAATTCTCCCAGAAATTACATTAGAATCTCTTGTTTAATGTCTCGATAATTATCTTTTGTAATATTTATTGTATAACTTGTTTAGTTCTTTTCAGTATTTTTTCCTTATGACATAATGAAATTGAATACACTATAGCCCATTCCATCTATTTATTGGCATTCTTGTGTAAGAGAAACTTTTGATTCTTTTAAATAACTTCACATTTTTAAGATTTGAAAGAAACCCTCGGCAGAAAATGGCTCAGCCCTACAGTCTCAACTCTTATCTTCAACAAATCATCTTTTTCTTGAGGATCACTTACTAATTTCACTCCTGGAAACACATATAAAAATGTTTTACAAAATAAAACCTGGATCCTCCAATGTTTTCAGTGGAAAAATAATCTCTAATTTTAAGAGGATTACAGGGAGAGCAGTGGTTGGACCTCAGAGCCCATTCATGGGGTGAGAAATGAATTGACCACTTTTCTTTTAGAATCTCTCTTTATTTACCTCAGATCTTGGGAGCTAGGAGAGCTTAAATCTTTTCAGTCACATAGAATTGTTTTCCATAGCCATCTATTTATAAGAAACCTGCTATAGTTTCATAAAAATAAATTTATCCTTTACTCTGATATAGTGATTTAAAATGTTAGTGTAGGTGTTCAGTGGAAAGACTGAATTGAGAATTTCATTTAAAAGCATGACATATAAAATAACCTGAAAGAAAATTTAAAGAGGTGTACTGATTGAAGTATGTGTGTGTGTGTGTGTGTGTGTGTGTGTGTGTGTGTAAGCAATTGGAACCTTAATATCTTAATCTTATTTCTTTCTCTACTGTAGTCCCTGAAGTGCATCTACAGAGCTACTACATTTATAGACATATCTAGGAGAGATTTGGCTGTCCTATAGCCTGCAGATGATTGTTTTCAGGTATAGACATCACCACAGACCAATCCCATGATTAGGCAGATGATTCTAATATATCACACTTTCACTTTCTGATCTTCAAGGTCCGATAGCCTCTGATTAATTTTCAACATGTACTTCATGTAGCCACTTCTATTAATTAAGAATCGACCCAAAAATAAAAACCTATTTGCCATCTCTGGTTAGTATAAACTCCTTCATTTTACATTAGGTGAAGCAGTAGCATACAGGCATTAATGTACTTGCCCAAAATTATTCTGAAAAGTAGTAGAGTTAGAGATAGGAATCTCTCTGTTGTCCTCCATTATCCTTCAGTGAATTCTCCAATCTCGCATGTCTTTAGGAAGATCTTTCTTAAATATTACTGTCTTAGGTAGACAATATGATTTACTTTACAAAATATGATTTTACTAATCTTATCTTTTAAGGAATATCTTGAACATTTATGAATGGGCCAACTCATGGAAAAGATAATTCAAACAATAAGATTGGGCAGTATTAGTTCCTCCTATTTAATTTAGAAAATATGTGTCCATTTTAGTGTAGTACTTCTTTTTTAAAGGAGTAGAAGGGCTTCTATAATTCAGTGTCATTACTAAATGATTAAGAAAATAAATTAACAAATTATAGCATAATCCATTTTTTCCTCATCTGTCAACTTTTCCTGAGTGAGAGATCCTGCTCTATAAATGTGTTTTTCCAGGATCAGTTTGCTGAATTTGATAGAATTGCAATAATAGGGAGAAGCATCTGGTCTTAGGGTCAGAAATAGGAAAGATGATGGAATTTTAGGGGGATGGTTTGTTCTTATATAGGTCTAAACTTGAAAGCATTGAAAGCTTTCATCTTACAAAGTGATTCTAAGCTGAAACAATGTATTTTCCATTTCATTTTCTAAAAGCTTTGGCAGAAATTTAAAGACTTACAGCTCTCACTGAACTTTATCTTGGTCTTTAAATATAATGTCCTAATGTGAATAATCTTTGGAACATAAATATGTTGACAGCTTAATGCTCTGACATTCTATTCTCATTGTCTGATTTTATTTTCTTCTTCTCCACTGATGCTTGAGCATAATTATAAGCACTGCCTTAGAAAAGCATTATCCAAAACTCACAAAAGGCTATTTTGCACTAGGGAATTAAAAAGTCATTCACTTCAGAAAATAGGGAACCAACTTTGAGTCTAAAATAATTTTCCCAAAGCCCCCATCACATTCAAGAGAAGAATTTCTACAGGGAACATTTGGCAAATTCTTACATAAAATATCTACAGAATCATCAGGCTGCTGCTAATTGTTAGTGTATTCAGTAATATAACAGCTTAGCATAGACTTAAAAAAAAAAACTTATTCAAGGATTAGAAAAAGTACATTTTGAGTATTCACAAGGGAGGGAACAGTATAATGTTAATGATTTGATGAATAGCTTGACAATAAGCTCTTGAAATTATGTTTTATAAATGGTATACATAAAGAACTCATCAGTAAATCTGTGGCATGATAATGTATACAGAAAAGCTAATTATGTGGGCTTTGGCATAAAAACTTATTTTTTCAGTGTTATTCAATAAGACACTATACCATTTGAAAAATTATAATAAATATACAATCAATACACCCTCTTTATATAGCTTTTCTTAGCAACCATGCATTTTGTATCTTAAGTTCCCTGTAAGATATTTATGAGTCCCCAAATACAATAGTCTCTTTCTAAAACAATTTTGTAAAATTCTTTGTTATAGAAATGCCATATAATTGACATCTTAAGAGCATAATACTCCAAAATTTTCAGGAAAATTACTTGAAGTAAAGTGCCCATTTGGCTTAAGACCTTTGCTTTTTTAGCTTTTTTTTTTTTTTTTTAATGCCTGTCACTAGGGCATTAGGGAACATTTCCATCTTTCTCGCATGACCAGAACTTTGTCCACCTTGAAGGAAGTACCAAACCAAGAGAGGAGAAGCAATTATCTCATGAACCGCCCTTACTCAAACCTCTTTTCTGGGCAATTTTATTACAATAATTGAGAACTGAACTGCTTTTTTTCTTTCAAAATGAAAGTGTTAATAGATTAACAGTAACTAGGAGATGAATTGACATTTAACTGCTTTAGTGCTTTTAATAAATTTGTCTAACTTGTAACCTCAGAAAAGTTACTTTTATTCTCAGAAATTATTTTTATAAAGATCTTGAAATCATTTATTAAATGGAATATAATGTTTTACTTTTAAAAGAAAACATGCTGTTGTAGTAAGAGATGTAAAACATAGGTTAGAATTGTGTTTGTGCCATAAGAGATGACAGATTAACTTCAGAATCAAGTATATTTGGGTTTGGATACTAGTTCCACTGATTTTTAATCAGTGAGGCCCTATATAGCCTATTTATTCTTTTCAAATCTGTATTTTTTTCTACAAATGGAATTAAAACTATATTTAATAGGTTTTTATATCAATATTTTAAAACAATCTGGTATTTCATTGTTTCTTTAGAGAAGGCATCCATTAAATGATCATTCTTATTGCTGTTTCTATTATTAGTATCAAAAAATTATATTGAATTATTAAATTCTTCCATTGTCATAAGTCACCTCTGTGATGGAATTTGGACTTACTTGGTTTTGTGTTTCTATGCTACACACATATTAGACTTAGCTGGTTTTGTGTTGTGTGCTAACCCACTCTGGTATTCTTGCCTGGAGAACTCCCATGGATAGAGGAGCCTGGCAGGCTCCATGGGGTTGCAAAGAGACGGACACAACTGAGAGACTAAACACAGAACACAAAAGATATTTATGGGAAGTGGATAGACTGTGAATACAAAAGTGATGGTAAAGATAAGTTCATGAGAACCATGGCATTAACTTGCTTAACACTTCATTGGCTCATAATTATCTACAACTAACTTTCAGACATCTTTAAAGGACCTACATAACCTTTATCAACATGGTCCTACATTGTCTTTCTATTCATGTTTCTTTATTCAATCCTTTATTTATTCACTATTTCATCTGATCATTTAATATTGCACAGATGTTTTTGATGGCCTATTCTGTTTTAGATGCTGAGGTAGGTATTAGGAAAAGATCAATGAATAAGAGAAAATTGCTGATGTAATTGATCCGGTGGTCCCACAGGGGTTGACATTCAGAGAAATTAATGATACCATAAATTAACAAATGTCATAGCAGACTCATAAACAAATTACTATGAGAAGACTGAAAGAGAGTACATTTACAAAGATAGCATGTATATGTTAAAAACTGACAGTTAAACTGTTCAAGAGTTAGCAGATGATTTTTAGATAGGAAGATGAGGAAATACAGTCAGAAAAGAGAGGATAGCATATGTAAAAGTAGAATCTAGAAAGGTAGAATGGTCCTGCAATATTGATTTATAATAGAAGAAAATTGGAAACTATCCAGATGTACAACAGGACAGTTTTAAATGAATTTTGCTATGTCCATAGAATACAATGTTTAATGATATTGTTATCTCAGAACTGGAAATTAATGGTAATATAATGTTATATTTGAAAAATAGGAAGTCAAACTGATTATATAATCTAATTTTTATAAATATATGCAGTGAAATGTTAGTGAACAATTTGAGAAACATTGACATCTGTTTTTTAAAAATTCTTTATGAAAAGGAACTGATGGATTTGGACTAAATATTGAAATGTATCTCGAAATGAAAGACAATACTTCACATAGTGGTAAAACATTAGAGGAATTCCCACTACCATAAAGGTCAAAAAGAATGACTGTTACTTTCACTATCATTTAACATTATTCTAAAATTTCTATGCCATATAATTAGTTCATAGAAAAAAATCAATGGGAAGAAGCAAAATTCTAATTATTTTAAATGATATGATTTGTACTTGCTACTCTAGGAGGATAAACTGAACAACCTATAAGAAATAATCAAAACCACAATGAGGTACCATTTCACACCAGTTAGAATGGCTGCTATCCAAAAGTCTACAAGCAATAAATGCTGGAGAGGGTGTGGAGAAAAGGGAACCTGCTTACACTGTTGGTGGGAATGCAAACTAGTATAGCCACTACGGAGAACAGTGTGGAGATTTCTTAAAAAACTGGAAATAGAACTGCCATATGACCCAGCAATCCCACTGCTGGGCATACACACTGAGGAAACCAGAATCGAAAGAGACATACACACCCAATGTTCATCGCAGCACTGTTTATAATAGCCAGGACATGGAAGCAACCTAGATGCCCATCAGCAGACGAATGGATAAGAAAGCTGTGGTACGCAATGGAATATTACCCAGCCATTAAAAAGAATGCATTTGAATCAGTTCTAATGAGGTGGATGAAACTGGAGCCTATTGTACAGAGTGAAGTAAGCCAGAAAGATAAAGACCAATACAGTATACTAACGCATACATATGGAATTTAGAAAGATGGTAACGATAACCCTACATGGGAGACAGCAAAAGAGACACAGATGTACAGAACAGTCTTTTGGACTCTGGGAGAGGGCGAGGCTGGGATGATTTGGGAGAATGGCATTGAAACATGTATATTACCATATGTGAAAAGGATCGCCAGTCCAGGTTGATGCATGAGACATGGTGCTCGGGGCTGGCGCACTGGGATGACCCAGGGGGGTGGGATGGGGAGAGAGGTTGGGGGGGGGTTCAGGATGGGGAAGACATGTACACCCGGGGCAGGTCCACGTCAATGTATGGCAGAACCACTACAATATTGTAAAGTACTTAGCCTCCAATTAAAATAAATAAATTTATATATAAAAAAAGAGTGTGCAGACAAAATCTTATTAAAAAGTGATTTAAAAGGGTATGCAGAAAAAGGAGCATTAATGAAATGTGTCTAGAGGTTGTTGATCAGAATATTAGGTAATTTTGAGGGGGGAATTTTGTTTGTTGTCAAACAAACCACTGCTTCATTCAATTGATAACTTATCTAATGTGAACATTAAATTTATAATTTGTGATTTGTTTCTCTACATAAAAAAAGAAATAATAAAATAATTTGATTAAGGAGATAGACACATGGTTATTTTTCAAAAGCTTATACACAATAATTAATAATCAGTTAAAATATAATAAAAATACCATTTGCAACAGCAGCAATAACATAACAAAGAATTGTGTATGTTACAAAATCCATAAAAGAAAATTATAAAGAAAAAAGTAATACATTAAATAGAAATTTTATGTTTCATTTGTCAAAAACAATAAAGAACATGAAAATAAAAACAAAATGGCAGTGGAGGGAATAGGTATTGACAAGGAGGAAACATTTTTAAATTTCAAATCAGTACCAAAAAGACAAATAGTATCTGCCACGTAGAAAAAGGAGAAAATATATTTTAAAAAAATCCCCCAGGGGGAAAAATAACTATTTGTCCACAAATCTTGATATGTTAAACTTAACTTATAACTAAAGGTGTGCAAATTAAGATAATATCATAATATCACTTAAACTTATAATATTGGCATAATATTCCTTTTAAACGATAGTACTGAAAGATAACAAGTGGGTAGAAAGATTAGGAAAGAGATTTGGCAAAATTCATCAAAACTTCAAATATATACAGTCTGATACTCTAAGTCTAAATTTAGGAGTTTCAGAGACATATAATTGTACAGCTATGTACAGCAAGCTATTCAATATGGGTTATACAGTGTAAAATGTAAGAGGGTAGGCTTTGGATTCAAATGTCTGAACGAAAATTCACAGATGTGTTTTTTGTTCTCTTGAAGGCTGTTTTATTAATCTGTAGAATGAGAAAAGCAGATGTTTTCTGTGTGGATTACAAAAATATTTAATTAGAATAATTTAGTAAAAGGGGCTTCCCAGGTGGCTCGGTGGTAGAGAATCAGGACATGTGGGTTTGATCCCTGAGTCGGGAAGATTGCCTGGAAGAGGAAATGGCAACCCACTCTAGTGTTCTTGCCTGGAAAATTTCATGGACAGAAGAACCTGGTGGGCTATAGTCATAGGGTTTTAAAAAGTCAGACATGGCTCAGCATGCACACACAACTTAATTAATAAGAAAAGCAATGTAGAGAGAAATGTTCTAAGTATAATTTGATAAAAATCAAGTCATTCTGTGGGTGAAAAGGAACTACAAAGATAGTTAAAAGGTCAACTGCAAACTGGGAGAAGACAAAAAAATTTGTATCTTGCAAGGCAGCAAGAAAGAGACAATCCAATTAGAATTGGTCAAAAGTCATTGTATGGAAACTGTCCCTCCTGATGGACTTCTCTTTCCCCTCCCCTGTGCTCTCCAAACCAAGAAGCTGACTTGTGTGACCTCATTAGTAGGATGCTCATGGTCTTCGTTATTCACATTTATTTTGGACAGTAAGTAAAATCTCATTTTAGAGAGTAAGTAAAAGATATTGAAACTTCTTGATACTTATTTGTCAACTTTTATGATATTAATGATATTTAGGAATGATTTTTCAGTTTGAACGTCAAAGACACTATGTCTTTGTGTCCATTCTGCCATTTTAAAATCTAAGGAAATTTTTAATTCAAAAATTAAATTAAAATTAAATTTATACCTTTGGAAGTGATACTTTTCATAACTTTTCCTGCTTTATTACTGTGCTTCATTGTGAATATGCTTCATTCTTTATCTTTATGCACTTATGAAATGCATTTGTTTTACATTACTGTTATGATTACTCTTTTAAGTCTCTTTCCTTAGATGTAAGTTCTGCATATTGTATTTGTGGTTCTATTTCAGTGTCTTGACTTTCCTAAAAATATTGATAATTCATGAGTTTGGTCTAATATTCTGTGGTAGAATTATTGTCTGCAACTGAAGATTACTGTGGAGCTTCTTATTTGCTTTCTACTTTTCCATATTTCCTACAGCTTCTATTTAACAGAGAGCTCTCCTTCTGATTAAATATGATTATATATAAATTTATCAATTAAAATGTAGATTTTCTGTAAACTTTTGTCAGAAATTCATAACTGTGTTTGAATTTTTTTCCTAAGAGTCAGGGAGAGGTTTGTGTTCTTATTTTGTTGCTTCATACATGATTAAGATTTAACTATTTTACTTAATTTTTTCTCTTAAATATTATATGTCCTGCACTGTAGTAAGAATATATGTTTTGTACTATTTTTAATTTGGGGAATTTATTGAGATATCCTTTATGGATTAAATTAAAATATATTTAAAAAAATATAAATTAAATCATTTAATTAATACACTATAACACTTGAAAACAAATATTTCAGGATGATTAAAAATGAAAACCAAATAATTAGATTAAATTTACTTTCTCACAGATAGCACTAATGTTTTCCAGACACAATCACAGGATTATATTTATATTACATTAATAGAATAATATAGAAATAGTGAAACTCAATTACTAATTGATTTAGGAATAGGATATTCCTAAATATTAGAATGCTTTGAGGGTGACTATAATCCTTGATTTCAGATTCTTTTGTAGAACCCATCACTAGAGTCAAGACCTAAATAAGAAGAATACAAGACAGTTTCCAGAATGCCAGTTCATAAATAATGCAAAAAATAACTGAAATAAATAAAATTGGCCCCATAAGTTTTGACATAAGATTTGATATAAGATTTCTCAAATCTCATTTGATTTGAGGAAAACTAAGCTTTGTTTTGCATCTTATTTGTCTGGCATACTACATAATAAATTAAAATTGATTTTGCTGTGAAATTTTACTCAGGAGAACAATATTGTTGTGTTAATATTCAAATAGCTATTAATGAGACTCTTCTTAATGGATGAAGAATTTATAACCATATTATTTCTATGGTATATATTTCTTGGCAAGTCAAATCATAAGCATTAAAGAAAATCTTACCAGTGGTATTCTTTTTCGCTTGTGTTGCAAATTTGAAGCAAAACTTTGAGTCTCAGTAGAAAGAAAAAGAAATACATTAAAAAAAATCAGTGGAGAGATTCAGTTTTTATGGAGATAAAAGAAAATTTGGAACTTCATCCTTTTAGTTCTTTGAGGAAAATATACATGTAGGCTGTAAAGAACTCCATGGGGCATTATAAAGTGGTCTTCAGAAGTCGGCAGAGAAAGTTGTAATGGCACAGAAGTTAAAAATCTGACTGGGTAAACCACTTGGGAATAGAGACCATGTAATGAGTAATAATCTTTCAAAATAATGAGCTGGATGATCTAATGAGACATTTCCATTCCCAAAATCTATGAACCCTATAGTTTCATTGCACAAAGCAAGAATTTTGTTGGTAGGAGTTATGTGGCAAAATCCCATGTGTTGCTTTGAAACTCATGGGCTGGTAGCTTAGCCAGTTGGGTAATGATGTGTAAAGGCAATTGAAGGCCTAATAAAATTGGGCTTCTGTGTATAATGGAGGCAAAGTATAAATTTATTGTTCAGTCTAAATTGTACATTCCTTAGTGATGGACCCATATACTGTCCATTTAGATACAAGTTAATTTCATTCTGGAATAAATAATTATATCATTGATCAATGTCCATCTTCATAATAGATGTGAATAAAAATAATATAAATATTAAATCCTAACTGGTGCTAGCAAAATTCAGTTGAGAAAAATGGCTATCTTACTCAGAAATTTCAGTTTAAAAATAAATACTTCATTCATCAAAGCCTGAACAATAGAAATTGTTACTTGTATACTTAATTCTTTACCACATAGGCTGCAATTTGAATTTTAGATTTATTCCTGTGGCTCTTGTATTATCTTTTTATGAATCTATTTTTGTGGGCATTTTTCATCAAGTAGTAGGCTTAAGTACTCTGTCACAATGTTCAGAAACTCCTTGAGATATCTATTAAAACACCTTTTTTGGTTTCTAGATATTTTTTGTATCACATATAAATTTTTTCATAGACACAGTTCTGTTACAAAGTAAGAATTTTTCTTTTTAATTTTTTTACATAATTTGAAACAGTTTGAAATTGGAAGAACAGTACAATTAAATTCTGAACATTCTTACTCAGATTCAATATTTGTTTATATATTTTCCATTTCTATTTGCTTTATCATTCTCTCTATATATAGACACATTAACACACATGTATTACACACATATACACAGTGCTTAATACAGTTATATATTTTTCCTAAATCACTGGCAAGTAAATTGGAGATATAATGCTCTTTTAGGGCTTCCCTGATAGCTCAGTTGGTAAAGAATCTGCCTGCAATGCAGGAGACCCCAGTTCAACTCCTGGGTCGGGAAGATCCACTAAGAAGGGATAGGCTACCCACTCCAGTATTCTGGGGGTTCCCTTGTGGCTCAAAAGGTAAAGAATCTGCTTGCAATGTGGGAGACCTGGGTTCAATCGCTGGGTTGGGAAGATCCCCTGGAGAAGGGAAAGGCTACTCACTCCAGTATTCTGGCCTAGAGAATTCCATGGGCTCCATGGGGTCACAAAGAGTCAGACATGACTGAGCAATGCTCTTTTACTACTAAATAGTATGTATTTACTAGGAAGGCAGATATTCTCTTATATAGCTACAGTATGAATTTCAAAGAAAAATTTTTATATTGATGTTTTATTTATTTAATCATGTTACATATTAAACTTTTGTCATGTTAGTTTTCTTAATCCCCTTGTCCAAGATGTAATCCACGATCAAGCATTGCATTTGTTTGTCTCCCCTGTCAAATATTCTTTAATGGACTGCATACATTTTTTTCTAGTTTAGAAGTTTTCTTCATGGGAGAGATAGCCCAGTATTAACTAATCTGTCATGGCTGAGAGCAAGCCTCAAGTAAGAATTTTAAACAATTGGCTTATGAAAGAGCATATGTGTCAATTGTTAATGTGAAAGTGATGGGTTTTGGCTATAGTAATATTTTAATATGTTTATAGACAACAAAACACTAAGTATTCCCAATTCAATATGTGGATAAAGGAAGAAAGAAAATAATTTATTTCTATCCTCTTATTCAAACAAAATTTAAAAGTACTAAACTCAAACTTTCCTTGATGTCTTTTTTTGTTAGAAGGTGCACAGTTATCACATGTTTTCAATTTAGCAAGAGCAGGTGATACTTTCTTGCTTTTATTTAGTCAGCAGCATGTTTCAGGAAGAAAGGAATATTGTGTCACATTATCTGTAGAAAATCACTTGGATTATACATATACAAAGAAAGTATCCAGCCTTGTTCTGCTCTTATAAGCTTGGATTTATTCAAGTGATATTGGTGCTTAAGCACTAATGCATTCCATTTGCAAAACACTGCCATTTAAACATTCAAATAGATATTCCACACATCCATCAAACCATTAAGCAATGTAATTCTCCTTTACTACTTTTGCATGTGGGCTCCTACCTTTCTAATATGTGTCATTTGAATCACATTAGAATACTTATTAGGTGGATTCTTTTATTCTGCTGTCTTAGCCTAGATTTATTTATGAATAATAGTTGTAAATCTTTTTTTGAATAAGTTATTTCTAATTGGTAAACTATTGTTATAATTAGTGACTTAAAAAATAAAACTATAAATAACAGTATAATCACATATATATGATACCTTCTCTGGGATTCAAAAGATTATTTTGATACTTTATAGTAAAGATATTTGAGTAGAATATTGACAGGAAAATATCAGCAGAAAAATAAATATTTAAGAAGAGAGAGTCTGTAGTATGACCTTTCTACTCAAGGATGATCTTTTTCATTTGTAGATCCCTAGTGCATAGCATATAATAGTTTTTCAATTATTTTTTGAATAGATGAATAAACATATGAACAAATGGATATCAATGCTTTTATATCTATATTTATTTATATATTTATATTATATTTATATGCATTTGTACAAATTCTAACTTTGTACTGTATGAAAGCTGTTATATGTTTTATTCATTTATATCCTATGAAATAATTCATGGTCTGGAAGAAATGTTCTAAATATGCCTCTCTCTTGAATTTTTATTACCCATGTTTCTCTTCTTTTGAATAATTTTACAATAAAATAGTCTTTAGGAAATCTTGTCCATCTAAAGTCCAATCCATTTTTCCCCAGAATGTTCTGTAATAATTATTAGTTGTATAGTTGAAATGGCTGACTGGATATATCCATCATCAATATCCCGATGAAACAAGTGACAGACATGCTATCTATAAAACATGCTTTTAAAAAAAATGCAAAACCTGAGATAATAAGGAGTAATGGATTATTGCTCTGAGCTAGGTGTTTATATGGGAAAGTGAAAGTGTTAGCTGCTCAGTTGTGTCTGACTCTGAGACCCTATGAATTATAGCCCGCCAGGCTCCTCTCCGTGGAATTCTCGAGGCAAGAATACTGGATTGGGTTGCCATACCCTTCTCCAGGGGATCTTCTGGACCCAGGGATTGAACCTGGGTCTCCTGCATTGCAGGCAGTTTCTTTACCATCTGAGCCACCAGGGAAGCTCTTATCTTAAAAATATCTACTCTAATCTATTAAACCACCGGTTGTCTAACAAATGGGCTGGGTATTTTGGTCATTTGAGAAGAAAAGAAGTTGAAACAATTTTTGTTTATATTCCCATAATAAATCTGAAATGTGAGATTATGATTTTATGAAAACATCATATTCTTCTAAATAATTTTATTTTTAAGGCTGCACATAGACCATAGGCACTGAATTGATAATTTAGGTAACATTCATCTCAGGTCTTCCCTTGTGGCTCAGCTGGTAAAGAATCTGCCTGCAATGTGGGAAACCTGGATTCAATTCTTGGGTTGGGAAGATCACCTGAGGAAAGGAAAAGTTATCCACTCCAGTATTCTGGCCTGGAGAATTCCATGGACTGTATAGTCCATGGGGTCACAAAGAGTTGGACATGACTGAGCAATGCTCTTTTATTTTTACCATCTCAGGAAACATGTTTTAGTTCATTTGGATTACACTGCTTTTGTCTAACTTTGGATTCTTTTTTGCTGTTATTGATGTAATTCATTGTATCTCCAGCTTACAAAAAGAAATCAACTTCTCAATGTAGTTTGTAAATTTGTAAAATAATGCTGAAAATAAAGTAAATATTACTATTTTGAAAAACATTTTGAATTTATTAGTAAATGAAATTCAGTGTGAATATAGAATATGAATTTAAACTCACACTTAGTTCATCTTTTAGTGTGTTGATTTTGTACAAGTAATCAAAACAGAAATGTGAAATAAGAAGTATGACTAATCTAGTAATACATTCAACAGCTATAGTATTTATTGAGCATGTACTATGTACCAAGCATTTTTGTAGATCCTAGGGAAATGGCAATGAAAAAACAGCCCAGTTCCAATTCTTATGAAGCTTCTATTCTAGTTGTAGAAAAAAGACAGCAACATTTTTTTAGAATGTGCGTGTGTGTATATATATATATATGCTAAGTCATTTCAGTCATATAAAACTCTTTGCAACCCTATGGATTGTAACCCGTCAGGCTCCTCCAGATTCTCCAAGCAAGAATACTCGAATGGGTTACCATGCCTTCCTCCAGGGAATCTTCCCGACCCAGGGATCAAACCCATGTTTCTTACATCTCTTGTATTAACACTTGTGCCACCTGGAAGCTTATGTAACATATATATACTGATATATTAAGTATATATATACATATTTAATAATAATAATATAGAGGATGATAATAATCATTATAAAGAATATTAAAGCAGAATCAAGGAAATATTGAGTGATAGAACAGGGAGAAGGAGATTTTATATTAGCATGGTCAGACTTCCCCTTATGTAACATTGGAGCAGAGATGAGGAGGAAGAGGGTGGACATCTGAGGAAAGACACTTCCAGGTAGAGGGAAGAGCATGCACAATGGCCCTGAGGCAGGAGGGCGCTTGGCATTTTTGAAGAACATAAAATGGATGCACATAACTGAAGTCCAGTTTGTAAGACTGACTTTAAATAATAATCCACAAATAATTATTAAAACATGGTATAGAAATAGAGAGTATAGTAAAATGTGTCTGAATGTTACAGAATTCTACATAAGAAAGCAATTTTCAATATGAAGTGTGAGGAGGAGTTATCATATGATGGGTTTTGGGAAAAACAGGATAATTTTTCTTGAAAGAGCAGTTTGTGTCAAGGTCTAAAGTAGGAAGGATTGGAGAGAATCTTGCCTACCAGAAATATATTCATGGATAATAGGAAGATTCAGTTCTCCAGTAAAACATTCCACAATTTGTTGTCTTGGACTTACCTGGTGACTCAGCAGTAAAGAATATGCCTGCCAATATAGGAGAAGTAGGAAACGTGGGTTCAATTCCTGGGTCAGGAAGATCCCTTAGAGTAGGATATGGCAACCCACTCCAGCATTCTTGCCTAGAAAATCTCATATTCAGAGGAGTCTGGCAGGCTGTAGGCCATGGGGTCACAAAGAGTTGGACACATCTGAGAGACTGAGTATGGACATCACTAAGAATTTAGTCATTTCACAAACTAAGAGACAGTCTGGTTAATTTGAAAACCCTTGACCAACAGTTAGAAAGCACAGATTCAGTGAGGAGCTTTGCTATTCAGTGGCTAATGTCCTTGGACAAGTTACTCAATCTAAGTTTCCATCTTCTAAGACACACATTAAAGTTGATTATGATGACTCTGAAGATACTTCTCTAAAAAGCTTAATATGAGTATTATATCTGATAAGGGGGAGGGGGCAGGATGAAAGATTCTCTCAACCCTTTTCAAAAGCTTTGCATATTTTACAAAATTCAAAGAGGAAAAACAAATTGTACCACTAGTTTCTCTCTCGTACCAGTTGAAGAGAAATTTCTTTGATTGTTAAGAGAATGTACTCTTTTCCAGAATGGGAGGTTTAGGAAGGAAACCCAAGGGACCTATAAGTCTGTGCAGCCTTGTCAGAGACAGTAAACCCAGATAAATGATATTGATGGCTTTGGTTTGTGAATTGGGAACTGTTATGCACAACCCCAGGCAGATAGGCCCACACTGAACAGAGGGTGAGAAACAGATGCTTGCTCCTTTTTGTATTTAGATTGTTTGCAAGATTTATTACTTTGAGATGTTGGGACCCCATTCTTGAGTTCAGTGGTTTTATGTCCCTTCAGGTACTAAAAACACTTGGAAGTCCTTAAAACCTTAGTGCCAACCTGCAAATTTCCTTCCACCTCCAAACTGATTGGCTTTCCTGTGTACCAAAAATATCCTTTCCCTTACTTACCCTCCTGCGGTTTATTTTTTCACTATCTATTTCCTCTTTTTCAAAGTTCTTGGAAAATAGCCTAATACTGATATTTATAAATATTTATATACAGATATTTATAAAATAAAAATACAGATATTTATAAAACTTTCTGGTTATTTAAAAAAATTCTTTCAATTTGGCATTTTGTCAAATTTAATTGAACAATCCTGCCAGTTCTCTTCTCTCTGTAGAATTTGAAACTAATTATCTTTTCTTCCTTGAAATTCTCTCCTTTTTGCTTCTAATATGTTGTGCTTCTTTTTATTCTCCAGCTCTCTAAAACTTCTAGTCTGTCTCTTGTTTACCCTGTCTTGGCTGTCTTCATGTTTCCTAGATTTATTTACATGTTTCAACTACAACCTCTCTAAAGATAACTTCTTATATATGGCTCAAGTTTTCTCAGGGTCAGTAATTACTGATAGTTAAAAATTAAAGAAATATAGTTTGAAAGTAATTTACAACTTGAATAGAGAATTCTTAAGTACCAGAAACTTCAGCTGAAAGTAAGAGTCTTTTGCTTTTACATTTCAGAACATCCCCTTAATGGTCAATTTCGTTTGTTTCCTTTCCACACCATGGAAATATATTTATTCAACATGATATACTAAATTATTTTCTGAGTATTAATCTAATAAACAGTCAGTATATAAACATAAAAATATAAAGACTAAAAAGACCGATTGCAATATTAGATAATATTAAACATTTGACTCTGTGATAGGTACTATACTAAAAGCTGTTATTTATTATTTCTCACAACACTACAAAAGAGATATTAATATTATTTCCCTACTATTGATGGAAAACCAAGAGCAGATACTTGCCTCAGTTCACACAGCTATTTACTAGTAGAGATGGGATGCAAACACACATCTCTCCTAACTTAAGAGCTCAACTTGTTCATCACGATCTTGTCCTAATTATGGATAACAGTAGTGTAAAGTAGGTGCATCTTCCTCCAGCCTCCCTTTTACATGCTACATCATCTCTCTAATAAAAGTACCCTCCTTTGAATATGTAAGAAAAAGGAAGGTTGCTACATATCCATTCTGGCCCGTATCTGAAACTCCATCCCAGGGGTGCATGCGCCCCCATGTTGTTTCTAACTTCACCGAGGCCCGGCCCTTCCTTTGTGCGGGATACCCCAACTCCTGCAGCCTGCCGCTCCTCTCGCTATGTGGTGCTGCCTCTGTGTGGGCCTGGGGTGAGGAGATGGGTACAGAGCAAGCCGCATCTCTCTTTTTTTGTTCCATTCCATTGCTCTTCCATCAACATCAACTGAAGGTTGGCCAGGTGTGTCAGATTTCACTGAAGTGTGAAATAAATATATAATGGTTTCCACCTTTAAAACTGTTTTCTAAATATGACTCTTTCCTTATTCTGATGGCAAGCATAGAAGGGTTAAACCCCACCTGTGGGAGTTCTCTTATGGACTCAATCTGGTTCCTAGCCATAATGCCCTCCAGGTAGGTTTTCCTACCTCTCAAAGAGGACCTTCTTTCTCAAAACTCTATAGTCTGAATCTCTGTCTTCCACACTTTGGGAAACGCTACTTCATACCCACAGAAATTTGGCCTTTGGATCTTCCCTCCTTTCTCAATGCATGCCTGCTGTGTGGATAATCTGGGAGACACAGTACCCTCCAACAGTAAATATTCCAAGCATTATTTATTTAGTGTAAATAACAGGAGGATATGTCAAGCAGGTCTTTTGTACTCTAAGTACAAGAAAACAGTCCAGTTATAATGTTTGACATTCAACTCCAAGTTGTATCCCCAAGTGGCCTCCCCACTTATGTGAGATGCAAACATATCTGTTCATTCTTAAAGGTCCTCAGTTGAATAACTCTTGAATTAAACATTGGCATTCACATATACCTCTTACAGATAAGCTTTAAATCTCAGAGACAGCACAGTGTAAATCCATTCAACTTTTTTTCTTGTTTCTAAGAGTATTTATGTATACAGAAAGAGGACATAATAGAATTCCTGTGTATAACATCATAAAAGGAGTACACAGACTTGGCAGGAGGAGGAACTACTCAGTCAGAAATTTCCTGTAGAACTTGATATTGTTAACAATGAATGACTATTTTCTACCAACTAATTAACTACTAGGAAATGGAAGATAATGATGCCATAACAATTTCTTTGGGAGTAAATTATTCCTAATGAGTTTTTTCTTCTTTATTTTTCTTTATAATCTTCTCTGGATGATTGATAGCACTGACTTTTTTATTTTGGGATATATGTTTTTTATCATATAAAATATATTTTAGAGTTACCTAGGTTCATATGATTATTAAAATGAGGATTATATTTGATTTTATTTAACTTCATTGAAACTATGATAAATTAAATTCCCTTTATCACTTATTTATATAGTGAGAAGGAATGATTTGATGTGGAAATATGATAGGAAGCAAGATGATGCAAAATAGAGGCATGGAAGAAATATTGTTTCAAGACATACACCCTATGGCATCATTTTTTAATTCTTAATTTATTCATCATATCCTGCATCTTATGGTTATTTCTATATATGTTTTGTAAGATTATTGAGGTCAGAGAGAGTAATAATGAGCTGGTATCTACAATAACTATTTGATTCTTCATTAAGTGTTTAAAACTCAGTAGGACATACTGAAGGCATGTATAGCCTTAAAAAAAAGCACAAAAGATTTGGAAACAGTTGGTAGAGGATGAAGAAGACCCTCGAGACCTCTACTGTCCAATACAGTAGCCTCTAGCCACATGAGGCTACTGAGCACTTGAAATGTGGCTAGTCCTCATGGAGATATGCCTTAAGTGTAAAAGATATACTGGATTTTGAAGACTCAGTATAAACAAAGAATATATCAACAGTTTTATATTTATTGTATTTTGAAATAATATTTTGGATGTATGAAATATATTATTGAAATTAGTTAATCTCACCTATTTTTTTTAACTTTAATATGGCTACTAGAAAAATTTTAAACTTAAGATTTAAAATTAATTGTATGCCTTGCATTTGTGGCTTATATTATATTTCTATTGGATAGTGCTGTTGTGTATTTTTTTTTAGAATTGACCATATTTAGAAAAAATGAATCTCTTTTACTTTGAAGAATAGCTTACTTGAATGCAGCTTCCAACAAGAAAAATTTTCTCTATCTCAATTTACTGTTAACCTTCTTATCTGTAGGTTAAGAAAAGTTTAATTTTCAGCTTTTATGTCTAGGACAGCCACAAACTGGTGTTAGTAACAGGGAAAATAATAATTAATTGGATCAGAGAATAGCTTTGCAATTAATGCAATTACCAACAAGTCACAACACACAAATATTCTTTAGGAAAAATATGTGTTTAGCCCTCAAACCAATAAATAATTTTTTTTCTTTTTTTTTTTAAATAACTTTTTTTTTACATCTCAAAAATTGTTTTGTTTCCAATAATTCAAAAAATATATTTGCTTATATACTTTATTTCCTGAAGAGAGGCTGTTGTAGTTTTATTTTTAAACCCAGGTGACATAGTAAGTCATGCTACGGGCATACTGAATTTACTTCTGTAAACTTCAATAGAGTTGTTTTCCTGACTCACTAGGTTTGTGTAAGAAGACTCTTCTTGAGTCACTAGCTGAAATTGATTACATAAAAATGCCTGCTGATATTCTTCACTAGCATACCATTTAAGCCATTTTCACATTAGTGTTCTTTTAATCTATTTCTCAAGACACACCTTATATAAAGTTAATAATAATTTTAAAGCTGCCTCTTGGGAAGGGGGATCGGGATGGGGAACACATGTAAATCCAAGGCTGTTTCATGTCAATGTATGGCAAAAACCACTACAATATTGTAAAGTAATTAGCCTCCAACTAATAAAAATAAATGGAAAAAAAAATAAAAGAAATAACACTACAGAATTGGATTAAAAGGCAACACAAATATACCTATATCTATGTATTTAGATAAATGGCAAAATAAAAATTAGGATTTAAAAAAAAAAAAAGCTGCTTCTTCAGCTATTGAGACTTTTCACTGTGTCTTAAAGCTGGGTTCCCGTGGTAATGTGTCTCAACTAGGGAGCTATTGGCATTTGGGGCAAGATATTTATTGTTTTGTGGTCCCTTCTTTCCCAGCGAACAACCTTTAGCCTCTCCTTTCTCTATTCTCTAAATGATAGTAGCCAGGACTCCCCTTGCCTACATTCCTGAGTCCGTAAGATAACTCCAACTCAGCCCTCACGAACACACCTATTTCCATGTATCACCTGGGCAGGACCATTCTAGTAAACAACTCCTGATTTGAAATTGTTATTATTTCCCTCATCATCTTTAAAGGAAAACCTATAGTTTCTTGTATAAAATATTATGAATCACTATAAATTGTCAAACATTTTTTATCCCCTTACTCTGGGCACTATTCTAAATGCTTTACCTTACTTACTTGTCCCAACAATGCTATAAATTACCGATTATCCTATTTTATAGATAAGAGATCTAGAGGCAACAGCATTCAAGGAACTGTCTAACTAATCAACTGAGTCAGTGGACAGGAACCCAGATCAATCGGGAAGTTTGGGTCTAGAGCCTAAAGCTCTTCCAAAGTTGGCTTTACCTATGTATTCTTCAAGAAAAAAAAAAAAAAAAAAGAAAAGAAAAACTGCTTTTCATTCGACAGCTCTTAGCGCTAGGGCCCTGCATTTACAGGGTGCTTTTGCTTCTCAAACTTAATGAAAGTCTGGCAATTATTTTATATAAAAATAAGACTAAATTTAAGACCTCACCATACTGGGAATCTGACGTAGAAAATCAATAGCACAGAAGTAACTAAAGCCAGTACTTCTCAAACTTTAGCCTGCATCCCAGTCACCGGGAAGGCCCACCTCCTAGAGTTTCTGAGGATTGGACGGAGCCTGAGTCCCTGAAGTTCTAGCATGTTCCAGGGGATGCTTGTGCTGCTAGTCCAGGAAGCCCAGGTGGGAACCACTGTCCAACTGTAAGAACACAGTGCTGTCTCCATCACTGCTCAACATAGAAAAGTGTCCACCTTCTGTCAGCCACGGTTATCCTGCTAGAGGAGAGTGTGGAGGGGCTTCTCAGGATGGATGCCAGTGCCCACTACTTATGGTCAGAGAGAAGTCCTGGGCTGGTTGTCAGGTCACCGGAGCGCTGCTCTGCCAGCCTGCGAAGCAGTTTACAACTAAAGTCATGCACAATATATTTGAAGTGTGTATTCAATGCTGAGAGTTTACTCTAGTGGACAAAAGAATGTAAAAAGAAAGAAAATGTTGGTAATGATGAGTTTTTTTTTTTTTTTTCCAAATAACTTCACTTTAATGTAACTTCAAGATCAAACATTCTGGGAGGTAAACAGTCTTGATGGCTACGTGGGAGGACAGCAGGATGAGCCTGGGGAGGAACAGTGTGTGGCCACTCCACCCACTCTAGGGCAGGGCCTTGGGCACAAGAACCACCAGCTGCTGGAAGACAAAGGACTCCTCAAGTTCCAGCAGGAAGGTGCCATGCACGTCCACAAAAGAGTGTCCTTGAGAACATCTCTAGATCAGTTCAATTCAGTCGCTCAGTTGTGTCCGACTCTTTGCAGCCCCATGAACCGCAGCACACCAGGCCTCCCTGTCCATAACCAACTCTGGGAGTCCACACAAACTCATGTCTATTGAGTCGGTGATGCCATCCAACCATCTCATCCTCTGTTGTCCCCTTCTCCTCTTGCCCTGAATCTTTCCCAGAATCAGGGTCTTTTCAAATGAGTCAGCTCTTCGCATCAGGTGGTCAAAGTATTGGAGTTTCAACTTCAACATCAGTTCCTACAATGAACACCCAGGACTGATCTCCTTTAGGATGGACTGGTTGGATCTCCTTGTAGTCCAAGGGACTCCCAAGAGTCTTCTCCAAAACCACACTTCAAAAGCATCAATTCTTCACTACTCAGCTTTCCTTAGAGTCCAACTCTCAAATCCATACATGACCACTGGAAAAACCATAGCCTTGACTAGATGGACCTTTGTTAGCAAAGTAATGTCTCTGGTTTTTAATATGCTGTCTAGGTTGGTCATAACTTTCCTTCCAAAGAGTAAGCGTCTTTTAATTTCATGGCTGCAATCACCATCTCCAGTGAGTTTGGAGCCCCCCAAAATAAAGTCAGCCACTGTTTCCACTGTTTCCCCATCTATTTGCCATGGAGTGATGGGACCAGATTTCATGATCTTAGTTTTCTGAATGTTGAGCTTTAAGCCAACTTTTTCACTCTTCTCTTTCACTTTCATCAAGAGGCTCTTTTGTTCTTCTTCAATTTCTGCCATAAGGGTGGTGTCATCTGCATATATGTGGTTATTGATATTTCTCCTGGCAATCTTGATTCCAGATTGTGCTTCTTCTAGCGTGGCGTTTCTCATGATGTACTCTGCACATAAGTTAAATAAGCAGGGTGACAATATACAGCCTTAACATACTCCTTTTCCTATTTGGAACCAGTCAGTTATTCCATGTCCAGTTCGAACTGTTGCTTCCTGACCTGCATACAGGTTTCTCAAGAGGCAGGTCAGGTAGTCTGGTATTCCCATCTCTTTCAGAATTTTCCACAGTTTATAGTGATCCACACAGTCAAAGGCTTTGGCATAGTCAATAAAGCAGAAATAGATGTTTTTCTGGAACTCTTGATTTTTTGATGATCCAGCAGATGTTGGCAATTTGATCTCTGATTCTTCTGCCTTTTCTAAAACCAGCTTGAACATCTGGAAGTTCACAGTTCAGCTATAGCTAAAGCCTTGATTGGAGAATTTTGAGCATTACTTTACTAGCATGTGAGATGAGTGCAATTGTGCAGTAGTTTGAGCATTCTTTGGCATTGCCTTTCATTGGGATTGGTATGAAAACTGACCTTTTCCAGTCCTGTGGCCACTGCTGAGTTTTCCAAATTTGCTGACATATTGAGTACAGTACTTTCACAGCATCATCTTTTAGGATTTGAAATAGCTCAACTGGAATTATGCCATCACCTCCACTAGCTTTGTTCGTACTGATGCTTTCTAAGGCCCACTTGACTTCACATTCCAGGATGTCTGGCTCTAGGTGAGTGATCACAGCATCGTGATTATCTGGGTCATAAAGATCTTTTTTGTACAGTTCTTCTGTGTATTCTTGCCACCTCTTCTTAATATCTTCTGCTTCTGTTAGGTCCTTATCATTTCTGTCCTTTATTGAGCCCATCTTTGTAATGAAATATTCCCTTGGTGTCTCTAATTTTCTTGAAGAGATCTCTAGTCTTTTCCATTCTGTTGTTTTCCTCTATTTCTTTGCATTGATTGGTGATGAAGGCTTTCTTATCTCTCCTTGCTATTCTTTAGAACTCTGCATTTGGATGCTTATATCTTCCCTTTTCTCCTTTGCTTTTCGCTTCTCTTCTTTTCATCGCAATTTGTAAGGCCTCCTCAGACAGCTATTTTGCCTTTTTGCATTTCTTTTTCTTAGGGATGATCTTGATCCCTGTCTCCTGTACAATGTCACAAACCTCTGTCCATAGTTCATTAGGCACTTTGTCAGAACTAGTCCCTTAAATCTATTTCTCACTTTCACTGTATACTCATAAGGGAATTTGTTTAGGTCATACCTGAATGGTCTAGTGGGTTTCCCTACTTTCTTCAATTTAAGTCTGAATTTGGCAATAAGGAGTCATGATCTGAGCCACAGTCAGCTCCCAGTCTTATTTTTGCTGACTGTATAGAGCGTCTCCATCTTTGGCTGCAAAGAATATAGTCAGTCTGATTTTGGTGTCGACCATCTGGTGATGTCTATGTGTAGAGTCTTCTCTTGTGTTGTTGGAAGAGGGTGTTTGCTATGATCAGCGCGTTCTCTTGGCAAAACTCTATTGGCCTTTTCCTTGCTTCATTCTGTACTCCAAGGCCAAATTTGTCTGTTATTCCAGGTGTTTCTTGACTTCCTACTTTTTCATCCCAGTCCCTATAATGAAAAGTACATCTTTTTTGGGTGTTAGTTCTAAAAGATTTCGTACGTCTTCAGAGAACCGCTCAGCTTCAGCTTCTTAGGTGTTACTGATTGGGGCATAGACTTGGATTACCCTGATATTGAATGGTTTGACTTGGAAATGAACAGAGATCATTCTGTCATTTTTGAGATTGCATCCAAGTACTGCATTTTGGACTCTTTTGTTGATTATAACAGCTATTCCATTTCTTCTAAGGGATTCTTGCCAACAGTAGTAGATATAATGGTCATCTGTGTTAACTTCACCCATTTCAGTCCATTTTAGTTCACTGATTCCTAGACTGTTGATGTTCACTCTTGCCATCTCCTGTATGACCACTTCCAATTTGCCTTGATTCATGGACCTAACATTCCAGATTCCTATGCAATATTGCTCTATACAGTCACATTCACAACTGGGTTTTGTTTTTGCTTTGGCTCCATCCCTTCATTCTTTCCAGAGTTATTTCTCCACTGATCTCCAGGAGCATACTGGGCACCTACTGACCTGGGGAGTTCATCTTTCAGTGTCCTATCTTTTTGTCTTTTCATACTGTTCATAGGTTTCTCAAAGCAAGAATTCTGAAGTGGTTTGCCATTCCCTTCTCCAGTGGGCCACATTCTGTCAGACCTCTCCACCATGACCCGTCCATCTTCGGTGGCCCCACATGGCATGGCTTAGTTTCATTGAGTTAGACAAGGCTGTGGTCCATGTGATCAGTTTGGCTAGTTGTCTGTGATTGTGGTTTCAGTCTGTCTGCCCTCTGATGCCCTCTCTCAGCTCCTACCGTCTTACTTGGGTTTCTCTTATCTTGGACATGGGGCATCTCTTCACAGCTGCTCCAGCAAAGCACAGCCACTGCTCCTTACCTTGGACATCTCTAAGTAGGGCTGGGCAAAGACACCCCTGAGTGGGTCAAGACAGTGAACCAAAGAAGCGGTGCCCAGGATTTAAGGCCTCCAGGGGCTTCCTCTAGCCCTCGCCTAGCCAAGCGCCTAATGCCACACACCACTCAAGTAAGATCCGTGGCCATTCTCAGTGAAAGTGGTACTTGCTAGTGGGGTGAAAACCCTGGAGGGAGCTAATGCGAGAATGCTTGGTTGTGAACTTTCTAAAATGAGTTCTTCCAAGTAAAATGCACACAAGTTCTAGGAGCAGCAAGTTCTAAGAGCAGCAGCCTCCCCAGGAGGGGAGGCTCAGTGTTCTGGCAGTCTGCACTGGGCCCTGCATCCCCCTAGACCCTGGGGAGCCTGCTGAGCATCATTGTGCCTCCCATGGTGAGCTCCCCAGTGGTTGGATTTCAGGGCTCCAGGCTCAAACTCTGGCACTGCCAGTGGTCATGGGGAAGCTCTATTTGGCCAAATTGTTCAATACCAGATTCCTCTTTGCAAGTCCCTTTGGATGCCCATCCTGCCCTTCCCCAGCCTCTCGTCCACCTGCCCTGCCCTGTTCCCACCCAAAATGCCATGTGGCTGTGATGGTTGTCATGGGTGGCTGTGGGGCAGTGGGCGGATCTTAGATCAGAGGGTGAAACTGGTGGCCAGACAGGGACAGCATGACAGTTATATACCAGCGGTAAGAAACACAAATAAAAGGAAATTTCCCAATCTCATCGTAATATTCTACAAACTGAACACTTAAATGCAATCATCTTAAAGTACTATGTTTAGGGCGAAATTATTAATAAAATATACATGTATTTGTCTCCCCCTTGACCTAAGATTGTTACTAGCTTTTTCAGAGGACCATAAAAAGAATTTATATCCTAAAATAAGCCCTCAATTTGTTTAAAAAAGAGCAACAATGGGGAAAAAAGTTTTTCCTCTCTCCCCTACTTCCCCTCCCCTGGTCCTTTTGACTCATAAGCTTTATACCATCATTCCAGCTTTCACAGCAACTCGGCTTCAGGAAGCACCCCTGGATATCCACCCACTCTCCCAGGGTGAGGAAGTTTAAAATCCTTAAGAACGTTGTCCAGGTAGCTGGGAAGGTGGCTCCTGGAGGGGATGCCCTGCCTTTCCTGGAGGTGGCCCTTGATGATGATGGCCTTCACAGTCACATAGCACGTGGGGCTGAGGTTCAGCGAGCTGCAGAGCGCCTTATTGCAGTCTGACAAGAGCTCGAAGACAGGCAGGTTCTTAATGGCGGCAAGCTTGCCATCCTTACAATTCTCCTTGCTCGCTTGGAGCTGCCTAGGTTCTTGTTCTCCTTCCTCCTCTCACTCTTGTGCCAGGTTGCCTCTTACTTGGCCACCTCCTCCATCTTCGTGATGCTGTTGCTCTGGGACCACTGCAGCTCCCGGATCTTGGTGCACACAGCCTCTTCTTCTGCATGTTCTCAAACAGATAGTGGAATTACTTGCAGGACATGAGCTGGGAGAGCAACCACAACTTCAGTTGCAGCTCCTCCTACTCCTTGGTGACTTTGTGCATGGGCATCTCCTCTTTCTCCTTCTTGTCCTTGCCCAGGAAGGTGGGCACTAGGTTGTAGTCACGGGTGATGGTCTTGCGCTGCTGCCGCTCCTTGAGCTTCTGCATGTGTATGTCCACGTGCGTGTGCATGTCCAAGTGCATGTGCTTCAGCTTGATTGTTGTGGTAGTTGATGGAGAGTCAGCTAACGAGTGCCTCCGCATCCTGGTCACACTCAGTCTAGTAGTCATCCCTCAGCAACATGCAGCCCAGCTGCTGCTGCTCGGCCATCACTTTCTGGGGAGCTCAGGAAGCACCCACCGGAGTAGTCATATTCGCCCAGTTGTTGAAGCCGAACTTCTCTATGGCATCCAGCAGCAACTGCTCCTCCTGGCTGGTCCAGCCACCTTCAGCCTCAAGCCCCCACAGTGTGAAGTGCCCCTCGCCTACCAGCTGGTAGAGTTACCCAGTCCACCTCCTTCTGTGCTGACCTGAGAAGATATGTCTCGAAATAACCATCTTGTCTGGGGTCTGGATGCCATGTTCTGTTATAGATCGGCAATGTGGGAGGCGAGGAAACAAAGTAAAAAGGCCATTGATCTTGTAAAGGTCTCCTGGAATGGCAAGCCTCAGGCAGGGGATGTGTTAATTTCTTCCTTCCTGCCATCTACAGGTGAAGAGAGTCCTGAACAAAGGCACTTTAGTTTAACCAGCGGGCAGAGAAGCAGGATTCTCTGCGGCAGGCCAGTATGTATGATTATAATAACAAAACCAAAGAAGAGCAAGTCAGAGAAACTTTTCCAACATGGAGTCAGAATTGGCTTTTCCCCAAAACAGTAGCCACGGTAGTGGCAGTGCTGGCTGATCTCAGAGCCGGTCGAGGAGTACCCTGGGCTCTGCCCCATGTCCTGACACTTGAGCAGTGGAAGCACAACAGCCTCTCCTTGGCCAGGCGATGCTCTCAGTGTCCTTACCAACCTCCGCTATCTTCCCCCACCCACTGCCGTGGACGCCACCTACTGATATAATCTTAAAGATAAAATTTACTAGGAAAGGAAGTCTTTTTCTCCATTGCTAAGTTTCTATTCTATAAGAATTTCCCTCATGCATACTCTTTAAAATGGGACATATATATCATATTAATTTTTTAGACTGAAGTAGGGTGCTAAATATGTGATTGATAGAAATGACTCATTCCTACACGTCAGAATTCTATTATTGTTTTTATTGTCCCTACCCCCCTGCTCTAAATCTTGTATTGAGTCTAGTATGGGACTGGGGGAGGCGAGGCAGGTTATAAACAATGTATTATACATATATCTCTTTTCATATAAAGTGGGAAGATAAAGAAAGATTACTGTGAAAAGTTGCCATCTACTGTCAGTGTAAAAGATGTAGGTCATTTCCTCAGGTATATGTTTTGTTTTTCACTGTTTTATTTTGTAACACAAGAGCATTCCAGGTAGTCAATGGTCCCTAAAGTGCAGTATGATTTCAAATGTCCTATTGATGTTCAGTCGCTTAGTTGTGTCCCACTCTTTGTGACCCCATGGACTGTAGCAAGCCAGGCTCACCTGTCCTACGCTATCTCCCAGAATTTGCTTAAATTCTTGTTCATTAAGTACATGATGCTACCTAACCATCTCATCCTCTGCCAGCACCTTCTTATTTTGCCTTTAGTCTTGCCCAGCATCAGGGTCTTTTCCAATAAGTTGGCTCTTTGCATCAGGTGGCCAAAGAATTAGAGCTTCAGTTTTAGCAGCAATCCTTCCAGTGAATATTCATAGTTGATTTCCTATAGGATTGACTGGCTCGGTCTCTTTGCAGTCCAAGGGACTCTCAAGAGTCTTCTCCAGCACCACAGTTTGAAAATATAAATTCTTCAGCTCTCAGCCTTCTTTATGATCCAACTCTCACATCCATATATGACTACTGGGAAAAACCATAGCTTTGACAGGGACCTGATATCCCTGTTTTTTAACACAATCTATGTTTGTCATAGATTTCATTTCAAGGAACAAGCATCATTTAATTTTGTGACTATAGTCACTGTCCCCAGTGATTTTGGAGCCCAAGAAAATAAAATCTGTCACTGCTTCCATAGTACTGGCACAGAATAATTGTGCTTGAAATATGACTACATTTTGTTTTTATTAGGGAAATTTACTAAGCTTTTTTTAAAATGTAAGAGATGTATGCTGGGAAATAAAATTCATTTACATTTTTACTATATAGATAACAACTGACCTTTTGAGGTATGTATAAATTTAAAACTACTATGTTCCAATGGAACCCAAATTGGGTGTTTTCACCTAAGCCATGTATATTAACTCTTTACATAATGGCCCTAGAACCCAGACAAAAGGTAAGGATTTAAGTAAATGATAAATCCACTTCAGGCTTCCCTGGTGGTTCAGTGGTAAAGAATCCCCCTTCCAATGCAAGAAATGCAGTTTCAATCACTAGGTGAGAAGATCCCCTGGAAAAGGAAATTAGTAACCCATTACAGTTTTCTTGCCTGGGAAATCCCATGGAGAGAGGAGCCTGGTGAGCTACAATCTGTAGGGTCACAAAAGAGTTGGACAGGATTTAGTGATTAAACAACAACAATAAATCCACTTCATTTTTAAAGGAACATCATGATGAAATCATTGTTTTGCTTTGTTTTATAGCTGCTAATTATTTCATTAGTTGTATGCATTGTATCATTTCTACATCATTTTTCATGTGAGAAATTTCTTTGGAATTTATGACAGGAAGAATTTTCTGTCTCCTGAGATGATGGTGTACTGCTTCCTTTTTTGGTAATAAGAACTACATAATTTGTTTTCTACTTTTTGCCAGGATGCCAGGAAGTACTGGGCAAAACTACAGATTTACTCAGTGACCATGTTCATTTCACATATATGTGACTTCACCGTGATAGTGTGCCTTTAATTTACTAAATTACTTGATATGCATTTTGTTGAGAGTCACCCCAAAATATCATTGGAAAAGAATACAAATAAACTCAATAATACCTGTTTATAGGGAACCAATGGGATTTACTAAGTAAAAGAGAAAGGGAAGGGAGGGTGGGGGGAAGAGTTGGGGAGGGGAGGGGCAGGAAAGGAAAGTGTGTTAGTGGTGTTTCAAAAATGTTAATATCTTTAAAACTTGGTGAAAGACCTCTTAGGGACAAAAGTTAACACAATAACTATGTTCCACCAATGTGTCTAACCCATGAATCTATCATTCCTATACCCATTAACAGAGAAGAGCTCGCATAGAAACGCACACATCCAGTATTAATGAAGAAAAACAGCTGACTTGCTCTTAGCTGAAGGGAAAGCAATTTTCATTTAGGCAGATGAATCAGCAAGTGCTACTTCCCACCTCCACCTCTACCAGCAACTAATGAAAATGTAATGCATGTTGAAGGTATCAGCAACAAATTTGTTTTGAATTGCGTGTTGTGCCAAGCTCACTTTTAATAATATCTTCCTGTGAAATGACAAGCTAAAATATGTGTTCTCTGGGATGATTTATAAGAAGGGTTAGGTCCCCGTTGTAAAATTTCCCCTATGTTTAAATCACTGCCAACATTTAAATAATAGTAGAGCAGGTGGCAGTCCTACCTAAAAAACAAATCAAAGAGTGAATTTAAAAAGAAATTTAAAGTACCTCTATTTTAAACTATCTACCTTGGCTTTTCTTTCAGTTGTATGAAAAGTTGATTAGAATGCCTGCCTCCCAAATATTACATTTACAGTAAGAACAATGAAGGATCTTTCAGATTATATTCTTGTAGCCTATTAAAGGACATGATTATCCAAAAAATAAAATTTCAGTTCAAATGTGACATTGCAGTAAAAACTCTTAGCACTCAATTAACCAGAAAAGCAATTATCCACATCTTATTTCTAAAGAATCCCATTTTTTTAGCTTTTAATATTACATTAATTATACAATCTCCTTTCTGGTAACTGGTAACTATAATGAGCTTCTTTCATTAAAAATAATTTTATAAGGGTTTGATTACTCTGATTAATTCTAATGTAGATTCATGTGAAGTAAAGGTGTACAATACAATTATAGTTTTAAATTTTCATACAAGCTTATGAGGTGATGATGTCCTCTGGCCATTCCATAAGGCCTCAAAGTAGACCAAATAACCCCATTATATACTTCAATAAAACTTGTTAACTTTCCTTCTATTTGAATTTACATGTTCCATGTAGCCATCATCCCTAATCTCTAAACTTCATAAGAAAAAGAACTATTTTTCCTAATTTACTCACAAAATCTTCAGCCCTATTACAGTATGTTATACATAGTGACTCTTAAGAAAGATAGAGTGCATCAATGAATAAATGAATTTAACACACAAATTAATAAATGAAACTATTTTAGAAACAGAAAATTTGAACTTTATTATAAAGATGTATATAATAAGAATGGGTTTATTCTGAAAACAAGCAAAACAAAACAAAATGTCTTAAATAATTAGAAAAGAGTTTTACTGGCCAGAGATCAGGCAAAATATGACTTTGAAAATAAGGCATGTTCCAAAGACCATACATTTATAATCTGGTATCGAAGTTCAAGTAAATGAAGTTACTGATAATATAAATGTTTTTTGTTAGCAATATATTTTATTTATTACTAATCTACTAACTTTAAAGCCTAAGTCCTGTGAAACAACTTTTTTTGGGTTTTATAATATTTTTAGATGTTACAGATACAGGTCTAGTCGAGTTGACAACAGTGTTATAGCATTTTAGGACTTCTTATTTCCACTACTCCTGAGATAGATTTTTAATTGCTTTGCATGTAGTGAAGTGTAAATCTTCCAAAGAATATGTTAGTATGGTAAGTGATTGAAATAAAAATCACCTAACTTTAGAACAAAGCAATATAATCTCTTTTTTATATCTTTGCCATCTCAATTCTTTCTCCCCTGACCTAGACACTTGCTGTTCTTCCTTCTAGTGTGACTGTGGAACTTGTCTCCTGGCCCAGCTTCCTCTTCATTCATTTGTGTGTGTGTTCAATTGCTAAGTTGTGTCTGATTCTTTGCAGCCCCAAGGACTGCAGCATGCCAGTCTTCCCTGTCCTTGACTATCTCCTGGACTTTGCTCAAATTCATGTCCATTGAGTCAGTGATGCTACCAACCACCTTATCCTCTGCTGTTCCCTTCCTAGCATTAGGGTGTCTTCCAATGAGTCAGTTCTTTGCATCATGTGACCAAAGTCTTGAACTTCAGCATCAGCATGAGTCCTTCTAATGAATATTCAAGACTGATTTCTTTTAGGATTGACTGGTTTGATCTCCTTGCAGGCCAAGGGACTCTCAAAAGTTTTCTCCAGCACCACAATTCAAAAGCATCCATTCTTCAGTGCTCAGTATTCCTTATGGTCCAACTCTCACATCCATACGTTACTACTGGAAAAAACCATATAGCTTTGACTTTACAGACCTTTGTCAGCAAAATGATGTCCCTGTTTTTTAATACACTGTATAGGTTGGTCATAGCTTTCCTTCCAAGGAGTTAGCATCTTTTAATTTCAGGGCTTCCATCACCATCCACAGTGATTTTGGAGCCCAGGAAAATAAAATCTGTCACTGCTTCCATTTTTCCCTTTCTTTTTGCCATGAAGTGATGGGAACAGATGCCATGATCTTAGTTTTTTGATGTTAAGCTTTAAGCCAGATTTTTCACTCTCCTTTTTCACCTTCATCAGGAGTTCTTTAGTTGCTCTTCCCTTTCTACCATTAGAGTTGTATCATCTGCATATCTGAGGTTGTTGATATTTCTCCTGACAATCTTGATTCCAACTTGTGCTTCATCCAGCCTGGCATTTTGTATAATGTACTCTTCATATAAGTTAAATAAACAGGGTGACAATATACAACCTTGTTTTACTCCTGTTCTGATTTTGAACCAATCAGTTGTTCAATGTAAGGTTCTAGCAGTTGTTTCTTGACCCACATACAGGTTTCTCAGGAGAAAGGTAAAGGTGGTCTGATATTTCCCATTTCTTTAAGAATTTTCCAGTTTGTTGTGATCCACACAAAGTCTTTAGCATAGTCAATGTGGAAGAAATAGATGCTTTTCTAGAATTCCCTTTCATTCTCTATGATCCAACAAATGTTGGCAATTTGATCTCTGATTCCTCTGCCTTTTCTAAATCCAGCTTGAACATCTGGAATTTCATGGTTCACATACTGTTGAAGCCAAGGTTGAAGAATTTTGAGCAAAATCTTACTAGAATGTGAAATGAGCACAACTGTGTGGTAGTTTAAACGTTCTTTGATACTGCCCTTCTTTGGAATGGAATGAAAACTGACATTGTCCATTCCTGTAGCCACTGCTAAGTTTTCCAAATTTGCTGACATGTTTAGTGCAGCACTTTGAGAGCATTCTCTTTTAGAATCTTAAGTAACTCAGCTGGAATTCCATCACCTTCACTAGCCTTGTTTGAGTAATTCTTCTTAAGGCCCACTTGAGTTCACACTCCAGGATGTCTGGCTCGAAGTGAGTGACTACATCATCGTGGTTATCTGAGTCATTAACACTGTATTTGTGTAGTTCTGAATATTCTTGCTACCTTTTCTTAATCTCTTCTGCCTCTGTTAGGTCCTTACCATTTCTGACTTTAATAGTGCCCATCCTTGCATGAAATGTTCTCTTGATATCTCCAGTTTTCTTAAAGGGATCTCTAGTCTTCCCTATTTCTATTATTTTCCTCTACTTGTTTACATTGTTCATTGAAAAAGGCCTTCTTAGCGCTCTTTGCTAGTTTCTAGAACTCTGCATCTAGTTCTGTGTGTCTTTCCCTCTCTCCCTTGCTTTTTACTTCTCTTCTTTCATCAGCTATTTGCAAAGCCTCCTTAGACTACCACCTTGCCTTCTTACATTTTATTTTCTTTGGGATGGCTTTGGTCACTTCCTGCTATAAAATGTTATGAACGTCTGTCTGTAGTTCTTCAGGCACTCTGTCTACCAGGTCTAATCCCTTGAATTTATGCATCACCTCCACTGTATAATCACCTCTTTCATTTAGGAATGGTTAATTTCTAAAACCATTGCAGTCTAGTTGCTGCCCACACGATTTCATTGGTATTCATTTATAAAGTTAAGCTAGTAATCCCATGTTACAAAATATAGGAGATACTAATCCATCATTGTATTTAGCATCCTAACAGATTCACTGCCAATCTAGAAACAAACTCTTTTGTTTTTCTTTTTGTGGGGTGCACAACATCTTGTCCTGGTGTTCTGTCTGCCTCTCTGGCCCCAACTTATCAATGCCCATTATTGCATCCTTACTCCTTTCTTTCTTAAATTGTTGGATAATTTGGGGATTTCATTCTACATCCTAGGACTCTTCTCTTGAACATCCATTCTGGGTTATCTTGCTTACTCCAGAGCTTCCAGTAATACAGCTATGTTAATGACTCTCATGTGGATGTTCCTAGCCCAGTTTTCTTACTAGAGCTTATACTCCATCTACTTATTGGATATTTCCACATGGAAACCCTTAGCCATCTTGGTCTCATGTATGCCCTATCACACTCCTCCTCCTCCTCACATAACATATAACTCACTTTGGGATACCTCTACCACCGAGTCATACACCAGACACTCCTCTGTTGATATCCAAACCCAGGTGTGGTCTTTCTATGCCTCTTATTCTATAATCCAAGTGATCACCTTATTGTAGTGATGCTACCTCCAAAATACAGCTTCCACCTTCCAACTTCTCTCTTTTCCAGTGTGCTAATTTTAATCTTATATAACTTCTTCTATGTAGATTATGTAACCTTTTAGCTAGTATCCTTTCTTTCATTTCTTTCCCTCTAAACTACCCTCTATACTTCAGTAATCTTTCTAAAATACACATTTAGTCATGTCATTTACCTGCATATACTGCTCCAATGATTTTCCATTATGCTTAAGACAAAGTTCAAACTTCTTAAATTCTGCTGTTTTCTGATCCTTGCAAATGGCCCAATTTATTGTCACTCCTTCTCTCTCATTCTCAACTTCTGCTCTATTAAACAACCTAAAATCTTTATTCTCATATACTTGTTTGATTTTATTCACATGTTGTTTTCTCTGGCTAGGCTGTTTCTCACAACCTACCCTACCTGTTCTTAACTTGACACATGGTAGGCATCCACTAAATATATATTGAAAAAAATTGGGGAATATCTTACATGTAAAATAAAAACTTTGTCCCATTGGGAAAATACAATGAATCTCACACCAGATGAATAATTTTTGCAACATTTCATACACTTAATGAAATAGTTTCATGTGGTCTAATAAGTTGAATTTATTCAATCCACGAGCCCAAGTCACCATTTATTCATTAGCTTATATATATATATATATATATATATATATATATATATATGTATGTATGTATGTATATGTTTGTTTGTATATATATATAATATTATATTTTGCTTAAAAATCAACTGTTTCTTGACTTCAGTTAAATTTTGTTTAAAGTGGTAATAATAGGCTTTATTTTATTGAACTTTATCAAAAGTCAAAATGTTCTTATGATTGTTTATATGTAAGAAAACTTGTCATTGTGGAGTCACATTTTCAGGGAGGAAGTTAGATGTGGTAAGAAAATGTCCAGGGGGAAACTATGATTATGGCTACCAGTATATTTTTACATGAGTAAACATGAGCACTTAAATTTCAAGAAGCATTTATACATGTAAAAAATATGCATTGATGGGTGTAATATGATTATAACCCAACATTCAGTTGGTCATCTGTAGCCAAGACATTGATTTGTCAAGTTAAACCCTATCTTTCCTCAAACATATCAAGTTAAATTGGGACTTCAGTACTACTGATTGTTCTACATTTCTGTTTGTAGCTATTAATTTATGAACTTTTTTACTCTGACCCAGTGTAGTTTGGGTATATAAAATATTATATGGGATGGAGTAGTCTTCAACTTTTGTCAGGTAATAGAAAATAAAAGGGCCTGAACAGGAAACTCGTGAAGCGATTATCGTCTTGATAGACAAAATGGTTTGAAGAATTGGAATTTGTTGGTTACTAGTACCATGGTGGCTACTTTTTACCAGTTCAAACCTGACTATTCTAGATGCACATATGCTTTGGGAAATTTCATAAATCAGACACAAACCTCCTACTATCCTGAGACAGTCTTTGTGGCCTCCTTTCATGGAATGTCTCACAGATGGAGATCATGGTAACCCTTCCTCTGTGAAATTTTCCCAGAACTTTGAGTCATGAGAGGCAATGGAATTGCAATATCTTTGCATATCAAGATAGAGTGATGATCAAAGCTAATCATTGCAGATGTTTGCCTCCAGATGTTTGCCTCTGTACTGCTTGTCTGGATAGCACTGATGTCCTTGAAGTACATCATTGCCATTTCCTAGGTGTATATAAATATGCCTGGAAATTCTTTAAAATATTATGAGATAAATCAAGCAAAAAGACTAGATTGCAATTAATCAGGGCAAGAGTTTAGAACATCATATAAGGGATATTTATATATTTTAACTCATTTGTACTTAAAGCTGTTGTTATCTGTGATATTCCACTTATGTAATGTTACTAGAAATGGCTTTAGTGGAATATGTTACTGCCTAAGTATTTTCCACTAAGTAAGATACTCATAGAAGATAAGAATTATAGAACTGAACACAGATTGCTTGCACTTGGAATCAGTCTGTTGGATAGAAATGTCTTGATGAACACTTATGATGTACCAAAGAAAACGTCTTCATGTCACTGCTTTAGTTATACAGATTAAATATGTTCATTGTTATTGCTATGGTAAATGATATAAGAAGAAGCTATATAGAATTTATTTGGTATAATAATTTAATATTCTTATACAAAGTTTTAGTGCAGTATTTATGAACTCATCAAGAACATAAGTAGGACACTTACATTTTCAGTTATAATTTACTCTATTTTTATGGAAAATTTTTGTTTTAGATTGAGAGATATAGATAGAGATATTAATAAATATTTCAGGGAAGGAGCCTCCAAAAACAACTGATTTGAATATCTAGAGCTTATTGCTTACTGTCTACTTTCACTTTTACCACAAATAATTTTTTTTGTTTTTCTTTGGGAAATTTTTCTCTCTGATTTTGAACTAGAGAAATGAGTGGGAAACTTAACCCAAGCATTTAGTTTCCTAGGTCACCACAAGAAACAAATCTCTGCATGTTGTATAGTAAGACTCTGAAAATGTTTGCATTTCTGAAAACACATGATTAGGCAGGCTGACATTATTCTTCAAGAAATATGAGAATGGTGATTTCCCCAAAATAGTATATTGGGTTATTGTTCCCAATCCTTCACTCCTTCTCAGTAAAAGAGTTACTCATGTACACTCTTTGCCACGTGACTTTGCAGTTCTGTAAAGTCTCACTAGAATAGATCAGGTGCATTTTCCCCGTTGACTCTGGGCTTCTCCATGCAGCTTGCTTTGGCCAGCAGAGTATTAGTAGGTGTAACAGGAACAGAGGATTTACTCTGTGTCCATGTTTTGACTTGTCCTCTCACACTTTTGCCATCTGCCACAAGAAGGTGATGCCTGACTGTAGCTATCGTCCAAGGAGGATGAGAAGACATAAGGAGTAGCCTGAACACAAGCCATAGCCTGGAGCCATGCTCAGAATATCTCAGTTGGACCCAGCAGTTCTTGAGGCTACCAAAAGTGGTGTAGGTGAGAAACAATGCTTACCATGTTAAGCCACTGGAGCATAAACAGTTAAGACTCTTACACAGCAAAATTGCAGCAAATACCTCTCTGATATGCCAACTTCTTCCCATTCCTGGTATTTACTGGTACATTTCTCTTATACCTCTTCTATGATATTCAACTAGAGCATTTAAAGGAAAATAATTTCTTAGGTGAGGGTATTCCTTGTGGCTCAGTGGTAAAGAATCCACCTGCCAATGCAGGAGACATGGGTTTGATCCCTGGGTCAGAAAGATCCTCTGGAGAAGGAAAAGACTATTCACTCCAGTGTTCTTGTCAGGAGAATCCCACGGACAGTTAGAATCCTGGCCGGTTAGAATCCATGGGATTGCAAGAGTCAGACGCGTCTTGGTGACTAAAGAACAGTTTCTTAGGTAATTTCTCAATTTTTGTATAAAACACAGTACAAAATACCATACATTTATTTTTTAAAGTTTCAAATAAAGTTGTGCTTTATTTAAAAATCACTTGAAATCACTTTTAAAAATGATTATTTTTGGTAAAAAGATTGGATCATCCATGTCTTTAGCAGGAAAATGTTATCTAGCAGAAAAAGTTCTGTTGATAAAGAAGTTACCTTCAAATTTTCAATTTCTATCTACCATAGGCAATTCATCTGCTTGTAGGGAATGATTATTAAGTTATATTACAACTTTTTCTTATTTACAGTTTAATATTTAAGGTTAAACTTAAATTGAATTGGCCTACTTTTATCAGTTTGATAACAATAATAATTTAATAATACATAATATTAGGGTTATACAAGTCAGTTTCATTAAATGCTCTGTTAGAAAAGAGACACAATGTTACAAAACAAAACCAAAAACCAAGAAGAAACAAAAAACAGATGAAACATTGCTTTGGATTAGAAGTAGGTGCTTTGGGATGCTGACCAAATTTTGTGTCTGATTGCGGCCACTTTTGTAATTTATTTCATCTCATAGAAATGCTATATTTAGTATACAAGTAAATGATTTAGAAGGATTGCCATCTTTGGAAATCTGAAGCTTTATAATTTAAGTTCATGCTCAAAACTTTAGGAATTAGGGTCTTCAGAAGAAACACATTAAAGACATTAAATAAGTAAATGAAACCTGAGAGGGTTTCCAGGGGTTTGGAGCAAGGCATTATATAAATCCAAAGTAACATTATTAATGCTCTTTATTTGCCACAGTGCCTCTGGGGGTCTCTTGAAGGACTTCACAAAACTTCATATATATCTTTACTTTCATAGATAGTAATAGCCATTTTCTAACCCATTAGTGTGTAACATTTATTTAATGTGCAACTAGATTTGCACATCAGGAATCAGGACAAAGAGCTCTTTGCAGTGTGATAATTTAACATCAGTCATGACACTTCTCAGAAGAAAGAGCAACTCAGTGCCATCTTCGAATGCCACCTCCAGACTGTCTGATTGTCTCATTTTGGGGGCAAACTTAGACCACTGTCAGGGTTTCATAACTTCAGACTGGATACCAGAACAACGTCCTTACAGCCAGAAATTTCTGGGATCATTTATTCCCATTGCTTCCTTTGTTCCTTTCTCTGACAAACTCCTGTAGTAATCCTCTGTTGTTTGTGAATGGCAGTTTCCTCCCAGACTTAGAAACTATCTATCATTCTGCCTTACGAAGGCAGTGTGGTTTGGATAAAAGTGAATGGGTTAGATGTGCATAAACCCATGTCCCCATGCTGACTTTGCTGGGAAATAAGAGAGAGGAGGGGAGAAAGGGAAAAAGAATAATGTGGTGGTGTTAAAACAGGGCCCACCCTACAGAGTTTTTGTAAGAAATGAGATAAGCATGTGGAAGATGCTTGATATGTCATACTATAAGCACTGATAAAGGCCAAGTCATGATTAATGACATGGTCTACATTGCAAGCTCACTCACTTTGTAATTCTATATTGGGGGTTCTGCAGATAGTGTCTCAAGTGTCCTTAAAGCTATCTTTGAATGATTCTTTTTTTTAATTTATTGTTTTATTGGAGGATAATTGCTTTACAGAATTTTGTTGTTTTCTGTCAAACCTCAACATGAATCAGCCATAGGTATACATATATCCCCTTATTTTTAACCTCCATCCCATCTCCCGCCCCATCCCACCCCTCTCAACTGATACGGAGCCCATGTTTGAGTTTCCTGAGCAACAGCAGATTCCTGTTAGCTATTTATTTTGCGTATGGTAATGTAAGTTTCCATGTTACTGTTTCCATACATCTTGCCCTCTTCTCCCCTCTCCCCATGTCTATAGGTCTATTCTCTATGTCTGTTTCTCCACTGCAGCCCTATAAATAAATTCTTCAGTGCCATTTTTCTAGATTCCATATATATGCATTAGAACACAATATTTATCTTTCTCTTTCTGACTCACTTCACTCTGTATAATAGTTTCTAGGTTCATCCACCAAATCAGGACTGACTCGAATGTGTTCCTTTTTATGGCTGAGTAATGTTCCATTGTGTATGTGTACCACAACTTTATCCATTCATCTGTTGATGGACATCTAGATTGATTCCATGTTCTAGCTATTGTAAATAGTGCTGCAATGAACAATGGGATACATGTGTCTTTTTCAGTTTTGGTTTCCTCAGGGTATGTGCCTAGGAGTGGTCCTATGGTCCTATGGTCCTATGGCTGGGTCCTATGGTGGTTTTACGGAGAAGGCAATGGCATCCCACTCCAGTACTCTTGCCTGGAAAATCCCAAGGGTGGAGGAGCCTGGTAAGCTGCAGTCCATGGGGTCGCGAAGATTCGGACACAACTGAGTGACTTCACTTTCACTTTTCACTTTCATGCATTGGAGAAGGAAATGGCAACCCAGTCCAGTGTTCTTGCCTAGAGAATCCCAGGGACAGGGGAGCCTGATGGGCTGCCATCTATTGGGTCGCACAGAATCGGACACAACTGAAGCAACTTAGCAGCAGCAGCAGCATGGTGGTTTTATCCCTAGTTTTTAAAGGAATCTCTATACCGTCTTCCATAGAGGCTGTATCAGTTTACATTCCCACCAACAGTGCAAGAGCATTCCCTTTTTTCCACATCCTCTCCAGCTTTTATTGTTTGTAGATATTTTGATGATGGCCATTCTGACTGGTATGAGGTGATATCTCATTGTAGTTTTGATTCACATTTCTCTAATAATTGAGCAATACTGAGCATCTTTTCATGTGTTTGTTAGCCATCTGTATGTCTTCTTTGGAAAAATGTCTATTTAAGTCTTTTCCCCACTTTTTGATTGGATTGTTTGTTTTTCTGGCATTAAGTTTATGAGCTACTTGTATATTTTAGAAATTAATCCTTTGTCAGTTGTTTCATTTGCTACTATTTTCTCCCATTCTGAGGGCTGTCTTTTCACCTTGCTTATAGTTTCCTTTGCTGTGCAAAAGCTTTTAAGCTTTATCAGGTCCCACTTGTTTACTTTTGTTTTTATTTCCATTACTCTAGGAGGTGGGTCATAGAAGATCTTGCTTTGATTTACATCATCAAGTGTTCTGCCTATGTTTTCCTCTATGAGTTTTATAGTTTCTGGTCTTACATTTAGGTCTTTAATCCATTTTGAGTTTATCTTTGTGTATGGTGTTAGGAAGTATTCTAATTTCATTCTTTTACATGTAGCTGTTCAGTTTTCCCAGCACCATTTATTAAAGAGGCTGTCATTACCCCCATTGTATATTCTTGCCTCCTTTGTCAAAAATAAGTTACCCATAGGTGCATGGATTTATTTCTGGGCTTTCTATTGTGTTCCATTGGTCAATATTTCTGTTTTTGTGCCAGTGCCTTACTGTCTTGATAATTGTAGCTTTGCCATATAATCTGAAGTCAGGAAGGTTGAATCCTCCAGTTCTATTCTTCTTTCTCAGGATTGCTTTGGCTATTCAGGTCTTTTGTGTTTCCATATGAATTGTGAAATTTTTTTGTTCTAGTTCTGTGAAAAATGCCTTTTGTAGTTTGATAGGGACCACACTAAATCTGTAGATTGCATTTGGTAGTGTAGTCATTTTCACAATATTGGTTCTTTCTACCCAGGAACACGGAATATCTCTCCATCTGTTTATGATGTCTTTGATTTCTTTCATTAGTGTCTTATAATTTTCTGTGTACAGTTATTTTGTCTCTTTAGGTAAGTTTATTCCTAGATATTTAATTCTTTTTTGTTGCAATGGTGAAAGGGATTGATTCCTTGATAGCTCATTCTGATTTTTCATTGTTAGTATATAGAAATGCAAGTGATTTTTGCGTATTGATTTTGTATCCTGCAATTTTGCTAAATTCACTGATTAGCCCTAGTAATTTCCTGATACTATCTTTAGGGTTTTCTATGTACAGCATCATGTCATCTGCAAGCAGTGAGAACTTTCCTTCTTTTCTGATCTGGATTCCTTTTATTTCTTTTTATTCTCTGATTGCTCTTGGTGAAGGTGGTGAAGTGGTGAAGGTGAACATCCTTGTCTTGTTCCTGATCTTAGGGGGAATGCTCTCGGTTTTTCACTATTGAGAATAAGTTTGTTGTAGGCTTATCATATATGGCCTTTACAATGTTGATGTAGGTTCCTTCTATGCCCATTTTTTGAAGAGTTTTAGTCATAAATAGGTACTGAATTTTGTCAAAAGATTTTTCTGCATCTATTGAGATGATCATATGGTTTTTATCTTTCAATTTGTTAATATGGTGTATCACATTGATTGATTTCCATATATTGAAGAATCCTTGCATCCCTGGAATAAACCCAACTTGATCATGGTGTATGAGCTTTGTGATGTGTTGCTGAATTCTGTTGGTTAAACTTTTGTTGAGGATTTTTGCATCTATGTTCATCAGTGATTTTGGCCTGTAGTTTTCTTTTTGTTGTTGTTGTCTTTGTCCAGTTTTGGTATCAGGGTGATGGTGGACTTTTAGAATGAGTTTGGAAGTTTTCCCTTGTCTGCAATTTTTTTGAAAGAGTTTTAGAAGGTTGGGCATTAGTTCATCTCTAAATGCTTGATAGAATTCTCCTGTGAAGCCATTTGGTCCCAGGCTTTTGTTTTTGGGGAGATTCTTTATCACAGCTTCAACTTCAGTGCTTTTTATGGGTTGTTCATAATTTCTATTTCTTCCTGGTTCAGTCCTGGAAGACTGAACTTTTCTAAGAATCTGTTCATTTCTTCCAGGTTATCCATTTTATTGCCATATAGTTGTTCATAATTGTCTCTTACAATCCTTTGTATTTCTGCATTGTCTGTTGTAACCTCTCCTTTTTCGTTTCTAATTTTGTTGATTTGATTCTTCTCTCTTTTTTTCTTGATGAGCCTGCCTAAAGGTTTGTAAATTTTGTTTATCTTCTCAAAGAACCAGCTTTTAGCTTTATTAATCTTAACTACTGTTTCCTTCATTTCTTTTGATTTCTGCTTGGATCTTTATGATTTCTTTCCTACTAATTTTTTTGTTGTTGTTCTTTTTTCCCCAGTTGTTTTAGGTATAAATTTAGGTTGTCTATTTGATGTTTTTCTTGTTTGTTGAGGTAAGTTTTTATTGTTATAAACTTCCCTGTTAGAACTATGCTGCATCCCGTAGGTTTTGAGTTGTTGTGTTTTCATTGTCATTTTTTTCTAGAAAGTTTTTGATTTCTCTTTTGATTTGTTCAGTAACCTTTTGGTTATTTAGAAATGTGTTATCTAATCTCCATGTGTTTGTGTTTCTTACATTTTTTTTCTTGTAATTGACATCTAGTCTCATAGCATTGTGGTTAGAGAAGATGCTTAACATGATTTCAATTTTCTTAAGTTTACTGAGGTTTGATTTGTGACCCAAGATGTGGTCTATCCTGGAAAATGTTCCATGTACCCTTAAGAAGAAGGTGTATTCTTCTGCATTTGGATGGAATGTCCTGAAGATATCAATGAGATACAGCTCATCTAATGTATCCTTTAAGACTAGTGTTTCCTTATTAATTTTCTGTTTTGATGATCTGTCCATTGGTGTGAGTGGGGTGTTAAAGTCTCCTACTATTATTGTGTTACTGTCAATTTCTATGTTGCATGCATAGATATATCGTGCAATTGTTATATCATCCTCTTGGGTTGATCCCTTGATCATTATGTAGTGTCCTTCCTTATCTCTTGTAATCTTCTTTATTTTAAGGTCTATTTTGTCTGATATGAGGATTGCTACTCCAGTTTTCTTTTGCTTCCCATTTGCATGGAATATGTTTTTCCATCCTCTCACTTTCAGTCTATAAGAGTCTTTAGGTTTCTTGAAATGAGGTTCTTGTAGACAGCATAGATATGGGTTTTGTTTTTGTATCCATTCAGCCAGTCTGTATCTTTTGGTTGGAGCATTTGATCCATTTACATTTAAAGTAATTATTGATATATATGTTCCTATTGCCATTTTCTTAATTATTTGGTGTTTATTTTGTAGATCTTTTTTCTTCTCTTGTATTTCTTTACTATATAAGTCCTTTTAACACTTGTTGTAAAGCTGGCTTGGTGGTACTGAATTCTCTTAGCTTTTGCTTGTCTGAAAAGCTTTTTATTTCTCCATCAATTTTGAATGAGATCCTTGCCTGGTACAGTAATCCTTGTTGTAGATTTTTTTTTTTTCCTTTCAGTACTTTAAGTATATCCTGCCATTCCCTTCTGGCCTACAGAGTTTCTGCTGAAAGATCAGCTGTTAAGCATATGGGGTTCCCCTTGTATGTTACTTGTTACTTCTCCCTTGCTGCTTTTAATATTCTTTCTTTCTGTTTAGTCTTTGTTAGTTTGATTAGTCTGTGTCTTGGCATGTTTCTCCTTGGGTTTGTCCTGTATGGGACTCTTTGTGCTGCTTGGATTTGATTAGCTATTTCCTTTTCCATTTTGGGGAAATTTTCAACTATAATATCTTCAAAATTTTTCTCATACTCTTTCTTTTTCTCTTCTTCTTCTGGGACCCCTATAGTTCGAATGTTGGTACATTTGATATTGTCCCAGAGGTCTCTGAGACTATCTTCAACTCTTTTCATTCTTTTTACTATGTTCTGCTCTTCAGAAGTTATTTCCACCATTTTATCTTCCAGCTCGCTGATTCGTTTTTCTGCTTCAGATATTCGGCTATTGATTTCTTCTTGAGTATTTTAATTTCAGTAATTGTGTTGTTTGTCTCTGTTTGTTTATTCTTTAATTCATCTAGGTCTTTGTTAATTGATTCTTCCATTTTCTCCATTTAGTTTTCAAAGTTTTTGATCATCTTTACTATCATTAATCTGAATTCTTTTCCAGGTAGTTTACCTATTTCTTCTTCATTTATTTGGACTTCTTTGGTTCTAGTTTGTTCCTTCATTTGTGTAGGAACATTTAACTTCTTGTGTTTGAGGTCTCCTTTTCCCAGGCATCAAGGTTGAATTCTTTCTTCCTTTTGGTTTCTGCCCTCCTAAGGTTTGCAGATAAACTGAAAACCACAATCACAGACTAACCAATCTGATCACATGGACCACAGCTTTGGCTAATTCAATGAAAGTATAACCCATGCCGTGAAGGGCCAAACAAGATGGATGGGTCATGGTGGAGAGTTTTGAAAAAACATGTCCACTGGAGAAGGGAATGGCAAACCACTTAAGCATTCTTGCCTTGAGAACCCCATGAGCAGTATGAAAAGGCAAAAAGATAGGACACTGAAAGATGAACTCCCCAGGTCAGGAGGTGCCCAATAGACCATTAGACCACTAAACCATTCAGGTATGACCTAAATCAAATCCCCTATATTTATACAGTGGAAGTGACAAATAGATTCAAGGGATTAGATCTGATAAACAGAGTGCCTGAAGAGCTATGGACAGGGTTTCATGACACTGTACAGGAGTCAGGGAGCAAGACCATCCCCAAGAAAAAGAAATGCAAAAAAGCAAAATAGCTGTCTGAGGAGGCCTTACAAATAGCTGTGAAAAGAATAGAAGCGAAAAGAAAAGGAGAAAGATATACTCATTTGAATGCAGAGTTCCAAAGAAAAGCAAGGAGAGATAAGAAAGCCTTCCTCAGAGATCAGTGCAAAGAAATAGATGAAAACAATAGAATGGGAAAGACTAGCGATCTCGTCAAGAAAATGAGAGAGACCAAGGAACATTTCATGTAAAAATAAACTCAATAAAGGACAGAAATTGTATGGAACTAACAGAAGCAGAAGATATTAAGAAGTGGCAAGAATACACAGAAGAACTAAACAAAAAAGATCTTCACGATCCATATAATCACGATGGTATGATCACTTACCTAGAGCCAGACATCTGTGATGCAAAGTCAAGTGGGCCTTAGGAAGCATCACTACGAGCAAAGCTAGTGGGGGTGATGAGATTCCAGTCGATCTACTTAAAATCCTAAAAAGATGATGCTGTTAAAGTGCTGCATTCAGTATGTCAGCAAGTCTGGAAAACTCCACAGTGGCCACAGGACTGGAAAAGTTCAGTTTTCATTCCAATCCCAAAGAAAGGCAATGCCAAAGAGGGCTCAAAGTACCACACAATTGCATTTGTCTCACACTCTAGTAAAGTATTGCTGAAAATTCTCTAAGCCAGGCTTCAAGAGTACCTGGACTATGAACTTCTAGATGTTCAACCTGAGTTTAGAAAAGGCAGAGGAACCAGAGATCAAATTGCCACCATCCGCTGAATCACAGAAAAAGCAAGAGAGTTTCAGGAAAACATCTATTTCTGCTTAATTGACTATGCCAAAGCTTTTGACTGTGTGGATCACCACAAACTATGGAAAATTCTGAAAGAGGTGGGAATATGAGACCACCTGACCTGTCTCTTGAGAAATCTGTATGCAGATCAGGAAGCAACAGTGAGAACGGAACATGGAACAACAGACTTGTTCCAAATCAGGAAAGGAATACGTCAAGGCTGTATATTGTCACCCTGCTTGTTTAACTTATATGCAGAGTACCTCATGAGTAACGCTGGGCTGGATGAAGTACAAGCTGAAATCAAGATTGCTGGGAGAAATATCAGTGACCTCAGATATGCAGATGACACCACCCTTATGGCAGAAAGTGAAGAGGAACTAAAGAGCCAATATGCTCCAGTATTCTTGCCTGGAGCACCTCCCTCCCTGACAGAGAACCTTGGCAGTCTACAGTCTACAGGGTCGCAAAGAGTTGGACATACCGAAGTGACCCAGCATGTATAAATGCAAGACAATTTTTGCCTTGTGGGAGCTCTGCCCCAGTGAGAGTTGAGTGTGAAGGTGGAGGAGCTGCTTGGCTTGCAGGGACCTTGGCGGCGCCAAGTATGCAAGGACATGGACTGCCTCTGCCACAGGAGTTATTGCCCTTTCAGTCTTTTTTTGAGCCTCTTGTAGCTGGTGATTGGAAGACCTCTTTGGCCAGTCTTTCTCCACAGCTCTGGCTGTTTAGGCACTTAGAGGGCTCCCTTGCCTGGGTTCCTTCTCTGTTGTTTGGCGTGGCAGGCACATAGAGGGGCCCCCCGGCTAGGGTCCTACTCTGTAGATCAGCATGTCAGGCACTTTGAACATCAGGACTTGCTGCATGATTGTGCAACAGCTGCTGTGAATACTAATAATACTGTCTAATGACTTTTGTTTTCCCATGGCACATTCAGAAATTGTTTTAAATTAATTTTTTAAATGATTGTTCCTCATTGCCTTTTAGCAGTTTTAGCATAGCATTAAGTCAGTTTACCCTGATGGGCTAAGGCCTTTATAAATGCAAATATGCAACATTTACACAAAGACCTAATTAAACAGTGTACTTCTTTTTTGGGTTGTGTTTTAACAGTTAAATCTGTTTGGGGGATTTAATAATAGGGAGTTTGTTTACTTTGAAAATTGCAATCAGTAACACCAAATTTGGGCTCTAAATATTTGTTGCTTATACTTTCACAAGAATTTTTACTGAGCTTAGTCTCCAAGTAGTTTCAGGATGAATTAAACATTGGTGCTTTCAGCATTTTATAATCCTAGATCATGCCAAACTGAAAATGGAAAAGCTTGGGGAAAGTGACTTCTTTTCTGAAGCGATCGGTATTTTTCAAATTCATCTGTTTCAGATTTGATAGGTCTAATGTCCCATGTATATCATTTGCTTTTAACATGCCCTTAGGATTTTGTCAGCTACAGAAAAATCTGGACCATAATTTAGCTGGCTTCCTCAAGCTTCTTCATTAGTTCTCTACACAATAAAAAAGTATTCCTCCAGAAAATAACTAGCTGTCTTTAAAAAGATTTTATGATTCTTTCTTTGATACGTGTAGAACATTGCTTATTGTGGAAAATATTTTCTACTACTGTTGAAGACATGAGAGTTCAGTTTCAAAAAGTTCTTTACTAGTGGATCCAAATAAAAGTTGATACAAACTAAAAGCTAATCACTGTATTTCAGTATAAAAAAGAAACTTCTCTTAAATTGTAGAAAGTAAAACAGTACTTGAACATTGTTCAACATGTTGTTTTAAAATAGAGACTTATTTTTAAGTCCTGTGTTGGTGACCAGGAGGGACTTGCTAGGCATGAAGGACTGATGTCCATTACTGAAGATGACCTTGCTTTGTGTATCCTCCGTATAAATAAAGGATTGTTCCATCTACTGTTTGGCTGTGTTGCATTTTCCTTGGCAACTCATATTAAAATGTTGTTGTTCAGTCACTAAGTCATGTCTGACTCTTTGTGACCTCATGGACTGCTGCACACCGGGCTCATTTGTCCTCTAGTATCTCCTGGAGTTTGCTCAAATTCATGTCCACTGAGTCGGTGATACTATTAATATCTCACCATCTCATCCACTGCTGCCTACTTCTCCTTTTGCCTCAGTCTTTCCCAGCATCTGAGTCTTTTCAATGAACCGGCTCTTTGAATCAGGTGGCCAAAGTATTGGAACTTCAGGCACCTCATCAGTCCTTCCAATGAATATTAAAAGTTAATCTCCTTTAGGAGAGACTGGTTTGATCTCCTTGCTGTCCAAGGGACTCTGAAAAGTCTTCTCCAGCACCACAGTTTGAAAGAATCTTTTGTTTAGTACTCAGCCTTCTTTAATGGTCCAATTCTCATATCTGTACATGATTACTGGAAAAATCACAACTTTGACTATACGGACTTTTGTTGGCAAATTGATGTCTCTGCTTTTTAATACACTGTTTAGGTTTGTCAGTTTTCCTTCCAAAGAGCAAACATCTTTAAATTTCATGGCTGCAGTCACAGTCCATAGTGATTTTGGAGCCCAAGAAAATGTCACTGCTTCCATTTTTTCTCCTTCTATTTGTCACGAATTGAAGGGACCAGATATACAGATAATACTACTCAAATGGCCAAAAGTGAAGAGGAACTAAAGAGCCTCTTGATAGGAGTGAAAGAGAAGAGTAAAAAAGCTGGTTTGAAACTCAACATCCAAAAATCTTAGATCATGACATCTAGTCCCATAACTTCATGGCAAATAGAAAGGAATAGTCATTGAAAGGACTGATGCTGAAGCTGAAGCTCCAATACTTTGGCCCCCTGATGCAAGGAGCCGACTCAATCGAAAAGATCCAGATGCTGGGAAAGATTGAAGGCAAAAAGAGATGGGAGCAGCAGAGAATTAGTTGGTTAGATAGCATCACCAACTCAAAGGACATGCATTTGAGCCAATTCTGGGAGATAGTGAAAGACAGGGGATCCCGGAGTGCTGCAGTCCATGGGGTTGCAAAGAGTCATACATGACTTAGCGACTGAACAACAACAGCAAATCATAACTCCCATCTGTTCTTCTAAGAGTTCCTTCACCTTTCCTAAAAACTATATATGCTTCCCCAAGAGGCCTCCCCTTCCCCTATTAAGATGTTATTTCAGCCTGAATTCTAAGTTACCTCAGGGAGTCACTCATTTTTCCATGGCTAACTCCTATGTATACGTGAGGTATTTATGTTAATGAACTCCTGTTTGTTTTTCTCTTGTTAATCTGTCCTTTATTACAAGGATCTCAGCTAAGAACTCAGAAGGGTAGAGGAAAAATTATTTTTCCTCTTCTCTATATTATAGGACAAATTTAATATGAAAATGTTAATGTATGAAGTTTTAGAATCATTTGTTTCATCAGCCAGGGAATTTTTTCCAAAAATTAAAATGTTCTTTCACTTCCTAACATCAATACTCATAATGCTATTATCATTTATTGCAATTTTGCAGTGTACTTGGTATTCTGGTAAGTTTCTTTCCTGTCTTCAGAAGGTTTATCTTGCCCATCTCATAAATTTTAAAACTATGTAATGCTTTACTAGGCTGTCTTATACTCAGAGAAGATCTCAGAATTTTCAGTTCTTTTTAAATTGCTTATTTATGTAAGGAACCTACACAGAAGCCTATCTAAAGTTGGTATAACTGCTGATAATGAATATTGCCTTGTTGCATACACTAAAAAAGATTTAATTTCCAAAGGACTCTGGTTAGAGAGCTCTCTTGGCAGTTAAAAGACTTGCTGTTTTTATAGAATTTTATCATAATTCATATGCAAGGAGATTGCCAAAGTGTAAATTATCCATAGTGTTGTGTTGCAAAATAAGCTGCTAGAGAAGCATGATTAGCTAATTGCATCTAATGACTCTGAAAATATAACACCTCCTCCAATCTGGAAGAATTAGGAAAGGATCCTTTTTTTTTTTTTTTCATTCCCACTTGTGCCTTCCATGGTAACTAGGGCTGACTCTTTTCCCAGAAACTTATTCTTTGTTTGCTGAACAAGCTGATACCCCCTGATAAGATGACTTTACTTTCAAGTGATAAATTATCTTAATTAACTTTAATTGTTTGCAGACAGTTTTATACCACTAGAGACATTTAAGAAATAGAAACATAAAGATTTAATATGGGTGATAAGCATGAGCCTGAGGAGAAGAACAATTTTCCATTTTTAAAAAAATTGAAATTGATAATATTGAAAGTAACAATTAAAGATGAAGTGAGAAAAAAGCTGGTAATTTGCTTGATTAGGGATCAGAACTTTGGGTACCAAAGGAAATCAAAGGAAAAATACATAGCTTGCTGTTTTGTATGTGGGTGCAGTTCTGAAAAAGTTTTCACTCAGATAAATCAATATTTCTTTCAAGATACATTTTTTGGATGTTTCATTTCCTGGAATTGTTACTAACCCTGGTTTACACTAGAAATTGAAAGCCCATTAGAAGAAACTTCACAACATTCTGCTGCTAGGTTATGTCCTTCAGTGGGTTTAGTTATAGTCATCTCTTAAGGTCATTGCATTTCTTTTCCATATATCTAAAATTGCGATTAACAGTGTCACTTGAAAATGCCAGTATGTTTAGACATACTGCTTTTTATTAAATTTTGTCAGAAAGTTTTGATCTCTTTAAGTTGTTTTGTATGCATTCCATAAGAGGAGCTACTTTTGTCTTTTTTTTGATTTTTTGTTTCAGAGGGGACTCATACTATTACAAGTCCATCTTTCTTCCTCACAGTGATTTGCCTAGGGGTGGGCATCTGGCCCAAGGAGGGCCAAACAGATTTTCTCATTATTTTGCGATCAGGTTCTGGGGAACAAATCCTTTCCACTTGTTAAAAAATTGTGAGGGTTTTACCAAACCAAACTTGCGTCTGCTTGCCCACATGCAGTAGAGCCAATCTGACATTAGGTTATGGTAAAAGAAAGGGCAGTGCTTATTGCAGGGTGCCAAGCAAGGAAGGGTGGTAGTAGTTTAGTTGCCAAGTCATGTCCAACTCTGCAGCCTCATGGACTTTAGCCTGCCAGGCTCCTCTGTCCATGGAATTTCCCAGGCAACATACTGGAGTGGGTTGCCATTTCCTTCTCCAGGGGAGCAAACCCATTTCTTCTGCATTGGCAGGCAGATTCTTTACCACTGAGCCACCTGGGAAGCCCAAATAAGGAGTACAGGAGGCTAATGCTCATAAGACCTGAACTCTATGATGGATTTCAAGAAAGCACTTTAAAAAAAATTATTTTTAATTAGAGGATGATTGCTTTACAACACTGGGTTGGTTTCTGCCATATATCAACATGATCAGTCATAGATAGACACATGTCACCTCTCTCTTGAATGTTCCTCCCACCTGCCACCCTATCCCACTCCTCTGTGTTGTCACAGAGCACCTGATTTGAGCTCCCTGCATCATACAGCAAATTTCCATTGGTGATCTAATTGTGTATAGGATGTTTCCGGGCTACTCTCCATTCGTCCCACCCTCTCCTTCCCCTTCTGTGTCTACAGCACTTTTAAAGGCAAACGAGGGAGAGAGTCTCAAGCTGTGTGATCAGTTCATGCACAGTTTTCCCATTGGTTCATGGTGAGGTAGCAGGGTGATGTCACAGGGATTAGCATCATCAGTCCTCAGGCTCCAGTCTGTCTGGAGGCTATACGCTCATGATCATCATGCAGTTAACTTCTTCCACCTAGTGAAGGTTTTAGTATCTGTGAAACAATGCAGGAATGTGTATCAGACATTGTTATCTATGTCCTTCCGGGAAGAACTAAAGATTCTGTGACTGCTATATCATTGACTTATCCTTTAAATCATTACCAGTTTCCCTGGCCCAACTGCTATTTTTTTGTTACCATATGTTCACATTCTTTCAATCACTCACTCTTGAACCAGCCTTTTGTGATTTAGGGGAGACCTGGGAGACTAAAGCTTTTTTTTTTTTTTTTAAGACTAAAGCTTTTTTACAAACAAGAAGCAGGCAGCAAACATGGGGTAGGGAAGGGGATGGCTGTCCCTGGAAAGCCCCATAGGATCCTGCTCAGTTATAAGAGTATCAATTTAGGAGCCACTGGTACTTATATGCATGTGAAGAAAGTCAGTCTACAGTAGATAATTTCTCTTTCTGAAAGAAAGAGAAAATGAGTTTAGTGAGAAAAAGGAAATATATTGAATTATATTGACTAATTTTAACTTTTGAAAACCACATCATACTTCTTCCTTCAATTTGATGCTTTGAGACAAGCTATTCATTTATTTTCATCCAATTTAGTTCAATGTGAGTTTCTGTAGCAAAGAGTCTTGAGCAATAGAATGCCTCCTTATTTGCCTGTTTATTCCCTCCCATTCATTTAGTAGCTTCTCTCAGTATGTGCTGTGCTGTGCTTAGTCACTTAGTCATGTCTAACTCTTTGCGTACCATGGACTGTAGCCTGCCAGGCTCCTTTGTGTATGGGGATTCTCCAGGCAAGAATACTAGAGTGGGTAGCCTATCCCTTCTCCTGGAGATCTTCCAAACCCAAGAATTGAACTAGGGTCTCCCACTTTGCAGGCAGATTCTATACCAGCTGAGCTACCAGGAGAGTCCATCTGTCAGTATTGATACACCCAAATATCCCTTCTCATCTCTTTCAGTAGGGAAACTTTCCTTCTCTGTTATACTGGGACTCTCTTTCCTTTAATTGTTAAGTATCTTTCTTCTAGACTAGATTATTTGGCTTCACATTCTTATTGCTTGCTCATGTACTAGGCCTCTGCATTTCTGCTTTTATTTTTGCAATTTTTCTAAAAAACATTTCTCAAAGTTCCTAGAGAACAAATTCAACGTGTGTTTGAAAACAATTTATTTAGTGCCTTCTATATTCCAGACTCTTCCTAGTACTAAGTGAATAAGACTAGTAGTGAACAAAACAAAGTCACTCCTATAATGGAGCTTATATTCCAGCAGTGGATATAAGTAATAAATAAATAAACATATTTTATGAGAGAAAAAAAAGACAATATTTGAGATAAAATGAAATTTTAACTTGTATAAAGTATAATGCAATGAAGTCAGAACAAGTTGGCTCAATTCAGATTAAAATGATATGGTACTATTTATAGTTCAATATTTTACACAATAGTCAACAATTCTGAGTGGATTTGAGGAAAATAATAATTCTTCTTTTTGATGGGAAGCAAAATGTCCATTTTCCTTCTTTATCTCAGGATATAAGACTTATTGTAGGCTCATTCATCCAGCATTTATCATTAACTAAAACTTTAAATATAAAGTCTTTTATATTAATAAATGTCATTGCCAAAGCATAGTACATGATGAATTCCAGGCCAAATTTAGTGTTAAGCTTGAAAATGTTTATTTCTCAGTTGTGTCTGACTCTTTGTAACCCCGTGGACTGTAGCCCACCAGGCTGCTCTGTCCATGGAATTCTCCAGGTAAGAATGCTGGAGTGGTTAGCCATTCTCTTCTCCAGGGGATCTTTTCAACCCAGGGAAGTATTAAGCTCAGCTGAGGGCAAAGATTCACCTATTTGTGTATAATATTAATTTATTATTTTTAGATATTCATGTTATATAACTACATTTCTCAGTCTGGAAATAATAACTGCTAATGATGAAAACTCAATCAGTGTCAGGGACCAGGCTGTCAGGGTGGATCTACTTCAGTCTAATGCAGGATGGACTTTCTGAGGTAGTGACATGAACAAAGTGAAGTTAGTGTGAAGATTAAATAAGGTAGAAGAAATAGCATGTAGAAAGGCGTTGAGGTAGGAATTCATCTGGCCAATTAAGGAAGTAAACCTGAAGGCTAGACCAGAGGAAATAAGCTTGCAAATGGGAGGGGCGATAAAGTCAGAGAGAGACCAGGATCAGTCAGTCTGAGTAGCATGTGTAGACACCTTTGGAGAACTTAGAGAGAGAGGTTACATGATCTAAATTTTGTGTTTTAAAGGTCACCAAGGATGCTCTGTGGAGAACTGTGGGCAGTCAGACCATAGCTTCTTTCCTAGGATACCCACAATTAGTGACTAATCAAAAGCAGAGCACAAAGGCCCATCTCTCTTACCCCAACTTCACCTTCAGAACTTCTTTGCAGGGTCAGCTCAGTCTTCCCTTGAGACTGTATCACAACTGCAGCAGCTTCTCTTCTATCAGTTCTACTTCCTTCTCTTCCCTTCTACAGGTTTTGATCCCAAAATCATGTCCTAAAACACCTTTAGTGGATAGGCATGGAAGCAGAGATACCACCTTTGCTTAATTGTCATTCTCCTCAACCTTCACACATCATTTGATACTGGTGACACCTGCCTTCTTGAAATTGTTTCTACTTTGGCCGCTATGACACCGCACTCTTTATGTTACTTTGTCCCAAATCTACAGTCACCTTTCAATGCAAAACTTTTTCCACTAGGCCCCTAAATATGGTTATTCCATGGTGTGTCCACTGCCATCTTATTGCTCAGGTTTTCACTCCTCTTCTCAGGGCCTCACACACTCCCATTATCCTGCTCTGTGAGTTTCAGGCCCAGACTGAACCTCATGTGCTATAGGTTGAGTTTCTTGGGAGGAAGACTCTGAGATGGGGCATATGTGTAAGAGGATTTTTATGGAGGAAGAAAGAATAAGCTGTAACTAGGAATAAGTCATAGCAGAAACAAAGTAATTCTTTTTGTCAGAGGGCTGTTAATTGGAAGAACAGAGAAATGTGCTACAGAGAGTATATTTGTATTTTACCAAGTCTTTTTAAAGGTTATTAATGACATTCCTGTGAACAAAATGAGGAAATGAATCAGAGGCAAACATAATTATGTAAAAGTATATTTGGATGCCTGTGTCTAAGGATATCAAACCAACCAACATGCTTGAAGGCTGTTTCCTGTTCACTGACTTTCTTTAAGATTTAAATAAAAATATCAAAGGAGTCCTTGTGACATTTTTAGATGACATGAAACTAGGAAGGTTTAAATATATGCTGGGTGACAGAATCAGGTTCCATAAAGATCTTGACAGGCTGGAATAATGGACCAAGTCCAGTAAGATAAAGTTTAATTGTGACATATGTTAGGTCTTGTATCTTCAAATCAGCTACTTAGTTATAAAATAGACTGCACTTCGTAGCATTGTAAAAAGGACTTAAGGCAGTAGATCTTGACTCAGACTACACGTGACAATCACCTGGGTGGAATTTTAAGTGTCTCAGTACATAGGATCCACCCTCAGAAATTTATGTTATTTGGTATGGAATAATGTCCAAGTGTAAGTTTTTAAAAGCTTTCAAGTTGATTCATACATGTAGCCAAGTTTCATAACCACTAATTTTAGCATGCTGTGAGTTAGCTGAGTGATATTACTGCCTCCTCTCTGAGAAAGAAAGGAGAAGAGGGAGGGAAGGAGGAAGGAAGGAAGAAAAGAATGAAGAGGAGAGAGGTAAGGAAGTGGGGGGAAAGAAGGAAGGAAAGGAAAAGTTAAAAGAAAAAGAAAAAAGGAAAAGAAAAGAATCACAGAAAAAGAAATGCTGGTGTAATCTAAAGAGAAGGAACACAGGTCATTATAGGAGCATGGGTTTTAGGGTAAGGTAAAAGTGTTTTTGTCCCAAATCTACTCTTTCAAGATATGTGGTTGTAATCTCTTTTGACCTGAGTTTTCTTTTCTTTAAGGTGACAATAATAGTACCTACTTCTTAGGGGGTGTTGTGAAAACTGAGTAAGATTTTGCATGTGGGTGCTTGGCATGAAACTTGGGATATAGTCAATGCTCAAAAAAATGTTACCAGAGGTTGAACTGTAGTAACAGAATTATCAGATTTAGAATGTGGAAACAGGAGCTTGCTCTTCTCTGTCCTAGGCAAAACTTAATGAGGTTTAATTTCTAAGCATCAATCTTCAGGAAACATAGACAGCCTGGTTTTAGTTCTGGTCATAGATGAGCAAATTAAATATATATAAGGAATATTAAAAACTATTGATAGTATTCATCTCAGTACAGACATAATTGCTTCTTAAAGAAAAGTTGCAGTTCTGTCATGAGGATCAAATGTTGGATTATTCTGCATAAATCTAAAAAGTAGGATTAAGAAGAATGAGCAGAAACTAATAGAAAAGGAGATTCTAACAGTCAGAGCTTATCCCTCAAAATGTACTAATGGGCTCATCACAGGTTGGACTGCATGTTGTAGAGGGCTTTTGGTGACCTTTAAATTCAATGATAATCTATGATTAAATATTTCTTTTCTGTTGCTTTTTTTGCCCCTTTGTCTATTCCAACTCATCTTTCACAGTGTTTTTCAACTGAGACTTTTTTACTAAGTGAAAAGTAGATCATGGATATCTTTAGCTCAAAATCTATTACAAACTGGTTTAATATCGTTTTCCACCTGCTATTTGAAGTCTTGTAGAACCAAGCTCCCATTCCAGTCTGTTCTAGTTTTATTTACTGCCACTCCCCATTCCATATGTGTATAATTTCTTCCTGAAATTTTTACATGAAGCAACCAAACTGTCTTCCCAAGTGGCTGTACCAATTTTCATTACCAGCAGCGATAAATGAGTTTCTGTTACTCCTCATCCTTGCCAGCATTTGGGATGGTCAGTTCTATGGATTTTAGCCATTCTAATAAGTGTGTAGTGGTATCTCATTATTGTTGTAAGTTCTATTTTCATAGTGATACATGATGTTGAGAGTTATTCCATTTGCTTATTTACCATATTTATATCTTTGGTGACAAGTCTGCTCAGAGCTTTTGGCCATTTTAAAATTAGTTTGTTTGCTTTCTTTTTGCTTAGTTTTAAGGGTTCTTTATATATTTTGAATACCAGTCCTTATCAGATAGATATTTTACAAATACTTTCTTTATGGCCTGGCTTTTCATCCTTTTAACAGTGTCTTTCACAAAAGAGAAGTTTTTAGTTTTAGTGAAATTCAATTTATCAAGTTTTTCTTTCATGGATCATTCTTTTGGTGTTGTATGCAAACCTTCGTCAAGCCCAAGGTCACTTAGATTTCCTGTGTTATCTTCTAGGGGTTTTGTAGTTTTGCATTTTACCTTCAGGCTGATAGTCCATTTTAAATTAAGTTATTGTGAAAGACGTAAGGCTGTCTCTAGAATCATCTTTCTGTGTATGGATGTCTGGTTGTTCTGACACCATTTGTTGAAAAACCAAGCATTTCTTTTCAGACCTATCATTTCTTTCTGAGAAAATTCTCTTCTCTCACCACTGCACATTTGACAGTTTCCACTATCCCCAACCCAGTAAACTACCTTCTGTTGATGCTTTATTGGTGTTATGACAGGTTGATATATGAGACCAGTGATTTAAACTAGGTTGTTTATTTGGATCAGTTTTATAGGTTGTATAGAGCTTGATGTCTGACACTCACATTGGCTCTGGCTACTTGCTCACTGGCTAGTGAAATACTATAACACAATTTCTATGTGCAGTTCCCAACAAAAAGTTGCATGACCGTGACTTCAGCAACAGGGAAAGTGTTGAAATTCTCTGGCTATTATAAATCAGGGAGTATACCAAGGAATTGAGACAATACGTGTCCTTTTAAGAATAGGAGGGTCCTGTCCAGTGTTTTGCAATGGGCATTCAGGGGAGTAACTGCATCATAATCAGCTAGTGATGATAATCAGCTCTAACTGTCTGACTCTTTGTGACCCTGTGGACTGTAGCCCACCAAACTTCTGTGTCCATGGAATTTTCCAGGCAAGAATACTGGAGTGGGTTACCATTTCCTCCAAGGTATTTTCCCCACCCAGGGATCAAACCCGAGTCTCTTGTGTCTCCTGCATTGGCAGGAAGATTCTTTACCACTGCACCACCTGGGAAGCCCCCAAATCAGCTAAGACAGCTGTTAACGTGCTGGTTCCTGAACCACATTTGGATCTAGTGAGAGCAGAATCTCTGGTCATGGGGCTGTGGGAGGTGATTCTCTTAACTTTTGCTCAGATTATCTTCTAAATATCTTTTGAACTGAGGAGAGAAGTAACCTTGGTGGAAGGTTCTAATTTTCCCAGGGTACCAGATAAAATGAAGTACCTGTCTTGGCATTCAAATGGCAAAATTCCAAGCTTGTGTGTTTGAGTAAAAGAAATATATGTGAGTATTTGCATGTGTTTGTGTGTTGGGGGAAGGTTACCTTACCAAAATGTCTCATAGGTATTTCACATCTAACTTTTCTAAGATGAGTATGTTATCTTTGTATCCAATATATGCCTATGCAGTTTGCACCTTAGGTAAACACACTGGTGCTCAAACTAGAAACCTGAGGGTAATTCTACAGTTTTCTTTGTTATCTAATCACAAGTCCTGCAGTTGCTTATATCTTGCCTAATTATTGCTTAATATGTCCATCCTCCTTCATTCACATTTCCAGTGCTTTAGTTTAGGCATCTATTATTTTATGGCCTGCTTTACTACATTGGCCTCTCAATCCCCTCCTTGTCAATCCACCTTTCATATTGATTGTTGTTATAGTGTACTTTATACAGTGCATATCTGCTGGTGTTCTTACCTTGATTGAAATTTTATAATTTCAACCCATCAGCATAAAGAAGTTTCCTCACGATCAGCTTTGACTGTCCTCTTCAGCTTTGTCTTCAATACTCGACCAGGTTTACACTGTGTTTCAGCCACACACACACACACACACACACACACAATTTTACTTTTATTTATTTATCTGAATATTTTCATTCATCTTGGGCCAAAGTGTACATCCTATTTGTTTTATTGGCTGAAGACTTAAGTTCCCCGTGAAGCCTTCTCTGACAGCCATTTACCCTCCCTGCATTTGACATCACTCTGTGCTCAAGATCACCCACACAGCACTTGCCACATTTAATTACATTTGTTTATTTAGTTGTTTTGCCCCTTCATCAAATGGAACTCCAAGAAGACTGATATTTTTTGGTAAAATTTTTCATTATATATATGCTTGTTCCTTGCTGAAGCAAATATTCAAGACTTCAGTTTCAGAGAGTGTGGAAGATCATGAACTTGGGTGGTGTTTGCAAACACTATATAACTATATAGGAAATAAATGAAAAATTGGAAAATGGAACATTTTAAACAAGCAGATCAACCCACAGGAAGTAAAGAGGTGTCTTTCAGCCCCAAATAGGAATAGAACAGCAAAAGAGAGCAGGAGTGTTAAGCTGATTTTGTACCTGAACTGGAGGGATAATTAGTTGCTGTGGGGTTCTTCATATACACAAGTTATATATTTCAGTACCCAGAGAGAAGAAATGAGGCCTCAACTTTGTGAGGGAGTAAGGATGAGATCTTTGTTAGTCACAATCTGAGTGGCTACAAACTTGGTAACAAGTTGAATGAAATAAAATTGTTTGCTGGTCCAGAAAGACAAGGAAAACACTTCGTTTCTTTTTCCTAGATCCCAGGTGAAAAAATAATGTCATCCCTAATTATTCAAAATCCCAGACTTAATTTCCTACAGGTTTGGAATGTAGTTTATTTTACATACATTCTCCAGCAACCCCCAAGCTGAAAAATTAATACAAACATTGGTCCCAGGTCAGTAAATACTCCAGAGCCCAACAGAAGCAACCATTAAGCACCTGGGAGGGTCGTGCCCTCAACCAGACAGAACAGCCTTCTGACAGACACAGCTCAATTGAGTATAAACCCACAATCCAAAATTCAGGGTCAAAAAAAATCAGTAATCAAGAGTCAGTAAAGGGCAGGTATAGCAGAGTTAAACACCCCTAGAAGTATGAAATAAATATATTTTAAGTTTTAAAGATACCAACTGAGAACAATAATAATATACCATGACAAAAAGAATCGGGATATTTGAAACACAACCAAATACTCTTCTAGAAGTGTTAGTCGCTCAATGTGTCTGATTCTTTGTGACTTGATAGACTGTAGCCCTCCAGGCTCATTTGCCCATGGAATTTTCCAGGCAAGAATACTAGAGTGGGTTGCCATTTCTTTCTCCAGGGGGGATCTTCCTGACCCAGGGGTTGAACCCAGGTCTCCTGCATTGCAGGTAGCTTCTTTACTGTCTGAACCACCAGGGAAGCCCTTAGGAATAAAAATACTCATTAAAATAAAATAAAACAAAGCCATAAGCAATTAGTTGAACAGCAAAACAAATACTCTTCAGGTGAAAATTTAGGAAAACATGTAGAAATCTGAGAAGCTTCTTATAAACAATACCTCACTTAAAAAGGCACATGAATACACTGGCTAGTAGTATGAAAGAAATGAAGGTGAGGCTTGTGCTATTCAGTTCAGTTCAGTGGCTCTGTTGTGTCTGACTCTCTGCGACCCCATGGACCGCAGCATGCCAGGCTTCCCTGTCCATCACCAGCTCCCGGAGTCCACCCAAACCCATGTCCATCGAGTCGATGATGCCATCCAACCATCTCATCCTCTGTCGTCCCCTTCTCCTCCTGCCCTCAATCTTTCCCAGCATCAGGGTCTTTTCAAATGAGTCAGCTCTTCACATCAGGTGGCCAAAGTATTGGAGTCTCAGCTTCAACATCTGTCCTTCCAGTGAACGCTCAGGACTCATCTCCTTTAGGATGAACTGGTTGGATCTCCTTGCAGTCCAAGGGACTCTCAAGAGTCTTCTTCAACACCCCACCTCAAAAGCAACAATTCTTTGGTGCTCAGCTTTCTTTATAGTCCAACTCTCACATCCATACATGACCACTGGAAAAACCATAGCCTTGACTAGGCAGATCTTTGTTGGCAAAGTAATGTCTCTGCTTTTTAATATGCTGTCTATATTTGTCATAGCTTTTCTTCCAAGGAGTAAGTGTCTTTTAATTTCATGGCTGCAATCACCATCTGCAGTGATTTTGGAGCCCCCAAAAATAAAGTCAGCCACTTTTTCCACTGTTTCCCCATCTATTTGCCATGAAGTGATGAGACTGGATGCCATGATCTTAGTTTTCTGAATGTTGAGCTTTAAGGCAACTTTTTCCACTGTCTTCTTTCACTTTCATCAAGAGGCTCTTTTGTTCCTCTTGCCATAAGGGTGGTGTCATCTGCATATCTGAGGTTATTGGTATTTCTCCTGGCAATCTTGATTCCAGCTTGAGCTTCATCCAGCCCAGCATTTCTCATGATGTACTTTGCATATAAGTTAAATAAGCAGGGTGACAATATACAGCCTTAACATACTCCTTTTCCTATTTGGAACCAGTCTATTCCATGTCCAGTTCTAACTGTTGTTTCCTGACCTGCATACAGGTTTCTCGAGGCAGGTCAGGTGGTCTGGTATGCCCATCTCTTTCAGAATTTTCTACAGTTTATTGTGATCTACATAGTCAACAGCTTTGACATAGTTAATAAAACAGAAATAGATGTTTTTCTGGAACTCTCTTGCTTTTTCAATGATCCAACAGATGTTGCCAATTTTATCTCTGGTTCCTCTGCCTTTTCTATAACCAGTTTGAACATCTGGAAGTTCTCAGTTCATGTATTGCTGAAGCCTGGCTTGGAGAATTTTGAGCATTACTTTACTAGCATGTGAGATGAGTGCAATTGTGTGGTAGTTTGAGCATTCTTTGGGATTGCCTTTCTTTGGGATTGGAATGAAAACTGACCTTTTCCAGTCTTGTGGCCACTGCTGAGTTTTCCAAATTTGCTGGCATATTGAGTGCAGCACTTTTAGAGCTATTCAGCTATTCACAACTGTTCATAGAAGGTTCTAAAAGGGCAATTTAGGCACCTCTTTAAGTATGAGTTCAGTGGGTGAACAGGAGAACAAAACTATTCAAGGAAAAGGGCATGGAATGGGCATGTGCCTAGAGGTACAGAGACTTAAAGAGATGGAAAAAGTGAGACATAAGAAACAAGAAAGATAGAATGCGGAAGTTCATTGTATGTTTAATAGGAATTCTAAAATAGAAAATAGTAAGAAAAAGAATATTTGAAATGATAATGGAATACCATTAGATATAGGAACTAAAGCCAGCTCTAAAGAAGACACATGGAAACAAATCCACACATAGATACATCTTGGAGAAACTAGAACATCAAAGATAGAGAAACCTGAAAAGTAACTAGAAGAAAAAGATGACCTACAATGGAGCAACAATTAGTCTTAAAGCAGACTTTCTAGCATAAAAATTAGGTGATAGCAGAAATGGAATGTCATCATCAAAGTACAGATAATAAATACTTGTCAGAACAGCATTTTATATCAACTTAAATATTGTTCTTGAGAGAGTGTAAAATAAACGTAAACAGAGATGGAAGAAGAGATAAAGCATGTTTACTCCTTTTGTTTAAAGAGTGTTTAGTTTTCATTTACCCTCACGGCATGCTTTTCCTTAGAAATTGCACATAAACAGACTGGAGGTCAAGGAACCTCATGAGTGACTGTTCTGTGCCAAGCACAGTTCCCTAGGCATTTGGCATATGTGCTCTGTTGTGTCTGACTCTTTGTGACCCCATGGACAGTAGCTCACTAGGCTCCTCTGTCCATAGAATTTTCCAGGCAAGAATACTGGAGAGGTTGTTGCTTCCTGCTCCAGGGGATCTTCCTGACTCAGGGACTGGACCCGGGTCTCACATCTTCTGCAATGGCAGGTGGATTCTTTACCACTAGTGCCAACTGGGAAGCCCCATGCATTTGGGATATATTAGTGAACAAAGTGAATATCCCTGCCAAGCTGAAGCTCACATCCTAGTAGGGGGGGACAGGCAATAAAAAATACTCACAAAAATAAATAAGAGATAGTATGTTAGAAGAGAATAAATGTTATTGGAAAAAGAAGAACAGGATAAAGTTGATGAGAACCGTATGGTAGTGGAGAGTGTACTTTCTAATATTAACATGGTCAAGGTAGACCTCATTTAAATAAATGCTTGAAGTGGCAAGAAAGTCAGTAAAACAGTTCCTTGGGAGAATAGTGCTATATTCAGGTAGAACAGGCAACACAAAAAGCTCTATCACAAGATCGTGACTGGTATCTACCTGAAATAGTGAGAAGGTGGGCGTGGCTGGGAACAAAAAAGGGACTGTCACTGAGTTTTGAAAAGAGAGGTGATATGATCTGATTTTTATGTTTAAAATATCATACTGGCTGCCACACTGATGATGATCTGAAAGAGGCAAAGTAAGATGCAGGAAGGTGATTGCAGTAATCCAGCCAAGAGATGATGATGGCTTGGACCAGAGTGAACTCCTATTGCCAATCAAAGTGTCTGTGGTCAGTAGATAATATGTTGAATAAAGAAATGAATAAATTCCTTACAAATAAACAGTTTTCCAAGTGTATAGAGATGCATATCCTTGGTACATTATTCATAATTTTTATATTCAGAGCACTTAAATTATAAATACCAAATAGATACTGTGTATTGAAATCTGTCTATGAACAGGATGACATTAAGTTCTTTGTATATGTAGTCTTGAATGGAATATAAAAGATAAGGTCCCTGTTCTCAGAAGGTTCAAGGTCTAGTTTTAAGGTTAGTATGTAACTACATAAAATGTATGCTAAATAGGTCTAAGTCTAGAAAATAGGTGACTTAATTTTTAAGCATATACAGGAAGACATTTCTTGAATCTGATTTACCCTGTCTCTTATCCCCTCACAGTATTCATGAATCTTCCAGAGCACCAAACCTTATGGCTAAGGAGTAAAAGGCATAGTAGAGGCAACTATTCACATTTAATGAATTAAGCAAGCAACTATGTGACACATGGCCATCAACAGTGTACTTTCACACCTACGATCTCATGCGGTGCTCATAAAATTCCTATGAAAAATATTGAATAGACAAAAATTTTAACCCCAATTTATACAGAGGAGATATTGACATTCAGAGAAGAAAATAAATTTTTCATAGCTCACACTACTAGGAATAAATCAGGAAGTGAAACTTAAGCCAGATTTCTGGACTATAGAACTTGATTTTCTGTCTCTATTCCACAGCTCTAGTTAGACATGGTCCTTAAGTCCCAACATTCTGGACGGTCAGAGTTGAGTATCAGAAACAACCAATGTCCACAGAATTTGTTGTCATAGAAACTGTCCTCATCCCCAATAACACACATGCACAAATACATGCATAGAGGTGTGTCTATAAATTAAGCAAGGCTGTAGCCAAGAGCAGGGCTGTGTGTTATGTACATGAGATTTTATTTTGTGCAATTTTTCTCTCTTTTCCAAAGATGTTAGTGAACAACAATTATTACACAGCAGCTAATAGTAATTGTGTTTTGGGTTTTGCAGCATAAATACTATTGCCTATGGTGGGGCTTTGCTTTATATTCACCACTTCTCCCCTCAAAACATTAAAACAAATTAATGAAAGTTTACTTAAGCTTGTTTGGGCATTATCAATACTGGCTTACCCGAATACATCACTGTTTGCAAAGGCTAATCTGAATGCCACATTTCAACTTTAATCACTGAAATTCTACATTATATGTGAAAATAAAATGTAAAAGATGTGACCTAGTTTCTCTGCAGAGCTGTTTGTATACCATCAAGCTGATAGGTTGTTTAGAATAAGAATGCAAATGTATCCAGATTTGGTTGAATTAACATGTCTTTAGCTTGGGTTTGTCCATATTAGTTTTAGAAAGTCTAGGGGAAAGACTTAAAACTAACTTATTTTTGTAAATAAGTTTTCCTTAACATAAATTTGTTTTCCAAACCATCAAAAGAAAATTAACAGGAGAATTAAAATTACCCTATGATGTGAAAACTATAAAACCTATATTTGCTTACTCTGAAAGGCAAAATAATACTCAGAATTATAGATACATATGCAATATTTATCTGACATTGCCACTCAACTGTGTTTGTGACTTTCTATATTATATAAAATTGTATTAATGTTAGAATTCTGCTTTGAAATTTGTCTTCATTTAATCAGTCCCTATATCTCCCTAAATACCTATTGCAAATGAAAAACAGGAAAAAGCCTGTGCAAGCAAGCACTTATAGCAGTGCTTTGAACTGACAAGGTGTTTGTGCATTCAGTTCCCTGATAGTTCAGTTGCTAAAGAACCCACCTGCAATGCAGGAGACCCCGGTTTGATTCCTGGGCTGAAGAAGGGATAGATTACCAACTCCAGTATTCTTGAGCTTTCCCTGTGGCTCAACTGTGGCCTGCAATGTGGGAGACCTGGGTTTGCTCCCTGGGTTGGGAAGATCCTCTGGAGAAGGGAAAGGCTACTCACTCCAGTAGCCTGGAGAATTCCATGGACACGAAGAGTTGGACATGACTGAGTGACTTTCACATACACTGTTATCCTACATAATCTCTATTCTTCCTTCAAATTTTAGATGAAAGGTAGAATTCCTTAGGGATATATTTTCTAATCCCCACCTGCCACTACATCTAGCTTGGTCCTTTATGAATCATTCACTCAAAGTACTTATTTTAATGTCTAATTTAATATTCCTTAGTGTGATTACTTGGTTAATGGCTGTCTGTACTATAAATTATGTAAGAAATTATATTTTTTGTCACTATTATATCACAGCACAAAGAATAGTAGCTGGCATAAAATAGTTTCTCAATAAACTATTGATAAATGAAAGACTAAGTGAATTGTCACATACAGGGAACTCATATGATAGTTTTATATATATATATATATATATATATATATATATATGTCTAACATAATATTTCTTCTTCTCTATCTTAATATGATGTTATGTTTTTGAAATCTCATACTTTTACCATGCTATTTTGACATTTTTTTTTATTGGGCCCAGGTACTGCTTTCTTTCATCACAAGTTTTCCTTCTTCAATGCCCCTTTTTTAATAGACCTTCAGATTTTGTAGCATCCAGAATACAGCAGAGCTTTAGGTAGAAAAGAGCTGTCAGGATTGAGCTTCTTTATGAAAGTTTAAATTCTCCCAAGCAAGCCACTGTAGTGGAACATATAGAGTCCTAGAAGCAAGGCTTCTTGTATGTTGTATGTTTTAATGTACTCAGTTCAAAATATCTAGATAACTAGATAGTGGAATAGAATAAGTTACTAACAAATTTGTCAGAGGAGATGAGAATGAATACCAAAAAGGCAAGTATTGAACTGAAAGCTGATCAGCACCCAAAAGTACAGCAAACAGGATGAAGCTTAACTATACATTCTGCTTGTGGTTAAACATAGAATACAAACAGATTTAACTCCCCTGAAAATGAGTTAAGAGGAGGAGAGCAAGAAGAAGAGGAGAAAGGCATGGGAAGAGGAGGAGAACCAGGAGGAGGAGGAGAGGAAGGAGGAAAGCATATATGTGTGTGTATGTAGATATGATTGCACACACATGCAATTTATAGCTAAAATGCAGTATCATTGAACCAGAAAATGGGGAAAATCATGTTTAAGAATAAATAATGCACAATTCTAAAATTTTTATGATGAAGAAACAAAGGCAGTTTCAGAGAATACATTGTTATTATCCACTCTATACAGCAAAGGCATTATTCCATTTATGAAATAGGAGCAAGTCATGAGGGTAAAAAAATGCAGAAATAAAAATACCATAAGGTTAAATTGAGAGATGAATCATCCAAGGATGGATTTTTGAAAACTAAAAGTGTAGTAGCAAAGTGAAAACCCACAATGATGACCCGAAGGAGAGAATTGTCAATCTGAAATAGCAGAGTTGCAGAGTCCAAACTAGATAGTCTCTTAGATGCAGTAGAAAAAGTCAGAGAAGAAACAATGACAAAGAATGTGATCAGTATGGAGGAAAAAGCTTCTTGATTTATTTTTTTAAGTAACTGTATAATTGAGAAGAACAATAAAACTGAAGAGAGAAAATGATACCTAATATTGAAGAAAAGAGTCATAAACTGAAAAAGATATGACTGTCCAAATTGAAAATTCACCTTGCTCTAGGCAAAAATCAATGAAAAGAGAGCCACAAATTAGATGTGTCTGACAAATATTTGAATTTTAAATGTAGAGAACAAAACCTGTACATTTCTCAAATTGATGTGTCTGACAAATATTTGAATTTTAAAGGTAGAGAACAAAACCTGTACATTTCTGAGTGAAAGTATTACTGAGGAAAAAAGTTAGATTTGTATCAGAAATTTTTTCCTTAAAGTTCCAGAATCTAATGGAATATTTATATAGTTTGTTCTATTAATTTTACCCAGCTAATGTATCTTTCATATGAATGCAACAGACATTATCAGAGATGCAAAAACACGTAAAATATGCAAGCTCTTTAAAAACTTATTTGCAGATATACTCAAGCTGAATGAGAGCTGAATCTTACTTTAAAGTGGAAGAATAGGAATTGGTGTTGGAGTTTCTTTTAATTCCTTACCATATGGTGTAAACTCAAAAGATGAATATGTTGAATGTTGAATATTTTGAAAAAATGGTTAACTAATATTTGGATAAATTTACCAAATTATAAAGGACATCTTTTTTTCTAAAACTATATATAATATATATTTGTTTATATATATTTATATGGTTCAATTGCTAAGTCATGTCAGACTCTTTGTGACCCCATGGACTGTAGCAGGCTCAAATTCATAGCTAATAGTAACTGCCCTCCGCTCTTCCCCAGTAGCATATTGGGCACTTTCCAAACTGGGAGGCTTACCTTCTGATGTCATATCTTTTTGCCTTTTCATACTGTTCATGGGGTTCTTGCAGCAAGAATACTGGAGTGGTTTGCCATTTCCTCCTCCAGTGGACCACATTTTGTCAGAACTCTTCACTATGACCATCAGTTTTGGGTGCCCCCGCATTGCATGGCTTATAACTTCATGAGTTATGCAAACCCCTTCACCATGACAAGGCTGTGATCCATGAAGGAGATCTCTCTCTCTCTCTCTCTCTATATATATATATCTATATATATATAGATATATTCTATAAAAATGTGAAAGGACATAAAAATGATCAATGAAGAAATGAAATAAAGTAGGTGAGAATCTGATCATTCATGACATTATCAGATATGGTAATAAATTTGGCCTAAGATGTTAAAGAGAAGAAAATATAAAGAAGAAAAGTAAAGAAACAAAGACAATACAATAAATGAGAAAAGATAGATGTGGTGGTTTAGTCATTAAATTGTGTCTGACTCTTGTGACCCCATGGACTGTAGCCTGCTAGGTTCCTTTGTCCATGGGGTTCTCCAGGCAAGAATACTGGAGTGGGTTGCCATTTCCTTCTTCAGGGGATCTTACGGACCCAGGAATCAAACCCAGGTCTCCTGCATTACAGGCAGATTCTTTATAAACTGAGCTACAAGGCAAGCTTTGATAGATAAAAGTTATCAAAATATAAATGAATTTAAGCTCTCTGATATAATTAAATAGTATTTGAATTAAAACAACAAGCTTCAATCTCATAATACTTTTAAAAGAGTCATATAAAACAAATTACACATAAAGATTAAACATTAAAAATAGGTAAAAATATATTAAGTAAATACAAGAGCACAACCAAATAAAAAAGCATGGGGGAGTTCAATAATAGACTGAACATGGTTCAAGACAACAAAATTAAATATAGTAAAAATCTTGATTTATATTGGCATAGATGTCACAAAAAGATAGAATAATTGCATAATCCTTTTGTCCAGAAATAACCAAGAATCAAAAATATAAAGCAAAATATCATAGAATTAATACAAAAAATAATTATAGTGGGAAATATTGGCATACCTCTCTGTATTTTTGTCCTGTAAAGTGGATTAAAAAATGATATAGAATCTGGAAAATATAGTTAATAAGGTTGAATAAATAAATTAATATCAAAATTCATAAGCAACTATCAGAGACAAGGCTTTTTTATGTCTACCATTAAAAACTTACTGTATTCCAGGATACTTATGTGACTAGAAGAAAATAAGCAAGAAAAGAATAGGGAGATACTGTTAGAGAGACAAGCAAGAATTTGTCATTCATTGACTTATAGATCAGAGTAAGACACTTGAGTTTGTATGTATGTGCAATGGAAGACAAAAAATGGTTTTAAACAGAGGTTTGAAACAATCTTACCTATTTTTTCTAGTTACTGCATGTTAATGGATTAAAAAGGATGAGAAGTAGGCCAAGTGAGAGACAGGAATAACTTGGGTTTACGTGTTAGTGTCACAGTTGATAAGTAGTCTGATTCTTAAAATATTTGAAGGTAGTAACAACCAAATTGGGTATGAAATGTAAAGAAAAGATAGAATCAAATATATCTCCAAAGACTCTGGCTATGGCCACTCACTGAATGGTGTTGCCATTTAATGAGAGGTGAATTTCCAAAATTGAGCATATTTTGTTAATGGGGAATGGAAGCATGGGTAATAAAAGGACCAAGTTTAGATATAACAAATTTGATATACATCTTAGACTTCCAAGGGCAAATGTTAAGTAGGGGGTTAAGACTGCCAGTAGAGTTCATGAGAAAGTTTGTTTAGGGAATTTAAGAAGCATCAGCATATATATGATACTTAAACCCACAAGAATGGATGAGCTCAGCAAGTGTTAGTGTTAGTTGCTCAGTTGTGTCCAACTCTTTGTGACCCCATGAACTGCCAGACCCCTCTGCCCATGGAATTCTCCAGGCAAGAATATTGGAGTGAGTAACTATTCCCTTCTCCAGGGAATCTTCCTGACCCAGGGATCGAACCCTGGTCTCCTGCATTGCAGGCAGATTCTTTATCATCTGAGTTATCATCTAGCAAAAGGAGAAAAATAGATATAATAACAAGTCTTGGAATACTCCAGCGTTAAGTCTAAGAAGAGGATGGGACATCTAGAAAAGATTTAAAAGATGTCAATAAAGCAAAGAGCAAATTAAAAGAAAGTCTTTTTGTCATTCAAACTGATTTAAAAACATGTATATTAATACTTCAAGAAGGAGGAAGTGTCAAATATGTAAATGTTGCTGAGAGTTAAAATAAGACGAGCACAAAGAATTGACCACTGGATTTAGCAATGTAGGTGTCATTAATAATCTTGACATAAGCAAATTTGTTTGGATTTTGGGATGAAAGAGTAATTGGGACAGATGTAAGAATAATGGGAAAGAGAGAATAACGGCATTAAGCATGTATAACACTTTTGAGAATGTTAAGTAGTGTGATGTAAGTTGAAGAGGCTATGGAATCATAAACAGCATTTTCTGTTTAAAGGTGTTATAATATATTTGTAAGCTTATGGGAATGATCCATAGAGGGGGAAAAAGTCTCTGATGAAATAAAATGGGCAGTATTTTCAAGAGAGAATTTCCAAGTAAATAAGATGAGATGGTGTCTAGTGCACAAATAGAATATCTTAATGGAGTAATAGCTGTCTATTCATTGTATCAATACCAGGAGGGATTTCAGAGTAGTATGGGAACACATGAAGATAGGTTTGGCAGAGGGAAAACATAAATATTTTCTTCTGATAGCTTCCCCCTCAACCCCCACCCATGAGGTAAGTAGTTAGGGCATTGAAAAGGGTAAGAAGTAGATAGTAAAACAAGATTACAATTGATCAGTTGATGTAAATGTTCTGACCAAAGGTTCATAAGAAACTTACCCTGTATTTTTCCTAGGGCAGTGATTCAATAGTCACTAATGTAGCATTCATGACAACTTTATAGAACAAAACTACCATGAATAACAAGAATCAATGGTGTTTTATATTAACCAATATGTTCTTTGGATATTAACATTATTAAAAAAAAACCAAAACAAACAGTTCTAAATATAGAAACACCCAAGAAACACAGTACATATTAGTTCTTCTTTAGAAATCTACTAGATATGAATTTTGTAAGTTTAATCAAAGTAAGAAATGACTAGGAAAAGATAAGCAGTTCACTAATGGTGAAGTCCATGCTGCCAGATGGTGGAGTAGAAGGATGTGCACTCATCTTCTTCTGCAAGAACTCCAAAATTACAACTCACTGCTGATCAACCATTGACAGGAGAATGTTGGATCCCACCAAAAAAAAATATACCCCACGTCCAAGGGCAAAGGAGAAGCCCCAGTGAGATGGTAAGAGGGGTGAAATCATGTTTAGAATCAAACTACGTACCCGCCAGAAACGCTCTGAGGGTTCAAACAAACCTTGTGTGCACCAGGACCCTGACACCCCACAGAGGCTGAGCTAGACCTGTGTTTGGGTGTCTCCTGTGGAGAAATGGGTCAGCAGTGGAGTGCTGCGGGGGCAGGGGCTCTGAGTGCAGTAGACCTGGGTATGACATAAGCCCTCTTGGAGGAGGTCACCATTAACCCCACCATAGAGCTGCCAGAATTCATATAGGGACTGGAGAAACACAGTCTTGGAGGGTACAAACAAAACCTTGTGGGCACCAGGATCCAGGAGAAAGGAGCAGGGACCCCACAAGAGACTGACCCAGACTTGCCTGTGAGTGTCCAGGAGTCTCCAGCAGAGGCGTGGGTTGGCAGTGGCCTGCTGCAGGGTCAGGGACACTGAGTGTGGCAGTGTCTGCATGGAAACTTTTGAAGGAAGTTGCCATTATCTTCATTACCTCCACCATAGTTTGGCCTCAGGTCAAACAAAAGGGAGGGAACACAACCCCACTCAACAACAGAAATTTGCATTAAAGATATACTGAGTATGGCCCTGTTCATCAGAACAAGACACAGTTTCCCCCTCAGTCAGTATCTCCCATCAGGAAGTTTCCATAGACCTCTTATCCTTTTCCATTAGATGGCAGACAGAATGAAAACCACAATCACAGAAAACTAACCAATTCGATCACATGGAACACAGCCTTGTCTAACTCAATGAAATTATGAACCAAGCCATGTAGGGCCACCCAAGACAGATGGGTCATGGTGGAGAGTTCTGACAAAACGTGATCCACTGGAGAAGGGAATGGCAAACCACTTCAGTATTCTTGCCTCGAGAACCCCATGAGCAGTATGAAGAGGCAAATAGATAGGACCCTGAAAGATGAACTTCATAGGTCGGTAGGGGCCCAATATGTTACTGGAGATCAGTGGAGAAATAATTCCAGAAAAAATGAAGAGATGGAGCCAAAGCAAAAAGAACACCCAGTTGTGGACGTGACTGGTGATGGAAGTAAAGTCCAATGCTGTAAAGAGCAATATTGCATAGGAACCTGGAATGTTAGGTCCATGAATCAGGTAAGTTGGAAGTGGTCAAACAGGAGAAGGCAAGACTGAACATTGACATTTTAGGAATCAGCAAACTGAAATGGACTGGAACATGTGAATTTAACACAGATGACCTTTATATCTATTACTGTGTGCAAGAAACCCTTAGAAGAAATGGAGTAGCCATTATAGTCAACAAAAGAGTCCAAAATTCAGTACTTGGATGAAGTCACAAAACGACAGAATGATCTCTGTTCGTTTTAAAGGCAAACCATTCAATATCAGAGTAACCAAGTCTATGCCCCAAACAGCAATGCTGAAGAAGATGAAGTTGAACAGTTCTATCAAGACTGACAAGACATTATAACAACCCCAAAAAGATGTCACTTTCATTATAGGGGACTGGAATGCAAAAGTAGGAAGTCAAAAGATACTTGGAATAACAGGTAAATTTGGCTTTAGAGTACAAAACGAAGCAGGTCAGAGGCTAACAGAGATCTGCCAAGAGAATGCACTGGTCATAGCAAACACCTTCTTCCAACAACACAAGAGAAGACTCTACACATGGACCTCACCAGATGGTCAATATCAACATCAGATTGATTATATTCTTTGCAGCCAAAGAGGGAGAAGCTCTATACAGTCAGCAAAACCAAGACCGGGAGCTGACTGTGGCTCAGGTCATGAACTCCTTATTGCTAAATTCAGACTTAAATTGAAGAAAGTAGGGAAAACCACTAGACCATTCAGGTATGACTGAATCAAATCCCTTATATTTGTACAGTGGAAGTGAGAAATAGGTTCAAGGGATTAAACCTGATAAACAGAGTGCCTGAAGAACTATGGATGGAGGTTTGTGACATTGTATGGGAGGCAGGGATCAAGAGTATCCCCAAGAAAAGGAAATGCAAAAAGACAAAATGGTTGTCCGAGGAGGACTTACAAATCACTGAGAAAAGAAAAAATGTGAAAGGCAAAGGAGAAAAAGAATGACACACCCATTTTGAATGCACAGTTCCAAAGACTAGCAAGGAGAGATAAGAAAGGCTTCCTCAGTGATCAATACAAAGAAATAGAGGAAAACAATAGAATGGGAAAGACTAGAGATCTCTTCAAGAAAATTAGACATACCAAAGGAACATTTCATGCAAAGATGGGCTCAATAAAGGACAGAAATGGTATGGACCTAACAGAAGATATTAAGAAGTGGAAGATATTAAGAAGAGGTGGCAAGAATACAGAGAAGAACTGTACAAAAAAGATTTTCATGACCCAGATATCCATGATGGTATGATCACTCACGTAGAGCCAGACATCCTGGATTGTGAAGTTAAGTGGGACTTAGGAAGCATCACTATGAACAAAGCTAGTGGAGGTGATGAAATTCCAGCTGAGCTATTTCAAGTCCTAAAAGATGATGCTGTGAAAGTGCTGCACTCAATATGCCAGCAAATTTGGAAAACTCAGCAGTGGCCACAGGACTGGAAAAGTTCAGTTTTCATTCCAATCCCAAAGAAAAGCAATGCCAAAGAATGTTCAAATTACTGCACAATTGCACTCATCACACATGCTAGCAAAGTAATGCTCAAAATTCTCCAAGCCAAGCTTCAACAGTACTTGAACCATGAACTTCCATTCAAGCTGCATTTAGAAAAGACAGAGGAACCAGAGATCATATTGCCAACATCTGTTGGATCATTGAAAATGCAAGAGAATTCCAGAAAAGCATCTAGTTCTGCTTTATTGACTGCGCCAAAGCCTTTGACTGTGTAGATCACAACAAACTGTGGAAAATTCTGGAAGAGATGGGAATACCAGACCACCTGACCCACCTCCTGAGAAACCTGTATACAGGTCAAGAAGCAACAGTTAGAACTGGACATGGAACAACAGACTGGTTCCAAATCAGGAAAGGATTACTTCAAGGCTGTATATTGTCACCCTGCTTATTTAACTTATATGCAGAGCACATCATGAGAAATGCTGGGCTGGATGAAGCTCAAGGTGGAATCAAGATTGCCAGGAGAAATACCAATAACCTCAGATATACAGATGACACCACGCTTATGCCAGAAAGCAAAGAACTAAAGAGATTCTTGAGGAAAGTGAAAGAAGAGAGTGAAAAAATTGGCTTAAAACTCAACATTCAGAAAACTAAGATCATGGTATCATTGGTCCATCACTTCATGGCAAATAGATGGGGAAACAATGGAAACAGTGACAGACTTTATTTTTTTATGCTCTAAAATCACTACAGATGGTGACTGTAGCCATGAAATTAAAAGACACTTGCTCCTTTGAAGATAAGTTATTACCAACCTAGTGAAAGTGAAAGTGAAGTTGCTCAGTCATGTCCAGCTGTTTGTGACCCCGTGGACTGTAGTCCACCAGGCTCCTCCGACCATGGCATTCTCCAGGCAAGAATACTGGAGTGGGTTGCCATTTCCTTCTCCAGGGAATCTTCCTGACCCAAGGATCGAACCCAGGTCTCTGGCATTGGAGGAAGATGCTTTAACATCTGAGCCACTAGCGAAGCCCTTACAGCATATTAAAAAGCAGAGACATTATTTTGCCAACAATGGTCCATCTAGTCAAAGCTCTGGTTTTTCCAGTGGTCATGTATGGATGTGAGAGTTGGACTATAAAGAAAGCTGAACACCGAGGAATTGATGCTTTTGAACTGTGGTGTTGGAGAAGACTCTTGAGGGTCCCTTGAACTACAAGGAGCTCCAACCAGTCAATCCTAATGAAATCAGTCCTGAATATTCATTGGAAGGACAGATGCTGAAGCTGAAACTCCTATCTTTGGGCACCTGATGCGAAGAACTGACTCATTGGAAAAGACCCTGATGAAGTAAGGGTAAGTAAGGTAAGACTGAAGGCGGCAGGAGAAGGGGACGACAGAGGATGAGATCATTGGATGGCATCACTGACATGACAACATGACTTTGAGTAAGCTCTGGGCATTGGTGGTGGACAGGGAAGCCTGGTGTGCTGCCATCCATGGAGTCGCAAAGAGTCTGACACGACTGAGTGACTAAACTGAACTGAGCGGTGAATATTTAGTATATTATATATAGGTTTAAGATCAAAACAAAAGTGGGATGAGGTTGGAATCATACTATGTAAATGTATGTTATGACACAGAAAAAAATGATGGAAGTAACGAAATGGGGAGAGAAGTGAAAGGAAGAGTTGCAAAAGAAGTTCACGTATTGTTATCTAGGTAAGAGACGAAATATTAAAAGATATTAAAATTGACACAGAGTAAAAAGACGGATAATGAAATAGAGGGCTATGGACATAAAGATAGAATATAGGAACAGAAATATAAATCTATATGGCAGGATTGAAACCAGTCATGTCAATCATGCCAAAAAAATATTAGTGAAGTTAACCCATCTTTTGAAAGAACTGCAGAGAAAGTCTGAATTGTGTGTTGTATCAAAATACAGCTAAAATAATACATCACAATGGCTCAACAAAAGAATGGACAAAGAAATACTAGGCAAAATAAACCATATGAAAGGGGTTGCAATTCTAATATTAAGGTAGAATTCAAACTAAAAAGCATTAAAGTTAATATAAACGGCACTTTCTAATGCTAGTAGCTACTATTCACATTGAAGATATAATAGTTATGAATATCCATGTACCAAACAACACATCGACTTACTTTATAAAAGAGAAACTACAAGAGTTGCAATGACAAATTTGCAGAAACACACTACCAATAAAAGGATTTCATACACTGTTTTCAGTACAAGGCAAATTTTTATATATATGTATGAATCCTAAATGATATTACAAATTTGGAGTCACATGAGATCTTATCAGTGTATCAGTTGTGAATTTCTAAGATGATGTATGCTGCTTAATGTGTTGAATTAAGTTTAATTTTTATAGGTACTATGTCTGTGTGTGTATCTGTGATTTTAGATTGATTTGTCTAGCCCTTGTAATAATAGGAAATATCTATCAGTCATCAAAATAAGGTAATAAATCTGCATGTTGACTTTTGTCTCAAATAATTAAATTATTAATCCTAATTCATTCTACTAAGAAATCCTAGTTCTCAGCATAAAATTTCTCATGGGAAAGGCTGAGGTAAGCACATCAATCGGTTTAAAAAAAAGAATAACCGATTTAGATCCACATTTCACTTCAAGATATCGACGCACACAATTGTAATAGTTCCTCAAAGCTTCTCTGTACAACTTTGAATCATGCTGTGCACTGACCCAAAATATTTCAGTCTTTTGCTCCATCAGTACCCTTCTCCCTATCATGTTTGATGCTTACAAGAAATATTGTCAGACATTCTGAGAACTATCTAGATCAGCCAGTCAGATGAATGCAGAATCAGGAAATTTAAATTGTGTACATGCTGAACAAAAGATAATGCACTTGGGGAATGGGATGAGGGTAAAATGGTTACTCCAGTTCTGAAAAGATCCATAAGAGCAAATTCTACATTTTCCTATTGGATAAAATAACGTATCAGACATTGATGAAACCTCTTTCCTGGGCACATAAAAAGTTCTTAATGGCAGTGTTTAAGACAACATTACCTTCATAGGGTCCTCTAAAATATAAAAATTGGGCAAGATCTTAACATATGAATTGTTATTCTTCTCCATAGTCCCACTCACGACCTGTCTTTCAACAATACAATAGGTCACAAAACCTCCTCTACCCTTAACCAAGTCGTATGTGTTTGTTACTTCAGTTCAGTTCAGTTCAGTCGCTCAGTTCTGTCCAACTCTTTGTGATCCCATGAATCGCAGCACGCCAGGCCTCCCTGTCCATTACCAACTCCTGGAGTTTACTCAAACTCATGTCCATCAAGTCAGTGATGCCATCCAGCGATCTCATCCTCTGTCGTCCCCTTCTCCTCCTGTCCCCAATCCCTCCCAGCATCAGGGTCTTTTCCAATGAGTCAACTCTTCGCATGAGGTGGCCAAAGTATTGGAGTTTCAGCTTCAGCATCAGTCCTTCCAATGAACACCCAGGACTTATCTCCTTTAGGATGGACTGGTTGTATCTCCTTGCAGTCCAAGGGACTCTTAAGAGTCTTCTCCAACACCACAGTTCAAAAGCATCAATTTTTCGGTGCTCAGCTTTCTCATAGTCCAACTCTCACATCCATACATGACCACTGGAAAAACCATAGCCTTGACTAGATGGACCTTTGTTGGCAAGGTAATGTCTCTGCTTTTTAATGTGTTATCCAGGTTGGTCATAACTTTCCTTCCAAGGAGTAAGCATCTTTTAATTTCATGGCTGCAATCAACATCTGCAGTGATTTTGGAGCCTCCCCAAAATAAAGTCAGCCACTGTTTCCACTGTTTCCCCATCTATTTCCCATGAAGTGATGGGACCAGATGCCATGATCTTAGTTTTCTGAATGTTGAGCTTTAAGCCAACTTTTTCACTCTCCTGTTTCACTTTCACCAAGAGGCTTTTTAGTTCCTCTTCCTTCTATTTTCTGCTTTGTTCTATAATCTCCCTCCACCTTTGGCTTTTTTTTTCTTTTACATTCTTTGTTTTTCTTTTCCCTTGAAGGTGACTCTCTCTGATCCTGTCTGTCTATTATTTCCCCTTTATCTTCTTTATCTATCTCTGGGAATGTGCTATGTATTTGTTCTGTGCTCATTTAATTCCTTTTGCCTGGGTGCCTTTACCAACTACTTTTTTTTTTTTTTTAACATTATAAATTCTGAAAATCTCTCAGATCCCATCTTGTTGCTAAAGCAAAGGCAGCTTATAATTATCTCTTCTCATTTTGCCCTCCTAATGTACTCATTTTCTACTTTTTTTGTGTACATTTTATTTTATTTCTTATTGTTTTATATCTGTACATTTTCTGTCCCCAGATAGGTGAAGCAATTTTCTATTTAATCTCAAAAGTTTGATTATTTATTTGTTTAGTAAAAATTTTTAATATCATAATGTTCAATAATTTTGCCATAATGCCATAAATGAAATATATCTATGATAATTAATCATTTGGCATAATTTTAATAGAGCACAAGATTTCATTGATCTCTGACTTGAGGGAAAAAGACTGCTAAGTAATTTTAAAAGCAACATATAATGACAAGCTTGTCTCTAATGAGCTTCTAATGTTTGAGAACTCTTGTATCTATAGGGGGAAAAATTAACCAGGCAATTCATGAAAGATTAAAATAATTTTTTATTTCCTTATTCTTTTCCTGATGAATGCACTTATTCCTTGTGTACTAAGCCTCCTCAACAATAAAGCCTAAGGTTAGAAGGTTGAGAAGTATGTATTTCACAGTTAGATGTAGGATGGCCACTCACTCTTGGGCATACACCAGATTCTATGGGATAATATTTCAATATTCCAACGTACCCTCCAGAGGCACTGAAATGAAATCTTCAATATGCTAGTCAATCTTTCAGTAAGACCAGGTGGTTTTTTTATATTTTAATTAAACTTTTTATTTTAAGATAATTGTAAATTCACATGCAGTTTATTAAAAAAATAATACAGTTTGATCCTCTGTACATTTTTCCAAAGTTCCCCCAGAGTAACCTCTGGCAAAGCCACAGTGCACTATCATAACCAGGATATTGATATACTTCATCAATCTTATTTATATTTCCCCAGTTTTACTTTTTGCATGTGTGTATGTTTAGTTGTACAAAATTTTATTACATATCTAGGGTCATGTATCTATCACCATAATCAAAGTACCAAACAACACACACCAGTATAAAGGTCCCAGATATTGACATTTTATAGTCATATGTCCACTTATTTTTCCTAACGCTTGAGCCAGTGCTGACCCTAACCCCTAGCAACCACTTTTTTTTCCCATTTCTATTACTTTAAGACCAGGTGTTTTGGGTGATGAAAAATGTGTCAGTGAATTTGATTATCAGTAAATTTTCTTACTTTTTATTTTCCTGTAAAACAAGTTATACTGTTGGGAGAATATAACCATGGATGAGCTTAAAGTAAATAAGTTAATGATCATGCTGCAAGAATGTCAGCATGGAAGACCATCTGTACTCAGAATAGGTATATTTCAGTGAAGAAACATTACCACCCTTTCCTTAATTGACTATTCCATGCTAGTGGTAGTTAATAACAAGGTCTACATAACTTCCATACTAGTGAACTGAGATTTTTGTTCATGAGCCATAGGGAAACATTGGAGTAACTGCTGAAAGATGCTGACCAGCATCTGCAACATGAACCATCTTATCCACTGGATTATTGAGAACCTCATTTTTAGTGATGATCTATTGCTGAGCCTATTGCTAGCACATAAATATCCTTAAATAATGATCACAGTCTAAGAATGCCATCCACTAATTTTTCCCCAGAACCAATCTTGCCATCTTATTGTTTTCATACTTAAACATCTGGCCAAATTATTAGCAGACCAAGATCCCTGGAGAGTAAACCATTCTTGGTACCACTATGGTTCTACAAAAATATTATACCTATTAAATCATTCAAGCCCTGCCTAACACACACCCATACACATATAGCAATTTGTGATACAATGGATAGTATTGTAAGGTCATTGCTGGGATATCACAAAAGTGATATGTCAGTTACTCCATTGTTTCCCTATTGTGTTGCTCTAATGTAAGTTACTTATTTTCTTCAGCTAAGAGGGAAATGAGTAGAAGCTGCTTATTTCTGCCCCAAGTTGAGATTGCTTTTCCTGCTGACTTGTTTATATACTATATATTAGATTCTGTGATATCTGGGATGCTACTTTGTGACCATGATTTTAACTGTCACAGCTAGAGTTAAAAAAATACTACTCTGCAAAAACCAATAAAAAACATACATGAACATTGGTTATAATTCATTTCTCTAGTAAATATATTTTAAAGATCTGTGCTAGAAGTTATGGCAAAAATAATAATCTTGTTAGAGTGATGGGGAAGAGAGTCACAATTATACAAGGTAAACTAGGTGTCCCATAAATAAGGTACAGAAATTATGATGCTTGAACTACAGTTATGGTAGTGAGAACTGAATGAAGCTAGTTGGAATCTGTAAAGATCAGACTTGGAAAGAAGATGAGTCAGATTGTTGCAAAGATGAGTAGATTTTAAATGTTCTCAACACACACACACACAAATGCTAATTAAGTGAGGTGATGGAGGTGTTAACTAACCTTATTATAGTAATCATTTCAGTCTATAGATGTATACATTGTACACCTTCAACTTATATAATGTTGCATGTCAATTATATCTCAATAAGGCTAGAAAAAATGGGGAGAAAAAGCAAATGACATGCTACTAAAGGAAATTTCAATTGGAACTGGGCTTCACCAAAGATATATAGATATCAAATAAGCACATTAAATGATGCTTAGTATCATTAAGCGTTATAGAAATGCAAACTAAAACCATAATAAGTTGCCAATACACAAGGATTGGAAGAGCAAAAGCAAACAAACCAAAATGACTATCAGCCTTCTGGTGAAGATGCAGGGCAGCTGGAATGCACAGAAAGTGCTAGTGGGAAAGCAAGAGTATACGGCCACTCTGGAAAACAGTCTGTAGTTCGGAAATTTCTTCTGGGGCTAAACACACATTTACAGTGCAATCCAGTAATTCTACTATTTGCCAAAGTAAAATGTTAACCTATGTTTAAAAAAAACAAAACTGTATGTGACTATAGAAGTTTTCAGTAGGATCCTCCGCAAACTGAAATAACCCAAAGACCCTTAGCTGGGGAAATGGATAAACAAACTGTGGGCCATCCAGTGAAATACCACTCAGCAATAAAAGGAATGAACTACTGATAAATGCAGCCATGTGAGTGAATTTCAAATGCATTATGCCTAGTGAAGAAAACCAGACTCAAATGATTTCACAGTGTGTTATCCCACCTACATGACATACTGGAAAAAACAAAACTATACAATGAGAAACAGATCAGTTTTCGGAGGTTAAAGTTGAGCTTACAGTTCCACTTCCAAGGGATAAGAAGAGGGAGTTTGGGAGGAGGAGGAGGAGTATGGAATTGTACTGTAGTCTGATAGTGATCGTGGCTACATGACTATGCATTTGCCAAAACTCATAGAACCATGCAACAAAGGGAATGGATTTGTTATATGTAAATTAAAAATGAAAATAAAAAACCTGAGTCTTAGAGTATTAAGGACTCTTCAGGGTCATTCAGTACTTCACTATTACAACTAAGACTTTAACTATAAAATCCTGTCCTTTTTTCTGGATTTCAGTAAACCTGCAATAACCCAGCTGAATGCTCTCTTGCCCTTGAACCCTCCCTATAAAGTAAAAAATGCTATTGATTGTTTGGGCCTTCTTTCTTCTAATTTCTAAGGCTTGATAGGATAAATAAAACAGAAAATCAAATGGTACTTAACTAGTATGTTTGTGAAAATTCAGTGAGCTGTTCACAGTGTATTTATAAATTGTGCCTTTTTGTATATTTCCTTCTGATAAAAATATTAAAACATTAAAAAATTCATAATTCAGGAGAGTTGGTTCTGGGTGGCAGATAATAAAATTGGTTTTGAGTATATAGAGTATGAGGACCTGACCATAGATCTTAGTATATATCCCACATGTAATAGGGGATGTGGGAGTTTGAGATCAATAAAAGCTTCAGTGACGCTAATATCGAAGTTTCATTTAGATATCAGGACAAAAATGTAGATCAGGTTCTGAAAAAGAGCTTGTAGCAGGGATTGTTTTGCAGTACAGTTCCTTATCCTAGGGTTCATAGAATGTTTTTGGAGGCTGTGTTTCAGGTGTTACTGAGCCCCTTAAAGTAGGCAAACTTTTGTGTGTATTTTGAATATATATATATATATATATATATATATATATTTAGGTATTTGTTCAGAAAACTCCTTTTATAGAGGAATACAGCAGGCTGAACATAGTGCTAGGAGGATTGATATTTAAGGGATAGGTTAAGGGAAAGGGGCTAAAAAAGAGAGGGAGAGAGAGAAAGCAGGAAGGGAGACAGTAGGGAGAACAAGGTGTACATAACAAGGCTCAGTAAGGAAAAAGTCAAGATTCAAGGGAAAAAAAAACCAATAATTTTAATCAATAGTTACTTGTTCAAGAAAATTGAAGATTGAGAAAATATTTTCAAATTTGTCAATCAGGCATTCATTCTGGACCACTATGAAGACAGCTGCAAGAGATATTTTGAAAAAAGCCATATAGCATGCAGTTAAAGACTAACAGGGAAGAAGAAAAGAGAGGTAGTCCATTCAATAAGGAATTTAAAAATTAAAGCAAGTAAGCAAGTTCAAGCAGTACGTTGAGAAATGTTATGATTTTCAATAAAGGAAATAAATTGTGTAATTGTTTATGGACAGAAGAGAAGAATAGAAGTGATAAAGATGTTAGAGTGACTATTGGAGAAAAAGGTGATGGAATGATAGATAAAGCTTAAAGGGTTGTATTTGCTAAAAACAAGGATAGATAGACAGATAAAGCTTAAAAGGTTGTATTTGCTAAAAACTTTACAAACCACATTGCACAAGAAAATGCAATTAAGACCTGGGAGGATTTGATGAAAGAACCAGGAAATTTAGTAATTTACATTGAATGCTGTGATTTCTTTTTTAAATAGGGGACAGTGTTGCCTATTGAATGTCAGGAATGAACATGAGTTTGTGTGCTAAAAGAGAGTGAAGTATTAAAACAATTGCTGTGGGAAGTAAAATAGAGTTTCAAAATGATGAAATTATATCTTAATATTTCAAATAGATTGTACAAAAAGTGTATAACATTTATCACAGGTCAGGGGAAGTAGATTTTGTTTAGTACTCTCTCACAATCACTTCTAATAATGTATTAATAACAGCATTTTCCATAATGCCATAGATATTTGAATTTACTAATATATTTGATTAAATATAACATGCTCATAGAAATTCAATCTTGCTTATTTTTTGTAAATGTGATGAGTTTAATTACATGATATGTATTTAAAGAGTGAAAGGCCTCAAAGACATTACATGATTCTGCAGTAACTATTTCCTCTTGAGTTAGGACTCTGTTTGACAGTGATTTATTGAAATATTTTGTAAACCAGAGAGTTAATAAACTTACTAGATGAGTCTCACACTTCGAATATTTTAGTAAAAAATTCTGCCCTGGGGAAGGCTACATGAGAGAACTGCTGTCAATATTTATAAAATTTTAAGAGCATCATTTTGTAAATGTCAATTTAAAGAAAAATGTAATTCTAAATCAACTACACACCAATAGAGATTAATTAAAAAGAAAGAAAAATTGTGACAAAATATCTCATTATTTATTTAATTAAAAATTAATACAACAATTTGCATTAAAGTACTTAAATATAAGTAATCCCTTGCATCCCTTTATAAATATGTTTGTGATTGTAAAGCAAAACAATCTCTCTTATAATTTTTTTTTCTGATTTATGTTGAAAAAGAGACAGACTAGAGGAACTGAGTTCATTTTTAAACATAATTGTTTCTTGCTGCTCACAATTTAAATTTTAAAACTCAGTGTTAAATATAAAACTCAGTGTTAGCAATATAAATGAATGAAATATTGATACATGATACACTTTGGATGAACCTCAAAAATATTATGTGAAAATAAAAAAGATCCCTTATTGTATTATTTCATTTGTTTGATATGTCCAAAATAGGGAAATATATATGAAACAGAAAGTAGATTTGTTGCCTGGGTCTAAGCATAGGGACAGAAATATAGATGGGGATTTGCTTTCACTGTTGAGTATGTGATACTAAAATGATTATGTTTTGTGCTATAAACAACTCAAAGAAAATCTTTTTTACAGGAGCAGAGCTGTAGGGAGTGGGAAATTTTTGCTGGGCTTTTTATATATTTTCAATTTTAAGAAAGTTCAAAAGATAGTCGATACACATTTGATGGAATAAAGGAAGCTTTCCAATTTAGTTGGATCTCCTGTATTGAGATGTTTGCTTCTGTTTTTAAATATAAAGTCAGTGGATTCAGATTGAATTGCACATAATCAAGAGTATAAAAATGTCCATTTTATTTCATTTTGTGATTGTTAAAGTAGTAGAAATTTTCAGATGGGCATATTTTCTGTAGTTTTTACACAAATTTTTCTGAAACTTGGGCAAAGATTGGAAAGATTCCTAGTTCACAGACCCACTAGCATTTGTATGAGTGGTTACCATAAACAGATTTTTTATCAGTTTTTCACACTGTTCTACATTGTTTAAAGGAATTAAAATGCTTAGATTTAAAATTTTTTGACTAATCATTTCAATCATCCCCTGAATATAGTTCATGTGGTTTAACAAATTGCTGACATCTTTAGTCATTGTGTTTTATTGGCTAAAGGATTTTTAAACAACTTGAATTTTCTGTGAACATAAAAAGCTTGTTTCCAAAACCCACTTGAAAACTTGTCAAGCCAGATACACTCCTCTTAGAGACCCTTAATCTGATTCACACATGGGAGAGTAATTGCTTAATTAATTAGTTAATTTATTAATGTTCATTCAGAGGAAGATTTCTCAAATTCTTGCAGTACTTAAACACTTTGAATACTTTCTTTTCAAGCAATAAGCCCTTAGTGGATATTTTTATGTGCTTATTACTGTGTGAGACTGGGGAGTTGGGAGGAGTGGAGGGCATAAGGCAGCAGGAGTTATAAGGAGAAATAGGGGTGATGGCATGTGTCATGAGCTGATCTTGGATTTTGGCATTAATCTCCATTTGAATTCTGTTTCTGCTAGTTTCTGACTCTGTTGTGGGACTACAAGAAACTTATTTGTAATACATTTTAATAAAAAGCTTAATAAAATCCACCTATCAGATTAGTAGTGGACATAGTGCGTGTGTGTCTGGCATGTGGGTCTGAAAATGATACAACTGTTCTAAAATTGAATTATGCTGATGGTTGCACAATTCTGTAAATTCACTAAAAATCATTGAGTTGCTCACTTAAAACTAGTGAGTTTATGATATATAAATTGTATCTCAATAAACTGAAAAAACTAGGTGGAAGGGAATCCATATGGCATGTATCATGCTGAAGATTGAAATGAATGAGTGAAATATTAGGCACTGGCAGACTGGAATCATATTTGTTCAGAGGAATAGTCATGCAGAGCACCAACACAGAACTTTTCACCATTTTTCTAGTAGTTAGACAAGTACTCTCCAGCAGGGTGTAAATATACAAATGTATGTTTACACCTTACACTGGTTTAGTATGGCTGTCATTCTTGCTATCAGAAGTTTGCATATAGGCCATATTTTTCTTTAGGAATAGAATTGAGTGAGTTATCCTTTAATTGAGGAGAAATTCATTACAGATTCTGCTTTAATTGTCACAGAGGTGACTTTTCTCCATATATAAGCTTTTCACAGGAGTTCAAGTACCCAAGAATGAAGATAAGCCAATAATGGATGAGTTTGCTAAACTGACTTGTTATTTAAAGATAACTGTAATTTTCTCAAAGCCATTACCATTCTTGAAAATCAACAGGAATAAAAGATAAATGGGGAATGAAGAATACAAGGATACCCAAGAATTTATGAATTTGTTGGTTACTGCTAGTTAATATTAATCTTTAAAACATGTTATCACAGTAGACTGGCATACACTCCAAATTTTACACATGGACATTTCCATCATTTTGCCCAAAATATATTTGCAAGAGAACAAAAAAATATGTATTTCTCCTTTGGGTTAAATTGTGGTATCTGATAACTGTTTTGATGCTGAAAGTCAAATGTGGTCTTGACTCACCCCATTTATCTTCCCCACCTGCCTGTCTGGGTGTTATACTTTCTCACATGGCATGGAATTCCCTCCACTAAAATTATTTTTATGAATTCATCAACTCAATATGATCATTATGTCAGCAAAATTCTTTGAAAAATGCACGTATGTTATATTAGTGGTACAGGTCTCTAGCCTTTGTCACTTAGTGTGTCCCCATGTACTGGTTTAAAAAAACAGGTAGTTGTCATCTTGAAAGCTATATATATTGTAGTCTTGGGAGGTAAATATTTTATTGAGTAGGAGGGAGTTTCTAGGCAACAGTATTGGGGAAAGAAAGGATGACCAGGGCTGGTGGAATTCCTCCATGCAGACCATGGTACTAAAGAAAATTCTAGAAAGAGAAGTGGGATTCTAGAATGAGGAGAATATTTCAGAGTCTGTGCTAGATTATTAGAAATATTGTTGCAAAATATGTGAGTGATGTTGAAGTAGATATGCTTATTGTGAAAAATAATATAATTTTAGAAAATAGCAACAATCCATATCAATCTCAGAAGAAATGAAAATTTGAGTAGTTTTTTCCCTAATTTAAATAGAAACAATTTATTAGTCTTGAAAGAATTAGAATTGAGCCCACTAAAGAATATCATCTATGCTGATAATTTAATTAAATTATCTCAAAAAACATGGACTTACAAAACAACTGAATCTGCATGAAGAATAAACTTTTCAACTTAGTTACTTAAACATATTACTTAAGAACCACATTCAAATGGTCAGTTCACAATAATATTTAGAATATTTTTGCATGTTACTGATCCATGGTAAAAAGCAGAAACTATTACATTAAACGTCAGGTGTTCTCCAAGTGTCATGCCAAGTTTCTCTTATACGAGTCTGCTGATTGATTAATAATATATGTCTTAAATTTTTTCAGTGAAAAATCATGTATATACTTTTTGTTTTATGTAGTAGAATTCCATGGTCTTAATTTTTTATTCTAATAATCAAGCCAATTTTCCTTGGTGGGAATATGTTGATTCTCTTCAGAATTATTTCTGCATCTAAAATATGTTCACCTTCCATATAATGAGACTATAAATAAAGCTTCCAAACTGTCATAGGAGAAGTTTTCTTCCACATATCAGTTCATAGTTTCTTCTAAACTGATAACATTAAGACACAGTACTTCAATTACTTGTCAAATAATCCAATCATGAATTAACTACTTTCCTATAGTTGTCAAGGGCTGTTTTAAAATACTTAATATTTAACAAATATAACTAACTCTTGATTGCTCAAGTTATGCTTTTTAATTTTTATATTTTGCCCAACAGTTACATAGTACTTATGATATATCAGATATTACTTTATGCATAATATCTATTTCCTATTTTACAAAGGAAAATGAAAGCACTTATGTAGCACTCAAGTTCATACATGATTAAAAATAATCTAGTTCAAGTACATGTGAAATTAACCTCAATCTTAAAATACATTAAGTATGATCATCAGTAAACTCAGTATATTTACTATAATATACATCTCTATCTCTATTGATATAGTTTTAGATTCACAGAAAATGGCCTTTATGGAAAAATGCTTTATGCGTTATCTACTTTTATGGACAGTTGATATACAGAATATACATGTGAATGATGTCTATGTATTTTGCAAAACCATAGCTGGAAAAATTATTCAACTTTTATCAGCTGACAGTAAATTTTGGCATAAAAATTTTGAATTTTGTAAAATTTTGACATGAATCTCTTAAATAGTTGCTCTAGAAATATCAGTGGAAGCTTATGCTGCTAGGTATTAGATATATATGACTTAATATGAAAGTCCTCACTCTTTTTACTTGAGGGCTCTTTTAAAATGTTTGTCTTACTTGGGGCCAATCTTTCCATAATTAGTCCTAAGGAAAATTTATTTACAGATATCAACAGGTGTAAAGACAATGTCTCTGCAGGGGAAAGAGACTGAAAAATATTGGATTCAGTAAAATTTAGAGGTTTGCTTTTTTCCTTTACTCTTTTTCACTAATTTTTTAATGAAAGGATCTCTCATAGCCTTATATGTGTAGCAATGTTGGGTTTTCAAAAGAGTGATACATTATGTAGTATATCCCAAACTACCCTTTGACCAAGGAACCCCTTTTACCTGTGTGTATGTATGTGCACACATGTGTCTGTCTGTGTCTTCTAGGAGGGATAACTGATATTTTAATAATCAACAAAACTCATTTGGTGCTCAGTCACTTCAGTTGTGTCCAACTCTTTGCGACCCTGTGGACAGTAGCCCTCCAGCCTCCTCTGTCCATGGGATTTGCCAGGTAAGAAGACTGGAGTAGGTTGCTGTGCCCTTCTCCAGGGGATCTTCCTGACGGAGGGATCAACCCCATGTCTCTTATATCTCCTGCATTGGGGGGCAAGTTCTTCACTGCTAGTGCCACCTGGGAAGCCCAAACAAAACTCATTTGCTATTTATAATTTAAACTCCATAGGATGCTTCCATGTCCTGGCTATTATAAACAGTGCTGCGATGAACATTGGGGTGCACGTGTCTCTTTCAGATCTGGTTTCCTCAGTGTGTATGCCCAGAAGTGGGATTGCTGGGTCATATGGCAGTTCTATGTCCAGTTTTTTAAGAAATCTCCACACTGTTCTCCATAGCGGCTGTACTAGTTTGCATTCCCACCAACAGTGTAAGAGGGTTCCCTTTTCTCCACACCCTCTCCAGCATTTATTGCTTGTAGACTTTTGGATAGCAGCCATCCTGGCTGGCGTGTAATGGTACCTCATTGTGGTTTTGATTTGCATTTCTCTAATAATGAGTGATGTTGAGCATCTTTTCATGTGTTTGTTAGCCATCTGTATGTCTTCTTTGGAGAAGTGTCTGTTTAGTTCTTTGGCCCATTTTTTGATTGGGTCATTTATTTTTCTGGAATTGAGCTTCAGGAGTTGCTTGTATATTTTTGAGATTAATCCTTTGTCTGTTTCTTCATTTGCTATTATTTTCTCCCAATCTGAGGGCTGTCTTTTCACCTTACTTATAGTTTCCTTTGTAGTGCAAAAGCTTTTAAGTTTCATTAGGTCCCATTTGTTTAGTTTTGCTTTTATTTCCAATATTCTGGGAGGTGGGTCATAGAGGATCTTGCTGTGATTTATGTCGGAGAGTGTTTTGCCTATGTTCTCCTCTAGGAGTTTTATAGTTTCTGGTCTTACATTTAGATCTTTAATCCATTTTGAGTTTATTTTTGTGTATGGTGTTAGAAAGTGTTCTAGTTTCATTCTTTTACAAGTGGTTGACCAGTTTTCCCAGCACCACTTGTTAAAGAGGTTGTCTTTTTTCCATTGTATATCCTTGCCTCCTTTGTCAAAGATAAGGTGTCCATAGGTTCGTGGATTTATCTCTGGGCTTTCTATTCTGTTCCATTGATCTATATTTCTGTCTTTGTGCCAGTACCATACTGTCTTGATGACTGTGGCTTTGTAGTAGAGTCTGAAGTCAGGCAGGTTGATTCCTCCAGTTCCATTCTTCTTTCTCAAGATTACTTTGGCTATTCGAGGTTTTTTGTATTTCCATACAAATTGTGAAATTCTTTGGTCTAGTTCTGTGAAAAATACCGTTGGTAGCTTGATAGGGATTGCATTGAATCTATAGATTGCTTTGGGTAGAATAGCCATTTTGACAATATTGATTCTTCCAATCCATGAGCATGGTATGTTTCTCCATCTGTTTGTGTCCTCTTTGATTTCTTTCATCAGTGTTTTATAGTTTTCTATGTATAGGTCCTTTGTTTCTTTAGGTAGATATACTCCTAAGTATTTTATTCTTTTTGTTGCAGTGGTGAATGGCATTGTTTCCTTAATTTCTCTGTCTGTTTTTTCATTGTTAGTATATAGGAATGCAAGGGATTTCTGTGTGTTAATTTTATATCCTGCAACTTTACTATATTCATTGATTAGCTCTAGTAATTTTCTGGTAGAATCTTTAGGGTTTTCTATGTAGAGGATCATGTCATCTGCAAACAGTGAGAGTTTTACTTCTTCTTTTCCTATCTGGATTCCTTTTACTTCTTTTTCTGCTCTGATTGCTGTGGCCAGCACTTCCAACACTATGTTGAATAGTAGTGGTGAGAGTGGGCACCCTTGTCTTGTTCCTGATTTCAGGGGAAATGCCTTCAATTTTTCACCATTGAGGGTGATGCAACCTAGATGCCCATCAGCAGATGAATGGATAAGGAAGCTGTGGTACATATACACCATGGAATATTACTCAGCCATTAAAAAGAATTCATTTGAACCAGTCCTAATGAGATGGATGAAGCTGGAGCCCATTATACAGAGTGAAGTAAGCCAGAAAGATAAAGAACATTACAGCATACTGACACATGTATATGGAATTTAGAAAGGTGATAACGATAACCCTATATGCAAAACAGAAAAAGAGACACAGAAATACAGAACAGACTTTTGAACTTTGAGGGAGAATGTGAGGGTGGGATATTTCAAAAGAACAGCATGTATACTATCTATGGTGAAACAGATCACCAGCCCAGGAGGGATGCACGAGACAAGTGCTCCGGCCTGGTGCACTGGGAAGACCCAGAGGAATCGGGTGGAGAGGGAGGTGGGAGGGGGGATCGAGATTGGGAATACATGTAAATCCATGGCTGATTCATATCAATGTATGACAAAACCCACTGGAAAAAAAAATAATAATAATAATAAAAAAAAAATTAAAAAAAAAAAAAAACAAACTCCATAGGAAAGGAGGTTAAGTAATTTTTTAAAAATTTCTTTTGTTGAGACTAATCATTGAAAAAATATAGATATTTTTGGCAGTTTTTTAAGTAGATTTAGGCTAAAATGTGAACACATGGGACGGTATTGTAGTAGCTCACAATATATGCCAAAGACTCACTCCTTAACCAAACTTTAGTCAGGTTCCTTTGAGCTTTCATCTCTGCTAGGTCTCAGTCTTGGCCCCATCCTTCTTTGACCTGCCTAGGCCAGTTTTAGCAAGATCCTGAGAAGTTAGGTTAGTTGTGAATCTCCCACTGTTGTTATATAGTCCCCCTTGATATCTGATCAAGTTCCCCATCCCCCACACTTAATACCTATATTCTTGGTCTGTTTTTAGCAAGAATCCTGTTAGGCCATTTTAACAAGAATCTTCCTATATTTGATGACTTATCCTTAGCAATTTTCCATTCACTGACCCACTTCTCTGTTCATTGGCTATAAATCCCCAGCTGTCTTGGCTATATTCAGAGTTGAACCCCACCTTTTCCCCCTATTGCAATACCCATATTGAAATTGTCTTTAGTTAAGTCTTCCTTTACCTTTTCTGTCCTTTACTGTGCCATCTTTGCATGAAATTTTCCTTTCATATCTGCAGTTTTTTTGAAGAGACCTCTAGTCCTTCCCCTTCTGTTGTTTTCCTCTGTTTCTTTGCATTGTTTGTTTAAGAAGGCCTTCTTGTCTCTCCTTGCTATTCTCTGGAACTCTGCATTCAGTTGGATATACTTTTGCCTTTTTTCCCTTGCTTTTCACTTCTCTTCTATTCTCAGCTATTTGTAAAGCCTCTTTAGGCAACCACTTTGCCTTCTTACATTTCTTTTTCTTTGGTATGTTTTTGTTCACTGCCTCCTGTGCAATATTATGAACCTCTATCCATAGCTCTTCAGGCACTTTGTTTACCAGCTCTAATCTCTTAAATCTATTCATCACCTCACTGTATAATCATCAGTCAGTTTAGTTCCTCAGTCCTGTCTGACTCTTTGCAACCCCATGGACTGCAGAATGCCAGGCTTCCCTGTCCATCACCAACTCCCAGAGCTTGCTCAAACTCATGTCCATCGAGTCGGTGATGCCATCCAACCATCTCGTCTTCTAGCGTCCCCTTCTCCTGCCTTCAATCTCTCCCAGCATCAGGGTCTTTTCTAAGAAGTCAGTTCTTCACATCAGGTGGCCAAAACATTGGAGCTTCAGTTTCAGTATTAGTCCTTTCAGTGATCTCCTTTAGGATGGACCGGTTGGATCTCCTTGCAATCCAAGGGACTCTCAAAAGTGTTTTCCAACATCACAGTTCAAAAGCATCAATTCTTCGGTGCTCAGCTTTCTTTATAGCCCAACTCTCACATCCATACATGACTACTGGAAAAACCGTAGCACTGACTAGATGGGCCTTTGTTGGTAAAGTAATGTCTCTGCTTTTTAATATGCTGTCTAAATTTGTCATAGCTTTTCTTCCAAGGAGCAGTAGGGGATTTGATTTAGGTCATACATGACTGGCCTAGTGGTTTCCCCACTTTCTTTAGTTTAAGTCTGAATTTTGCTATATGGAGCTGATGATCTGAGCCACAGCCAGGTCTTGTTTTTGCTGACTGTATAGAACTTCTCCATCTTTGGCTACAAGGAGTGTAATCAATCTGATTTGGTATTGAACATTTGGTGATGTCCATGTGTTTGCTATGACCAATGCATTCTCTTGGCAGAATTCTATTAGTCTCTGCCCTGCTTTATTTTTTATTCCAAGGCCAAACTTGTCTGTAACTCCAGGTATCTCTTGACTTTCTACTTTTGCATTCCAATCCCCTCTGATGACTAGGGCATCTTTTTTTGGTGTCCAATCTAGGAGGTCTTGTAGGTTTTCATAGCGCTGATCAACTTCAGCTTGTTTGGCATCAGTGGTTGGGTCATATACTTGGATTACTTTGAGCTCTCAAGAGCCTCTTGGTCCTATATTCATCACTTTTTGTTGTTCAATCGCTAAATAATGTCTGATTCTCTGCGACCCCATGACTGCAGCACACCAGGCTTCCCTGTCTTTCACTATCTCTCAGAGTTTGCTCAAAACTCATGTCCATTGTGTCAATGATGCCATCCAAACATCTCACTCTCTGTTGCCCTCTTCTCCTTCTGACCTCATCTTTCCCCAAAGCAGGGTCTTTTCCATTGAGTTGGCTCTTCACATCAGGTAGCCAAAGTACTGGAGCTTCAGCATCAGTCCTTCCAGTGTATAGTCAGGGTTGATTTCCTTTAGGATTGACTGGTTGGATCTCCTTGCAGTCCAAGGGACTCTCAGGAGTCTTCTCTAGCACCACAGTTCAAAGGCATCAATTCTTCAGTGCTCAGCCTTTTTTTATGATCCAACTCTCTATGTATATACTCTCAAGCAAAAGTCACAACAATGTTATGTAATAAGTACCATTATTATCATCTCCATTTTGTTACACAGTGATAGTGAGCAGTTTCCAATGTCTTTATCCAATACCAGAAGAAACATGATTCTAGAGAATTTAACGGAATGGTTGTTTCAAGTCAAACAATAAGAAATGAATTTGTAGAACCTGGAATTTGAGAGGAAATTTGACACAGTGATAATGAGACCTTGGCAATATGTATGTGTTTGGTTATTTTCCCCCTTAAGGGACATATGACAGTCTGCTAATGCCAAGTGAAAAGCAGGCTTTTTGAATTGAATGCATTTATTCAAATGATGAGGTTCTTGTTTTTCATTATAAAAGCACACACTGATTACTGATTCATGTAGGGAAAAATTACAAAGTCCATTACAATAGGGTATGAAACTTTAGTGAACTTCTGAGAAGAAAGCAAGGGAATTTGAGGGAGCAGGTGGTATTTCCACCTCTTTTTAATTCTGTTTAAAAAAATAAATGCATGTAACTCCATGGCTGATTCATGTCAATGTATGACAAAACCCACTGCAATGTTGTGAAGTAATTAGCCTCCAACTAATAAAAATAAATGAAAAAAAAAAAAAGTGAAAGAGGAGAGTGAAAAAAAAAAGAATAAATGCAATAGTGGGTGAACAACTATATGGATATAATTGAAGCAAATGATTTAATTTTCTAAATGAGACTGATGAAATAAAAGTGATAAGTGCTGTTATAGAATGAAAATGAAATTTCTGAAAGAAGATTTGGTGGACTGATTAATTAAATAATTTAATAGAGTTAAATTTTTAAGAAAGGAGAGATAAAATTCTAGCTAAAACTACAAAACTGTGCAATATATATATATATATATATATATATATATATATATATGTATGTATGTATGTATATATACACACATATATAGATATTTGATTCCCCATTTCCAAACTCATCAACTCACCCCAGATCTCATTAGTCACTCATGAAGTTCCACCATAAGTTCTGGGATTAAGCCTTCTCTTAGTTAGATGGAATGAATTAAGTTTTGGACCAGTAGCTCCAAACTTCTAAATTAACTTGATTTGCCTAATACAATCTCTCCTTTTATCCCAATTCTAAAATGGGCCCTTCCTTTGTTCCTTATCAAAGCTTGTACCCCATCTTCAGTATTTAGGTTATTTTTGCTTTCTTATACCATAACCTGTTCCTAAACTCCACTTTCTGTTTCCAGTGGTCAGTCTTTCTGTGGATACCTTTGCCTACTCTAAAGATGAATACAAAATAAAAAGAGGAGGCATAATTCTCCTAGAGTAAACAAGGGAAGAGATTTCCTTTCATGCCCTTTACTAAGAACATTTGCATTATATTTTTTAAAATTGTAAGTTCTTTCTCTGGGTCTTTGAAATGTTTGCAAATCTTTTAAAAACTAAAATGCTGGTCCAGAGAGGTCGTTCTGAAGGACTTGGGAGCCATATATTTGAAATATAAACTTCAAGGGAGATAGAACCCCCAGTTTTGTAAGGAGTCTGCCTTCTACAGACACTTGGCTCCAAGTTGCAAAATACCTACTTTCTGTCATAAATATAGGGACAGTGTATTGTTTCTTGTTTAAAATCAATTAACACAGTTAGTCACTCCAATTATCAGATTAATTTAAGATGAACTACATGTAATAAATGGATGCTGTCAAAACTTCTTAATTGAAGACTAGTTATTGTTTATCTAGACAAACATGTATATGAGTTGAACTTGTTTGGCTCTTTGAAGAGTGAATTTTCTTTCTGTAACTACAATCTCTTGGTGGATTGCCTGTGATGCATGTTATATTCTGGTTTAATGCTTATTCAATAATGCAATTGTTTTCTATCTCTGTGGAGAGGTTTTCTGATTTGGAAGAAATTTTTTTGATTTTAATTATGTTTTCCCAACACAGTTTCCTGCTTCTATAATCTGCTGATGCCCCAACTGTTCACTTAGGCTCCTTGATGTCACCTACTCTAATCTGAATTATTGCTTCACTTCCAATTTGATCATTCAGCCCTAGTTTTGAAGAATGGAAATATATTTGACATAATATGAAACAACTTATAGGAAGATGCACTTTGCTAGTTCCTAAGTACCAGCTCCTAATGAAAATAACAAGAAAACTGATAATGAATGATATTTATGGCCTCATATATCTGTATACCAGTGAATAAAAAAAGTAAGAAAAAGAAAGCAAATTCAATTTCACATGTACCATTGCAATTTTGTATAATTACATCAATGGTGGTGATGTAAATTCTATTCTAAGGAAACTTTTAATAAGGGGAATTTATTTTTCTAAATCTTCTGCATGAAAGTAGAATCCCAATGGAAGAGAATTAGTGCTATAAAAGGAAAACAAGAGTAATGGATACTATAGATTGCTCAGTGAGATCCATGATACTGACACCAATGAGAAATGTGTCCTTCTGTGTGTCTGTGTGTAATGGAGTGGAAGCTGGGACTGATGGGGAGTACATTTAGAATTATAAAGAGTATCTAAGGAAACCAGTGTGACTGTGTAAGCAATTCTCTGAAGATCTAATGATTTAAAAAAAAATTGAAAAAAAATTCTAAATAACATTTAGAAAAGATAGAGCAGAAAGTACCTAATGAAAAATGCAAAATGGTAGTAAAAACATATTTGGATCATCTCAGGAAAGACACAGCTTAAAACTAGTTGAGGCTTGATTTGAAAAAGATAACTTAGCAATGAAATGATTATATTCAACTCTACAGAAGGCCAAAAGGGAGAAAAAAGATCACATCTACAGTGAAAAGGATACAGACCTCATGATGAAGAATAATTGTCAAAATAATATTTTTTCCATTTTCTCCTCTAAGAAGGGTCTTGAAATTATACAGGAAAGAATAAACAAACTTTTGAAAAAAATGTATTCTAAAATAATTGAGAAACATAATAAATTTACATATATTTACTGCCAAATAAGAAAAAAAAAATGCAGGGCCCTAAAGAAATTTAGATAATTGCCCTTGTAATTTAGTTAGTAATCTTTGTGATTTCCTGGAGAGGGGGACAAGGGCCAGAAAATTGGGACATCAGTAAATGTTACTCTGATTAACTAAAAGGGCAACAGCTTAAATTAATCCCTTAACATATTCTCTGAGTACTCATCTGGCAGAAGGTTTATGAAGCCTTAGAAAAGAACGTGACATGAAGTGAAGGAATGTGGAAAAAAGCCAATAACAGCTCTGAAGAAAATGTCATGCCAAATTAACCTCACTTTTGTTTTGTGTGGTAAAAGTATTATGCAACTGAGCAGAGAGTACTATAAACAGGATCATTTTTGAAGCATTTGACAAAGAGATTTATTTTGAGTAAGAGGGTGAAGTATTGGCTTTGTATAATGGGTTAAACAATAGAATATAGAACATTGATCTCTCTAGGGCAAAGTGGAGAAAAATCTCTAAAAGACTTCTATGTTACATTTTCCTTGGAAGAGTACATCTTCAGAATTAAAAGAAAATACAATTGTCATAGAATTTGGATTTTAGATGGAAGAGATTGTTAAGACAAAAGGTAACAAAGTTTGTATTCAAAATTATTTTTGTTTTTTTTTTGAATATTTGTTTGAAATCATCAAGATGAAACTTAACACTGAATCTTGTGTTTATCTCTAAAATTTTAGGATTTAAAAATGTTAATTATATGGAAATTTTTTTTTTTAGCTTGTTATTTTATATTGGCGTGTAGTTGATTAACAATGTTGTGTTAACTTCAGGTGTGCAGCAAAATGATTCAGTTATACATATACCTGTATCGATCTTTTTTCAAATTATTTTCCCATTGAGGTTGTTACATAATATTAAGCAGCATTCCCTGTGCTATACAGTAGGTCCTTATTGATTATCCATTTTGAATATAGCAGTGTATACATGTCAATCCCAAACACCCTAAATTTAATGATTAGTTTATAGTATGATCATAATGTCAGAATGATCTGATTTCAAAATCTGGGTTTTCCATTTTCTGATGATTTGGGAACACTTAAGTTTAGAAGTAATTATTGATTACAATTTTAAGTCATCCCTGTTCTCTGTTACGGGCTTCCTAAAGATGCAGTGGTATATACCATGAAGTTACCTGATTCCTTGAATCTTTATCAATTAATGGAGTTATTTACTTAGGATAATATGGGCATGACCTTATCTCATAGTTCTAATCTTAAAAAGTAGAGCATAAGAGTAATTGAATGTTATAGTCAGAGTTTTATGTTAGTCCAATATTGTTTATTAAAATTAAAAAATCAAAAACTTTTTATATAAAAATATAACCCCTCAAGTAATATAACTATATTCTAACAAAATTATTCAATAAAGCTTATGAAAATAAAATATATAATTATGCTACATTTCTATTAAATACTGTAGGAATGATAATGCAGTGTTTCAGTACATTGACATTCCTTCTACTATTCTTTTACCTTAGAGATCCTCTGGAGAATACTTCACTATCCCCAGTAGCAAGATAACTTGTTGAAGAATAAAAGTTTGTCAGACTAGTTTACTTAATTTTCACAATACAAATCCTTAAGATGTTTCTAGTGTTCTAAATTAACCAGCTGTTGTAAACATTGAGTTGCAATTTATATGACCTTTGTTATTAAATGAATATGCCATTATAATTTACTTGATTTACTTTGTAGATTTACTTAGTATTAATTATGTCAGTTTTCAGGATTTTTTGAATAAGTTACAACCTAGGCAGAAAAAAAGTCTAGTGAAGAATAACTCATTCCAAGAATTGGGAGATTCCCTCATTTAATGCAGAGATAAAATGCCAAATGTGTAATAGTTCTATCTAGTTAGTTAAATGAGATATACAGGCAATACAATATAAAAGGTTTGTTATTTTTTCAGAATAGCAGTTAGTTCGTATTACTCCACAATGGACAAGAGATTCTGGAGTAAAACAAAGCCGCTCCCCTGGATAGTTAAGAAATGGACAATGACAGAACAAAACAGCCTAAAACTGTGTCTTCTTTTATAACAAATTAAGATCTGGATCCATCAGTTCTAAGGGGATAGCTTTACTGTTAAGAGATGGCAGTCTCAGTAAATCTGGCATAGGATAAAATATTATAAGAAAATTCCCTATAATATTTCTCTGTTCAGGATACTGGGAAAAAAATGAAATCTCCTTTCATATTAGAGACACTTCTAATTCCAGATTCTTCATAAATGCATTCTTTTCTAGAAAGTCATCTCTAGGAATAACAGCTTACTTAGGATACTGTTTTATGTATTAAATATTGATTATAGATATTTCAAGTATGATGTTGCCATTGTTTCTCAAGGATATAATTATCTTGGCTGAGAATTAGTTACCCAAGGAGAAGGCATACATTGTGGACTCCCAAATAATGATCATTAAATTGATGTGATATATCATGGTATAAGAATTAGAGTCTGTCACTGTCTTTAAGAACCTTGTTGTCTAGAATAAATAGCTCCAGGTAGTCTTGATCTTGTGAAATGTGACACAGTGTAACAGAGCCACTAACTGTAACATACAGTCATTAGAGAGAAGTAGCTCAAATGACTGCATGGATCAAGGAAAAAGAATTTCAAGGATTATTTTAAAGTAGGTAAGCTTATTATTATTAAGTAGGTAAGATTATTTTTAGGTAGGTAAGCTATACTCTGGATGAGAGTTGAACTATTTAGCAACATATTTGGTTTTAGCGTTATACATAAAACCAAATAAACCAAGAGCCTCCCCTTGGTATCACCATTGCTCAAACTGCTTAAACTTGAAAAGCAAGCAAAACACTTTCCTCACACTAGCTCTAACACTCCTTTAACTATCAAAGAAAAAACAGTACATTTATCATTCTTATCTGCTGAACTTGCATATAGCCAGCTCGACATTGATCGCTTTATAAAACAGGGGGCAAGGAGTAGACGAAGTTAAGGATGGACATAATCTGTTACTAATGTCTCAGGTTATATTTAGATCACATGAAGTGTTTGCATAAATAATAACTTACTAATTTACATCAGCGTAAAAATGTTTTTATATCCTAAAATATAAATATGAAATGCTACTTTTTCTAAAACAAATGATAATATTTAATAATTTATATTAATATATAAAATATACCTATTAAAACTGAACATGAAAGTCACTCAGTCATGTCTGACTCTTGGCAAAGCCATGGATTGTATGCTCTGAGCACAGAATTCTCCAGGCAAGAATACTAGAGTGGGTAGCCATTCCCTTCTCCAAGGGATCTTCCCAACCCAGGGATCAAACCCAGGTCTCCTGCATTGCAGATGGATTCTTTATGTTCTGAGCAACTAGGGAAACAATTTAAAACTGATGATGCCATTTTAAAAATACTTGATTCAGTTTTGATGCATTTATACATTTCTTTCAGAATTTTTTAAACATCCTTGTACAAATGAGATTATTCATAGCATGGTATAAATCTCTTTCATTTAAAAAAATGTTTTGTTTTGTTCCATGATTATTTTAACATGATTGAGATTGTTTAGAAATTTTTGCAGTTCTCTTTATCAAGTTATCTTTCTAGGATTTGATTAATATTACAGGGCATATTTTGTAAATCAAAAACCAATCTTCATTAAAATAATATATACTTTTTAATAGCTTTATTTACTGACTAAAATTTCTACTTCATAAACATTTGAGATGTAGCTTAGTGTATATCCTCAGTGGTTGCTCTCTCTTTGGTGTAACTGAAAATTTAAGATTAACATTTAGAACATAGTTTACAAACTGTTCTCAGATTTATTATCTTTTTCAGTTTTTACAACACATTTGTGAGGTAGAGGTTATTATACTTTAGAGGGATATGGACAAAAGCTTAAAGAGATTGAGCTTTGTAGCAGAGTGATTGCTTTTATAATTAATATTTTACCCTTTTTAATTGAAATATAGTTGATTTACAGTATTTCAGGTGTACAGCAAAGTGATTCAGTTACACATATACATATACAATACATATATTCTTTATGAGAATCTTTTCCATTGCAGGTTATTACAAGAAATTGAATATAGCTTCTTGTTCTATGGTAGTCGCTCCTTCTTTGTTTACCTATTTTATATATAGTAGCGTGTGTCTGTTAATCCCTAATTCCTAATTTATCCCTTCCCCCTTCCACTCAAGTAACCATAAATTTGTTTTCTATGTCTGTTAAGTCTATTCCTGAATACCATACATTTTCAATTAAAATGTATTCCTCTTTTTATTTAGAAAAATGTCCCTCTATGTGTCACTTACTACATCAGGAAATGATAAACCTGGAAGGATTTTCACCAAATTTAAAGAGCAAGTTTGGGGTTATCTGACCTAAAGTATGGCTATGGTGTCATACACAGTATCCCTACTGGGGACCCTGAGTATAGAGACTTCAGGGAGAGGATCAGGCTGTCAGAAGAGCAGATTTGTGACGAGGTTGATATGTGATGGAGTAGCTTCCCAGCTGGCACCAGAGAGCCTTGTAGTAATGCTCTAGGGTGTTCAGCAGTAGGCATTTATTTATTTAGAGACAAGTAATGTTCTCATTCTGAAGAAGGAAATGGCAACCCACTCCAGTATTCTTGCCTGGAGAATCCCATGGACGGAGGAGCCTGGTGGGCTACAGTCCACGGGGTCGCAAAGTGTCGGACACGACTGAGCGACTTCACTTCACTTCACTTCACTTCACAATGTTTCTCATTAGTAAAACTAATGAGGTCAAATAGCAGTATCTAAGGATTTTTCCTCCCTCTTAAGACAATATTTTCAAAAACTATTTCTGCATGTAAAAAAATTTTTCTTTACAAGGAAGATACCTATATGTTTAATAGGTCCCTTGGGTCACAGCATATTCTCCTTTTATTCTTAAAAAAGAAAAAAATGCTATGACCTTAATGGCTTAGAAGTGTTGTGGGCTTTGAGTCATCATTGAAAAATACCAAGTGTGGGCAATTCATCCTGGAGGACTGAATATTTTGGAGAACATAAAAGTCAACAACTTCATCTTATTTTTGAGACCTGACCATCACTCAAAACAGAAAAATAAAAATTATGAAATTTGCACTCATATTGCATGGCAGCCCACTTACAAGATGACAAAAAGCTAGTTGGTTACTCATTCAGCCAGCATTTAATTGGGGACTATTTTCACTCCTACAATATCAAATATAGATATCTGAGAGTTGACTTTATTAAGTAAAGTAGTTTTCATTTTACATTCAAAATCAATCAAATACCCTCTGGCAACATTGCCCTTTCTAAGGAATTTTAAGAGGAAAAAGGCAAAAATATATGTACACATTATACTTTGTGACCACAATGGAACTTGAAAGTGAAAGTTGCTCAGCCATGTCCAACTCTTGCAACCCCATATACTACACAGTCCATGGAACTCTCCAGGCCAGAATACTGGAGTGGGTAGCCTTTCCCTTTTCCAGGGGATCTTCCCAACCTAGGAATGGAAATCAGGTCTCCCACATAGCAGGTAGATTCTTTACCAGCTGAGCCACCAGGGAAGCCCAAGAAGATTGGAATGGATAGCCTATCCCTCTGCAGCAGATCTTGGAACTTATTTAGAAATAATTAACAATAAATTATCCAGGAAAACACTAAATATAACATGTCTGAAAAATTCATGGGTCAAGGAACAAATCATAAGAAAATTAGAAAGTAGTTGGATCTGATTGACAATGCTATATGTCATATCAAAATATGTAGTTTGCTACTAATGCAGTGCCTATGGGAAAATTTAATGACTTAAATTTTTAAATTTAAGCTTTAAATGATTAGATTAAGAAAAGAAACCCTAAATTAATGGCCTAAGAGTTCTCCTCAAAAAGGTAGAAAGAAGCTCAAGGTGAAACCAAAGTAGCAGAAAACCACATAGACAGTTGGATTTCAGACATATTGTCATATCTTTTCTATCATAATGCAAATTTGACAATTGGATTAATTCTGCCCTGTTGGCATGATTTCCACAATGATTTTTGTTAAATCAATAAGCAGATTTGCACATGCTATAATATGGACTCCTCTATACTATTAACCACTTTCACAGGGAATAAAAGTAATAAAGGTATATTATATTAAAGTAACGGAACTTGGGCAAATTCTGGGAGATGGTGAAGCACACAGAAGCCTGGCATACTGTAGTCCATGGGGTTGTGAAGAGTCAGACAAAACTGAACAACAGTAGTAGTGGAATTTGAACAACCAGTGAGCAAAAGCTAGAAACAAAGTTTTTTTTTATCAACTTGTGACTCAAAGACGTGGAATAGAGTTCATGGATGGACTCTAGAAACCAGACTACCTCTGTTTGAAAGCCGCTTTCTCACTTCTTAGCTGTGTGTTGATATAGCCTTAAGCAATTAATATACCTTCTCTGTGCCCCAGTTTTCTTGTATGTAAAATGGAGATAGTGTTGTTATGAAGACTGAACAAGTATTATTTATAAAGTGTTTTGAAATGAACCTGGCAAAAATGAAACTCTGTAGGCTTTTATTAAAATTTTTGAACTGTAACTAAAACCTATGAAGACATACAAGACCTTCTAGAACTAACACCCCCCAAAAATGTCCTTTTCATTATAGGGCACTGGAATGCAAAAGTAGGAAGTCAAGAGATTACCTGGAGTAAGAGGCAAATCTGGCCTTGGAGTACAAAATGAAGCAGGGAAAAGGCTCACAGAGTTTCGCAAAGAGAACGCACTAATCATAGCAAACATCCTCTTCCAACAACACAAGAGAAAACTACTCATGGACATCATCAGATGGTCAATACCAAAATCAGATTGATTATATTCTTTGCAACTGAAGATGGAGAGGCTCGATACAGTCAGCAAAAACAAGACCAGGAACTGACCTGTGGCTCAGATCATGAACTGCTTATTGCCAAATTCAGACTTAAATTGAAGAAAGTAGTGAAAACCACTAGACCATTCCAGTATGACCTAAATCAAATCCCTTATGATTATACAGTAGAAGTGACAAATAGATTTAAGGGATTAGACCTAATAGAAAGAGTGCCAGAGTGCCTGAAAAACTATGGACAGAGGTTCATGACATTGTATAGGAGGCAGTGATCAAGACCATCCCCAAGAAAAATAAATGTAAAAAGGTAAAATGGTTCTCACAAATAGCTGAGAAAAGAAGAAAGGAAAAAGGAAAGGAGAAAAGGAAAGATATACCCATTTGAATACAGAGTTCCAAAGAATAGCAAGGAGAGATAAGAAAGCCTTCCTCTGTAGTCAATGCAAAGAAATAAAGGAAAATAACAGAATGGGAAAAAGTAGAGATCTCTTCAAGAAAATTAAAGGTACCAAGGGAACATTTCATGCAGAGATGGGCACAATAAAGGACAGAAATTGTATAGACCTAAGAGTAGCAGATGTTAAGAAGAAGTGGCAAGAATACACAGAAGAAATATAGAAAAAACAAAGAGAGAAGAACCAAATTAACAAAATTAGAAATGAAAATGGAGAGATCACAACAGACAACACTGAAATACAAAGGATCATAAGAGACTACTATCAGCAGCTCTATGCCAATAAAATGGACAACTTGGATGAAATGGACAAATTCTTAGAAAAGTATAACTTTCCAAAACTGAACCAGGAAGAAATAGAAGATCTTAACAGACCCATCACAAGCAAGGAAATCGAAACTGCAATCAGAAAACTTCCAGCAAACAAAAGCCCAGGACCAGATGGCTTCACAGCTGAATTCTACCAAAAATTTAGAGAAGAGCTAACACCTATCTTACTCAAACTCTTCCAGAAAATTGCAGAAGAAGGTAAACTTCCAAACTCATTCTATGAGGCCACCATCACCCTAATTCCAAAACCAGACAAAGATGCCACAAAAAAAGAAAACTACAGGCCAATATCACTGATGAACATAGATGCAACAATCCTTAACAAAAGTCTAGCAAACAGAATCCAACAACATATTAAAAAAATCATACACCATGACCAAGTGGGCTTTATCCCAGGAATGCAAGGATTCTTTAACATCTGCAAATCAATCAATGTAATACACCACATTAACAAACTGAAAGATAAAAACCATATGATTATCTCAATAGATGCAGAGAAAGCCTTTGACAAAATTCAACACCCATTTATGATTAAAACTCTCCAGAAAGCAGGAATAGAAGGAACATACCTCAACATAATAAAAGCTATATATGAAAAACCCACAGGAAGCATCAGCCTCAATGGTGAAAAATTGAAAAATTTCCCCTGAAATCAGGAACAAGACAAGGGTGCCCACTCTCACCACTACTATTCAACATAGTGTTGGAAGTTTTGGCCACAGCAATCAGAGCAGAAAAAGAAGTAAAAGGAATCCAGATAGGAAAAGAAGAAGTGAAACTCTTGCTGTTTGCAGATGACATGATCCTCTACATAGAAAACCCTAAAGACTCTACCAGAAAATTACTAGAGCTAATCAATGAATACAGTAAAGTGGCAGGATATAAAATTAACACACAGAAATCCCTTGCATTCCTATACACTAACAATGAAAAAACAGACAGAGAAATTAAGGAAACAATACAATTCACCATTGCAACAAAAAGAATAAAATACTTAGGAGTATATCTACCTAAAGAAATAAAAGACCTATACATAGAAAACTATAAAACACTGATGAAAGAAATCAAAGAGGACACAAACAGATGGAGAAACATACCGTGTTCATGAATTGGAAGAATCAATATTGTCAAAATGGCTATTCTACCCAAAGCAATCCATAGATTCAATGCAATCCCTATCAAGCTACCAATGGTATTTTTCACAGAACTAGAACAAATAATTTCACAATTTGTATGGAAATACAAAAAACATCGAATAGCCAAAGTAATCTTGAGAAAGAAGAATGGAACTGGAGGAATCAACCTGCCTGACTTCAGACTCTACTACAAAGCCACAGTCATCAAGACAGTATGGTACTGGCACAAAGACAGAAATATAGATCAATGGAACAGAATAGAAAGGCCAGAGATAAACCCACGAACCTATGGACACCTTATCTTCGACAAAGGAGGTAAGGATATACTATGGAAAAAAGACAACCTCTTTAACAAGTGGTGCTGGGAAAACTGGTCAACCACTTGTAAAAGAATGAAACTAGAACACTTTCTAACACCATACACAAAAATAAACTCAAAATGGATTAAAGATCTAAATGTAAGACCAGAAACTATAAAACTCCTAGAGGAGAACATAGGCAAAACACTCTCTGACATAAGTCACAGCAGGATCCTCTATGATCCACCTCCCAAAATATTGGAAATAAAATAAAAAATAAACAAATGTGACCTAATGAAACTTAAAAGCTTTTGCACAACAAAGGAAACTATAAGTAAGGTGAAAAGACAGCCCTCAGATTGGGAGAAAATAATAGCAAATGAAGCAACAGACAAAGGATTAATCTCAAAAATATACAAGCAGCTCCTGAAGCTCAATTCCAGAAAAATAAATGACCCAATCAAAAAATGGGCCAAAGAACTAAACAGACATTTCTCCAAAGAAGACATACAGATGGCTAACAAACACATGAAAAGATGCTCAACATCACTCATTATCAGAGAAAGCAAATCAAAACCACAATGAGGTACCATTACATGCCAGTCAGGATGGCTGCTATCCAAAAGTCTACAAGCAATAAATGCTGGAGAGGGTGTGGAGAAAAGGGAAACCTCTTACACTGTTGGTGGGAATGCAAACTAGTACAGCCACTATGGAAAACAGTGTGGAGATTTCTTAAAAAACTGGAAATAGAACTGCCATATGACCCAGCAATCCCACTTCTGGGCATACACACTGAGGAAACCAGATCTGAAAGAGACACTGTTCCAATGTTCATTGCAGCACTGTTTATAATAGCCAGGACATGGAAGCAACCTAGATGCCCATCAGCAGATGAATGGATAAGGAAGCTGTGGTACATATACACCATGGAATATTACTCAGCCATTAAAAAGAATTCATTTGAATCAGTTCTAATGAGATGGATGAAACTGGAGCCCATTATACAGAGTGAAGTAAGCCAGAAAGATAAAGAACATTACAGTATACTAACACATATATATGGAATTTAGAAAGATGGTAACGATAACCCTATATGCAAAACAGAAAAAGAGACACAGATGTACAGAACAGACTTTTGGACTCAGTGGGAGAAGGTGAGGGTGGGATGTTTCGAAAGAACAGCATGTATATTATCTATAGTGAAACAGATCACTAGCCCAGGTGGGATGCATGAGACAAGTGCTTGGGCCTGGTGCACTGGGAAGACCCAGAGGAATTGGGTGGAGAGGGAGATGGGAGGGGGGATCGGGATGGGGAATACATGTAACTCCACGGCTGATACATGTCAATGTATGACAAAACCCACTGAAATGTTGTGAAGTAATTAGCCTCCAACTGATAAAAATAAATGGAAAAAAAAAAAAAGAAGAAGAAAGACCTTCATGACCTAGATAATCACGATGGTGTGATCACTCACCTAGAGCCAGACATAGGAAGCATCACTATGAGCAAAGCAGGTGGAGGTGATGGAATTCCAGCTGAGCTATTTCAATATCTAAAAGATGATGCTTTGAAAGTGCTGCACTCTATATGCCAGCAAATCTGGAAAACTCAACAGTGGCCACAGGTCTGGAAAAGTTCAGTTTTCATTCCAATCCCTAAGAAAGGCAATGTCAAAGAATGTTCAAATTATCACACAGTTGCACTCATCTTACATGCTAGTAAAGTAATGCTCAAAATTCTCCACACAAAGCTTCAACAGTACTTGAACCATGAAATTCCAGATGTTCAAGCTAGATTTAGAATAGCCACAGGAACCAGAGATTAAATTGCCAACATCCATTGGATCATCAAAGAAGAAAAAGAGTTTCAGAAAAACATCTACTTCTGCTTTATTAACTATGCCAAAGCCTTGACTATGTGGATCACAACAAACTGTGAAAAATTGTTAAAGAGATTTCTTTAATTTTAAGAGAATTCTTAAAATTCTTAAAGAGATACCAAACCATCTGACGTGCTTCCTAAGATATGCAGGTCAAGAAGCAACAGTTAGAACTGTATATGGAACAACAGACTGGTTCCAAATTGGAAAAGGAGTACGTCAAGGTTGTATATTGTCACCCTGCTTATTTCACTTATATGCAGAGTACATCATGAGAAAGGCCAGGCTGGATGAAGCACCAGCTGGAATAAAGATTGCTGGGAGAAATATCAATAACCTCAGATACACAGATGACATGACAGTTATGGCAGAACGTGAAGAAGAACGAAAGAGCCTCTTGATGGAACAGAAAGTAGAGAGTGGAAAAGTTGGCTTAAAACTCAGCATTCAGAAAATTAAGTTCATGGCATCCAGCCCCACCAGTTCATGGAAAATAGATGGGGAAACGATGGAAACAGTGAGAGACTTTATTTTCTTGGCCTCCAAAATCACTGCCAGTCATGACTGCAGCCATGAAATTAAAAGATGCTTACTCCTTGGAAGAAAAGCTATGAGCAACCTAGACAGCATATTAAAAAGCAGAGACATTACTTTACCAACAAAGGTCCACCTAAGTCAAAGCTATGTTTTTTCTAGTAGTCATGTATGGATGTGAGAGCTGGACTATAAAGAAAGCTGAGCACTGAAGAATTGATGCTTTTTACCTGCGGTGTTGGAGAAGACTCTTGAGGCTCCCTTGGATTGCAAGGAAATCAAACCAGTAAATCCTAAAGGAAATCTGTCCTGAATACTCATTGGAAGGACTGATGCTGAAGCTGAAACTCCAATACTTTGGTCACCTGATGCAAAGAACTAACTCATTGGAAAAGACCCTGATGCTGGGAAAGATTGAAGGCATGAGGAGAAGGGGATTACAGAGGATGAGATGGTTGGATGGCATCAGTGACTTGATGGACATGAGTTTGAGCAAGCTCCGGGTGTTGTGGTGGACAGGGAAGCCTGTTGTGCTGCAGTCCATGCGGTCGCAGGGTCTGACATGACTGAATTATTTTAATGAACTGAACTGAAGTGAAAACCAGAGACTTTTGTTACCAGTATCCTGGTGGGCTAAACATGATGGGACTGCAAAGGGTCGACATGACTTAGTGACAACACTTTCACTTCACTTCTTTCAATTAATACATGATTCTATAGAATGTATTGTTTAAAGTCCATAAAAAATACTGTGGAGATATATAAACTCATCAACATGAGTTTGAGCAAGCTCCAGGAGATGGTGAAGGACAGGGAAGCCTGGACTGATGCAGTCCCTGGGGTTGCAAACTGTTGGACACTACAGCAACTGACCGATAACAACAGTATTAGAAACTATAAGAAAAATCTAACTCATAATTTTGTAGTACAATGGAAATAAGACCTGTGTAAAAACTAGGAATTAATTCTTATAGTTTATATTTTGCCTGCCTGGGAAAGCTGCATAAATACTATTTAAATCTTAATTATCTGCCTAATGTGAAAGACTAATTATGCCATACTTCTGTATGACAGAAGAAATTATAATAGGGAGAAATGAAAATATTTTCGATTCTTGTAAAATATATACATTTTCTTGCTGTAACATATTCATAGATAGTACTTTTTCTTGTAATTAATTAACATTTGATTGAATTTCTAATATTATAATTCTGTTGACACACAAAACCTGCATAATTTGTGTGGTCTTTTCCCCATCAGGCATGAATGTAATTATCCCTTATCTTTCTACACAGCCTAGCCCTGTATATATAATTACATATTTTTATGTTTACTCGAGCATAGAAATATCTGAAAATTAATATTGTTTTTATCCTCTTACCTTTGTCAGTCATTAAAATGCACCAGCGATTTCTTGAATTCATCCTCTACAACTAGAATTAATTTTTACCTTGATTTTCAAACTTTAACAAAGGAACTTACATGTATTCAGACTTATGGTAGTTGTTAGAAGTTTGTGCTTTTGACATTTAATAAAGACTGAATTTGCATTACAAATTTTAAAGACTGGAAATTTAGAAGTATTAAAATTAATTCAGTGGACCATGTATAATCCATGTACCAAATCATGACACTCAGGGAAATATATACTAGAACAATATGGATATCCAGGTGTCTTTACTTCCTAATATCAAGTAGGAAACTATAAATTATATTAAGTGATAATTGATTCAGTCACTCAGTCATGTCCAACTCTTTGCGACCCCATGGACTGTAGTACTCCAGGCTTTCCTATCAATCACCAACTCCTCAAGCTTGCTCAAACTCATGTCCATTGAGTTGGTGATGCCATCCAACCATCTCAGCCTCTGTCATTCCCTTCTCCTCCTGCATTCAATCTTTCCCAGGACAAGGGTCTTTTCCAATGAGTCAGTTCTTTGCATCAAGTGGCCAAAGTATTGGAGCTTCAGCTTCAGCATCAGTCCTTCCAATGAGTATTCAGGACGATTTCCTTTAGGATTTATTGCTTTGATCTCTTTGCTGCCCAAGGGACTCTAAAGAGTCTTGACTAGATGGACATTTGTTGGCAAAGTAATATCTCTGCTTTTTAATATGCTGTCTAGGTTTGTCACAGCTTTTCTTTCTGGGACTAAGCATCTTTTAATTTCATGGCTGCAGTCACCATCTGCAGTGATTTTGGAGCCCAAGAAAATAAAGTCTGTCCCTGTTTCCATTTTTCCCCATCTATCTCCCAAGAAGTGATGGGACCAGATGCCATGATCTTAGTTTTCTGAATGTTGAGTTTTAAGCCAGCTTTGTCACTCTCCTCTTTCACTTTCATCAAGAGGCTCTTTAGTTCTTCTTTGCTTTCTGCCATTAGGATGGTGTTATCTGAATATCTGAGGTTATTGATATTTCTCCCAGCAATCTTGATTCCAGCTTGTGCTTCATCCAGCCCAGAGTTTCTCATGATGTACTCTGCATGTAAGTTAAATAAGCAGGATGACAATGTAGTCTTGACATACTGCTTTCCCAATTTGGAATCAGTCAGTTGTTCCATGTCTGGTTTTAACTGTTGCCTCTTGAGCTGCATACAAGTTTTGCAGGAGGCAGGTAAGGTGACCCGGTATTCCCATCTTTTTATGTATTTTCCAAAGTTTTTTGTGACCCACACAGTCAAAGGCTTTATAGTAGTCAATAAAGCAGAAGTAGATGATTTTCTGGAAGTCTCTTGCTTTTTCTATGATCCAACGGATGATGGCAATTTGATATCTGGTTCCTCTGCCTTTTCTAAATCCAGCTTGTACATCTGGAATTTTTTAGTTCACATACTGCTGAAGCCAACCTTGAAGGATTTTGAGCATTACCTTGCTAGCATGTGAAATGAGTGCAATGGAACAACAGACTGGTTCCAAATTGGGGAAGAAGTATGTCAAGGTTGTATATTGTCACCCTGTTTATTTAACTTATATGCAGAGTATATCATGCGAAATGCAGGGCTGGATGAAGCACAAGCTGGAATCAAGATTGCAGGGAGAAATATCAGTAACCTCAGATATGCAGATGACACCCACACTTATGGCAGAAAGTGAAGAAGAATTAAAGAACCTCTTAATGAAAGTGAAAGTGAAGAGTGAAAAAGTTGGCTTAAAACTCAACATTCAGAAGGTTAACATCATGGCTTCTATTTCCATCATTTCATGTCAAGGAGATGGGGGGAAAATGGAGACAGTAACAGACTTTATTTTTTGAGCTCCAAAATCACTGCAGATGGTGACTGCAGCCATGAAATTAAAAAATGTTTGCCCCTTGGAAGAAAAGCTATTGCCAACCAAGACAGCATATTAAAAAGCAGAGACATTACTTTACCAAGAAAGTTCCACCTAGACAAAGCTATGGTTTCTCCTGTAGTCATGTATGGGTGTGAGTGCTGGACTATAAAGAAAGCTGAGCACTAAAGAACTGATGCTTTTGAACTGTGGTATTGGAGAAGACTCTTGAGAGTCTTTTAGATTGCAAGGATATCCAGCCACTTAATCCTAAAGGAAATCAGTCCTGAATATTCATTGGAAGGACTGATGCTGAAGCTGAAACTCTAAATCTTTGGCCATATGATGCGAAGAACTGACTCATTGAAAAATATCCTGATACTGGGAAAGATTGAAGGTGGGAGGAGAAAGGGATTACAGAGGATGATATGATTGGATGGTATCACTGACTCGATGGACATGAGTTTGAGCAAGCTCCAGATTTGGTGATGGACAGGGAAGCCGGGTGTGATGCAGTCCATGGGGGTGCAGAGTTGGATACGACTGGGTGACTGAACTGAACTGTGTGGCAGTTTGGACATTCCTTCACTTGGCCCTTCTTTGGGACAGGAATGAAAGCTGACCTTTTCCAGTCCTGTGGTTACTACTGAATTTCCAAATGTGCTGGCATATCGAGTGCAGCACTTTCACAGCATCATCACTTAGATTTTGAAATAGCTCAGCTGGAATTCCATCACCTTCTTTAGCTTTATTCATAGTAATGTTTCCTAAGGCCCACTTGACCTCACACTCCAGGTTGTCTGATTCTAGGTTAGTGATCACACCATCGAGGTTATCTGAGTCATTAAGACAGTTTATGTAGAGTTCTTCTGTATATTCATGCCACCCCTTTTTAATATCTTCTGCTTCTCTTAGGTCAATACCATTTCTGCCCTTTATTGTGCCCATCTTGGCTTGAAGTGTTCCCTTGGTATCTTTAATTTTCTTGACGAGATCTCTAGTCTTTCCCATTCTGTTGTTTTCATCCCTCTTTTCATTGATCACCGAGGAAGGCTTTCTTACCTCCTTGCTTTTCTTTGGAACTCTGCATTCAGATGGATATATCTTTCCTTTTCTCTATTGCCTTTGCTTCTCTTCTTTTCTCAGCCATTTGTAAGGCCTCCTCAGAGAACCATTTTACCTTTTTGCATTTCTTTTTCTTGGGGATGGTTTTGATAACCACCTACTGTACAATGTCACTGCTCCTGCTGCTGCTGCTGCTAAGTCACTTCGGTCGTGTCTGACTCTGTGCGACCCCATAGATGGCAGCCCACCAGGCTCCCCTGTCCCTGGGATTCTCCGGGCAAGAGTACTGGAGTGGGTTGTCACTAACCTCCATCAATAATTCTTCAGGCACTCTGTCTGTCAGATCTTATCCCTTGAATTTATTTGTCACTTCTACTGTATAATCATAAGGGATTTGATTTAGGTCACGCCTGAATGACTTAGTGGTTTTCCCTACTTTCCTCAATTTAAGCCCGAATTTTGCAATAAGGATTTCCTGATCTGAGCCACAGTCAAAGCGTGATCTTATTACATGAGAAGTTCCAGGAAAATCAGACTTTTCTATATATGTTTTATGAATGTATTTATTGATTGCTATAATGTCTTTTTCTACAGTTGCATTTGTGTATGTAACAAATTCAACATTTAAGATAGTCAACTTAATAAAAAATAAATCAGTATTCTAAATGTTGACTGTTTTTAAGGATTGTAATCAATGTAGAACAACTTTAAGTATATATTACAGAAAATTATAAAAAGGAAGTAAATTATTAATATTTTCCCATTCAGTCCTGAATATTTAAACCATGCAAGTCTGGTCTTTATTCTTTGATTACTGTATGTGTTTTATCTAATGAAGACCCACTGGACTACTCTATCATACTTGTAATACAACTGCCTGTTTTGTTTTATCTTGAATATAAACAGAACATAACATTCTAAATATGGTAGTGCTGTGCTTGCCAATAAAAGGTATGGTGCAAATAGCATCAACTCAGTCAACAAACACTGTGAATGCCCCAACCTATATGCAAAGGATTTGTATAGGTGTAGAAAAGCAAATGAAACTAAGTCACACTTTGAACTCCCTTGGAATGGTGAATATAAAACAAAATCAGGATTAGGTCATTTTTAAAGAACATTAAAAATCCTATGTAATTTGAATGCTTTGTTGACTTATTTAAAATGATCCATATATTTGCATTTGCTTTTATAATTCAAATATTCATTTGTTTCTATTCTGATTCAGCTGAAGAGAAGCACTTTTTGAGTAGATGTTTCAAATTTGTTCATTAAAAAAAAAATCTTTCTTTGAATAAGCAAATTAATAGATTTAGTAGGGATGTGGTATTTGAATTTTCTATTTTCTGGTTCATAAAGTAGTGCTCTATATGATTCTAATATTTATGGATATAACTTAGAAGTTCCCATGTAGTCAAATGTAACCAAGATTACAATAATTTTTAAATTTTGGAGTAAATTTATAACATATATATTTGGTTCCCTTGACTAATACTAGTTATATATATGGATTTCCCTGGTGGCTCAGCCAGTAAAGAATCTGCCTGCAGTCTACAGCCATACCACCCTGAACGCGCCCGATCTTGTCTGATCTCGGAGGCTAAGCAGGGTTGGGCCTGGTTAGTACTTGGATGGGAGAATCTGCCTGCAATGCAGGAGACCTGGATTTGATCCCTGGGTTGGTTAGTAAGATCCCCTGGATCAGGGAATGGCTGCCCACTGCAGTATTCTCACCTGGAGAATTCCATAGACAGAGCAGCCTGACAAACTACAGTCTATGGGGTGGCAAAGAATCAGACATAGAGGTATCTGTTTGAGTTTTGGTTTTGTTTTACTTACTGATTATGTCTAACAATAACTCATAGTGGATGATCATAGTCAGATTTAAGCCACTCTTCACACAAAGCTAGAGACTCACTGGCTTGATTTAGAGAATGAAAAATGAATTATTCTTTATATCAAAATTTAAAACTGCCTCATTTTTCCTCTTTTGTAAATGGGTATTGGTGAGCTGGTTTATATATGTGATTAAAGGAGATTGCTTGACAGCATGCAACTCTGCATGCTAAATTAACATTAATGGTCTTCCATGCTTAGCATCACTGAAGTGCTAAAACCAATGTTTTATCCTGCCTTTTGATTTTATGGTTTCCAGGTTTCTCATTTATACCAACAGCCAGTGTAGGGTGTGACTCAGCTTGTATATTCTTTCAAAACCAGTCTTAGGTAAATGAAAAGTTCCCATGTACAAGCAGGCTATTTAAATTCCTAATATATATGCTATAACATACTGCATTGCTTATATATATTTGTTGTATTTCTTAACATACGCATAACTTCTCAGCTATGAGAAAAGAGATTTTATACTTTTCTTTTGGTATTTTAAAATACATTATCTAAAATAATCAGAAAGTTCAAAACTGCAGTTTGATCCCATCTCTTCATGGCAAATAGATGGGGAAACAATGGAAACAGTGAAAGACTTTATTTTATGGGGCTCCAAAATCACTGCAGATGGTGACTGCAGCCATGAAATTAAAAGATACTTGCTCCTTGGAAGAAAAGCTATTACCAACCTAGACAGCATATTAAAAAGCAGAGACATTACTTTGCCAACAAAGGTCCATCTAGTCAAGGCTATGATGGTTTTTCCAATAGTCATGTATAGTCATGGACTATAAGGAAAGCTGAGTACTGAAGAATTGATGCTTTTGCATTGTGGTGTAGAAAATCCCTTGGACTGCAAGGAGATCCAACCAGTCAAAGAAAATCAGTCCTGAATATTCATTGGAAGGACTGATGCTGAAGCTGAAACTCTAGTACTTTGGCCACCTGATGTGAAGAACCGACTCATTGGAAAAGATCCTGGTGCTGGGAAAGATTGAAGGCGAGAGGAGAAGGGGACAACAGAGGATGAAATGGTTGGATGGCATCACTGACTCGACGGACGTGAGTTTGAGTAAACTCCAGGAGCTGGTGATGGACAGGGAGGTCTGGCGTGCTGCAGTCTATGGGGTCACAGAGTCAAACACGACAGAGCAACTGAACTGAACTGAATCAGAAAGTTCAAAACTGCAGTTTCTGAAAGAAATCAGAAGGAAAAGTAAAGACTAATTTACATATTTTTCTGAAATTTGGTCACTCCTCACTTCATTTTAAATTAATTGCCTGTTTCTGATTAACTGTTGGGCAGACATCTAGGAATGCATGAAGCACATGGTATGAACATTTGGCATCCTTTTCCCTGGACTCTTGCCTTCCAGTCTGTTTGTATTTGATCTTTAGTCATTTTTGTAGTTTACTTATCCTCACTATAATGCAAACTGCAAAAAAGAGTGTTTCTATACTAACTTGATTTTTAAATAGAACTGCTTTAGAATACTAAAATAAATCAAGTTGATTTCCTTTCTGCAATAATAATTCAGTGAGTTTGTTGTTAATTATTATAAAACAATTTATTTATGTAAAATTCTGAGGATGCTCAGCAGTTATCAAGCATTCATATCATGTTTAAAGCAGCAAATTCATGGATTCAGGGGACCTTCAGTCTGCGTATAGGTATATGGTATTTGATAGCAATTTTAGATTAGGCACTAGAGTTGACTCTACTTAAGAATGTTCTGTATGATTCTGTGTTTATGAATATATTCATTCAACTAAAAGCTGTTTAAAACTAGACATTTTTACCCTATTAAAATAGTTTTATAACATTGTATTTTATAATTCTATAAAATGAAGGCAACAAGAACATTACAACTGATCCTTGAACAACAGGATTTTGAACTTTGTGAATACACTTATAATGGATTTTTTTCCTGTAAATATAGTACCTGTACTTTGCTTTTATGAATCTTTAAATTACAAATTGTGGGGAAAAGTTTGTTTGATTGGAGATCACAGTATACGTAATCAAAAGAACTAGGGTATTAGCTCTGATTCTATCCAAACTGTTTCAACTTCCTGCCTTTGGGTGACTCATTTACTGTATTAATTCTTTTGTTTTTGAGGCAGCAATAGCAATATTAGGAATTTTGACTTTATTGGTATCTATCCATAACTCTTGCATTGTTCAAGGGTTAACTATATATAAATAAATGTATTATCCCCAAATTCCATGACAGAGAGGTGAATATTTAACCTTTGATGACCATAATTTTAGTCTTCTTTCTATGCATATATACAGACAGCTATATATTGGTAAAATAATTTGACCATATACAAGAATTTTTTCCCAAACTATTAAGTTTTATTTGATGACATTTGAAAGAAGAAAAACCATCTGAAATTAAGCTGTATAAATTCCTGTCTTTAATTTTTAAAGTCTCCTTATTTATTTTTTATATAATTTTTATATCTCCTTATAATGAGATATTAGTTTTTAAAATACCTCTCTAATGGTCAAAATATATGTGAAATATTGATATATTGAGGTAATTAATTTTGCTTTTGCTAATAAATTTTTTAGTTTGGAGCAGATATCTACTGTCTTCAAGCATGAAATGAAAGGAATTGAGTATGTATTTACCCACACCTTCTTTATGACATAATCTTCCCGTAATTTCCAATATGTATTTACTCTTTTAATCCTGCCAGGGTTTACAGTGTTTGCATGTTGTTTGCAATGATAAGTCATGCATTTGCTTAGATTTATTTCAAATAATTTAAAATAGATTTTTAAATATACATTATAATTTTTCCATTTGCCATTTTTGTTTCCCACATGTTCCACCCATATGCTTTTGCTCCTATATGTATGCATAGATGTTATTTAAATTCATTTTGGTTATTGTTCTTTTTTTTACATTATTTTAATACTGCTCTAGATATACTATTATTCAAAGATGAATATTTAAAGATGAATAATGTTGTATATATTTGGGATATTGTTAAAATACAAATAATATAGAGGGGAAAGGGGGATTTTGGTAAATGGAAGCATTTATTTATATACTATACAAATATAGGATCACTATATTTTATATCACGCCTGGCTTGCTTTAGTCCATGGAGTTGCAAAGAGTCGGACACGACTCAGTGATTGAACAGCAATATATAAATATAGTTCTAATTAGAGTTTATCTGGGACATCCATTCATCACATTCTTTGACATTTGTATTCAAGGAATAGCACATTTCAGTTTGTGGCCGGTGTGCCTCACAGATACTCCTCAATTCACACACCTTCTGGATTGTGACCTTTATCTTTTAAAGGTTTGCCTTTATCTTTTATCCTACTTTATCTAGATACTTTTCTTATTATATTTAGAACTTAAATACAAAATAACTTATATTTAGAACTTTGTCCATTTGAATATATTAATCCTCTTGAATAAACAAGAACATGTTGGGAAAGTGATAAATCAGAAATACAACACTTAAGATAAACTCTACCAATTTTTCAAGAGTTTTAGGAGAGACCAGATAATATGATATAAACACATATTTAAAAGTAAAATATAAGTTAAAGTAGTTCAAATACTTTCTGCTATAGAATTTGTCATTTGATTTGATCTGAATTCAATTTAACTTGCAGAAGGAATCTCTCTGATATTGTTTTGTTTCAATATTATGATAATATTATAATTCTGGGATAAAACTTTTCACATGTCTTTGCATAATGAATAAAGCTCTTGCCTTCTTTTGGGTTATACAGTTTTCCCTGTAACTCTGCTTTTCTTTTTAAAGGACTATATTTTGTTAACATTTTTCAAGGTTTAGTAGTCATTGTTCATTAGGATTATTTGCATCACATTGAATGAAGCCTTATACTTGGTGTGAACAGCATATATCTACATATCTATTAATATATATCTATCTCCAGTGCATACAAGTCTACTGTTATACCTCTACTATTAGTGACACTGATTTCTTTAGATGAGATAAGAATTTTTCTTCATAAAAACAAATATAAAGTTTCCATAGCTAAATGAATGTGTATGTCTCCACCCATCCTGTATTGAAATTTTCTGATCCATGGACAAAAGAGTATTAACAAAGAGAATAAACTGCTAATTCAGGGTAGTATTATTTACTTAAAGATGAAAGTCTCCTTAAGGGCTATATGTTTCATGTATTGTTTTTAAGGACTTATAGAACTTCATAAATATGTATAGACTTTTTGGTTCAACTATCTTGAGTTTGAAATAAATATATATATGCTTAAATAATTTAGATTAATGCTTTTTAAATCATAAAACAGAGTCCTGAAAGGTAAAAATGATTAGGCAATGCCCAATTTTTATTTCTATTTTTGTTAATATTTGTAAATATCAAAAGGGGATGAATGAGAAATTTTTATGTTATAATGACTTTGTTTCCCTATGGAAATAACTATGCTATTATAATAATACATATCTGAAAAAAGAAAAACTCAATATTATTTTTCTCATATAATATTATGTGGATATTATATACATTCAGTGCTATTCAGACACAGTCATGTCCAACTCTTTGAGACCCCATGGACTGCAGAACACCTGACTTCCCTGTCCATCACCTACTCCTGGAGCTTGCTCAAACTCATGCCTATTCAGTCGGTGATGCCATCCAACCATCTCATCCTCTATCATCCCCTTCTCCTCCTGCCTTCAGTCTCTCCCAACATCAAGGTCTTTTCCAATGAGTCAGTTCTTTGCATCAGATGGCCAAATTGCTGGAGTTCAGCTTCAGCATCAGTCCTTCCAGTAAATATTCAGGATTGATTTCCTTTAGGATTGACTGCTTTCATCTCCTTGCAGTCCAAGGGATTCTCAAGAGTCTTCTCCAACACCACACTTCAAAAGCATCACTTCTCCAGTGCTCAGCCTTCTTTATGGTCCAATTCTCACATCCATACATCACTACTGGAAAAACCATTGCTTTGACCAGATTGACCTTTGTTGGCAAAGTAATGTTTCTGCTTTTTAATATGCTGTCTAGATTTGTCATAGCTTTTCTTCCAAGGAGCAAGCATCTTTTAATTTCATGGCTGTAGTCTCCTTCTGCAGTGATTTTGGAGCCCAAGAAAATAAAGTCTCTCACTGTTTTCAGTGTTTCCCCATCTATTTGCCATGAAGTGATGGGACTGGATACCATGATCTTTGTTTTTTGAAAGTTGATTTTTTTTTTTTATATTGGTGATAGTTTTATTTTATTTTTGGGGGAGGGGGGTTTGTCATACATTGATATGAATCAGCCATAGTTTTTAAGCCAACTTTTTCACTTTCTTCTTTCACTTTCATCAAGGGGCTCTTTACTTCCTCTTTGTTTTCTGCCAGAAAGGTGGTGTCATCTGTATATCTGAGGTTATTGATAGTTCTTCCTGCAATCTTGATTCACACTTATGCTTCATCCAGCCCAGGGCATTTCACATGATGTGCTCTGCATATAAGTTAAGCAATCAGAATGACAATATACAACCTTGTGGGACTCCTTTCACAATTTTGAACCAGTCCATTGTTCCATGTGTGGTTTTAACCATTGCTTCTTGACCTACATATCTCAGGTAGCAGGTCAGGTAGTTTGGTATTCCCATCTCTTTAAGAATTTTCCAAAACAAAAAAAGGATTTTCCACAGTTTGTTGTGATCCACATAGTCAAAGACTTTGGTGTAGTCAATAAAGCAGATTTTTTCTGCAAATCTCCTGCTTTTTCTATGCATGAACAGATGTTGCCAATTTAATCTCTGGTTCCTCTAGCTTTTCTAAATCCAGCTTGAACATATGGAAGTTCTTGGTTCATGTACTGTTGAAGCCTAGCTTGGAGAATTTTGAAAATTACTTGCATAGCATGTGAAATGAGTGCAATTGTGCAGTAGTTTGAAGATTCTTTGGCATTGCCTTTCTTTGGGATTGGAACAAAAACTGATATTTTCCAGTCCTGTGGCCATTGCTGAGTTTTCCAAATTTGCTGGCATATTGGGTGTGGCACTTTCACAACATTATCTTTTAGGATTTGAAATAGCTCAACTGGAATTCCATCACCTCCACTAGCTTTGTTTGTAGTGATGCTTCCTAAGGCCCACTTGACTTCGCATTCCAGGATGTCTGGCTCTAGGTGAGTGATCATACCATCGTGGTTATCTGGTTCATGAAGATCTTTTTTGTATAGTTCTTCTGTATGTTTTTGCCATGTCTTCTTAATATCTTCTGCTTCTCTTAGATCGATACCATTTCTGCCCTTTATTTTGTCCATATTTGCATGAAATGTTCCCTTGGTCTCTCCGATTTTCTTGAAGAGATCTCTAGTCTTTCCCATTCTGTTGTTTTCATCCCTGCTTGCACTGATCACTGAGGAAGGCTTTCTTATCTCTACTTGCTATTCTTTGGAACTCTGCATTCAGATGGGTATATCTTTCCTTTTCTCCTTTACCTTTAGCTTCTCTTCTTTTCTCAGCTATTTGTAAGGCCTCCTCAGACAACCATTTTGCCTTTTTTGCATTTCTTTTTCTTGGGGATGGTTTGATCATGCCTCCTCTACAAAGTCATGAACCTCCATTCATAGTTCATCAGGCACTCTGTCTACCAGATCTAATTCCTTGAATTTATTTGTCACTTCTACTGCAGAATCATAAGGGATTGGATTTAGGCTACACCTAAATCAAAAGGCAATGCCAATGAATTTTCAAACTACTGCACAATTGCACTCTTCAATTTAAGTCTGAATTAAGCAATAAAGAGTTCATGATCTGAGCCACAGTCAATTCTCAGTCTTTTTTTAGCTGACTGTATAGAGCTTGTCCATCCTTGTCTGCAAAGAATATAATCAATCTGATTTCAGTATTGACCATCCTTCCTACTTTTGCATTTCAGTCCCCTATGATGAAAAGGACATCTTTTATTTTTAATATATATTAAATATTTTATATATAAAGATTATATATGTTAAAGGTTATACATTATGTAAAGATTATATATATATATGTTAAGGATTATATGAAAGGAATTTTCAAGAAAGTGATCAGACCGTAAAGAATGCCTGCAATGAGGGAGACCTGGGTTCTACCCCTGTGTTGTGAAGATCCCTTGAGGAAGGGAATGGCAACCCATTCCAGTATTCTTTCCTGGAGAATTCCATGGATAGTGGAGCCTGGCGAGCTACAGTCCCTGGGGTCACAAAGATTTGGCTACAACTCAGCAATTTTCACTTTCAAAGATTGTATATGTTACATATATTATGTGGTATTTTACCTATTTTATGTTGCTAACTTAATTTAATTTTATTAAAACTCATCAGTACATTTATTTAAATTATCTTCTAATGGAAAGGGAATAATAAAATAATCTATTTAACAATTTTCCCGTTATTGAGAGTCATAAAGTCTCCAACTTCTTAGGATTAAGTTCCCAAATACCCACTTTCTAACTATTTTTTATTATTATATATAATTTCAGGTGTGGGTATATATACCAAGATGAATAAAAATGGATTAGTCAAAAGAATATTTAATCACTGTAGAAAATTTCAAAAATATAGAAGAACATATAAAAATGAAAACTATATATAGTTCTATCACTCAGTGAGGACCAATATTAATACAAGAAAATTTTCTTCCATTTTTTCTTTCCCAATGGATAGATGATTGACTGCATTATATATTTATATAAAATATATATTAAATTTATAATTACCATTGCATATAATTCATCCTTTACATGCTATATAAATAGTACACATTACTTATGTGGATCTGTATAAAGGTTCTCTTGTATACTTATTTTTTCACTTAGTTTTACAGAGTTGAAATGATGTTTTGAAAAAATTTTGTTTCACTAAGAGAAATTAACCATAAGACTTTTTCCTTCTTTTCTATTCACAAAATCCCGTATTTGGACATGATTTGAGAGAGTCAACCCTTTTTCTTCAGGCAGACAGGCATTGTTACGCCCTTTTTACACATAGGACCTTGAGATCCAGACACATTAATGAATGATTCAAGTAACTAAGTGGTGATGGAGTGTGGATTGAGATGAAGCATCTAGGTACCCACACTCTGCTGATTTATGTTCCCTTGACATAAACCTACACAGTTCTTCTCACCAGCTTTTTATGTTATATTTCTCTTTGAATTTCATAACGTCTTTTTTCCTAAACTATTTTAGGAATAAAATAGCTTATTCCTAGTTTATTCCTAAACTATTATTATTTGAGGAGAAAGAATATGAGCAAACTTCCTCTTTGTACTTGTAATTTGAAAATTTTTTGTTGTTTCTTTTCAATTGCTAAGTTGTATGTGACTCTTTGAGACCCCCTGGACTGTAGCCCCCCAGGCTCCTCTGTCCATGGGATTTTACAGGCAAGAATATTGGAATGGGTTGCTATTTCCTTCTCCAGGAGGTCTTCCTGGAGCAGGGATTGAACCTGCATCTCTTGCATTAGCAGGTGAATTCTTTTACCCACTGAGCCACCAGGGAAGCCCTAGTTTGAAATATAGAACACCTATATAGTCAAACAGATAATAATTGGTTTAGGGCTGACAGGTAAAAAAAAAAAAAAAAACCTCTAAATAATGGGATTATTTTTGATACCCACCTGAATTCTTGATTGTTTAATATTTTCCCAATCAATCATATTATTATGACACCACATGTAACCACAGCATTCCTTTGTTCTAAAATTACTTTTCTTGGTACTTTGTCAATCCTCAATACATGAAGCAGAGAATCTGAGACTTAATTATAGAAAAATGTATCCATTTTAAAAATGAAAAGACAAAATTGCAGTCTGTAATTATACACCTTTTAGAAAAAACACTGCAAGAAAATAAAAAGCACATTGATAATTTGAAAAGCGTAGGACTCCTGCACTAAGTCAGTCAATATAGAAAGAAGAGCCAGCTGCCCTTTGGATGTCAGAAAGTCAATAATAAAGTAGGAGAAGCAGCAGCACACATCTGAGAGCTCTCTCATCTTGTGATCTTTGGAAGAAGTGATCTTACATAAACCATTCCAGAAAGTGCTAAGCAATTATATTTTCCACATAATCCCATGTTTAAATAAATCATATTAAGCAGACTCAAGAAGATGATATCATGAAAAGCTGAACTAAAAAGTAAAACAAAATTATAAATATATAAACGTACTTTCAGTATACTGATTAGACAACTTAGTATGCTGAGCAGTTGCTCATCGTTTTGCTCTGTGATAACCGTAGAATTTCTTTACATGACATTTGCTGTAATCATTTATGTTTGATGGAAATATCTAACTAGAGAGAGAACATCTGGAATTGTAGATACATAATTTTGACTGGCTCTACTTTAAAGACCAAAGTGTAGAGACAAGTAAAAGCCAGATCATGCCACAAGAAACACCCAAAGGAGCATTGACATTAACAGAGTGCAGCCTTAATACAGAAGGAAGATAATAACTGAATAATAGTATTGGATAGTGTAGCAGAAATGCATGAGGTACGACATTGCTAGGACAGAAAATACTCCCTCTCAGAAAGAATCAGGCTTCCCTGGTGGCTCAGATGGTAAAGAATCTGCCTGCAATGCAGGAGACTCAGGGTCAGGAATAGCCCCTGGAGAAGGGAATGGCAACCTACTCCAGTATTCTTGCCTGGAGAATCCTGTGGACAGAGGAGCCATTGAGGGCTACAGCTCATGGGGTCACGAAGAGAAAGACACAACTGAGCAACTAACACTCACTTTCAGAAAGAATCCTGGAAACACTTCATCTGATTAGGGAAAATGCCAGTCTCTTGTATTTCTGCAAGAGGCTGAAAAAAAAGTGGTAGGCTGAATAAAGGAGTTACTCAATAAGTAGAAGATTTTAATCTTAATGAAGTTGAATATGTACTTTTTGTGTTATGATAATTACTCTGTGTACTGCCAAAGAAATCAGGTTCTGAAGCAAGCAAAAAAAATCTCAAATCCCCAAATCTAAATATAACAATTACTATTTTGGTATATATCAGTACATATTGTTATTTTGTGTCTATCAGTTCAGTTCAGTCATTCAGTCCTGTCCCACTCTTTGTGACCTCATGGACTGCAGCACGCTAGGCTTCCCTGTCCTCACCAGCTTCCGGAGCATACTCAAACTCCAGTCCATAAGAGTCGGTGATGCCATCCAACCATCTCATGCTCTGTCGTCCCCCTCTCCTCCTGCCCTTAGTCTTTCCCAGCATCAGGGTCTTTTCCAATGAGTCATTTCTTCACATCAGGTGGCCAAGGTTATTGGAACTTCAGCTTTAGCATCAGTCCTTCCAAAGAATATTCAGGACTGATTTCCTTTAGGATGGATTGGTTTGATGTCCTTGCAGTCCACGGGACTCTCAAGAGTCTTCTCCAACACCACAGTTCAAAAACATCAATTCTTTGGCGGTCAGCTTTCTTTATAGTCCAACTCTTACATCCATACATGACTACTGGAAAAACCATAGCTTTGACTAGACAGATGTTTGTTTACAAAATAATGGTTCTGCTTTTGAATATGCTATCTAGATTGGTCATAACTTTTCTTTCAAGAAACAAGTGTCTTTTAATTTCACGGCTGCAGTCACTATCTGCAGAGCGCGCCCCCCCCCCCCCAAAAAAAATGTATCTGTCACTGTTTCCATTGTTTCCCCATCTATTTGCCATGAAGTGATGGGACCGAATGCCATGATCTTAGTTTTCTAAATGTGGAGTTTTAAGCCAGCTTTTTCACTCTCCTCTTTCACTTTCATCAAGAGGTTCTTTAGTTCTTCTTCGCTTTCTGCCATAAAGGTGGTGTCATCTGCATAGCTGAGGTTATTGATATTTCTCCCAGCAATCTTGATTCCAGCTTATGCTTCATCCAGCCTGGCATTTTGAATGATATACTCTGCATATAAGTTAAATAAGTAGGGTGACAACATACAGCCTTGACATACTTCTTTCCTGATTTGGAACCAGTCTGTTGTTCCATGTCCTGTTCTAGTTGTTGCTTCTTGACCTCCGTACAGATTTCTCAAGGGGCAGGTCAGGTGGTCTAGTATTCCTCTCTCTTTAGGAAATTTCCACAGTTTGTTGTGATCCACACAGTCAAAGACTTTGGCGTAGTCAATAAAGCGGAAGTCTAAGGCTTTGGCAAATGCTTGTATGTGTGTGTGTGTGTGTGTGTGTGTGTGTGTGTGTGTGTGTGTATGTATATATATATATATATATTTTTTTTTTTTTCTCACATCTCCTTTAGCTAGTCATCCATCATTGGACACTTCGGTTTCTTTCATACCTTGGCTATTGTAAATAATGCTGCAATAAACATGAGAGGCAAATATCTTTTTGATACCCTGTCTGCATTTTCTCCGGGTATGTAACCAGAATTGGAATTGCTGAGTCATAGTCTGTCACACCTGTTGGAATGGCTATTATCAAAAAGGCAAGAGATGACAAATGTTGGCAAGGATGTAGAGAAAAGGGAACCTTTGCATACTGCTCATAGAAATGTAAATTAGTGCAACCATGATGGAAAACAGTTCCTTAAAAAAAAAAGAAAAGAACTTTTAAAGCAGTATTTAACATTTTTAACAGTACTCTTTTTCTACAGTTGCATTTCTCTATCAGATATGATACTGGAAACCAGCCCCTTTTAGTACAAGATCAAGGTGCTGGGAGGGCTGATTCCCTCTAAAGCCTGTGAGGAAGAATTTTCATGCCTCTCCCTAGCTTTTGGTGGGTTGCTGGCAATCTGTGGCATTATTTAGTTTGTATAAGCATTGCTTTGAAATTGGCCTTCATTTCCATTTGTCATTTTCTCTGCATGTATGTCTATATCCAAATGTCTCTCTTTTAAGGACACCAGTCATATGGAATTAGAGCCCCACCCTACTGGATTTTGACCTCATCTTAGATCATTATATCTGTCATGGTTCTATTCTCAAGTAAGTTCCTATTTTGAGGTAATGGGGACCAGGACTTCAACATGTAAGTTTGAGGGAACACGATTCAACCTGTAACATGATAGGACTATATTTACCTTTGTAAGAAGCTGCCAAACTGTGTTCTGAAGTGGGTGTAACATTTTCATTCCCATCAGTAATGAATGAACGTTGGCAGTGCCTATCCAATCACTGTCTAGAGGAAGAGAATCCTATTCAAGGGGCTTTCGGTTTCCCAGCCCCATTGGCAAGCTCATTCCAGTCTCACCTGGATGCCGTAATTACCTGCATTAATCTCTCTTTGTTCTGATCTTATGCCTGACAAGTATCCATCTGTGTAGAAATTGGCTCTTGTCTAGATCTGACCATGTGGCTTAGCCACCTCCCAGGAGAGGCATGTTGCTCTTTGTAAATCAATTAAACCACAGCATGACTTTATGCATTAGTCATTGCAGGTTTGGGGAACCCTCTTGAGAGATGAAATCCTTCTCAGTTTGCTAATAAAATCAAGTGCCTAAGTTTGTGGGAATCAAGAAAGCATGGTAAATATTCATATGCTTGTCTGTGAAATGTGATAAAAATCACCAATCCTTCCTGGTGACATCCAGAAGTTGCAGCTGATTATGTGTGTCTTTTATTACTCATTTTAAACTGGTTCATAGTAAACTTACTTTGTTATCACTGATAATAAAATTTCTTATATTACTTAAACTATTGCTAGAGTGACAATAAATTCTTATTTCTCCTTATAATAATGGTTGGAAACTAAGAAGAAAGTTACAAGGAATTAGTATGATCTAATTCTTATTTCAAATCTTGACCAGATCCGTCAGAATTTAGGTGATTTTTGTTGTTTATGAGTGTGTGTGAAATGTCATTTCTCCACATTTTTATTTCTTTGAAAGACACTAGTTTTAGGAACTTCTAAGTCAATTCTAGTCTTTCCATACTTCATATCCAGATAGCCACTAGGGGAAAAAAAATCTCAATTTTTTAACCTTTGAAAGTTTTTTTACGTTGCACTTAAGAAGAAATAAGGTGGTCTTTCCAAACGTGTAAGCTCAAACAATCAAAAGAGTTTATGTTTTAAACTTTTATTATATACTTTTGCCCTTTTCCTTGTTTTTGTTTTTTTTTTTTTTTTCAGTACAAAGTGTTGGGTAATATTCATTCTTGTACCCCCCAATATTTACCACGGTGAAAAATATAAGTTGGACTGGACTCAAAATAGTTTGAATTCAGTAATAAAAACCAATTCCTTCATTCAAGTAGCAGTTCTATAGATGATGAGGATTTTCATCCATTATTGAAATGTTTTCTGTCAGAAAAATGAGAACTGGGTTTCTGGTACTGTGAAATTCTTTTTAAAGTGTTCTCTCCTATAATGCTAGTGATTCTTTACATATTTACTGATATGTAAAGATGCAAAACTCACTGAGCTATGTTAGTAACATATGAGTCAACTGAGAATCAGACATGTGTCAGAAGTTTTATTTTTAATTTTAGACATTTGTAAATAACACTCTATCCATTTCTTCCTCTTAATATGCATAGACTGAGTGTGGTATCTCTTGTTTTTCATTTTATAAGATAATGAAATAATTATTATCATGTTAACTACTTGGCCCAGTTTGGTATTTCTGAGCTATTTAAAGTATCATTTGGAGGAAAATAAAATCAGCTGAAATGCATTTAAATTTGCATTTCTCCTTGACATTAAAGAAGGTAATATATCTGTACTATCCTTGAAGTATTTTAATTCTTGATGTTTTCAGAAATGAGGTAGAAAATTGTTGATATGTTCCTTGAAAAAAAATGAACTTAACACACATTAATTCAAAAGTTCAGTACTGAGTTCTTACTAGCCTATTCTTTACTCTGGAATATGAATACCTCTCCAAATGGAAGTCTGTACACTCTCCCAACTGCCTATAAAAACTCTGCCTATCACATCTAGTTTTAAAAATACTAAAATTACCCTTAGTGATTGATGTTACTTTTATAATTATGATAATTGATCTCATGACATCACAAATGGATAATCACTTCTTAATGTTTCTAATTTAAAATTGAATAACCTTCAAAATCTTTGCTATTCAGTCCCTCAGTCCTGTCTGACCCTTTGTGACCCCATGGACTGCAGCATGCTAGGCTTCCCTCCCCTTCACCATCTCCCAGAGTTTGCTCAAATTCATGTCCATTGAGTCGGTGATGCCATCCAACCATCTTGTCCTCTGTCACCCCCTTCTCCTCCTGCCCTCAATCTTTCCCATCATCGGGGTCTTTTCCAATGAGTCAGTTCTTCGCATATGGCCAAAGAATTGGAGTTTCAGCTTCAGCATCAGTCCTTCTAATGAATATTCAGGACTGATTTCCTTTAGGATGGACTGGTTTAATCTCCTTGCAGTGCAAGGGACTCTCAAGAGTGTTCTCAAACACCACAATTCAAAAGCATCAATTCTTCGGCGCTCAGCTTTCTTTACAGTCCAACTCTCACATCCATACATGACTATTGGAAAAACCATGGCTTTGACTAGATGGACCTTTGTTGGTAAAGTAATGTCTCTGCTTTTTAATATGCTGTCTAGTTTGGTCATAGCTTTTCTTCCGAGGAGTAAGTGTCCTTTTGGAGCCTCAAAAAATAAATATCTGTCACTGTTTCCATTGTTTCCCCATCTATTTGCCATGAAGTGATGGGACGGCCATGATCTTAGTTTTCTGAATGTTGAGTTTTAAACCAACTTTTTCACTATCCTCTTTCACTTTCATCAAGAGGCTCTTTAGTTCTTCTTTTTCTGCCATAGGGTGGTGTCATCTGCAAATCTGAAGTTAGTGATTTCATGTTCTGGACAGGCTTACATATATTTGTTTGTTTGTTTTTTTACTTTTTTGAGTTAGCATTGCTTTGCTTTGAACACAGCTATGATTTGACCCTCCTTTAAGAGATATGGTTCTATTGTACAAATCACTGTCTTTGCCAGCTTTTTGCATCTTGCGCACAACTTTAACTTAGAATTGGGGCCGAGCATGTGCTCAGACTGTGCTCATAGTGTTTTGTGATCCAAACTCCTTGATTAGGTATTTTAGACCTCTAGTCCATAAAAATTGTTCATATATATGTATAACTGAATAAAACTTTGAAAATTCTCTTTTCTTCCTAAATTTTCATATACTATAGCAGTAGGTTTTTTTTCTAGATGTTCATCTTTAAGTAAAACTTATTCCAAAGAATTTATATTCTGTTGGGTGGATTTGTGAGTGGGGGACAAGGACTTTTATAATTGTAAATTGAATCAGTTTAATGCATATGTTCTTTTTTATGGGTTAAATTAACTGGCATTCTTAACTTAGAGCAAATTTCTAAAAGATCTGTACCGTAATAAACAAGCCAATTTACTGTGATTTTTAATGAAGAAGAAAGAGGAAAAATATGAAGTTTTAGTATTGTATATTTCACCTTAGGTAAAGTTTAACTTTTCCTTAGAAGTAATATTTTCTCTTTTTAGAAGATTTTAACTTGAAGGTAGGTAGATGTTAAAAATTAGCTATAAATATCTATTAACCAAATATAATAATGACCTACATTTTTGCTTGATTTCATTTCAGGCTTTTTAAAAAAAACAGCATAAAACAATATCAGCAACATTATCAGTTATTTAGTATGTGCTACACCTATAATTTGTTTCCAATCTCTACTTGTTAACCATAGTTACTAAGTCCTATACTAATATTGTAGTTATAGATTTATAATCTTATTTGCATTAAACACTCCATATTATTTTAAATTATATCTTACATATTTATACTTAAATATCTATATTTGTATGCGTATATCCTAAAATAGTTGTAAATTATAATGTAACTCTAAAGTATGTATCAGAGTTCTTTTTCTCTTAAGACTATAAATACTTACCAAATAACTTCAGGCATTTTAAACAAACATCCTAAAGGAGAACTAAGATTCTATTAGACTTTTAAGGTATTTTTAAGTGTTTTCTGTTGTAACTAGTATTACAAAAAAAAAGTCTTCTCAAAATTTGACTTCAATATTTTAGGGAAGTTTTCTTCAAGTAAATTTCTGAGTCAAAAGAGGTAAACACTCTTAGGGCTCCAAAATACAGATGGCAAATTATTTTTTCCAAAAAATGAACAATTTGCTCTGTAACAGAGAGTGATTGAATCTAAGTTGTACTGTAATCAATCCACTATTATTTATTTAAAAATCTATAGTAAAGCAAATATGTATTTTCTTTCATTAATTTGCATACCTTTGATTACTAGTATGTATAAATTTGTTCTATATATAAAACATCTACTGTCCTCAGTATAAATATTAAAGATTCATATTATCTGTACATTATTCATTTAAATGTTTTAATATTTTATTTATTGATTTAATGAGATTTTTATATACAAAAGCCATTTGTGGAACTGTCCCTTCAAATGCTTCAAGAGTGCCAGCTATTAAAAATGGGCTGTTGACTTTAGTGATAGGGTGCTGTCTAAAGTGATGTACAGGCATCATACAGTGAGTGTTTCTTCTGACACTGAGAGAAATTTTGCTCAGTCTCAGAAATAAAAATTATGGCACTTCTGAATGGTTGGTATATTATTAGCCATTGGATATAGATGTTGAGGCTGGCTTTGTTACTCTTATTTCTTTAAGAATTTAAGAATTGAACTCAGACTATCATTAGTTATTACATAGAATATTATGATATTTTTGCTTCTAATTACGTTTTTAGATTTATCACGTATTCCATTAATTTCAACCTTTTAACTCACTAATCATTACTTGGTGTAATAAAATACATATTTCTGTAAGCCATCAAGCCCTGTTTTTGAAAGAATGAAGGATACAAAAAAAGCTTTCAATTAGATAAAACAAACTAAAAAGTGCTTTGAATAGCTATTGCTAAAGCTTTTTCTCATTTTAATGTTTTAAAAAAGATATAAAGAGTCACATTTTATGTGATTAAACACAACATAGTTGAGTTTTCTTCCATGATACCTTTAATTCTTTTATAAGCTTAGATAGTACAACAAAGTAAAAAGACCTTAATGCTTAGCATTCATAGATGAAGAGATGAGAAAATGGGAAATGGACCTGAGATTTTTCCCACTGCTTTTTCACTTGTGACAACAGATTATGAGACTCTTGGGCTCTACTCTGTGTAAACGCACAGTGCCTTTGAAATTGTAAAATGGTAGTTATGAAAACTTTCACCACAAGTAATGGAAAACTCAACTAACATCAACCTAAATAGATTTTCTTTCTTCACTGAAAGTAAGTGTAGAGATAGATATTTGACATATTTGTAAAATTTCTTGGCTTTTCCCTTACGGCTGAAAAATGGCTGCCGTGATCCCAAGTATGATATCTATACTCCAGAAAGGAATAAACTAGACTGGTAGCGGCAGAGTTCCATTTGAATTTTATTTGTTTGCTCGTTTATTTTTGACTGTGCTGGGTCTTCATCGCTACATGAGGGTTTCCTCTGGTTGCAGCAAGGGGGACTACTCTCTCCTTGTGGTGTGTTGACCTCATTGTGGTGGCTTCTCTTCTCCTGGAGCATGGGCTCTAGGGCACGTGGGCTCTCAGTTTTGGTGGCACTTGGGCTTAGTTGCCCCATGATTATGAAATCTTCCCAGACCATGGAATGAACCTGTATTCCCTACATTAGCAGGTGGACTCTTAACCGCTAGACCACCAGGGAAGTTCCACTTGAATCTTGATGAACAAAATTCTATTACATGACTACTTTGAGCTAAGAGGCCAGTACCTGTCTGCTCTCATCTGACAGTGGAGATGAACAAGAGAAACAGGATGCCAGTGAGTGTTGTGAATGGTTATTGCTTAATAATTGTATATAAAGTCACTTTTCTAAATTTTAAGTTAATTGCTCCTTCTAAATCAGATTAGAAACTCATTTAGGGCTGGTTCTAATCCCTTCTTTTTCCCTACAAGAGTATCCAGCAAAATACATAGCATTCAGTTCAGTTCAGTTCAGTTGCTCAGTCATGTCCCACTCTTTGCGACCCCATGAATCACAGCACACCAGGCCTCCCTGTCCATCACCAACTCCCGGAGTCCACCCAAACCCATGTCCATTGAGGTGGCGATGCCATCCAGCCATCTCATCCTCTGTCGTCCCCTTCTCCTCCTGCTCCCAATCCTTCCCAGCATTAGGGTCTTTTCTAATGAGTCAACCCTTTGCATGAGGTGGCCAAAGTATTTTAGTTTCAGCTTCAACATTAGTCCTTCCAATGAACACCCAGGACTAATCTTTAGGATGGACTGGCTGGATCTTCTTGCAGTCCAAGGGACTCTCAAGAGTCTTCTTCAACACCACATTTCAAAAACATCAATTCTTCCGTGCTCAGCTTTCTTCACTGTCCAACTCTCACATCAATACATGGCTACTGGAAAAACCATAGCCTTGACTAGATGGACCTTCGTTGGCAAAGTAATGTCTCTGCTTTTAAATATGCTATCTAGGTTGGTCATAACTTTCCTTCCAAGGAGTAAGCGTCTTTTAATTTCATGGTTGCAATCATCATCTACAGTGATTTTGGAGCCAAAAAAAATAAAAATAAAAATAAAGTCTGACACTGTTTCCACTGTTTCCCCTATTTCCCCATCTATTTGCCATGAAGTGATGGGACCAGATGCCATGATCTTAGTTTTCTGAATGTTGAGCTTTAAGCCAGCTTTTTCACTCTCCTTCACTTTCATCAAGAGGCTTTTTAGTTCCTCTTCACTTTCTGCTATAAGGGTGTTGTCATCTGCATAACTGAGGTTATTGATGTTTCTCCCAGCAATCTTGATTCCAGCTTATGCTTCTTCCAGCCCAGCATTTCTCATGATATACTCTGCATTAATTTATTGATATTTAAATATTTGGATAAAAATAAGTGCATTATTGGGTTTTTGTTAAGTGTACACTCTTAATGGGACACACAAGCTAATTTTATAAAATCTATTTAATGTAGTAACCTTACCAATCTGAACTCTAATCACAAAAGTATTTCCCTAAGTACTTTACTCAATAGATGAGAGTGGAGATGTACCCAGGTCCCAAATCAATCTAAATGTTTTAGAATTGTGTCAGAAATTAGATTACTGGTTCTATTAGTTTCTGTTGCTGAGTAACACATTTTATAATTTAGTGACTTAAGACAACACACAAATTTATTATCTCACAGTTTCTGTGGACCAGTATTATGGGTAGATGCACCCTCTGCTTAGGATCCTCCCCTGTTGAGGATCTCACCAGGCTGAAATCAAAGTGTTGGCTAGGCTACAATCTCACCTGAGGTTCAGAGACCCTTTCTGAATTTACTGTTTTTTGATAGAAATCAGCTTCTTGTTATAAGACTAAAGCTCCAGATTCCTTACTTATTGTTGACCAGAAATGACACTTATTTCTTAGAGGTCATCCTCAGGACCTTGCCAAATGGTCATTTTCACCTGCAGTTCACAGTATGGCTGTTAGCTTCTTCAAGGCCAGAAGGATCATATCTCTGCTGTGTTGAACTACTTCAACTTCTAAAATCCTTCCACTCCTAATTTCTTTAAAGGGTTTGCCTGAGTAAATCAGGCTCCCTTATGATAATCTCCCCTTTCATTAATTTAAAGTCAGCTGATTAAAGGTTTAATTACTTTTGCAAAATTTTTCAACTTTTGCCATATAGCATAACCTGATCATAGCAGTGGTATTCTACCTTAAAGTATCCTATTCGCCTGGCTTACCCATGTGGGAGGGGCCTGGGTTATGCAGGACATTGACACTAGAGGGTGATAATCATAATTGTGGGGACCCTCTATAATTTTGCCTTACCACACTGGTCAAACTTCAGTATTGTATTTAATACTTTCAAGAACTAATTATGAATGATAGATTTAGAAAAAATAAAATAACAGGTCAAATATATCTGAGGATCTAGAGAAGCCTCTCAAGTAATGTAGGGGTTTCTTTAGACATGAAATGTTTTTAATGTAGTGTAGGATCACCTTTATTACAATCAGATTCAATTGTCAAGAGGTGTTAACCACTATACTCACACCACCAAATGACATGTAAAACTCAGTGTGGTCCTTCTCACCAAGAAATTGCTCAGCTAATGTTACCTGAAATTATTCTTTTTACTGATGGATTAAAATACATTTTCTTTTTGGCATCAGTGTGTCAGTTTAAAGGTTGGATGGCTAGTATTTTGTTAATTAAATAAGTATAAATTATGCTGTGTGGGTAAAATTGGATTTTGCAGAAAACTGCAAAATGATTTGACTTTTTGTCCTTCAAAGACTGTCAAGAGAAATTGAACTGATTGCAAAGTGGCTAGGATTGAAAAGGTTTTATGTTAAAAAAAAAAAAAAAGAGTTTATTCAGAGAATTCTTATGAATCATTCTTTTGTATCTTTTTTAGGGCGTTGTATGATTGTTGCAATCACATTTATTCTCAGGAATCTCCTTTGCTCTTATGAACTTTCATTATCTGACACTCATTTCATCAGTTAAAATGAGACAGAAGCAGAAAATTGTGATAGCATTTGGGAAAAAGATATCTAACTGGTGATTTGATGATACCTATGTTTCTTAAAAGCATTTATACAGAAAGAAAAAGAAACAAGTTACGATTTATAGTGGAGAAAGTCATAACCTTGGAGTTCATCCTAACTGTACCCTAACTAACCCTGAGAATTTAGACAAAACTGACCTTTGAGAAAATTCAAGAAAAAATTATCTCTAATCTCCATTACATTATTAGTATCTTGGTAATACCATGTGATATCTATTAGAGGATCAATTCTAAATTTCATTAAATAAATAAATAAAAACATTTTTGTTCTTTATGTTGATTTTCACATGCATGAGATTTTTATATTGTTTTTACATGTACAAATGTGATAAAGCTATGTTTCCATTCTTTAATTTGGTGAGTAAAAGAGCTGATTTTTTGCTTCATATCTTTGTTGTTTTAGTTGCTAGCTTGTGTCCGACTCTTTTGCAATCCCATGGACTGTACCCTGCCAGGCTCCTTTGTCCATGGGGTTTCTCAGGCAAGAATACCGAAGTGGGTTGCAAGTTTCTCCTCCAGGGAATCTTTCTGACCCAGGGATCAAACCTTCATCTCCTGCATTGATAGGTGGCTTCTTTACCACTGAGCCACCAGGGAAGCTCCACCCCATATCATTATGAGTACTTTAAAACATAGTGAGTAAAACCAATGCACAGGGTTACAAAATAATGGAAATTTATTTAACTTTCTCTTATCTGTAAATGTTTACCTGATTAATCCTTTACTGTGTCCACTGAAAGACCTATAAAAGGGAGGGCTAAGTAATTGTAATTGAGTGTAGTATATGCAAGGTATCTTACCTTTATAGAAGGTTATCTATTTCTGGGATGTAACAACTCTTGGCTTTTATTTAAATTATGAAACCAAATTAAAGTTGCTTTTTATTTATTGATGTGAAAATTCCATAAAAATCTTTTGCTTTCTACAACTAAAACTTTTTAATTTTATATTTAACTTTAATTTTATTTTTGTTTTAGGTTTCAGTGATTATACTATTCCAAATTTGAAAAAAAAACTTATTAATATATTTACTTCTGGGGTTCTATATAGAATATATACTCTACTAGTTTTCTCATCTTACAGAGAGAGAGATTTCTGATCACTGATCACTGGGATTTCAGTTAGATATACAGATATTCAGAGGAAGTCCAATTTAAGTTTTTTTTTTCTTAATTTCTTTGCTACTTTGATTTATGGAACAAGTAGGATGCACGTGGAGAGTGTAGAGGTAGGAATATTCTTAAGCTTCACAAATGAAAACTTTCAAAGTTGCTTTCTTTGACTTCCCTGTGGTATACTTCTTTTCTTCAATTATTATTTTTTCTGACACTTTAATGTTCTTTGCCAAATCCTTTGTAAACCCATGGTGATATTTATCAGATGACTTGAGTAAGAAACCTTTATTCTATTCCTACTTCAGCCTCCGACTCTTTCAATGACCCTGAAAAATTAGTATTCCTCCTACTATCTCTCAAGGTAAAAAACCAAAACAACAACAAAAATATAAGAGGGATATTCTGAAGCTTAATTATAATTATGATTCATAATAAGATCCACTGAGATATTTTAAGAAAAGTTATTATACACAGGCACAATATTATTATAAAATTCTCTTGAGTTTTAGACTATTATTTACAGATTTCAGCAGAATTATATTTTAGTTGTGCCTGTAGGGTCTCTGATGTTTTCCCATCAACTGAAACTTTTATTCTCCATAATAAATGTTTCTAAGCCATGGTTTCCTTGAAGAAAAAAAATGCGCTAACTCAAAATTGTTAAGTTGCATATATGAATTTTAAATTACCTTCCCTTTACCATTATGTTGGGATGAGTTTAAAGTTATTAAGCTAACACATCTTAGATAGGTATAAGATGTAAGACAGAGTAAGACTACTTAAATTGCTTCATTTAAACCATCAAATACTTATATTCTCATGGGGTGTTAAAGAGACTTGTTGAAGGCAACTTAGCTGTATTTTTTACATATTTCTTTGTATGTAGCTTGGATTACAGAGTATAGTGTAGTGTCTAAGCATCTGGATTCTAGTGTAAGATTGTCTGTGGACAGATCTTTGCTCTATCATGTATAAGCTGTGTGACTTCGACCAACTTATAAAATAGTCCATACCTCAATGCCCCCATTTATAAAATGGAGATAATAATAGAATGGGCTGTTAGATAAATGAAATAGTGCTAATGTTTGGCACATATAAGTGATCAACAAGTACTAGCCTTTCCTACATAGCTGGTCTTGGCTCTATTTCTTTATGTCAGTACCTGTTAACTGTATGGAACAAGTACCCTATAGTGCCTTCCCAGGAAAGACTGCTCCCCCCATTTCATCTGCCTGTCTCTTGTTAGTAAAAAAAAGCTGTAGTCTTCCATGCCTTCCCTGATCAAGACTTAATGACTGAAAGGATGTGAACATGTGGTGACAAAACCGACAGTTGGGCCAGGAGAACTGGTATCAATTTAAACAATAAATCAGCAATATGGCAGTCACAGGATCTTTAGTTCCTCCCTGAAGTACATAGATAAGAGTATATTATGCATATTCCTGTAATTGTATTACAATTACTAAAGCCTCCACCAAATGGTAACCATGAGCATGTAGCCTGCTGACCTGTTGCAGCCTGAGGATCAGCAGTTTTAACCTCTATGACACCACCTTGTTACCTCACCATCAAACAGAAAATTGTGCACTAACTGTTCACACCTGGATAAATTCCTTCCTTCACCTTGCCTTTAAAAATGCTCCTTGAAACGACTCAGAAAGGTTTTTTTTTTTTTTTTTTCTGAGCATTATCTTCCCTGGACTCTTTGTCTTGCCCCTGAAATAAGTGCTGCACATTCCTTCACCATAGCTCAATGTCAGTAGATTGGCTTTATTGCATATGAGCTAGTAGACCCAAGTTTGGTTTGGTAACAATTTTATTAAAATTAGAGAGCTGTTTATTTTCATTCCTGATTTCTTCTATATTTACAACAATGTGCATTGTTGACTGTCATAATTTTTGCTTTGTTCCTGCTTAAGCTTCTTTCATGGAGTCTTCATTCATTATATGATCTCAGTTTTTATATTTATGGATTTAAGTTATACTATTAAATCTAAAACCATCATTTAGACATTTATTAACAATAGAAAAATAAGAAAAATTTATATTCATTGGGCATATGTCAAGTAGAAGGAATATTTCCAAGTACTTTACATTCATTATTTTGTTTAATTTTCAAGATAGCAATGTTTGTTACTGTTGTTGTTCAGTCGCTGTCATGTCCGACTCTTTGCGACCCCATGAACTGCAACATGCCAGACTTCCCTGTCCTTCGTTATCTCCCTGAGTTTTCTCACACGCATGTCCATTGAGTCAATGCTGCCATCCAGTGATATCATTCTCTGTTGTCCCCTTCCCCTCATGCCTTCAGTCTTGCCCAGCATCAGGATGTTTTCCAGTGAGTTCACTCTTCGCATCAGGCGGCCAAAGTACTGGAATTTCAGCTTCAGCATCAGTTGTTCCAATGAATATTCAGGGCTGATTTCCTTTAGGATTGACTGGTTTGATCTCCTGGCTGTCCAAAGGATTCTCAAGAGTCTTCTCTAGCACCACAGTTTGAAAGAATTAATTCTTCGGCATTCAGTCTTTACCGTCCAACTCTCACATCCGTACATGACCAGTGGAAAAACCATAGCTTTGACTATGCAGAACTTTGTCAGTAAAATTATGTGCTTTGAATATGCTGTCTAAGTTTGTCATAGCTTTTCTTCTAAGAAGCAAGCATCTTTTAATTTCATCGTTACAGTCACCATCTACAGTGATTATGGAGCCCAAGAAAATAAGATCTGTCACTGCTTCCACATTTCCCCCATCTATTTACCGTGAAGTGATGAGACCAAATGCCATGAACTTTGTTTTTTGAATGTTGAGTTTTAAGCCAGCTTTTTCACTCTCCTCTTTTACCCTCATCAAGAAGCTTTTTAGTTCCTCTTCACTTTCTGCCATTAGAGTGGCATCATCTGCATATCTGAGGTTGTTCATATTTCTCCCGGCAATCTTCACTCCAGCTTGTGCTTAATCCAGCCTGGCATTTTGCATGATGTTCTCTGGATATAAGTTAAATAAGCAAGGTGACAATATACAGCCTTGATGTGCTCCTTTCCCAGTTTGGAGCCAGTCCATTATTCCATGTCTGATTCTAGCTGTTGCTTCTTTTCCTGCATACAGATTTCTCAGGAGACAGGTTAGGTGGTCTGGTAATCCCATCTCTTGAAGAATTTTCCACAGGTTGTTTTGATCCACACAGTCAAAAGCTTTAGCATAGTCAATGAAGCAGAAGTAGATTTTTTTTTTTGGCATTCTGTTGCTTTTTCTATGATCCAACAAATGTTTGATCTCTGGTTCCTCTGCCTTTTCAAAATCCAGCTTGTACATCTGAAAGTTCTTGGTTCCTGTATTATTATTATCATTAACCCCATTTGTAAATAAAAACCAACTAAAATTAATAGAAATTGGCCAGACTACTTAAATCTATGGATAGAGCTAGAGTTTCATCTTGTATTATCTGTTGATAAGGCCCATAGTAGAACCTCTAAATTCTATTTTCTTTTATTTCACTCAAATTTCTATTATTTCAGGATGTACAAACTCACTTAAAAAAAAAAAATCCCAATCTGAGCTCTTTCTAACATTTATATTCCTTTTCTAATGAATTAATTAATTTTATTTTTGGTTGTGCTGCATGTTCATTGCTGCACATGGGTTTCTCTAGTTGCAGTGAGTGGGGGCTACTCTTGGTTGTGTTGTACAGGCTTTCATTGTGGTAGTTTCCCCTATTGTGGAACACAGGCTCAGGCATGCAGGCTTTAGTAGTTGCAGAACAGGGGCCCATTAGTTGTGGCTCACAGGCCCTAGAGTATGTGGGCTCCAATAATTATGGCACATGACCTTTAGTTGTCCACGGTGTGTGGAATTTTCCCAAGTTGGAGATTGAACCCATATCCCCTGCATTAGCAGGTGGATTCCCATCCACTCTACCAGCAGGGATGTCCCCTAACATATATATTTCTTATATTCCCATGATCAGTCCTACTTGGAATTCATGATTCTTTCTTATAACTTACTTCTTTCCCTCACATTTGGTACTAATTTTGTTCTCCCTTGGCAATATTTTCAGTTTAAAAATAAGTTTCTGTGAGTTACCCACCAGTCTGCATTCCTGTGTAATTTTCTCTGCCACTACGCTGGCCTACACTTTCCTTTAAATGTCTGGATTACTGACTTAACTCCATAATTATTCTCTCCTAACTTCCACTTCCCCAGATTACACTCCAATTTGCCATTTTCGAGCTGTGTGACCCTAACAGATTAATTTATCTTCCAGTGTATCAATTTTAAAATATGGATAATATATCTACCTAATAAGGTTGCTCTAGGTTTCAAAACATAACATTAATGGATTTCCAAAATTTGGCCCAACTGCATCTGAACTATTTTAGTTCCCCAAGCAATCTTTATTAGAAAGGCTAGTTGGGTTTTCCTTTGTCTTCTGAATCTTTATATCCAACTCCTTGCAGTTCACTTAACCTAAGATGTCTCTTTCTTCCCCTCCTGATATCTAGTTTCTATGTGTGCATCAAGTTCCAGCTCAGGCCCCACTGTCTCATGGTCAGTAAGTTTTGGGATCACTTTATTTTAACACTTACAGAGGTATGAGACTGATGAGTGTCCCTTGGTTCACGCTTTCTCAGTTATATTGCATCTTGCCTTTTATGCCTCACAATACCCACTTTAATGCTTCATATTCAGGGGGTTGGAGGAGGGCATGGCAACCTAACCAGTCTTCTTGCCTGGAGAATCCATGGGGACAGTGGAGCCTAGTGGGCTGAGGTCCATGGGGTCACAAAGAGTTGGACGTGACTGAGCAACTAAGCATGCACATAACAGGGGTTAGTAAGCATTTAGTTACCATTTGTTGAATTATTTTGATTCTTAGATCAATTTCCTTGTTACCCAGTTTATTCCCAGGGTTTCATGCTGAAACCCAATGGAAAATGTCATTTTTTTCCCACAGCTGCCATTCCTCACGTTTCTTATTGTGTTGTCATCATGAAGTATAAATCTTACCTCCAGCTACAAGAACAGTTTGATTTTTAAAGACTAATTAGAATTATTCCAATGTTATTACCCAGTGGTGGGCTCAGAAATGAATAAGTGTATCAGGCTGAAGTTCGTCAGTGCATGGCAGTCATCAGGTTTCCATAGGAGCAAACCCAGGTCTTTTCTGTATCCTTTAGTGGGTTTCAAACTTGGCGTGCATCAGAATCATCTAGCAGACTTGTTAAAATACAGATTTCTGAATCTCATCCCTAGAATTTCTGGGGTCACAGATGAGGCCTAAGAATTCTCATTACTCTGGTAATTGGAAGATTACACTCCGAGGATCACTGGTTTGGGGCTTTGCTATTCAAAGTGCGATCCACATACCAACAGCTTTGACCTCACCTGGGAGCTTGTTTGAAATTCAGGATTTTGAACCTGAAGACCTACTGAATCTGTATTTTCAATTTAGCAATTTAGCAAAAACCTGCCCACGTGATCCAAATGCATGTTAAATTTCAGAAGTACTAGTTTAGGGGGAGACACTTATTATCCTTCTGGCTATCCAAGAAGCAGATAACAGATTGCTATTGTTAGTCATCTTATGATCATAAGTGGAGCATGCTTTTAAACAAAGCTGATGATAGAAAAGGCAGAGTGAAGCTATGGAAAATGCTGGGTCTTTCGTTGAAATTGTTAATCTGGGTTCACCTTTGTGCTACATAATAATTTTATTTTATTTTTTGTCCTTGAACAAAAAATTCCCCTTATTGTTAAGGGCATTTAAGTTGAAATTTATATTTCTTACATATTAACTATACAAGTCTCTGGCATGAAAAGTATTAATATATACTGCCTTGGGTTAGTAAGACATTGCTGTCATATTATCTAAAAGCTTATGAATTTATTTTCCAATAAACTGGTATGTCAAAAGCACCAGTATTACTGGTGACAGTAATTTGTGTTATTTTTAAAAAGTTAAAACTATTAGTAGAATAAGGAAGAAAAACGCACAAGGAAAGATAATTTTCTTAGGCAGTTGAACAAATGTTGAAGGAAACAGGAAAGGAGAGGATTAAAGACAAAAATATTGCTGGAGGTGAATATAGCTAATCTCAGACTATAAGCACAATTAATTGCACATTTCACCTGAGAGAAAGAAAAATAATAATAACAACTTCCATAACTACTTTTGAGTATTATCACATGCCAGACATTGTATTGTTTCTATACTTTACATAATTTAATACTGATTTATGACAGACAATATTGAAAACAGATGTACGTAATATGTATAATTTTTTTTTTTTCCCCAGTCACTCAGTCGTGTCTGGCTACTTGTGACCCCATGGAATATACAGTCCATGGAATTCTCTAGGCCAGAATACTGAAGAGGGTAGCCTTTCCCTTCTCCAGGGGATCTTCCCAACCCAGGGATTGAACCCAGGTCTCCCACATTGCAGGCAGATTTTTTACCAGCTGAGCCACAAGGGAAGCTCAAGAATACTGGAGTGGGTAGCCTATCCTTTCTCCAGTGGATATTCCCGACCCAGGAATTGAACTGGTGTCTCCTGCATTGAAGGCGGACTCTTTACCAACCGAGCTATAGGGAAGCCAATATGTATAATACTCCTATTTTGTTTATTAGGAATCAGAAGTTATGAAAAATTTAGTAACTTAAGTCAAACAACTAGTAAAGTATAGGACTGTACATCAGACATAAGTCTTCATCCCATAGAATTGGTTATTTTCCATAAAGTAAGAATAAAGCTGAAGAGTTGGAGTAGTGTAACTGTCTTCCTGGGAAATTTTCTCTTAGGAAAGTGATAAAGGCAGTATAAATTAGTTTTATGTACTTTCAGTTTTAAGGCATATTGATTATAAACCAATTTTTCCATATTTTAAAGTGTATAAAGTATTAAAACTAGTATAGGTATCTAATAACTGTTAGTTTTCTCACATAAACAAGATCACCCCTATCCAATAAATCTCTGGATGGTCACACCAACAATTAAAAACTAAATAATAATGTTTAATTAATGTATTATTTACATATAAAATGTGATCTGTTTTTTTAAATGTTAAAATATTCAGTAACAAATTTGGACTAAATTAACAAATTAAAATAGTTACCCTCTAATTGACTTATGAAAAGCTATGGTAAAACTGAGAATATTTTAACTATTTATGAACTTTTGTGTGTGTTCAATTACTGCTGGCATTAAGGCAAGAGCAAAACAAATATTGTTGTTCTTCAGCTGGAATATTAAAAAAGAAATTAAGGCCATTCCTTGGAAAGAAAAACCATCATCCTCTAGAAAGTCTTTGTGGTGATTATACCTCTTGGGGAAAATCTTTCTCTACTTGATCTACAGTAACTCTTACATTATTTGCAGAGATGATTTTATGTAAGTATTATTTCATAACCACCAATTTTACATATCACCCTCTTAAGTGAGAAAATATAACCGTAGGGAGAAAAGGAACTATATAAGAAATATTTCTTTGATCTGTAATTAGCAGCATATCCTTCATGATAATTTAAGAACAAGGAATACAGCTATAGGCATTAAATCTGTTTCATGTACATATAAGATATTAATGAACTCTTCTAAAATCTAGGGGCTTTTTCTGTTAAAATGACTACAAAATGGATATTCTTTGCAGAACATTTCAATCTTATGTCAGAAAATATCTAAAACAGTAAACAAAATTGTAAATGATTTGACAAGAATATTATTTACATGCAAAGTGTTTCTATTACTTTGGAAAGTAATATTACAAATATTGGTTATATATTATACAATAATCAGTGATGAATCCAGCCTTTCAAACACTAAAATAAATGCATGGCAATACTTTATACTAATGAATTTTACTACTTTTTAAAATTTTTATGTTAATTTTGAAATAATTTCAAAATTACAGAAGATGAATACAAATGATTCCTATATGAAAATCCATTAATTCACCAGTTAACATTTCTAGAGAGGATCTTGTGTTTAGTCAGACTTTGTAGTTGGAGATGCTATTTCACTTCTCTGAGTTTTAGTTTGCAGCTCTGTACTAGTAGGGAAATTATCTAACTTATCTGAACTTTAATCATAAAGGTATTGTGAGAATTAAATGAGACATTATATTAAAAGCACCTTGCTTCAAAAGTATCTTGCACAGTGTTGGTGATTTAAAAAATGTAGCTTAAAAGAAGACAAATAGTATATGTTTAAATAATAGTTACAGATTTCAGACTTTAACTTAAATGTATTGAAAGGCAAACCACTTCTTTTATCCTTTTCAGGATGCATTTCATTGGGCCAGGAACAAAAAGGTCAATGTCATTTTGAGAATAAAGCATTTTATATAAAGAAAATCTATTTCATTGAATGATACAGTATTTATAACGCATGTTTTAGTTATATATCTCACAATGGAAATCAATAAGGCTGTATAGCTAGTAAGAAAAGAGTCAAGGTTTCAAGGTAGACTTTTATATTATGGAAAAAAATTCTCTATTGACATATATGAAAAACATTAGTTTTAGATAACAAGAAATTGCTTCATAATGTGCCAGTAAGTAAAAAAATTACCTTATGTTTATGTTTAAATCAACAATTATCTTAGAAAACTGATGTACTCAATAAATAACCATTTTATTGATGAGAGATAAATCCCAAGAGAATGCTTTGCCCCTGAAGTTTTTCTCCTTTTATCCCCATTGCTCCTGTCCAATATGGATGCAAAAAAAAAAAAAAAAATTAAGATCACTAAGACAAAGAGCACTGCTCACAACCCAGTTCTACAAAGGCTAAGATGTAACCCACTGCAGTGCTCAAGTATTTGCATCTTCCCGTAAAAAGGGCTTCCCTGGTGGCTCAGATAGTAAAGAGTCTGCCTGCAGTGCCAGAGATCCAGGTTCAGTCCTTGGGTTGGGAAGATCCCCTAGAGGAGGGCTTGGCAATCCACTCCAATATTCTTGCCTGGAAAATTCTATGGACAGAGGAGCCTGGCAGGCTACAGTCCATGTGGTCGGAAAGAGTTGGACATGACTGAGTCATTTTACTTTCTTTCTTTTCATACATAAAAAAGCTTTAAAATTTTTGAGGTATCATTTGTGATTAGCAGCAATCTTACCAAGATACATGATTAGCTGCAAGTATTTTCTAGCTGAAAGTCACATATAAACTGGCTTTCCCCCTACTTCTTCCGAGCAGTCACTCAGAGTTGACTGAGTGACTGTCTTCTGGGCTCTAGTCCTGTGCTGAGTATTAAATCCTGAATACAACTTAAACTCACAATTCTCATTTTGAATGTTTTTCTTTCAAGTTGACATCAGCATTTGCCCAACCACAGGTAGAACCAATGGCATGTACTTCTTGAGGCACACGACAGCCTGTCCAAGCCAGCTTGTCATTCCCTTCTTTGAAAACTTATTGTAATATTATGATTTATAGTAAGAAATAGACACTTGGCCTTTGATCCTTCCTGTGATAGGAGCAATGAAGGTGTCTTGTTATATTAATGAGCTGATTTTGGAAAGTCTTTAGGCAGCCAAAGGATGAGGGCAGTTGGTAGGGGAAACAACCAACCCCATAATTAAAGAGTTGGAATATTTAGAAACAACCAAAGTTATCTTCTCTTACCTTTAGTGCTCTTAACCTCAGGAGAGAGAAGAATTGGAGGTTGAATTGATTGCTTAGAGCCAATGATTTAATCAGTTTTACCTATGTGATAAAGCCTCCATAAAACTGCAAAAAGGACTGTGGAGAGCTTCCAGGTTGGTGAAAAAGTGCCTGGAGAGGGCATGGAAGCTTTTCTCCCTTTCCTGTCTACCTTGCTCTTTGCATCTCTTCCATCTGGCTGTTCCTGAATTATATCCTTTTATAATAAGCCAGAAATCTAGTTAGTAAACTTGCTCTGAGTTCTGTGAGCAGCTCTAGTGAATTAATTGAGCCTGAGGAGGAAGCCATGGAAATATTTGATTTTTAGCCAATTGGTCAGAAGTACAGGCAACAGCTTGGACTTGGGAGCAGGGTAGGGGCAGTCTTGTGGGACTGAGCCCTTCAGTGGAATCTGATGCTCTCTCTAGTTAGATGGGGTCAGAATTGAGTTGAATTTTTGACACTATGCTGGTGCCAGAGAATTGCTTGGTGTTGTGTGGGAAGTTGGTAGGGGAATTAGATCCAGGAACTCAAAAGAATTCCAAAGAGTTGGTTTGGTCTTGGATCAGAGATTGTCTCAATTTATGATTTTTTTTTTTAACTTTTGATGTTTAATACTTTTTCTCCCCAGTGACATCATTACTTTTTATGGAAATTGCCTTGTGCATCCATGTGAAAAGGTAAAGAATCTTTCTGTAATGCAGGAGACACATCCCCTGGAGAAGGAAATGGCAACTCACTCCAGTATTCTTGCCTGGAAAATTTCATGGACAGAGGAACCTGGTGGGCTATATAGTCCATGGGGTAGCAAAGAGTCTGATATGACTGAACACACACACACACACACACACACGCACACACACATGCAAATCTTACTCTCATCACCTAACTGGGGTGTAAAACAACCTCTTTTTGTCTACTTGTCTGATACTGAGTTAAACTGTGGCTCAATCTGACTTTATACTTTTAATGATTTGCCACTTCCAATTATTTTGAGATGGGCCTTTACTCATTCCTTATAGTGCAAGGAGTAAAAATGGGAGCAGAGGGCCTCAAGGTTCTTCTCCCCCTCTGGAGGAGATTCTTCACATGTGTTTTTCCTGCTAGTATTACTTCCACAGTACATTTCCCCTCAGTTGGAACACCGCTTCTGGCCATACTGTTCCTGCCCATACATTATTACCTTCTCCTCCTGCTCAACTTGAAGCTCAAATTGTGGCACCTGTCATTTGTGGCCCTCCTTTTACCTCCACCTGCACCTCTTTCCTAAAGCCTTTAAGTGCTTCCTTCCAAAATTGCCTTCTTTTATTTTTAGATACTACCACGACTAAACTATTTTTTTAAATTCATTGAGCTTTGAATATGCAGATATATTCATACTTTAGAAAGTTTTTTGCTATTTCTATCATTTTTCTCATAAGAATATCTAATGGCCTTAAGGCTTCAGCAAAGCATGTTATCAATAAAATGTGTAGATAAATCACAAACTGGGAGAAAATATTTATAAACATATATCTGGTGAGGGACTCGTACCCAGGATATATTAAAAAAAAACTCTACAAATCAATAATAATTATAATACAAACAGTCATATAAAAAGAAACAATACTTTTCTGGGGATGTTTCGAGAGAACAGCATCGAAACATGTATATTATCTAGGGTGAAACAGATCACCAGCCCAGGTTGGATGCGTGAGACAAGTGCTCGGGCCTGGTGCACTGGGAAGACCCAGACGGAGTGGGTAGAGAGGGAGGTGGGAGGGGGGATCGAGATGGGGAATACATGTAAATCCATGGCTGATTCATGTCAATGTATGACAAAAACCACTACAATATTGTAAAGTAATTAGCCTCCAACTAATAAAAATAAATGAAAAAAAAAGAATATATATTTGGTAAATACAATGCAAATATTTCATGACAAAAAAAAAAGAAACAATACTTGAGTAGACCCTTCTAAAAATATTGTTTTTTGCTGCTCAAAAATTGCATGAAAAAACTCTTAACAGGAAAATGCAAATAAAAAGTACAATGAGGTATTGCTAACTGTTCATTTGGTAACTAAAGTTGGAAATAACTGACAACACAAAATGTTGGCAAGGATGTGGAGCAAAAGTAATTTTCATATATTGCTGGTGGGAGTGTAAAACAATCAAGTCTTCTAGAAAACATTTTGTCAATTTTTTGCAAAAAAAATTGTACAGCTACTGTATGACCTATTTATTCCACTCCTTGGTATTTGCCCAAGAGTAATGAAGACATGTCATAGAAAAATTGTGCATGACTAATTATTAGCTTTATTTGTAATAGCTCAGTGTTGGAAGTAACCCAAATAACCATCAACAATTAAATAGATAAATTCTGGTATGTGAATTTCAATAGAATAACATGTAGCAGTACAAATTAATGAACCAGAGACATATGATAAAATAGATGAATTTTTAAAACATGTTGAATAAAGAAGTGATTCCATTTATATATAATTAGTATAGGCAGAATTAATCTGTGGTAGCAGAAACCACGTTAGTGGTTGCCTCCAGGAGCAGAGCTTTATTGGAGACTAAAGTGAAATGTCTGGATTGATAGAAATGTTCTATTTATTGATTGGGGAATTGATTACATGAGTATAGACATTTGTGAAACTCATGCCATTCTTTTCTTAAGATATGTACATCTTATAATATTTAAGTTAACTTAAATAAAGAAAATTGTTGTTCATTTGCTCAGTTCTGTCTGACAGTTTGCGACCCCATGGACTGCAGCACGCCAGGCTTCCATGTCCTTCACTATCTCCCAGAGCTTGCTTAAACTCATGTCCACCGAGTCAGTGATACCAACCAACCATCCTGTCCTCTGTCATCCCCTTCTCCTCCTGCCTTCAATCTTTCCCAGAATCAGGGTCTTTTCTAATGAGTCAGCTCTTCACATCAGGTGGCCAAAGTGTTAGAGCTTCAGCTTCAGCATCAGTCCTTCCAATGAATATTCTTTGTTTAATATGTGAATAGATTTTCCCATAACTGTAGTTCTTAAGGTTAGATGTACATATTAAAATTAGCTTGAGATTCTTAGAAAAATAATTTGGGATACTTCACTGATCAAATGGCATATCTCATGCTATGGATATCTATGCAAATTTTAAAGAAAAGTGATTTTACAAAGATTTTATCAATTAGATTTCCCTGGCTTTCTCTTTCCTTGCTGTTCTCCAATGTAACACTTTCTGATGTAGAACTGGACCAGCTAGAGAAAACATGAAAAGTATGGATAAGTCAAATAAAGTTTGCCTTAAAATCTCTACCCTTACCTTGTAAGATCCCTTTATATATTTTCCTGGTGAGCTCTTAGAATATACACATACTTACATACCAGGGGAAAAAAAAGAGAGATGTTATTTAGCTATCTTTACTTGTTCTCTGCATTGCTTTTATTCACTGAAAATACTGGGCCTCTTAAATTTTTTGCATTAGCTTTACCATTTGGCTTGTTCTTCATTAATTAAATACATAAATTTTAACACGTGGTTGTTCTGTATCTATTTGCATGAATTGTGTTTTTGATTTTTTAAAATTGTACTTTGACAGCAGGAAAAGATGAGATTATCAGCAGGCAGGAGAATGGGATACTTGGGAACTTTTCATTCAAAGGTTATAAAAAAGGGATCTTTATCCTTTGAAAAAAAAGATGTATTAAGACAATGCTAATAGAGGCAAAGTATTCAGTGCCTTGTTTAGAAGAACTAGGCAGTTTGGAGTCAGAAAGGCTCAGACATTAGAGAATGATCAATTTTCTAGGAAGGCTACATTTCCTAATCTGGTGAAGCTCTGTGCAAGCTATTCTGTTTATAGCAAACTTATGTTATTTTCAGTTACCTAAACCAAATAATTCTCCTTACTCTTTAAGATAGTTTTAGTTCCATTTTCTGTTTTTCATAAACAAATCAATCCAGCTCTTAAAAAACCATGTTCAATGTGCAATATAAACTATGGAAACAGGTGCTTTCTGGAGAAGCGCCATCATTTCCAGATATAGATTCTACTATGATGACAGCTTCTGAACTGTGGTGTTGAAGAAGACTCTTGACCGCCCCTTGGACTGCAAGGAGATCCAACCAGTCCATCCTAAAGGAGATCAGTCCTGGGTGTTCATTGGAAGGACTGATGTTGAAGCTGAAACTCCAATATTTTGGCCACCTGGTGCGAAGAGCTGACTCATTTGAAAAGACCCTGATGCTGGGAAAGATTGAGGGCAGGAGGAGAAGGGGACAACAGAGGATGAGATGGTTGGATGGCATCACCGACTCAATGGACATGGGTTTGGGTGAACTCTGGGAGTTGGTGATGGACAGGGGGGCCTGGCGTGCTGTGGTTCATGGGGTCACAGAGAGTCGGACACGACTGAGTGACTGAACTGAACTGAACCGAATGATGACAGGTATAACTTCCATGAGGAGATCTTGTCCAATTCCTCTATAGCTAGATAATTCATATATTTTGTTTTATATAAAACTTTGTAAGATTTCATGTGGTTTTAAATGCTTAATTGTATTATCTTTGTTAATATGGTCTAATTACTGTGTCAAGTGTAAAAAAAAATTATTGTTTTTAAAAACATTTCCATTATCTTTAGGTTTGTTAATGTAGGTAACCTGTTCATTGCAGTAACATTAGAAGTGGGCACTATAATACATCAGATACTATAAATATTTACTACAGTACTTCAAATACTTTGAAAGCGGCTATAATATTGTGTAAGAGAAAATTATATAACGAAGAGAGAAGAATTAAAATATGATTTTGCTCAAATAACCACAAATAGCTAAAAAACATAAAAGTCCAGTTTAATACTAAAGCAATTTAACATTGTAAGCAAATGAATGGTTTAGAGGAACATTAAGATTCAAGTTATTTTGTTCATAGGCAGTTGAAGGCAAGAGAGCTTTCTTTTATTGTTAGCTAATACTTATTCCGGACCTTTCGAAAATTTTTGTTTTATGTCAGAAACTAGAAGAAAGACTAAAACTGTACATAGGGCAAAGGGCATTGAGTCAGAAAAAAGTTTTTTTTTTTTTTTCAATAAAAGGATGATTGAATATGCAAATGATAGTCATTCCCAGCCTTGATTTCTAAAGTGCTCACTATCTCAGTCATAAAATAGAGGGGCTGTGACACTAAGGATCAAAGCTGTTTTCAATGGATTCTTAGTAAGATCACCTTACTGGAATTGTAAGGTGAAGAGACCATGACATACACAAGAGTTCAAGATTAGATTTCTGTGTTAAAATAAAATTAAATGGTCTTTTTATATTTTGCAATGGATTAGGATTTTAAGCCCTAACAGTTTTCCCTATTTTTAATGTTCACTTTTTAATAAAATGAATATACTTCAAAATTTTAAAAAAATTAAGATTTTATGTTTTTATTAATTCAAATAGAATTGTCACTTTTTCTCTACTAAATGTTAAATGTGTAATACTTCAAAATATGAGCTCAATAAAAGAAATGTATTTAGTAATAAACTAAAATTAGCAAGTGTGTTTACATAAAAGCCTGAAGCAATAAAAATGCATGTACTGCATAATAAAAGTATGATATAACTTTTAAACTTTTTATATTTATAAAAATATAAATTTTTAACTTTGAAAAATATAAATTTTTAAAACATGGAACGTAAGATAAAATGCTAAAATACCTCAATATTTAACTTAGTGACATATAGTATATTTCAAGGAAACTGCTGCAGTTTAAAAGATACATAACCTAGCAGCTTCACATTTGTAGAAAGAGTTGGCAAAAAGTCAAGTCATGCTTAAAAGATGCAATGCATTGAATACAGGACATCAGATCCATTTATTTAACTATACTAGTGATTGGGACAAATGGAAACCCACTCCAGTGTTCTTGCCTTGAGAGTCCCGGGGCCAGGGGAGCCTGGTGGGCTGCCATCTATGGGGTCGCATAGAGTCGGACACGACTGAAAGCGACTTAGCAGCAGCAACAGCAGTGATTGGGGCTGATCACCAATGTGATGTCTTGCTGACCGATAATGAGTGTGAAAACATTACAAATTAGTGGATTGCTCAGGATTCAATTTTTTAAGTATGGCTTTGGAAACAATTAAAAATGTGTCTTTTGATAGCAACTACATATATTAAATAATGTGTACCTAGGGAACAGATATAAAATAACATCTGAAAAGTCAAAAGGACTATTTAAAGAAAAAAAAATACATTTTCCATTTATAAAAATAGTGGAATTAGAATATGACAATAACACCAAAAAAGCAATGTGTTGCAGGGGAGAGGGATGGAGAATGAAAGCATGATGATATAAGGCTTTTTACCTATGTGTGAAATACATTAATATTATAGGAAGGTAGCCTGTGATAAGCTAAATATGTATTTTACATACATTATTTTCAGCCTCAGAACTATTAATATTTGGGGCTGATAAATCATTGTTGCTGTGGACTGTCCTATACATTGTAGGATGTCTAATAGCATCTCTGACTGGCCCCTAGATGGAAGTTCAGTTCAGTTCAGTCGCTCAGTTGTGTCCAACTCTTTGCGACCCTATGGACTGCTGCACGCCAGGCTTCCCTGTCCATCACCAACTCCCGGAGTTTGCTCAAACACTTGTCTGTCGGTGATGCCATCCAACTATCTCATCCTTTGTCATCCCCTTCTCCTCCTGCCTTCAATCTTTCTCAGCATCAGGGTCTTTTCCAATGAATCAGTTCTTCCCATGAGGTGGCCAAGGTATTGGAGCTTCAGCTTCTGAATCAGTCCTTCCAATGAATATTCAGGACTGATATCATTTAGGATTTACTGGTTTGATCTCCTTGCAGTCTAAGGGACTCTCAAGAATCTTCTCCAATACCACAGTTCAAAAGCATCAATTCTTCGGTGCTCAGCTTATATACAAGCTCTCACATCCATACGGGAGAAGGAAATGGCACCCCACTCCAGTACTCTTGCCTGGAAAATCCCATGGACAGAGGAGCCTGGTAGGCTATAGTCCATGGGGTCATGAAGAGTTGGACACATCTGAGCAACTTCACTTTCACTTTTCACTTTCATGCACTGGAGAAGGAAATGGCAACCCACTCCAGTGTTCTTGCCTGGAGAATCCCAGGGATGGAGGAGCCTGGTGGGCTGCTGTCTATGGGTTCACACAGAGTCGGACATGACTGAAGTGACTTAGCAGCAGCACATCCATACATGACTACTGGAAAAACCATAGCTTTGACTAGACAGAACTTTGTTGACAAAGTAATGTCTTTGCTTCTTAACATGCTGTCTAGGTTGGTCATAGTTTTTCTTCCAAGGAGCAAGTGTCTTTTACTTTCATGGCTGCAGCCACCATCTGCAGTGATTTTGGAGCTCCCCCAAATAGTCTGTCACTGTTTCCATTGTTTTTCTATCTATTTGCCATGAATTTATGGGACTGGGTGCCATGATCTGAGTTTTTTGAATGTTGAGCTTTAAGCCAGCTTTTTCACTCTACTCTTTCACTGACATCAAGAGGCTCTTTAGTTCCTTTTCACTTTCTGCCATAGGGTAGTGTCATCTGCATATCTGAGGTTACTGATATTTCTCCCTGCAATCTTGATTCCAGCTTGTGCTTCATCTAGCCTGGCACTTCACCATGATATACTCTGTGTATAAGTTAAATAAACAAGGTGACAATAAACAACCTTGACATACTCCTTTCCCAGTTTGGAACCAGTCTTCCATGTCCAGTTTTAACTGTTGTTTCTTGACTTACATACAGGTTTCTCAGGAGATGGGTCAGGTGGTCTGGTATTCCCATCTCTTTAAGAATTTTCTACAGTTTGTTGTGATCCACACAGTCAAAGGCTTTGGCATAGTCAGCAAAGCAGAAGTAGATGTTTTATGGAACTCTTTGGCTTTTTCTATGATCCAATGGATGTTGGCAATTTGATCTCTGCCTTTTCTAAATCCAGCTTGAACATCTGGAAGTTCTCAGTTCATGTACTGGTGAAGCCTAGCTTGGAGAATTTTGAGTACTACTTCGCTAGGATGTGTGGTTATTGCAATTGTACAGTAGTTTGAACATTCTTTGTCATTGCCTTTCTTTAGGATTGAAATGAAAACTGACCTTTTCCAGTCCTATGGCCACTGCTGAGTTTTCCAAATTTGCTGGCATATTGAGTATAGTGCTTTAACAGCATCATCTTTTAGATGCAAGTAGCACTTTCTTTAACTGTGAAACTAAAAGTGTCTTCAGGTATTGCCAAATGTCCCCTATTTCAAAATGACCAAAGTTGAGAACTACTGCCTTAGATAAATAAAGAAAAAACTAGAAATCAGTATAATAGTAAATCAGTAAATTTGATAAAAAATATCTTTAACTAAATAATCAGTTAATCCAAGACAAAGCAGGAAAATAGAAAAATACATGACAAGAGCAGAAGAATCAAATAGAAAACAAAATCACTCAAGCTAGAAGCTCAGGTGTCATCTTAGATTTCTCCCAAGATTCCTACTCCCACCTGCTATGCTCACTAAACTTTGCATTTTCTTTTTCCTTAACATCTCTAATTTCCATCTTCTTCTCTGTATTTACAAAGCTTTGTTTACCTTCAGGCCTTTCATTAGGATCATTTCATTAGAACCTTATTCCAATCCAGTCTTCCCTCTGCACTGCTGACAGAGATAGCTGGCTATATTATTCCCCTGCTTAAGATGCATTGGTGTCTTTTGATTCTCTATAGCAAGAGATGAAACCCCTTAATACAACATACACAGTCTCAACAATGTGTCCTTCCTACTTCTTCAAGCTTATATGTATTTAGTGACCACGCACATTATTATGCTCCTTTCTCTAATCCAGAGAGTCACAGTCTTTGCTCCTACAGCTGGGAATTACCATCCCCAGCAAGACTACTTCATGTCTTGATTATACTTAAGCTACACTGTATGCCTACATTATCATATCTCACCCTTCAGCTAATGAATACCTATTCTGCTTTCAGGTTTTAACCTTTATTTGAAATCTCTCTTTATCCTTATATGAGGATCCTCATCCATTTGCCATGATTATAGCTCATTAATCTATTTCATCAACTGTAACACTCTATTATACCTATTTTGTCTATATTTATGTTGATCTTTGTCTACTTCACAATCATGTCTTCTCCCTTATATTTTTATCTCCATTGCTTGGCATGGCAACTACTGTTTAAAACATGATTGATACAAGTTTAGTATACACAGAAAAACAGTAAAATGTGGTGTGGAAGAAGAAACAAAATAATGCTACAGTTCAGCACAAAGAAATGTCTCATTGCTCTCTTTTCTGTTCGATGATATTCCAGAATATATTTTAACTTCAGAAGAAATGGAAATTGCCTATGAAAGGAAGTCCATACTAATGTGGCTAGTCTAATTCAGAGAAAATGTTTCTTATATTTGGTTCACCACTCACACAGATGGATGCCAAATATCTAAAGTATAGCCAGTGAAAGGAGTAAGAAGAGAGGATACAATAAGAATGCTAAAAACAGCAACAAAGCAGTGATGTTATAGAAGTGAATAAACAAATAATGCTTAATAAAAGTGGGGGCATGTATGGTTAATCCTATTGTATTATTGAATTGACCTCAAGCAATAAATGTTGGCCATTTTGTCATCAGCATAATGTAGCCTCTAGGCCACATGCTGAGAATCTTTCTCCATTGTTTGAGACAGAAGACATCAGTTCAGCCCCATACATGTCTGAGGCAGTGTCACAGTTTGCAGATGCAATGTAGAAGTTCCACATTTTCAACATACCATGAGAAAATCTGACCTGTCACTTTTTGGTCAAATCTTGCTTAATCACATATAATTTTAAATGTTAAATGACAGATCAGGAGAATTTTCTTTGGCCAAAAGATAAGAGTGCTACAAAATGGCTAAGGTCAGTGTAATTTTGATGATCTTTAAAATATGATTTAAGATTAACCTTTGAGGTATTATTACATTTGTTTCATACTGCTGAATTTATATAATAAATTTTTTAATACTTTTAGATTCAGATTAAGCTATGAAGACTAGAGGTTAGTTAAGATTTAAGAGAAAGTCTTCATTGGAATATTTTTAAAAGAAATGCAGCTTTGTTACATCTTGTTAAATATGTTAGGTTAGCCACCAAAAGTGTTTATAGTTAATATCAAGACTTCCTTAATGAATATATTAAATCAATTATTTATAATCATAGTGTTATTTTATTTATAAGTATAAAATAATCATATTATAAGCATTTTAAAACTATGGATAAAACTTTTCTTATTCTCATCTCAGCCCTGCTTACTCCACAACCTGATATGTAATGATGACTTCCTTAAGAAACCATTTTATTTTTCCAGGAGGGGTTATGTTAACAAAATGGTGAAAAGAGACAATGAACTGACCAACACAATCTTACATACACACAATTAATAAACAATAAATTACCCTGAAGTAAAGATATCTCAGTAGTCACTATTCAGCTCAAGAAATGTTACATTATCAGCAACATAGACCATTCTCTAGAGTTCCGTGCAGTCACTATCTCTTCTCCCCAAAGGTAAGTACTATCTTAATTTTTAACACCACAGTTTTTAAATTTTATCATCATAAAATCTCACACATGGGAGATAATGAAATTTGTTCTAAAACCATAATTTAGATTTGCCTGCTTAAGGATTTTCCAGTAGTCATATATGGATTTGAGAGTTGGACAGTGAAGAAAGCTGAGTGCCAAAGAATTGATGCTTTTGAACTGTGGTGTTGGAGAAGACTCTTGAGAGCCCCTTAGGCTGCAAGAAGATCCAACCAGCCCATCTTAAAGGATATCAGTCCTGAGTGTTCATTGGAAGGACTGATGTTGAAGCTGAAACTCCAATACTTTGGCCACCTCATGTGAAGAGTTTACTCATTGGAAAATACCCTGATGCTGGTGAGGATTGGGAGCAGGAGGAGAAGGAGACGAGAGGATGAGATGGCTGGATGGCATCACCGACTTGATGGACAAGGGTTTGGGTGGACTCCAGGAGTTGGTGATGGACAGGGATGCCTGGCATGCTGTGATTCATGGGGTCACAAAGAGTCAAACACAACTGAGTGACTGAACTGGATAGTAAACACCAGAGTCTTGGTTACATACACTATTAATGTAAAACTGAAAGACGTAACTGGGGAAACAGTGGAAACAGTGGCTGACTTTATTCTTCTGGGCTCCAAAATCACTGAAGACGGTGACTGTAGCCATGAAATTAAAAGATGCTTACTCCTTGGAAGGAAAGTTATGACCAACCTAGACAGCATATTAAAAAGCAGAGACATTACTTTGTCAACAAAGGTCCATCTAATCAAGGCTATGGTTTTTCCAGTGGTCATGTACAGATGTGAGACTTGGACTATAAACAAAGCTGAGCACCAAAGAATTAATGCTTTTGAAGTGTGGTGTTGGAGAAGACTCTTGAGAGTCCCTTGGACTGCAAGGAGATCCAACCAGTGCATCCTAAAGGAAATCAGTCCTGGGTATTCATTGGAAGGACTGATGTTGAAGCTGAAACTCCAATACTTTGGCCACCTGATGTGAAGAGCTGACTCATTGGAAAAGACCCTGATGCTGGGAAAGATTGAGGGCAGGAAGAGAAGGGGACAACAGAGTATGAGATGGTTGGATGGCATCATTGACTCAATGGACATGAGTTTAGGTAAACTCTGGGAGTTGTTGATGGACAAGGAGGCCTGGCATGCTCTGGTTCATGGGGTTGCAAAGTTGGACATGACTGAGTGACTGAACTGAACTGAACTGAATATAAATGCAATTGTGCAGTATGTATGTTTGTGAGATTCCTCTACGTTGAGGCATATCTCTGTATTTCATTCCCTATATATATAATATATATATTATGTTGTATATATAATTGTTTTATAGACTCAATTTTTAGGTTTGCAGTAAAGTTGAGAGGAAAGTGTAGAGATTTCCCATATATCCCCTTCCTTCACACATGCATAGCTTCCCTGATTATCAACATCCCCTACCAGAGTGGTGCATTTGCTACAACTGATGAACTACATTGTATATCATAATCACCTAAAGTCCATAGATTACATTGGGTTTCATTCTTAGTGTTGTACATTTTATGGGTTTGTATAAATGCGTAATGACATCAGTCCACTGTTATAGAGTCATATAGTTTATTTTTACTGCTCTAAAAATCTGCTATGCTACACCTGTTCATCCTCTTACTACACCCTACCCCCTGGAAACCACTAATCTTTTTATTGTCCCCATAGTTTTGTCTTTTCCAATTCCTACAATTGGAATCACACAAATATATAGTTTTTTCATATTGTCTTATTTTTCACTCAGCAATATATATTTAAAAATAAGACTTCTCCTTGTTTTTTCATGACTTCATAGCTCTTTTCTCTTTAGCACTGCATAACATTCTATTGTCTGGATGTACCACAGTTTATCTTTCCATATAATGGAGGATATCTTAGTTATTTCCAAGTCTTGGTAATTGTGAATAAAGCTGCTAAAAACATCTTTGTGCAGCAAATCATTTTTTAAAAGATAAATTATTCTATCTCTGTCTCAAATATTCCTAGTAATAAATCAAGTTCATGATTAATGAGTATGGATATAGTACAGAGGAAAGAGGAATCATTGGGTTAGAGGGTCACATAATGACATCATCTAGTTTTAATTTTCAGTGATCTCTGTGCTAAGTAGTTATCAGTCATAGGAACTGATATGATGATCCAAAGATCAGAATATGTATTGACTGGTAAAAAATACTTTTCTAAAATATGACTCATTGCTTTATCTCAAGGGACTAAGAGGGCATTTATATTAGGTATTTATTTACAGAGTCTACTGCTTGTGGTATTAAATTTCATGATGACAGCTGTAAGAAAAGGATCACATATTATCTTTAAGCCAGGAAAATGTTTTGTAGCCCAGGGCAGTAGGAGAATATTGATTCATTTGAGAGCAATGGCTACCGGCGCTGTTAACCCCTTTTACACTAAGCTGCAAAAGCCTTATCTAATAATAATATATACCACAGAATTTTTGTTAAGTGCCAGCTGATCCTTTGTTGTAGCAAGTATAAAGAAGAATGAATTTTTAAGTTTTATGAATTCCCCTGTGATATTCTTTTGCAAACTTAAATAAATCATGTTCCTGTAGTTATGTAAATGGTGTTGCTTTCTTCTGTTCTTCTTTGGAAGCTAAGGTTACTAAAAATATGTAGTGCCAGACCATAGAGAATTAAATCTGATAGCATATCTTGGTAGAGCCAGGAATTATTAAAACAGACACAGTATGTAGTATGTTGAGAGATAAAAGTGGCTTAATTATTTAGTTATGCTGTTTCAACCTCACAGTTGACTTTTCAGGACTAATGCATTAAAGAGGCCATGCCAAAGAAGAGAATCTATTTTTTTTTTGCTTATTGTGGTTTGGGTGACATCTTTGTTGAAGACAGAAATATGAATGAGAAAGCCAAAATGAATTAATTAAACTATCTGGAGATTTGTTCTTGGTCTAAACAGGTGATTTTTTCAAACTTGGCTGCACATCAAATTTAGTTGAGAAAGCTTAGCTGCTATTGAAGCCTGGGTTCCACGCCCAGGTACTCTGATTTTATTGGTCTCAAGTGCAGCCTCAGTTTCCTGTTTCTAATGTACAGTCAGATTGAGAACTACTGACCCAGTCAGGTAACAGAAAGGAGCATGAATTTTCAAGAGTCAGAATATACCCAGTTAGAGCTTCAGCTGTAAGTATAATTTATGAGGGTCAGTAAAACCTGATGAGGCTCAGCCTTCGAAACAGCCATCAAGAGAATAAAATAAAATTATTCGTGTGAAAACTGATGGCCTAGAATTTGGCATGTAATGGGAATTAATAAATATTTTTTTTATTCTTTTCTGCATCATCCCTCCACATTCTGGCCCTTTAAAGAATAGGATACCAAATATTACAGTCACTATTTATTGCCTATGTGCTATATCTATTTTCTTTATATTCTAGTTCTGGTTCAGAGGACATTGCTGGGTGATATGAGGGATAAATAAGTTAGTAAACATATTATTCTTCTACCTCATCCACCTCAGTGTCTGATTTGTTGCTTCCTGTTCATTCTTCATATCTCCATTTGAATGTTAGGTCCTCTGGAAAGACTTTCCTAACTGCTGCCCCTATCCCAACCTAGGCTGGATTCCAGTACATCCCATCTACCTGATGTTGGTAATGAATCTGTTGAATTCTCTCAAGGCCCATAGTTCCATTTAATAATTTTAACTGAATGAATAAGTGAAAGAATTTAAGATACTATAATGTTATAACAATGAGTACAAGGCAATATTTAGATGAGTATCAAATAGATGGTTGTGATATTAACATAATTTTTAAGAGTATATAAATGCTTTTACATGAGCAATTTTATCTAATTCTTTCATCTATTTTTTTCCCATTTAGGTTTTCAGAAAATAATTTTTGACTGTCCACTGTCTTATGACAAACACTAAGTATGGCTTAAGGAGGTCTTCTCCCAAACAGCAGATAGGGATCCAAAAGACAACAATGAGATGGCCATGTTAAGTTTGGTGGGTGCAAAATTACAGCTCAGTGGAACTGAAAGTATAAATTCCCCAAGATGTGTCTGAGTTGCAGTGTTCTATGAACAGTGAAAAGCTCATGTAACTACATCGAAAGCAAGGAGAGAAGGGTGGAAATTGAAATTAGAGGATAGTCTAGAGGACTAGAGACCAATTCATATACAGCCTTATATGTCATGGTGAGAAGTTTGTTTTCATTCTAAATATGATAGGAAGTTATTAGCATATTAAAAATTCTAGAAGCTGAAAAGTTTATATTTAAATCTATTAGATTTACATTAAAAAAAAAAAACTTGAATGACTTTGAAAATGGAATTGGCAGTAAGGGGGAGTATTGGTAAAGAATGGGGAATATATGAGCACCAGAGTGGAAGCACTGCCATGGTCCATGCAAGTGATGATGGCAAATCATCCTAAGGAGCAACCATTAGTGGATGGAAAGAATACATTTTAGACTCACAGTAGGCAATACTCACTATAGCAATAATAGTGGGCTGGGTGTTGGTGGGGGTGGTATTAGTTGCATATGAGCAGTCCAGCTCTATCCCTTGTGATGGGGGCTTGATGGTTGGGTAATATGTGTAAGACTAGGTCCTTCCCCTGCATCCTTGGAGACTTCAAAAACACAGGGCTCAGGCAGTGATTCCTAATCACTCCTCCTGAGGATAGCCTTGTGATTGTCAGGAAAAACTTTGCTTAAGGTTAAGAACCTTAACAGCTCTTTAAAGGATGATTAGGGTTTAGAAAGTAGTGTGACAGAATGTGAAGATAGAGAAGAAAACAACTTGAAAAAATTGGAGAGACACTGAGTGTATCAGTTTGTGTGGATCAAAGATTCCTGTAGGGGAATAGTGAAAGATATATATGAAAAACAAATGTGGGTTTATTTTATGAAGAACCATGAATGTCATACTAGAGTCCATGCTTTATGGTTTTATGAAACTCAGGCTTTTTTCAAAAAACCTTGTGATAGCATACCAAGGAGATTGATCTAATAGTGCCCAATGATGACTTAGAGTTGGGGAAAGCCTGAAAGCAAGGAGACTATGTAAATATCATTCAAGTAGGATTATTTATCCTTCCAAGTGAATGTCCACTTGTTCTCTTAACATTAATTGAGCACCTGCTGTATGCTAAAAACAATGGACTCTGATCTTACCTAAAAGTGGAATCAAATATGTTTTGAAAAAGCTGTAGCTGGACACACTCCTAAAGTGAGGTTAAAATATAAAGCTCTTAAATCACCAAAGAAAAATATCTGGAATAGCAGCTTGCTTTTATTAGTCTGATTCTCTGATATTGTGATTCATAGCTCTAAAATATGTTTGCCACATGAGATTAATTATTTGCAAGGATAGATTTTTAAATATCTCCCTGTGAAATTAATTGAATATTTTATATACTCACAAGTGTGTGTTTTGAAGGTCTTCCAATTGATGAATATTTAAAATAGCCAGATATAACTTAAATCAAACTATTATTGTATTTTATAATATTAGTACACCTCCTTCCATGCACTTTAAATGTTTTACATATAGAAAAATTAGTTGTTATAAAACTAAACAATACCACTTACCATTGTATGTTGCACTCATCTAAGCCCTTTTTAATTTATATGTGGAAAAATTATGTAAAACTAAAACACAAGTCTTTTCCTCATTTTAGATTACATGATATCTTGTATGGATTTTTGTTAGGTGGAACTTTTAACAATAATACATAAAATCCCAGCCTAACTGTACTTGACACTATCATCTGTGACAAAAGGAGGCATAGAGGGAGCACAATAAAGTAAATACCGAGTATGTTACAGGAATTTGAAAACAAGGTAAAAATATCTGGTTTTCCAGCCTTTAGAAAAGAACAGTGGCTAAATATTGAAGGAAGATATATTAAATCCAATGGGAAAAAACAAACAAAAACAGTGTAACAGGAGACAGTGGTGAAAGCAACTGCCAGCCAGAGCACTGGTGGTTTACAAGGAACAGCACAGTTGGAGGCTGGCTCCAGCTTCTCATTTCTTCACAAAATGTTTCAGTTCCAAGTCTGGGACCCCTTTCTCTGAACACGTGCCTTAATTTTATATAAATATCAATGTTAAAATAAAGTGCTTGAAAAACCAGTTAGATATCACATTTTCATCAATTTTAGGAAGTGAGTTTTACCGATACTTCTAGTCTAGAATAGATTGTCATCACATATTAGCAGAAAAAAAAATTTTTTTAAATACTCCTGATAAAACTACATTTACATAGTGGGAGATATTTCCCTGTCAACTCCCAAATGTTGATTTTTTTTTTTGCAGTGAATTTTACTGAACCTCTATATTTTAATAACTATGCTTTGACTCCATTACAGCCCAACAATACTTATATTGGGTTCTGTATGTTATCTTAGAGAGTAGAACATAACTTTGGGCTTTAATTACTCATGTGAATTAGGTAAATTTTTCAGAGATGAAAGATATTTCATAAATTCATTAGACAGATTTGAACAGAGTTATAGCTACAATAGGTGCTTGGGAGTTTGCTCTCAATGAGTACTTTCTCCACATCATGGTTTTGAAACCTACCTTCTGTTTTCAAAGTATTATTTGTGTTAGAAAATGACAATATCTTATTTTCTTCTAGAGAACTTTAGAAATTTTCTACAAAATGTGAAAAATGTGCATATGGTTCTTGTCTCTAAAGAATTTTAATAAAGTAAATTATTGAATAAAATTTCAGATGATTACATTAAAACAAACAAAACTGCATAATACAAAATTCTTTATTAAGAACCATATTAGTTAATGAATAGTGTTACAACAGATTTAAAATAAAGGACATTTAATCAAGGTGTAGCATGGCTTTAAAGATCATTTAATAAGCAATTACTTCTGTTTCACTGAAAACTAGCAGGCTGTGTCTTAAGTTAATTTCCATGTGAGGCAAAGCAAATGCCACAAGGTCTTTCTTTAAACATAGACAAAGTAAACCCAATCAAAATCAACACAGCTCACCACTATGAGATGCATGGATTTTTAAATTAATTAGATTGCTTTTAAATAAACTTGAATAAAGATCCTGAAGCTATGCTCAGCAGTCAATTAATGTACCTCCATTTAGTTCAGTCTCTTTAAAAAACAAAAGCTATTAAATGTAGGTATATTTTTATAGAAGAGCTAAGGTTTACCAGTTAGTCAACTGAGAACTTTGAATGTCTTTTCCACATAGAATATCATAATGCATTAAGCTGTCCATGTGACAAGATGAATTAATCGATGACATTCTATTTCTTCTGACCTTATTTACTCTGATCTTAGAAAATAATGATGAATTATTGAGTACAACTGATAACTCAGAGATATTAACAGATACTAGCAGAGCTTGTATAACAGATGAGAAAAAGAACTTTTGAGCAACAATTGAAAAAAATTAATCTGGTAACCTAATTGCTGAAACTATATTTACATTCTTTGACTTCTTATGACATCTAACTTTTAGACAGAAGGTTAGTGTGCCTAGAGAGGAATGAGCTAGACCTTTCTGAAAATTATAGGACAAATTATAGAGTTTTAATTTAATTTTAAGAAAAGGGCAAACCATTGAAATGTTTTAAGCAGAGGTGAATTTTTTAGATGTGTGCTTTGAGAAGATAATCCTGGCTACAAGATAATTCTGGAGAATTTATTAATGGGAGTCCATATTGGAAGTAGGCACAAAATTTAGGATAGAATGCCTAAGAAAAGAGAATGGTTACTTATTTAAGGATACCTGTACAGTTGGAAGAGAGAATTGTACAGGCTAGTGCCTTGATCCTGAACTTCCCAGCCTCCAGATGGTGAAAAATGTACATAGCAAGTAAAATCAATAGGACTTGGTGATGATTGTATATGGAAGTAAAGGCTGACACAAAGTGTCTGATATATTTAACTAGCAAAATTATATGCCGTTGATTAAGAAAGTAAGCACTGGGAGAATATTGAGTACAGGAAAGGTTTTGTAGACTATTGTAAGTTCATTTCTGGAAAAACAGGTTCAAAATATATCCTGGGGTGGAGGATATCACAAAACATTGTAGAATAAAAATCACCAATTCTGAGTTGGTCTAGAGTACATAAAGAAAGTCTAAATTGGACATACAGGTTGCTATTCATCTGTTACTATGATCTGGATATTTGTGTCCCCCCAAAACTTATATGTTGAAATCCTAACCTCCAAAGAAGATGGTACTAGGAGGTAGATCCTTTGAAGGTGTGTAATGCCTTGAAAAAGATGATCAAGAGAGATTCTCTAGCCTATTCTATGTAGGGACACAGTGAGAGGTGCCAGCTATGAATAGGGAGAGAGCCTTCACCAGAGTTCAGTTATGCTAGTGCCTTGGTGCTGGACTTCCCACCTTCCAGAATGATGAAAAATACTTATCAGTTGCTTATAAGCTACCTAATCTATGGTATTTTATTATATCAGCCTGAATGGATTGGACATCTACATATAGGAGGCAACTGAAACCAAAGGCATGATGATATTAACTCAGAAAAGAAAATAGAAGGAGCAGAAAAAGAACAGAATTTAAACTAAGTCTTAATTTGCATCTAATTTCAATGGTATCAAAAATCTCATATTCTAGAAAGAAAGAATACACACACACACATACAAAACTATTAAAATATACATTGTTAATGGCCCTAATAGTCTAAATTCTTTCTTTGAGGTCCAGGAAAAAGCATATGATTGGTATTAACAAGGAGTTCTGGTCAGTGGAATAGAAGAAAACACACAGACATCCAAGAGCAATTCATACAAGAAAAATTGAGATCATTTTTGTGAAAATATAATCTAATCACCATTGAAAGAAAGGTTGAGGCTTCACATACTGTGGATGGAGCACAACCTGTGACAAAGTAAAGGGGGAAGGGTGGAAGATATGAAATGCTTCAGGACACAGTCTGCCAACAAAATGCTTGCATTTTGGGTGCATAAAGAAATCAGAAGATAATGAAAATATGCACATCATTCTTTGGAAGCACAGAGAACATAGTTGCTAACTCCCTCTAATGGAATCATAGAGTCTTCATAGACTAGGTAGCATTTGTTAATAGGAATTTTCAATGTGAACAAAGGAAGAACAATTTTTTAAATTAGAAAATGTTTTTGATGTAAATTATTTTATGAAATATATACCAAAGTTTTTTCTCCCCATTATCCATGAGATGAAATATCTGAAGAGAGAGAGAATACATAGAACAAATTCCATTGACAGGAAAAGTGATGGCAGAGGTGAGGGTGAGGTGGAGGATGAAAGGTGAGAGAACTACTGCAACAGAGGGTTGACTTTGGACAAACTTTGCCCCCAAACTTTCACAGAGAGAGTAGGAAAAGAGGATGATTAGAAATTGACTTATGAAGGCTAGAATTTAAGAATAATCATGTTTCATTGTGAAGAATATGATACTACTGAGAGAAGAAATAAATGTGTGGGATTGTTTAGGGAACCTAAGTAGAATAGTGATTTGTATACCATGAAAGTGAAAGTATTAGTTGCTCAGTCATGTCCCATCCTTTGAGACCCCATGGACTGTAGTCCTCCAGGCTCTTCTGTCCATGGGATTCTCCATGCAAGAATACTGGAGTGGGTTGCCATTCCCTTCTCCAAGGGATCATCCCAACCCAGGGGTCAAACCTGGGTCTCCTGCATTGCAGGCAGATTCTTTACCGTCTGAGTCACAAGGGAAGCCCTTTGTTTACCATGGATGTTTCTAAACAGCAAAAGTGCCTATTAAATTCTGTGTGTTGTGTGTAGGTTTTGACCTATATATGAATGTGTTTTATATATGGCGTTACAGAAATATACATAATGCATATTGTATATTGAGTTGGCCAAAAAGGTTTGTTGAACTTTCTTGGCTAATCCAATAGTGTGTGTGTGTGTGTGTGTGTGTGTATAATACCATGAAATACCTTGTGTCTTATAAGGGTAGCTAGGGAATGACTAATATCTGTCTCTCAGCATAAATACTTGAGCGGGTTATTCAGTGACTCAGTCATGTCCAACTCTTTGCAACTCCATGGACTGCAGCAAACCAGGCTGCCCTGTCCTGCAACATCTCCTGGAGTCAGCTCAAACTCATGTCCATTGAGTTGGTGATCCCATCCATACATCTCGTGCTCTTTTGTCCACTTCTCCTCCTGCCTTCAATATTTCCCAGCATCAGGGTCTTTCCTATGACTCAGCTCTTCACATCATGTGGCCAAGGTACTGGAGCTTCAGTTTCATCAGTCCTTCCAATGAATATTCAGGACTGATTTCATTTAGGATTGACTGGTTTGATCTCCTTGCAGTCCAAGGGACTCTCAAGAGTCTTCTCCAACACCACAGTTCAAAAGAACCAATTCTTTGGTGCTCAGCCTTCTTTATAGTCCAACTCTCACATCCATACGTGATGACTGGAAAAACCATAGCTTTGACTATACATACCTTAGTTGGCAAAGTAATGTCTCTGCTTTTTAATACGCTATCTAGGTTGGTCATAGCTTTTCTTCCAAGGAGCATCTTTTAATTTCATGGCTGCAGTTACCATATGCAGTGATTTTGGAGACAAAAAAATATAGTCTGTCACTTTTTCCATTGTTTCCCAATCTGTTTGCCGTGAAGCGATGGGACCATATGCCATGATCTTAGTTTTCTGAATGTTGAGTTTTAATCCATTTTTTCATGCTCCTCTTTCACCTTCATCAAGAGGCTCTTTAATTCCTCTTCACTTTCTGCGATAGGGTGCTGTCATCTGCATATCAGAGGTTATTGATATTTCTTCCAGCAATATTGATTTGAGCTTGTGCTTCATCCAGTCTGGCATTTCGCATGATGCACTCTGCACAGAAGTTAAAAAGCATGATGACAATACACAGCCTTGACGTACTCCTTTCCCAATTTGGAACCCATCCATTGTTCCATGTCCGGTTCTAACTGTTGCTTCTTGACCTGCATACAGATTTCTCAGGAGGCAGGTCAGGTGGGATAGTATTCCCATTTCTTGAAGAATTTTGCACATTTTGTTGTGATCCACACAGTTGAAGGCTTTAGCACAATGAAGCAGAAGTAGATGTTTTTCTGGAATTCTCTTCCTTTTTCTATGGTCCAGCAGATGTTGGCAATTTGATCTCTGGTTCCTCTGCCTTTTCTAAATCCAGTTTGACAATCTGGAAGTTCTAGGTTCATGTACTGTTGAAGCCTAGCCTGGAGAATTTTGAGCATTTCTTGGCTAGCATGTGAAATGAGTGCAATTGTGTGGTAGTATGAACATTCTTTGGCACTGCCTTTCTTTGGTATTGAAATGAACACTGACCTTTTCCAGGTACTTGAACAGGTACTATACTATTTTAAACTATTGCCTGTTTTTGAGGAAATCATATTATTTAGAAAAACAAAGTCTTAAAGCAGCATGTACACCAGAAAAATATTGGTTCTCTTTTGGAAAGTTAATTAAAATAATACGTGCCACCATTTATTGAGCAATCACTATGTTCCAAACACTTTGCTGAGAATTTCATATCTGTTATCCACTTTAATCCTTATATCCCTGGTTTTATCATTTTCTCTTTTCCATTTATAGATGCCAAAACTGACTGACTCAATCATTTGAGCAAGATCTCTGCATCCTGAATGATAGAGCGAGGTTTCTAGCTACTGGTGTATTGGATATAAAAGCTTTTGACCCAAACCACTCCCTAGGTTTAACCTGGTAATGATTTATTTTTACTTTGCAAACCAAATCTAACAGGTTGATTTTAAAACAAAAATTAAATAACCTATCTTTGCTTCTTTTTATATTTCTTGAATTTAGCCCAAGAGCAACTGGGCTTCCAAGGGTTCAGTCTTGGCAGACTTTACATTATTCCCTGCCCCCCAGCACACACTCAAAGGGAAACACATAAATACATGCACAAAAGCATATACCTGACTCCTAAAAAAATGGATGATATATATTTTTAATGAAATTTCCATGATACAGTGGAGAAGAGTGGACATCATAAAAATGCTCTTTAAATGCAGGACTTCCACCATGGTTCCTTTCACAAGGGTGACTCTTGTAATAATCTTTCTACTTCAGTCAGTTCAGTTCAGTCTCTCAGTCATGTCTGACTCTTTGCAACCCCATGAATCGCAGCATGCCAGGCCTCCCTGTCCATCACCAACTTCCGGAGTTTACCTAAACTCACGTCCATCGAGTTGGTGATGCCATCCAGCCTTCTCATCTTCTGTCGTCCCGTTATCCTCCTGCCTCCAATCCCTCCCAGCATCAGCGTCTTTTCCAATGAGTCAACTCTTCACATGAGGCGGCCAAAGTACTGGAGGTTCAGCTTCAGCATCAGTCCTCCCAATGAACACCCAGGACTGATCTCCTTTAGGATGGACTGGTTGGATCTCCTTGCAGTCCAAGGAACTCTCAAGAGTCTTCTCCAACACCACAGTTCAAGAGCATCAATTTTTCGGTGCTCAGCTTTCTTCACAGTCCAACTCTCACATCCACACACGACCACTGGAGAAACCATACCCTTGACCAAACAGACCTTTGCTGGCAAAGTGATGTCTCTGCTTTTTTTATGCTGTCTAGGTTGGTCATAACTTTCCTTCCAAGGAGTAAGCGTCTTTGAATTTCATGGCTGCAATCACCATCTGCAGTGATTTTGGAGACCCCCAAAATAAAGTCTGACACTGTTTCCATTGTTTCCCCATCTATTTGCCATGAAGTGATGGGACCAGATGCCATGATCTTAGTTTTCTAAAAGTTGAGCTTTAAGCCAACTTTTTCACTCTCCTCTTTCACTTTTCAAGAGACTTTTTAGTTCCTCCTCACTTTCTGCCATAAGGGTGGTGTCATCTGCATATCTGAGGTTATTGATATTTCTCCTGGTAATCTTAATTCCAGGTTGTGCTTCTTCCAGCCCAGCGTTTCTCATGATGTACTCTGCATATAAGTTAAATACGAAGGGTGACAACATACAGCCTTGACGTATTCCTTTTCCTATTTGGAACGAGTCTGTTGGTCCATGTCCAGTTCTAACTGTTGCTTCTTGACCTGCAAATAGGTTTCTCAAGAGGCAGGTTAGGTGGTCTGGTATTCCCATCTCTTTCAGAATATTCCACAGTTTATTGTGATCCACACAGTCAAAGGATTTGGCATGGTCAATAAAGCAGAAATAGATGTTTTTCTGGAACTCTCTTGCTTTTTCAATGATCCAGCAGATGTTGGCAATTTGATCTCTGGTTCCTCTGCCTTTTCTAAGACCAGGTTGGACATCTGGAAGTTCATGGTTCAGGTATTGCTGAAGCCTGGCTTGGAGAATTTTGAGCATTACTTTACTAGTGTGTGAGATGAGTGCCACTGTGCAGTAGTTTGAGCATTCTTTGGCATTGCCTTTCTTTGGAATTGGAATGAAAACTGACCTTTTCCAGTCCTGTGGCCACTGCTGAGTTTTCCAAATTTTCTGGCATATTGAGTGCAGCACTTTCACAGCACCATCTTTCAGGATTTGAAATAGCTCAACTGGAATTCCATCACCTCCACTAGCTTTGTTCGTAGTGATGCTTTCCAAGGCCCACTTGACTTCACATTCCAGGATGTCTGGCTCTAGGTGAGTGATCACACCATCATGATTATGTGGGTCATGAAGATCTTTTTTGTACAGTTGTTCTGTGTATTCTTGCCACCTCTTCTTAATATCTTCTTCTTCTCTTAGGTCCATACAATTTCTGTCCTTTATTGAGTCCATCTTTGCATGAAATATTCCCTTGGTATCTCTAATTTTCTTGAAGAGATCTCTAGTCTTTCCCATTCTGTTGTTTTCCTCTATTTCTTTGCACTGATCACTGAGGAAGGCTTTCTTATCTCTCCTGGCTATTCTTTGGAACTCTGCATTCAAGTGGGAACATCTTTCCTTTTCTCTTTTGCTTTTCGCTTCTCTTCTTTTCACAGCTATTTGTAAGGCCTTCTCAGACAACCATTTTGCCTTTTTGCATTCCTTTTCCATGGGGATGGTCTTGATCCCTGTCTCCTGTACAATGTCACAAACCTCCATCCATAGTTCATCAGGCACTCTCTCTATCAGATCTAGTCCCTTAAATCTATTTCTTTCTACTTACACTTTATCTTTTCCTTCTAAAACTTTTTCTAGTCCCTCTCTCTCTCCTCCCTTTTCTAAGTATAACTATGACAGTTCATGCTTTCTCCTCCTACAATTAGAGCTCTCTGGATAGTTCTATTCTTTTTTCTATACTCCTGTGCTTGCAGTCCATCTACCAATGGTCCTAGCTAAAAAAGACTCATTTTCTTCAAGATTTAGCCTGCTATGGGTTGAAGAAATCATCTAATATTTATTTTCAGTCATTGAAAATTATATATATATATATATATATATATATATATATAAAACATGTGGGACTTCCCTGGTAGCTCAGTGATAAAGAATCCTCCTGCCAATGTAGGAAATGTAGGTTCTATCCCTGAGTTGGGAAAATCCCCTGGAGAAAGAAATGGCAACCCACTTCAGCTTGCTTGCCTGGGAAATCGCATGGAGAGGGGAAACCGGTGGGTTATAGTTCATGGGGTCGCCAATAAGTGGGACATGACTTAGTGACTAACAGCGACGCATATAAGGCAGTCATTAAACTTACTTTATGAACATTTTTGAATATTGTAAATATTTATTTTAATCTAAAAATAACCAAAAATATGAAATCATACCCTATATTGTAACACTGAATTTTATTTATGGATTAAGTGCTAAATTATGAATGCCATATTTGAAAACAACACACACAATGTATTTTTTACTTGTGATTTGGAAAAGCATGAGTTAATAATTTGTACTGCTTTTGTAAGAAAAATACTGAACTTAAATTTGACTTCCTTTTCAGAAATTCCTATCTGTTATTTCTTTATTCACAGAAACATATCTTGTGAATAACTTGTTAGCTCTATGTTCTTATTCACAATGTCTTTGCCATCTTGATTCTTTAGGAAACTACATTGAAGATTTAAGTCTACAACAATTCATTATAGAAGTGTAGATATTTATTGCAAGTAAATATGAAATCTGCCTGATTTGCTATATTTCACACATGTAGAAAGGGTCAGAAGGTAATAGGGGAGGCCTCTCATAGAATCATTGATTTAATTATTAATATGATAAACTTTAGAAGAAGCTGAAGTTTAAAAATTATACATTCAACACATATCAATTGGTAATTAGCACCACCTATTTCAGAAATTATACTGATAAAAATAAAAGAGCAAAAATTAAAATTTGCTGAGTGTAAACCTTTTAAAGAGGCTCTTAATTTTTGTTTCCTCTGCTTAAAACTGAAGTGAAATAATGAAACAGCATTTTGAGGCAATTCCGAATGGGACCACAGAGGTAAATGTGCTAGAAAAGCAGAGAATTTTTGCACAGATGGTCTGCCATGAAACTTGCCAAATTCACCCAATACACAGGAGCTCTGGGAAAGGTTTTTCTGCCAACAGGCAATATAGTGCCTTTCAAATTTGGATGGCCAAAACCAAAGTCTGAGGACATCATATTATGAAACTGTTTCTCTCTGAGGAAGATCATAAATAACAAGAACATTATATTGTGTAGTTATGATAAAAAACCATTTCAGATCCAAATCACTGGACTGAAAATGTAGCCTTAATAGTGTTCTTGCAGCCTCTCTTGCTCCATTCCAATCTCTTCTCAGCAGTAGAGCCAGAGCGATCTGTTTAAAATGCAAATCTCATTTTGTCACTGCCCTGCAGAAAACTGTTCAATGGCTTCCCTTTGTTCTTGGGAGAAAACCCCAAATACTTGACATGTTGCAGTCCTGCATAGTATGACTGCCTTGTTCATTCTGATTATAGACCACACAGATCTGTAGCTCTTCTTGACTCAGACTTAGTAACCACCTCATTCTGACCCATGGGCATTTGCTGTTTCCTATTCATGGCAGTTCTTTCCGGACCTCCAGAGCAATTCACTTCTGATCTTTGCCAAGTTAACTGGAGATCATACCAAATGGTTTGTTTTGCTTTTAGCAAAATTTTCTCTGATCAATTCCCATCTTCCCCTACTAGATCAGATTGCCTTGTTTATGGAATCTCATGTAGTGAAAGTGAAGTCATTCAGTCATATCTGATTTTTTGTGACCCCATGGACTGTAGCCCACCAGACTCCTCTCTCCATGGAATTTTCCAGGCAAGAATACTGGAGTAGGTTGCCTTTTCCTTCTCCAGGGGATCTTCCCGAACCAGGGATCAAACCCAGGTCTCCCTCATTGAAGGTGGCTTTTTTGACCACTGCACCAGCTGGGAAGCCCATTATATACTTTAAAAGGGTAAATTTTATGCTATATGTAGTATATTTCAGTAAGGCTGTTACTAAAAAAAAAAAAAAAAAAAAACCGAAAAACAATATTCTAATGTAGCAAAGAGAAAAATATTCAGCTGTCAGTAGCAATGGTTTATTTTCTATATTTTCAATGCTGTCTAGTAAACAAACAAACAAATCTTGACTTTGGTAAGGAGAGACTTTGTTCTAACAGACTATTGCAATGGGGGAAGGAGAACTATTGTGATGGGCTTCCTTGACGGCTCAGATGGTAAAGAATCTGCCGCAATGCAGGAGACCTGGGTTCAATCCCTGGAATGGGAAGATTCCCTGGAGAAAGGAATGGCAACCCACTCCAGTGTTCTTGCCTGGAGAATTCCCTGAACAGAGGAACCTGATGGGCAACAGTCCATGGGGTCACAAAGCGTTGAACGTGACTGAGCAGCTAATACTATTGCAACAGGGAGGACACACCCACTCAGGAGAGCCCTGGGTATCTCAAAAGTCAGGCAGAAAAGTCTTTTATAGGGAGGAATACATGTGGCTAGAGATAACTAGGTGTGGAGGATGGATAGGTGATGTGGTGGGACAGTTGACCAGGAAATGTCTTTCCTTGTGGTCAGCTGTTTCCCAGGAGGGACAGTGAAGGGGAAGTTGTTCAGTATTCTAATGCTTTATTATGCTCAAGGATGGGCCAGAGTTTAGGATCCTGAGGGATGTGCTGAAGCCTGACTAAAGGTGGATCAATTTAAATTAGGGAGCATTTAATCCAGACTAGTTGGCAAGAACACACAGTTCTGCTAATCATTTATGAAACAGTGACTGGGATTTGGAGAGTCTAATTTTGGCCCTGCCATTGGTAAACAAGAGGAACAATATTATCTAAGTCAAATAGAGAGGAGTGATTCTTTGCAGTAATTGTTTCCTGGGACACAAAGCAGTGGGATATTTCTATTTCTTCTTCTTTTTTCCTTTTTTATTTATTTGGCTGCACAGGGTCTTAGTTGCATCGGTAGGATAGTTGTGGCATATGGGATCTAATTTCCTGACCAGGGATTGAACCCTGGCCCCTGCTCTGGAAGCATGGAGTCCTAACACGTGGACCACCAGGGAAGTTCCTACTGGGAGATTTTTTTTCTTAACTATCACTTTTTCTCAGGAGTATGTGGTTCAGGTAAGCTTCAAGACTACAAATACCTGTTAATTAGAATTCCCCCAAAGGCTGTTTTTGGTTACTTTTATGAATACTATGGTTAGTACAGAAAGTGAAATGGAATAGACCCAAAATCAAATTAAATCAGTAAATTCTTCCCGCCCTATGCATAATCAGCATGGATATCTACAGCAGATGGGAAGGCTGAGGAGGAGGCTCAGGTTTGTAGCACAAGAATTTTCTGTTTGAAATATTGTTACTTTATTGTAAAATATCAAAGTTCACAAATTTATTATTGCTTTGGGAAGCATTTCTGTGGACATCTTGATAGAGAGGGTTAGAACATAGTTTTGGCAATAATTGTAGGTGGTATTAAATATTTTATGAGAAATACATTAGTGTAAATCACCATTTTTAAAACTGAAACATGAATCACTACCCAAAGAATTGGACTTCAGTGCAAGAAATCCTGATTTATCTGCAATGTTGATACTGTATATGTAAATGCCATTTCTCAGAAGCATAAAACTCTGAGTATAATATATTGGTTAGTGTAAGCAGTATAATATATATTTTTTCAGACTATGCTAGTTTCATTAATCATATATTTTAAGAATTTTAAGCTTACTTTTTATGAGCATTGCATTACATGTGGCATTGATATGCATGTGTAATTTATCACTTGGCAAGCGAATTATCTTACACTATTTTATGTGCTTGATATATTGATTTTCAGTTGTGATAGATCATTTTAAGATTGCATGGCTTTACTCATGGTGATTTATCCACAGAATCACATAGACTGTGGGGCAAGCTGATGCAGCCCTTTGAACACTTTCTATCAGCTAAAAATAGAGTTGTTAACGAATTTTTACCCCAACAGGGAAACATATTTAGCAACTTGAAAGAAATAATTTTCATCCAAGACCTAATTAGTTGTTGATTAAGTGCCCATAAAAAATAGTTTCAATGTCTTTCTTCCATATGCTAATCTTATAACCTATTTTTTAAATCAATAAGCAATTAAGTATACAGTCAAAGAAAAAGATGTCATCAGTTTGCTTAAAAGGTCTGTCTTCTATGACTGCTGATTGTCTTTTAATCCTTATCAGCTCAAACATGCATATCTGCCTTCACTAGAATTATTACTTGCTTTGAACAGAGTTCCAAGGAGAGAAAAATATGCAGTGTCCAAACATCAAATATGTGATGGCCACTGGGGAATATACTCCATAGAGGAGCCAGATAAAGTGAAAGGAGTAGTTTTGGAATGCTTCCTAGAATTTGTAATAAATAATATTAAAGCCACCCTGCAAAAAATATGCCGTCTTGTCACTGGTCCCAAGGTACTTAAATCACAGGAGTAATTGAAGTAATATATGCCAAGAGATTTCCTCTTTGCTCTCCTCTCTTATACTCCACTGCAATTGTCATTTTCTCCTTCTTTTCCTCCTCTTTGTATGGTTACTGTTGTTTTTGTTTATAAATATTTCTCCTCACTTTGGTTTCCTAGAGACTGAGAAGGCTTGTTCTTAACTTCCATAAAGTTTCTGCTTAAATATGTGTTTATGTTTTATTAATATGTTCCCTGCATAAAGAAAGTTTCTTAGCACTTTCTAAGTGCTTGATAAATATTGTTGAATAAATTAAAGAAAGAATGAATGAGTTAATGAAATCAGATTTGAAATGATTTGGCTCCATGTATGGAGTCAGATAATTCCTTAGCCCTTTTCCTTTGATCTTAGACAAGTTGCCTCATCTTTCAACCTCAGTGTTCCCATCTAGAAATGCAGATAAAGACAGTACCTTATCTCAAAGAGCTTTTGTGAGGATTAAATGAAAGATATAGATAAATCACTTATGTCACACTTACCTGGAAGATGATATGCTCACAATAAATATTATCTGTTGTTAATTTTATTTTCATAACTTAATGCTCTTCCCCTAAGTTTCTTCATGCATTTGTATTTTTTTTTCACAAATATATTGATTGGCTTGAAAATAAGAGCTCTAAGTAATAAATGTGAGGCTCTTTTTTATTTGTTTAACTAGAATAGCTTGCACCTAAAATGAAACAGGTTGTCGTTCAGTCGCCAAGTCATGTCCAACTTTTGCAACTCCATGGACTGCAGCACACCAGGCTTCCCTGTCCCTCACCTTCTCCCGGAGTTTGCCCAAGTTCATATCTATTACATTGGTGATGATGGCAAACCACCACGGTATACTTGCCATGAGAACCCCATGAACTGTGTAAAAAAGCAAATGAAATATAAGATTTCAGTTTTAATGTGTTACCTTTGAAGCAATTTTCAATATACTAAAATGTGGGAAGTAACTGATTTTATCAGATGAGAAATAGGGTGATTCTATGTTGTGTATTCAGAAGGAATATACTTAGAGAAAACAATCAAAGGGAAAAGTGTGTTTGGGGAAAAAACACGCTGTGCCTTTTTTTGAGGTATGGATCTGAACTACCATATGACCGAGTTGTATAAAAAGACCATATAGCTTTCATATGTCATGAATCTATAATGGCAATAATGAGGGGAAAAAAATAAATTGTAAATAATTAGCTCAAACCTACCTGTACAGAGGGGCCTCCCTGGTACCTCAGACGGTAAAGCCTCTGCCTACAATGTGGGAGACCTGGGTTTGATCTCTGGATTGGGAAGATCCCCTGGTGAAGGAAATGGCAACCCACTCCAGTACTCTTGCCGGGAAAATCCCATGGACTGAGGAGCCTGGTAGCCTACAGTCCATGGGGTCACAAAGAGTCAGACATGACTGAACTTCTGCTTCTTTACCTGTACAGAACTGCATTATAGACAGATCTCATTTATTGACTTTGCTTTATCGTGCTTCATAGATCTTGCAAATTTCGTAAACATTGAAGCTTTATGGCAACCCCTGCATGAGCAAGTCTCCTGGGGCCATTTTTCCAACAGCATTTGCTCACTTCATGTCTCTGTGTCACATTTTTGTAATTCTCAAAATATTGAAACTTTTCATTGTTATTATATTTGTTTTGATGACCTGTGATCAGTGGTCTTTGATGTGACAGTTGTGGCACTACTGTAAAAAGATTATGACTTGCTGAAAGCTCAGATGGTGGTTGTTATTTTTAAATTAAGATATGTACATTTCTTTAGGCCTACTGCTATTGCAAACTTAATACACTACAGTATAGTATAACATAACTTTTAAATGCACTGGGAAACAGAAAAAATTCTGTGACTCTGTATTGCTGTATTTGCTTTATTGCAGTGGCCTGGAACTGAACACTTGATATCTTCAAGTGAAGTGAAGTGAAAGTCACTCAGTCGTGCCTGACTCTTTGTGACTCTATGGAATGTAGCCTGCTAGGCTCCTCTGTCCATGAAATTCTCCAAGCAAGAATACTGGAGTAGGTTGCCATGCCCTCCTCCAGGGCATCTTCCTCACCAGGGATTGAACTCAGATCTCCCTCATTGCAGGCAATATCTTCAAGTTATGCCTTTAAAAATAAATTTCCAAATAACTGTCATTGCAGCAGCTACCACTAGATGTCATGCACTTCTTATTTTGTCTTCTCACAGATGGTAGTTTCTAGTAGAGAATAGTATGCTCCTCAGAATTTAAATCCTAGGCTCTTGGTGGACATGGGTTACAAGGCTTTAGGCATACATTAGGATTTGATAAAATTAACTGTCACTAAGATTGTATCTATCTATAGAAATAAGATCTATTTTGATCAAATTGACTTGTTAATCTAGTCAAATTTAGATTTAATTAATTTAGTAAGTCTGCTTTATGAATTTGAGAAATACTTGCCAAGTTTTTATCTAATTTAACCTATAAATATAGATTTGAAACATGGATATAGTCCCTGTTGTACTATGTATTTATTCAATTTTAGCCTCTGAGAAGTATTTTTATATTCCTGTCATGCAAAGTCAATGCATATTGGGTCTGTGTTGTGACTTTAGCAGAGCCATTTGTTGAAGCAGAACCATCTTAGACTCTATTTACAGCAATCTGTTACTGGAATAATAAGGAACAGCACAACCTCTAAAATATGCTCACAGATCAGGAAGAGAATGCTATCTTGTGTTTAAAATAAACTCTTAAGGAGCTTGTTTACCCACTCTCATTAAAAAAAAAAAAATAGAACATCTAAAGTTTTAGTTTGAAAATGGTGTGTATTTCTTCCCTAGTAACTTTTGGAGGTAGTGTAACTAAGAGAACATGGATTAAAATTACATGGTAAATTAGAAGATTTGTATTAAATTGTTTAGCTTTTATTTATGCCTTTCTAAATGTGTCACAGGTTCCATAGCCATTTCTCTCACCTGAATGATCATATTCTAATCTTTAATTTGTATATGTAAGAATCACATGAGATAATATGTAAAAACTTACTATACAATTAAAAGGTCCTGGTCATTCCTCTAATTCACATGTGAACTAGAGGGAGGGTCCTGGACTTTCTCTTAATCGCTCCCAGAGTAATTGGTGGTGGGGGAATATGGGTTACACATATGAGGATAAAGGACAAGGGACAGACATATTTCTCCTGCCTTCTTTTCTAGCCCTGTTATTTTGGAATTAGTTCCATTTGTGGAATTTCTTTGCTCTGTGCAGGCTTCTCTAAGCTTTGAAAATCAGCCTTCTTTATCTTTAAATAGCACCAACATTGGGCTGAATTTGCTTAAAATTTTCAGAGCAAGATAGGTGTTTATGTTGAAGCACTGCAAAACTAAAATTGAATATTAAAATGTAAAAAAAAAACGTCTGCTGGGTATCACACTGGCATTTTCCCCCTGGCCACCTTTGTCTTCAGGCTCCAGTTCTGGGCAATGCTCTGTTCTCCCTCTCTCCCCTGATTCCCTGCTTTCATCTTAGACACCCAACCTCCTTTCCCCTTCTTTCACAAGCTCTGTACATTTTTTGCTGACTTTTTATGTAGACCCAATTACCTATCTTTAGATTTACCATCTCTTTTCCTATATGAGGTTCTTGAGACATACAGCCCTTATTTAATGACACTGCAGGCATCAGCGGAGAAGGCAATGGCACCCCACTCCAGTACTCTTGCCTGGAAAAGCCTATGGACGGAGGAGCCTGGTAGGCTACAGTCCATGGGGTCGTGAAGAGTCGATAGGACTGAGCGACTTCACTTTCACTTTTCACTTTCATGCTTTGGAGAAGGAAGTGGCAACCCACTCCAGTGTTCTTGCCTGGAGAATCCCAGGGACGGGGGAGCCTGGTGGGCTGCAGTCTATGGGGTCGCACAGAGTTTGACACGACTGAAGCGACTTAGCAGCAGCAGCAGCAGCAGCAGGTGTCAGACAAGGCAGCAAATGCTCAAAAAACCCAAACACCCTGATGGGTTTCAGGAAGGCATTTTTAAAGGCAAGTGTGTGTGTGGCAGAGGGGGGAGGTTTAAAGGCAAGTGATCAGATCGTGCACAATTCTCTGGTTGATGGGGAAACAGGACAGTGTCAAAGGGAGTAAAATGATCAATCTTTAGGCATCAGTAGATCCAGGGGCTACATTCTCATGGTCATCAAGTTTTTTTTTTTTTTTTTTTCATTTATTTTTATTAGTTGGAGGCTAATTACTTTACAATATTGTAGTGGTTTTTGCCATACACTGACATGAATCAGTCATGGATTTACATGTGTTCCGGATCCTGAACCACCCTCCCACCTCCCTCCCCATCCCATCCCTCTGGGTCATTCCAGTGCACCAGCCCCAAGCACTTGTTTCATGCATCCAACCTGGACTGGCGATTTGTTTCACACTTGATAATATACATGTTTCGATGCTGTTCTCTCAGATCATCCCACCCTCGCCTTTTCCCATAGAGTCCAAAAGTCTGTTCTATACATCTGTGTCTCTTTTTCTGTCTTGCATATAAGTTTATTGTTACCATCTTTCTAAATTCCATATATATGCATTAGTATACTGTATTGGTATTTATCTTTCTGGCTTACTTCACTATGTACAATGGGCTCCAGTTTCATCCATCTCATTAGAACTGATTCAAATGTATTCCTTTTAATGGCTGAGTAATATTCCATTGCATATATGTAACACAGTTTTCTTATCCATTCGTCTGCTGATGGGCATCTAGGTTGCTTCCATGTCCTGGCTGTTATAAACAGTGCTGCGATGAATATTGAGGTGCACGTGTCTCTTTCAGATCTGGTTTCCTCAGTGTGTATGCCCAGCAGTGGGATTGCTGGGTTGTATGGCAGTTCTATTTCCAGTTTTTTAAGGAATCTCCACACTGTTCTCCATAGTGGCTGTACTAGTTTGCATTCCCACCAACAGTGTAAGAGGGTTCCCTTTTCTCCACACCCTCTCGAGTATTTATTGCTTGCAGACTTTTGGATAGCAGCCATTCTGACTGGCATGTAATGTTACCTCATTGTCATTTTGATTTGCATTTCTCTGATAATGAGTGATGTTGAGCATCTTTTCACGTGTTTGTTAGCCATCTGTACGCCTTCTTTGGAGAAATGTCTGTTTAGATCTTTGGCCCATTTTTTTGATTGAGTCATTTATTTTTCTGGAATTGAGCTGCAGGAGTTGCTTGTATATTTTTGAGATTAATCCTTTGTCTGTTTCTTCATTTGCTATTATTTTCTCCCATTCTGAAGGCTGTCTTTTCACCTTGCTTATAGTATCCTTTGTTGTGCAAAAGCTTTTAAGTTTAATCAGGTCCCATTTGTTTAGTTTTGCTTTTATTTCCAATATTCTGGGAGGTGGGTCATAGAAGATCCTGCTGTGATTTATGTCGGAGAGTGTTTTGCCTATGTTCTTCTCTAGGAATTTTATAGTTTCTGGTCTTACATTTAGATCTTTAATCCATTTTGAGTTTATTTTTGTGTATGGTGTTAGAACGTGTTCTAGTTTCATTCTTTTATAAGTGGTTGACCAGTTTTCCCAGCATCACTTGTTAAAGAGGTTGTCTTTTTTCCATTGTATATCCTTGCCTCCTTTGTCGAAGATAAGGTGTCCATAGGTTTGTGGATTTATCTCTGGGCTTTCTATTTTGTTCCATTGATCTATATTTCTGGTCATCAAGTTGTTAATGTCTTCCATTTGGTGAAGGGTTTAGCCTCTGCAAAACAACTCAGGAATGTGCATCAAGTACTATTATGTAGGCACTTTAGAGAAGAACCAAAGACCTTCTGACTGCATAATGGCTGATTTACTGCTTAAATTCTTACCAGTTCTCCTGGTGCAACTACTATTTTTGTTGCTGCATGTTCTCATACTGGTTTTTTAAACATTTTTAAAAAACTAATTTATTTATTTTAATTGGAGGATAATTACTTTACAATATTGTGATGGTTTTTGCCATACACCAACATGAACTGGTCACAAATATACATGTGTCCCCCTATCCTGAACTCCCCTTCCACCTCCCTCCCCTCAAGCCTCTGTGTATGGGTGCCAAATTGAATCTCAGAGACAGAGTTTGGGGTGAGGTAGTAAAGAACAGCTTAATTGCTTTGTTTGCTTTGTCAGGCAAAGGGGAGACAGTGGGCTTATGCCTCAAAAACAAGGGGATTTGGTGAGTAGTTTTCTAGCAGTGGTTAAATGACAGAGTTGTTGATAAGGATCAAAGTGTGTACAGGGCCTGCACTCCTTTAACATGGCCTCAGGTGTCTCCTTATGTACTTCTCTGGTTTCTTTAATCTGACCTCAACTGATGTCCTCCTTGTCTCTGCATCCCCTCCCATCCCTGATTAGCAACTGTTCAGAATACCCTTTGGAATTTAGGGCAGGTCATGGCTGAAGTCTACTCCCTACAAACATGAAATGGGAACACAGAAAGTCTTCTGTGACCAGGAGCCCCACATGGCCCTGCTCAGCCTCACTTTCAGTCATTGATTCTTGAGCCAGGCTTTTGTGAACTCAAGGGAGGCCCAGGAGACTGCAACTTTTCTACAAGCAAGAGGCAGGCAGAGGACATGGGGAGAAAGGTCTGTCCCAAGAAGGCCCTTTAAGGTCCTGCCTCAGTTACACTAGTGTAAGTAAGTAAGTGTGAGAAATAAAACCTTTCCATTTTCATATTACAGATATTATTTTCTAACATTTTAAACTCAGATTCATAGAATTAAGTTGATTCTACTGTTTCATGAAATGCTGTTATACTCATCTGTGCAAGATGCTTCATTTGTTCTCTTTTTATTGTTATTTTCACTGTATTTCCCATCCTCAGTCCCGTAGTTTTCTTATTCTTATGAATTTAACATACATCTGTCAAGCTTTACTTTTATATATTTATATACATGTAAGTATAGAACTGAAAAACAACCCCCACTGTTCTATGTGTGTGTTTAAAGGCAGTAAAAATGTGTTTATGCTAAATTCCACTCTCTTCCTAACAGTTCTCAAATACCTATTTATTTTGAGATGTATCCTGATTGGTGTATGTAGATCTGGCACCAAGTCATATATCATTTTGCAATATCTTTTCTTTTCTGTGTCAATGAGAAATTATAATAAAACTGGGTTTACCTCTTGGTGAGTATTGAGCCAAAGACATAACCCAGCTAAAGACAGGGAGAAGTGTTATAGCCACGCTTTCCGGGAAACAGACTCACTCAGAAGGACAATGCAGATAGTGGAGTGCAGTTGATTACACCGGCGGGCCCAAGGCAGAGTCTCCTCTTAGCCAAGGGCCCCGACCAGCATTTGTGAAAATCTTTTATACCCCATGTGTACGATGTGGATGTGTACGTGTCCAAACCCACTATCCCAATTCCCTTGAGACTTACATGAACAAAGGAAGGGTAAATACAACTACAATAACCTCATCATTCACGTGTTATGTGTTCAAACATTCAATAATCAACAAGCCCGCAGTTACATTCCAAATAGTTAATAACCGATAAGCCTGTGCTTACATTCTGATAGATAGTGTCCGGAGGCAGGGGTGATTAGTGTCTGTTTTCTCTTAGGTGATGAGTAACCTGGATACGATCTTCAAGGTTCCCCTGTCCGGAGGGGGTCTTATCCTTCCATTGTCGTTCCCACAGGCACTAAGCAGAGAGTTCAGAGTCCTCTGGAGAGGTGGCCGAGCACGATCAGCACAGACAGGCCTGAGATGGAGTCCAGGCCCTATGAATTCCTTCTTTAGAAGAAAGAGTTTATTGTCATTTGCAGCAACTAAGAAGGCCGCGGATCTTTCCCCGAACAGTGTCTTTCCAAATAGCAAAACTGGGTAAATTTTAAGCTAAGGGTACGTGCATACTCATGAAGGGACTTGGTCAGAGGAGAATTCAGCATAAAACTGGGGCCAAGGTCAACAGTGTCCAAGTTTTAGTTGACTGAATTTGCAAGGATCAGCATCAGGGAGGCCTTAGTTCTTGCAGAACTCAAAGACATGAATCAGAAACTAGGACCAGTTTTATCACTGAACTATTGTTTCTTGATTGCTTTTCCTTTGTTCCTGCTTTCCCTTACTTCCCTTAATGTCATTGATTACTGGGACCTGTTCAAGGGCAAACATTATGGCCAGGATTAGATCACAAAATGGCTCCATCCCAGAATGCCTTCTCTTTAGTCAAGAAAGTCATGCCTGGTTTTCTTTCTCTGGGGACAAGTACCTTAACTGCTTACAAAGTGGGGCATATTTCTTATCTGTAGCACAAGAATAATTGCACTTAAATCATACATAGTGTTTACATGAAAAGTACTTATTCAGTGGTGAAGGGGTTCAGAATGAGTGTCCCTAAAATTTGCCAGTTTCCCTTGAGGATTACTTTGAGCTAAAGGCAATCAAGACCCAGCTGACTCAGGAAAACCTCTTTACTTCCCAAGTAAATATCTAAAAGAAATATAAATTTCTCTATTTGTAGGGAAAATCTGCAATAATAAAAGAAATTTACCTTGGAAAGGAGGCCTATACCTGGAAGAGAGCTAAAACCAAAAATAATTTTTTACTTAAGAAACTTATTTTCATAACAGGTTAAACTTTGTTTACCAAACCCTTCCTCCTCTCACATTCCTGTGAATTGTCTTCCTTTCTGTATCTCAGACCCCTACCCCCTTTTTTTAGCCCAAGAAGTTTTGTATCTCAATTGCCTAACTCCGTTTTCAGTCTCTTTTCTTTATGGGGATTCCTTATATACACAGTTAACTACTTTTTTCTCTTGTTAATCTGTCGTATGTCATTGTAATTGGTAGATGAGCCACAGAATCTAGAAAAACTTTCCTCCCAAAAATGATTATTAATTATATGAGACTAATCTGAACATATGGCTTCCTTGGTGGCTCAGATGGTATAGTGTCTGCCTGCAATGTGGGAGACCTGGGTTCGATCCCTGGGTTGGGAAGATCTCCTGGAGAAGGAAATGGCAACCCACTCCAGTACCCTTGCCTGGAAAATCCCATGGACAGAGGAGGCTGGTAAGCTACAGTCCATGGGGTCACAAAGAGTTGGACATGACTGAGCAACTTCACTTCAATCTGAACATAGGGCTTTCCTGGTAGCTCAGTGGTAAAGAATCCACCAGCCAATGCAGGAGACACAAGAGATGCAGATTAGATCCCTGGGTTGGGAAGATCTCCTGGAGAAGGAAATGGCAACCCACTCCAGTACTCTTGCCTGGGAAATCCCACAGACTGAGGAACCTGGCATACCACAGTTCTTGGGGTCACAAAGAGTCAGACACAATTTAGTGGCTGAGCATGCACAAATCTGAACATAGCAAACACACCCAGACTTTATATCTAACATCTGAGATTATATGTCTAAATACATGTTTTCTGTTTCTTACTTGTGGAACAAAACCTGTAAATTCTACATTGAGTAATACAATTAAAAGGACAAAATTTCCTGAGAATTGCCACATACTCTAAGTGATAGGTTTCCAGATTTGGCTGTATGTCAGGGACACTTGGGGCTTCCCAGGTAGCGCTAGTGGTAAAGAACCCACCTGCCAATGCAGGAGACATAAGAGATGTGGGTTCGATCCCTGGGTCAGGAATATCCCCTGGAGGAGGGCATGGCAACCCACTCCCGTATTTTTGCCTGGAGAATCTCCATGGACAGAGGAGCCTGGCAGGGGGAGGAGGCAGTTCACGGGGTTGCAAAGAGTCAGACACAACTGAAGCAACTAAGCACGGACACATGCACAGGGGTACTTGGGAATCTTATGAAAAATACATATTTCTCAGTCTCTCTAGTTCTACTCAGTGAGAATTATTGAGAGTTCTGGCCATTCTAATTTACAAGTCAACTTGGTAGGCAGAAGTCATGGAATTGATAGCTTCCGGTGAATGAAGCCAGATTTGTGACCTCCAAAGAAGAAGATATAGCTTCAGGAGCAGGGTCCAGGATTGATCGCTCAAGAATTTTTGTGTAGCAGAGTTTTACTAAAGTGCAAAAGGACAGAGAAAACTTCTGATATAGACAGCAGAAGGGGGATGGAGAGTGCCCCCCTACCTAGTCTAATCAATGCCTTGTATACTTTTACCAGACCCACTCCCACAACATACCTCTTAAATTAACAAGATCTTAAACTAACAATAGAAAGGTCTTACCAGACCTACTCCCACAATATGCATTTTAAGATAACAGGATTAGTCAGAAGCTTCCTGTTAAGGAGAAACATGTCCTCAAACAGGATATATTATAGTTTAAGATGAGTTGTTTTGTTGTGTAATCATCAGCCCTAGACTTAAAGAAGGTTAGTCTTAAAGACTGTTGTCATAACAAGTTAGACTTTAAGAAAAAATTTTTGTGTCTCCTGTGACTAAGACAAAGCAATGTAGAAAAAAAGTTTATCCTTTGCTCCTTGAAAGCACAGAACCCCTTCCTCCTACCTAATTAGCTCTCTTAGAATCTCTCCTAATAATTGAAGTGAGGAAAGTAGGGGTGTGTGAGGTGTCTGGAGTCTACCTATCACTCATCATTTAGCTATCTCTAGATATCTAGAGAAAGGAATAGAAGGATCCATATCATATATAGAGACGGCTTCTATATATCTTCATCTGGATGGATTGATCTCTTTCTTTAAAGAGACTGAGGTCAAGAGAGAGATTTTGTTGTTGTTGTTTAGTCTCTAAGTCCTTTTTGACTCTTTTGTGACCTCAAGGGCTGTAGCCCCACCAGGCTCCTTCTGTCTTTGGGATTTTCCAGGCAAGAAGAATAGGTTGAGATCTAGATCTTGTTTACATCTAGAACCCATATGTATATATACATATATCTTCATCTATAGTATATCTCCATCTATCTCTGTTATCTGTATTTTTATATAGTCTCAGGCAATTCTGATATAGTCAGTTCTGAGTAGTACACATAGCATTTCTGAGATTGATTAGAAATGAATAGTCAGATCTGCCGTTACTATTCTACCACAGAAGAGGTTAAATTTGATGGTATTGATGTTGCCATATGTATTTTGAGACTCAAAAATGCTATTTGTTTGTATGCATTTAAAATAATGATAAAAGTAATAGTGATGATAGTGAATGCAGAAAAATAAAGATTCTCATTGCTAATTTAGCTATAATTTGAAAATTTTAACATCTTGAATTTCTTCTTGGTCTAATGATTTCTAGGTCTGGGTGTTTTGGTTTTCGTTTGCATCTAGTATTGATGAATAAAAGAATTTTCTATATTATTTTGGATCAATGGACTTAGTGGTGATTCATTTGAATGAATGAATGAATTCATTCATTCATTCAGATCACTTACATTTATACTGTATGTGAAATTTCTAATTCATTTGTTATTTAATTTAAAATCTTTTTTGTGTGTATGGGAATATCTATTAGTAGAAAAGAGAAGCTATAAGTGTTTGGATAAGCTGTCTAGATCAGACTTTAAATGCTAGTCTGAAGATCAAAAAAATGTTCAAAATTCATCTCAACACTTGCTCACTCATAGTTTGAGTGCTTGGTCAATGCAGATAAATCCAAAACAAATTCCTAAATGGATGTGTACTTATTGGTTTTAGAGGAGAAAATGGCTGACAGATTTACAATTTAACTGTGGCTAAATATGCTGGTCTCAGCCACTGAGAAGGAATAATTACTAAATATTTTAGTCACCATTCAGAATTGTACCACAGTCACTTTTAGAGCCAATTTTGATGATTTCCTGTGAATATATGAACTCTGATCTGACTGGATCCAATTATTATGGATCCATGTAGGACTCTTATTTTTTTAAACCAATTGCTGAATGATTTCTAACAGTAGGAGCTGAAAAAATATCTTCTAAACACAAGTTGTTCAGATAACATATGCTTAGTTTTTCACTGAAGAAAAATTATAGATCCAAATTTACAAATAGTACCTTAACATTCTTTGAGAAGAGGTTTCACTTATAAAATCATAACAGAAGTGATTGTGAAGATATTACACTCAGCTTGTATTCAGTAGCTTTCCCCCCTACTATTAAGCTATTGGCAGCCCAAGGCTCTTCAAGCCCTGAAGGTTGATAAGAACAATGAAAAAACTATGAATAAAGGTTTAACTACTCCATTTCAGCAAGGAGGGATTAATTAAACTCAATGAGTAATCTTCAACTACTGTGTCATGGCCACAGTGGTTTAGGACTGTTACAAGGGGAAAAGAATGTGACAGGAAAAATGCACCATATTTTTCTTCAAATACAAGGGATTAGAAATAAAAGATGAGAAAGCAAAAGATGATGACATTTTATCCACAATTGATCGACAAGGTAAGGTAGTCCAGGTAATCGGAAGGCAATGTTCTAAGGACTGCAGCATCTCAGAACGGCGCCAAGGAAAACAAAATCCAAAACACCCCTAAAAGTGTTTACTATTTGTAAAGTTTTGGCCAAGCATGATTCAACTAAATATTAGAAATAACTAAGAGAAACTGTGGAATCACAATAATGGAAGAAGGTTAATAATGCATTAACATTTAAGTGAAATTCTGAATGCACAGATTTTAAATGTCTTATTAATATATACTTAGTCATAACAATTTTTTCTTAAACAAAGATTTACATAAAAAACATAACAATGCAAGTATATAGTTTTCTATATAGAATCTTATCTTGAAGATGTGCCATTCATATGTGTCCCTAGCTTTCTAGTATTTCGTTCACTGCATTGAAGGTCCATTGTGGTATGTGCTGGCATTTTATAATTTTTTCAGGAAATACAAACATGCTAATAATAATAACAGTGGCAGCACCAAGAAAGTTGACATTTAAAAGAGTATTTTACATTTAATTTCTTAATGAGAGAAAAAGATACATACAGAGATAATTATAGAAAATATAAACATACTTTTGTTAGTCTGAAAACATAATTATACTATCATAACATGTAGATATACCTATGGATTAAATTTAACATAAGTTTAATATTACCTACATAAGAGAAAAATATATAATATGTAGAATTTGGTAAGAAGTCTTAGACAATACCAGCAAAAAGTAAAAAAATACCAGGAATTATCTTTTGTTTATATTATGTAAATTATTCACTTATTTATTTGCATAGATTGAATTTTTCTTTTTATTCACCAGAAAACAAACTGGATTTCCTACTCTTGTATGCTGATTTATTTTATAGATTTCACCCCTATTTATTTTTATTGCTACGCCGTAATGTCTGATGAGAACTTCTCAAACATTCCCGTGGAAAGGCAGTATTTCCTTTTGACATTCCAAGTGTAATTCAAGTGTAAATTTCCAGTAATAAGGGATCATTAATGTTTTTCTTAAAAAAGGTGTATTTTCTAATTAGACACAATTTTATTATTTTTTTCTTCACCAACTCCTGTAAATCAAATTATTTCACTCAAAAGATGTAGTTTCTCAAGGAATATATTCAACAGTCTTGGAAATGTTACCAAACTAGTTCTTTGTGTGGAACTCAAAGCAAGCCAAACTCTAAGTTGCAGAGGTTTATAGCTGAGAAAGTGTTTATTCACAAGGCAGCAAAGCAAGGAAGCTAGAGGATATGTTTCAGAACTGACTACCTCACCAAAGGCCAGGATGTTGGGACGTTCATGGGATAAAAAGGTGGGAAAAGGTGGGAAAAGGTGACTGGAGGCAGGGAAGAAAGTGAGATAATCAATGTTCTGCTCAGGCCTTCAGGTTAGAAGGGTCTGCATATTTAAAATAGAGACACTGAGGGTGATTGGAAGGTGGAGTTTTCAGGCCTCTAACATAAATCTCTTGATGAAAGTGAAAGAGGAGAGTGAAAAAGTTGACTTAAAGCTCAACATTCAGAAAACTAAGATCATGGCATCTAGTCCCATCACTTCATGGGAAATAGATGGGGAAACAGTGGAAACAGTGTCAGATTTTATTTTTGGGGGCTCCAAAATCACTGCAGATGGTAATTGCAGCCATGAAATCGGGCACTGAAAAATTGATGCTTTTGAACTGTGGTGTTGGAGAAGACTCTTGAGAGTCCCTTGGACTGCAAGGAGATCCAACCAGTCCATCCTAAAGGAGATCAGTCCTGGGTGTTCATTGGAAGAACTGATGCTAAAGCCGAAACCCTAGTACTTTGGCCACCTCATGCGAAGAGTTGACTCATTGGAAAAGACCCTGATGCTGGGAGGGATTGGGGGCAGGAAGAGAAGGGGACGACAGTGGATGAGATGGCTGGATAGCATCACCAACTCGATGGACACGAGTTTGAGTGGACTCCTGGAGTTGGTGATGGACCAGGAAGGGAGGCCTGGCATGCTGTGATTCATGGGGTCGCAAAGAGTCAGACATGACTGAGCGACTGAACTGAACTGAACTGAACATAAATCTGGACACCTGCTCAGACTCAGTTTTCAGGGCACTGGTAACAACAGCCCTATCTGGCTCTTACGACTAAGAGCTGAATCCAATTTCCTATAAAACAACTGGGCTGCAAGAAGCTGGAAAACTATGCAATTAAAGAGAGGCAAAATAAGAAAGAAACAAACAAAAAAAAACGAGTTTAATCAATGAAGGTGGTGTATAATCAAAGGGGTTTTAACAAACTGTTCCCTTATCTGTTCTGTAGCATGAACTCAAGAATTCCTATTAATTTTCAGCTTCTGTTAACTCTATGGGACAGGGTTTCGGGAAGCTGCTGATAATGGGGGAAGTATGTGGCAACGACTCCCAAATAAGTGCAAGCATAACAAAATCCTGGCTCTTCCATTTAAAGTATGAGATACTGAAAAATTGCTCAGCATCCTTAACCTCAGTTTCATCATTTCTAAGTTGGGGACAATAATATTTAGTGTTGATCAGATTAGATGAAACACACATTTCTAGTACAAATCCTGGCACTTAATTGTATCTCAATAATGCTAGCTATTGCTGTTACTGTGTGCTCAGTCGCTCAGTTTCGTCTGACTCTTTTTGACCTCATGGACTACAGCTTACCAGGCTCCTTTGTCCATGGGATTTCCCAGGCAAGAACACTGGAGTGGGCTGCCATTTCCTCTTCCAGGGGATCTTCCGCACCCAGAAATCAGACCAGCATCTCCTGTGTTGGCTGGCGGATCCTTTTTTTTTTTTAACTTGCTGAAGTGCTTCTTTATTTATTTTTTTTTTAAATTTTCTATTGATGTAGTTTTGCCATACATTTTCATGAATCCGCCACGGGTGTACATGTGTTCCCCATCCTAAACCCCCCTCCCACCTCGCTCCCCATCCCATCCCTCTGGGTCATCCCAGTGCGCCAGCCCCAAGCACCCTGTCTCATGCATTGAACCTGGACTGGCGATTCATTTCACATATGATAATATACATGTTTCAATATACATATACATAGCGGATTCTTTATCACTGAGCCACCTTGGAACTATTATTAACATTCTTTAACTCACTGTCTATGAACAGATAGCCATAATCTTCCCCTTAGCTTGACTTAACTATAGATAGGTCCCTGACCTCTTTTTTTCTAATAGCATTGTTTTAGAGAAGTAGGTATTGTTAAGTTTTTCTCTGCCCCTTTGGGATTTTTTCTTTTCTCTGCCCCTTTGAGATTTAAATCTTTTAAAAGTCACCCACAACGTTAGAACCCAGGACCCTGGGGGAGGGGTTCTTTTGAAATTTAATCATCAAGGAAGAAACACCTGTGTCTCCCAGTCTCTGCAGGAAGGTGGGAGATTCAGTGCTATCTTGCTATTAATTGTAAAACTCTCCTGTCTTGAGGACTGGAGAAAATTTACTACTTTTTTGGGTAGAACCTAGTAGCACATACAGATCCTCCCAACCCTCCACCCCTACCTCAGCTCTTAAAATCTCCCCTGACTTTTATTTCAGCACAGCTGAGTTTTCACACTTGGTCTGTGCTCTCTCCTCTATTTGCCAGCCATAGTATCAAAATAGAATCATCATCTCTTTGCACATCTTCTCTGGTGCAAACTTTTCTTTAATATTAACTCATAGTAAACACTTGATAAATGGCAGTAATAGATCTTATTTTTAATATTATTAGAACAGTGATATGAAGCATCACTTTAAAAATAAACACTTTTGCTTGAAGAATAGCTATTTATAACATAAGTGCATAAAGTAGAAGTTTCTGATGAGAATATGGTGTTTCTGCATTATTTATGATAAGAATTTTGCTTGAGAACAGGATCTGGGTGTGGATGTGAGTAGGAGACAGTTGAGTCATAGAGAATTTTGGTGAAGATGAAGCTTTTAACGAGCTATGGAAACTAAATGATGATCGGGTAACCAAATGCCTCATAAAGAGATTAAAACATATGTAGAAAAATGGTCAAGTCTTGGAATAAAAGAAACCTGTGATCTTTGAATCCCAGTGACAGTCAGTTAGGAGGTGCCAGCTTGTGTACCCTTGACAATGACAGGGAGAGGAAGACAGTAAGGTCCTCAAAACAGGATGAAGGGAAAGGGCCTGGAATTGGTAAGGACCTAGAATTGATACTGATTGGTGCTGTCTGCCCTTTATTCATCAGCTGACGGTATCCCAGGATTCAGTTCTCAGCACACATTGCCTATATCAGCAGCATTAACATCAGCTGGGAACAACTTGGAAAGGCGAACTCTCCACTTCTACCACAGACCAACTTGGGTTGAGGTTCAGCAACCTGAATTCAGAAAGGCTGAAATATAGGTAAGTTATTATTATTCATTGATTAGGCAAAGCCTTCTAGTTATATGTGTTCTCATTGTTATATGTTAAACAGAAATGTTCCAGAGGGTTTATTTCAGCCTTCAATTTTATCTACCCCAATTGTTTTTCAACTTAGAGTAGTACTAAGGTAACATAAAATAGGAAAGGAATAAAGAAGAAACAATTGGGTGGTGGGGGGAGAAGTAAAAATCAAGAGGTGAAAAGAAAAATGAAACCAAAGCCCTAAAGTTGCTCAATAAAGTGAAGCTTCTTTATTCAGGCCTAAGACCAAATATGCCTTGAATAACAAACATTCAAGAAAGGAGAACTTTCTGTCTCACATGTAAGAGAATAATCACATTTGTTTTTAATGCCTATTCTGATACTGTAAGGAGAAAAGAAGGTAGCGCAAAAGGAGAGAGACAGAAAGTTTCAGACCTTTTAGTTTCAGGGTACTTTTACATCCTTAAAAGTTAATAATGGCCTCAAAGACTTTTGCTTATGTGGGTTTTGTTTGTTGATATTTACTGTATCAGAAATTTTAAAAAAATTAGAAAACAACAGTAACGTATCTATTACATGTTAACATAAATAAGCTATTTTAAGGGAAATTATCTTATTTTCCAAAACAAAAAAGTATGAAAAAGCATGACATTCTTTTATATTTTTTGTAAATTCCTTTGTCTGGCTTGCTAGAAAACATCTGGAATCCTCACCCCTTTTTGTGCTCTCAGTCTTCTGCAATATTTTGTTTCAGTTGATGAACATGAACAAAATCCAAACTTACACAGGTCTGTAGTTGAAAAGGAAGAATTTTATGGAACACCCAAAAGGGTCTTGGGGACCTCTGAGAGGTCCTCAGACCTCAGTTTGAGAATTGCAGGGCTAGATTATCCTAGACTCTCCAAATCTCAGAAGTTTACAACACATGCCTCCCAAACCTCAGAGACTTGCTCCCTGTTCATGCTGCGTTTTATGTGAATCAGCTGGAGGCTTTGCTCAGGCTTGCAGGCTGTCTGAACAGCCACTGCCAGTCATTGAGAGAGAGGAGGATGAGCATGGTGATACACGGGCTGATTTTGAACCATTCTTCTGGGAAGTGACTGCCTCACTTCTGTTCCCAGTTTATTAGCTGAAGCACCTACTTTATGTGGTAACAAGCCTAATCTTCCTTCAAGGAGGGGCACAAAATCTTGGTGAATATAATTTAGTTTATCATACTGAAACTTCCTGATGACCAAAAGATGCTTGTGAAAAATGTAACCCCCAACTAGCTTTTGATTAAAGTGCTATTTCAAAAGGAAATCATATTTAAATAGTTTTTATAGCATTATATGAAGTTAGATGTGATTTGGTTTCTGTGTTATTTTGCTTCATGAATGTATATCTTCCTAAATTGATACAGCAGTCAAGCATATAATTTTTAGAATGTATAGATAATGATTCCTTTTGAAAAATTAAGCTTGAATTCTTGATTTTAAAAACATGGTATTATAAGAAAATAAAATGTGATATAATTTAAGCCTGCAAAATTATATGACAACATTTTCAAATATTTACTGAGTACCAACTGTGTTCTTATGTACCATGCTCAGGATTTAGAGTTTTACCTGTTACTTGGGTGAATTTCTGAATGGATTCCTTTATGTGGTCATGTGAGGAAATTGTGATACCTACAATGGTAAGCACAAAGTTCTTGAAGATAGTTGAAATGACTTTGTTTAAAGAAAGTTGGTTAAAATTATTTATCCAATCCAGAAATAAATTATAGGTAGATGTTAATGATTTAAAAAGAAAATGATCTTTCTTTCTTTGAACAATAATAGTCATTTCATCTGATGGTTTAGTTTTATCTCGAATATGTATTTCCTAATGCGTCTGTAACAAATTACCATTAACTTTGTGGCTTAAAACAATACATATTTATTATCTTTCCGTTTGGGAGCTCAAAAGTCCAAAATGACCTTATAGCCTAATATAAAGGTGTAAGCAGAGCTATGTTTCTCTTGGAAGCTCTAGGGGAGAATCCATTTCTTTATGTTTTCTAGAGCCCTCTTGGAATTTTTGCATCCTGGTCCCTTCCTCCAGTTCACAGCCCATTACTCCAGCCCCTGTTCAGGCTTCCATTTGTTCTCAGTCTCTGATGCTTCTGACTCACTCTCATAAGGACCCTTGTGATCACATTTTGGACCATCCATATGATCCAGGATAATCTCATTTTAGGACCTTTAACTTAATCACATCTGTAAAGTCTTTTTTGTTTTTTGTCCTGTAGGGAAACTTATTCACAGTTTGGGGGATTAACACATGAATGCCTTCAGGTAGAGAAGGAGTTCGTTATTCTGTCTTCTATAGCTGTTCTTCTTAAAGAGTGCAGGAGATGTTTATGGGTTTCCAAGTACTTGCGAGACTATAAGAGCTGCATATTGAGAATACAAATGAAAATTGTGTTCTTTTGTATCCACAAAAACTGCAGAGGATGGCCAAATACCTTTCATCACTCCTAGCTGCAGATAATTTTATCATGAAGATTGATAACCATTGCAGTTTTATCCTGTATGTTTCAGTTCAGTTCAGTTGCTCAGTAGTGTCCGACTCTTTGCGATCCCATGAATCGCAGCACGCCAGGCCTCCCTGTCCATCACCAATACCTGGAGTTTACTCAAACTCATGTCCATCAAGTTGGTGATGCCATCCAGCCATCTCATCCTCTGTCATCCCCTTCTCCTCCTGCCCCCAATCCCTCCCAGCATCAGCGTCTTTTCCAATGAGTCAACTCTTCGCATGAGGTGCCCAAAGTATTGGAGCTTCAGCTTCAGCGTCAGTCCTTCCAATGAACACGCAGGACTGATCTCCTTTAGGATGGACTGGTTGGATCTCCTTGCAGTCCAAGGGACTCTCAAGAGTCTTCTCCAACACCACAGTTCAAAAGCATCAATTTTTCGGTGCTCAGCTTTCTTCACAGTCCAACTCTCAAATCCATACATGACCACGGGAAAAACCATAGCCTTGACCAGACGGACCTTTGTTGGCAAAGTAATGTCTCTGCTTTTTAATATGCTATCTAGGTTGGTCATGACTTTCCTTCCAAGGAGTAAGCGTCTTTTGATTTCTTGGCTGCAATCACCATCTGCAGTGGTTTTGGAGCCGAAAGAAATAAAGTATGACACTGTTCCCACTGTTTCCCCATCTATTTCCCATGAAGTGATGGGACCAGATGCCATGATCTTAGTTTTCTGAATGTTGAGTTTTAAGCCAACTTTTCACTCTCCTCTTTCCCATTCATTAAAAGGCTTTTTAGTTCCTCTTCACTTTCTACCATAAGGGTGATGTCATCTGCACATCTGAGGTTATTGTTATTTCTCCCAGCAAACTCTAGTGCTTCTTCCAGCCCAGCGTTTCTCATGATGTACTCTGCATATAAGTTAAATAAGCAGAGTGACAATATACAGCCTTGATGTACTCCTTTTCCTATTTGGAACCATTCTGTTGTTCCATGTCCAGTTCTAACTGTTGCTTCCTGACCTGCATATAGGTTTCTCAAGAGGCAGGTCAGGTGGTCTGGTATGTCCATCTCTTTCAGAATATTCCACAGTTTATTGTGATCCACATAGTCGAAGGCTTTGGCATAGTCAATAAAGCAGAAATAGATGTGTTTCTGGAACTCTCTTGTTTTTTTGATGATCCAGCAGATATTGGCAATTTGATCTCTGGTTCCTCTGCCTTTTCTAAATTCAGCTTGAAAACCTGGAAGTTCTCGGTTCACATATTTCTGAAGCCTGGCTTGGAGAATTTTGAGCATTACTTTACTAGTGTGTGAGATGAGTGCAATTGTGCGGTAGTTTGAGCATTCTTTGGCATTGCCTTTCTTTGGGATTGGAATGAAAACAGACTTTTTCCAGACCTGTGGCCACTGCTGAGTTTTCCAAATTTGCTGACATATTGAGTGCAGCTCTTTCACAACATCATCTTTCAGGATTTGAAATAGTTCAACTGGAATTCCATCACCTCCACTAGCTTTGTTTGTAGTGATGCTTTCTAAGGCCCACCTGACTTCACACTCCAGGATGTCTGGCTCTAGGTGAGTGATCACATCATCATGATTATCTGGGTTATGAAGATCTTTTTTGTACAGTTGTTCTGTGTATTCTTGCTACCTCTTCTTAATATCTTCTGCTTCTGTTAGGTCCATACCATTTCTGTCCTTTATTGATCCCATCTTTGCATGAAATGTTCCCTTGGAATTTCTAACTTTCTTGAAGAGATCTCTAGTCTTTCCCATTTCCTATTTCTTTGCATTGATCACTGAGGAAGGCTTTCTTATCTCTTCTTGCTCTTCTTTGGAACTCTGCATTCAAATGGGAATATGTTTCCTTTTTTCCTTTGCTTTTCGCTTCTCTTCTTTTCACAGCTCCACAAACAACCATTTTGCCTTTTTGCATTTCTTTTCTATGGGGATGGTCTTGATCCCTGTCTCCTGTACAGTGTCACAAACCTCCATCCATAGTCATCAGGCACTCTGTCTATCAGATCTAGTCCCTTAAATCTATTTCTCACACCCAGCATATAGTCATAAGGGATTTGATTTAGGTCATACCTGAGAGGTCTAGTGGTTTTCCCTACTTTCTTCAATTTAAGTCTGAATTTGGCAATAAGGAGTTCATGATCTGAGCCATAGTCAGCTCCTGGTCTTATTTTTGCTGACTGTATAGAGCTTCCCCATCGTTGGCTGCAAAGATATAATCAATCTGATTTCGGTATTGACCATCTGGTGATGTCCATGTGTAGAGTCTTCTCCTGTGTTATTGGAAGAGGGTGTTTGCTATGACCAGTGTGTTCTCTTGGCAAAACTCTATTAGCCTTTGCCCTGCTTCATTCCGTGCTCCAAGGCCAAATTTGCCTGTTACTTCAGGTGTTTCTTGACTTCCTACTTTTGCATTCCAGTCCCCTATAATGAAAAGGATGTCTTTTGGGGGGTGTTAGTACAGAGTTTAAACTGAGTTGTTTGTTGTATAATCAGTTTGAGGCTTAAAGATAAAACGTTTTATGTGGCTAAGACTAAGGAATATAGAGGGGGAAAAAAAAAATGTTTGTCATTTCCTCCTCCTTGAGAATTCCAGACCCTTCTCTCCTTGGGGACCCCTGAACTTCTTATCAACCTGACTAGGAATTGACTCTCTCATAACTATTAAATAGGAATGTGTCAAGATTGCCCATTGGTTTCAGGGATTTTTTTTTCTGTTTGTCACTCTATGTAACATATTCCATGTCACTACCTCAAACAGATCACCTATATCACTCTGGCTGGGAGGAAAATAAAGGTTAAGTCAACTGAAGAGCTGTACACTAGAGGTTGTCAGAATTGCCATCTATCAATTCTTTAGAAAAAAACAAGAATCAATATATAGAATCACTTTTAAGACAATAGCTTATTACTTTATAAACATCTTAGAGTTATTTTCCATGGGATTGATTTTCCTTATTTGATTTGTTAATTTGAGTTTCTTATTTTTGAATTAATATTTGCAACATATATTGAATTCTGATGTTTGCTAGTCTGCATGTATGCCCCTCACCTCTCATCCAATGTGTTTATGAAGCACATACAATTGATACTACTCCATGTGTAATCGAAGTGTATCTTGTCTTCTCATCCTTAGCAATTTATATTTTTGTATTCGGATGAATGTTTTGTTCACAGCTAAACTGGATACAGACTCAAGATTTCTTCAGGTTGCCCATGCACATCTATTTAAAAAGAAAAAAGAAAACAGAAAGCAAACAAACCTTTTGAGCAAATTGAACTTACAAATGTTTTATAATAGAGACAGAGAGGGGTTTACATATGATAAGTTTGTGCTGTTCACAGTGTTCCATAGATGGGTGCCTGACCACAAATTATTTGTTACATGATCACTGATGAAGTAAGCGCAACAATTTTATGTCATAAGGATTAGAGATTACTGTAGAGTTTCTAAATACTACTTTCTTTCTTTATGCTTGTTGCATTTTGAACCAATATCAAACAGTTCCTGGACTGGCGCTGGTTGCGATGTTACGCCTGAGAAGGACTGCTATACTATATAGTAGATAAGTTAGAATAACTTATTTGAAAGTGCCTTGCAAACCAGGATTCTACTTGAGGTTTTACTTTATACAGCTTTCCCTAATCAGGGTCCAAATTTCTGCAAACTTTATGGCCCCACCCTCAAATTCAAATTCCTCCTTTTTGTTGCTTAATCAACTTATTGAGGTCATAACCTATTCAAAGCAACTTCCTGAGAACTGTTGTTCTCAGTTGTTGTTTTTTTTCCCTCATAAATGTGATCACAAGAAAACTCAAACTCATACACAAAAATAACAAACAAGAACATAAATCAGATCTATGAGATTCCAAAGTGTGAGTAAAAATCTCTTTACAGAAACATTTTATTATACTAAAGATATACATTAGAGAGTTAGGTGTTTGTTTTGTTTTGTTTTTTTAACCTTCTTTACAGTTTGTATATACAACCTAGAAATCTTGAAAATTTAAGCTGAAAATACTCTGAAAATTTAAGTTGAAATGTTCTTTATGTAGTTGATGTGTAATTAATACTAGTGACTACCATTATCTTTGGAAAAGATAACTTTGTATAGAGTAATAAAGAGAGACCTGAAACTCCAGATTGCTACCAAAAGGGGCAAACACAGACAGTGATTAAGTAGTAGGAACAGAAATATGGACTGCTGGTAAGCTTGAGACACTCAAACCCAGTAGGGAAAAAATCCTATTATATATTTTTAATGTAAACATACATTCTTGATGCAGTAACACTGTACGAGATTGTTTATGAACCTAGCTTTCTAACCCCCTAATACTAAGCCATGGCTGGCATCTGTTCACAAAGTTTTTTTTATCAGTTGGCTGCAACTTGATAAAAATAAGGATTATGTGTGTGCTCACTCAGTCATGTCTGACACCTTTTGTAGCCTGCCAGGCTCCTCTGTCTGTGGAATTTTCCAGGCAAGAATACTGGAGTGGGTTGCCATTTCCTACCCCAGGAGATCTTCCCAACCCAGAGATCGAACCTGCATCTCTTGCACTTCCTACATTGGCAGGCAGATTCTCTACCACTGTGCCACCTGGAAAAGCGATAAAATAGAAATACTCACATTAAAGAACAGATTTTTATTTTTAGATTCCCAAAGCAAAATTTAAAAGTCATTCTATTCTACAAAACATTTTTTAAATGTTTACTTGAATGTGGCCTTCAGAAATTAAGGCACTGTAAGTCTAGGGCAAAGAGTACAGGTGAAGGAATCTGGTGTTTAACCATTTTCTACATTCAACTGAGGATATAAATACCTCAGATATATGGAAACTGTATGTGAACACTGATTAGTTGGTTTAATGCACAGATGCACATAGAAAAGACAACAATCATTTGGCATAATTGAAATATTATAGTAAAAGCCATGGTAATATACTTTTCACAGTTTGAATTACTTAAGGAAGTTGGGGAGTTGAGTGGCTGATCATGCCACAAGTTTACAGCAAATTATTTCGTGGCTCAGACCGTAAAGAATCTGCCTGCAATGCAGGAGACCTGAGTTAGGTCGCTGGGAAGGGAAGATCTGCTGGAGAAGGAATGACCTCTCACTCCAGTTTCTTACTTGGAGAATTCCATGGTCAGAGGAGCCTGGTGGACTATAGTACATAGGATCACAAACAGTCAGACATGACTGAATGACGAACACTTTCATTTCATCTCATTTCTGAAAGAAGAAATAATTTTTCTATTGATCTTTTATCTACCTATATCTTATTAAAGTGGTTTTGTCATTTTGTGCTCACATGGGTAAAGGAAATGCCTACTTTTTTTTTTTTTTGCTAAGACTGGGTAGCCATTTTGCTCTCTGCAGAAGACAATGTGGTTTGGCTGTGATGTGCATATTTTTCTCTTTGCTTTTGTTCTTTTCAAGAAGAGGCAGGAAATTGAACAGAAGGTTATGGCAGAAAAACCTACCAATATGAAAGAAACAACTATGTATTCTTACCCGTTCTCTATGAGGGCATACTGGATGCTAGCACAATGAGAACATTACAGTAGCTCATTGCTGATGCATAAACACTTAGACAGGATGGATTTCATTTACATAAAAATTCTCCTAGGCAAAGAGCCGTTTATGGTTGGAAAATAGGTTTAGTTCTTGGTATAGAAACTGAGTCCCTAGGGCCTGTTTATTGGCTCAAAATAGTTGTATAAAGAAGAAAGAAACCACTCTGATAAACTGAAAGTATTTGAAGCTCCAGAGAAGAATCCAAAGGATAGAAAGTGAGCAGAGGAGACAGGTAGCAAAGCAATGGCAGAATATTTTATGCTACGGAATATTAATCCTCATTAGAATACCTACCTATCTTTCATTTACAAATAAAAATCTAGAGAACCAAAAATTATGAAGAGATAGAAAAACTTGAACTAAGTTTTCTTGGCTATCTGATAAGTGTGTAGTTCTCTGTTGAAATTTTGGTTGTGCTAAGGTGGAATTTCTGTCATAGTTGTTGTTTTCCTACTGCTGAGGATTAACTGTTTCATGTTAGGTTGTGTAATAAAAATAGGTCATTTTATATTGCATCTGTTAGAATTGTATTTAGAAATAAATAACATAAAACCCAAGGAACTATGGTTTAAATGAGAAAGATGTTTTAATCTCATTGCAGTATGAAGACTTGGGAAAGGCAAACTCTCCCCCAAAATACCATCAGGGAAGCCAGACACATTCTACCTTTCTGTTTCTCCATCTTTGGCATGTATGTGTTCCTTACCCTGATGCTTGTTAACAGTGGTGCAAAATGACTGCTCAACCTATAGGCATCATGTCCACATGCCAGATAAATAGAAAGATAGACTGCTGCCAGCCTGCCAAGGCTGTCTCTTTTTTAAAAAGCTTCCTTTGGAAATTCTAGTTGTTAATTTCTGCTATTTATCACTGGGAGAACTGGTTTATCTGGCCAGGTCTAGTTGGAAGATTGCTAGAGAGAACAGAAAACCAGCATACTAAAAACTTCTGTCCCAAATTTCTTCAAATTAATGCAAAAATTGGAAAGCAGAAACATTCTAGACTCTTCCTTTTTGAAGATATTGACAGTATTAGTTTAAATCAGTTATAGTTAATGATAAATTGATGACAAAATAGTAACAAAACTATTCAACAAATTTTTAATTGAAGTATAGTTGATTTACAATATTGTGTTAATTTCTGCTATACAACAAAGTGCTTCAGTTATACATATATGTATATACATTCCTATTATATTTGTTTCTATTATGGTTTATCATAAGATATTAAATATAATTCTCTGTGCTATACAGTAGGACCTTGTTGTTTATTGCAACAGATTGTTGCTGTCCTAACTGGAGTGCTTTTAAAACTAATAAAACATTGTCCTATTTAGTAATTTCTTGCTTTTACTGATAAATTGAGGCACAAAGATATTGATAAAAGTTATTACAATAACTATACAGTTATAAACACTGGAATAATTAAAATAATCTTCCAGACTGTGGTAAAAAGATAGACAACTTTCAACATTGATAGTAAATACTTATCAAGTGTTTGCTGTGTGTGTGTGTTGTATTGTGTTCGGAATTATTTTCATATCTATATTAACTTCACAAGAAATAATTAATGGGGATGGAGAATGATGAGCTCAGGTCCCTGATATTGTACTTGTTGGAGATTTACACCTTTCTCAGAGAACTGTCATACATCTGACTTCCAAATACAGTTATTACTGGGAGATATTAAAGTTACATTCTTTAACCTCCAATTCCTTTATATTAAGGAGTTAACTAGAAACCTGTTTGGGCTTCCCTGGTGGCTCAGGTGGTAAAGTATCTGCCTAAAATGCAGGAGACCCAGGTTCAATCCCTGGGTCGAGAAGATCTCCTGGAGAAGGAAATGGTAACCAACTCTAGAATTCTTGCCTGAAGATTTCCATAGACAGAGGACCATGGTGGGTTATAGTCCATGGGGTCGCAAAGAGTCAGACACGGCTGAGCGACTTTCACTCACTCACTAATAAGAATAGGTAGAATGGATTTGAGACTAGGCTTGACTTCTAAGGTTTTATAATATAAAAACGTAAGTCAGGAGGGCACTGAACTGAGGAGTGGAAGAGTCTAAAATGCTTTACTTTCCAACTTTGGCTAAACCTGATGCATGAAAGAAGCTAAAGAGTTAAACATTTAATGAGACCTGTTATAGCTTCTGGAACTTAGAGGTTATCAGTACAAAATCTTTATGGCATCCCTCCTTGAAAATGTATTTCTGCTTAAATAATTTTAAAACATATATCTTGCACTTACACAGTATTTTTGTAAGAGGTTTTCACATCTAACTTAGCAGAACACCCAAATGCAAGGAGATAAATGATGTCCTCTCTGGTTGGCACCATGTTGAGATTTTTCATCTCTAATTCTGTTATCCCATGATTATCATCTCATCTGAATTATGTATATATACTGTCAATTAAATTAAAAACCTTTCAATGAGTTATGCTTAGAACTGGAAACAGTGAATCTATTCTGAGTTAATGTGATATTCTCTCTTCATTATCCTTTATTGGCTTAACAAAAAAACCGGCCTCTGAACTTTCCTCTAGCATATAATTTTGAGGGACCACTGGCTTAAAATTGGGAATTCTCTCTACCTATCAATAATTTCTCAAGTGGAAAACAAAAAGCTAGTTTGGATTCCTCAAGACCAATAATTGGTTATTAATCTATATTATTAAATTGTTAAAATTATGTAGAATAAAAGCTCTTCTAGAACCTATCTATTCTGCCTTGACATTCTGTTGGCAAATATCACCACACATAACCTCTTGACTTTGATGAGGATTAGGGGAGCCTAGGCTTCCCAAGTGGCTCAATGGGAAAGAATCCACCTGCAGTGCAAGAGACACAAGAGATACGGGTTCAGTACCTCGGTTGGAAAGATCCCTTGGAGAAGGGAATGGCAACCCACTTCAATATTCTTGCCTGGGAAATCCCGTGGACAGAGGAGCCTGACAGGCTATAGTCTGTGGGGTCGCAAAAGAGTTGGACAGGACTTAGCGATTCTACAACAACACTCTGAAAGGAAAAATATAGGGAGAACAATGTATGTTATATTGTTTTTTTTTTTCTTTTTAGTTTTTAAATAACTTCAAATTTACCAAAAAAAAAAAATTACAAAACTTCTCCTGAACCTTTTGGGAAAAAAACTGCCAGTACAATGCTCCACCATCCTCAAATATACTTGACTTCTTATTACCTACAAAAAGGGGAATTTCCTATGGAATCATAATACAACCCTCAGATTGGGTTTTTCTGATGCTTTCTCATAATTGCATTCAGCTTTTGCAGTGCTATCACTGAAATGATGGTGTTAATGCTCATAGAATCCTATCAGGTGGCACACGACTTGTCACAGTACTGGGGCTGATAATTTTGGTCATTTGAGTAAAGTGGTGACTTTCCCATTTTTTCACTGTATAGTTACTCTTTTTCCTCTGTAGTTAATAAGTATTTTGTGGGGAGGTAGTTTGAAAGTGTATAAATATTCTATTTCCCCTCTAAATTTCACCTTTTAGTTTTAGCTTACATTGATGTTTGTTGGCTGAATTACTTTTTGTTATGATAATTGTCCAATGGTGATTTTCTAAACTACTGTTCCTTCTCTTATTTATTAATTTGCATTTCACTGTAAGTAAATGTTTTCTTTAAAAAAAATTATGTCAGTATGGTCTAATGGATTTTTGTTTTGATTATTGAATTATATGTTTCTGACTATTATCACTGTTTACTTTGTTGCCCACATATCCAGATTTAGTCAGTGTGAACACTGGCTTCTGAGTTATTAACTTCCTTTATTTTGTTTCTGTTTTTGTTCTGATATGCCCCCATAATTAAGCACTTCCTTGCTTTCTGGCACCAGATGTACCAGAATAATCTTGTTCTATCCCAGCCTAAGGCCCAGACTCAGCCATTTCTACAAGGAGTTCTAGTTCCTTTTAGTAGAGAATACTATTTAAAAACCAGGATCTGTGATCTTGCTGTGGTCATCACCACTGAGATGTTTTTCTCCAGCCACACAAGTCTATAAAGCTACCACACATACATACATACACACACACCCTTCCTTTTACACATACTTAATTCTATATCTTTATAGATTGAAAATCATATTTCACTACTACCTTTAATTCCAATAGATTTCTCTCTATATTAAAAAACACAAATTCATACTATTAATCTCCTATTCAAACCTATATCTCAAATACCTATTCCACACAAGGTGCATTTTAATTTTCTTTCTCCTTTTCTATATTTGTAACCTCCTCTTTCCTCTTTCCTTCCTTCCTTCTTCTTCATTGCTTATTTTCTTTTCCTCTTTGTTGGAGAACAAATCCATTAAGTTGCCTTAGTTTGCTACTTATATTTTATATAATCCTTACAGAGAAAGTTTTCAAAAATTGAACCCCTCCAAGGTGTGAAATGTATGTGATTACACATATCTCTTTCCTAACTATACTCACTTTTCCTTAATTGGATTCTCCTCAATACTACAAAGGCTTATCTCATCTTTCTGCTTCCCCATCTCCCTATGAGCATGGTCCACCTACTTACACTCTAATACAGTGGCTTTTCTCCTTTTTTCCAAAGAGTGTAAGGGTCTTCAAGATGGTGGAGTAGAAGGATGTGTGCTCATCTTCTTTTCCGAGAACTCAAAAATTACAACTCACTGATGAATAACTGTCACTAGGAGAGTGTTGGATCCCACCAAAAAAGGATAACCCAAGTCCAAGGGCAGAGTAGAAGTCCCAGCAAGACAGTAGGAGGGGTGAAATCACGTTTCGAATCAAACACCATACCCACCAGGGATGCTCACAGGGCTCAAACAAAACCATGTGTGCAACAGGAGTCCCTACAGAGACTAAGCCTGACATGGCTTTGAGTGTTGAGTGTCTCATGTGCAGGTACGGGTCAGCAGTGGCCTTCCACAGGGGCCGGGACTCTGGGTGCAGCAGACCTGGTTATGGCATAAGCCCTCTTGGGGGAGGTCGCCATTAACCCCACCATAGAGCCACCAAAACTTACACAGGACTGGGGAAACAGACTCTTGGAGGGCACAAACAAAACCTTGTGCACACCAGGACCCAGGAGAAAGGAGCAGTGTGACCCCAGAAGAGACTGACCCAGACTTGCCTGTGAGTGTCCAGGAGTCTCCAGCAGAGGTGTGGGTTGGCAGTGACCTGCTGCAGGGTCAGGGACACTGAGTGTGGCAGTGCCTGCATGGAACCTTTTGAAGGAAAACACCATTATCTTTATTACCTCCAAGATAGTTTGGCCTCAGGTCAAAAAATAGGGAGGGAACACAACTCCACAGAAGTTTTCCAACAGAAAATTGGATTAAAGATTTACTGAGAGTGGCCCTGCCCTTCAGAACAAGACCCAGATTCCCACTCAGTCAGTCTTTCCCATCAGGAAGATTCCATAAGCCCTTTATCTTGATCTATCAGAGGGCAGACAGAATGAAAAACACAGTCACAGAAAACTAATCAAGCTGATCACATGGATCACAGCCTTGTCTAACTCAATGAAACTTTGAGCCATGCCATGTAGAACCACCCAAGACAGACAAGTCATGGTAGAGAGTTCTGGAAAAACATGGTCCACTGGAGGAGGCAATGGCAAATCACTTAAGTGTTCTTGCCTGAGAACCTCATGAACATTATGAAAGGCAAAAAGATAGGACCCTGAAAGAAAACTCCCCAGGCCAAGAGGTGCCCAATATGCTACTGGAGAACACTGGAGAAATAACTCCAGAAAATTGAAGAGACGGAGCCAAAGAAAAAACAACACCCAGTTGTGGATGTGACTGGTGATGGAAGTAAAGTCCAATGCTGTAAAAAGAACATTATTGCATGGGAACCTGGAATGTTAGGTCCATGAATCAAGGCAAATTGGAAGTGGTCAAATAGGAGATGGCAAGAGTGAACATAAACATTTTAGGAATCAGTGAACTAAAATGGACTGGGATGGGTGAATTTAACACAGATAACCATTATATCTGCTACTGTGGGCAAGAAAACCTTAGAAGAAATGGAGTAGCCATCATAGTCTACAAAATAGTCCAAAATACAGTATTTGGATGCAATCTCAAAAATAACAGAATGATCTCTGTTTGTTTCCATGGCAAACCATTCAATATCACATTAATCCAAGTCTATGTCCCAACCAGTAATGCTGAAGAAGCTGAAGTTGAACAGTTATATGACGCTCTACAAGACCTTCTAGAACTAACACCCAAAAAAAGATGTTATTTTCATTATAGGGAACTGGAACACAAAAGTAGGAAGTCAAGAGATCCCTGGAGTAACAAGCAAATTTGGTCTCAGAGTACAAAATGAAGCAGGTCAAAGGCTAACAGAATTTTGTCACAAGAATGCACTGGTCATAGCAAGCACCCTCTTCCAACAACACAAGAGAAGACTCTACCAATGGACATCACCAGATGATCATAATGAATCAGACTGATTATATCCCTTGCAGCCAAAGATGGAGAAGCTCTATACAGTCAGAAAAAATAAGACCGGGAGCTGACTGTGGCTCAGATTGTGAACACCTTATTGCAAAATTCAGACTTAAATTGAAGTAGGGAAAACCACTAAACGATTCAGGTATGACCTAAATTAAATCCCTTACAATTATACAGTGGACGTGACAAATAGACTCAGGGGGTTAGATCTGATAGACAAAGTGCCTGAAGAACTATGGATGGAGGTTCGTGACATTGTACAGGAAGCAGTGATCAAGACCATCCTCAAGAAAAAGAAAGGCAAAAAGGCAAAATGGTTGTCTGAGGAGGCCTTACAAATAGCTGAGAAAAGAAGAGAAGCTAAAGGCAAAGGAAAAAAGGAAAGATATACCCATTTGTGATGAAAGTGAAAGAGGAGAGTGAAAAAGTTGGCTTAAAGCTCAACATTCAGAAAACTAAGATCATGGCATCTGGTCCCATCACTTTATGGCAAATAGATGGGGAACCAGTGGCTGACTTTATTTTTCTGGGCTCCAAAATCACTGCAGATGGTGATTGCAGCCATGAAATTAAAATACATTTACTCCTTGTAAGGAAATTATGACCAACCTAGACAGCATATTAAAATGTAGAGTATTTGTCCACAAAGGTCCATCTAGTCAAGGCTAGAGTTTTTCCTGTGGTCATGTGAGACTTGGACTATAAAGAAAGCTGAGCACCGAAGAATTGATGCTTTTGAACTGTGTATTCAGTGTATGAACTGTGGTGTTGGAGAAGACTCTTGAGAGTCCCTTGGACTGCAAGGAGATCGAACCAGTTCATCCTAAAGGAAATCAGTCCTGGATGTTCATTGGAAGGACTGATGTTGAAGATGAAACTCCAATACTTTGGCCACCTGATGTGAAGAACTGACTCATTTGAAAAGACCCAGAAGCTGGGAAAGATTGAGGGCAGGAGAAGGGGATGACAGAGGATGAGATGGTTGGATGACATCACCGACTCAAAGGACAAAGGTGGACTCTGGGAGTTGGTGATGGACAGGGAGGTCTGGCGTTCTTCAGTTCATGGGGTCACTGTGAGTCGGACACGACTGAGCGACTAAACTAAACTGATACCCATTTGAATGCAGAGTTCCAAAGAATAGCAAGGAGAGGTAAGAAAGCCTCCCTCAGTCGTCAATGCAAAGAAACAGAGGAAAAAATAGAATGGAAAAGACTAGAGATCTCTTCAAGAAAATTAGTGATATCAAAGGAACATTTCATGCAAAGATGGGCACAATAAAGGACAGAAATGGTATGGACCTAACAGAAGATATTAAGAAGCAGAAGGTATTAAAAGAGGTGGCAAGAATACACTGACGTACTATACAAAAAAATCTTCATGACTCAGATAACCACAATGATGTGATTACTCACATAGAGCCAGACAACCTGGAATGGGAAGTCAAGTGGGCCTTAGGAAGGATCACTGCAAACAAAGCTAGTGGTGGTGATGGAATTCCAGTTGAGCTATTTCAAATCCTAAAAGATGATACTGTGAAAGTGCTGCATTCAATAAGCCAGCAAATTTGGAAAACTCATCAGTGGCCACAGGACTGGCAAAGGTCTGTTTTCATTCCAATCCCAAAGAAAGGCAATGCCAAAGAATGCTCAAACTACTGCACAATTACACTCATCTCACACGCTAGCAAAGTAATGCTCAAAATCCTCCAAGTCAGGCTTCAACAGTGTATGAACCATGAAATTCCAGGTTTTCAAGCTGCATTTAGAAAAGGCAGACGAACCAGAGATCAAATTGCGAAAATATGCTAGATCATTGAAAAAGCAAGAGATTTCCAGAAAAACATCTAGTTCTGCTTTATTAACTATGCCAAAGCCTTTGATTGTGTGGATCACAACAAACTGTGGAAAAATCTTCAAGAGATGGGAAGGGAATACCAGACCACCTGATCTGCCTCCTGAGAAATCTGTATTCAGGTCAAGAACCAACAACATGGAACAACTGACTGGTTCCAAATCGGGAAAGGAGTATGTCAAGACTGTATATTGTCACCTTGCTTATTTCACTTGCATGCAGAGTACATCATGCAAAGTGCCTGGCTGGATGAAGCACAAATTGAAATCAAGACTGCTGGGAGAAATATCAATAACCTCAGGTATGCAGATGACACCACGCTTATGGCAAAGCAAAGAAGAGCCTCATAATGAAAGTGGAAGAGGAGAGTGAAAAAGTTGGCTTACATGACTGATTCATGTCAATGTATGGCAAAAACCACTATAATATTGTAAAGTAATTAGCCTCCAACTAATAAAAATAAATGAAAAAAAAAAGTTGGCTTAAAACTCAACATTCAGAAAACTAAGATCATGGCATCTGGTCCCATCACTTCATGGCAAATAGACAGATAAACAATGGAAACAGTGAGGAACTATTTTTGGAAGGCTCCAACATCACTGCAGATGGTGACTGCAGCCATGAAATTTAAAGAAACTTCTTTCTTTGGAAGAAAAGCTATGACCCACCTAGACAGCATATTAAAAAGCAGAGACATTACTTTGCCAACAAAGATCTGTCTACTCAAAGCTATGGTTTTTCCAATAGTCATGTATGGATGTGAGATTTGGACTATAAAGAAAGCTGAGCGCTGAAGAATTGGTGCTTTGGTGTTGGAGAAGACTCTCGAGAGACCCTTGGAGTGGAAGGAGATCAAACCAGTCAATCCTAAAAGAAATCAGTCCTGAATATTCATTGGAATGAAATGACTGATATTGAAGCTGAAACTCCAGTACTTTGGCTACCTGATGCAAAGAATTGACTCATTTGAAAATATCCTGATGCTGGGAAAAATTGAATGTAGGAGAAGGGGACAACAGAAGATGAGATGGTTGGATGGCATTACAGATAATGAAAAAAGAATAGTAGAAGTGCCAGAAAAGCTTAAATTAACCTACATATTACAGACCTTAAAGTAACAGTTATTTATATTTAATTATGTTTTACTTGAGTCAGTATTCATTGCAAGGATTTTTGTAGCAAGATTTCTTCATCCGTTGACAAAATTTTCACTTGGATTAATCAGAATAAGTTTACTTGAATAGTATATTCAGATAGATTTGGTATTTTTTGAGTGTATGATCTTGGGTTCCTTTTTGTTGACTTCAAACGTGGACAATAACTTATGATGTCTAGTGACGTACAGGAGAAGTTTAAGATGAGTTTGATTTTTTAGACTAAATCTTTTGTAAGTAGACTATTTTCTGTTAGAGATAAGATTTTTGTGTTTATCCCAGGAATTCAATAAAATCACTAGGTTCTACTCTCTTGTTTATTAACATTTTAATTGAATTAAGTTCATTATCTTTTCTAGTTACGTTGGAGCCCCTGGGAGTTGCACTTTCAATTGTTTTTTTTTTTTCCCCCAGATATTTAAAAAATAATGTTATTTTAAAATTTTATTAGTTTTGGTAGTTTGTCTTTTCTAAATTAGACATCAATGCTATTTTATTATTTCTGGTTTATCTATTATTTTTCCCAATTATCTAAGCCATTTTTATTTTTATTTTAGTGTCAGTCTTCAAGGTCTTTCTAATACTTCTTTCATCTATCATTTCCTTTGCTTTGCATTGTAAGTGATTTTATCAGTGATTTTGTCTTCTTCACATGTTTGATTGGTTTTCTGCATTGTTGAGCTTATTCTTTATTATTTCCAAGTGCTCATTCAATTAGACCTTTTATCTGTTTTCCTGTTCTCAGAGATTCATCATCTCCTGATTTGATTCTTTATTTGCACTTTAAAAGACCCTGATGTTGGGAAAGATTGGATGCAAAAGGAGAAGGGAGTGGCAGGTAGTTAGGTAGCATCACCAACTCAGTGAACATGAATTTGAGCAAACTCCAGGAGATAGGGGAGGACAGAGGAGCCTGGCATGATACAGTCCATGAAGTCTTAGTCAAATATGAGACTTAGTGACTGAATGCCAGCAACAACAATATGCAATATATATACTTTTAATTAATTTCCATAATTCCTCAATTCTGTCAATGGAGTAATTTCTGTCCAATGTTTCTATTTGAAAAAAATACTTGGGATAGAATTTCCTTGGCTTCCCTTCCTATTTACCAAGATATCAGTTCAATTCAGTCACTCTTTGTGTCTGACTCTTTGTGACCACATGGACTGCAGCACACCAGGTTTCCTTGTCCATCACCAACTCCCAGAGCTTAACCAAACTCATGTCCATCAAGTTGGTGATGCCATCCAACCATCTCATCCTCTGTCATCCCCTTCTCCTCCTGCCTTCAATCTTTCCCAGCATCAGGATCTTTTCAAATGAGTCAGTTCTTCACATCAGGTGGCCAAAGTATTGGAGTTTCAGCTTCAGCATCAGTCCTTCCCATGAATATTCAGGACTGATTTCCTTTAGGATTGACTGGTTGGGTCTCCATGCACTCCAAGGATCTCTCAAGAGTCTTCTCCAATACCACAGTACAAAAGCATCAATTCTTCGGTGCTCAGCTTTCTTTATAGTCCAACACTCACATCCATACCTGACTACTGGAAAAACTATAGCTTTGACTAGGTGGACCTTTGTTGGCAAAGTAATGTCTCTGCCCTTAAATAAGCAGTCTAGGTGGGTCATTGGAGAAGGCGATGGCACCCCACTTCAGTACTCTTGCCTGGAATATTCCATGGTCAGAGGATCCTGGTGGGCTGCAGTCCATGGGGTCGTTAAGAGTTGGACACGACTGAGCGACTTCATTTTCACTTTTCACTTTCATGCATTGGAGAAGGAAATGGCAACCCGCTCCAGTGTTTTTGCCTGGAGAATCCCAGGGACGGGGGAGCCTGGTGGGCTGCTGCCTATGGGGTCGCACAAAGTTGGACATGACAGAAACGACTTAGCAGCAGCAGCAGGTGGGTCATAGCTTTTCCTCCAAGGAGCAAAGATCTTTTAATTTCATGGCCAGAATCACCATCTGCACTGATTTTGGACCCCTGCCCCACCCCCACCAAATAAAGTCTGTCACTGTTTCCATTGTTTTCCCATCTACTTGCCATGAAGTGAAAGGAGCAGATGCCATAATCTTAGTTTTCTGAATTTTGAGTTTTAAGCCAAATTTTTCACTCTCCTCTTTCACTTTCATCAAGAGGCTCTTTAGTTCTTCTTTGTTTTCTGCCATAAGGGTGGGGTCATCTGCATATGTGATGTTATTGATATTTCTTCTGGCAATTTTGATTCCAGCTTGTGCTTCATCCAGCCCGGCATTTTGCATGATATACTCTGTATATAAGTTATATAAGCAGGGTAACAATATATAGCCTTGATGTTCTCCTTTCCTGATTTGGAACCAGTCTGTTATTTCATGTCCAGTTCTAACTGTTGCTTCTTGATCTGCATACAAATTTCTCAGAGGGCAGGTAGGGTGGTCTGGTATTACCATCTCTTGAAGAATTTTCCACAGTTTGTTGTGATCCACACAATCAAAGGTTTTGGTGTAGTCAATAAAGCAGTAGTAGATGTTTTTCTGGAACTCTCTTGCTTTTTCAATGAACCAACGGATGTTGGCAATTTAATCTCTGGTTCCTCTGCCTTTTCTAAAACCAGCTTGAACATCTGGAAGTTCATGGTTCACGTACTGAAGAAGTCTGACTTGGAGGATTTTGAACATTGCTTTGCTAGCATGTGAGATGAGTGTAATTGTGTGGTAGTTTGAACATTCTTTGGCATTGCCTTTCTTTGGGATTGGAATGAAGACTAACCTTTGCCAGTCCTGTGGCCACTGCTGAGATTTCCAAATTTGCTGGCATATTGAGTGCAGCACTTTCACAGCATCATCTTTTAGGATTTGAAATAGCTCAACTGGAATTCCATCACCACCACTAGCTTTGTTTGCAGTGATGCTTCCCAAGGTCCACTGACTTCTCATTCTAGGATGTCTGGCTCTAAGTGAGTGATCACACCTTCGTGGTTACCTGGGTCATGAAGATCTTTTTTGTATAGTTTTTCAGTGTATTCTTGCCACTTCTTCTTAATATCTTCTGCTTCTGTCAGGTCCATACCATTTCTGTCCTTTATTGTGCCCATCTTTGCATATTACGAAGCTATGGTGGTAGTTTAGTCACTAAGGTGTGTCTGACTCTTGCAACCCCATGGACTGTAGTCTGCCATGTTCCTCTGTCCATGGGATTCTGCAGGCAAGAATACTGGAGTGGGTTGCCATTTCCTTCTCCAGGGGATCTTTGCAATCCAGGAATAGAACCTTGGTCTTCTGCATTGCAGGCAGATTCTTTGCCAACTGAGCTAGAAGGATAGCCCCTTACCAACACATAACTTGGATCCTTTAGTTAGAGCTTTTATTGAAATTCTGTAAATTGAAGGATGATATTCACTAAGCTACATGGTTTAGAAAGGTGAGTGGGGTTCTAGAAATTTCCAGGCAACATTTTGTCTTTGTCCTGTTTTTCTTTATGTGATTCTTAAAAGCACAGAAATTCAGTGCCAGTTCTACCCAATTGAGCGAATATTTCTTACTTTTTAGTGAAGACTTTCACATTTTGGTGACTGCTTCACATTGTGTTGAGCTCAGACATACTGAATAAATGAGTGCCTGAATTCATAAATTTGTCAGGGTATGGCTAGCTCTATATTTTGGGTGTGGAGAATACCTTCCAGATGTATAAGAAAATCTCTTTTACCCAGTTCCCTCAATTTGAATATTAATAGTTGAAATGTTCTCTAAAGAAAAGGATTGTACTATTCAAACTTTATTTTTCTAAGTGGGTGAAGGAAAGTAAAGTCCCAATTTTCCTCTTTGCCTTTATTGCTATTGTCTTTTTTTTAGGAAAAAGGTAACTCATATTTATATTCTATCAAAATGCTCTGGTTTTGGTAAAAAGTAATTCTATATCATTTCACCGTGTCCTCTTTCACTTTTAGCATCATTTAATTCTGTTCTTGTTTGTATATATATATTTTTTTGTGTATTGTATTAGCAAGATATCCTCAATTTTTGTGGCATGATATTGGAATGATTCCTAGTTTCAGCATTTAGGCATTGGTGATGTTTCCTTCATTATTACCTTTTCCTGCTTCTAATCATTTTGCAAGCACAATGGCATATTTTCTGGACATCTTATTTCCCTTTTTCAACTTTGTCTCCATATTGGTAGGTAACCAGAGACATATAAACTTGATAGAAGCAAGTGTAACAGTAAAATTTCTGTACTTTTCACACACAATTCCAGGTGTTCAGTGTGACAAACCATTAGATGAATATGAGGTCACTGTTAAAGTCATTCATGCTTCCATTTTTATTTTCAGTTTATTTCTCCTGTTTTACAGACTGGTCTTTCTGTCTTTGCTTATGTGATGCAAATATGGAAGTATAAGGGAATGAAACATCTTTCTAAGGTTAACAGGTTGTTCTGATTTTTTCTTAGAAGCCAGAATCAGTCACCGGGCTGATGAATAGAAAAGCCATTATTTCTACTTGTCAGAGTTAACATACTGATGTTGTGCTTGGTAAGGAATATTAACTAAAACTTTCAATAAAAAACCTCCATTTCAGGAAGGTCTCATCTAATCATTTTATATTTCGACTTTACCAGAACTCTAAGAAAAGTTTACATTTTATATGAGAACATAATAATTGATTGATATAACTTAGCATGGAAATCATTTAAAATTTTTTTCTTATATAATTGAAATATATCTGAAATTGTGTTTATAAATTGTATATTCTGGTAATAATACATACAGGAGTGTTTTCTGTTTAAAATGACCCTATTTGAATCCTACTGTAAAGAGGAAAATCATTTTCTATATAAGATGATCATCTTTGTCTGGTGTATTTTCAGGTGGTATGTGCATGTGAGCATAAGCGCTTCTGTGTATGCATATGAGTTGGTGATGTAATGAATAAATATCTTTCTTAGTAATCAAATCCCTTCTTAGGAAGCACCTCTTATTTTTGAGTCAATATATTGATAAGTCAGTTGAAGTGGAGAGTGAGATTTCTCTAAAAGAGCGTGGTAGACTGCATTTTGTGATGGTCTGCAGTGATCCCTGACTCTTGATTGAAGTGCGTCTTCCCCATCCCCCCATAGTTCCCCTCCCTACTTAGAGAGAACATATAATATATACATATATGTAGTATATATGTATATATATATTTGTATGTGTGTTAGAATATGTAAACTGTTCTCTGAGAAGTTATGGTCTGGTAATAAGAGGACTTTTATTGGTGGGTGAAGAAAAATGATAGGCCAGTAATAAGTAGCTTCCAAGAGCACCAAAACAGGCATTTACTCAGAGGTGGGTTTTGGGGGAAGGCTGAGGCACCTCACAAGAATTACAAGAGACTTTTGCAATGTGATGCACAATGCAAAGTGTCTTCCTAGTTTTCAGATGAATTTTTTAGTAAGAGCTACATTACCTACAAGTGTATTGTTGAGTTGAATCTCTATTGAATGGATGCGACAACATTTTGTGAATAAAGTAAAGGTGATGGCAGGGCTATGGGGAAACCTTGAGATAGTTCTTGTGAACCAAACCACGTTGGAGTTACACCTTGCTTATTTAAAGTTAAGTTTACCTCTTTGTCAACTGCCTAAATTTTGGGTGCAACTAAGTTAAGTTACAGGCACTTTCATTTTAGAGAAAACGCTCTGAGATGAGTTTAACAGATTACTGTTAAAATTGGTGAACAGCACAAGTTTTAATATTACTAAACATTTGGAAAAAAATACAGACTCGGAAACATAAAATAGATGTTTTGTGTTCATAATTTGTATGACATTTTCTATGACAGTTCTATTATGTAAAAGAATGTTTTTGGCCTTTAACTATACTTTCAGAGAAAGTATTAAGGCTAAGGTAATGCAAAACTGAACTTCTGGAAATATCTAAATGTAAAAAAAAAAATAGCAGGGATAAAGAAAAGTCCAGAAAATACATATTGGTCCTCATGAATTAGAGAAGAGTTGATGTGAAAGAAATCTTTATTAATATTATCTTTATAACTAAAGTTAGAGAACAAATAACCAGTGGAAGACATTCAGGATTTTGGGAAGATACCAAGGGATATAGTTCTCCCAGATCTTTGCCAAGGATCTCAACTTAGAATCCTTAATTAGTTGAAAATAGATACAACACTCATTTTGAAATATATGGAACTCTATTGTGTATAAATAGAAAACAATTTGACTTTCACACCTCTTGTCTCCCTGCACAGGTTACTTTCTTCACTACCCTTAGGGAAATCTGTTACATATAACCACCACACTTTCTATTACTCTTAGACAGTAAATAGTGATTTCTAGACACGGTAACCATTTCATGTCCAACTATTTCATAAGCCAATTTAAATGACTGGCTCAGAATAACATTTATTTAGAATATTGAATTCTAAATTATATCGAAGCTTGAATCTCTTGCTTTCCTCCTTAGACTGCCTTTAAACCTGAAAATCTACAGAGTAATAAAGGGAAAACAGTGGCTTATCATCTCATTTTCTCACTTTTTTCCTTCTGTTCCTCCACACCAGCAACCCTGACTATGTGTTCTGACCCCTTTATATATTGGAGCTGGGAGAGAGGAATGGGTAGGCAAAATTTTGCTTGACTGGCACTGTCTTCTTCTGGTGTCAGTTCTGTGTGTGCCTGGCATATGAAGTTAGGGAGCCTCTAGATGTGAGAAAGATCTTGAGAGTTGGTCCTTTCTTTTGTAGAGGGATTTTTGGGTTTCTGGAAGACTCCTCATCACAGGATTTGCTACCTTTGATTTCCTTAATTCAAATAAAGTCTTCTTTGCTTACAGTTTTGCTTGCTTTATTTTTGTGGTCCTTCCACAAACTTCCACATGTATGTATTCTGTTTGGGTCTCATGGTTCTTCCAAGTACCTGTCTTGGGAGAAAAGAATCCCTTTACAACCCTTCAAGAATAGTTCTTTCTCCTTTTGTGGTCACATCTTGTCCATAACAAGTTATGTTGTGACAGGCTATTCTCAGCACTGCCATTTCACTCTCCTTCATTGTCAAAAAAAAAAAAAAAAAAAAAAAAAAAAAGCTAGTCAGGCATCATTTTGAATTTGGTTCTTGCTTTGACTTTAGTAACTCATATGCTGTTGGGGTCATAGGCCACGTTCTCTGGTCTCCATGATTCCTTCATCTCTTTCCTGTGGAGATAAGGGTGTGACTGGGAGGAAAGTATGTAACAGAAACTCACAATCTTTTCCAAGCAAATTATTTCCCTGTTTTTAGCTAATATCATTCAGTGTCATTTATGTTTTTGGGATGGTTATTGAACCAAGAATTGCCACATATTTTTAGATCCTTGCATATTTGCACATAGATAATATTTGAAATATGGAAGTACTCCCTAACTTTAAACAGAAGGTGTTAAATTTTAACATTCTATTATTTATAGAGTTAGGGCTTGATATCTAAAGATATGGGAGTAGCCAAGCTGTTACCATAAGTGCTGCATGCTGCAGGACTGACCAATCAATCAAGAGATGAGGTGTGAAGGTGAGGAATAGTGACTCTATTCAGAAATACAGCAGACCAAGAATATGGTAGACTAATGTCCTAAAGGATCATCTTCCCCAGGTTTGAATGCTAGTTTCTTTTATGGTTGGGTGGGTGTGGGTGTGATGAGGAAGTAAGATTCAAAAAGCAGATAAGTTGCTGCAGGTATTTCCTGGTTCTGGCCTGACTCCAGAGGGAATGTGTTAAATTCTTCTGTCTATACCTATTCACCAGTGGGCCTAATCAGGATGTTTCTTATAACAAAGATATTTTAGCTTTAACACTCAGGCAGGGGAGGTGGGTCTTCCCAGGTGGTGCTAATGGTAAAGAATTAAGTCTCTGCCTGTCATTGCAGGAGGCATAAAAGATGAGGGTCCAATCCCTGGGTCAGGAAAATCCCCTGGAGAAGGAAATGGCAACCCACTCCAGTATTCTTGCCTGGAGAATCTCATGGACAGAGAAGCCTGGTGAGCTACATAGAGTCACAAAGAATTGGACTGAAGTGACTTAGCACCATGCATGCATGGGAGGCAGAGTACCTGAAGATGGTCCATTATGTTTTAAGCTATAGGCAACACTGCTAGTGATTAATATGCAGCAAAGGCAGTAGAATACAATAAAAGAAATAGATCCAATATAGAATCAGACATGTTCTTTCCTATTACAAAGGTACTGAAATGAGGGAGTCATTGATTACAAGGAATCAGTAGTTTGGCATAAAAGCTAACCATGTCTTCAAGAAAACTTTTCCCATTTTCTTCTACCTCATTGCAGTCTTAGGGACTTTACTATTCATCCTTCTTTTAAAGCATATATTTAGTATTTTAAATATGTATACTAGATTTTTAACTGATTTTTTAGTTCCTTAAAGGAATACTTTCTTTTATTTCTTTGTATTCTACACAACAAAGGGGGAATGTATATAATAAATACTAAATAAGTATCTGTGAATAAGTTTATAAGTGTATCTCTATTGCAGAAATTTCATCCGGTGTCAGTGGTCCACAGAAGTCCAAAAATGTCTGTTAGGAGCGCCAAGCATTCTTGACTATAGACATAGATGAGTAAACCTGGGCTCTTGGTGTGCTAGGAGACAAAAGTGTAAATTCTATGTCATTAACAAACCTGTATTTCATATGAGCACTTGTATAATCATATACTCATATTTAAAAAGTGTGTTGGTGACAAAGATTTTGTGGGGATCACTTGAGCCAGATCTTATAATTATGCATTTTTTCTTTGTTAACCTCCATAAGAATAAATGAGACTTTATATGAAAAAAATCCCAATTAATTTTATGTTATCCTGAAAATAATTAGTAGAATTTTTGTTTGTTTTCTTAGGCAGTTTTTATTCTGATGGTTTTGAATTAAATTGAAAGCCTTAGGTACCATAAAGATAGTTCTTTTATGGTAAATTATGAACCTAATCAAGACAATGTGTTGTCACCTTTTGTACCTGTTGGGAAAACATGATTAATGAGAAAAAGTATTTCTTAATAAGACATATTTATATAACTTTTCCATGGTTGGCTCGTGGTTAGGAAATGAACCCCAGATTTAAATAATCCTTCACTGTTTCTTATGCATAGAATATGTCAGCACCAATGTGGAGCTCCAGCAGGAAGGCACTAAGCTATTTGTCTTTTTCAATATAAGTGCCAGGACTAAGAAATGATAAATCAGTATGACTTCAGAGGACAAGCTTTTAATTAAATGATACCCATAAGTCACCCTTTCTTTTCCTTAGAGTTCTTTGTGAAAATATCTCCAATTTGGCTTTGATGCTTAAATGTAGGAATTTATTCACTCTGCATCCAAATTGCTTTACAATTTTCACCTCAATTTTTTCTACATATTGTAAAGTGTCAACTTTAACATTTCTGAAGCCTTTTTTAAGGCACTTTATTATTTGCCAGCTACAGTCAGCTTTACAAATTTTTAAATGGTTTATAAATAGGGAAAAGTAATGCTTTATAAAATCTTTAAGTGTTGAACAGAAAAAACAAACTTAAAAAATCAATTTAGCTAGAGCTTTACTGAGTTCTCAGACCATGTGAAAGACCTACTGTATTGTGAAAGTGTGTTTTAAACCTCAACTATAAGAGTGGTTCAGATGTGTTTGAATATATCTTACTATGGAATATAGTAATTATCTTTGAATATACATTGAATATATATTACCTGTCTGTTCAGTTCTGGTAAGTCGCTCAGTCTGATCTGAATCTTTGCAACCCCATGGACTGCAGCATGCCAGGCCTCCCTGTCCATCACCAACTCCCAGAGTTTATCAAACTCATATCCATTGAGTCAATGATGCCATCCAACCACATCATCTTTGCCATTCCCTTCTCCCGCCTTCAATCTTTCCCAGCATCAGGGTCTTTTCCGATGAGTCAGTTCTTCGCATCAGTTGGCCAAAGGATTGGAGTTTCAGCTTCAGCATCAGTCCTTCCAATGAATATTCAGGACAGGTTGGGTCTCCTTGCAATCCAAAGGACTCTCAAGAGTCTTCTCCAACACCACAGGTCAAAAGCATCAATTCTTCAGTGCTCAGCTTTCTTTATATCCCAACACTCACATTCATGTATGACTACTGGAAAAACCATAGCTTTACCTAGACGGACCATTGTTGGCAAAGTAATGTCTCTGCTTTTAAATAAGCTGTCTAGGTGGGTCATAACTTTTCATCCAAGTAGCAAGCGTCTTTTAATTTCATGGCTACAGTCATCATCTGCAGTGATTTTGGAGCCCCCCAAAATAAAGTCTGTCACGGTTTCCACTGTCTTCCCATCTATTTGCTATGAAGTGATGGGGCCAGATGCCATGATCTTAGACTTCTGAATGTTGAGTTTTAAGCCAACTTTTCACTCTCCTTTTTCACTTTCATCAAGAGGCTCTTTAGTTCTTCACTTTCTGCCATAAGGGTGGTGTCATCTGCATATCTGAGGTTACTGATACTTCTCCCAGCAATCTTGATTCCAGCTTGTGTTTAATCCAGTCCAGCATTTCTCATGATGTACTCTGCATATAAGTTAAATAAGCAGGGTGACAATATATAGCCTTGATGTACTCCTTTCCTGATTTGGAACCAGTCTGTTGTTCCATGTCCAGTTCTAACTGTTGCTTCTTGACCTGCATACAGATTTCTCAGGAGGCAGGTCAGGTGGTCTGGTATTCTCATCTCTTTCAGAATTTTTCAGTTTGTTGTGATCCACACAGTCAAAGGCGTTGGTGTAGTCAATAAAGCAGAAATAGATGTTTTTTCTGGAACTCTCTTGCTTTTTTGATGATCCAACCAATGTTGGCAATTTGATCTCTGGTTCCTCTGCCTTTTCTAAACTCAGCTAGAACATCTGGAGGTTCATGATTCACATACTGTTGAAGCTTGGCTTGGAGAATTTTAAGCATTACTTTGCTATCATGTGAGATGAGTACAATTGTGCAGTAGTTTGTGCATTCTTTGGCATTGCCTTTCTTTGGCATTGGAATGAAAACTGACCTTTTCCAGTCCTATGGCCACTACTGAGTTTTCCAAATTTGCTGGCTTATTGAGGACAGCACTTTTATAGCATCATCTTTTAGGATTTGAAATAGCTCAACTGGAATTCCATCACCTCCACTAGCTTTGTTCATAGTGATCCTTCCTAAGGCCCACTTGACTTCTCATTCCAGGATATCTGGCTCTAGGTGAGCGATCACACCATTGTGGTTATCTGGGTCGAATAATTTTTTTTTTTTTTTTAATAGAACTTCAGTGTATTCTTGCCACTTCTTCTTAATATATTCTGCTTCTTTTAGGTCCATACCATTTCTGTCCTTTATTGTGCCCATCTTTATGTGAAATGTTCCCTTGCTGTCTCTAATTTTCTTGAAGAGATCTCTACTCTTTCCCCTTCTATTATTTTCCTCTATTTCTTTGCATACATCACTGAGGAAGGCTTTGTTATCTCTCCTGGCTATTTTTTGGAACCCTGCATTCAAATGGGTATATCTTTCCTTTTCTCCTTTGCCTTTAGCTTCACTTCTTTTCTCAGCTACTTAAGGCCTTCTCAGACAACCATTTTGCCTTTTTGCATTTCTTTTTCTTGGGATGGTCTTGATCATTGTCTGCTTTCCAATCTCATGAACCTCCATCCATAGTTCTTCAGGCACTCTGTCTATCAGATCTAATCCCTTGAATCTATTTCTCACTTCCACTGTATACTCATAAAGGATTTGATTTAGGTCATACCTGAATGATCTGGTGGTTTTCCCCACTTTCTTTCTTCAATTTAAGTCTGAATTTGGCAATAAGGAATTAATGATCTGAGCCACAGTCAGCTCTTGGTCTTGTTTTTGCTGACTGTATGTACAGAGCTTCTCCATCTTTGGCTGCAAAGAATATAATCTCTCTGATTTCTGTATTGACCATCTGGTGTGTCCATGTGTAGAGTCTTCTTTTTTGTTGTTGAAAGAGGGTGTTTGCTATGATGAGTGCATTCTCTTGGCAAAACCCTGTTAACCTTTGCCTTGCTTCATTCTGTACTCCAAGGCCAAATTTGCCTGTTACTCCAGGTATTTCTTGACTTCCGACTTTTGCATTCCAGTCCCCTATAATGAAAAGGACATCTTTTTTGGGTGTTAGTTCTAGAAGACCTTGTAGGTCTGCAGAGAACCGTTCAACTTCAGCTTTCAGCATTATTCATCAGTGCATAGACTTATATTACTGTGGCATTTAATCAAACAGAGATCATTCTGTTGTTTCTGTGATTTCATCCAAGTATTGCATTTCAACTCTTATTGACTATGATGGCTACTCCATTTCTTCTAAGGGATTCTTGCCCACATTAGTAGATATAATGGTCATCTGAGTTAAATTCACCCATTCCAGTCCATTTTAGTTCACTGATTCCTAAAATGTTGATGTTCACTCTTGCCATCTCCTGTTTGACCACTTCCGATTTGCCTTGATTCATGGACCTAATATTCCAGGTTCCTATGCAATATTGCTCTTTACAGCTTCAGACTTTACTTCCATCACCAGTCACATCCATAACTGGGTGTTGTTTTTGCTTTGGCTCCGTCTCTTCCTTCTTTCTGGAGTTAATTCTCCACTGATCTCCAGTAGCATATTGGGCACCTACTGACCTGGGGAGTTCCTCTTTCAGTGTCCTATCATTTTGCCTTTTCATACTGTTCATGTGGTTCTCAAGACAGAATACTAAAGTGGCTTGGCATTACCTTCTCCAGTGGACCATGTTTTGTTGGAACCCTCCACCTTGACCTGTCCATCTTGGATGGCCCTACACAACATGGTTCATAGTTTCATTGAGTTAGACAAGGCTGTGGTCCACGTGAACAGATTGGTTAGTTTTCTGTGATTGTGGTTTTCAGTCTGTCTGCCCTCTGATGGAAAAGGACAAGTGGCTTATGGAAGCTTCTTGATGGGAGAGACTGACTGAGGGGGAAACTTACCTGTATGGATTACCCAAAAAACAAGCTATAGGTCAGTGAGCTCTGAAATTCATAATAAAATTTCAGCACTATCCCTTCCCATTTACACACACACACACACACACACACACATGCAGAGGATGAATATTGGAAGGGTTATATAAGAGAACAAAATATGTAATTTCTGAGGACCTACCAAAAATTAGGTAGCATCCAATATCAGGAATTTACTCTTTGTAACAGCCCCATTCCTTGGAAGAAAAGCTATGAACAACCTGGATAGCATATTAAAAAGCAGAGACATTACTTCTCCAACAAAGGTCCATCTAGTCAAAGCTATGTTTTTTCCAGTAGTCATGTACAGATGTCAGAGTTGGACTATAAAGAAAGCTGAGCTCCAAAGAACTGATGCTTTTGAACTGTCTTGTTGGAGAAGACTCTTGAGAGTTCCTTGGACTGCAAGTAGATCTAACCAGTCCATCCTAGAGGAAATCAGTCCTGAATATTCATTGGAAGGTCTGATGCTGAAGCTGAAACTCTAATACTTTGGCCACCTGATGTGAAGAACTGACTCACTGGAAAAGAGCCTGATCCTGGGAAAGATTGAAGATTGAAGGAGGAGAAGGTGATGACAGAGGATGAGATGGTTGGATGGCACCACCAACTCAATGCACATGAGTTTCAGTAAGCTCCGGGAGTTGGTGATAGACAGGGAAGCTTGGCATGCAGCAGTGAATGGGGTCGCAAAGCGTCGGACACAACTGAGCAACTGAACTGAACTGAAACAGCCTCATTATACTCCTTTGAAGATGCTGAAACTGAAAATGTTATGAATTTTGCCTGGAGGTGTATAGTCACACAGGGGATCTCAGATTAGATTTTCCATTGTCACCATCAGGTCTTCTCACCCATCCCCACCCCTCCAATATAAGATACTACTTGTGTTCCTATGAGACAATTCTTACTAAGAAAGTTTAAAATTTTGCATACAATCTGGAAAGAAACAGTAATAGTAATTAAATACGGAATTCTTGCAATTGCTTCATTTATAGTATTTTATAATTTATTTTGTTATTTATTCATAGAGAATGAAGGAGAGCTGGATAAATAGTTTGGCTGAGGATAAAAATAAAATTGGGTATATAATCCCTGAAGGTTAACAGTCAGAGAAAAAGCAGAATAAAGTTTCCAGACACTCAGAAGACACAGCTACCTGTGGGTAGCAGAACAGGTTATTGGATAGAATCTGTGAGCTACAAGAAAAGGGGTGGGTTAGAGTACAAAAGCTATTTTCAAAAGGCTTACTCTTAAGAAAAACAAGTAAAAACACAGTATTTTATCAGTTCAAATAAAGAAAGTATTTCTATCAATAAAGACTGATAAATCTGATAGATGATAAACCTAATAGGTCTTTATTAGCAATTGTTTATCAATTTGTTTATTCAATAATTTTGAAATTTCTAGAACTACTAAATCACTGATTATTTAGTCAATGAGAAATTTACATATCTTATTGTACTAATCTGTTATCACCGTATATTATAGGAAAGGTAAAATACAAAAAAAACAAATGAACATTTCCCAGTTTATTCAACCTTCTACGCTGAGTTGTAGTTGAGCTGTCAGCTGTGATAATGTTGAGTGCAAGGGGTAAAATCTCCAATTACCTATTCAAAAGATGCATAAATAACTAAGTAAAATTTAGTAAAGTTTATTTGGAAGAATAAAAAATAAAACTATTTTTAGTTTTATTAAGTATTTGATGCAACCATATAAATTATATTTTAAAAATCTATTTAATATTATCTGTAAATTATAGAATTCCATTATAGAACAGATTATATTGCCACTCACAGGTATATGACCACTAACATTTATGAAACAGATCTAGTCAAATGTATTTTTCTTTTTTATACTGGATCATGTTTAGTGCATATCGATAGGAAAGGAATGCAATAAGGCTGACGATAATGTGGGAGGTAGCCACACCCCAGGGTATGGCTCCTAGATTAAAATAAAACAAAAAATTAAAATGTTATAGATTTACAAAAAATGAGCATTCTACATGGGATAGATCCTTGCTAGCCAAACTCTTAAGGAGCTGATATGCAAACTGTAATAACAGTATGCACCCTGTTTCCTGTAACTGCAATATATATATATCTGCTATTTAAATCATCTACTTCCTCAAATTAGAGATAGTCATATATCACAGTAGACACCAGCTGCTGCTTTTATAGGCTTAGGGGACTGCTTTGAGACATTTCACTTAAATGTTAATCTTCTGTCTTTCTTGGTCTCACTTTCATTTTATGTACAGGATATTAATTAGGATTTTTCTTCTAAGTTTAGATTTAGGAAGAAAGACTAGAACTAAGTCTAAGATTTCCTTTGCCATTAAACAGTAGATGGTAACCCTTTTCACTTTCCAAAGCAAAGCAAGTGCCAGACTCTAAGCAACACTATAAATGAGATAACTAAGAGTTTTATGAATCATAGTTGACCATTTATTTATAGTTTAGGTTGAGAGGCTGTGCATTGTACATGGGATTATTTTGGAGAGGTTGAGATATTAGTCTCAACTTTTTTTTTTTTTTTTTTAAATTTCATATGAAATCACAGAAACTTGGAGTTTGAGAGACAGTGAACTGTGGTCATAAAAATGTAAATGACAGCAGGCTGGCTCCTATAACTCATGATTATAGAGTAGAGGACTGTCCTTGGAAAGTTTCTACAGTAACATTGAGAGTGGACAATTAGTCCTATTTAACATGATCCTGGGTGTAGATCACATTGAGGCTGGACTTAGTTCTTCTTAAGTCCTGAACAAGAGGGCTACATATGGAAGCTTGTGAAGACCTCAGCAGAAAGAATTTAGAAAATTTCCCTGACTGGCCATGGCTTGAGGGGAATATTGTAAATGACCAAAAAGGGAAGTCACATTAACATACATCTAGGATGCTGCAGACAAAACATCCTTGACAAAAACAATCATATCTGTAACCCACAAAATTTCTCTGTGAAAGATTAGCTTTTAAAACCTTGAAGCCACCTGAAACAGTACCAATCAAGTAAGATTTTTCCTGCTCCTCTAGCTTTGTCTCAGACTGGTAAGTGAAAGTTAGCCGCTCAGTCGTGTCCAACTCGTCGTGACCCCGTGGACTGTAGCCCACCAGACTCCTCTGTCTATGGGATTATCTAGGCCCAAATACTGGAGTGGGTTCCCATGCCCTTCTCCAGGGGATCTTCCCAACCCAGGGATCGAACCGAGGTCTCCCACATTGCAGGTGGATTCTTTACCATTTGAGCTATCTAGGAAACCCCTATGCTGGAGGGGTCAAAACTCAGGTTAGAAAACTGAGGAAAGAGAGAAGGGGATTCTAGGAGAGGAAATAAAGATCTCTGTGACCCTTTTCTAAATGTTGGCTTCCACAAGCCCAAATGAAAGGAGAGAAATATTAATTGTGAATGAAGTTTGGAAGTATGGTTTTCACACTGGGCTAGGTAGTCTAAATTCTTGCATGATACTGACTGAATGGGGGCTAAAATGGTTAGAGGAATTTTAATTTTCTAAGATATAAGAATTGGGGACTGCCTAATTTTCTTTCAGGGTTAATGAGTGAGTCCAAAAGAATGGTTTACAAAATTTGTCAAGAGAAAAATTTTAAATGCTTTATGATTGTACCCTGTGTTCCAGTCTTTCAATGTACTTGGTGCCAGTACATCTTTAACTATTGGAGGTGAAAACTCATGAGGTATGCTCAGGCAAAATATTTAAATCTTTAAAATCATATGGTAAAAATATATATAGTATTATAATAATCTAGATAGTGCACTTAATGCCAAGAAATATATTTAAAGTTGAGAGTTACCAAGATAGAAGAACTGTGTAGTAAGAAATAAAACATTATTTTTTGGTCTATTAAAAAATGTATCTTTAAGGAGAGGAAATGTCTGCTCTTATTTTAAATGTCTGCAGTAGAAGGAACTCCTCACTTATGGCTTTACATCCCCTCTCCTCTTTTGCTTATGTCTATGCTAGGCAAATAAACGAGGAAACAATGGAAACAGTGACTTTATTTTTAGGGGCTCCAAAATCACTGTGGATGGTGACTGCAGCCATGAAATTAGAAGATGCTTCCTCCTTGGAAGGAAAGCTATGACAAACCTAAACAGTGTATTAAAAAGCAGAGACATTACTTTGCCAACAAATGTCCATATAGTCAAAGCTACGGTTTTTCCAGTAGTCATGTATGGTTGTGAGAGTTGGACCATAAAGAAGACTGAGCATCAAAGAATTGATGCTTTTGAACTGTGGTGTTGGAGAGGACTCTTGAGAGTCCCTTGCACAGCAAGGAGATCAAACCAGCCAATCCTAAAGAAAATCAACCCTGAATATTTATTGGAAGGACTGATGCTGAAGCTCCAATACTTTGGCCACCTGATGTGAAGAGCTGACTCATTGGAAAAGACCCTGATGCTGGGAAAGATTGAGGGTAGAAGAAGAAAGGGATGTCACAGGATGAGATGGTTGGATGGCAATACCAACTAATGGATGTGTTTAATTAAGCTCTGGGAGATGGTGAAGGACAGGGAAGCCTGGAGTGCTGCAGTCCCTGGGGTCACAAAGAGCCGGGCAGGATTGAGCGACTGAACAACAAAATGGTAGACATTAATAATGTCACTGTAGCAGAATGCAGTATGACAGAGAGATAGTGTATCCATTTCCAGTGAGTCACTTTACTGATATGGAAAATTCTTACCTTTTGGAATTCTCACTCATATGATACTCCCTCTGGATACCAGATTATCAAACTGAGAATTTCAAAGCCACTGGAGGTCATGTGTGGACACTCTAGTAGACAACCCCAGTGGAGCTCCTGACAGTCAGCAACTACCAACCACTTATATCAGCCATTTTATATGCCCATTCCAGTCAAGCCTTCCGATGGCCATAGCCCCAGCTGATATTTGACTGTGACTACAAGAGAAACCCCAAGTGATAATCTCCCAGTTGAATTCAGTCAACTTATAGACCTATGAGTAATAGAAATTCATTCTTTAAGCCATTAAGTTTTGAAGTTTTTGTTCTGCAGCAATAGATAAATAGAATCATCTGTAATCCTAAAGCTATGGTAGGATAGTCACCTCATTTTTGCCTATAAAATTTCTTGGAAGTATAGAATAAAGAAATATTATTTTATCTTAATGTGTCTTAGCTTTGGTTCTCAAAAGCAGGGACAATGTGATGATGCTTTATTGAGGAGTATAAATACAGAAGAGCAATTGTGGAAGAAAAAGGAAATGAGGTATAAGAGAAAACCAAATGCTGGTATATTACTAAAGTGGCTACAGTTTTATAAAAACAACTATGTTCTCAGTCACGCAATGTCTCTGGATAGGCCATCTGGAGCTATTGTGCTTCAAAATAACCTCCGGAGAGCAAATAAGAGAATTCATTCCATGGCTCCTTCACGTATACTGCCTCTCATGGGTCAAAATCTGCCCAAAGGGCGTTCATTCCCTCACCTTTCCACGTTGTATTGCCTGCACCTCCCGGATAGCTGCTAAGGAATCCAGAATCATAACCTTCGGCATAGCGCTTCATTTGATTCTGGAGTTTGTGATACAAGACAAAGTCTCTGTGGGTGGGATCAGTCTAGGCTCGCAGTGCCATAGTTGTTGGAGCTCCTTCTCTGCTGGGGTAATTGATACTTTGTCAGAGCCTGGCCCTCACTCTGGGAAAACTTGCAATGTTTAGGAATATTGAGAGATGAGATCAGCACGATGACAGTTTGAGTACTCCATTAAACAAATGCTTGAGGAATCAGGAAGCAGGTAAAGCCAAGCAAGGCAAAGGAGATGTGAGAATTTGATGTGATACAATCTACTCAATGGACTACTCAGATCCTCTCCCGTACTTCAGTGATGTCCAGTTATGGTTTGTAGGATAAGAATAGGTTGCCCTCACTTCTTCTAAGGAAGAGGAAGTGCAGGTCTAATTGTTCAAGGTATTTGCAATTGTTCTAGCTATTTGCATTATATTTTAAAAGGATATAGTGAATTATAAGGTTGAACTACAATGGTAGTTGGGCCATAATTATTACTTGCCATCTTACTTTTTCAGACCTCATTCTAGAGTTTATTACCTTTAGCCAGCTGATCTTTGGCTGACATATTTGAATTGTTGAGTGATCCAGAGTATCATATCGGGAGTATTTATCAATTCTCATGAGGGAGTTTCACTGACCCTTTCAAGGCTGAAAGTGTATAATGTAACTGACTTGTCACCAGATAGCTGGATGACCTACCTCCCCGAAGAATGGTGCTATAAAAGGGACTCAAAATCAGTCTTACCTGTCGGCAGATTGTTTATTCAGTAGGATCAATAGCTGGATCAACATAGTGAGAGGAAATCTATGCTATTAACTCATCAACAGCTACCATTTTTACAAACATAATCCTCCTTTTATGGGCCCACAGTGAAATCACTGGAGTGGCTATTGAGAGTATCTGTCTGATATCATCATGACAAGTCATTCTTTGTTCTCTGAAGTGTATCTTTTATGGTTGGCATCATGTGAGTTATAAAGACACACATGTTTGTGCACTCTTCCATTTATGGATCCACATACTCTTTCCTAGACTTTCTTGGCCTCAATCTTCCAATTTTGGTCTTTTCAGGTTTTTGGTCCACTAACCAACCTGATACCATTCCCCAGGAGTTACTCTAAATCCATATAAGGCCAACTTTTCTTTCACATAAATCTATAATCAAGGCCTTCTGGTCTGCCCCCTAAGGGAAACAGTCGTCCACTTCTGGCTTCAACCTACATACTGCACTGTCACGTTTGTGCGTCAGTCATTCTGTTTTACTTTAGTTGGTTATAAGAATCATAGAGGCCATTGGTGTGAATTGATGGAGAAGCAGTACTGCTGAAGAGGAAGGCAAACCAGCATGCATTTGAGCTTGTTTACAAATACATTGTTTTCACCATATTCTGTGTTTTTCTACTGTCTCCACCCAGTCTTGTTATTTGGTAGAAACATTAATGCCAGCTCATAGTAAATTTCACTGGTCTCAAGGTCATTTAGTGCTCTGTGCTCAGTCTCTTAATAATAACACATTAAGAGTAGGCTTTTCAAATGGAAAATGTTTCTCTACATTAAAGGACATTCTCTTGCTCCATGACTCTAGGGATGTATTAAGAAACTGTAAATTTGATGATCTGAAATGTAAATATGAGATTTAATGCATTTTAATTTTTTATATTATTGTGATAAAAGTATAAAAATTATTTCTCTGATTTTTAATATAAGATATTCTATTGTAAATGTTTCACCAGATTAAAAAAATATTTCTGTGAATCACAGCAAAAACATGAACTCATAAATAATTTATGAAGTATTTCTATATTTGTTAGAATTTTGTCTATAGGATTTTTAACTTCAGTGAACAGTAAATATGGTATAGATGGGCTTCCCTGGTGGCTCAGATGGTTAAGAATCTGCCTGCAATGTGGGAGACCTGGGTTTGATCCTGGGGTCAGGAAGATCTCCTGGAGAAGGGAATGGATACCCACTCCAGTACTCTTGCCTGGAGAATTCCATGGACAGAGAGCCTGGGAGGTTATAGTCCATGGCATCACAAAGAGTTGGACACCACTGAGGGACTAACACTGCCATTTTGCTTTGCCATTGCATGGTATAGCTAAGGGAGCATTAGACAGAAGTTGAAGTTATGTGTACATTTTTGTTTTCTCTGCTTCCTTGTTAAAGGACCTTGAACTGTATTTCACATATCTAACCTCATTAATTTGCTAAGTACCAGTCACAGATCTCTAAAGAGATGGAAATACCAGACCACCTTACCTGCCCCCTGAGAAATCTGTATGCAGGTCAAGAAGCAACAGTTAGAACCAGACATGCAACAACAGAAAGCTTCAAAATTGGGGAAGGAGTACGTCAAGGCTGTATATTGTCACCCTGCTTATTTAACTTATATGCAGAGTACATCATGAGAAATGCTGGGCCAGATGAAGCACAAGCTGAAATCAGGATTGCTGGAAGAAATATCAATAACCTCAGATATTCAGTTGATACCACTCTTATGGCAGAAAGTAAGGAGGAACTAAAGAGCCTCTTGTTGAAAGTGAAAGAGGAGAGTGAAAAAGCTGGTTTAAAACTCAACATTCAAAAAACTACTATAATGACATCCGGTCCCATCACCTCATGGCAAATAGATGGGGAAACAATAGAAGCAGTGACAGACTATTTTTGGTCTCCAAAATCACTGCAGATGGTGACTGCAGCCATGAAATTAAAAGACGCTTGCTCCTTGGAAGAAAAACTATGAAAAACCTAGAAAGCATATTAAAAATCAGAGACATTGCTTTGCCAACAATAGTCCATCTAGTTAAAGCTATAGTTTTTCCAGGAATCATGTATGGATGTGAGAGTTCAACCATAAAGAAAGCTGAGTGCCAAAGAATCAATGCTTTTGAACTGTGGTGTTGAAGACTCTTGAGTCTCTTGGACTGCGAGGAGATCAACAAACCAGTCAATCCTAAAGGGAATCAGTCCTGAATATTCATTGGAAGAATGGATGCTGAAGCTAAAGCTCCAATACTATGGCCAACTGATGTGAAGAACTAACTCATTAGAAAAGATCCTGATGCTGGGAAAGATTGAAGGCAGGAGAAGGGGATGACAGGATGATATGGTTGGATGGCATCACTAACTCAATTCACATGAGCTTGAGCAAGCTCTGGAGATGGTGATGGACAGGGAACTCTGGCGTGTGGCAGTCCATGGGGCCTCAAAGAGTCAGACACGACTGAGCAACTGAACTGAAGTCACAACTCTAAATTTAATTATAATATTATCTAACACAGAGGATGAAAGGAACATTTTCTTTTATCCCATTTCTATCCCATAATTTTAAGAAGCTTTCCTTTTATATTCTATGCCCAAGCTCATGTGTTTTGGTTAATAAATATGAGCACTGATATGATTAAAATATTTGGTTGTAATAAGTAAGATTATCATAAGTAGGTATAAATGCATCAGAAAACTAATTTCTGTGCATGAACTCCGAACCATTTTAGAGAACAGCTGGGTATTGAGGTTAATTAGTAAAGTGTGTATCTTTTAATTTAATGATATATTATGAGGTAGTATTCTAACACGATGTAGTGGGAAACTGTAATTTTTGAATGTTTCACATACAAACATTTTTTTCAAAGGTTAAAAATTTAACAGACTATTTTGACACAGAAAAAAGAAAATCTGTGTCTTTCAGCTACACTCATTGATTATCTTTATCTACCCACATGTAGATTGTTGTTCAACCCTTTGGAATGTAAGAGAAAAATTATTTTCATATAATGTTTTCTTTCTCATGAGGCTTATATTTATATTTTTACTCATATTTTATTAAGGTAAGAAAAACCTGCTATTTCCTTACATTAGTTTTTTTTTTAAGTTTTGGTTTTGACTGTTTTTTTTCATAAATTGACTTTCCTTAAGACTTCCCTCTCAGTTGTTGAAATATCTTGGGTTTTCTGACACCTAAAATATGGTTATTGTTTTTTTTTTACTTTATTTTAAAATAATTTTTAACTTACAAAATATAATAATAATAATACATAAAGCTTTTCAGTATATCCTTTACTCAGATTCACCAATTTTTTCATTTTGATATATTTACTTTATAGGTGCATCTTTACAACTTTTTATTTCTTATAATATGTTGTATATGTTTCTTTTAAAATCATAAGATAATTATGAAAATAAGAAAGTTTAGCACTGATACTTTGATAATACATATCTCAACCCCCCTGAGATAATAAGGTGGTGTTGAGACCATCTTGACAGTATACATGACTGAACCTAGGTCAGGGCTCTACATAAACTTTTAAAATTCTGAAAGTGAGTGCAGATATCTACTCATCTTGCTGCCACCCAAGATAAGCCTTATGTGTAAGCTCCCTTGTTTATTAAACCTGCCACCCGCCAAAAGACTTTGGTCTTCCCCGCCGCCCACACCCCCATGTTTGAAGACCAGTTTCAAATTCACCTGGGAAACTCCTGAGGTTGTGAAACAATACCAGTGAATTATCTGGCATCTTTTGAGAAAATCAGTTGACCTTGTATGGATTTATTTTTTGACTCTATATGTTATAATATGTAAAATTAATATATAATAATACCTTATATATAATATATAATATAACTTTATATATAACATATAGTATATATAATATGTGATATATATAATATGTATAGTATAATAGTATATAATAATATATAATATGTATAGTATAATAATATATAATATATAATTAATTATAAAATATAAAAATAATATACTATAATAGTATGTATAATATATAATATAATTATTTATAATTTTATATATTAATTATTTTAAAAATATTTTACTATAACTTTAATTCCAATATTAAATTTTTATTTGTTCTTATTTGCATTGTTCTTAATAATTGCTCTGAGGCTTATAATACACATTTAATTTATCACAACATCTTTCAAATGGATACATATTTACTTCCATTAAAATATAAAAACTTTGTATTAGTTTCATTTCCTGTTTCTTTTTTGTTATTATGATAGGTATTACATGCATATGCAGAATCAAATCCAAAAATATATTTTTATAATTTTTGTTTTAAACAATTTTATGGCTTTTAAAAAAAGCAAAGGAAGAAAACACTATGCATATGCTTTTAAAATTTTTATTTTTAATTGGAAGATAATTGTTTTATAATATTCTGTTGGCTTCTGCCATAAAACAGCATGAATCAGTCATATCTACACGTATGTCCACTGTCTCTTAGACCTCACCCCATCTTTCCTGTTCCCACCCCTCGAGGTTGTCACAGAGTACTACGTTGAGATCCTTGTGTGATACAGCAACTTCCCATTAGCTATCTGTTTTATATATGGTAGTGTATATGTTTCAATGCTACTTTCTCAATTTGTCCCACCCTCTCTGTTCCTTGCTATGTCCAAAGTCTGTTCTCTCTGTCTTTGTCTCTATTCCTGCCCTGCAGATAAGTTCATCAGTACCATTTTTCTAGATTTTATATATATGCATTAATATATGATATTTGCTTTTCTCTTTCTGACTTACTTCACTGTGTATAACAGGCTCTAGTTTCCTCCACCTCATTAGAACTGACTCAGATGTGTCCCTTTTTATGGCTGAGTAGTATTCCATTGTAGATCAATGGAAGAGGAAGTGTTAGTCGCTCAGTCATGTCTGAGTCCTTGCAACCCCAGGGACAGTTGCCGGCCATGCTCCTCTCTCCGTGGGATTCTCCAGGCAAGAATACTAGAGTGGGTTGACACTCACTTCTCCAGGGGATCTTCCAGACCAGGAATCAAACCTGGGTGTCCTTCATTGCAGACAGATTCTTTACCAACTGAGCGACCAGGGAAGTGTTAAACACTCCTTGAGATAAATCACAGATATAGCCTTTTTGGTCAACCTCCTAGAGTAAGGGAAATAAAAACAAAAATAAACAAGTGGGACCTAGTTAAACTTAAAAGCTTTTATATAACCAGGGAAACTAAACATATGCTTTTATATTAACCTCCATATTTAATATTGCCAATGCCTTTATTCCTTCTTGTGGATCCAGATTACATTTTGTTGCATTTTTCTTCAGTCTCAAGAACTCCTGCAGCATTCTTATAGCACAGATCTGGTAGCAACAAATTCAGGTTTTCTTTATCTAGAATTGTCTCTTTTTACCCCTTAATTTTTGAAAGATACTTTCATTGGACATAAAATTCTTACTTGACAGTTAATTTTTTTTCTTTCATTACTTTAATATACCATTCCTCTGGCATCTGTAGTTTTTGATGGAGTGCCAGTCATTAATAATACTCACTGCCTTAAATATTTTGTATTAATTTTCTTTAGCTTTTGATATTGTATCTTAGCTTTCAGCACTTTGACTGTGATGGATCTATGATTGATTTCCTTTGTATCTTTCCTACATGAGATTTGTTAAATTTTTTAAATCTGAAAGTTGTTGCTCTATAGCAAATTGGAGATGTTTTAGCCATTTTTTCCTCAAGTAATTTTCTGCTGCTCTCTCTTTTCCTTCTTCTGGGACTCCACTTTAATTTGCTGTGGAATGCTGGATATTGTGTCACACATCTCTAAGATTCTTTCATTTTTCTTCAATCAATTTTTCTCTTGTTTTTGATGTTACACAATTACTGTTATTCTGGTCTGAAGTTCAAAAAGTCTGTCTCTGACATCTTAAAATTGCTGTCAATCCCATCTGGAGAATTTTTATTGTGTTTTTCAACTCTAAAATTTATGTTTGATTATTTCATAGTTTCTATTTCTCTAATGAGATACTCTTTTTGTGCACTAACTCTTAGTGCATTATCTTATAATTCTTTGTTTTGAGCATATATATAAAAGATGCTTTGAAGTCTTTTTCTGCTTAATCCAGTATCACACACAGATGTTCAGAGTTATTCCTGTGGGTTCCTTTTTCTTTCCCCTGATTGTTTGTGAAAATTCTATATTTCTTTGCACAGTTAAAAATTATTGGAAAACTGGACCTTGTGAGCAATAGAGTGCAGCAAGCTCTGATCCTATTTTATTTTTCTGAGAATTTCTGTATTTTATTTGTTTATTTGCCTTGTTAGTTGTTTAACAGACAATGAAAATTTCTGGACTCATCCTGTGAAATTTGTCTCCCACTGGTACTCTGTCTCCGCGTTTTGTTTTGTTTTTCTGCAATAGCATAACTTCTTCCTGCATACTTTAAAGTCAGTCAAGGTTTAATCTCAGATACTTAAAGCAATTAATTCTTCATTTACCCTTTGCTGTCTGAGGTGTGTGTGTGACTTGAGGAACACATTCAAAGAGACAGAATAGTCTCATGTCTCCGAGACATGAGACATGAAGCCCACTTTTCACTGGGCTTCAAAGGATCTCCCTGAGGTGTATGTATTTAGCCTTCAGCCAGGGAGTCTTATGTGGTAAGTTTATTTTCTCAGTCTTCAGGTCTCTCATTTCTAAAATTTGCCTTTTAAAAATACTGGACGCTCCTGATTCTTGCCTCAAAAGGTACTCAGTACCTCTGGCTGGTAAAGCTGCGAGTTTTGCAGCTCTAAGTGAGGTGGGATTACGAGGCAAGAATATCACAAGCTCTGTGTGCATACAAAACACAGTTTTGAATTATCATGAATAAATACTTCTCATGGTGTTATGTGAATTTTTTTAGTTCTTTTTGGTGCCTGAAATGGTGATGCTAAGTAATATTTTCCAATTTTATATTAGTTTTCTGCAGGCGGAATTACAATACTGCCTCATGACATCATTACTGGAAATCGAGTCCTTCAGTTTCAATCTGCTAAAGTAAGCAAATTATGCATCTTTTATTCTTTCTTACACATAAGTGTGGGTGGATGGGTGGGTATGGATGTTTGTTTGGACATTGCTCTTTACACTTAATATATCTTTGAACTCATTCCACATTAATTTCTATAGTTGCTACTTATTTTAAAAATATACATAGTATTTTTTATGCTTATGTACCATAGTATACTCAAGCAAAATTCTATGTTTAGACATTTAATGGTTTCCTTTGTTGTTCAATAACAATCCTGCAATATATAACCCCATGCATAAGTATTTTATATTGTTGTGTTTGTATCTTCAAGGTAAATTCCTAGAAATGGAATTTCAGTGAAGAAGAATAAATAGCCTATAATTTGTTATTGCCAGATTTGTCCATGATTGTTTTCCCCTCCATGATGTATGATAACATCATAATACATATAATATCATATCATAGGTGAGGAATTGTATTGTACTATAGTTTTAATTTTTATATCTCTGACCATAGGTTTATATCATTTACACATTTAATTTCATTTTTTATTTTTAATGGTCTGTTCATGTCTTTGGCACTTTAAAGAAAATAGGATTTATTTGAGATAAGCTTATTAAGTTATAAATGTGATAATATTCACCCTTTAGAGTGTACACATGTGCTGACCTCTGACACAGTCATGCAGCCACCACCATAATCAAGAAACAGAATATTTCCATTCACCCAAAAAGTCACTCGACACTTCCTAGTCAATTCCTTCTTGCCATTTAAATTTTCTTTTGCTCCTCTCAGCAAAGTTTTGTGGTTTTCAGTGTACTGACCATATCTTTGTCAGCTTTATTCCTAAATATGTTGTATTATTAATACAAATGTACATGGTATTGTTTTTATAACTTTAACTTCTGACTGTTCACTGTCAGTTTATAGATATGTAGCTAAACTTAGTATATATTAATATTTTATCCAGTAATTTTGCTGAATTCATGTGTTCATTTATGGTAGCTTCTAAGTAGATTCAGTGAAATTTTCTATAAATTATTATATTTTCTATGAATGTGAATTTTATTTCTTCCTAAGAAAATATTATACTGCTGCTACTCCTATCATCATACCCATCATTATTTTCATTATCTTATATGTCTTATTGTGTTGGCTAGAACCAGGGTTTGAAAACTTTTCTGTAAAGAGCCAGATGTATATATTTTTGACTTTGTGAGCCTATAGTCTTTGTCAAAAACTGCTCAACTCTACTGGTTATACTGGTAAAACCATAAATAATATGGAAACAAGCAGGCATGGTTGGATTTGGCCCAGAAAATAAAGCTTTCAGGCTTTTTTCTTTTTTCTGTGTTTCATTTTAGAGTGCTCTGTTGCTACATATTTAAGTTCTCTCATCTTCTTAGCTATAATGTTTAACCTATCATTAACCTCATCCAGTATATTTTAATCTATGACATTTTGTTTTCATATCAAGATTTTTGATTTGAGACTTTTTTTTACATCATCCATGTTTCTCCTTAATGTATTCAGTCTTTCCTCTAACTTTTTGATTATGTACTAACTTTTATGAGTACTAATTCTATCATTTTCTGGGTCAGTTTTAATGGATTTTTTCCCCCTCCTCATTTAGGAATGTATTTCATTTTGTATTTTGTGTTGTACTTTTTTGCATTCCTAGTGAAATTTTTTAGATTCTCTGAACATTATGAATTTTATATTTTTATGTGTAGAGCAATTTTGTTCTCCTATAAATATCCTTGACCTTTTTTGCTGGAACATGATCAGATTACTTGGAAAGAATTTGATCTTTTGGGTCTTAATGTATGTTAAGTGAAAAAAGAACTGTGTTTAGACTAAGGATAATCTTTTCCCACTACTGAGGCAAGGCTCTTACTACTATAGCTGTTGTCCTATTAATTGCAAGTTGTTTTGTTTTGTTTTTTCTTTTTATTCAAGCTGGTGAGAACAGGAATTTTCATAAGCCCTATATGAACTCTGTTCCCTTTTTCTTATAGTCTTTTAAGGTGATTCTTTCCTAGACCCAAATGAGCTAACCAGTTTTCACTATATTGATAGAGACCATCTTCCGATCAATCTATGACATCCTCTCCTTGCTGGTAGACAGCTAGACAGCTCTCTCTGTCTAATACTCTGCCACATGAAATTGCCTTGTGAAGCTCTCTAGGCTTCCTTAGATCCTGGCTCCATTCTTCAACCGGAGAGACAATTGTATTGGCTTAGGCACTCCTTCCTTCACAATTCCCCAGGAACTTTCTCCACGATGTCACCTGGGACAATTGTCAAGCTCACTTAAGTTGTATCTAGTCTTTTAGGCATTCTGTCATTCAACTTGTGATGCCCAGTAATTTGAGTGTCATTGAGTCAAATGTTTTGTCACAGTTGTTCCCAATGGGAGAATATTCTGATCCTTCTTACTCCATTTTGACTAAAAACTGGATTCCTTATTTTCCCAATTAAAAAAAAAATAGCCTTAATTTTTACATATAATGGATCTTGTCTTTTGTCTATGATATATTTTGCAAACATTTTCTCCCAGTTTTTTGTTTATATTCAACTTTGAGATATTTTTAGCAATGTAAAAGTATATACTTTAAAAATTTGTAATCAAATTTATTAGCTTATTCATTTATTACTTTTGTATTTTGGTTTATAGTCTGAAAACTTTCCCATACAGTCAGGTAACTGAGGAATTCAGTGTTTAATTTCTTTTAGAATTTGTGTAGCTGTATGTTACCTTATAGAGTATGATTTCAAGTTTTTCTAAACAGCTATCCTGTTGTCCCAACATCATTTATTAAAATGTCAATCTTGGCCTAGTCTTTTGAGATAATTATAATATTTCCCATTCATCTACTGTTTCAGAATTATGTTAACTTTCTATAGCAATTTCAAACTTAACAATCTGGCAATGGTTGTTTTTTCATAAAAGGTCAAGTAGAATCAGAGGAGGAGGGAATGAATTCATTTGGACAAGACCTCAAAACCATTGGGTTTACTGGGATTTTGTTGTTTATTTTCTCCTCAGATTTACATGTTGATTAAATAAGATAAAATGGGACAAGTTTGTCTAGTATATAAACTAATTTTATTCCTGTCTACTTAGAATATGTGAACAATCCACATATTACAAAATAGAAAGCTTTTTTATTTCTGGACTATAGAATCATAGAATGTAAAGCTTGAAAATATATTTTTCTAACATTTCATTTGACCCCTGTATTCTCTTTAGTGGTCTAAGAAAAGCATAATAAATTTGTATATGTTTTCATACTTTCATTAACAGAGAAATCCATTCTTTCCCAAGAAGTCTTTTACACTTTTGAAAAACTAGCTTACAAACTGTAAAGTAAAAACTCTGTTTTCTCTTCTGGTCACTAATTAATTTCAGTACCTCTGGTCACCAAATATGTAGCCCAGTTGCCATCTTAATTCCTCTGTTCTCAACAAATAACAGTTTGCTTCTCTCTTAAAATGTGTGTCAAGGGTTGCAAACAGTCCTCTAGGAGTGATCTAAACCCTAGATCTATCAAATCTATACTAATATGTCTCTACCACAAAACATTTCCTAAATTGTGCTAAATGAGTTATAGTCAGGTGTGCACTCTGAAGTCTTATTTGAGGAATCCTGGAAAATTTCCTCTTGAGAAGTCATAATGTACATTAACATATTGGCAGTTCTGAGACATTCAGCTGTAAAACAATGACTAATATCACTTAGTCTAGACTTTTAGACTGGGTGTACTTAGTCGCTCAGTCATGTCCAACTCTTTGCAACCCCATAGACTGTAGCTTGCCAGGCTCCTCTGTTCATGGAAATCTCCAGGCAAGAATACTGGAGTGGGTAACTGTTCCCTTCTTCAGGGGATCTTCCCAATCTAGAGATCAAACCCAGATCTCCCGCACTGCAGCTGGATTCTTTACCTTCTGAGCCACCAGAGAAGCCCCCTTTAGACTAGGAACTATTTATTAAATTGGAAAAATGTATTAGTATTATCAAGCTTCTCTGGTGGTTTAGATGGTAAAGAATACGCCTGCAGTGCAGGAGACCTGGGTTCAATCCCTGGGTTGGGAAGATCCCCTGAAGAAGGGAATAGCTACCCACCTCCAGTATTCTTGCCTGGAGAGTTCCATGAACCAGAGGAGCCTGGCAGGCTAGTCTATGGGGTTGCAAAGAGTTGGACATGACTGAGTGACTAATACTATTATTAGCATTATATAATTTATTTGATGCTAACAGTGTATATGAGGTCACGTGCAATGAACACTGCAGGTGAAATGAAATATGATATTCAATAATATGAACTCTGAATGTCAGAATGCCATAACATAACTATATACAGATGATAATTGTACAATGAATCAAGGATGAAATTTTATTTCACTATTTGTAAATAGTTGGGTTCAGAAGAAGGGTAATTTTCATTTAGCTGATTGAAAGCATAGCGAATTCAGAGAGGCTCAGAAATTGCAAAATATTATTTGAAAATAAAGTTTATTAAAATATTTTGAAGGGTAAAAGTGGTTTATATATATTTACCTGAGAGTAACTTTGTGGATGCAACAAATATGTAAATGCATCCAGGCTATGTATGCAATGCTATAAAGTATCCAATGAAGAGAAAACACTGATGAAATAATGACTACACTACATTCGGTATAAGCCAAACAAACATCTCCAAGAGTTGGCTCATGATAGCATGTCAAAAAACAGTGAAACTTCTCCTTTATCCATTTTACTTTATATAATTTTATGTTCTTTACAGTTTAATATATTTGTAAATGATCTGCTTCTTCAGTTGACTCCCAGAGTAGTGATGTTATATTTTAGTATAACAAATTATATAAGAAAATATTATATTTCAGATGATATGAGATTGAATTGAATAATTATATAGTATTATTGAGCTTCTTTGGTGGTTCACCTGTAAAGAATCTGCCTACCAATGCTGGAGATAGGAAACACAGGTTCAATCTCTGGGTCTGAAAGATCCCCTGGAAAGGGAAATGGCAACCCATTCCAGTATTTTTGCCTGGTAAATCCCATGGACAGATGAGCCTGGTGGCTGCAGTCCATGCGATTGCAGAGTCTGACATGACTTAGTGACTGAGCATGAGCACATGTTGTTAATAATTGTGCAATAAGTTTCATTGTCTTTGTTGATGAAAAACAACCTAAGAAAGAAAAAAATTTTGTTTGAGCCATATTAAGGATCATAATCTGGGAACAGCATTTCAGAAAGCTCTAGGAACATCCATTAGATGTCAAAACACCATTATATAAGCTTTTTGAGTCAGAGGTCTGCAAGTACAAAGTGGTGTCATGTGACTCCTTAAAAGACCAAAAGGAATGTTATCTTTTAAGGAGTTATCTTACTGGTGCTAGAAGAATGTTGCTTTTTATGAGCAGATATTTCTGCTGTTGGGGGAGGTTTGGTCCCTGCATAACACAGATACACAAGGCACAGTACAGGGGAGAGAGAAGGCCACAGGGCAGACAATGTTTTTAAGTTTAAATTTTTTTGTCTTGCCATAAAATTTGAATTTTACTTTGCACCTTTGTTTTATCATGTTTTAGCTTTAATATAAAAGTAATGAATAGCTAATGGAGAATGTATTTAAATATGTTGCATACACATTTAAAGACTAAATTAGAGGTTCAAGATGACAATATTGTTAAACTAAGAGATAGATCATTTTAAAGTTATGCTTTTAGAAAATTCACATAGTGTGGTCATTTGTATGTACAGTAGTCCTGCTTGTACTAAGAGACTATAGGCCATTATTCTTGCCTGGAAAATTCCGTGGACAGAGGAGCCTGGCAAGCTACAATCCATGGGGCCACAAAGAGATAGACATGACTGAATGACTAATGAATAAGGAACTTGACAAAAAGAAAAAGCCCTGTAAAGTGAATAGGAGAAATTTCTATTTAAGTATTTTTCCCCCCTTGGATATATATATTTCTTCAAGTAAAAGTAATTTTTAAAATATATATATATTATTTTTATTGAAATATAGTTCACATACCACACAGTTCATCCACAGAAAGTATATAATTCAATGTTCTTTTGTATGTTCACAGAGCTGTGTAGTTATCTAATTTTAGAATGTTTTTATCAACCCAAAACACGATTCTGTAGCTATTAGCAGTCACATCTCATCCCCCTGAGCCTGACTTTCTGTCTCTATAGATTTACCTTATCTGAATGTTTCATATAAACATAATTATATGGTATGTGATCTTTTGTGATTGGTTTCATTCACTCAGCAGAAAGTTTTCAAGGTTTATTCATGTTGTAGCATGTTTCAAAATTCAATGCCTAGATATGGCCAGTTAATACTCCATTGTATCTGTACACCACATGTGTTTATCCATTCATCCGTTGGACACTTGAGCTGTTTATGCATTATGGCTATTGTGAACAATTCTGCTGTGAAACATTTTGTATACATTTTTTAAGTGGATGGTTTCATTTTGCTTGGAGGGATTTGAATTTTGCTAGGAGTGAGGGGGTTGGTGGATCATGTAGTAAGTAACTCTAGGTTTAACTTTTGAAGCACTGCCAAACTGCTTTTCACAGTAAAAGTAATTTTATTTTAAAGTATTCTATATTTGTATGTATGTGTTTGTGTATATATCTATATGTGATATATACACATATATCCATATAAAGTTAAATAAAATTATAAGGTGGTGAAAAAATCCATTTTAAAGATAAAGTATACATATTTTAAGAAATAAATAGCTTTAGAAAAAAAGAAAAAAAATCGCTTAAAGTGAAAAATAAAATTCTGTTCCAATAATAGTTTAGAAAACTACAAGGTATCATTATGAGCAGAAGTAACAAGTCAGATAGGACTAGGCAATTGTTTTGCTTTTCTTTCATTGCCTGAATGAGCATTATGCTAAAGAAATGGCATTTCTAATCCCAGTTATGATGGGTTGCTATTTTATATTCTGAAATAGAATACAAATAAAATCAATGAATAAATTATCCCTGAAAAAATAACTTCATTTCTCAACTCAGAGGTGGCCAAAAATTGAAGAAAGATTCATTCATAATACCTTATTCCATAATAATACCATAATAATTTTTGACAAGTAGATAACAATCTTTAAAATATTACGTGTTAGTTGCCAAGGTAAAATGAGGGAGAGTTTGATACCATGATCTTCCAATGTAATGTTGTTTCTAAGTGAAATTTCAAATATATCACATATCTGAACTTCAAAATGGGTTTTATTATGCATGATATCTATTTGCACAGTTTTTAAAGGAATTTTGCTAAAATTTATTCTTATTAGTACTTGCTAAAGTAAATTTTCTAGGCTATAATTAAAGTTCTTTTTTTTAATATGATGATACAAAGTAAGAACCTTGAGATTAAAATTGTGTTTAAAGCTACAAATGTTTTTTGCACTTATTGCAGTCTGGTTTTGAACCCTAGACCTACAGTAGCAGTGTCTTCAAGTGTGGGAATACCCAGTGTTGAGAAGCACTTGATATTCTAGGCTCTTAAAATTCCAAGTGTGTTCCACAGATCAGCACTATCTGCATTCATTGGAGCCTGCTAGAAATGCAAAATCTTGGGCCCTACCTCAGAATTACTGCAATGGAATCTGCACATTAACTAGATCTGAAAGAATTCACAGGCACTGAAGCTTAAGAAGCACCCACCTAGGTCCGAACTCAAAACCAACCCCAATAAACATTAAATGGATAGGACTTAACAAAGCCATTTATTAAACAAGGCACTTACTCAGTTTGTGCAAGAATGAACTTTAACATTAATTCAAATCTAGCTGTTATTAATGGCCTATTTCTCTTTCTTAGTACTTGTAATTTAAAATGTTCTGCCTGGTATGTACTAGGTAACAGTTAATATTTTCAAGTGAATGGAAATGATTTGAGTGAGATGACTACCGTGTAGGCACCAATATGTTTTGAAACAGGCATAAATAAGAAAAGACTAAAAAACAATTTTCAGATCAGCTGCACATCTGGTAACCATTTCACTAGTAGGTGACTTCTAAATCATTTGATCTTGGATTTGGTGGTAAGTCTCTTGGTTTGGGGCCAATTTCATTACTAGAATTTTTGCCGGAAGAATCGGAGACGATGAGAGAACTGCTGCCACTTAACCTTCTGCTTCTTGATGTCTTCTCAGAATCTGGTCAGCTACTTGAGGACTCCCCAGATGTGTGTACTGGAAACTGCTAAGAGCTCTTTTATTTTCTAACAGATTCTTAGAATGATTGTTATTGAATGATGCCTTGTTTCCCATCTTCCTAGGACCTAGTAGCTTTATTTATGAAAACTGTGCAACAATAATAATCCTGATACTCAGTTTTGCCACATCATGAACTCCTCTGTCTCAAAATTTCTCAGTCTTTTTAATATAACAAAGTCTTACTTTGCTAGCAAAAATAAACACATACTTTCTTTGATAAAGTTTCAGTTTAGGGTTTTCTGTTTTTCTTTTACCACATTTAATTGATTTATTACATTTTCTGAATACAAGTCATATGTCAGAACTGTTTGTGTTTTACAAATATTATTATCCAGCGTGCACTTATTTTTTAAATTTTTTAACAATGTCTTTCACAGAGAGTACAATTTATATTTTCTTTTATGAGTGGTGCTTTCAGTGTTTTACTTATTGTTACTTGGTTTGCAGTGTTGTGGTAATTTTCTCTTTACAGCAAAGTGAGTCTGTTTTATACACACACACACATACATTCTTTTTTAAAATATTATTTTCCATTATTATTTATCATAGGATACTGAATATAGTTCCCTGTGTTATACAGTAGAAACTTGTTTACACATTCCGTAGGTAATAGCCTACATCTGCTAACCCAAACCACCCACTCTATCTCTCCCCAGCCCCCACTGCCTTGGCAACCACAAGTCTGTTCTCTATGTCCCTGAGTCTGTTTCTGTTTCATAGATAGGTTCATTTGTATCACATTTTAGATTCCGCATATAAGTGATATCATATTGTGTTTGTCTTTCTCTTCCTGATTTACTTCACTAAGTCTGATCATCTCTAGTTACCTCCGTGTTGCTGCAAATGACATTATTTCATACTTTTTTATGGCTGCTGCTGCTGCTAAGTCGCTTCAGTCGTGTCCGACTCTGTGCGAGCCCATAGCCGGCAGCCCACCAAGCTTCCCCGTCCCTGGGATTCTCCAGGCAAGAACACTGGAGTGGGTTGCCATTTCCTTCTCCAATGCATGAAAGTGAAAAGTGAATGTGAAGTGGCTCAGTCATGTCTGACTCTTAGCGACCCCATGGACTGTAGCCTACCAGGCTCCTCTGTCCATGGGATTTTCCAGGCAAGAGTACTGGAGTGGGGTGCCATTGCCTTCTCCATGTTTTATGGCTGAGTAGGATCCTATTCTATACACGTACCTCTTAGCTTTTATCCATTTGTCTGTCACTGGACATTTAGGTTGCTTCTACGTCTTGGCTCCTGTGAATACTGCTTCTATGAAGGTAGGGATGCATGTATCTTTTTGAATTGTAGTTTCCTTTGAACATGTGCTCAGGAGTAGGGTTGTTGAGTCGTATGGGAATTCTACTTTTAGTTTTCTGAAGAACCTCCATACTATTTTTCATAGTGGCTGCACAAACTTATGTTCCCACCAACAGGATAGGAAGTTTCCCTCTTCTCCACACCCTCTCCAGCATTTGATGATGGCCATTCTGACCAGTGTAATCTGGTAACTTTTTGTGGTTTTGATTTGCGTTTCTCTAATTAGTGATTTTGAACATCTTTTCATGTATTTATTGGCCATCTGTACATTTTCTTTGGAGAAATGTATGGTTAGGTCTTCTGCTTGAATTGATTGTTTTTTGTTGTTGTTGAATTGTATGAGTTTGTATATTTTTGAAATTAAGCCCTTGTTGGTAAATATTTTCTCCTCTTCTGTAGGTTGTCTTTTTGTTTTGTTTATGGTTTCCTTTGCTGTGCAAAAGCTTGTTAAGTTTGAGTAGGTCCCATTTGTTTATTTTTGTTTTTATTTCTATTGCCTTGGAAGACTCACCTAAGAAAACATCAATACTATTTATGTCAGAGAATGTTTTGCCTATGATCTCTTCTTGGAGTTTTATGGTGTCATGTCTTATGTTCAAAGGTTTAAGCCATTTTGAGTCTATTTCTGCATTTGGTGTGAGGGTGTGGTTTAAATTAAATGATTTACATGTGGCTGTCTAACTTTCCCAACACCACCTGCTGAAGAGACTGTCTTTTTCCTTTGTATATTCTTGCTTCCTTTGTTGATGATTAATTGTGTTGGCTTTATTTCTAGATTCTATTCTGTTCCATTAATCCTTATGTCTGCTTTTGTGCTAATACCATGCTGTTTTGATTACTGTAGCTCTGTAGTATTGTTTGAAGTCTGCTTTGCTCTTTTTTTTCTTCAGGATTGCTTTGGCAATTCTGGATCTTTTATGGCTCCATATGAATTTTAGAATTCTTTTTTCTAGTTCTGTTAGAAATGTCATGGATAATTTGATGGTGATTGTGTTAAATCTGTAGATGGCTTTGTATAATATGGCCATTTTAACAATATTAATCCTTCTAATACAAGAGCATGAGATATCTTTCCATTTCTTTAAATCATCTTCAGTTTCCTTTATTAATATTTTATAGTTGTCAGTATTCAGGTCTTTCAACCTCTTCAGTCAGGTTTATTTCTAACTATTTTATTTTTAGGGATGTGATTTTAAAAGTATTTTTTTAACATTCCCATTCTCATATTTGCTAGTGTAAAGAAGTACAACCAATTTAGTTGTTTTCTTTGTTTTTGTAGAGTCTTTAGGATTTTCTATATAAAGTATCATGTCATTTACATATAATGACAATTTTGCCTCTTCCCTTCAATTTGTTAACTCTTATTTCTTTTTCTTGTCTGATTGCTCGGGCTAGGACTTTCAGCACTATGAAGTGAGAATGGCATTCTTGTCTTATTCCAGATTTTAGATGAAAGGCTTTCAATTTTTTACCATTGAGTATTATATTGTCTGTGTGTTTGTCATAAATAGCTTTTATTATGTCTTCTATATTCCCTCTATACCCACTTTGGTAAGAGTTTTTATCATGAATGGATATTGAATTTTGTCAAATGTTTCTATTTCATCTATTTGGATGATCATATGATTTTTGTCTTTTGTTTATGAGGTATATAGCTTTGATTTACTTGCATATATTGAACTATTCTTTTGAATTTGAGATTAATTACTCTTAGTCATGGTGTATGATCTTTGTTATCTGTTGTTGGATTTGGTTTGCTAATTTTGTGTTGAGAGTTTTTGCATTTATATTCATTAAAGATATTGGCTTATAATTTTCTTTTTTAGTAATCTCTTTGTATGATTTTAGTATTAGGGTAATGGTGTATGCATAGAATTTCTCTGGAAGTGTTCCCTCCTCTTTAATCTTTTGGAAGAATTTGAGAAAAAACAGTATAAGTTCTTTGTATATCTGGTAGAATTCAACTGTGAAGCCATCAAATCCTGGATGTGTGTTTGCTGTTGTTCAGTCACTAAGTTGTATCCAACTATTTGTGACCCCATGGACTGCAGTGCACCAGGCTTCCCTGTCCTTCACTATTTCCTGGAGTTTGCTCAAATTCATGTCCATTGAGTTGGTGGTGCCATTTGACCATCTCACCCTCTGTTGCCCCCTTTTCCTGCCCTCAATCTTTCTCAGCATCAGGGTCTTTATTGTTTGTTGTTTGTTTGTTTAATTACAGATTCTATTTCACTGTTGGTGATTGGTCAGCTCTATTTCTTCTTGATTCAATTTTGGTGGGCTATATATTTCTAGAAACTCATTCATTTCTTCTAGGTGGTTGAATTTGCTTGCATATAATTTGTTGGTGTTTGAACATCCTGGGCCTGAAATAGATACTGTACTACTATACTCTCTACAGCCCTGTACAGTTAAGTACATAAAAGCACATTCACATGAATGTGACAATATATGCCAGGCATGTGAGCTAATTTATATGATTGGACATGAGAATGCCAATTCACATCTTGAATGAAAGTTCACAACTTGAATCTTTGTATGTAGGGGACTTACAGTACTCTTACGTTTATACAGGCTTATTTTGTGCCCCCGTGTGTTGTCAGTCCTAGAGAATATTCCATGGGCTCTTGAGAAGAATGTGTATTCTGGGTTTTGGAGTGATATAATGTCCTGGAATTAAAAGATGCTTACTCCTTGGAAGGAAAGTTATAAGCAACCTAGATAGCATATTAAAAAGCAGAGACATTACTTTGCCAGCAAAGGTCTGTCTAGTCAAGGCTATGGTTTTTCCAGTGGTCATGTATGGATGTGAGAGTTGGACTATAAGGAAAGCTGAGCACCAAAGAATTGATGCTTTTGAAGTGTGGTGTTGGAGAACACTCTTGAGAGTCCCTTGGACTGCAAGGAGATCCAGCCAGTCCATCCTAAAGGAGATCAGTCCTGGGTGTTCATTGGCAGGACTGATGCTGAAGTTGAAACTCCAATACTTTGGCCACCTCATGCAAAGAGTTGACTCATTGGAAAAGACCCTGATGCTGGGAAGGATTGGGGGCAGGAGGAGAAGGGGACGACAGAGGATGAGATGGCTGGATGACATCACCAACTCGATGGACATGAGTATGAGTAAACTCCAGGAGTTGGTGATGGACAGGGAGGCCTGGCGTGCTGAGATTCATGGGGTCGTAACGAGTCAGACACGACTGAGCGACTGAACTGAACTGAACTGAGTGTCCTGGAAGAGGCTTCCCTAGTGGCTCAGCCTGTAAAGAATCTGCCTGAAATTTGGGAGACCTGTGTTCAGTCCCTGGGTTGGGAAGCTATCCTGGAGAAGTGAATGGCTACCCAGTCCAGTATTCTGGCCTGGAGAATTCCAGGGACTGTATAGTCCATTGGGTCACAAAGAGTCAGATACAACTGAGTGATTTTCACTAATGTTCTGGAAATAAAAATTAAGTCTAACTGTTCAGTTGTAACATTTAAGATCTGTGTTGCCTTATTGATTTTCTGTCTGGAAGATCTGTTCATTGATGTGAGTGAGCTGTTAGTCTCCTACTGATATTGTATTCCTGTCAATTTCCTCCTTTATCTCTTTTGTTTTATGTACCTGAGTACTCCTATATTAGATACATATAGGTTGAAGAGTATAAAAGTCCTTTTCTTGCATTGATCCTTTTAACATTATATATCCTTTCTCTTTCTTTATGGTCTTTGTTTTAAAGTCAATTTTGTCTGATGTGAGTATTTTGAAAACTAATTTCTTGTTTCCACTTACATGAAATGTCTTTTACCACCCCTTCACTTTTTATCCACATGTGTACTTTGCCCTCATGTAGGTCTTTTATAGGCAGCATATTGTGGGCTCTTGTCTTTTAATCCAATCTCCCCTTCATGTCTTTTGATTGGAGCATTTATTCTATTGACATTTAAGTAATCATTGATAGGTAAGCATTTATTGCCATTTTAAACCTTGTTTTCTAGTCAATTCTGTGTTTCTTCTTTGTTTCTTTCCCCTTTTTGGTGGTTTGATGATTATCTTTTAAACTTGTGCTTTCTCCTTTTTGGTTTTGTTAATCTCTGGTAGTCATATGGGCTCACAGACATTCTTAAAAAAAAAAAAAATGTTTTCTTACTCTCCTCCCCTACATCTTATGATGTTCTCTTTTATATTTTCATGTTTGTCCTTTTGCTGTTCATCGTGATCATCATCATTTTCGTTAAAATGTTTTAATTTTTTTAAATGTGTTGTTGTTCAGTCGCTAAGTCATCCCAACTCTTTGTGACCCCATTAAGTGCAGCAGGCGAGGCTTCCCTGTCCTTCACTATCTCCCTGAATTTGTTCAAACCCATGTCCACTGAGTCAGCGATGACATCCAACCATCTCATCCTATGACACCCCCTTCTCCTCTTGCCCTCAATCTTTTCCAACATCAGGGTCTTTTCCAGTGAATCAGCACTTCGCATCAGGTGGCCAATTATTGGGCTTCAGCTTCAGCACCAGTACTTCCAATGGATATTCAGGGTTGATATCCTCTAGGATTAACTGGGTTTTTTATATCCTTGCTGTCCAAGGGACTTTCAAGTGTCTTCAACACCACAGTTCAAAAGCAATTCTTTGTGCTCAGCCTTCTTTTATGGTCCAACTTTCACATCCATACATGACTACTGGAAAAATTATAGCTTTGACTATACAGTCTTTTGTTGGCAAAATGATGTCTCTGCTTTATAATATGCTAAGTTTGTCATAGCTTTTCTTCCAAGGAGCAAGTGTCTTTTAGTTTCATGGTTGCAGTCACTGTCTTTGGTTGCAACCAAATCATGTTGCTGTGATTTGGGAGTCCAAGAAAATGAAGTCTGTCACTGTTTCCACTTTTCCCCCATCTATTTGCCATGAAGTGATGGGACTAGAAACCATGGTTTTAGTTTTTTGAATGTAGAGTTTTAAGGCAGTTTTTTCAATCTCTTCATTCACCTTCTTCAAGAGGCTCTTCAGTTCCTCTTCAATTTCTGCCATTATAGCGATACCATCTGCATATCTGAAGTTGTTGATATTTTTCCCAGAAACCTTCATTCCAGCTTGTGAGTAATCCAGCCCAGCATTTATTATGAAGTGAAGTGAAGTCGCTCAGTTGTGTCCGACTCTTTGCGACCCCATGGACTGTAGCCCCCCAGGCTCCTCGGCCCATGGGATTTTCCAGGCATGAATACTGGAGTGGGTTGCCATTTCTTCCTCTAATTTCTTATGAGGTACTCTGCATATAAGTTAAATAAGCAGGGTGACAGTATGCAGCCTTGATGTACTCCTTTCCCAATTTGTAACCAGTCTGTTGTTCCATATCCAGTCCTAATTGTTGCTTCTTGACCTGCATACAGGTTTCTCAGGGAGCAGGTAAGGTGCTCTGGCATTCTCATCTCTAAGAATTTTCTACAGTTTTTTTGATCCACACAGTCAAAGGCTTTAGCATAGTCAGTGAAGCAGAAGTAGATCATTTTTCTGGAATTCCCTTACTTTTTCTATGATCCAATGGATGTTGGCAATTTGATATCTTCTTCCTCTGTCTTTTCTAAATCTGGAAGTTCTCAGTACATGTATTATTGAAGCCTAGCTTGAAGGATTTTGAGCATTACCTTGCTACCATGGGAAATGAGTGCAATTCTGCAGTAGTCTGAACATTCTTTGGCATTGCCCTTCTTTGGGATTGGAATGAAACGACCTTTTCCAGCTCTGTGGCCACTTCTGAATTTTCAAAATTTGCTGTCATATTGAGTATAGCACTTTAACAGCATCATCTTTTAGGATTTGAAATAGCTCAGCTGAATTCCATCATCTCCACTAGCTTTGTTCATAGCAATGCTTCTTAAGGCCCACTAGACTTCACATTCTAGGATGTCTGGCTCTAGGTGAGTGACCATACCATCATGGTTATTTTGGTCATTAATCTGTTTACTGGCTTATTTAGATGATTTATGTTGTAATTGTACTTTTCTCTTTGCTGTATATTCTTGCTTCTTTTCTGTTTAGAGAATATTTTTCAATATTTCGTTTAAGATAGGTTTAGTATTGCTGTGGTGTTTTAGGTTTTGCTTGCCTAAAATTCTTTACCTTTCCTTCTATTCTCAATGATAATTTGCTAAGTAAAGTATTCTTAGTTCCCTTTTAGGATTTTGAATGTATCTTGCCTCACTGTCTGGCCTATAACGGTTCTGTAGAGAAATAAACTGATAGCCTTTTGAAGGTTCCATTGTAATTAACTCTGTTTTTTTCTTGTTGCCTTTAGAATTCTTTAACTTTTGCTATTTTTGTCACAATATGTCTTGGTGTAGGTCTGTTTGGATTTATCTTTTTTGGGAGCCTCTGTACTTCCTATACTGAATTTCTGTTTCCTTCTTTAGTTTGGGACGTTTTCAGCCATACTTTCTTCAAAAACATTTTCAATCCCCCTTTCTCTTTCTTCTCCTTCTGGGATCCCTATTATGTGTAAATTGTCACACTTTATATTATCTCATAGGTCTTTATATTGCTTTCTTTTTTTTTTTTTTAATTTGAATTTCTGTCTGCTGTTCGGGTTGGGTGATTTCCATTATTCTGTCTTCCAGATCATTTATTCATTCTCCTGTATTATTCATTCTGCTATCGTTTGCCTTTAGCAAAGCTTTGTTTCAGCAGATGAGTTTTCTGATTTTTCTTGGCTCAGCTTTCTAGTTTCTTTTTACAGTACTCCACATTTCTGTTGATAGCCTTTGTTAATTCTTTCAGTATTTTCATTACCTCCTTTTTGAAGTCAGTGTCTGTTAGACTGAAGATGTTCATTTCATTATTCTTTCAGTAATGTTCTTTCATTATTTGTTCAGGTTTCTTGGTCATCAAGAGTGGTTCCTCTGCTTCTTCATTTTATTGTATTCCTCTTACTCTGTAACTTTAGGACAAACAATTGTTTACTGTAGTCTTGCTGCTGCTGCTGCTAGGTCACTTCAGTCATGTCCGACTCTGTGCAACCCCATAGACGGCAGCCTACCAGGCTCCCCTGTCCCTGGGATTCTCCAGGCAAGAGTACTGGAGTGGGTTTCCATTTCCTTCTCCAATGCATGAAAGTGAAAAGTGAAAGGGAAGTCACTCAATCATGTCCAACTATTAGCGACACCATGGACTGCAGCCTACCAGGCTCCTCCATTCTTGGGATTTTCCAGGCAAGAGTACTGGAGTGGGGTGCCATTGCCTTCTCCGACTGTAGTCTTCGAAGTATATATGTGGGAGTGATCCCTGTATAGCTTGTTTGGGTTTAATATTTTTGGTGCAAAAGCTGTTTTTAGTAAAGATGCCTGCCACCTCTTTCTTCAGTGGGTGCCACTTCTTATCCCTTTGACAGTAGGTGTTGAGATTTGGCAGCTCTTCTCTATTAGGCAGCTGTTTCCTCAGACTCTAGGTGATGGTGGTGGCTCTTGTACCCCTGGAAATATGACGATGGAGGTGGCTTGAGACCACTCCTGCAGCGCAGGAGCATAGAGGTGGCTGCTTGCATGTGCCCCACAGTCTGCAATGCAGCAGCTCGTGACCACTCCTGGAGCTCATGGAGGCCATGTCCTGTTGCCTGAGAGCCTGCACAGAGAAAAAGGCTACAGTGACAGGTCCTTCCCCTTCTCCTTTCCCATCCCCCAAATCAATGGTGACTGACCTCTAAACTAGGCTGGGATTCTTTTGCATATACCCTCAATTGTTCTTGCACCAAATTTCAGCCCCTTTAGGCTGTTTCCACACAGCCAACCCCCCAGTTCCCTCCCTGGGTCTGATCTTTGATGCTGAAGCTCAGCACCCAGCTCCTGACTGCACCAGCAAAGAAGCTTCTCAGCCTGGGGAGTGCAGGGTAAACATAGTGATCCTCTGCGCAGGTTTCTCACAGTTCTGGCTTTTGTAAACTGGCCACTGTGACCTCTGAGACTCCAAAGCTCCTCTTCTGCCACTGCTGATCTCTCCACTGGTGAAAGGACTTCCCTGAGAACAATTCTTTCACAGCTCCTTTTCAGAGACATAGGTCCTGTCCTGATTCTTTTTTCTTTTGTCCTACCTGGTGATATGGAGTTTTTCTTGTCTTTCTGAAGTCTAAGGTTTTCTGCCAGCATTCAGTATATATTCTATGAGAATAGTTTCATACACAGATGTATTTTTTATGTAATTTTGGGAAGAGGTGAACTTCATGTCCTGTTACTCTACCATCTTTGATCTCTCTCCCTCAGTGCTGAATTTAAAAATTACCTCTTAAGACCGTAAAGGTTTTCTATCATAATTTTGCCTAGATGGTTGATACTTTAATGGTTTATATTTAATGCTACAACACTTTTTTTCGAAGTGGGAGGTCTAGTGCACAGCGTGTGGAATCTTAGTCCCCCAAACAGGGATTGAATTTGTGCCCCCTGCATTGGGAGCACAGAGTTTTAACCACTGGACTGCTAGGAAAGTCCCAAGGGTATAACACAATTTAAGTTAATTTTTGCATAAAGTGTAAGATATGAATTGAGGTACATTATTATATATTAGATAAATGGATGTCAAAATTTTCAAGCAGCATTTCTTGTAAAGACTGTTCTTTATCTGTTGACTTCCCTTTATGCTTAAAAAAAAAAATCAGTTGACAGTACAGGTCTATTTTGGGCTCTCCATTGATTGATGTGTTTATCATTTGGATAATACCATGCTGCCATCATTTCTGCTCTTTCTTGTTGCTGTTCTTATTGTGTGATTTTGGTTTAGTTTGCTTTTGTTTATCTAATTTCTTATTGTGGAAACATAAATTACTATTTAACTCTTTATTTATTTTCTAATATAGGTATATAATGCCAGACATTTTTTCTATAAGCATTACTTTAGCTGTACCCCAGAAAATTTGATGTGTTATATTTTTATTTTCACTCAGCTAAAAATTGAGTTCATATTAATATTTCCTCTGATGAGTAGGCTTTTTGGAAGGGTACTGTTTAACTTCCAAGTATTCATGGGATTTTTCCAAACAGCTTTTTACAACTGTATAATTATAGACTAATTATATTACTGGAAACACACTTTGCATTCCTTCTATTCTTTTAAGTTTGTTTTGATTTCTTTTGTGGCCCAGGATATAATCTGTTTTGGTAACTGTTTCATGTGTATTTGAAAGAATGTGTATCTGCTATTGTTGGATAAAATATGTTTTCAGTGTCATTAGGTCAAGTTAGTAGATCAAAGTTTTTAGTGGTTCCTCCATGGTCTACAATATACATCTTTGATTAATCATTCTACTTTCAAATAATAAACTACTTCACATATAGTATGGGCTTCCATGGTGGCTCAGCAGGTAAAAAATCTGCCCACAATATGGGAGACCTGGGTTCAATCCCTGGGTTGGGAAGATCCCCTGGAGAAGGGAATGGCTACCCACTCAAGTATTCTGGCCTGGAGAATTCCATGGACTGTACAGTCCATGGCGTCACAAAGAGTTGAACATGACTGAGTGACTTTCACTTTCACATATATAAGGAATTTACAAGAGTATATTTCTAATTCCTCCCTCCCATCCTTTGTATTATGGTTGGTATACATTTTCTTACACATACTGTAGACATACAAGTCTTTCATACTATTTTTAATCACACAGTTATGATATGGAGTGATAAAAAATAAGAAACAATAAAATTGATTTTATCTTCATTTATTCCAATGCTCTTTCTTCTACTGTGCAGATTCTTATATTGCTGTCTGGTGTTCTAGTCCTTCTGTCTAAAAAGTTTCCTTTAACCTTTCTTTTACTGTATATGTTCTGTAAGTTCATGCCTTCCATTTTTGCTTATCTGAAAAAAAATCTTTCTTTGTCCTTTTATTTTTTGAAAGACATTTTTACTAGTTACAATGATCTGGGTATATCTTTCCTTTTCCTCAGCCTTTAGTATAGATGTTTGAATCAACATCTATGAGGGCTGGCAGGGTTTGGGATTTGTTGTAGTTGGAGTTATCCACAGTGCACCACAGGCTTCAAATTCTGCCAGCGATACATTTGGCTTAGGGTGGGGCCCAGTTTGCTTGAGTTTAGGGTGGAGACCAGTTTATCATTTCTCAGTGTCAGCTCTACCTTCAGTTTTCAGTCTCTCCTTTGCACTGAACCTTCATGAAATTTGCCTCTTCTGTCCCTTGAGCTCCAACCATTCCTAATGGTTTGTTGAGCCCCAACAAACTAATTTGTATTTGTTAACCTGGTTGTAAATGGCACAGTGATGAGTGTTTTCTGGTACTTTGATTATGTCTTAATCCTGGCCCTACCAGCCTCTGAAAAATGGAACTATGGCCTTCACAGTTGCTCTTGACCCTCCTTCATATGTAATTTTGGACACAGGATACTTTACTACACCTCTTTCTCCCTATTGTAGTCGTTTTTTCTCCATACTTTAAAGTTGACAGTTTTTGTGTCTTTCCTCCTACAAATTAAAGATTTTGTTCCAAAAAGGAACAAAGTCTGTTTATAATATTCTAAAGCTAATTATATCTTGTTAGGATTTCCCAGTCTGCAGCTTTTGTTCACTCTCCAGTGTCTTCAAGGAGCTGTTTTTTGCTTTATGTTCAGAATTTATAACTCTCTCCTGGTGGGGTAGGGGAATCCTCTGTTACAGTTTTATTCCCACATTACGCCCATGATATATATTTTTGTACATGTCTTTTGGAATTATCTATAATTTCTAGACACACAGTTTCATCAATTTTTATATTTCAAAGTGGAAATAATTTTACCCTAAATATGGAGATATATATATATATAATATATATATACACACACACACAAATACAAAAACAAATACAAACATAGATGTATAATTATAAATGAATATATTATAATAACTTTTAAAGTAACAGCTATTAAATATGAGTACCTATTTCCTGTAAGAACTGAAATAAAACTGTTTAATATATCTCAATCCAATCTTTTTCAATTTTTTTTCCAAAACAATTTCCTCATTTAAAATTGAAAATGACATTACATCTTGTCCCATAATCTAGGAAGATGTTTACAATTTATTGCTCATTTCCCCAAAGCCTTTTAATCTCTCCAAACAACTTTTAATTTCCAGGAAACATTCCTAGATGTAAAATGCCACTTTATGAATAATTTCTCTATTCCCCTTTTGGGCAAGCTGCTACTTATCTGGCAAGCTTTAAAAGCTATTTTCAAAAAGACTTTCAAGGGACTGGTAATTAGCTTCTTTTAACTTTTAAACACACTATTTGGATTTTGTTCCATATCAAGGATATAAGATTTTTCAAAGAACATTTATCTCACTTTTTAAATGTACTAAAGGCAATATGATACAATTTCTATGAATAAGTGTAATTAAATCCTTTGCATTTGGAGATTGTATCTTCTAAAACTATAATGTAACCATGACACATGACTATTTTAATAATCATGCTACTAATTATTATAAATTGAATTATCTAAGATATTAATATTGACAGTATGATGTTGTGAAAAGTGAAAAGTCACTCAGTCGTGTCCGACTCTTTGCGACCCCATGGACTGTAGCCCACCAGGCCCCTCCATCCATGGAATTTTCTAGGCAAGAGTACTGGAGTGGGTTGCCATTTCCTTCTCCAGAGGATCTTCCTGATCCAGGGACTGAACCCAGGTCTCCTGCAGGCAGATGCTTTAACCTCTGAGCCATCAGGGAATCCCATATGATGTTAGATGTTTCTAAACAACCAGCTACTCACTTTTAAAAAGAAAGTTTATTTTTATTCTACCTAACCATAAAATATCCTTATTTACTTACATATCTTAAATAGTTTAATAATTAACTTTATTTGTACTATAAAATTAGTGATATTAATCCTCAGGGTCCATTTGAAGCTATGCATTCTCTGTGTACCATTCATTCTTATTATAATGCCCCTGATGTACCAGAAATAGTGAATGATGAATCACTGGTAGGGTGTAGCAGGGGTAAATTTGCATTAGCTCCATACTCAGAAAAAGATAAGGCAAAAAATAAGATTATTCAAACTTAGCTTACCTTATGGTGGAGCAGACTGTCTATTGTGTCTCTTCAAACACAAATAAATGCTCTGCTCATTGTTGATCCAAATCCCAAAGATGGATTTTTACTAATCAATTGCAATGATAATAGTGAAAACATCTCTCTTGATGAATCATGATGGGAAGTATTAAAAATGATAATATATTTTAATGTATTTACACTTATTATTTGGCTTCTATTAGAGATAATGTTTAAAGAACTTAAGGTTCTTGCATAAATTTTCCACAAATGCTTCACATAGTTTTCAGATATTTGGAAGAAACCAGTTGGACCTAAGATTATGCAGTAGTCTTTAATATCTACTGTAATACTGACAGGTATTTAGCTGGACTGTATAGATAATAAAACCACACTTCTCCTATAATGACATGAAAACGTCAAAAGAATTGACTCATGTAGCTATGAGGTGGGCAGCACTCTATGGCAGTCCTTTCTGTGCCCGTTGATCATATGATCTACCTTTTTTAAAAATTTAAAAATATTATAGTTAAATTATATCTGTTTAAACAGACCCTTGAATAAAACAATATTTGTTATGTAAAAAAGAAAGATAATGGCACTACATTTTGAAGCTAATAGAATGCAGCCCAAATATTATGCATAAGTTTCTTGCCTTTAAAATTCCTTTAATAAAAGATAGGTGTGTTAAATTAACTCTTCAAAGGTTTAAAAAAGATGAAGCCTTATAAAAACTTATGGAATTGGATAAAATATAAAATTATACATTGATTATAAAAGAAAAAGCAGAATAGAGGAAAGACTTAAAACTAGTCTATTGAATGAATAATTAAAAGAAAAAAGCCAGCAAATATCTGGAAATTTTGATTATAGGAGATAAAAAAAAATGCAAAAAAAAAAAAAAAAAAAAATCAACCAAGATGGGAAATAAGGAAAAAACATGCCAAAGCTTAAAGAAAATTTTATTTTTTTTTATAAAAATAGGATACAGTTATGTGTTTAAATATATTTAAATATTCACATATTCTTACTTCCTAATAAACTCCTTACAACTCCAGGAGTTGGTTATGGACAGGGAGGCCTGGCATGCTGCAGTCCACGGGGTCACAAAGAGTCGGACACAACTGAGCGACTGAACTGAATTGAACTGAATAAACTTACATAACCTGGAGTGTTATTCTGTGGTTTATGAGCTGGAGCTCTACCAGTGAAGTTTACACGCTGTTGACCTCTCCAGGTGCGGACGGACGTACTCTACTTGCATAGTGCTCTGACGGCTTTGGCAGTGACAGAATTGCATCCATCTTCCATGTTTTGTTAGAGATACAGTTTAGGGTTCTATAGTATTACAGAACTTAAATTCAGCTTTTTATATTGAGTTGGCCAGAAAGTTAGTTCAGGTTTTTCCACAAGATGTTACAGAGAACCCCAAATGAAATTTTTGGCCAACTCAATACATCTGGTGGCTCAGACTGTAAAGAATCTGCCTGCCAGTTTCAATCCCTGTGTGGCTACCCACACAGTATTCTCACCTGGAGAATTCCATGGACAGAAGAGCCTGGAAGGCTATAGGCCATGATGTCACAGAGTCGGACACGACTGAGTGACTAACACTCACTTTTTCACTTTGTGTCTATCACATCACCAAATGGGAAGACAAAGATACTTTCAATACAGCCTCAATATTGTACCTCAGACCACCATTCTCTCCTTCACCTCTGGCCTGTCATGGCTTTTTGTCAGTCAACTTCCTAATAATGATTTTTTTTTAATCTGCTTATTATCCCCCATGAGATCTAACTCCTCCACATCAAAACACACGTTCCTTAATGTGCCGTGAACACAATCATTAGTAAAGATTGTTTCCTTTTTTGTTGGTTGGTTATTATTGTTCCTAAAATGAAACATCTCTTGGAAGGGTAAAATGAAATTGTCATTGCTGTCCTGCTGATATCCATATGTTGAAGACTTAATATTCCACAAAAGAAAGAGGAATGACAGATACACAATAATATAGCAGTTGCATGGCATCCGGATTCCTTATGCAATATAATTCATGAAACAACATATATAAGGGAATTTGGACATGTTGTCATATATAAAATATATATGGAAGTCTAGTTTGCCTATTAACAGACCCTAATTCTTTTGGTTAGCGATAATTCTAAGGATGTCATTTGATCATGCTGTTTAATCGCTCAGTTGTGTCCAACTCTCTGCGACCCTGTAGACTGCAGCCTGCCAGGCTCCTCTGTCCATGGGATTCTCCAGGCAAGAATAGTGGAGTGGGTTGCCATTTCCTTCTCCCATTTGATCATGGGTCTCTCTAAAATAAGAAATTATTTTCATTGCATATTCTGCTGTTATAGGTTTGGCCTGTTTTTCACCTCTGACTGACTGACTGGTGACAATGAGCTGCCTTTTCATTGCAACAGGAGAGAGCATTTCAAATGATTATGTCTAATCAGTTCAAGGGAGGCAAGGCAACCAAGCCTCTAACTTGAAGATATTTCCTGTTTCAATTTTCATTTTATCTCTCTGACTCATCTTTTAATCACAGCAATGGTATTGTCTGATGGAATTGCAATGATGGGAATTTAAACATGGCATAATTAAATATATTTTGCTGAAACTCAGAAGAGAAAAATCTCTCTCCTTTCTCAGCACCCAGCTACTTTTTTAAAAAGTGACTCCTTATGAGTTGAAATATCATTACTACAAAAATAGAATATGTATGATCATGCCAAAATGAAGATATTCTTATAAGCTTTTCAAAGTGATTTCAAATGTGGTACATTTTCAGTTCTGTACTGATATTTGTTTCCCAAAGATGATTATTTCGATATAAATATAAATGTTTGTATGTGTCTTCATAATATATAATAATATGTCTGCCTGTGTCAGATAGAGGTACAGACATACAGCTTTATTAGGGCAAATTAAAGACATACAGTAATATAAACTTCCTCAGGATGGTTTATCTAGTATGCTTTCTTAAATACTTGCTTAATGAAAACAGAAAAAAAAGGAAAAGATGCATTTAAAAGCAAAAAGCTGACAAATCTAACTTTGATCTTTATAAAAAACATAACAAAAAATCTCCCTGGGCTCATTATTGCTCAAGCTTGTCTGCCCATTAGAATCAACTCTTGTTTGTTTAGTCACAAAGAAAGTCACTAAGTTGTGTCCAACTCTTTGCGACCCAATGGACTATAACCCCCCAACATCCTCTATCTGGGGGATTTTCCAGGCAAGAATGCTGGAGTTCATTGCCATTTCTTTTTCCAGAGGATCTTTCTGACCCAGGGGTGGAACCCGCAACTCTTGCTGAATCTTTTGCATTGCAGGCAGATTCTTTACCTCTGAGCCACAGGGGAAGCCTGGGGAATCCACTGGAGATCTTTTAAAATGTCAAAGCCCAGGACAAGTCCCAGGTAAATTAGATCATAAAGATTCTTATAGAGTATGTTTGAAAAGCATTAGTACTTTATCTTTCACATTTAGGTTTTTAATTCCATTAAGAAAGTTTGGAGCTCAAATTAACTTTTGAGACAACATCAGCATTCATTGAACCCATTTCTAGTTTTTGAGTTTCATTTTTTGACTGCTTTCAACTGTGTTTAAGGACTGATACTTTAGGGACTTTATTTTTTACTAAATATCTTCCAAAGAAGAAAAAGTATTTTTAATAAACAAAACTCATGCTATCTGTAGTCTGATACATGGAATCCCTTTATAAATTAAAGTTACATAGTAGGATCTCAATGATTTTATTTTATTGTATCTTGAAACACCTGGCTATTTTATCATAGTGGAGATTATTTCATTGCTCATAATTTATTACCAATGATGCTTTAAAAAAAAGACTGAAATAATAAGAAAAAAGAATTATGGGTTTTTCTACAAGGCTCATGCTGGAAACAAACCTTCATCATTTATTTGTTCTTGTTTTCTTATTTCCTTGTCCAAAATATTATAACTATGTCTCAAAACATATAAAAATTATTTGAAACATCATCTCTGTAGTATTATCTTACCATTCTTTAGCCTTGTTGAGAACTTTCTGCTTAAAATGGTGAAGAGAAGAAAATTTATGAAAGAAGAATTTTCACAAATATTTGAGTCAGGAGATAAATCAGAATATGAGATAGCACCACAGTAAACTCTGGGCTTTTAATAATAATGATGAAATAGCTTTTATAAGCACAATCTCATCTATAAGTCTTCAGAGTATAACATCTTAGATGAACTTTCTCAAATTCAAGAATCAAAAAGTGAAGTATATTTCTAAGGATAAAAAGGGAAATATGACATCCTCACTCAGTTAGTCATTCAATTGGAATGATATCATCACACAAAATTTTACAACAAGAATATGGACATATTTAGGATCAACCTAGAGGATATTACACTAAGTAAGACAGACAAAGAAAGGCAGATAGTATATGATTTCACATACATGTAGAATTTATAAAACAAAACAAATGAACAAACAGAACAGACTCCTAGATACCGGAAACTTGGTTGCCCAAGGGAAGGGGGAGGGGAAGATTAGGCAAAATAAGTGAAAGGGATTCAGAGGTATTAACTTCAAGTTATAAAATAAGTCACAGGGATATAATTACAGGATAGGGAATATAGATCATAATATAGCAATAGTTTCATATATTGAGGGGTGGTTACTGGACTTATTGTGGTAATCATTTTGTAATATATACAAATTGACATTTGTATATAAAAGTCAAATCACTATGTTGTGCACTTAACCAATATAATACTGTTTTCAACTATACTTCAATTAGCAAAGAGTCTAAACTTTTTGGAAAGTATGTGTGACAATATTCCTTCATCTTTTATTATTTTTATTCACCAAAGTGTTCTTGAAATGCTCATAAGTGGACAAATGCTGAGAGTAATATTAGAAAAAGATGTTGGAAGAAAATAGATTTTGTAGACATGAAACAAAATCCACTAGTTTCATCAATCTAGTTTGTATTCATAAACCTAAAACTGAGACTGCAGTCTAATTTTGGAGCAAAATAAAAACACTCTGAGCTGTTAAACTTTCAAAAATCTTTTACAGTGGGTATTGATTATATAAATGCTAAAAGAAGAATGAGAAGTGATGGTGAATTTGAAATGATTAGAGGCATATTCAAAATCTGGAACCAATATTTACAAATGATATGTTTGTCCTTCATACATTATAATAGTGAAAAGTTGGTTTATTCAGAAGATATTGTATATTTTTGGCATATATCTTCAAAACTAGGAAAATATAGAATTAGATCTGGACTAACCCTGTTTTTAGTTCAGTTGGTAAAGAATCCGCCTGCAACGCAGGAGACCTGGGTTCAATCCCTGGGTTGGGAAGATCCTCTGGAGAAGGGAAAGGCTACCCACTCAAGTATTCTGGCCTGGAGAATTCCATGGACTTGCCCATAGTGTCGCAAAGAGTCAGAAATGACTGAGCCGCTTTCCCTTTCAGCTGTGTTTAAATCCTCATTAAAACTTCCAATAAAATAGCCTCTAAATATCTTTATTCTTAGTTCTAAAACTACCCATAATATGACTTAAATATCTAAAAAAATTAAAATCTCTTTGGAACAAGATGTTGCATGGTGATGACTGTTTTTTTTTTTTTTTTTTGGTTTGTTTGTTTTGTTGGAGTCTTTTTGGCATAATGAATTTTTTTCCACAATTGACATACTGTTTTCCTAGCACATCCAGTTCAAAAGACCATGCTTCTTACTGTCCTTTAGTGTCATCTCCAGCATATGTTAAATGTCCCTGTTTGCATTGGACATAATATCTGTTTCTGGGACCTCTAGTCTACTCAATTGGTCTGATTTCTATGCTGCAGTGAAGTCTCAACTGTCTTAATTATTTTGCTTTATAGGAAATCTTGATTTTTGGAAAACCAGTCCTTCCTCTACCTCATTCCTCTACCTCATTCCTCAGCAGTAACTTATTTATTCTAGTCCTTTGAGAAATTAAATACATTTCAGAATCTGCTTATATTCATCAAATAGGCAATTTTAATGATGACTGAATTGATTTAATAAATCACTTGTGGTAGTATGACATCTTTATACTATTGAATCTTTAAATCTATAAACATTATTCTATCTGATCAGTCATATTACTTTTCTAGAACTACCTTTCACCTATCCTCATAATTACTATGAAAAAACTCCAGTGTATTTAGCAAAAGTCTGTAGTCTGGGGATAGGTTTCTGATAAGAGGTAATAAAAGAGATCTATCATTTAAGAATTTTGGAATGGAGATAAAGACAGATATCTTAAACTGAGTTGTTTCTGAAACTGTTAATTTGAAATAGCCTTGATTATTGTAAAGTATTTTACTTTGCAAAAGACATAAAAAAATCTATGTCAAAAATTGGTCATAGATTTTTATATTTATTGGTATTTCTTACTTTCGGACACAACTGAACGACTAAACTGAACTGAACTTACTTTTTAAGAATAAAGGCTGAATCTAATAACTTGTGACTGGTAATCATATATTGCTAGATAAAGGTTAATAATGTCTTTAACAGGGAAATCTAATAGAAATGATCACTTGAACACTGTTAGTAAAGCTACTTAGCAGGATATTGCGATAGTCCAATGAGAGTTTAATGGATCCTGTGTTACTTATATATCTATTGGAGAAATAGAAATGGAGATAAGTGGATGGATGAAGAGTTAATATTTTTGAAAAATATCTATGTAGGACTTGCTGATGAATTTGATATGAAGGTTCAGAGGGGAAATAAAGATTTCTCCTAGGTTTTTGGTTGAACATTTGATGTAAACGATAGTAGCATTTACTGACAGAAAATATTGGAGTAGAAATAAGCTTTCATGGGAGTAGGATTTTTGGAGAAATTACTTTATTCCAAATTGTTAAATATTAGTCTGTGTGTGTGTGTGTGTGTCTGAGAGAGACAGGGAGATTGGTTGGTGATTGATTCAAGTGAGAAGTTAGAAAGGGAGATAAATGGGAGGCCAAGAAGGCTTTAAAATCCCCCTCAGGTTGGCTAAACTTTAAACAGACTTTTGACTCTAAGCTCCTGATTTCCATTTTTCTATAGCATTTACCTTAGAACACTTGTAAATTCCCCTTAAGATGTAAATCTTTTGAAAGGCTTTTGCCAGTTTTGTAACCCATGAATGACATTCTCAAGGATCTGTGGCCATCCCCTTGAAGTACCATCAGGAAAGATAAAGTTCTTATCTCTGTTTCTAGTGAAAAATAGGAACCTAACTTCAATGGGCAACACTTAACAAACATGAATAGCGTTACATATTTGCAGACTCAGAAATAACTCACTAAACTCAAGACCTCCCATTGATTAATCTTCCCTCTAACTTCTCTTAAAGTATGCAACATGACATTTAAGTTCTTGATTCTGTGATCTGAGGACCAGCAACAATGGCCTTTCTGGGTTGGAATGTTAGAAATGAGAAAAGCTCAAATCCCACCTCAGGCCTACTGAGTATCTGCCTTTTTAGTAGGACCCTCAGGGGATTCGTAGACACACTAAAGTTTGAGAAGTACTACATTAGGTTACTTAGAGAAGGAAACTAGACTTCAAAGGCAGTGGAGATGGGTAATGAAGAGTGAAACAGTGTAGCTAACATTGAAATAATACTATAGTGTGGGCTGTAGAATAAATTAAATGGAAGGGTGGGATAGCCTGGCCAGAGAGAGGGATGCTGAACTTAAGGCGAGTTAGTGAGGTTGTTGATAATGGCATGGTCATATTTATAATCACAATAGGGTTGGCTGGCAGTATCTGGATGGTAGATTCATCTGTGAGAGGTCTTTAAGGGTTATGGCTAAATAAATATATTGGGCAATGGCATGAGTATCAAATATTGTATGTGTATATTGTGTTTTTTATTGGGGTATTGTTTTACAATGTCATGTTAGTTTCTGTTGTACCACAGAGTCAATCAGCTATATGTATACAGGCATCCCCTCCCTCCTGGACCTCCTTCTGACCCCCACCCTCATCCTATCCATCTAGGTCATCACAGGACACAGAGTCGAGCTCCTTGCACTATACATCAGGTTCTCATGGCTGTCTGTTTTACACCTGGTAGTGTACTATGTTGATCCCAATCTCCTAATTCACCCCACCCTTCCATTCTCCACCTCATGTCCACAAGTCCATCTCTATGTCTGCATCTCTATTCCTGCCCTGCAGATAGGCTCATTTGTACCATTTGTCTAGATTCCACATATATGTGTTAATATATGACATTTGTTTTCTTCTTTCTGACTTACCTCACTCTGTAAAACAGACTCTAGGCCAATCCACAAATTGGCCACAATCCACAAAAAATTCTTCAAATTTTTTGTTTTTAAAAAGAAGAAGGAAGAAGCATGGTTTAGAAGTGTCAATAACACCCTTATGTTATCTTCTGGTTGTGAGGCACATATGAAGGGAAAATGTTTAAAAATAGCCTTGTCTTGAGGGGCCTAGGTGGAGGCGGCAACTGCAGGAAAGAACCAGGATCTAGAGGAGGCAGGATTGGGAAACTTTTTCTCTACAGAGCCACATAGCAAATATTTTAGGCCTGGTAAGCCATTTGGTCTCTCCTACAACTACGCAGCTCTCCTCTTACAGTGGGCAGGCAGCCATAGACCGTATGTAATTGAATGAATGATTCAATAAAACTTTATTTATAAAAAACAGCCATCAGGCTGCACTTGACCTGCAGGCTATAGTTTGTGGACTCCTCAGTTAAGGCAACAAGATACAGTGATGATGATGATTGAATGGGGATAGATGACCCTGGATTTCAGACGAATCTGAAAACCACTGGGATGCTGAAGAGCTGTGATAGATGTTGTCAAGTTAGGAATGTATAAAGCAGTGTGGCATGAATTGTGAGTGAGGACTTTTGCTGGTAATGTAAATAAAAAGCAACATGAGGCATGGAAAACTAGTCCTGATATTCTTCAAAACTTTTAAATTAACTATGTATTTCAAAATATTTTATACCTATACAGAAATATAAACTATATAGAACTTATAAAAAACAAAACAAAACATGAAACTCATGTGTCCAGGTTAAGAAATGGAACATTAGTGATGTTTTGAAGCCCTGTGTGCATCCCCTCATATTCTTTTTCATCTCCTTTCTCCAAAGGGGAGCTCTGTTCTCAATTTTATGATTATCATTTCCCAGTTTTTCTGTACCTGAATCTCAGTTGACAAATCTGGAATTTAGATGACTGAATAGGTAGAGACCTCTGGAAAGATTGAAAAATTTCTTTCCTAGGGGTGTGTATTTATATTACGAAGGCAGGTAAAATCTGATGCCAGTCATTCATTTACATCCCAAAGGGTTAAAAATCAGGAAACTTCTCTTTACTTCCCAGTGAAGTTTTGTTTATTCCAGGAAGATAAAGTTTATTTCTGTCTCTCTGGAGGAGAGAGTGGCCACTGGGTGGTGTGTAATCCATGTATGTTCCCAGAATTATAAGTTTGGATTTTCTGTCCTTTGGGGAAGAAAACATCCTTTGTGCACTTGCAGGCCAAACCATCTGGCTTTCATTGTATTAAAATCACCTGGAAGGGGGGCAATGAAGTATGGGGAACAAATGTGCTTACTGTTATATTAATAATCTTCCCTGATCCAGATACCTCGTGTTTACTTTCAGGACAAAATAAATGCATATAGATATCAAACTCCTAACCATAGACAGCAGAATACATATTCTTTTCAAGTGTGCCTTGGGTTCTGAGGGTTTAGAATTCCTGATTCTCCAAGGTATACAACAGGTTCACCATGGACACAGCAATGGCTTTATCAAACTATTGGCTGTGTCATCTGCGTGGAACTTTGGACTTATCCTGTTCAGGGACTGACAAATGAGAAGAGGATTCATCATCCTGGAAGGGACAGTTGACTTGCATTATCAGAAGGTAGCACTGCTATTACACAAAAGGGATAGGGAAGAATATGTTCATCTACTTAGGAAGTTCTTGGTAGTTCCTTATACAATTTTAATGGTAAGTGGACAGCTGTAGCAGCCACAACCTGGGAACATAATATCCAAGGCTCAGATCCCTCAAGGATGAGGTGCAATGTCATACTACCCAGTAAGTTACCGAGACAAGTAGAGGCGCTAGGTTAGGAGAGAAGAATCTACAGTGGATGGTAGAAGACTGTTATGATGTCGGTTATAATCCTGAGAGCAGCTGCCATCCTGATGACTGTCATTTGTCCCAGGAATCATCCTTTTCTGTTTCCACTAGAATAAGAAGACAGCCACCATCCTTTATGAGTCACTCCCAGAATTTTTAAAGATATCAAGAAGCAAAGAAATAGACTTTAGTGAACTCTGTGCTGCACTGTCCAGATCCTTCTTTAGGATTGAAGGAGTTACTGTCTCAGCCTCTCTCAGCCTCTGGGGAGCAGTACTGTCAGATAACCTTCAGTTGTCATCTCACCCAAAGTCATATTCCCATCTGGAGGGTTTCCCAGGTGGTGCTAGTGGTAAAGAACTCACCTGTCAATGCAGGAGATGTAAGAGATACAGGTTCAATCCCTGGGTTGGGGATATCCCCTGGAGGAGGGCATGGCAATCCACTCCATTATTGTTGCCTGGAGAATCTCATGGACAGAGGAGCCTGGCAAGATACAGTCCATGGGATTGCAAAGAGTCGTACATGACTAAAGCAACTTAGGACACACAGCAACCCACACCCAGTGACTTTTCAATTCAGGAATGTAAAGGCCTGTACCCACTGATCATCTTCTCCCTGTCCCTTCTGCTTTTTTCCCTTTCCATAGCTGTTGATTCCAAGAGTAGTCTCATTACTCCCCACATGCTCATTTCAGTCTTTGTCTCCTTTCTTGGGAAACCCAGCAATACCACATAGCAGTTAATGAATTATTTAAAAAGAGGTATATATATATATATATATATATATATATATATATATATGTGTGTGTGTGTGTGTGTGTGTGTGTGTGTGTGTGTATACATACACCTGAGTGATGTGTTACTTTGAGGGATAAATGCTGAAAGAGTCAGTTTATAGAAGTTAAAAAAGAAATGTTTTTAGAGTTAAGGGGAAAATACACAACCTGCTGGCCAATGGACCAGAACAGGTATGTACCCGATACAGTACCTTCCCTCCAGAAGGAATGAAAACTCATTAGAGTAGAGGACTTTTGCTTGTCACATGTGTAGCAATAATGGTAGTGGTGGCTTTACCCTGGAGTTTGTTAGGCTATCAGATTCCAACACAGAGTTACCGAATCTGATTTTGCATTTTCTAAAACCCCAAAGTAATTCTTATCTGGTGATTTAGATCAATGATTCTCAACCCTGCCTGCAAAATAAAATCACCAGTGAGCTTAAAAAAAAAAATGCTATGCCTGAGCCTCATTCCAAATACAGTCCATTAGAATTTCTGGAACATGGTGTCCAAGCATTAGTATATTATAAAAGTTCTTAAGGCCATTTATAATGAATAGGCAGATTTAGTACTCATTGATACAAAGGGTCTTCAAGATTTCTTTTCCCCTTTAATGTGTTAGGTTAGTCACAAATGCGTCTGAAATCCCTTAGGATTCCCATCACCAAGTCTTCATTTTTCTCTTAGAATATTTAAGCTGTTTATCTGATTTTCCTTCTTCCAGCTCAGGAAATCAAAATCTGAAACTGTATGCTGATCAATTTGTTTATTGTCTGATTCTAGCCTCTAGAAATTGCAGCTTTCTATTTCTTTCTTCTCAAGGGACTATGGATAAGGTGAAACTAATAAATGGGCATAGAGGTTAGCTCCCAGGTATAGAATCAATGCTCATATTCACTCCTTTCAAAGTGCTGTTTCAGTTTGGTTAGAAGGATTTTTAATTTCAATGTATTTTTTGGGTCAGTCAATGAAGTTTGGCCCCAAGACAAATCAGTCAATCCTTTTTTCTTTCCCAGTGCCTTGAGACAGAGGACCAAAGTAAGAGATGAAAGTACATAAATAGTTTCAGTGGTATCCAATTCCCAGACCACTGATTCTTGCTAAAGCAAACAGGCACAAGATGACAATTGGGGAGGAAAGCTCATTGCTTCTTTCTACATAAAATAGGAGATAATACAAATAGGTTGAATAATGTAGACCTGAATAAAATAGCATTATTTTAATAATAAAAACACATGTATTACATAGCAATTTTAAATATACCTGGTGTAGGGGTCTTTCTCCACATGTTTTATGAAAAGAAACCTTTCATTGACTAAAATAAGCCAGTAGAATATATGAAAAGGACATAATAGTTTAATATTTAAAGTTATCTAATGATAAATGAAGGAAGTCTACCAGCATGTCTAAATAGAAGCTTTTATTTACATGAATATTCCTTGTATGCTAAAGCCCATGGGAAAACAAATATATATTTAAAACATACATTAGCAATATTTTATCACTGTCAAGATGGAACAGAAATGGAACATTTGTTCATTTAAGTGGAAAATTTTCCACAGTTTATTGTGATCCACACGGTCAAAGGCTTTGGCATAGTCAATAAAGCAGAAATAGATGTTTTTTTGGAACTCTCTTGCTTTTTCGATGATCCAGAAGCTGTTGGCAATTTGATCACTGGTTCCTCTGCCTTTTCTAAAACTAGCTTGAACATCTGGAAGTTCATGGTTCACATATTGCTGAAGTCTGACATGGAGAATTTTGATCATTACTTTACTAGCGTGTGAGATGAGTGCAATTGTGCAGTAGTTTGAGAATTCTTTGACATTGCCTTTCTTTGGGAATGGAATGAAGACTGACTTTTTCCAGTCCTGTGGCCACTGCGGAGTTTTCCAAATTTGCTGACATATTGAGTGCAGCACTTTCTTTTTTTTTTTTTTTTTTCTGAAGAATTCTCATTTTCTTTCTTTTTTTTTTCTTTTTTTTTTTTTTTTTAATTATTATTTTTTTTTTTCCAGTGGGTTTTGTCATCTTTTAGGGTTAGAGATAGCTCAACTGGAATTCCATCACCTTCACTAGCTTTGTTTGTAGTGATACTTCCTAAGGCCCACTTGACTTCACATTTCAGCATGTCTGGCTCTAGGTGAGTGATCACACCATCGTGATTATCTGGGTCATGAAGATCTTTTTTGTATAGCTCTTCAGTGTATTCTTGCCACCTCTTCTTAATATCTTCTGCTTCTGTTAGGTCCATACCACTTCTGTCCTTTATTGAGCACATCTTTGCATGAAATGTTTCCTTTGTATCACTAATTTTCTTGAAGAGATCTCTAGTCTTTCCCATTCTGTTGTTTTCCTCTATTTCTTTGCATTGATCGCTGAGGAAGGCTTTCTTATCTCTCCGTGATATTCTTTGGAACACTGCATTAATATGCTTTTATCTTTCCTTTTCTCCTTTGCTTTTCGCTTCTCTTCTTTTCACAGCTATTTGTAAGGCCTCCTCAGACAGCTATTTTGACTTTTTGCATTTCTTTTTCTTGGGGATGGTCTTGATCCCTGTCTCCTGTACAATGTCACAAACCTCTGCCCACCATTCATCAGCTCTCTGTCTATCAGATCTAGTCCCTTAAATCTATTTCTCACTTCCACTGTATAGTCATAAGGGATTTGGTTTAGATCATACCTGAATGCTCTATTGGTTTTCCCAACTTTCTTAAATTTTAAGTCCGAATTTGGCAATAAAGAGTTCATGATCTGAGCTGCAGTCAGCTCCTGGTCTTGTTTTTGCTGACTGTACAGAGCTTCTCCATCTTTGGCTGCAAAGAATATAATCAATCTGATTTTGGTGTTGACCATCTGGTGATGTCCATGTGTAGAGTCTTCTCTTGTGTTGTTGGAAGAGGGTGTTTGCTATGACCAGTGTGTTCTCTTGGCAAAACTCTATTAGGCTTTGGCCTGCTTCATTCTGTACTCCAAGGCCAAATTTGCCTGTTACTCCAGGTGTTTCTTGATTTTCTACTCTTGCATTCCAGTCCCCTATAATGAAAAGGATATCTTTTTTGGGTGTTAGTTCTAGAAGGTCTTGTAGGTTTTCATAGAACTGTTCAACTTCAGCTTCTTCAGCATTACTGGTCTTGAATTACTGATATTGAATGATTTGCCTTGGAAATGAACAGAGATCATTCTGTTGTTTTTGAGATTGCATCCAAGTACTGCATTTCGGACTGTTTTGTTGACTATGATGGCTACTCCATCTCTTCTAAGGGATTCTTGCCCACAGTAGTAGATATAATGGTCATCTGAGTTAAATTCACCCATTCTAGTCCATTTTAGTTCACTGATCGCTAGAACGTTGATGTTCGCTCTTGCCAGCTCCTGTTTGACCACTTCCAATTTGCCTTGATTCATGGACCTAACATTCCAGGTTCCTATGCAATATTGCTCTTTACAGCATCAGACCTTGCTTCTATCACCAGTTACATCCAAAACGGTTTTGTTTTTGCGTTGGCCCCATCCCTTCATTCTTTCTGGAGTTATTTCTCCACTGATCTCCAACAGCATATTGGGCACCTACCGACCTGGGAGTTCATCTTTAAGTGTCCTATCTTTTGCCTTTTTATACTGTTCATGAGGTTCTCAAGGCAAGAATACTGAAGTGATTTGCCATTCCCTTCTCCAGTGGAGCACATTCTGTCAGACCTCTCCACAATGACCTGTCCGTCTTGAGTGGCCCCACACAGCATGGCTTAGTTTCACTGAGTTAGACAAGGCTGTGGAAAATTCTGAAAGAGATGGGAATACCAGACCACCTGACCTGCCTCTTGAGAAACCTGTATGCAGGTCAGGAAGCAAGAGTTAGAACTGGACATGGAACAACAGACTGGTTCCAAATAGGGAAAAGAGTATGTCAAGGCAGTATATTGTCCACCCTGCTTATTTAACTTATATGCAGAGTACATCATGAGAAAGCCTGGGCTGGAGGAAGCACAAGCTGGAATCAGGATTGCTGGGAGAAATATCAATAACCTCAGATATGCAGATGACACCGCCCTTATGGCAGGGAGTGAAAAGAACTAAAGAGCCTCTTAATGAAAGTGAAAGAGTAGAGTGAAAAATTTGGCTTAAAACTCAACATTCAGAAAACTAACATCATGGCATCTGGCCATCACTTCATGGCAAATAGATGGAGAAACAGTGGAAACAGTGGCAGACTTTATTTTTGGGGGGCTCCAAAATCACTGCAGATGGTGACTGCAGCCATGAAATTAAAAGACACTACTCCTTGGAAGGAAAGTTGTCACCAACTTGGACAGCATATTAAAAAGCAGAGACATTACTTTGTCAACAAAGGTCTATTTAGTCAAGGCTATGGTTTTTCCAGTAGTCATATATGGATGTGAGAGTTGAACTATAAAGAAAGCTGAGTGCTAAAAAAAAAAAAAAAAGAGCTGAGTGCTGAAGAATTGATGCTTTTGCAATGTAGTGTTGGAAAGACTCTTGAGAGTCCCTTGGACTGCACGGATATCCAACCAGTCCATCCTAAAGGAGATCAGTCCTGGTTGTTCATTGGAAGGACTGATGTTGAAGCTGAAACTCCAATAATTTCGCCACCTGATGCAACGAGTTGACTCATTGGAAAAGACCCTGATGCTGGGAGGGATTGGGGGCAGGAGGAGAAGGGGACGACAGAGGATGAGATGGCTGGATGACATCACCGATTCAATGGACATGAGTTTGGGTGAACTCCAGGAGTTGATGATGGACAGGGAGGCCTGGTGTGCTGTGTTTCATGGAGTCGCCAAGAGTCAGACACGACTTAGCAACTGAACTGAACTGAACTGAACTGAAGTGGAAAATTTATCAAACTGCTCTTAAAATTTGGAATTTGGCCGTTTTGTTGTTATTATTTTTTACTTGGGAATTTTATGTTAATTTTTTCTGAAAAGCAAATACAGAAGGATTTTCCTACTGGAGAGAGTCAACCAAAGGTCAAGAAAAGGAACATCTTCACAAATTACAGTTTGTCTGGTAACCTACTTAAACATTTGGTGACTGTAAGTAGCTATGCATATGTATCCAGATGTTTCCCGCACTGAATCTGATCTTACTGTCAGTTGCATTTACACATGGGTGATCAAATCCTATGCTTCAGATGGTGAAAGGAGGACCTGCAGGAATGGCCATTGCATGTTCACATGAAGTACTGCATTCCTTGACTTTTTATACAAACTGAAAGATCATGTTATCTCAAGGTGTATTCTGCATATTTCCACCTTTAAGTAGTCATGGTTTATCACTCATCTCTTTAAACTAGAAAATCGGCCAAAAAATACTGACTTGCTTTTACTGACTTGACTTTATTATATGTTTTCTTTCTTCCCTCCTCCTCCCCAGTTTAGGTAATTCCTTCCATTGGCCTTAGCCATCTAAAGTTTCTTAAAATTATATGCTCATAAACAGACATCCTGCAAGCAATCATTTCCTTAGTATATTTGATTTTATTTTCCCCTATTTTACAATTGCTTTGGTCCAAAGAGATAAGAGACCTAGAAATCATTTGAAAATATTTTTGAAATACCTTGCAAATAATTTGAAATGGAATACCCTGCTTTCAAATTCTAGAAAAATTATACTCTCATTTTTCTGACTGTTTGCATGCCTAACTGGGAAATTCAGAGGTTATTGAGAGAGTCACACTGGTCTTCTTAGCAGCGTGCACATATTATATTGAATTAACTTTCAAGACTTGAAATTATATCACTATAAGTTAACTTCCAAGATGAAAGCTTGTTAATTTGATTTTACAGGTAATGAAAGATTGAATCCATTTTATGAATTATTGTTGTTGTTCAGTCGCTCAGTTGTGTCAGACTCTTTGTGACCCCATGGACTGCAGCACCGCAGGCTTCCCTGTCCTTCACAATGTCCTGGAGTATGCTAAAACTGATGTCCATTGAGTCAATGATGCCATCCAACTGTCTCATCCTCTGTTGCCCTCTTCTCCTCCTGCCCTCATCTTTCCCAACTTCAAGGTCTTTTCCAGTGAATTGGCTCTTTGCATCATGTGGCCAAGGTATTGGAGCTTCAGCTTCAGCATCAGTCTTTCCAATGAATATTCAGGATTGATTTCTTTAGGATTGACTGGTTTGATCTTTTTGCTATCCAAGGGACTCAAGAGTCTTCTCCAGCTCCACAGTTCAAAAGCATCAGTTCTTCAGGGTTCAGCCTTCTTTTTCATCCAACTCTCACATCCATATGTGACTACTAGAAAAACCATAGCTTTGACTAGGTAGAACTTTGTCAGCCAAGTGATGTGTCTACTTTTTAATATGTTGTCTAGGTTTGTCATAGCTTTCCTTCAAAGGAGGAAGCATCTTTTAATATCACAGCTGCAGTCACCATCTGCAGCGATTTTGGAGCTCAAGAAAATAAAGTCTGTCACCGCTTCCATTTTTTCCTCATCTGTTTGCTGTGAAGTGGTGGTACTGCGTGCCATGATCTCAGTTTGTTTTGTTTTGTTTTTTTCATTTATTTTTATTAGTTGCAGGCTAATTACTTCACAATATTGTAGTGGGTTTTGTCATACATTGACATGAATCAGCCATAGTTTTACATGTACTCCCCATCCTGATCCCCCCCTCCCACCTCCCTCTCTACCCGATCCCTCTGGGTCTTCCCAGTGCACCAGGCCCGAGCACTTGTCTCATGCATCCAACCTGGGCTGGTGATCTGTTTCACAGCATCAAAACATGTATATGATCTTAGTTTTTTGAATGCTGAGCTTTAAGCCAGCTTTTTCACTCTCTTCTTTCACCTTCATCAAGAGGCTCTTTAGGTCCTCTTTGCTTTCTGCAATTATGGTGGTGTCATCCATGTATCTGAGATTATTGATATTATTCCTGGCAATCCTGATTCCAGCTTGTGCTTCATCCAGCCTGATATTTTGCGTGGTATACTCTGCATAGAAGTTAAAGAAGCAGAGAGACAGTATACAGCTTTGACATACTCCTTTTCAGTTTTAAACCAGTCCATTGTTCCATGTCCAGTTCTAACCATTGCATACAGATTTCTCTGGAGGCAGGTAAGGTGTCTGGTATTCCCATCTTTTGAAGAATTTTCCACAGTGATGCATACAAGCAGAAGTAGTGTTTTTCTGGAATTCCCTTGCTTTTTCTATGATCCAATGGATGTTGGTGATTTGATCTGTGGTTCTTCTGCCTTTCCTAAGTCTAGCTTGTACATCTGTAAGTTCTCAGTTCATGTATTGTTGAAGCTTAGCTAGAAGGATTTTGAGCATTACCTTGCTAGCTTGTGAAATGAGCACAACTGTGCAATAGTTTGAACATTTTTTGGTATTGCCCTTCCTTTGGATTGGAATAAAAACTGCCCTTTTATGAAAACTTGTGAAAATTTAACATGTAGAAAAGAACATATATAGTCCCCTAAAAACTCAGAAATGGAGTTGCTTCACCTCGCAAATAACATCAGACCCACCTCTTTTCAGAGTAAGCAGTAATATTTACCATTTAGTTAGCTCTGAGGAAGGAGAAAGAATCTCATATATATTTGTGCTTATAACTGAAAAATTAACTCTGTTTGCTTGTAGAATAAACTCATCATTATGTAATCTTTTAAAATGTGTTTCCTTCAGAAAATTGAAATTACTAAATATCTGAAATATATAGCAGTTTATAAGAAGGGAGACTTTATATCAATAAGGTATATGATTTCCCTCAAATAGAATGTTATTTAATTAGATCTTTTGCCTATGTGGGTTTTTGATCACTTAATACCAGATATTAAGTGGTATTGTTTCTGTATTTTTCAAGGCTACTGTTACAGCATCACAGAATCATTGATGGAGTCCAATCCTGTCATGGTGTGATGACAAGTTCTCTGACAGCAGAGCTTAGGGAAAATACTATTGTAGATGTCTTTCCCCAATTAAAAGAAAAAGTCCTGTCACTCCTTCCCCCATCTGCTCTTGCTCTTCTCATCTGTTAATTTTTCTTTCCACTGTACCAACAGCAACCTGGTAGCTTTAGTAGCTATGTACTTTGGCCTCATGAGACAAGAAGCTCATGAGACTTCTCAAACTTGAAAATCCATTCAGTTATTAGCTACCCAGTGGCTGTCACAAACAGTATGTGCTGTGAATCACCACGAAGAAATGAAAAAGGCCCAAGTGACAAGTGCTCCAAAAAGTGTTTTCTGCTTCATGCTTAATTAACTCAGATGATAAGTCTTTGATGCATAAACATGTGGACCTTTTCACCAGAACATATTGTCAACAACCCAGGAAAACATTATGGTGCAATAAGCTTTAGAGATAATTCTTTGCCTTTTGTTAATGCATTTTGAATCACAAACATTATAACTCAGTCCTTTCAAATATAATAAAAGGACTAGAGCAAAATTAAAATCAGAATTATTTTTATGATTGTTTTCATAATTAGAAATTAGTTCCTGGAAGAAATCCAAAATTATTGATATTATTCAAAATCTCTAAATCCTTTTCTGCTTCCATTAACTATGTACTTTCTTTTATCATGTATATTTCTCATAGAAAGTATTGACAGAAATTGTATCACTTTAGACATTATAATTAAAAGGAGATTGATTTTCTGTGAATGAGCCTTCTATCAAAACAGTATTGCCTACATGGGAACATTTTAGAGATACTTGATGAAAATATAGTGTCACTAATGTTTCTTATTTGTGTATCCCAGTTTTATATTCCTTGGCACACAGTAAAAAATTTCAAAAAGCTAATCTAAAACAAAGAGCAGTAATGAAAATAAGTATAATTGAGAATTCAAAAACTCTATGCAAATGGAGAAAAGCATTGAAAGCAATAAAAAAGGGTAGGAGTCTTGATCTTGGCCACATTTTCTTTTAATATCATCTGTTTTATAATTTTTTTTTAAATATAAATACATATAAGGCTTCACATTTTTTTCCAGTGTATTTTAAGTTGCAAACTACATAAGTAAATAGTGGTTTTTAAAAAGATCTAAAACATGTAGAATGTCAGCAGCTTTTGAAATGTGTAGATGTGTGGCACAGGTACAAATGTTATTTGCTGATATTCATTTTGAAATAACCAATTTTAAAACTAACAATGGTTATGGAGAAGTTGGATATTTAACTTCAAAGTTTTTGTCTGATTTTATTTTTGATAAGTGTGAGTTAGTCATTCATTCATGTCTGACTCTTAGAAACCCCATGGACTATAGCCCTAGCCCACCAGGTTTCTCTGTCTTTGGAATTCTCCAGGCAAGAACACTGGAATGGGTACTCATTCCCTTCTCCAGGGGATCTTCCTGACCCAGGGATCAAACCTAGTTTTCCGGCATTGAAGCAGATTCCTTACAGTCTGAGTCTTATCATTTGAGGTACTGGGAAAGTAGAGCCCATGTTTTTTCATAAGAAATATTATTGTTTCTCTGAACCTATATAAATCATACCTTAAGAATAAAACTAGGTCTTAAATATAGTGAAATGATTCAGCTGTATATGTATGTATCCTTTTTTCACATTCTTTCCATTATGATTTATCATAAGATATTGAATACAGTTCCCTGGGCTATAGAGTAGGACCTTGTTGTTTATGCATCCTATATGTTCTTGTTTGCATCTCCTAACCCCAAACTCCTACTCCTTCCCTTCCCCAACCCACCCCCACTTGGTGACCACAACTCTGTTCTCTCTCTGGGCTTTATCTGTTTCATAGACAGGTTCATTGTATTGTATTTTAGATTCCACAAATATGTAATATCATATGGTAAGTCTTTTTCTTACTTGGCTTAGTATGATAATCTATAAGTCCATCCTTGTTACTGCAAATGGCATTAATTTGTTCTTTTTATGGCTGAGTAATATTCCTTTGTGTATATGTACCACATATTCTTTATCCATTCATCTGTCAATGGACGTTTAGGTTTCCATGTTTTGGCTATTGTAAATAGTGCTGCCGTGAACATAGGGGTGCATCATTTTTGAATTATTTTTCTCTGTATATGCCCAAGAGTGTGATTGCTGGATCCTATGGTAATCCTATTTTTAGTTTTCTGAGGAACCTTCATACTATTTTCCATAGTGGCCGTACCAGCTTATATTCTACCATTCTGTAGGTTGTCTTTCTTTTTTTTTTTTTTCATAAAAGTTTATGAGTTTGATTACATCTCATTTGTTTTGTTTTGCTTTTATTTCTATTTCCTTGGGAGACTGACCTAAGAAAACATTGGTAAGGTTTATGTTAGAGATTGTCTTGCCTATGATCTCTTCTAGGAGTTTCATGGTGTAATGTCTAAGAGTTTAAAATTTTTACCTTTTATACTTTTGTCTTTTGTACTCAAGTCCATAATCTATCTGAAATAGTCATAAGTATATGAATTGGCATACTCTTTTCTTGATGGAAAACAATACATACTTTTGTCGTGTATAAACTTTTTGTAGTTTTTTCCAGTCTCTCTCTTCTTGCATTGGTCAGTATTATACCACTCTGTTAATAATTCAATATTTTGGTGATATAGGTTTATAATAGATCTTAACATATGATATCATCCTTGATATTATTTTTCAGAGGGCTTGATTATTTTTGTCACTTTTCTCTTTTATCTATTAAAGGTTTTAATCAGAAAAAAAAAGCAGATCATTTTTTGGAGATATTTTATTCTCTCTAATAAGGCTTTTCCTATTTATAAACATGGACTAGATCTAAGTCTTCCAAAGTTTACTCTTGTCCTCTTTTATGACTTTATATAGGTTTCGCATCATATATAAGATGGGGGGAAACTTACTTTTTTCATGATATTATAAAGGGAAATAGATGAACCTTGAGGCCATTAAGCTAAGTGAGATAAACCAAACAGACAAAAATGCTATGAGCTATAATGTATATGTGGAATCTTAAAGAAAAAAAAAAATTGTAAAAAGAATAGAATGGTGGCTACCAGAGGTTGGGGAGGAATTGAGGAGATTTGTTTAAGGATATAAACTTCAACTAACAGACAAATAAGTCCTAGAGTTCCAGTCACCAGCATAGTGATTAAGTCAGCAGTACTGTATTATAAATTTCAGAGTTGCTAAGAGACTAGATCTTAATTGTTCTCACTACAGAAAAGAAATAATTATGTGACATGATGAGGTATTAATTAACACTACAGTGGTAATCATATCGCAGTGTATAAATGTATCAAATCAATGTTTTACACCTTAAACTTACACAAGGGTATATGTCAATTATATCTCAAAAAAGATTTTAAAAAATGTAAATTGACTACTACTTTCAATGAGTTGAGAAGATACTACCAGAGTTTGAGCAGATGAGTGAAATGGTATTGGTCATATTTTAAAGAGATTATTCTGGCTGCTTTATGAATAGGCAATGATGGGAGTTGGGCAAAGCTGGGATAAGGAGAACATTCAAGAGGCTATTACTATAATCTAGAAAAAGAGCACGATGACTTCACTGGGAATATAGAATTAGATGTTGAGACAAATAGTGAGATTATGGATATGTTAGCACCAAAAGGTTATAGTGATTGATTAGACATTAACTGTAAAGAAATAGAAAAGTCATGGTGGATTGCAAAGTTTTTAGTTTAAGAAACGAAAAAAGTGAGGTTGCCATTGTAGGAAATGGGGAAGGCTGCAAGAGGAATAGGCTTGAGTGGTGGGACTATAAGGAGCTCAATCTATAAATGTAACTCTGAGAGCCCTCTTGGACATTCAAGTTGATATGTTGGGTAGGCAGCTGGATGTAAGAGTCTGGAATTTAGGGGAGAAAACTGGGTTGGAGATAAATTTGGAGGTCATGCAGTTAACAGGATTTTCCCAAGTCCTGAGACTGGATATGACAAAAGAACATAGTATAAATTTAAAAGGTAAGAACTCTAAAGGACTTAAGTCTGTTGCACATCAATATTTAAAGATATAACAATAAGGAACAACCAGCAAAGGAGACTTACAGGGATCACCCAGAGATGTTTATTTTTGCTTTTAGAAAATGTAGTCCTTCTAACTGGATTCAACATTAAAAAAAAAATTAAATAGAAATATTTGAGCAACTCCTGATAGTTTAAGTAAGATAAGATTATGATAGCATCATTTTACTTAGCAACATGAAACCATTGGTACCTTACACAAGAGAATTTCAGTGGAGTGTTAGGGATCCAAACATGATCCAGAGCACTCAAAAGCAAATCCATGGAGAAAAATGGTGCCCCGCTTCATGTAAACACTTTTTGACTGGCCTGTTGGAGTAAGACGTAACATGTGAAGCAGAAAACTATCCCTAAATCACTCAGTAGCTAATCACCCATACTTGAGTGAAAAAAAAGCCAAGACCAGTTAGATCTGCCAAACCGATCCCAATCCAAACCTCCTATCTTCTGAATTTAAAATTAAAAAAAAGAAAAAGGGAAAAGAAGATACAGCAACAAACCCAGGATGATGTGAAAGAAGGAACAGTTAGGAAACAAGACTTAGAGATTGAAACAAATACAGTAGAAATATATTCAAAGAAGGGCTAGAATGTAAAATTGAGGAAACTACTCAGTAAGTGGTTAAAAAAAAAAGACAATGATATAGAACACATAAGTTTCAAACTATAAAGTTAAAGGATTAAATCAAGAATTTCAATTCAGATGTGAACATAAATTTCAGGAAAAAAAAAAAACAACAACAGAAAATTGAGGGTTACAGCTTATTAAAAACATTAAAAAAAAAACAAAACAAACAAAAAAAAAAAACCCCAAAGTGAAGGTCATGTATTTCCATATTAAAAGGGAGATCAGAAAAATTAAAAAGTAAAATCTCATCATGATCCAATTTTAGAATACTGAAAATTAAGAGAAGGTCCTGTATTTGTTTTCCTGGGCTTCTGTTCTGTAAGAAAATACCCTAAACTGAGTGACTTTAAAAAATTGTATTGTCTCTAGTTTGGGAGGCAAGAAGCACGAGATCAAGGTATTGGCAGAATTGGTTTCTTTCAAGGGCTCTGCAGGAAGGACCAATTCTAGGCCTCTCTACTTGGCTTCTTTTCATATAATCTGCCCCCGTCTGTGTTTATCTCTGTGTTCTAATTTTCACTTTCTATAAGAACATCAACCATATTGGATTAGAGCCAACACTATTGACTTCAGTAATTATATTCATAATGACACTACTTACAAATAAGGTCATATTCTGAGATAGGGGCTCAGTGGGGCTAAGGACTTCACATACGAATTTTAAGAGGATACAATTCAACCTACAACAAGTCCTAAAATCATCTTGAAAGAAAAAAAAAATATATATATATATATATATATAACTGATCACATAGAAGGATCTAGATTTAGAATGACGTTGAACTTCTCAATATACCCTTGAAGTTCTGAGGGAAAATGATTTTCAACTTAGAATTCTGTGCACAACCAACTAATAATGACATGTAATGGTGAATGCATCTTTAGACATGCAAGGACTCAAGTGTTAACTTTCCCTGCTCTTTTCTCAGGAAGCCCCTGGTATATCTGCTTAATAAAAATGGCAGGGGGTGGGGGATCAGTGGATTTACTAAAAGTTAATGAATCTTCAACTTTAGAATCCCTCACTTGCACAATTCTGCCTTTCAATGGATGGAAAAGGCCCTAGCAATGTGGTGACATAACCAAATGATTTTGTAAAAATCTGAAAGAATGATAACCACTGTTGGTTGACACTAACATTTTCTTGTGGAGTAGTGCTTGAGCAATTTGGCTGGAGGCATTTTTGGGATTCAGTTGAGAAGAAGCTGTTAGTAGGATATATTTAGGACTTCCCTGATAGCTCAGATGGTAACAAATCCATCTATAATGTAGGAGATCTGGGTTTGATTCCTGGGTTAGGAAGACCCCCTGGAGAAGGAAATGGCAACCCACTTCAGTATTCTTGCCTGGAGAATTTCATGGACAGAGGAGCCTGGAGATCTACAGTCCATGGGCTCACAAAGAGTCGAACATGACTGGGTGACTAATACAACAAGGATTTATTTATGAGGCTTATGTCATTTTCATGTGTATTTAAAGTTTTGCCAGCTGCAAGTGTAAGAATAGCTTCTAGTAATCTCCTCTTACCATTATGCTAACTGCCTTTGTGGCATCAAAGTTCAGAGCTAGATAGAGGTTTATCACAGTAAGAGTATGTTCTTTTACAACTGACACCAGAAGGGTCTAGGTAGGGAAGGAGGTGGAGGGTGTGAAACTTACAGAGGCAGAAAAATCTATCAACCATCATGCATGTAAATTGTAAGCAAAGCATTCAATTCTCATCAAAGCACAGAAAGAAATGGAAATTCTCTTCAGTCGGGAATGTACTGGATAATATAGAGTTCATAATTTTAAATACATGACAAATTTTTTTCATAAAGATTGTGCAAAAATTCAATTTATCTGAATTCCTGTGTTTTAAGGGCATTTACTTGTATATGCAATGCCACACACATAATACATCTGAATGTAAAGTTGTATGGCTTATAACTTAGCATCTTGTCTTGACAAATTTTGGCAGTTGCAGATAAAAATTTCCCCTGAATGAAACAATTTCTGAGTGGAATCTGAAGAAATAAGTCTCAAGTGACAAAAACACTACACATTATCCTATGTATGTCCAATATATCATACACATTTATGTAGCTCAAAACCCACTAGCAGCAGTTTGTAAATGCATCTGAATTTAAGGGATAGGAAATGAAAAGTAATTCAGTAATTATTTTCTTCAGGAGAAATAAAACGTTGTAAAAGAGTTGCAATCATAGTACACCACTTAGTCTCACTGTTAATCAAAACTTTGTAAGCACTGTGCACTGCTTTCGTTAAATGTCATGATGTAACTACATTAGGAAGTTATAGGGACTATGTACATGTGTCCGCGTGCTTGTGTTTCTGTCTGTGGGGTGAGTGTTATTTGTAAAAGAACAAATTCTCATTTTCCATTTAAAACTAAATAACTGCCTAAAATTGAAAACTTAAGAAACAGCACACAGGAATGTTAAAAGCCTGAAGAAACAACTAAAGGTGTGTTAGGGGATATTCCCTCTGTTTGGAGAATAAGACTGATAGACTGGGAAGAGAGCAATAGGAAATAGCTACATTCTGTTATCAACTTGGTAGTGCTATTTGCCTTTTAAAGTATGTTTATATATTTTTGATCAAAATTTAATTGAAAAATGAAATCAGGTCTGACACTCTCATAAGTCCTATAAGCTTTTTTTACACTTTTCTAAATTATTGCTAAAATATTGAGTCACCTTTTATTTTTATGTTATTTAATGCTAATATGATTATTCTTTCAAGGTTAAGAAATGATTAAATGAAACTAATTATTTCTTTGAAGAAAATCTAAATCCTTGGTAAACCAAACAAGAATTGAGATAGAGCAGGCTGTTTGAATACCATTGCTTAGACTCACTACTTTTTAAAAGGAAAGTAGGATTTAAATATTTATCAAACTGAGTTTCCTTTACTGTTTTGAAAAAGAAATTGTTAAAATTTCACTACCTTTGTAGAATTGATTTTTCCCTCCTTTCTGTACTAGGTAGGAAATAAATTAGTTTCCCATTAACAAATCAGAGTACATGAAAAACTAATTGCTCACAAAATGCAGTTGTATCACACATGTAGAAATAAAATAACATTGTAACTTAGCTTCCTAAGCTTAAATTTATTATATATAATAAAATAAAGGTGAAAAATGTATGTACTGGGATTTCTAAATGTAGGCACCATGCATTCACTCAGGTTTTGTTATAGAAGAAGCATTGATTTTACTCTTGCATCTACATTTCACAAAGAAAGCAGCAGAGGAAAAAAAGCTTGCCTCACAGGCAAGGTTGAAAGCTCAGTTTCATTTTATTTCTTATCTTAATAGCAGGGAGCTGCTATACACTGAAAAAATATATGTTTCAGGAAGATTGAACTCACTAGCTTTTGCATAGTTGTTCATCTTTTGTAAAGGACAGTTATCAACTAAGCAAAAAAATGAGGAATTAGCTATTCTGCTTGTCTTGTGATATTATAGGTCTATGATTATGTAGTTAGAAAAATCCAAACAGGAGAACTTCAGAGTTTAAAAATTTGGAGAAAGGTAATATAGTGTTTTTGCTGAGGATATAGTTTCAGAGGTAATACATACTATGGTGGGCATCCTCTAAATTGGCCCCCAAGAGTCCTTACTTCCTAATATTCAGGTTTTATGAATTCCGCTCCCCTTGAGTGTACACTGGATTTGCTGACTTGCTTCTAAACAGAATATGGAAGAAATGATGGGATGCTGCTTCCAAAATGAGGTTATAAAAAGTCTTTGGCATCTGTCTTGGTGCTTTTTCTCACTATCTTCGAATGCCAACCTGAAGGACTTTGCCAGATTTTGAGGCAGCTCTGGGGAGTTTCATGTGAGAAAGCTTGAAAGCAGATCTTCTAAGACCTGCCAGAAGCCACATATGTGAGTCTATAAGAGATCTTGCTATAGACAATTCCTGGGAAAACTGAAGTCCCAGCTGACACCTGTATTGCAGGCTCTTCGAGGACCCTTATCAGAAATACCCAGCTAAGCCACTCTCTGATTCTTAATCCATTGAAAGTCGTGTCTGACTCTTTGTGACCCCATGGACTGCAGCATGCCAGGCCTCCCTGTCCATCACGAATTCCTGAAGTTTACTCAAACTCATGTCCATTGAGTCAGTGATGCCATCCAGCCATCTCATCCTCTGTCATCCCCTTCTTCTCCTACCCTCAGTCTTTCCCAGCAACAGGGTCTTTTCAAGTGAGTCAGCTCTTCGCATTAGGTGGCCAAAGTACTGGCGTTTTACCTTCAAAATCAGCCATTCCAATGAACATTCAGGACTGATTTCCTTTAGGATGGACTGGTTGGATCTCCTTGCAGTCCAAGGGACTCTCAAGAGTCGTCTCCAACACCACACTTCAAAAGCATCAATTCTTCGGCACTCAGCTTTCTTTATAGTCAAACTCACCTCCATACGTGACTACTGGAAAGACCATAGCCTTGACTAGATGGACCTTTGTTGATAAAGTAATGTCTCTGGTTTTTAACATGCTGTCTATGTTGATCATAACTTTTCTTCCAAGGAGTAAGCATCTTTTCATTTCATGGCAGCAGTCACCATCTGCAATGATTTTGGAGCCCCAAAAATAAAGTCTGTCACTGTTTCCACTGTTTCTCCATCTACTTGCTATGAAGTGATGGGACCAGATGCCATAATCTTTGTTTTCTGAATGTTGAACTTTAGGAATCGGCAAACTAAAATGGACTGAAATGGGTGAATTTAACTCAGATGACCATTATATGTACTACTGTGGGCAAGAATCCCTTAGAAGAAATGGAGTAGCCATCCTAGTCAACAAAAGAGTCCGGAATGCAGTACTTGAATGCAATCTCAAAAATGACAGAATGATCTCTGTTCATTTCCAAGGCAAACCATTCAATCTATGGTAATCCAAGTCTATGCCCCAACCAGTAACACTGAAGACACTGAAGTTGAATGGTTCTATGAAGATCTACAAGACCTTCTAGAACTAACACCCCAAAAAGACGTCATTTTCATTACAGGGGGCTGGAATGCAAAAGTGGGAAGTCAAGAAACACCTGGGGTAAGAGGTAAATTTGGCTTTGGGGTACAGAATGAAGCAGGACAAAGGCTAATAGAGTTCTGCCAAGAGAACACACTGGTCATAGCAAACACCCTCTTCCAACAACACAAGAGAAGACTCTACACATGGACATCACCAGATGGTCAATACCAAAATCAGATTGATTATATTCTTTGCAGCCAAAGATGGAGAAGCTCATACAGTCAGCAAAAACAAGACTGGGAGCTGACTGTGGCTCAGATCATGAACTCCTTACTGCCAAGTTCAGACTTAAATTGAAGAAAGTGGGGGAAACCACTAGGCCATTCAGGTATGACCAAAATCAAATCCCTTAATATTATACAGTGGAAATGAGAATTAGATAAGGGACTAGATCTGATAAACAGAGCGCCTGATGAACTATGAATGGAGGTTCATGACATTTACAGGAGACAGGGATCAAGACCATCCCCAAGAAAAGGAAATGCAAAAAGTCAAAATGGCTGTCTGAGAAGGCCTTAAAAATAGCTATGAAATGAAGGGAAGCCAAAAGCAAAGGAGAAAAGGAAAGATATACCCATTTCAATGCAGAGTTCCAAAGAATATCAAGGAGAGATAAGAAAGCATTCCTCAGAGATCAGTGCAAAGAAATAGAGATGGGAAAGACTAGAGATCTCTTCAAGAAAATTAGAGATACCAAGGGAACATTTCATGCAAAGATGGGCTCAATAAAGGACAGAAATAGCATGGACCTAACAGATGCAGAAGATATTAAGAAGAGGTGGCAAGAATACACAGAAGAACTGTTCAAAAAAAAAGATCTTCATGACTTAGATAATCATGATGGTGTGATTAGTCACCTAAAGCCAGACATCCTGAAATGTGAAGGAAGTGGGCCTTAGGAAGCATCACTATGAACAAAGCTAGAAGAGGTGTGGAATTCCAGTTGAGCTATTTCAAATCCTAAAAGATGATGCTTTGAAAGTGCTGCACTCAATATGCCAGCAAATTTGGGAACCTCAGCAGTGACCACAGGACTGGAAAAGGTCAGTTTTCATTCCATTCCCAAAGAAAGGAAATGCCAAAGAATGCTCAAACTACTGCACAACTGCACTCACCTCACATGCTAACAAAGTAATGCTAAAAATTCTTGAAGCCAGGCCTCAACAGTACGTGAACCATGAACTTCCAGATGTTCAAGCTGGTTTTAGAAAAACAGAGGAACCACAGATCAAATTGGCACATCCACTAGATCATCAAAAATCAAGACAGTTCCAGAAAAACATCTATTTCTGCTTTATTGACTACGCCAAAGCCATTGATTGTGTGGATCACAACAAATTGCAGACATTCTGAAAGAGATGGGAATACCACACCATCTGACCTGCCTTGAGAAATCTGTATGCAGGTCAGGAAGCAACAGTTAGAACTGGACATGGAACAACAGACTGGTTCCAAATAGAAAAAGGAGTAGGTCCAGGCTGTGTATTGTCACCATGATTATTTAACTTATATGCAGAATATGTCATGAGAAACGCTGGGCTGGATGAAGCACAAGTTGGAATCAGGAATGCCAGGAGAAATATCAATAGCCTCAGCTATGCAGATGACACCACTCTTATGGCAGAAAGTGAAGAAGAACTAAAGAGCCTCCTGATGAAAGTGAGAGAGGAGAGTAAAAAAGTTGGCTTAAAACTCCACATTCAGAGAAGAAAGATCATGGCATCCGGTCCCATCACCTCATGGCAAATAGATGGAGAAACAGTGGAAACAGTGACAGACTTTATTTTTATGGGCTCCAAAATCACTGCAGGTGGTGACTGCAGCCATGAAATAGAAGATGCTTACTCCTTGGAAGAAAAGTTATGACCAACCTAGACAGCATATTGAAAAGCAGAGACATTACTTTGCCAACAAAAGTCTGTCTAATCAAGGTTATGGTTTTTCCAGTAGTCATGTATGGATGTGAGAGTTTGACTAAAAGAAAGCTGAGTGCCGAAGAATTGATGCTTTCGAAGTATGGTGTTGGAGAACACTCTTGAGAGTCCCTTGGACGGCAAGGAGCTCCAACCAGTCCATCCTAATGAAATCAGTCCTGAATATTCATTGGAAGGAATGATTTTGAAGGTGAAACTTTAATACTTTGGCCATCTGATGGGAAGAGCTGACTTATTTGAAAATACCCTGATGATGGGAAAGATTGAAGGCAGGAGGTGAAGAGGAGGACAGAGGATGAGATGGTTGGAGGGCATCACCAACTCAATGGACATGAGTTTGCCTAAACTCTGGGAGTTGGTGATGGACAAGGAGGCCTTGAATGCTGCAATCCATGAGGTCACAGTCACAAAGAGTCAGACACAACTGAGCAACTGAACTGAACTGAGCACACACAGCATATGTAACTGCACACGTAGGGTACACAAATAAGGAATCTATTGTTTTTATTATTTGTATTATTATCCATATACATATATTATCCATATAATTTTGGGTAAAATATAGTCCATTCTTCTATCCTTAGACTAGAATATATCTTCTCAAAGATCAGTAAGCCCTCATCCTACAAATTATTTGCCTTTAATTATTCTGCTGCCGCTGCTACTGTTCCCATGTCACTTCAGTTGTGTCCGACTCTGTGAGACCCCACAGATGGCAGCCCACCAGGCTCCCCCCTCCCTGGGATTCTCCAGGCAAGAACACTGGAGTGGGTTGCCATTTCCTTCTCTGATGCATGAAAGTGAAGAGTGAAAGTGAAGTCGCTCAGTCGTGTCCAACTCTTCGCGACCCCATGGACTGCAGCTTACCAGGCTCCTCCGTCCATGGGATTTTCCAGGAAAGAGTACTGGAGTGGGCTGCCATTGTCTTCTCCGTTAATTATTCTAGGGCAGTGTCAATCCAGCTGCCTTTCCATAGCCATCAGCCACTATCCTTGCCCTTATACTCAGTCCCACCTAACCACTGAAACAATTAGGATCAACAACACAATAGGTATATTAGCAGCCCCACAGTCTCCAACCAGCTAAGTTTAGAATTAATATTAATGTCCTAATCCCAGGGCAAGACTAAGTTTGGGGTTTGAAGAGTAATAACTTTTAAACTACACAACTGTCCCTGTCTCTTGTTGACTTTTCCCCTATGCCATGACTTCCTAATTTGTGCAACATCCTGAGATACCAGGCTTGGTGGGCTCTATATCTGAGTTTGACTCCCTGGACCAGTCATGCTTTCTCCCTTATTTTTGACACCGCCATATTTCCTGAATTTCTGTTCTTCTTCTAAGGCAAATGTACTGTCAGTTGGTTTATGTGGGTGATGCTAGCTATGTTTGTTAGATAGCATTTGGATAACTCCATGGTGGGGATCAGCTCTTACCGTTTCCTCAGAACAATAAATAATTCCAGCAATAGTGATGCCTCGCCCTCTTTTTCCTCCATTCATCCCATTTATCTACATTGCACTAACTAAATCTTAATTCTGTCTTTATCCAAGATTGAAAACACATTTTTTAAAAAAGTAGTAATTTATTAAAGTTTTATAGGTGACTCAGCATACAGAGAAAACATTGCTTAAAATTAGGATAAAGTATATCTTCCCAGCAAAAGTGTCTTTATATCTCCAAAGATGGAGTGCATTAAAGCACTTTTTATCCCACAGATAAAAATGGACTCAGTAAACCAGTTCCTGACAATTCTAACTCAAACTTGTACACTAAATAAAGTACATTTCTAAAAAGGGTGGTGACCATGTGTATCTATATGTAATTTAGTGGAATTGATATAAACTATTATATTCTTTATAAAGTTCATCTTGACCTTTAGAAAATGAAGGATTTTTCTCTCCTAATTTAGCTAAGAATAAAAGGTTGACTTTGCAATTCTTCAAGAATAGTAGACTCAAAGCTATAAATCCTGCAGATTAGAAGACATAGTGGTGATAGATTGTGGCCAATATAAAGTAAAATATCAGGATGATTTTATGATTAAAAATTATTATAGAAAATCACAATCATTCTGTTCATACTTTCAAGGAAGTTAATCATATCTAAGCTAGAATGATCAACTTATAAAGCATTAGATTAATTTGTTTAGATAAGTATCCCCACTCAAGAGACTTAGTACATTTTAGGAATGATGTGTCAAAGTATAATAAAATCAGCAATCTGCAATGATAGACCCTACCCTCATCTCATTTTTTTTCAATAAGAATGGTGCTATAAATTACACATAGTGACAGTGAGATAGGATACTTTCTAATATGTAAATCTGAGTGTAAATACCTCTGTTATAATGACATGCTAGCAGATTTCACTCCCAAACCCAATTTATAAGGTCTCTGATTAATACTATGATGAACACTTCCATTGTTGTTCAGCCGCTCAGTTATGTGAAACTCTGTGTGACCCCAAGGACTGCAGCATGCCAAGCCTTCCTGTCCTTCACCATCTCCTGGAGCTTGCTCAAACTCATGTCCATCGAGTCGGTGATGCCATCCAACCAGCTTGTCCTTTGTCGTCCCCTTCTCCTCCTGCCTTAAATCGTTCCCAGCATCATGGTCTTTTTCAATGATGAACCCTTCCTCAAAAGTAAACTTTTAAAGTCAGCTTAACTACTAATATTTTAGCAATTTATGAGTTATATGAAAGACTACTTTGATCTTAGCATTTCATGGATGTTTGTTTTTCCTAAAGTTATTCCCTTTTCAAGGAACGCAGAATTCCAAAAAATGGCAAAGGGAGGTAAGAAAGCCTTCCTTAGTGGTCAATGAAAAGAAATAGAGGAAAACAATAGAATGGGAAAGACTAGCAATCTCTTCAAGAAAATTAGAGATACCAAGGGAACATTTCGGGCAAAGATGGGCACAGTAAAGGACAGAAATGTATGGACCTAAAAGAAGAGAGGATATTAAGAAGAGGTGGCAAGAATACACAGAAGAGCTATCCAAAAAAAGATCTTCATGAGCCGGATAACCAAAATGGTGTGATCACTCACCTAAAGCCAGACATTCTGGAATGCTAAGTCAAGTGGTCCTTAGGAAGCATCACTACTAACAAAGCTAGTGGAGGTGATGGATTTCCAGTTGAGCTATTTCAAATCCTAAAAGATAATGATGTGAACGTGCTGCACTCAATATGCCAGCAAATTTGGAAACCTCAGCAGTGGCCACAGGATGGAAAAAGGTCAGTCTTCATTCCAATCCCAAAAAAAAGGCAATGCCAAAGAATGCTCAAACTACCACACAATTGAACTCACCTCACACACAAGTAAATTAATGTTCAAACTTCTCCAAGCCAGGATTCAACAGTACATGAACCATGGACTTCCAGATGTTCAAGCAGGTTTAAAAGGCAGAGGAACCAGAGATCAACTTGCCAACACTCACTGGATCATTGAAAAAGCAAGAGAGTTCCAGAAAAATATCTACTTCTGCTTTATTGACTATGCCAAAGCCTTTGACTGTATGGATCACAACAAACTGTGAAAAATTCTGAAAGAGATGGGAATACCAAACCACCTTACCTGTCTCCTGAGAAATCTCTATGCAGGTCAGGAAGCAACAGTTAGACCTGGACATGGAAAAACAGACTGGTTCCAAATCAGGAAAGGAGTACATCAAGATTGTATATTGTCACCCTGCTTATTCAACTTATATGCAGAGTACATCATGAGAAATGCTGAACTGGATGAAGCATAAGCTGGAATCAAGATTGCTGGGAGAAATATCAATACCCTCAGCTACGCAGATGACACCACCTTTATAGCAGAAAGTAAAGAAGAACTAAAGAGTCTCTTGATGAAAGTGAAAGAGGGGAGTGAAAAAGGTGGCTAAAAATTCAACATTCAGAAAAAAAAGATCATGGTATCCAGTCCCATCACTTCATGGCAAATAGATTGGGAAACAATGCAAACGGTGACAGACTTTATTTTGGGGGGCTCCAAAATCACAGCAGATGGTGACTGCAGCCATGAAATTAAAGGATGCTTACTCCTTGGAAAGAAAGTTATGACCAACCTAGACAGAACATTAAAAATCAGAGACATTACTTTGCCAACAAAGGTGCATTTAGTGAAAGCTATGGTTTTTCCAGTAGTCATGTATGGATCTGAGACTTGGAATATAAAGAAAGCTGAGCACCGAAGAATTGACGCTTTTGAAGTGGAGTGTTGGAGAAGACTCTTGAGAGTCCCTTGGACTGTGAGGAGCTCCTACCAGTCAATCCTAATGAAATCAGTCCTGAATATTCATTGGAAGGACTGATGCTGAAGCTGAAACTCCAATACTTTGGCCACCTAATATAAGAACTGACTTATTTGAAAAGACTCTGATGCTGGGAAAGACTGAAGGCAAGAGGAGAAGGGAATGACAGAGGATGAGATGGTTGGATGGCATCACCAACTTAATGGACATGAGTTTGAGCAAGCTCCAGGAGTTGGTGATGGACAAGGAAGCCTGGCATGATGCAGTCCATGGGGTCACAAAGAGTCTGACACAGCTGAGCGACTGAACTGAACTGAATCCTTTTTTTATTTTTCGTGCTATAATTGCTGTGTTGCTTCTTCAAAAAGCATCATTTAGGAATTAGGCCCAATGTTGATAGTAGAGCAGAATTACCTAAAAGTGCTTTTCTTCCCCTAAGACATATAACAAAGAATGAGAAGAATGAAGAAGCACATCCAGCAGCAGGGATATTTCCATACCTGCACCCTGTAGGTAATCAAGAGTTTGCTTAAGCACTATTATTTAAATATTTCTAAATCCTCTTATATGTGTATTGGTCTTCTTACAAACTGTATCAGTTACAGAGAGACAATAAGCTGCAGTACAATATTTTCAAATCCAAGGGCACAGTGTTTTCTGGTAGAAAATATGTAGGAAATGCTATGTACATTATCTCATTATTAGAGTTTATAATTTATGTTAATATATTAAAGATGCTATTAAGGACTTTATTGATGAAGCCCATTTAAGTCAGTTTAATGTAGTTTTCTAAATCTAATTAAGACTGCCCTGTTTTTTTTTTTTTTTTTTCCACTGTACACCCATCTTAAAAATTTGGGCAGACTAAAACCTGTGTGATAGGAATTACCTTCATTTTACAATAAGGAAATTGCATTAAAATAATAGCTTCCTCCAAAGACAGCTTATAAGTTATAATATTGCAATTTAAACATAGGTCAAACTGACCGTTAAGCTTTCTTTCCTTTCTTCTTTAAAAAGTTGTTTTTTTTTTTTTTTTAGTGTGGACTATTTAAAAAGTCTTTATTGAACTTGTTATAATATTGCTTCTGTTTTATGTTTTGGTGTTTTGGCCGAGAGGCATGTGGGATCCTAGCTCCCCAACCATGGATCAGACCTGCACCCTCTGTGTTGGAGGGTGAAATCTTTAACCACTGAGCTCCCAGAGAAGTCCCTCCATTTTCTTTCTGTCACTTACATTTGTCCTCCAAAATGGACTCAAAGACATATAAAGTTCACATTATTTTTTTAACCCTAAATATCAGGCATTTCTGAGGAAAAACCAAATTTAATCCAAACTAAATCCTAATTAATGTTGCCACTAATTGTTGTGCAATTCTGCGTGGACTCCTTGGGTTGATGGTGCCAAGATGTAGGGAGGCTGCCAGAGGAGCTGGCAGAACAGAATGTGGATATTGTCACAACCCCATCTTCCTGCTCTTCAAATCCATAATTTGGCGGGGGTGGGGGGGATAAGTTGATATGACTATGAGACTCTTTATTGCTTCCTTGAAAACTACTCTTTGAAAAATTGAATACAGGAGGTGAATTAGAGTGAAAAGAGCTCTAGGATTCATGGGACCCAGAACCTAGTCCTAGCTTCCTTGCTTACATTCTCTACAGTTTTATCTTGCTTACCATCTTGGAACTTGAGTTTCTGCATCATCAGAATTGGAATAAAACCAAGCACGAGACACGAGTTCAATCCCTGGGTTGAGAAGTACCCTGGAGTAGGAAATGGCAACCCACTCCAAAATTCTTGCCTGGAAAATTCCAGGGACAGAGGAGTCTGGCGGACCCATGGGGCTGTAAAGAATCGAACAGGACTGGGTGACTAAACTTACCTTCCTATCCAGATTTATCAGATAAATAGTTAGTAAACCCATTAAATACACTACAAAGAATATTAGAAACAGCAAAGATTTAAAAATTATCTGTTGGTGCAGATTCACAAGATTAATGACAACATCATTGGTTTTATTTGCTTTATCAGATATTTTACCATGTAGGGTAAGCATGATACTTATTATGGTATCGGTTCAGTTACTCAGTCTGGTCCAACTCTTTGCGATCCCATGGAATGCAGCATGCCAGGCTTCCCTGTACATCATCAGCTCCTGAAGCTTGCTCAAACTCATGCCCATCAAGTCGGTGATGCCATCCAAGCATCTCACCCTCTGTCATCCTCTTTTCCTCCTGCCTTCAATCTTTCCCAGCATCATGGTCTTTTTCAATGATTCAGTTCTTTGCATTAGGTGGCCAAAATATTGGAGTTTAGGCTTCAGCATCAGTTCTTCCAATGAACATTCAGGACTGATTTCCTTTAGGATTGACTGGTTGGATCTCCTCATAGTCTAAGGGACTCTCAAGAGTCTTTTCCAACACCACAGTTCAAAAGCATCAGTTCTTTGGTGCTCAGCTTTCTTTATATTCCAACTCTCACTTCCATACATGACTACTGGAAAAAGTATAGCTTTGACTAAACGGGCCTTTGTTGGCAAAGTAATGTCTCTGCTTTTTAATATGCTGTCTAGGTTGGTCATAGCTTTTCTTCCAAGGAGCAAGCATCTTTAATTTCATGGCTGCACTAACCATGTGCAGTGATTTTGGAGCCCCCCAAAATAAAGTCTGTCACTGTTTCCATTGTTTCCCAATCTATTTGCCATGAAGTGATGGGACTGGATGCCATGATCTTAATTTTTTGAATGTTCAGTTTTAAGCCAGCTTTTTCACTCCTCTGTTTCACCTTCATCAAGAGGCTCTTCAGTTCCTCTTCACTTTCTGCCATAAGAGTGGTGTCGTCTGTGTATCTGAGGTCATTGATATTTCTCTCAGCAATCTTGATTCCAGCTTGTGCTTCATCCAGCCCAGCATTTTACATGATGTACTCTGCATACAAGTGAAATAAGCAGGGTGACAATATACAGCCTTGACGTACTCCTTTCCCAATTTGTAACCAGTCCATTGTTCCATGTCCGGTTCTAACTGTCTCTTCTTGACCTGCATACAGATTTCTCAGGAGGCAGGTAAGGTGGTCTGTCATTCCCATCTCTTTCAGAATTTTCCACAGTTTGCTGTGATCCACACAGTCAAAGGCTTTGGCATAATCAATAAGCAGAAGTATATGTTTTTCTGGAATTCTCTTGCCTTTTCTTTGATCCTACAAATGTTGGCAATTTAATCTCTGGTTCCTTGGCCTTTCCTAAATCCAGCTTGAACATCTGGAAGTTCACGGTTCATGTACTGTTTAGGCCTGGCTTGGAGAATTTTGAGCATTATTGTACTAGTGTGTGGGATGAGTTTAACTGTGCAGTAGTTTGAACATTCTTTGGCATTGCCTTTCTTTGGGATTGTAATAAAGACTGACCTTTTGCAGTCCTGTGGCCACTGCTGAGTTTTCCAAATTTGCTGACATATTGAGTGCAGCACTTGCAAAGTATCATCTTTTAGGATTTGAGGATTTGAAATAGCTCAACCGGAATTCCATCACCTTCACTACCTTCATTCATAGTGATGCTTCCTAAGGCCCACTTGACTTTACATTCCAGGATATCTGGCTCTAGATGAGTGATCACACCATCATGCGTATCTGGTTCATGAAGATATTTTTTGTATAGTTCTTCTGTGTATTCTTGACACCTCTTCTTAATATCCTCTGCTTCTTTTAGGTCTATACCATTTCAGTCCTTTATTGTGCCCATCTTTGCCTGAAATGTTTGCTTGGTATCTCTAATTTTCTTGAAGAGATCTCTAGTGTTTCCCATTCTATTGTTTTCCACTATTTCCTTGCATTGATCACCGAGGAAGGCTTTCTCTTCTCTCCTTGCTATTCTTTGGAACTCTGCCTTCAAATGAGTATATCCCATTTGGGTACTCAAATGCCCATTGGGTATTCAAATATACCATAGGATATGGTATATATCCATGTATTTAGTCACTGATAGTGATTCTACTGAAAAGTATTGATTCATATAAGTTTTAGCATTTGTTACTGCTTATAGAGAGAAAATAATTCCATCTCTTTACTGATAAGCAAAGTGATGTAGAAAGAGGCTCTTTTCTGGGCAGCATAAAACAGCAGATAATTGACAAAGCTGTGGCTGAGTAATAGGTCTACTGAACAACAACTGAGCTTTCCATTTTACACTTTAGTGTGTATAATATAAAATGATATCAGAATGCTAGCATTTAAAAAGTGTTTCATTGTGTTTGTTATATCCACACTGATTAATGTTTCTGATATTTTGATGTAAGCAAAGAAAGTTTGCCTATGAGCTGAGATGGTTCTTAGTCAGGACCATTTGAGCAGAACCAGTGAAATTTTGGGCGATTTGCTTTGTTACATATTTCCTTCATCTGTGAATTTGCAGAAATCCAAATTAACATGTGTCAGAACAATATCTATTCTCGAGATAATATATGCAAAAAGTGAACAAATAAGAAGGGCAATCTTTATTTTATAAAGAATATACCTTTATACTTATAAAAAATCAGGGCATGCTAGCTGAGAGGAGAGAAAAACTCTTTATACCCTCCAATTAGAAAAAAATTATAATCACATATCATCATTGTCAATCATTTTGTCTGTCAAAAGGAAGGAAGCCATTCATTCACCTCTAAGTGGAAAAATAGTGATTGGATTCTCTCTGTAGATGAGCATCTTTTGTCTTCCTTTACTATGATTGGGATAGGGTCAAATTGAATATCTTCTGGAAGTTGAAGAAAAATTTAATAAAAACATTTTTATAGCTAAGATTCCATATAGGCAATCTGTAAATATTGCTTCTTATTAGATAATAAAGAAGGTTTGCAGGAAAATGTTTTCTGATTTATATCTATAGCTATTTTCTATTTATATCTATTTTATCTATTTTTGGTTTATTTTTGTTTTCTATTTATATCTATTTTTTAGAGTTCATACATTCTTTCATTTCAGAAGTATTTAGTGATATCCTGTTATGTTCCAAGCACTCCTCCAGCCTCTAAAAACACATCAAAGAATAAAACAGGAATTCTTTCCCTCCAGAATTCATATTCTACTAAATATTTCATTCCTTGAGTTGCCAAAAGTATCAATTCATTGATTAGTAAATGATTAAATACATGAATTTCCTCTCATTTTTTATTTAAAACTTCTGAAACAATGACTTTGTGTAAATGTTTGCTATAATACTGTTGCATCCCTCTCTAAATCTGAGTTAAAACCTGTTATTATAGCAGGACCACTAAAACTTTGAGTTACATATACAGAGATTGTGTATTCTTAGAGACACAAGAGTTTAATGTGTGCAGGCTAAGTTCCATCAGTTGTGTCCAACTTTTGTGACCCCATGGACTATAGCCAGCCAGTCTCCTCAGCTCCTCTGTCCATTAGCTTCTCCAGGCAAGAATACCAGAGTTGGGTTGCCATGCTCTCCTCCAGGGGAACTTCCCAACCCAGGGATCAAACTAATGTCTCTTATGTCTCCTGCATTGGCAGGCAGATTCTTTACCACTGGTCCCACCTCGGAAACCCCCAATAGTCAAATACTAAGAAGTAATTCAGATTCAGGTTTGTGTCTATACCATTTATATATCTACATATCTATCTATATTTATATCTAGGTAGGTAGATACTAGATATAAGTAAAAGTATAAATGTAGAGATAGAGATAGCAATTATCTTGCAAGAAAAGGTAATAAAACTACTGATGATTTGTTTATTCGGTGGACCTTGATCTGTCCTCCAATATATACAAGGCATTAGTCAAAGCATTGTGACAGTTTAGGTAGATAAGACTCCTCTGACCTTAAGAAATATAGTCTAGTAGGTGAGATCAGGCTTATGTACTAAGGATGGGGTCAAGGTGTAATACCATAAATGATATATAAACTCTAGAGTTGAGATGAGCCCAGGAAATGGAGGGATTATTGATTATAGTTTAAGGGACTTGAGAAAGGCTTAATAATTGAACAGGTTATTTGCTGAGCTTAAAATATCCAAATGCTTCAGTCTAACGCTATTTTATTAGATCTTTACCAGAAGGATCTAAAGTCCTTGAAAGAACTTAGCTCTAATTAAATATATCCAAATCCAGTTTCAGAGTCTTTCACTGGGCCTTGATGTTGAAAGTGAATATTCAATTGAAGGTAACTTTCAGTTCACCTTCTGAAGTCAGTACAAAAAGAAATGAGTTTTTCTCTAATGCTCAGTGACTTCTCTGCCTGCCTCTGAGACGTTTAAAAGGTTTCAAAGAATCAGTAGTCCCACAGTTTTTGTTTTGTTTTGTCTTTTCAATGAACCTGAGTAATCTTGGATAGAAAAGAATTGGGTAATTTTTAAAAGGATGTGGAGAAAGAAAAGCACACATGTACACATGAAAAAGTAATTTTTCATGTAGTTTTCCCCAGAGTATTTTAAAGGGAGAGTGGAGAAGAGAGCTTACCTTCATCCTCTGCCAAGTACAATGCTGATACGCCTGGCTCAGTGATCCACTCACATGCACAGGGCCATCAAATTAGTTGTCCCTGGTTTCAGTTTTCTAGGTGCCAATGAAAATAACATAAAGCTACTAAATCATTACTACTCTCCACCATTTTCTTTTTTTTTTTTTCTGGATGAGATGTCAAGGCTTATCTTGCCTGATGTTTTCATGTGATTAGGTTGAGGTTATATATTTTTGATAAGAATATCACAGAAGGGATGTGTTCTTCTCAGTACATCATATCATTGGGTACAAAACGTTAGATGTCATAACTGGTGATGTTAACATTTAAAACATTTTTTTTAGAATTGTGGTTAAAGTCACATCACATAAAACGCATTATTTTAACTGTAAAGTTCAGTGGCAGTAAGTACTTTCACATTGCTGTGCAACTCTCACCATAGTCTAGCTCCTGAATTTTTACCTTCCTAAACTGAAACTCTGTCCCCATTAAACACTAACTCCCCATTCCCGCTCTGCACCCTTCCAACCCCTGGCATCTACCAATGTACTTTCTGATTCTATGAATTTAACTATTCTAGGTATCTCTTACAAAGTGGAATCAAAGAGTATTTGTCTGGACATAATGCATATTACACTTCATGGGAAATAGATGGGGAAAGAGTGGAAACAGTGGCAGACTTTATTTTTTGGGCTCCAAAATCTCTGCAGATGGTGATTGCAGCAATGAAATTAAAAGACGCTTACTCCTTGGAAGGAAAGTTATGACCAACCTAGATAGTGTATTAAAAAGCAGAGACATTACATTACCAACACAGGTCCACCTACTCAAGGCTATGGTTTTTCCAGTAGTCATGTATGGATGTGAGAGTTGGACTGTGAAGAAAGCTGAGCACCGAAGAATTGATGCTTTTGAATTGTGGTGCTGGAGAAGACTCTTGAGAGTCCCTTGGACTGCAAGGAGATCCAACCAGTCTATCCTAAAGGAGATCAGTCCTGGGTGTTCATTGGAAGGACTGACGCTGAAGCTGAAATTCTAATACTTTGGCCACCTCATGCGAAGAGTTGACTCATTTGAAAAGACCCTGATGCTGGGAGGGATTGGGGGCAGGAGGAGAAGGGGACGACAGAGGATGAGATGGCTGGATGGCATCACCGACTCAATGGACATGAATGTGAGTAAGCTCCGGGAGTTGGTGATGGACAGGGAGGCCTGGAGTGCTGCGATTCATGGGGTCACGAAGAGTCAGACATGACTGAGCGACTGAACTGAACTGAACTGAATGCATACTGCAATGAATTTTTAAGGTTAACTTAATATATGTCCTATAAACAGATCATACCTTCTTTTTTCTTTCCCCTGTGCTATACAGTAGGTTCTCATGAGTTATCTATTTTATACATAGTAGTGTATATATATATGTCAATTCCAATTTTCCAATTTATGTCACCCTCTTCCCCCCTTTTGGTGTTCATATGTTTATTCTCTATGTCTGTGTACCTATTTGTGCTTTGCAAATAGGTTCATCTGTACTGTATTTCTAGATTCCACGTATATATGTGAATATACGATGCTTGTTTTTCTCTTTCTGATTAGGTGATGATAATAACTTTGACTGCTTATTTGATGTGGTATGTGTCAGGTTAAGGGCTTCGCTGGTGGCTCAGACGGTAAAGTGTCTGTCTGAAATGCTGGAGACCCGGGTTCGATCCCTGGGTCGGGAAGATCCCCTGGAGAAAGAAATGGCAACCCACTCCAGTACTCTTGCCTGGAAAATCCCATGGACAGAGGAGCCTGGTAGGCTACAGTCCATGGAGTCGCAAAGAGTCGGACACGAGAGAGCGACTTTACTACTACTGCTACTTATGTCAGGTTAAAACACTCTAATGTTACTGTTTCTACATTATGTATTATATTAATAACTATCTCGGGAGAGATACTTTGACACTATACCAATATCCTAGATCTTACTTCTCATCAAAAGGCTGCATAGTAATTTTATCAAGTAATCTTGCAATCAATAATCATTGTTGGGGAATCCTAGTAGAAATTTTTAAAGTTTTCTTCATTTTTATACATTTATTAATTGGATTTATTTTTATAAGGAAGAGCTGTCCCTCCTCTCACATATGTTTACTTATCTAATTATTTATTCTAGTTGCATGCATGAGTATTTATATTATTTTATGGGTTATAATCTAATACTATCATTATTCATCTTTTTGCTCAGATTTGTCCAGGTTGTTCATTGGCGCTTTTTCATATTGTTTTCTGTCTCCATCTCTTTCTGAGCATTTTTTTTTTTCCTTTTGAAAGCATAAGATCCTCCAGACTAATTTTGTATTTTTCCTTCACTAGACCTGGAATCAATACCTCTCTAGGAATCTCAAATTCTTTTTATTGGAAAGAGCTATATAAACACTAAGATCTGAATGCTTGGTGTGCTCATTGCTGCCGGGGTATCATTGATTCTAGAACTTTTCACATACTAAACTTCTATTAAGTACTTGCACATAAAAAACATATTTAGCTTCATTTCTGTATCTAAATATTTGTATATGTTTATTAGTAACCATGAGTTCATAATATTCCACTTACAGTTCAACTCCACAGGTCTTATTCTAAACTTTTCTTTAATATTTTATTTCTTTCTCCAAATCAAGAAACTAGGCTCTCATTATCAGCAATTAACTTACTTTTTTCAGCCCTATTATATACAAAAATTTACTTCAGAACTTGTAATTCATGCATTTGATAAACAAATTTACTAAGTATATTACACTACTTGTCTACTGTTCTTTTTATCTTTAGCCTCATATTATTCAAAGTACTATTTTCCAGAGTTTACCACTAGCTCCACCTTGGGACTTCCCAGGTTGAGTTAGTGGTAAAGAACCTGCCTGCCAATGAAGGAGACATAAGAGATGTGGATTCGATCCCTGGGCTGGCAAGATCCCCTGGAGGAGGGCATGGCAATCCATTCCAGTATTCCTGCCTGGAGAATCCCCACGGACAGTGTAGCCTGGCAGGCTATAGTCCATATAGTTGTAAAGAGTCGGACATGGCTGAAGTGACTTAGCACATTTTCCAGAGTTAAGTATAATTAGTTTTTTTCCTTTCCCACTCTCTACATTGTGGTTTGTTATTATTTGTAATAAATTTAGGTTCTTATATCTTGGTTTGTATTTGGATTTGTATTTATGTCACACTTTTAAAAAATTTATTTAAAAATTACAAACAGTAAAAATTCACTCTTTTTGGCATAAGCTTGAAAAATGCATGGAGTAATATATCCACCAACATAGTCTTGGCACAAAACAGCCACATTGAAGTCTCCCCACACATTCCCTTATAGTTAACCACTTTGTTTTTCCCCAATCTATGGCAAGTACTGACCTGTTTTATATCTCACTTATTTGGCCTTTTCCAGGAATGTCATAGAAATAGAAACATACAATATGCTGACCACTGGTTCTCAATGAAGGAAAATTTTGTTTGCAAGGAATATTTAACAATGTCTGGAAGTGTTTTTGTTGACTGTAGTGGACGTGGTATTACTGGCCTCTAGCGCATGGAGGTCAGTGGCTATTCAGGTCCTCAGTTGTCTCCAACTCTTTGAAACCCATGGGCTGCAGCTGGCCAGACTTCCCTGTCCTTCACCATCTCCTGAAGTTTGCTCAAACTCATGTCCATTGAGTCAATGATGCCATCCACTCATCTCATCCTCTGTTGCCCCTTTTTCTCTTACCCTCAATATTTCCCTGAATCAGAGTCTTTTCCAATAAGTCGGCACTTCACATCAGATGGCCAAAGTACTCGAGTTTCAGCTTCAGCATCAGTCCTTCCAATGAATATTCAGGACTGACTTCCTTTAGGATAGACTGGTTTGATCTCCTTACAGTCCAAGGGACTCTCAAGAGTCTTCTCCAACACCACAGTTCGAAAGCATCACTTCTTTGGCACTCAGCCTTCTTCATGGTCCAACTCTCACATCTGTACATGACAACTGGAAAAACCATAGCTTTGAAAATACATACTTTAGTCAGAAAAGTAATGTCACTGCTTTTTAATATGCTGTCTAGGCTCGTCAATGCTTTTGTTCCAAGGGGCAAGCATCTTTTAATTTCATGGCTACAGTCACCATCCAGAGTGATTTTGGAGTCCAAGAAAATGCAGTCTGACACTGTTTCCACTTTTTGCCATGAAGTGATGGGACTGGATGCCATGATCTTAGTTTTTTGAATTCTGAGTTTTAAGCCAGTTTTTTCACTTTCCGCTTTCACCTTCATCAAGAGGCTCTTTAGTTCCTCTTTGCTTTCTGCCATTAGGGTGGTGTCATTTACATATCTGAGGCTGTTGATATTTCTCCTGGCCATCTTGATTCCAACTTGAGCTTCATTCAGCCCAGCATTTCCCATGATGCACTCTGAAAAAATGTTAAATAAGCAGAGTGACAATATACAGTCTTAATGTACTCTTTTTCTAATTTTGAACCAGTCCATTGTTCCATGTAAGATTCTAACTGTTGCTTCCTAACCTGTATACAGGTTTCTCAGGACACATGTAAGGTGGTCTGGTATTCCCATCTCTTTAAGAATTTTCCACAGTTTCTTTGATCCACGCAGTCAAAGGCTTTAACATAGTCAGTGAAGCAGAAGTAAATTGTTTTTCTGGAATTCCCTTGCTTTCTCTATGATCCAAAGGATGTTGGCAATTTGATCTCTGGTTCCTCTGTCTTTTCTAAAGACAGCTTTCTTTTCAAGCTTGTATATCTGAAAGTTCTCAGTTCACATATTGTTGAAGCCTAGCCTGAAGGATTTTGAGCATTACCTTGCTAACATGGGAAATGAGAGCAATTGTGTGATAGTTTGAACATGGTTTGGCATTGCCCTTCTTTGGGATTGGAATGAAAACTGACCTTTTCCAGTCCTGTGACCACTGCTGAGTTCCCAAATTTACTGGCATATTGATTGCAGCACTTTAAGAGCATCAGGATTGCTCCTAAATACCCTACAGTACACAATTACTCAGCCCAAACAGTCAATAATGCACAAACTGAGAAACTTTGATGTGGATTTTTTTGGATCTGTCTTCTTTCACTTTACAAAGTATGTTTAAGATTCATTCATGTTGTATGAATCAATAGTTTGTTCCTTTTGGTTTTCCTTCTTTTTTTCTTTTGGTTTTCTGATTGGTATTACATTGTAAGTAGTATCTCACATAGGTTACTTAACCATTCAGTGGGAAGGGCATCCTTGTTGTTACCAGTTTTTGGCAGTTATAGATAAAGCTGTTAGAAACATTTGCATGCATGTTTTGTGTGGACATAAGTTTCATTTCTCTTTGTTAGAGTAGAATTGTTATTGCTTCAGTCTATGTCTTTTCATTATCATAACTCTTTAGTAGGTTAAAATATTTTAATTTTTATAGAGTCCACTTATTATGGATCATGCTTTTGTTATATCTAAATATTCTTAATCTAAACAAAGCTTGTACATATTTTCCCTGAATTTTTATCTATAATTTTTTAGTTTTATTTTTTAAATTTGTGCTTCATTTTAAGTTAACTTTATAAGATTTGAGGCATGAGTTGAAATTTACTTTTGTACATATATACATCCAATTTTTCAAGTTCCAGTTGTTGAAAAGATTATCCTTTCTTTACTGAAATGTCTTTCTCCAAAAATCTGTTAGTATCCATTATATAGTGGTTTAAAAATCAGTTGATTACATTTGCATGAGTCAATTTCTAGGTTTTCTATTCTGTTTCATTGATCTATGCTTTAGTGAATAACTTGCTGTATTAATTAATCTAGTTTTTTAGTAAGTCTTGATATCTGAAAGTATGTGCCATCTAACTTTTTAATTCCTTTTAAAAGTTATTTTGATTATTCTAATTTGTCTTTCCACATAAGTTTTAGATACAGCTTGTTGATATATATTTAAAAGGAAAATTCTCATTGGAATTTTGATATTACATTTAATTTCTAGTTTAACTTGTAGAGATTTGAGTTCTTAAATAATAGTGAGTCTTCCAACCTATGAATACAGAATAACTTTTGCTTTATTTTGGTCTCCTTTGATTTATTTCAATAAATACATAATTTTAAGCATATAGAAACCTGCATGTGTTTTTTTCTTTAAGTTTCCATGTTACTCTTTCCATACAACTCACCCTCTCCTCCCCTCTCCGCATGTCCATAAGTCTATTCTCTATGTCTGTTTCTCCGTTGCTGCCCTGTAAATAACTTCTTCAGCACCATTTTTCTAGATTATGTATATATGCATTAGGATATGATATTTATCTTTCTTTTTCTGACTCACTTCACTCTGTATAATAGGTTCTAGTTTCATCCACCTCATCAGAACTGACTCAAATGCTTCTGAATTCTTTGTCAGGTAGTTTGCCTATTTCCTCTTCATTTATTTGAACTTCTGTGTTTCTAGTTTGTTCCTTCATTTGTGTAGTATTTCTCTGCCTTTTCCTTTTACTTGTTTTGACTTGAGGTCTTTTTTTGTTTGAGGTCTCCTTTTCCCAGGCTTCAAGGTTGAATTCTTCTTCCTTTTGGTTTCTGCCCTCCTAAGATTGGTCCAGTGGTTTGTGTAAGCTTCATATGTATATATGTTGAGATATGTGCTGAGTTTTTGTTTGTTTGTTATTTCTTTGATGGGCAGGGCTGAGTGAGGTGGTAACTCTGAATGCTGTTGATTGGGTTTGTATTTTTGTTTTGCTTATTGCTTAGATGAGGCATCCTGTACACGGTGCTGCTGGTGGTTGGATGATGCCAGGTCTTGTATTCAAGTGGTTTCCTTTGTGTGAGTTCTCACTATTTGATACTCCCTAGGGTTAGTTCTCTGGTAGTCTAGGGTCTTGGAGTCAGTGCTCCCATTCCAAAGGCTCAGGGCTTGATCTCTGGTCAGGAATGATGATTCCATAAGTGATTTGTTATGGCATTAAGTGAGATTAAAGCAAATACCCAAAATGAGCAACCAAAGATGAACCCCAGATAATGGCAGTTACAAAATCAAGCAAATAATAATTAAAATAATGAATATACACATATACATATACACCCATAAGCAAAATCAAAAAGGCCCAACAAAAATAGAGTACAATAGTTTGACCTGGTGAACAGAGGAAACCAAAAATTATATCTGCCAGTTAAGAACAAGACTAACTAAAGGACAAACTAGAAAACAAAACTAGTGAAAGGTGCCAAGTGGGGAATAAAGCAATGAAAACAAAACAAATATTTTGAGAAGAAAGAAAAGAAAGAAAGAATAGATATGAAAATTTAAATAGAGATAATTGAAGAAGATGAATATACATTAAAGATTAACTGCAAGGGGAAAAGAACAATAGGAAAAGAAAACAAAGGAATAAATGTAGAAAATATGCTAATAGGTGTAGATATTAAAAATTAAAATTAAAAAAGAGAAGGGAAAAAAAAGGAAGAGAAGAAAAAAAAAAAAAAAGGAAAACTCAATAGCACTGCAAAAGTCCACTGGAGAAGCAGAGGTTTATAACAACAATAAAGTGTGATTAAAAACAAAATATAAAAAAGCTCCAAAGATTAATTAGATTTCATAATGCCAATAAAATCAACAGCTGCAATGAAGGTGTGGGGGAGAAAAGGAAAAAAATAATCCAAAAGAAACTATAAGAACAAGTCAAAACATAAGGATAAAAAATGTTTTTCTTGAGTCACTGCTGTCAGGGTCCTTTCCCTCGCTGGGAGTCACAGTCCACCTCACCTCCCTAGGATGCCCTCCAACACTGCACTGGCCCCTGGACCTGCTGTGGGGGCAGCTCAGATTCTAATCTGGTCCTACTACCTGTGTGTTCTTGCCTCCAAGGTACAACTATCAGAACCAGTGCATTTTCTTTTGTGGGAGCTCTGAATGTCCTTTTATATATTTCATAGACACAGAGTCTGTCTAGTTGATTGTGTGGATTTAATTTACAGCTATTTCTGCTTTATTGACTATGCCAAAGCCTTTGACTGTGTGGATCACAACAAACTGCAGACAATTCTGAAAGAGATGGAAATACCAGACCACCTGACCTGCTTCTTGAGAAATCTGTATGCAGGTCAGGAAGCAACAGTTAGAACTGGACATGGAACAACAGACTGGTTCCAAATAGGAAAAGGGGTACATCAAGGCTGTATATTGTCACCTACTCATCTAACTTATGTGCAGAGAACATCATGAGAAACACTAGGCTGGATGAAACACTAGCTGGAATCAAGATTGCCGGGAGGAATATCAATAACTTCAGATATGCAGATGACACCACCCTTATGGCAGAAAGTGAAGAAGAACCAAAGAGCCTCTTGTTGAAAGTGAAAGAGGAGAGTGAAAAAAGTTGGCTTAAAGCTCAACATTCAGAAAACTAAGATCATGGCATCTGGTCCCATCACTTCATGGCAAATAGATAGGGAAACAGTGGAAACAGTGGCTGGCTTTATTTTTTGGGGGACTCCAAAATCAGTGCAGATGGTGTCTGTGGCCATGAAATTAAAAGACACTTACTCCTTGGGAGGAAAGTTATGACCAACCTAGACAGCATATTAAAACACATAAACATTACTTTGCCAACGAAGGTCCATCTAGTCAAGGCTATGGTTTTTCCAGTGGTCATATATGGATGTGAGAGTTGGACTATAAAGGAATCTGAGGGTTGAAGAATTGATGCTTTTGAATTGTGGTGTTGGATAAGACTCTTGAGAGTCCCTTGAACTGCAAAGAGATCCAACCAGTCCATCCTAAAGGTGATCAGTCCTGAGTGTTCATTGGAAGGACTGATGTTGAAGCTGAAAGTCCAATAATCTGGCCAACTGATGCCAAGAACTGATGCATTTGAAAGGACCCTGATGTTGGGAAAGATTGAAGGCAGAAGGAGAAGGGGACGACAGAGGATGAGATGGTTGGATGGCATCACTAACTCAATGAACATGAGTTTGAGTGGAGTCCAGGAGTTGCTGATGGACAGGGCATGTTGCAGTCCATGGGGTCACAAACAGTTGGACACGACTGAGCAACTGAACTGAACTGAACTGAACCTGCAGCTTGTAGGTGGTGGGAAGGTTTTGGATCTTCTTTGTTAGCCACACTGCCCCTGGGTTTCAGTTGCAGTTTTATATCCACCTCTGCATGTGGATCATCCAGTTGGGTTTGCTCCTGAGGCTGCCCTGGAGGACTTGGGTTTGCTCCTATTAGGGTCAGGTGTGAAGGTGATGCAGCTTCTTTGGTCGCAGGGGTTCTGTCAGCACCACATATTCAGGGGTGTTGGTGGCTAGGGCAGCAGGCAATATAGTGCTCTAGAAGGGTATGACAATCTGAATTTGCCAATACACTCCAGTATTCTTGTCTGGGGAACCCCCCTGACAGAGAAGCCTAGCAGGCCACCGTCCACAGGGTCTCAAAGAGTGGGACATGACAGAAGCAACCCCACATGCATAGATGCAAGACTCCTTTTTTTTTGGCCTGGCAGCTCTGTCCCAGTGGGGGCTGAATGTGAAGGTGGCACAGCTGCTTGGGTTGCGGGGACCCTGGCGATGCCAAGAGTCCAGGGACACAGACGGCTGCAGGTGCAGGAGTTATGGCCCTATCAGAGTCTTTTTTCAAGCCTCTGGTAGCTGGTGACCAGAAGGCCTCTTTGGCTAGTCATTCTCCGTTGCCCCACCCATTCAGGCACCTAGAAGGCTCCCTTGCCTGGGTTACTTCTCTGTTGTTCCATACATCAGGCACTTAGAAGGGCCCCCCTGGTTGGGGTCCTACTCTGTAGATCTGCACATCAGGCACTTAAGGGGCACCCTGCATGAATTCCTACTCTTTAATTCACTGTGTCAGGTGCTTGATGGGCCAGTCTCTCTATTGTTCAGCTGCCAATGCTGGCATGTGGGGAGAAAGAAGCTATGGTGATTGCTCCACCCCCTACGCATGACTCAGCAGTATCACTTTGCTTCCATGGTTGCCTGGCTTTCCTCCACAGGCATTTCCAACCACAGTCTCCTCCCTCACATCCCCTAGGTCAGTTTCTCCGCAGTCAACAGCAGCCCTCACACTGGGATTGCTCCATAATCCCTAAGCTCCACCTCCCAGCCACTGTGCCTTCCAGGGGACCTGTATCCCTCTCCAGAGTTCATATGGCTGCAACGATGACTGTCTGATTCTCATTCCACTTAGACTGGCACAGATCAGCTGTTTCACTCTCAGCCTTGAATGTTTCTCCTCTGACTCAGACAATTGCCCCGATGTGGGGATCTGACCCCTGCTTCAGTTCCCCCACCCACCAAGGACAGGTCCAGTCTTAGTAACATTCCTATTTTCTCCCTAGTTTCTTCGTCCTACCATGTTTTTGCATGGTTCTATATATTCTTTTCCCCTGTATTCCTGTCTGCTCCCAGCTGATGTTCTGCATGCACTTCTGTGTCTGAAGGTGTATTCCTGATGTATCCATGGAGAGAGATGTACTCCACGTCCACCTTCCCCTCCACCATCTTATTCTGTCCTCATGCCATAAATTTTTGCTTCATTTTCATTCAGCAAAAAAAATTTTTTTGTATCTTTTGAGACCTATTTCTTGATCCCATGTTATTTGATAGTGTATTATTTAATTGTTAAAGTTTAATTTCCAAACATCTCTTTGGAAATTCTGTTAGTGATTTCTAGTTGTCTGTTATGATCCAATAATGCCTTTTTAAATGTTTTCTAGTTCTATAAATCTGTTAATGTCTGTTTTATGGTCCAGAGGGACCATATAGAATATAATCTACCTTGGTGAATATCCCTTGTGTATCTGAAAAAAAAAAAAAAAAGTGTACTCTGATATTGGGTGGACTGATCTATAAATATAAATTAGGTCAATTAGGTCAAGTCAGTGGGTTGTGTTCTTAGGTGTTCTGCAGTCTAACTAAATAACTACCTTACTCATTCTATCAATTTGTAATGAAAGATCATTGCAATCTTCAACTATAAGTGTGAATTTTATTTCTTCTTCTTCTCTATCAGCATTTGTTGTATCTATTTTGAAGCTCTGTTGATAGTTGCACACACGTTTGGATTTTTGTCTTCTTGGAGAATTGCCCAGTTTATCACTATGTAAGTCCCCTTTATTCGGTAATGAGATTCTTTGTTCAGACATCTATTCTAGTGGATGTTAGTCTACATTAAACTCTCCAGTATCTGTTCAACTTGGAGATGTGTACCCTACCACCACAGCCACTATTTCCCTTCTCTTTTCTGTACTAGCTTGTGAGTTTCCACAGAACTCTCTCTAGTCTCTTCTAGGAGCACTTGCCTGAGGGTTACTTAAAAAGAGCTTGAAAGAAAACGTGAGCTCCTCTTATATCTGCACTTACCATGCTCACCTGCCAGTGTGCATACTACCAGTTTATTTTCTTGCTAAGTTTTTCTTATTGTCATCTGATAATTGTTTCAGCTGGGCAAGGGCTCGTATTCTGTTTCTCCCTGTTTCTTCTCAGATGTTATGTTAGCTCATTGCCCTGTGAACTTCTTTCTCATGATTTTAGGAAAGTGTATGGATTTTTTGGTGCATTTTTCTTATAAAGGTAAAAAAAAACATTTTCAGTATTTACAGTGGAGTTTAAACTGAAAACTGGAAATCGTTTTAGGTTTTAAAATTTTGGTGACTGTATTATTTAATTTCTAGAACATGTATTTTCCTTAATTGTATAGATATTTTAAGAATCGTATAGCATTTTAAATATCATTCTTTTATTATGGTGATTCTAATAATCTTTTTCTTTTTTTTTTTTTAATAATCTTTTTCTTATATCTGTTGGTTTTTTCCTTCATGTTAGTTTGTCATCCTGTGTGATCTGTGATTTTGAATATGAACTCGTCTCTGGCAAGGGGTCTTTTTCTTTATGCCCAGCTCTGTATGGTACATTGTGGATGACCTAAAGAGCCTTTTTTTTTTTTTGGTTTTTGTTGTTATTGTTGTTTGCTCTGAGCAAACTCTGTGGAGAGAATAAATTTAGAAGCTAGCCTGGGATTTTTATCATCCATAAGTGAGTTTTGCTACTTATATTTGTATAAAATATATATGGAAAGCTTTGCCGCTTCCATAGGACTCCTTAGTTTCCCTCAGTCAGTTAGCAGTTTTTCTAGGCTAGTTTTTACTGAGGAAAATCTTTTGAGGCTACCAGTTTTATAGAGGGGTCAGGCATCCCCTTCCCCAAAGTTCTTAGACTATAATTTCTCAGCAATCAAGCTCTGGTCTTAGTTTCAACAGGATGATCTGATATGCTTGTGTTGTCCAGCATGAGCTTAAACTTTCTGTGCTGGCTTGTTGGAAATTGTACGCACCCAGTTTATGCACCTCCCCAAATTCAATTGACTATGGTGTTCTGCTCAACTGTAATGATGGCCTTCTAGGAAATTTATCTCACAAGAGGTTGCTAGTGATATTTATGGCAGTGTCAAAATGACTAGGTTTTACCTATGGTTAATTAGAAAATTCATGGATGCTGCACTTGATCATTATGGGCGAAATTGTTCATTATAAGCATTGTGATGAAGAGTGCCTGCTTTATTCCTTGTACAGGGTAATAATTTTTTATATTGTGTCCAGCATTTGTAAGTGTTTATATCAGGTAAGGCAGGCCTTTCCATAGCAGCTTAGTCGACCATATAAATTAACACTCTAGAAACCCACAGATCATCTCTGTGACAATCAATTCAGCATTTGCCAGGAATCGGTGTCAAAATCACTGATCTAAATACTTTTCAAAATAGGCTTTTTGAAAATAGGAAGAAAGATTGCAGGAGAATTAGGGCTCTGAAGTCAAGTTGTCTGGGCTTGAATCCCATCTCTATTGCTCAAAAGTTATGTGAATTTGAGTAAGTCATTTTGTGCTAGTGTTATTTTTCTATTGAGAAGATTAAGTGAAAAAATATGTGTAAAATATCAATTAATATTGGTTGTCATTTTATTCCTTGCCAATCTCATGCTCTCTATTTATACATATCATGTATATATTATACATATATATATATATGTGTGTGTGTGTGTGTATATATATATATATATCTCAATGTGTGTAGTTGACCCTCGAGCAAAGCCAATTTTGGTAGTGCTGACCCTCTGCACAGTTGAAACCTGCATATAACTTTACTGTCAGCCCTACTTTCCCATGGCTCTGCATCTGTGAATGCTAACAACTGCAGATTGTGTGGTACTGTAGTACAAACATGGGCTTCCCTGGTGGCTCAGATGGTAAAGAATCTGCCTACAATGCAGGAGACCTGAGTTCAATCCTCAGGTCAGGAAGATACCCTGGAGAAGGGAATGACTACCCACTCTAGTATTATCTAGAGAATTCCATGGTCAGAGGAGCCTGGTGGGCTACAGTCAATGGGAAAACAAAGAGTTGGACATGACTGAGTGACTAACAACATGACACAAACTGATTGAAAAACATCCTTGAATGAGTGGACCTCCGCTGTTCAAGGGTCAACTGTATATATTCATTCTTATGTGTGTACTTAGTTGCTCAGTCGTGTCTGACTCTTTGCAACCCCATGGATTATAACCCACCAGTCTTCTCTGTCCGTGGGGACTCTCCAGGAGAGAATACTGAAGTGGGCTGCCACTTCCTACTCCAGGGAATCTTCCCAACCCAGGGACAGAACCATGTCTTCGGCATTGACAGATCGGTTCTTTACGACTGAACCACCAGGGAAACCCCGTCTATATCCATATATGTATGGCTCAGACGGTAAGGTGTCTGCCTGCAATGCTGGAGACCCGAGTTCGATCCCTGGGTCGGGAAGATCCCCTGGAGAAGGAAATGGCACCCCACTCCAGTACTCTTGCCTGGAAAATCCCGTGAACAGAGGAGCCTGGTAGGCTACAGTCCATGGGGTCGCAAAGAGTCAGATACAACTGAGCGACTTCACTAATATATCAATATCAGTTCCATGGCCTCACTTAAACAAATACCCTTAAAACCCTCCACATAAGATGTTTAAGCTAATTTATAATAGCAAGGAAGTCCCTTATCACCTTATCATCAATCTTAACCTTTAATTTTTTTCTCAACAATGTTTGTCTACCTTTCTAGGTTGACCACCTTTTTTTTTTTTTTTTTTTTAATTGAAAAACTGGTACAAAATATCTGAAGACTTACATTTACTCTGTTGTCTGTTTTACATCACTGACACCAATCTAGTTTCTCCTTCTCTAAGCACTCTTTATTATGATAGAGTTTTCCACTCTGCTTTTTGCTAGGCTTCCTGTGAAAATGATAAAAAAATTATATGTAGATAATATAAAATAAGATATAACATGCTTGAGCCTGATTTGATAAAAGAAGCATTAGAATAGGAACAAGCCTTCAGATTTATTATCTGGATCCGAATCTTTTACTCCTTATGTGACCTTTGAGAAATCATCAGAATTAGCACCTGTAATACAAACAGAAAGGGTTGGTGTTTGAGTTAAATGAGAATTTTCTCAATGTATGCATAGGCATTGGGTTTCCCTGGTGTCTCAGTGGTAAAGAATCTGCCTGTCAATGCAGGAGACATGGGTTCAATCCCTGGGACAGGAAAATTGAACCCACTCCAGTATTCTGGCCTGGGAAAATCCCATGGACAGAGGAGTCTGATAGGCTACAGACCATGGGGTCCCAAAGAATTAGACATGACTTTGTGACTAAATAATGACAACATGCATAGGCATTAATTTTTTGAGGAGCAAAATATTTTTATTTTGAATTGTATAAAGATATTGAAATATTTCAGTAATAACAAAAGAAACATGCAGTGACTTTCTCCAAAAAGTAATAAACTTTGTGTTTTTGCCTCAAAGCAAAAATAATATAGAATCATTTAAATAGTTTTCTCCTTCTCAATTATGCCATATCATTTTCCCTTTAAAAAAATAAGTTTTTAACTTATATACTTATGTAGAGATATTTAAAATATATATTGTTTACTTTTTAATGTTTTTTGAAATATACATATACCATACATATCACTCAACATTAAAATTTTGAAATATATATTGATATATACATTGATTAGTTTTTATTAACATAATAGTCTATGAATATGGCATAATTTATATATCACTTCAGGGCTTCCCTGGTAGCTCAGACGGTAAAGCATCTGCCTACAATGCAGGAGACCCGGGTTCGATCCCTGGGTCGGGAAGATCCCCTGGAGAAGGAAACGGCAACCCACTCCAGTATTCATGCCCAGAATATCCCACGGACCGAGGAGCCTGGGGGTCTACAGTCCATGGGGTCTCAAAGAGTCGGACACGACTCAGCGACTTCAGCAGCATATGTCACTTAACCAACAGATGAAAATAGTTTTTACTTTTTTGTAATTACACAGAATTCTTCAATCAACAATCTTTTATTCAAATGCCCAAACCTACCTATATTTAGCAGTGTAATTAAGAGAAGTGAAAGTAAAATGATCTCTTAATGACAGAGAAACCTGTATCTTCTCTACAAATCACCTCTGTTTTGAATACAACAAATTAAATTGCTCCACATTGTGAGTAGAGAAGTGTCACTTTCTCTCTTCTGCCAAATTTTCAAAAATACATCAAAAGGTTTTATATATTATACATCTACTTGGAACAATTGACAACTCTACCAAATCACTTGTAGATAATAAAGTCTTATTATCACAGTTTAGTTGTACTTCTACATAAGTTAACTCATTAAGTTTTATTGGATATATATTATGTGCTTTTACTGAAAACTAAAAAGAAATATATCACAGATGTCTTAAGAAGCATGGATTTTTCAGCAATAGAATACATATTACATGATATAAGAATACAGAGGAAGAAGAGAGAATTTCAGATGAAATTGTTATAGAAATGTTATGGAGAAAGTGATTTGAGTCATGCCTTGATATTTGGTATGATGCAGAGAAGAATTGAGTTACCCAATATATGCAGGGACACCAAAAACCCAAATCTATAGACTGTAAAATGGACTGTGCACAGAATTCAGAGCAGAATTTTTAAGTGGTGAAGCAGATGAAGACATCCAGGTTAGAACTTTATGAAAAGCTAAAAATCCTGGGCTTTAATTTTTAGTGACAGGGGATGTCTGGGAGAAAAGAGTATTTGAAGAAGAAAATGGTACGATGCAATTAGTGTTATAAGAACATAACTGATAAATTATAATGGTGTTTAATCACAAATAAGTTTCTATACAAGATTTTGTGCTTTTGTACCCTATTAGGTTTAAATTCAGTTTAGGTTAACTATATAATAAACACTTTTTTTTTTTTTTTAATTTTATTGTAAGATATTTGCTTTACAATATTGTGCTGGGTTTTGCCATACATCAACATGGGTCAGCCACAGGTATACATATGGCCCCTCCCTCTGGAATCTCGCTCCCATCTCCCACCCCTCTAGGTTGTCACAGAGCACCGGGCTGAGCTCCTTGCGTCACAGAGCTGATTGCATATGTTTCCATGCTACTGTCTCAATTTGCCCTACTCTCTCCCTCCCACGCTATGTCCACAGATCTGTTCTCTAGGTCTGTACCTCTACTGCTGCCCCGCAAATAGCTTAATCAGTAACAGCTTCCTAGATTCCATACACATGTGTTAATATACAATATATGTCTAACTTACTTCACTCTGTACAATAGTCTCTAGATTCATCCATCTTACTAGGACTAATTCAGATGTGTTCTTTTTTAAAGCCAAGTAACATTCCATTTTATATAGGTACCACAATCTCTGTATCCATTCATCTGTCAGTGGACATCTAGGCCGCATCCGTGTCCTAGCTATTGTAAAAAGTGCTGCAACAGATGTTGGAGTATATGTGTCTCTTTCAGTTATGGTTTTCTCAGGTATATGCCCAGTAGTGAGATTGCTGGGTCATATGGTAGTTCTATTCCTAGTTTTTTTTTTTTTTAAGGAATCTCCATATTGTTCCCCACAGGGTCGCAAAGAGTCCACACACCTGGCGACTGAACTGAACTGATACTGTTTTCCATAGTGGGTGTATCAATTTACATTCCCACCAACAGTGCAAGAAGGTTCCCTTTTCTCCACATCCTTCCAGCATTTATTGTTCGTAGATTTTTTTTAATGATGGCCGTTCTGACCGGTGTGAGGTGATACCTCATTGTAGTTTGATTTACATTTCTCTAATAATGAGTGATGTTGAGCATCTTTTCATGTGTCTTGTCCATCTGTATGTCTTCTTTGGAGAAATGTCTATTTAGGTCTTATGCCCATTTTTTGATTGGGCTGTTTATTTTTCTGGTATTGAGCTGCCTGTATATTTTGGAGATTAATTCTTTGTCAGTTGTTTCATTTGCAATTATTTTCTCCCATTCTGAGGGTTGTTTTTTAATCTTGTTTATTGTTTCCTTTGCTGTGCAAAAGCTTTTAAGTTTAATTAAGTCCCATTTGTTTAATTTTTATTTCCATTACTCTGGGAGGTGGGTCAAAGAGGATCTTGCTGGGATGTATGTCAAAGAGTGTACTGCCTATATTTTCCTCTAAGAGCTTTATAGTTTCTGGCCTTACATTTAAATCTTTAATACATTTTGAGTTTATTTTTCGGTATCGTGTTAGAAAGTATTCTAGTTTCACTCTTTTATATGTAGCTGTGCAGTTTTCCCAGCAGCACTTATTGAAGAGGCTGTTTTTCTCTATTGTATATTCTTGCCACCTTTGTTAAAAATAAGGTGCCCATAGGTGTGTGCATTTATCTCTGGGCTTTCTATCTTGTATTTTGAATAAATTTAAGTGTTAAGAACTTCGGTATACTGAAGTTTGCTGGTTTAGATAATCTTAATAAGTCATTTGGAATATGAATTTCTAAAATTTTGCATTTTTATGTTATCAGCACAGCATTCCAAATATGGTTTTTAGCTAGTATCAGAATCATAATAGTGAGCAACACTAGAGGGTTATTGAAGAAGCTAAGTATAGGAATTGATAAATTTGGTACAAGTGAAGTCTTTTTGATGATATTTATACTTTTAAACCTGCCAGGAAGATCTTAATTAAAATGCATGTTGAAAATCCCATGTTTTCTAATGTCAAAATTTTGATAAAGTACATTTCAATGTCATGAACATAAATTATTCATAAAAAGTCTTTCTCTTCCATATTAATGGCTTCTAACACTTTAAAGAAATAAATCCTAGCTTATGCTTTACAACACAAAGTGAGTTTTTTTTTTTTAATCTTTCAAAAAAACCATTGCTTTTGCTTATTCCATAAAACTGCAAAAGGAAAGAGATGCTGTTTTGTCTCCCTCTTGTTGTCCGTGACTATCATGTAGCCGGATGAACTTGATGTAAGTGCTCACTCATCTAGATGAGTTAGGAGCTTCTAACTTTTCTCCATAATATTCTCATGAAAGAAAAACACCTGTTAATACAATTTAGAAATTTGTAGTGTACTTTGAAAAGAAACATGATTCTTGGATAAATGAAAAAGTAAAACATAAAAGCAGGGAAGTCATGTTACCAGCATTTGGTATCTCTGCTGCTTAACCAGAACATATAGAAATAGAACAATAAAGTAGTCCAGTCTTATAGGGTAACCAGCTTAGTTTTAAAGCTAAAAGTCTCAGAAAGTTCCTCATTCCTGTGCAAAGTGGGATAATTAGTCATTTTAGAATTGCTGGCAATTTTTTTTAATGTTACACATGAAGCAACATTTAGATATAAGAAGAGTTTATATATAAAACTTCGGCAGTCCAGTGGTTAAGACTCTGTGCTTCTACCACAAAGGAGGCAGAGATTTGATCCCTGGTGGAGAACTAAAATTCCACATGTTTCTCATCATGGCAAAAAAAGAGAGAGAGAGAATATACATTTGTTTTTTTTCTTTGAAACTCATAGAAATCCCTATCAATATTATTCACTTGTAAGGGTGAATGTTTCCATCATCAATTAAAAGAATGCTTATCAAAATGGGTACTTATGGTGAATTTTGAAGTCCCACTATATTAGAAGGACATAGGGATTGAATAGGTTGAATATTTAATAGGTTCTCAAAAGTTAAACTTGTAACTTTTATTTCTCTATGTAATACCTAGCAATAGATGATTGTAGAATATTTTGGATTGATAGAAAGGAGAGATATTATGAGAATAGGCCTAACTTTAAGGTGGGCATCAAGGCTACTGGCAAACATGCATAATTTTCCATAAAATAACACTGGGGAGCAAGATTTTCAGAGACAGACTATATTGCTAGTCATTTTTTTCATATTTCCATGAACAATATTTAGAAAGTAGGAAGGCAAATATTTAGTAAATTTCTTATTGCTCTCACTTTCTACAAGACAATAATTAAAGAGAAGAAAATATCTTTGTCCAAAAGACACCCTGAGAAAAGACTTGCAACCTTAAAAAAGCCTTTTGACTATTTCCTAAAAAATTCTTCTGACTTAATTTAGGTGAAGAAATTGTCTAAAGATGCTTTTGTGCCAAATATGAGAGCTATGCTGCCTGTTTCTAATTATCTAAGGTAATTTGCAGAAAGTTAGTCCACTATTCCAATTAAATACAAATTTTATTCAGTGGTTTAAGCCACATTACAACTACCATAAAACAACTTGAAAACGTTATTACTTATGTCAAAATTAGAAAAGCATCAAATTAAAAGAAAAGCAATATCCTTCCACACTAAAACATAGCAGATACATCATTTATTTCTGAAAACTACATTATTTTTTCAATTAACATTCTTCTCAATACATAGAATATAGATTAAACCATGATGCTAGGCTTTAGTTTTTGACTCATTCTCAAATCATTGTAATGACTTAAGACTTTTATCACTTTGCCCCATTTCTGCCATCATTAATTTATATGAGATATTTGCCAGATAAGGCACAAATGTCGCTAAAACAATGGATTCCTCCCGTTCTAGCTCCCCCTCCAATATATATCACATTAAATGGTAAACCTAATCTCGCTAAAATTTATCATACAACATCTGAAAAACATATGTGGATCTTTCCTTCCTTCCATACAACTTAAGACTCTGCCTAACCTCCATCTTTGTTCTTACTTTTCAGCACAAAATCACAGTCCAGGAAGGTTAATTTTCACATCTACCCAATTCTTTTTTTTTTTTCTAAATTCCCTTTACTTCCAAACTTATTTTCTTCCTATCTACAGAATAGAAATAAGTTAATTTACTGCTCAAACTCTAAGATGTTCTCCTCATCCAACTTTACCCTCATAGGTAAGTCCTGTCACTTAAAATTTATAATTAGACTCTGAGACAAAAGATTATTATTCTCTAGTTGTTTTAATGTTTGTAATCTGTTCCACCCTACCCCCAAATGAGAAATTCTATACCTTAAATATATAGAAGCTAAATCTTATATTGTCTGTCACAATTTACATACTTCGAACCCTTAGAACCCAGGCATATAATATGTAAGTCAGTAGTATACTTACTGCTTTAATGACTGAAATATAGTTTCCAATCATAGATAAGGGTATGGTGTTCAGAGAAAACATGACCTTTCTGTTAGAGCCACTAGAATAAACTGAGGTACAATGTTTAGAGCTAAGACAAGATACTAAATGTTCATACTTATTATTCACCACTGAAGAACTTTAGGATAAATTTTGTTGTGTTTCCTGGATTTTCTATGTTGGGTTTCTTTATGAGACTTCAGAAAAAGTCACTTGTTTATTGATCTGTCTTCTAAGTTTAGAAATGACAAGTAATAATTTTAAAAGATAAAGCTATAAGGAGTGTCAGAAATCAAGCAGTGCAAGTATAATATGGTATTTGGAATTTTCAAATTAAACAAAAGATAAAATGTGTACAAAATAATTTTTAAGACTATGTAGCAAAAATTGTTTTTAATATGAAAAATTGGAAGGCAAACAAAATTTGAAAACAACCTCACAGTTACTACACACATAAAATATGTGAAATACTCATAATTAATTAAGAAAAAGTTAAATAACTGAAGGGAAAATGAATTATAACAGCATATCATAAAAAATAAAAAATACTATAGATAGATAAAGTATGGAAATGAGTCATGAAAAAAATATAACAAATCTATCTGTGATGCTCTGGAAAACATGCCTCCATTTATTTTGAAATATATGTATATAGATGTGTGTGTGTGTGTATACACATGCATACCAACAGAAACTTTCTGAGAAGACACATAAATTATTAACCCAGGTCTACTCTAGGAATTTGAACCAGATGACTGAGATAGGAGGAAGATTAACTTTGTAGTATATATCTATTCTTAATCTTTATAATTTTTGTTATACAAATACATTATTTTATAAGTACAAACTGTTTGACCTATTATGCATCTATAAGCTATGTATCTACTTATAAATTAGCATATAAATTATATATCCATAAACTAATTTCATGTATTTATGAACCTTATATATTGAAAGTTATATATATGTGAATATGGGTGTACACATACCTATATGTGTATGTGTATAACCATATACACACACATTGTACAAGGGTACATAGGCATGTATCAGTTCAGTTCAGTTCAGTCGCTCAGTCGTGTCTGACTCTTTGTGACCCCCATGGACTGCAGCACATCAGGCTTCCCTGTCCATCACCACCTCCCAGAGCTTACTCAAATCATGTCCATTGAGTTGGTGTCGCCATCCAGCCATCTCATCCTCTGTCGTCCCCTTCTCCCGTCTTCAATCTTGCCCAGCATCAGGGTCTTTTCCAATGAGTCAGTTCTTTGCATCAGATGGCCAAAGTATTGGAGTTTAAGCTTTAGCATATACATGTATGCTTGCTTTTTATAAAGGTTACAAATGGATATTTATTTACAGTATATATGTATACATTAATATGTATACAGAAAAGTCTGTAAAGTGGAAAAGTATTTAGTATTTGTGATTCTAACTTAACCAGTAAAAGATTGAAGAGGTTTTGACTTGCCCATGTTCATTTTGATAGCATATTAAAACAAGCTGAGATTAGAATCTATATAAGTCAGTGTAGGGTTACTTCCACATTTTTCTCTATAAACACATATTTTTATTTATATAATGTGACTTTATATTTACTTTCTCACTATCCCTTTTGTAATCGTTGTATCAACAAAATTTTTGTTTGATAGTTTTCCTTTTAAAAAAAAATTATTTTTGGCTGTGCTGGGCCTTTTTTGCTGTGCAAGCTTTCTCTAGTTGCGTTGAGTGAGAGCTACTCTCTAGGTGTGATGCACGGGCTTCTCGTCGCGGTGGCTTCTCTTAATATTGAACCTGGGCTCTAGGTGCCTGGGCTTCAGTAGATATGCCTCCCCGGCTCTAGAGTACAGGTCAGGAGTACAGGCTCAGTAGCTGTGCATGGATTTAGTTGCTCTGCACCATGTGGGATCTTCCCAGACCAAGAATTGAACCTGTGTTTCCTGCTTTGGCAGGTAGGTTCTTTACCATTGAGCCACCAAGGAAACCTGATATTTTTCTTAAATATTTCCAATTCATTACATTTCATCTCTAATTGAATTTAGTTTTTAAATTCTTATTTCTCATCAATTATTCATGTCCATTACCTTCCACAAAAGTGAAGTTTTAAGGCAGTTTTTTCTTTGGTCTTATTCTGCTTTGATTAAGTTCTAAAGTCAGCAAGATAACTTTGCATTTTTATCACTTTTATCAATTTTCTTCCCAGGTGTACTTCCACTTTGGCTGGTTTTTGTTGGCACCAATGTGGATTATTATATTGAAAATTTGCATGGAAAATATTAGAAATGCTATTTTCTAGGACTCCCTCTGGAAAAATGTTAAAGGTAGCCTAGCCATTTCTTAATATCAGTTTACTCATATGGAAATTGCATGAGAGGTTTCAATTGACTTATATAGCCTAAGAATTTATTAAGGGAGCCAAGGATAGGTATTATGGAAGTAAATGACTAAATGTTATATATATTTGTAAGAAGGTGTTGGCATGGCAAACCTAAATCATAAACATTTCAATACTGCTGAGGTAATTTTTTCCCAAGTTTCAGGAATGTACATATGGGTGTGGTAAAATAAAGATGACTACACATTTTTGGCTTTTCTCTCATTAAGCAGTGAGGACTGGTTCCCTTTCTTATACCTAGAATGCTCTTACCACTTCTTTGGTCAATAGAAGGCTGTGGGCTTCCAGGATTCTGGGACTCCCAAGGTTAGGTCTTAGAGTCACAGTATTCACCCTGGCCTTTTTGGATGTTTACTTAAGGTAGACAGAGGTAAGAAACCACCACCCACCAGGTAAGAAGCCTGATTACCTGAGACTACTGTATATGAAGAAGCCCATGCTGTAAAGAGGCTCAAGCTAGATATGTGAAGATGTCACATGAGGACAGAGTGAATACCTTGTCCCAGATATTTCAGAAGACCGACTTACACCTCAGACATGTGAGTGTAGAGACCATACTGAACATTTCATTCCTAAAATATGTGAAGCTGACGAGGAACAAGAAAGCCAATTGTTAGTCAGAATTGAGGCCCTATACATGAAAAGGTAGTCCAGAACAAAAAGTGGTAATGCCTTTGTTCAGAAAGCATGCAGAGATTTGAGACGCCCATAGGGAAATGTCTCCTGCCACTGGCAAAAATAACTATTATATTGGTGATTATTTCACACACATAATTGAACAGGAAACAGTGAAAATGAATATCTTTTGTTGTTCAGTCACTCAGTTGTGTCTGACTACTTGAGACCCCACAGAATGCAGCACCCCAGGCTTCCCTGTCCTTCAGTATCTCTCAGAGTTGTCTCAAACTCATGTCCATTGAGTCAGTGATGCCATCCAATCACCTCATTCTCTGTTGCTCCTTCTCCTCCTGCCTTCAATCTGTCCCAGGATTAGGATCTTTTCCAATGAGTCGGCTCTTTGCAACAGATGGTCAAAGTATTGGAGCTTCAGCATCAGTCCTTCCAATGAATATTTGGGGTTGGTTTCCTTTACGGTTGACTGGTTTGATCTTCTTGCAGTCTGAGGGACTCTCAAGAGACTTCTCCAGCACCACAGTTCAAAAGCATCAATTCTTCAGTACTCAGCCTTCTTTATGATCTAACTCTCACATCCATACACCACTACTAGACAAACCATAGCTTTGACTATACAGACCTTTGTTAGCAAACTGATGTCTCTTTTTAATATGCCTTTTAAGGTGCTGTCTAGGTTTGTCATAGCTTTTCTTCCAAGGAGCAAGAGTCTTTTACTTTCATGGCTTCAGTCACCATCCAGAGTGATTTTGGAGTCACCAAAAATATAGACTGTCACTCTTTCCATTTTTTCCCATCTATTTGCATGAAGTGATCAGACTGGATGCCTTGATCTTAGTTTTCTGAATGTTGTGGTTTAAGCCATCATTTTCCACTCTCCTTTTTCACCATCAAGAGGCTCTTTAGTTCTTCTTCACTTTTTACCATTTGTGGCCTTATCTGTATATCTGAGGTTACTGATATTTCTCCCTGCAATCTTGATTTCAACTTCAGCTTCATCCAGCCCAGCATTTCTCATGATGTACTCTGCATATAAGTTAAATAGGCAGGGTGACAATATATAGTCTTGGTGTATTCCTTTCCCAATTTTGAACCAGTCCATTGTTCCATGTCCGGTTCTAACTGCTTCTCCTTGACCTGCATACAGGTTTCTCAGGAGGCAGATAAGGTAGACTGGTATGCCCATCTCTTTAAAAATTTTCCACAGTTTGTGGTGATCCACACAGTCAAAGGATTTGGCATAGTCAATTAAGCAGAAATAGATGCTTTTCTGGAATTCCTTTTCTATGATCCAACTAATGTTGGCAATTTGATCTCTGATTTTTCTGCCTTTTCTAAATCCAGCTTGAACATCTGAAAGTTCTCAGTTCATGTGTTGGTGAAGCCTAGCTTGAAGGATTCTGAGCATTACCTTGCTAGCATGGGAAAGGAGTGCAATTGTGTGGTAGTTTGAACATTCTTTGACATTTTCCTTCTTTGGGATTGGAATGAAAACTGACCGTTTCCCGTCCTGTGGCCACTGCTGAGTTCTCCAAATTTGCTGGCATATTGAGTGTAGCACTTTATTTATTTATTTATTTTTTTGAGTGTAGCACTTTAACAGCATCATCTTTTAGGATCTGAAATAGCTCAGCTGGAATTCTGCTAGCTTTATTCATAATCTTTAGATTTTATTGGGTAGGAAACCAATTTGACACTGATAGTGTCAAATACAGTTTCTTTATGAAATTTTGAAAAGCTTTAAAGCTCTGTACATGACTTTTCATAAATCATCTGAGTTTTTTCCTAGTTATGTGTGCAAAGTGAAATTCACCATAGAAAATTATTCAGTTGTCTCCTTAAATATTACTGTATTTTTAGGGTGGGAGATAGAAAAATTTTAACAAAATATAAAAAGAAATTATGTATTTTAAAAATTCATTCATATCATGAATAGATACCTGTCCTAGGCTTCTGGAAAGCTGTTTATTTTTTTATTTGTCTTTAATTGTAGGATAATTCCTTTACTGAGGAGCTATTTAAACCACCACTTCAGCACTATCACTCTGAGAAAAATGTAGGACTATTACTATTAGCAAATATCCTCTATTGGATGTCATTGCTGGATGTTTCATAATGTTAATAACATTCAGTGTGGAAGAATAACATCAACTGAGGATGGGATAAAAATTTCCGTATTTTCTACAGTTGATCTGTGCCTCAGATTTCAAATAATCCACTTGCAAAGAAGGAAACCTTGGTTCTATCCCTGGTTCCAGAAGATCCCTTTGAAAAGGGAATGGCTACCTCTCCAGTATTCTTGCCTGGAGAGTTCCATGGACAGAGGAGTCTGGTAGACTACAATCAATAGAGTCACAAAGAGTTGTACATGACTGAATGACTAACACTTTCACAGTTAAATTAAGTTACTGTTAAGCAGACTAAGAGTCAATTTTGCATGTATACATGTATGTGATGGAGAAGTATTGAACACTATTGCTATCTCTATAACTGGAAACCAAGATACAAGATAATTTTGGTTATTTGGTTAAATTATCAATTTATGATCCATGGTGTGTAGACTAGAAAAGGTTCATCAAGATCAGAAGGCAGGGCATCAGCACTTGTAGAGCACTCTTAGTTGTAAGTTCTAAAGCAGGTTTTTCCTTCTCAAACTATGCTAGCGTCTATATGCAGGTCTACAGAAACTTAGTTCCTCAGAACTGATGACAAACAGCATTACCTGGGAGATTTTGTTCAGTGTGGATGGAAACTCTGAAAATAGTGAATATTATCAACTCACAGATAATGATTGTGTGTCCTTTCAGAGGACTGTGTGAAAAAATGTACAGTGATTAAAGTTTATTGGTTTTGAAGGAAAAATATTCTCATATAATTTCTGAGCTGAAAATAGGCTTTAAAAGAATATTGATGCCATCTCTAAGTGACATACTAGTGGGTCTTAGTGATGTATTCTGAATCATGAAGAGTCTGATTTACTTGTTCAGAGAAAAACTACTAGAATTTGTTTGTTAAATATATCAATATTTTGAAGATAGATTTTAACTGTATTATAATCCATTTGTATATTGCAGTCCTTTAAAATATGTGCAATAAAGTTTCTGAAGAGCAAAGAAAATAATTCTGATTAAGGTTTAGCTCCTACCACTCAATCGTTGTCTTTTGCCCCTCAGAAACTTTATTATTCATATTTTAAAATCACATTTGAATTATATACAACAGAATATGAAAAAATAATTTTCCAGGCCAAATTCTCCCTAATTTAATATGCTCATCAAATTAGTGTATACATAGGACAAGTTTTCTTCAATGAGAAATCATTGTGCTATTCTCAGGCATTTTTTTTTTTAAATAATAGTGCCCAGAAATATAACGAAGCCACCAAATGTTTATGCCGAATTATTGTGAGTTAGGGTTTTCTAAGTTAATAGAAGAAATATAAGAAAGAAAACCCATCAGGTGTGGATATTCACTTATAGCTATTTGCCATTAAACTGAATATAGGAGCCATGATGAAAAATATCATGCAATTTATCCAACATTTATGTGAGACCACTTTTGTTATTACCAATACTAGTGACTATTATTAATTTTCAATACATTTTATCCTTTAAAAATGGAAATTTTGTGCTCCTAAATTTATTGTTTTGTATGTTCATTAAATGTCCAGTGGATGTTTAAAGCCTGAGAAACAATCTTCTGTTAGCCACCTTCATGATATTATCATGATGGCACCCCAGAATGCCTCTTCTCTGAGCATGGATACTTGGAGAATTCTTTTTAAGAGGTTTTACTCATGCACTAAAAGTTATTTGAATATCCTTCACCCTTTTACTCTTTCCTGACCACATTTATCAAGAGATTCATGACTGTGTAGAACATTAATGCTTATATCGATTTCTGGTTTTTAAGGTCAGTTTAGCAAAACAGTGAGTGCTTATTAGGTACAAGCTATGTATAACAAGCCTTTTTGTTTTTTGTGGTTTTTTTGCAGTTATTTTTATACATAAGGAGAGAAAAAGCAAGCATGCTAGGAATTTGTTAAAAAAAAAAAAGAAAAGGAAGGAAGGGAGTGTGTCATTCAGGGTTTGTTCCAGATGCAGAGGCCCTGGGTGTGATACAGATGTGTGTGTCCTCAGTTGCTCCATTGTGTCAGACTCTTAGCGGCCACATGGACTGTAGCCCACCAAACTCCTCTGTCCATGGGATTCTTCAGGCAAGGATACTGGAGTAGGTTGCCATTTCCTTCTCCAGGGGATCTTCCCTGACCCAGGGATTGAATCTGTGTCTCTTATGTCTCTTGCATTGGCAGGCAGATTCTTCACCACTAGCACCGCCTGGGAAGATGAGTAGTTTATTACAGGGATCTGACCTTACACAATCATGATTATTGGTTAAACTTATTGGTTAAACATGCATCTGCTTCTGTAACTTGACCTGAAGTCCACAAGGCAGCCATTTGGAAAGAAACTATGAGTGTGATGCAGGCCTATTATTATTTCTAAGCCCTGTACAAAGAAGTCTTGCTCTATTATATCCATAATTTTGAATAAGAAACAATGGCAGGCTTCGATTTTGAGGTTAAAAACATCAGGACTATAGTAAATGATCAATTAAAGAAAATTTTAGGTAAGGAAAAAACTCAGTGGACTCAGCAGATCTTTAAACTCATGCCAATGCTTCTTTCCTGTTCCTATCATTTTAACTATGTGTACAAATGGGCTCAGGAAGTAGGAAACCCTATTTAATGGCATGACTTACAATACCAACATGGAATCCATTCATTGTTGTTCTTCTTCTTTAGGGACCAGCTCTGAAACTACAAGCTACAGACAGTAGAGGAGGGAAATGATTCATAGATGGAAGAGAGAGATGACAGCACTAGCAAAAGTAGGAGGTAAGAAATTTCAGTAAAGAGTTTATGTAGTTGCTGGCTGATAATGTGGATTAGGTAGTGGGTTATGTGACTGAGTCTTCATTAAGATTCAGAGTTGGAGGGCACAAAGGTGTTTGTTTGTCTTTTTATTTTTTTAATACTCCCTAAGGTAGGTATGACTAAGAGGAGGATGAGAAATTCAAAGAGCCCTTGAGTATAAACAAGTAGGCATGGAGTGCCCACACCAACTTTGTAGACTATTTCACAAGATTTTGGAGAGAGACTGAATATCTTGATAAATCCATGTAAGAACAATCATGAGAGTAGGGCTTTCCTGGTTGTTCAGATGGTAAAGAATCTGCCTGCAATGCAGGGGACCTGCATTTGATCCCTGCGTCAGGAAGATAGATCCCCTGGAAAAGGGAATGGCAACCCACTCCAGCTCATGCCTGGAGAATCCCATGGACAGAGGAGCCTCGTGGGCTATAGTCCATGGGGTCACAAAGAGTTGGACATGACTGAGCAGCTAACACACACACACTGTGATGTACAAAGCAGTGACCTATGCATTAACAAAGGACCTTCCCCCATTCCACTTTCTCTATACTGCGTAGGCCCCTACCACCCGAGGAAGAATGAAAAAAGTGTTGGGAATCCTATTAGCAAATCTTAAATTTTAAATTCCTGGGTTTGTTTAACATTGACTAAGCTTTTATTTTCTGCCTTTTGGCATAACATAGCTGCTGAGTAAAGATCCTACAAATATGAGCCTCACATATGCATGAGCCCCACATATGCGTCTGGCATTGTTTATTCACTGGGGATATGTCAGTGAACAAAATAAGCAAATTATTTTTTCAGAGAAATGAAGATAATATATACATGGTAATACACAGAAATATAAAAAACACATAAAAGAATATAAAGAGAAAATATATATATTTATATTTAGAGAAATATTTAGTTATTATGGTTTTAATGTATAAAGATAATATAGAAAGATAGTTATATTTATGTATATAAACTACAGTCATACATGCTTTCATTTTATAATATTAACTTATACTAGATGTTCAAAAGACATATAGAAAGTGAAAGTGTTAGTTGTTCAGTCTTCTCTGACACTTTTGTGAGCCTATGGACTGTAACCCACCAGGCTCTTCTGTCCATGGAATTCTACAGGCAAGAATACTGGAGTAAGTTGCTGTTCCCTCCTCCAGGGGATCTTCCTGACCCAGGGATTGAACCACAGGTCTCCTGCATTGCAGGCAGATTCTTTACCATCTGAGCCACCTGCCCTAAAACACATGTAAGTACCAACATAATTTTGAACGCTGTTGAATTACTGAGGAGAAAGAGTTTATAAAGAAATGCATCATGGTTAGGTCAGTGATATCTGCCATAGACCTATAGGGCAGGAAGGATTTAGGCAGGCATAGAAGGGGATGAGTGGAGTCATTCAGTGATACAGATACATAGGGCCAAAAAAAAAAAGAAAGAAAAGAGTTCAAAGCATGTGACTTCACTGGAGTAGAGGACTTATGAAGGGAATTAGCATGAAAAAAAACATGTTGGAAGTGATTTGAAAGGATCTGAATGTGAGTGGAATGAGACTTCTGCGTTTCATTGTTTTCCCTACTTTGGATGTATCTATCAGGGCTTCCCAGATGGCACTAGTGGTAAAGAACCCACCAGCCAATGCAGGAGACAAAATGAGATAAGGTTCAGTCTGTGGGTTGGGAAGATCCCTAGGCAGAAGAAATGGCAACTCACTGCAGTATTCTTGCCTGGATAATCTCAGGGACAGAGGAGCCTGGTGGGCTACAGTCCATGGGGTCACAAAGAGTCAGACACAACTGAAGTGACTTAGTGCACTCTTATATCTTTCTATGAGTTCCTGGTGGGGTTTCTGAAAAGCTATTGGAATTTATGCCCATTTTAATGGACTGATTCATTTTTCAATGTCCAACACAATCACCATAGCAAGTTACAGAAAGTATTTTTCTATCATTTCTAAATGAACATAAATAATGTTTGAATATCACAATTTTATACAGCCTAATTCTATAGGTAGAAACCTACTGAAAAATTATATCAGCTAATTAAATAGTATATTTTCAATGTATCTACCCTATATTAGACATGAGTATAATAAAACATGTATAATAAAAATATCTTAATTATAAGCCAAAATATAAATGCTATTTAAGGATATATGAGGATTTATTTTTAATAAGCAAGTATATATATAATAGCTGCAATGGCAGACCTATGTTTCAGGAAATACCATAAAATTTTTAGGACTAAATCAACCTGGGCTTCTCAACTTGTGTTTTAACCATTTGAGTCATATTTCTCATCTACAAAATTGGGATAATAATGTCTAATTCTTCATTGTTTAAAACGCTAGACATCAAAATATCTTTCTCTCTTAGCTCAGATACTTCTGTTCTTGTGACTTATTTGTCATTAAATAATTCTTTGATATGGCAAACACTCAAGTTCAGTTTTAAAAATAGTTCCTCATGCCTGAAGGTAGGAAGTTGATTTAAATAACTTGTAAACCACATGATTTCACTTTAAAATTGTAAAATGGTTACATTAAAATGTATGATTCCCATTTTACTTTCATCATATTTTCTTTGCCCCAAGTTATCACGGTGGACTATTATTCAAATATGAAGACAATTTTAGGAAAAGCTGGCAAAATTTACAGAGTTTTATTTTTCTATATTTGAAAGATAAGAAGCAACTCTTGCTTTTAATAAATTATTTTTTAGAATTCTAGAATTTTACTCTTATGGAAATGACTTTCCCAAAACTGTGCTGCTACCTACAGAAATATTAATGTACTTTTGGTCTTTCTATAGAAAATTAAAATTTAAAATTTTGCTTAGAACAATAACAACAAACATTTATTGAATTACAAAAATGAGCAAACAGCTATGTTTCTGTTTGGATAGGTAATAGAGATTAAATAGTCTCTGATTTACAAATGGTCATTCAAGTGTCTACATTTGTAGAAAAAATATTAAAACTAGAATTTTCTAATTTTATAACACAGCAACTATTGATTTATTTACTTCACATTATAAAAATAGGTGTGAATGATCAATAATTGGTGGATCAAATTATTCAAGTTCTAAAATATAGGAAACCTTGTAATTTATAAAGATACATTATTGAAAGCTTAATTGCCTTTACTTGGATTTATCACAAAAGCTTTGATTTATTGAAGGCCATATTGGCTTTCTTTTGTCAATAATTGGTAATAAAATGATGAATGGTTGATTTTACACACATCTTCAAGTCAAAAAGGCAATCGTCTTACTGATCTTAAAATGAATGGCACAATAATTACTATTACGATTATTACAGATACTCTGTTATGATTGAATTTTATAGCATCATAGTTATACTATAAATGTGATTGATATTGAAATAAATTATAGTTATGAAGTTATGATAGTAATTTTCTTTTCCTTACTGTTAAACCAGTAATATTGTCATTAAGCTTGGCATTAATGAATACATGTAATCATCTTTAAAAGAAGAAAAAAAATAGTATGGATTATACAGTCCTCAGTGTTGGACTCTAAAGAGTTAGTTGTCATTGTTTTAGTGGAAATACTACACATTTCTTCCTAAATCCAGTCTTCACACAGAACAGCTAATAAAATCATATAATTCCCCTACCTCAAATTCTTTGATGGTTTCTCATTAGCCTCTTATTATGATCTCCATAATAAGATTTGTCCCTGACTCACTTTGTAACCTGAATTCTCCCTTCTCTATCTCACTAAGCTCTAGCCACGATGACCTCTCTCTTCTTTGAACATGCCAATCTTGTCTTTCAGCTTTGGTACTTAGCATTCCTCCTCCCCCAGATTTTTGCTTGGTTGGCTCTGTTGCATTGTTTAGGTCCAATTCATGTCTCCCCCAACCCCAGTGCAAAATAGACACCTCACCTTCCGGTCACTAACATGCCACTCAATTTTATTTTTGTACTTAGCTTTATTTGAAATTATCTGTTTTGTTTGCTTACTTGGTTTCCCAGTAGGATGTACATTTTATGAGAAGAGGTACCATTTCTGTCTTGTCGCCACTCTATTCCCAAAGCCTAAAAAAGAGAAGATAACTTAATTAATAATGTGGATTAGTAAGTGGAAATCAATCAAGATCTATTATTTTAAGAAAGTATTACTAAAAGTAGGGATTGCACTGCTTGCTATTCTAAGCCAATAAAGAGGCAAGGATGGTGGAAAGGAAAGTTTGCTTTATTTTGGAGGCCAGCAACCTGGTGGGGATGAGGACTGGAGAGGGGTACAGGGGCAGACTCCTGTCCAAAGGCCTAGTCCCTCAACACTGATGGTCAGTAGGCAAGAGCTTTTATAGAGAACGGGAGGCACCTACATTCAGAAACAGCACAGTCTGCTCTGACAGTCCCCTTGGAATTGACCTTGCCGTGGTCTGATCAGGATCATCTTGTTTATGTACAGTTAGTCTTCAGTTCAAGGCTCAGTTTGCTTCCATTTCTTTGAGGCCAGTTCTCAGAATTGTGGCAGCTTATATCTTCTTGGCAACAGTCTAGTCATCATGTAGTTAACTTCTTCCACCTGTTGGGGGTTTCGGTATCTATAAGATACTGAAAGATATGTAAAACAGCTCAAAAGGAGAGGATTAAGAGCATTACCTATAGCCCTTGAAGAGGTACTAAAAGTCCTTGACTTTGTTTAATGACTAAACTATTGATATGTGATCTCATTTGACTGTTTTCCTTTGTTTCTGCATTTTTTTCACTTATCTGATTAAACTCATTCTTTGGCTAAAGTTTTTCTGCTGACAAAAGACAGGCTGAGGTCTTGGGGTCAAGGACCATAGGACTCTGCTCCATTTCAAAAAGACATATCAGCAGAGTGACCGTTTTGACTTGAGGTTGACCAGTGAAGTGAAACCATTTGCTTCATTCACTTTTGAAGTGATTCTCATTAGCTTTGCATGCTAAGTCGCTTTAGTCGTGTCCAATTGTATGTGACTCTATGGACTGTAGCCCACCAGGCTCCTCTCTCCATGGGATTCTCCAGGCAAGAATACTGGATTGGATTGCTATGCCCTCCTCCAGGGGATCTTCCTGACTCAAGGATCAAACCCATGTCTCTCACATCTCCTGCATTGGCAGGCATGTTCTTTACCACTAGCGCCACCTGGGAAGCCCTAGCTTTAGTCAAGTAAAGTAGTCAAATTAGTTGTATGCCATTTTTAGGGTATTGTGTTAAAAAAAGAAGAAGAAAAAACTTTAAATAAATTCAGCTCTCCCCAACATATATTTCCAAAGTCACATCAACTTGAGGGAAGAAAAGTGAATTTTGTTTGTTTTTTAATATAATTACTTTAAAATATTGTCTTAGTTTCTGCTGTACCACAAAGTAAATCAGCCACATGCATACATATATCCCCTCCCTCTTCGACCTCCTTCCTCCTCAGTTATCACAGAGAACTTCGCTGAGCTTCCTGCGCTTTACAACAGCATATACTACCAGAAAAGTGAAGTATTTCAGGCATGTTGCATATATATATGACATACTCTTTCAGCTGCCCTGAGGCATGTGTTATTTTGCTTCTTTCTGGGACTCCCCATACTGCACTGCCCTCCAAACAGCTTTGCAGTACTTTCTGCCTGTGCTGAAGCTGCCAGTCGCTGCTACCGCCAAGCCACTCACTGCCAGCCCTGTGTGCACTGAGGGGTTCTGCCAAGTCGCAGTCGTGCATGTCTGATGCATCACCACCACGTCCTCTGGAGCCCTGCAAGGGCCAAAACATGCAGCTTTCTTCATGGACCACGGGAGAATACCCTCTGTCCCTCCTTCAGGTGCTTCTGTTACCTAAGTTCCCATACCAAGTTCACAGCTGCCTGGATTCAGAGCATCTTTCTTTGTTGGGCTTGGTTTTGATAATGGTTTCCATTTTTTAAATTTGTTAGCCTTTTTATTTGTTTGCTGATACTTAATCTCTCCAAAGGATTCAGGAGTAAATCCTATAGGACTTTTTCAGGTGACACAGTAACTTGAGGGAGGTAGATGTTATACTTGGAATCCTGTCTCCTCTATGAGGAATTGTACTAAGTCAGATTTGTCTGATGTTTGTTTTCCTTCCTTTGACCCTCATCCATTTATACCCCAGGCAGACCTAACCACCCCAGAACTCTAACATCAGCAGTTTTTAAAGTACAACCAGACAGTTGTGAATCTTGAGATAAAGACTGCCTGATTTCAAGTTGAGAGTCCTGCTACATACAAATGGTTTGTTTTGTAAAAACAGTAAAATTCTGTTTTTGACTCACTGAAATCCACTTAAATACCTTTGTTATATGTCAAAATTCATAAATATCATTTATTTAGGTGAGTCTCCTGCCCTCAGGGCTGTTTGGAGACATTCAATCAGTGAACAAATTAGTAAATTAAGATTGTTGTTAATACCATTAAGGAAATACACAAAGTACATCATTGTTTCATTTTGCTTTAAATCGGATATTATTTAAAAGTGAAGATATGGAATTTCTTTTTTCCGTTATAGAATAACGGTACATTGGACTTGTCACAAGGACTTGAACTTCACTCACAGCTATATAATAAGACTTTCTTTTTATAAATCACAGGCTCCCTTGAGACTCAAATAAAAGAGAGTTTTAAAATTTCTGTTTTTAAAGACCAATGCAAATGTTAGTTGTTGTCCATCCTTATCTTGTCGGCCAGAAATGAGAGCTTTCGTTTTATAGAGGAACTACAAGAGATCCACAGAGATTTCCTAGAGCGCTCTGGTGAGGATTCTGGGGCTGTGGAGGAATCACATGGGAAAAGAATGCTACTGTTATTTTGTGTTATATGATACTGAATATGAGCAGCAAGGAAGAAAGGTCCTGGCAGTCTCAGTAGCAAGATGAGGGTAGTATACTTGCTGTTCACAGACAAAACAGATTCCCTACCATCAAAGAGCTTAAGTTGAGTATAACTAATTGGAAAAACATATGTTGTAGATCACTTTGGGAATAGCTGAATAACTTATAAGGATTTAGAATTAAACCTATTAACAAAGAAAATCATTGAGGGATATTATTGTTCCTAAACCAGTAGTTCCTTGCCATGTGATTCAGGCCAAGTCATGGCCCCATCCAAATGTAGAGTTTTCCAAAGCTTATACATTGAACTATCACAATTATCTGGACTTCCCTGGTGGTTCAGATGGTAAAGAATCTTCCTGCAATGCAGGAGACCTGGGTTAAGAAGACACCCTAGAGAAAGGAATGGCAACCCACTCCAGTATTCTTGCTTGGAGAATCCCATGGACAGGCTCTAACACATTGCAACTATCCATCTCAGCAGGATCTTCCCATCTTGTGGAAAGCAAGAAAGTATAAAGAAAGAAACCATTGATGTTTTTCTGTACAAAGAATTTCCTTAATATTGCTATTCAAATTAGGTCCTAACCAACTCATTGGTGTCCAACTATGAAAGCTTCAGGGATGGACATTTTGCTAATCATTGGGAAAATACATCTCATCCTTTCTAATGTCTCCTTTTTCTCCTAGAGTGAAGCTTCTTAAGAGCTGAAGGAAGAGGTACCCCTGCGGGCATTAGACAAAGTCTGGAGATATTTTGAATTGTGATTAACTGGGGAGATGGTGTGTGTGTGTGTTGCAGGGAGTGGGAGGGGTTTCTAGTATCCAGTGGGTAGAGGCCAGCGATGCTGGTAAACATGCTGACAATTCATAGGACAACCCCTCAAAACAAAAAACAGTTTGGCCTAAAATGCTAATAATGGTAAGGCTGAGAAATCTTTGAAAGTTTACTTAATAGCAAAAGTCCCAGGCCATTAGTGGAGGATGGAAAAGAATGAAATGAGGTCATTTATGCAGATGACTGGTCACATATAACCATTCTCGCTTTAAAAATACTGAGAGAAGAGTGGTAAACATCAAGTGATCTGTCTGAAATCATCTCCAAATCTGCTTTGATATTAAATCTCAGTATACTGAGTATCAGGCCTTTGTAAATATGAATATGATCCTTTGATAAGTGTAAAGCACCCAGCAAGTACAATGATAGACTATTTTCCTTCCACAATAAACGTGAATGCTCATTAGCTCTATTTTAAAGAGCGAACTCCTTATTTTATTTCTTTTTGGCTGTGCTGGGTCTTCATTGCTGCGTGGGTTTATCTCTAGCTGTAGTGAGTGGGGGCTATTCTCTCGTTGTGCGTAGGCTTCTCATTGTGTGGTTTCTTTCATTGTGGAGCACAGGCCTGGGGCACAGCGGGCTCCAGTCGTTGCAGCTCCTGGGCGTCACAGCACAGGCTCAATAGTGTGGCCCACCAGTTTAGTTTCTGCACAGAATGTGGGATCTTCCCGGGCCAGTGTTTATACCCCGTGTCTCCTGAATTGGCAGGTGGATTCTCTACCACTGGGCCACCAGGGAAGCCCAAAGTCCATTAACTCTTAACTTCGATATGTTTAGATGATAGAAGACCCAAATGTATTTTAATTGATAAGACCTGACCCTTGCCTTTCTTCAAATTATTCCTTGTGTGATAGGGTTATATAGTTATTTACAAGTTCAACTTCAGTGGCTGTTCATCCCTTCATAGTTACAAATTAAATGATACAAGCTTCTGTGAATATTATTCTGTTCAAATTCCATTGGTAATTAAACTGTTATGAAAAGATTAATTTTTCCTCAAATTGCTATGGCATGTTAGCTCAAGGAAATGATTGTATGACATCTCTTTTTTATTCTTGTCACTAGGATTCAAAATAAATATGAAACTATTCATGCTTACAAGTTTGTTTTCAATTAATATAAACAACCACATGAAAGTTTAAAAAAACAAACCAAAAAAATGCTAATTATTTTGTAATTGATCATTTTAATTTAGTTTCATTTATTGGAAATAAATGAGTTCAGGATGAGAATTAATTTATTTTCCTCTTTACTTTCTCTATCTTTTTTCTTTTTTTTTTACAAAGTTCCAAATCAGCTTCATTATTTAAGGGTTTTTATATGTTTGTTCTTTATACACCAAGATAAAAACAATAACTTAATTTCTTTAATTTGCCTCTGATTATTCTTTCTATTTTTCAATAAATCATAGGTAGACAAATAACAAGTTGTTTTTCTGATAAATCAAACTTTGATATATTTTTAATGGGATATTTGTTTAATATTTAAACACACATTTTAAAGCTTTCCAGTAGATTTTCTATTATGTTTCTACTATCTCTTAAAAAAATAAAACGTGTTGTCAATAAAGTTTTTTCTGGAGAGTGAGGGACCCAAGGAATCCCCAGCTATTTCAGGGGTTCATGCATTTAAATTTATATATAGGAAAGAGATCCATAAAAGGACAAGATAGCTCATAGATTTTAGTAGATGGAAAATCACATGGTCGATTAGACACATTTTCTATCTTCTATAGAATTGTAGGTGAGAGTCTTGCTAAGCTTTCTACCACTGCATGATAATCTTTTTTCTTCTAATTTCTAACAAGATTCTCCTCACTCTTCACTGACAGCCTCCTTAAAGTCCAAATTTTATGAATAATGCTTTCAAGCCTCTTTAAGTGTTTACTAACATTATTCTCAAAGTTCTCAGCCTTATTCTAAAGCAGTGTTCATATTGTGAGTGTTTCTGATGGTAACACTACAGTTCTTAGCAAAATCTATGTTAGCTCTTTACTGTTGTGAACAAATTATCCCAAAATTCAGCATCTTTAAATAACAAATATTAATTACCTCACACTCTCTGTGGGTAAGAGATTTAGGAGTGCCTTAGTTGGAAGGTAGGATTCCAGAGTCTCTTATGAAGTTGCTATCAAAATAATGCCTTGGCTGCCATCATCTGAAAGTCCCACTGGTGATGGGTGATCCATGTCCAAAGTGGCTCACTAGCCCACACTGGTAAATGTGCTCATGTCTTTGCTATGTGGGCCTCTCCATGAGTTGCCTGAATTTCCACATGACATGGCAGCTGACTATTCTCAGAGGGGGTGACCTAAAGAGAGACCAAGAGGGACCTACAACAGAAGTTGTGGTCTTTACTATTCTAACCTAGGAAATGGCACACCATCACTTCAGCCATGCCCTATTGGTCATACTGACCAACCCTGATGTTTGTGGGAAGAGTTTCCACAAGAGTAGGAATACCTGAAGCAGGAAATTTTGTAGGCCAACTTGAAAGCTGACTTCATCATACTCCTTGCAGTCTGTGTGTCCCTCTGTCCCTGACCCTGGGGGAACCACCAGTTTGCTTTTTTCACTATAAACTAGTTTGCACATTGTAACATTTTTTTCTAAAAATGAATATGCATTCTTTTGTCTTTGTCTCCAGTCATTTGGCATATTTTTGATATTTAGTACATTGATGAGTGTTATCGATCATTTGAGTTTTCACAGCTATTCAACATTTATTTATTCATTGACATTTGGATTTTTGCAAGGCTTTGTATATTATGAACATTGTAGTATTATGAACTTTGTATATTATAAAAGTTTCTGTAAATATCTGTGTCCACAATTTTATGTAGACATATGATTTTATTTCTTTTGGACAAGTGTTCACGATGGAGTCCTATGGTAGGTGTGTAATTAACTTAAAAAAACTTTCAAACTTTTCCAAAATGTTGTACCATTGTACAGAGATATTTGAGTGCCAATTATTTCCACATCCTTGACAGCATGTGTATGTCTCTTAAGTTTAGCCATCCTAATGTCTATATAATGGTATCATGTTTTGACTTAAATCTGCATTTCCCTGACAGTTGAGCATGCTAAACATATTTTCATTTGCTTAATTGCTATTTGTATATCTTATTTGATGAATAAGGCATGGTATTAAAATCCTCTGCACTTTGTAAGACTGTTTTATAAATTATGAGTGAAAGTTCCATATAAGAAATGGTATTGCAAATATTTGCTCTCATTCTGTGATTTTCTTTTAATTTTCTTAATGACTTTTCAAGAAAAATATTTCACATTTTAATAAACACAAATTTTTCAATATTTTATTTTATGCTTTTTAAGAAATTGTTCCATACTCTAAGGCTGTGAAGATTTTGTCTTAAGTTTTCTTGTCAAAAAGTTTTATAGTCTTAACTTTTACATTTAGGTATATTCTCTTTTTTGAGTGAATTCTGTGTAGGTTGTAATGTCAGTGGTTTCTTTTTTTTTTTTTTTTTAATACAGATACCAATTGTCCCATCAAAAATTTTAAGATATCCTGAAGAGGATTTGCCTTAAAATTGTGCTTAAAATTGTTTGACCATATATTTTTAACATCTTCTGTGTTTTGTATTGTCCGGTTGAGCTATATGATCTTCATTATGCTAATACCACAAAGCCTTGATTATCACATAACTTTATATTATTTTTAATCATTGTAAGTCATCAAACCTTAATTTTCTTTAATAAAATTGGTTAGACTTTTCTGGATCTTTTTCATCTCAACATGAATTTTATAATAAGTTTATCAATTTCTTCCAGAAAATTGGTTGGAATTTGGAGGGTAGTGGTGTGATTGTTTTCAAGCTATACATCTGTTTGGAGAGGAATAATATTGAAATAATATTGAGTTTTCTGCTTAATGAAATAGTATCTCTCTTATTTAGGTCTTTAATATCTCTCAGCAATATTTTCTAGATTTTAGTGGAGATGACTTGTATACATTTTCTGAATTTAGTATTGCAAATGAAGTTTTTATGGTTTAATTACCAGTTGTCTGCTGTTAGTATACAAAATACAAGTGATTTTTAAAAATTATTTTTATTTGTTTATTTTTGGCTGTGCTGGCTCTTCACTGCTGTGCAGACTTTCTCCAGTTGCAGCGAGCATGGACTTCTCACTGCAGTGGCTTCTCCAGTTGCAGAGTGTGGGCACTAGAGCATATGGGCTTTAGTAGTTGCTGTTCCCAGGCTCTGGAGCACAGGCTCAATAGTTGTGGTGCATGAGCTTAGTTGCTCTCCAGCATGTGGGATCTTCCCGGATCAACATTGGAACCCATGTCTCCTGCATTGTCAGGCAGATTCTTTACCACTGAACCACCAGGGAAGCCCACAAGTGTTTTTTTTTTAAGCTTAACAATGCCCCTATATTAGTCTGGGTTCTATAGAGAGACAGGCCCAGTAGAAGACACATATATAGATATGTAGATTTATTATAATTGGCTCACACAGTATACCTGAGAAATCCCATATCCATCATCTGCAAACTGGGGACCAGGAAAATGGTGGCATAAGTTCTAGCTCAAGTTTCAGTATAAATGTCAGAGAACAGAGAAAACAAGGAATGCTGATGGTATAAGTTCCATCAGAAGACAGAAGACTGATGCCCCAGCTTGACTGTCAGGCAAAGAGAATAAATACTCCTTTCTTCATCTTTCTGTTCCATTCAGACCCTCATTAGAACGTGATGCCCATCAACATTGGGGAAGCAATTTGCTTTACTTAGTCTATACCTTCTAATGTAAATCTCATCTGGAAACATCTTCACAGGCACACTTGGAAATAATGTCTAGCCAAGTATCTGGGCACCCCATGATCTAGTCAAGTTGACATATAAAATTTACCTTCACAGCTACACTCAATCCTTAGTTTAGTTATTATTTTATTAATATAATCCTTAGTATTGCTATGGTCAACACTCATGCCAAGCAAAAAAAAAAAAAAAAATCTGGAAACGCAAACATTGTTGGTCCTTTCTTCCAAATCTGGGCCATTCTTCATAATCTGCTTTGATTTGTTCAGTTTCTAAACCTCAGACAGTTGTGTGTATATGTTTTCTTTGTATTTTATCATGAACTGTAGCTGTTAGCTGCAGCAGGCTTTTCATAAGGCCACACTCTACTATCCTAGGAGCACAAGTGCTACTGTTGTGTAGTATTTTACCTTCAAACTGATAACATAGTCCTGGAAGACATTAAAATGAAAATTATGAGGTTGGATGACATTCTCTGCTTTTCAGTAGTAAGAATTAAGTGGGGACTCAATACAAATATATCTTGAAAATCATATCTAATATAAGTTCTATGATCTCCCAAGATGCTTTCAAGAGAGTGGCTGAGTAGATTTGAAGATAGACTTGAGAGTTTCAATTCAGCTGTGTGTCATGATATACAAGGAATGTGTATGCAAGGAATGTGAAGAAAGAAACAGAATCAGCTTACTGGTGAGAAAAAATATGTAAGGATATTGGCAGAGAACGCTTCAAGGCTATAGACAATTACGTCCTTGGTTTAGATGTGTGTAGGGTGACAATGATAATGTGGAAAAAATGGCCACAATAATTTACAGCTGATGTTTATTATTCTTCTGTGTGTCAAACATTGTGCTGAATGCTTTACACATTTTTTAAGATACCTTTCACAGCAATATTTTGGGGAGGGAGCTGTAATTATCCACTTTAAAACTGAAGTGTGTAAGATGTGAAAATGAGTGAAAGGACACCTCAACTAAAATTGGAGTCAAAAAGACCAGTAGAGGGAGTTCTCACGCCCTAGCAATCATCAATTACCTGAAAGAAAGTGTTTATTGCAAAGGGAAGATATCAGTCACAAGCCCCACCAGAGAGAGAGGTATCTTGCATTCCAAGATGGGAAGTATGCAACTACTTTACTACCCAAGCAGGAGGAAGGAAGACTTCCTTCTTGCCTATTAACAAGTCCAGGCAGTAGGAAATGCTGCAGCTAGGCCAATGAGAATCCACTGTCATCTGAACTTTTACTTTCCTTCAAAGGACTTTCTATTTTTTAAAATTGCTGATGACTCTTTTCTCGTCTCATTCCCTCCCCCTCTTACTATAAAAGGTTTCCATGTTGTATGACCTCATCTCTCTGTTTGCCAGATGAGATGCTGCCTAATTCATGAATCGCTTAATAAAGCCAATTCAAATTTACTCAGTTAAATTTTGTTTTTTAACAAAGGACAAGAGCAGCGTGTACAGGCAAGCTAATTTGTACAAATATTGAGTAAGAAATAAATACCAGAGCTTAGGGAAGCAAAGGTGCTATTAATAGGTGTAATCAATTTTTAAAGTTTTCCTAAAATTCAGATTAAAGGAAAAATAATTGGTAACCTAAAGAATAACTGTTATTAACTAAGAGCTTTGAACTTTTCCCTGCCTGGAAAATTAGATTTTTGTCAGCTTTATTTGAGGGTGAATTCTGAGTTTATCAGTGTGTGAAATTTCTCTCTTGCTCTTCTCTCAATTGTATATTTACTTTGATAGTTTTTCTATCAAATATGAAGAATGTGTATCCAGCTGCCAAAAAATTCTTCTGGATACTTTTAAAAATGTTTTATTTTAAAGAAGAAATAAGAGAATAGAATAGTACAACTGTATCTTTTATATAATTGTTAGCATTTGTTTGGACAATATTTGCAACTATTTTGATTACACAGGGACTTTATTTTTCTTCTTCTTTTTGGAAGGGATGGATGTATGGCATACCTAAAGAAACAAAATAATCCATCTCAAGATGTAATGTTTAAAGTTATATAGCAAGCTTAAAGCTTCTTTCAGAAGAATACAAAAAATGTCACTATCATAGGAATTAAGTGGACATTTCCATCAGGTAAATAGTTATAAATATTGTCTTTAAAGAACTGATGAAATAACACGTAAGGTCTATGTTAGTCTCTGAATGAAGGAACAACATGCTTTACTTAGTAAGATTTTTAGACCCCTTTCTCTGATAAAATAGAGTAGAACTGAACAAGAGATAGGCTTTCAGACATAAAAACAGATCCATGTTCAGATCTCTTTTATCTGCCTATTGGAGAGGCATTATGTGTGGTAGGTTGGGAGAGGAGTTGCTGTTCAGTCTCTAAGTCATGTCTGACTCTTTGCGACCCCATGGACTGTAGAACATCAGGCTTCTGTGTCCTCCACCATCTCCTGGAGCTTGCTCAAATTCATGTCCATTGATTCAGTGATGCTATCTAACCATCTCATCTTCTGCTACCCTCTTCTCCTTCTGCCTTCAATCTTGGCAGGTGAAAACACTTAAAGGAAGTTTTGTCCCCACAGAGGAGTGAGAACACATAGTTTCAAGTGACAGGAAGAATACTCTAAAGGATGTGTGCATGTGCACTAAGTCACTTCAGTTGTGTCTGACTCTTTGTGACCCTATGGACAGTAGCCCGCCCCTCTGTCCATGGGATTCTCTAGGCGAAAATACTGGAGTGTGTTGCCATGCCCTCCTCCAAGGAATCTTCCCAACCTGGGGATCAAACCTGCATCTCTTAAGTCTCCTTCATTGGCAGGTGGGTTCTTTACCACCAGCACCACCTGGGAAGCCCCTCTAAAGGATAAACTTGGCCTTTGTCTCTTCATAAATGACTTATTTCAAGTGTAAGGCAGAAAAAAGTTCTGTATGAACCATACCAGAAAATGAAAGACTAAGAATCTGGAACTGGAGTCAAATGGCCTGTTTTTGAATCCAGAGTCAATGCTCAATTTTGGACCACTTTGTGCCTTGGCAGCCCCATCTATAAAATGGGCCTAATAAAAGTAATTTATTCCATAGGGTAGCTGTAGGAATTAAGGCATATAATTTACACAAGACATTTAGAACACTGCCTAGAGCTTATTAAGGAATTGGTAAATACTGTTGTTATTATAAATTCCACATTACTCTTTTCAGACTAAAAATTTTTGTTTGAACTACTCAAATATGCTCAATATTTATACTATTTTCCTTAGTTTCTAGTCAGTGGACAAGAGGCCTCTCTGAGAGATGCTGTCTCCCATTTAGAGTAATGAGTTATATTTGGAAAATTATGTTGAATAGAGGAGCTAACACAAGTGCTTGTCAGGGTAAAAAGAAAAGCTGAAGATTTACAGTGACAACAAAAGACTTGATTGAAATATCCATGGCAAAAAAGAAAAAGGAGGAGAGAGAGAAGGGAAGGAGAGAGGAAAGAGTAAAAGGAAAGAAAACAGGAAAATGGATTTCTGGTAAAGCTATAATATCTGGAACACTCTCAAAAGAGAAGTCTGGATCCAGTGAATACATATTTAGGCTTCTATATAAATGGTCAAATCAGCAGTTCTACATGTGCTGTGGAAAAGAAAATCTCCATGGTATTGTTGAAATAAAGCATCCAGTATTAAGCATTTGGTAGATTACAGTGGCTAGTAATCCCCTTCCCCTCAAAAACATCCTCTAAATCTATTACTAATATTAACACCATTTTTGTAATAGAATAGGCATCTCTTAGTTTTCATTTTTTAACAAAATATTTCATTGGGATCAGTCTGGGAGCAACTTAGCATATATTCTTTACACGTTGTCGTTCAGTCACCAAGTCGTGTTCGACTCTTTGAGACCCCATGAACTGCAGCATGCCAGGCTTCCCTGTCCCTCACCATTTCCAGAGTTTGCCCAAGTTCATGTCCATTGAATCAGTGATGCATTGGACATATTCTTTACATACAGAATGTTAATGTTCTTTAACTTCATAATTTAGAGAACAGTAGAGAGAAGGGGTGAGCAGTGTCAAAGCAAACACTGCACTGGCAAAGTTAAGCAGGGGAGGAAGACTTTATTCAAGGCTATTGCAGTAGGAGAGAGAGACCAGGATGCACCTGGAGCTCAACTCTGCTAACAAAGGGCCTGGGTGTTTCTAAGAGCAGGGATGGGTGACGGGAAGTCAGGGGAAGAAAAGAGGCTTCCTGCGTTTGCTAACTGACCTCACCCTAAAAGAAAAGTGAACGTTTTAATATTTTAGAGACAAGAAATACATTTATAACTTGGAGTGAGCTACCTACGAAACTGGGGCTCCTGTCCTCCCGCAGAAACTGGAAGAAGAGATATTATCTTCCTCAAGGATTACATTTCAGCAGGACGGCTCCCAGGTCCTTAAGACAATGTCAGGATCCAAGGTTCACAAAAGGCCTTTAAAAAGATTTACATGTTAAGGGGGCAAAGTATTCAGTTATAACCCTAAGAAAAAGGAGAGGAGAGACCTCTGCAGTTAGACTGTCTTAATTATTTAAGGACTTAGGAAAGTCAGGGGCCTAGAGGCATGAAGAGTCCTGTCAAAAGGGTAGTCAATCCGAAGGAAATGTTAAGGCCATCTTGGTTGGCCAATGGTGGTCTTACTACCATGTTGGACTCTACCTTCATCCGATTGTTAGTGAGTTCCTTTGTATGTCCTGGCTAGATTCAATAACTTTGCAATTTCTTTTTTTAAAACAAAACAGAACAGTTTCACACTTTGGTATAGAGATTAAGTCCTATTAAGTTAAAAACTTGAATTTCTACCTCTTCTCTTCCTCTCTGCCTATCCTAATTAGGTTTATCTTGATTTAGGGCTAGAATAAAGGGAAGGCAGGGTTAACCTTTTTATAAACCTCTTTATACTCCTTTCCACTCTAAGGTATGTTGTCAGGATAGAGATAGAGGGAAGAAAGAGAGGGATGTGTAAAAATATCCAGTTGATAAGCTTGTCAATCTCTCCTTGCTGGGCACACTCACATTCTGATTATCTTTGTGACTGTCAGCTAAAGGGGAGCAGGCATCAGTTCCAACAGGCGTCATACTAAGTTTTTTTGGAGAGTTACTATACTTGCTGCTTCTCCCCAAGTGTGTGTTATCTATTCCTCCACATCTTTCTGCTGACCTCATCTGGTGACATTCGTGTCTCCTCCCTCTAATATATGCTCTATGTCCCAGGGCTATGGGGGTCCCAACAAAGTTGGAACCCCAAATGTATCTAGCCCTCTTAACCAATGACCCAGATTGCATTGGCTTTTAGTTTTTACCTTCTTCAATTTTTTTTTTTTTTTGTTTGTTTTTTTGGAAGCAGAACTTATTGAGGAGAATCTAGTTGTATCCTTATTTGGGAGTCCCCTGAGAAATAATCCACTACCCAGTTCTCTTTTCCCCTGATCAGTTAGGCCAGGGACAGATCATCAAGTAGACACTTTGAAACCCTAATTGATACCCTCATCCATAACAAAATGTTACTTTTCACTTCTTTTAGGGATTCCTTCTTTGTATAAGTGATTCTCTATAGAGCTCATTTGTCTTGGCCTTTGGAGGCATGGTAATAGCTAATAACCACTGCACTTACCAAAAATCTAATAACATCCTTAATTTGCAGTCCTCTTATATTGACCTGAGTTGGACCAGGTAGAATGGACGTGATTTCTATAGGGCAGCTTTTTATAAGTGCTGGGATGTGGCTTATTTCAATTGATGGTGACTTTCTATACTTGAAATAGAAAGAAGGTAATGATTCTTGCCTTCTATTTGGGTTTTAGGCTAATTTCTTGAATAGGAAAATAATCTCATTGGCTGTGTGATTAGATGTAAAATATTTCCTCCCAGGATTGTTGAATGTACTAAATGAGATAGTGAAAATTAGGCTTAGTGTAGGAAATATTCTGGACACTCAGTATAAGTTACCATGATCATACATCTCCCTTGTATCTTGACACTCTTTCTTACTCTGGCCTTTGTAACGCTAGTACTATTCAGATTATCTTACCAGTTTAAAATTCGGGGACTTTCTAGTTCCTCTAGTGAAAGTTGCTCAGTCATGTCTGACTCTTTGTGACCCCATGGACTAAATACTGGAGTGGGTAGACTTTCTTTTCTCCAGGGGATCTTCCCAACCCAGGGGTCGAAACCAGGTCTCCTGCATTGCAGGCAAATTCTTTAACAGCTGGGCCACCAGGGAAGCCTATTTCCTCTAGCTGTCACTAACTCAGGGGTATGCACTGAAATTTTAGCCTTCATTCACTGCCATGAGAATAAATGTATATATCCTTATTTTTTCTGTACCCATTTCTTTCAAGTTCCAGATTTGTAAGGCAAACTGTCTCTAGAGAATTTCTCTGCAGTCATTTCAACCCATTCTCATCTTAAAAACCAAAATCTCTTCTAGAACAAAGTACCTTTCTCTATGGTGATTTTTGTAATTTCTGTCTTTGACAAAATTTTTTCTCTTGTGCGATTAGGTGGAAAAAACTCCAAACTGTCTATGAAACTTTCTTTTCTATAATCCCCCAAATTAGCCAAATACTAATTTTATTAATTTGTATCATGGACCAAGTTAAGTTATTCCTTATTGTCATTTCTTACAGCAAATGTTAAAGGCAAACTCTTACAAACTCATGTATGCATAATTGTTTCCCTAATGGTATTCCTTTCAAATTTCCAGATCTTACTGCCTAATGCTTCTCTAAACCAATCTACATTAATCACTGATTTTAATAAAGTCATCCTCCTGTCAAAAAGGAAACTTCAATAGTTTTTCCTTTTCTCAAAACAAAGTTTAAGCGTCTAGATATAGCAATCCAAGGTTCAAATCTCTAAATTAGACCCCAGACATTTCCCCCCAAATCTCTACTTCAGCTGAGCTAGTCTGTTCACCATTTCTACAATATGATTTTCTCACTTATACATAGAATATATTCCTTTTTTCACCTTAGCTTAACTGAAGCCTGTCTTTTAAATAGCTAACTCAAGTTTTACACTTCCAGTGACACTTTCGAGGCTACACCATCCTATAAACCCTTAGAGGACATGTTGCCTGATGACATGTTCTTTTAAAAATTCTTTAAGAGTTTGCTATGTTTTAGGCTCTTTTTATTCGTTCGGCATCCATTATTTCATTTAATTCCTCCCAACATATACATATTGTATCTTTGTCTTTGAGATAGAACCTGCCAGTAAGTGCAAGCTAATCACATAGTCGTGTCCAACTGTTTGCCACCCCATGGACTGTAGCCCGCCAGTCTCCTCCGTCCATGGAATTCTCCAGGGAAGAATACTGGAGTGGGTTACCATTTCCTCCTCCAGGGGATCTTCTCCACCCAGGTATCAAACCCCCGCTCTCCTGCATTGCAGGCAGATTCTTCACCAGCTGAGCCACTACGAAATCCGAGGAGCCAGAGGCGGCCGGGGGAACTGCTGCCACCTCGTGGAAGCTTTCTGTAACTACAGCCGCACCTCCGGCACTTACTGGCACCTGTTTCTCACGCTCGGGGTCTGTTAATGACAGTTGTCCTCAGGACATGTCCTGGGGCATGAATTGAAAGAATAAATTCCAAAGACAACCAGCTTTCAAAATACCAACAAACTTCTTTATATGGCAAGTCCAGGATTCAAACAATGGTGTATCTGATTATAAAGTCCTCTTACTTCCATTACCTCATATTGAGATATTTGAGAGATCAAAATATATGGAGATGAGGAAAATGGCTTTTAATTTCATGACTTAGAATAAAAATGTTTCAGTAGAATACAGGGGGCTACAAGTGGGTTAAAAAGTGCTAATCTGTAAATGGGCACTAAAGAAATGAAGTAATAAATTAACATTTTGACTCATTCTATATAATTTTATTCTCTTTACAGAAAAAAAGAATACCTAAAAGGGTTCCATGTAACTGTCTTAGGGCTGAAAGGCTTAGGGGTGGAGAAGGAAAGCAAACAGAAGGACTTTCCAGATAAAACAAAACTATGTTGAGAAAGTCATTTTATGGATAGCCATTTTCACTGAGGACATTATATTATTAGATCAACTTTAGTTAAAGTAACATCAAATATCAGCATATCACAGATAATAGTGTTATAGAAGCACAGAAATTAAGAAACTATATATGTCTCCTTCCAAAGACCATTGCTATACATTGTCTTATGTTTGCCACAGGACCATTAAAAGGCTTGGCTAAATGAGAATTGAAATTCATGGACGTGTACCTAAATTATTTCTAGAAAAGTTAAAAATTACCAGAGCCATTAGGGTTTAAAATTAATGTGTGCCTTTTTCTTATTAATAAGCATGCCCATTTAAAACAACCATTACTCCTATAATGTGAATTTAATGAGAAAAATATATGAGAATATTATTAATTTTCTTTCTGTTAAATTAACAAGACCTTTTGCTGGCATCTAATGTAGGTATCATTAATAGGAAAAAAATCAAAGTCAAAAAAGTTGATGAGGATTCAAAAGTAAGTTTAACTCACATATAGCGTAATAGCATACTGCCATTAGAATATTAGAAAATAGTATATGGTTTCCCACACTAAACATGCTAAATAATTAATATGATGACTGATATTGCAATATGCAAGTCTTACATCTATTTTCATACCATTTCCCATAGTCAGCATAGCATTGGGAGACTAGTATTGAGTAGTAGTTTTGTTTTGTTTTGTTTTATATTGGAGCATAATTGATTAACAATGTTGTGTTAGTTTCAAGTGCACAGCAAAGTGATTCAGTTTATACATATACATGTATCTGTGCTCTGCTGTGTTTAGCTGTGTCCGACTCTTTGTGACCCCATGGACTGCAGCCCACCAGGCTCCTGAGTCCAAGGGATTCTCCAGGCAAGAACACTGGAGTGGGTTACCATGCCCTCCTCCAGGGGATCTTCTCAACCCAGGGATTGAACCTGGGTCTCCCACACTGCAGGCGGATTCTTTACCGACTGAGCCACCAGGAAGGCCCAGACATGTATCTACTCTTTTCCAAATTCTTTTCCCATTTAGGTTATTATAGAACATTGAGTAGAGTTCCCTGTGCTATATATGCTACCCAGTAGGCCCTTGTTGGTTATCTATTATCCTGAAGTAATTTTAGAACAGAAAAGTCACAAATACAGTACCAATAATACAGGGGTACTCTCTATCAAGACTCCAGGAGAATTATTGTTTTTATTAACATTTAATTCATTTAATTTTCCTTATTATTGGTTCTTTTTCCCTTCTTCTCTCACATTTTCTGACCTCTTTGAGAGTAACTTGCAGAATCATGCCTTTTACCCCTAATTCTTCAGTGTATATTTCCTAAATAAGGATATTCTTATACAAAGCCACAGTACAGTTAGCAAAATGAGACAATTAGCATTGATACGTTATTATATACATACCTTATTCAAATTTCCCTTAGCAGCACTTTTTCCAAAAACAATGCTATTCGAAACTTGCTATATTCATTTGTTTCTGGTAAATTTTAAGACTTCAAGAAATTCTGTTCCCATACTAGGAAGTTACTGTGATATTTTTAGGAATGGAAATCTACTCCCCACCAGTAAAACTCATCTAATCTTAAAATGCTGTTAAGTGGATTTTGAACTGACAGACTCAATTTAGAAAATATAGACAAAATGTGAGGTTCAAATATAAATGAAAAATAAAAAGCATCACAGACTTCAAATGGCAAGCTAGATCTGCTATAATACTACCACTTAAAAATATGGCTATCATCTGTTATGTATGTTATTCATTTCTCTTCAAGGGTATATGCCAGCAATCTTGTGCACATTTCTGGAAAAATATGCACAGTCAAGCTGCTCAGGTTTAACTTCATTCTTTAGCTATTGGTTGACATGTTTCAAAGTTATTAATGTTGGATTTTAATAAACTACAAATGAATAAGACTTAGAGCCCAGGTCAGCCAATAAGCTTTTAATTTAGCCTTAACATGTGACCCACTTCTAAAAAGTTTTATTAGGTCTTATTCCTAAGACCAGATTACCCTTTCTGTTATTTCCAAGAGCAAATCTTTATTCCAAGTAGTTAAAAGCCTGCATTGTTTTCCTCTATGGGGATTCTTTCCTGGATAACTTGCCCAGTACTCAGTCTTTTAATAAACTGCACTCCTATTCCAAATTTGAAGCATCCTCTCCAGGAAATAGTATATTTCTTGAAATCTACCCTCTCTTACTGAGTGCCTCGTTTTTTCAATTATCGTCACTATCACCATCTGTACTATCTCCACTGCTGTCCTTTACTGAATATTTGCTATGCGTCAAATGCTTTAGCTACTTATTTTCATGCATAATCTCAATTTATTTTCCCAACAATATTAAGGTCATTATTATTTATTCACTTTACAGATGACAGGGCTGAAGTGCAGAGTTTAGTTTACTAATCCATTTTCCTAGACAACTAAAAATTATAGTTTACGATTTATCCCAAGTGTATGTGGTGCAAAGCAGAGCCAAAGCTCTTCCATTTCTGTCTTTTCTCAGCTACAAGATCCACACCACCATGGCCTCTCACCCTGCTGTTAGGCTTTGCCAAGTAGCTACCCCACCAACCCTTGCTTATTTTAGGTGACCCTGACTGCAGTGTTCCCTTCACTTCGTCATACTCTTTGTTATCTGAGGTTGATTTTGTCCTCACTGAATAGGTGCCATAAATTTGAAACATTGCTCATTAGAAATGTCTGCCAAACTGTCCACCATTAGCCTATCCACACATGGCACATAATAAAATGTTGGGGTAAAAAGAAAGAAATCTGAGCATACTGCCACAGAAAATTATCAAATCACAACAAAGAGGCAAAGAGAAGAGAGGATCAAAGGAATTTCAAAGCAGCCAAACAAAAAATAAACAAAATGGCCCACACTTATTGATAATTACTTTAAATATAAATGGACTAAAATCCCCAACAGAAAAGGAGTGGCTGAATGGATAAAAAAACAACAACAGCAACAACAAAATTCAACTCTACACTGCTGCTGAGAGACTCACCAACACCCAAAGCAAAGCAGCAGAGGAAAAAGAAAACAAGTGGGGCAACAGCAGACTAAGGAGCTTCTGCATAGCAAAGGAAACCATCAGCAAAATGAAAAGACAACCTACCAAATGGAAGAAAATATTTGTAAATCGTATCTGAGATGGAATTAGTACCCCAAACATATAAAGAACTCACTCAACAAAATAGACAAAACAGCCCTCAAATCTGATTAAAAGTAGGCAGAGGAACTGAATAGTCATTTTTCCAAAGAAAACATATGAAGGACCAACTGGTACATGGAAAGGTGGTCCACATCACTAATTATCATGAAATACAAATTAAAACCACAATAAGATATCACCCCATGACTAATACAATGGCTTTCATCAAAAAGACAAGAGATGACAAGGGTTGGTGAGGATGTGGAGAAAAGGGTACACTTGTACACTCTTGATAAGAATATAAATCAGTGCAGCTACTATGGACAGTATGGAGAATCCTCAAAAACTTAAAACTAGAACTACCATGATCCAGCAATTCTCTTTCTGCTTATATATTCATGGGAAACAAAATAACCATCTCAAGCAGGTATCCAAAACTATATCAGAGATATCTGCAAGAATAAATAATGTACATTAGGCACATTGGGTCATGGTGGAGAGGTCTGACAGAATGTGGTCCACTGGAGAAGGGAATGGCAAACCACTTCAGTATTCTTGCCTTGAGAACCCCATGAACTGTATGAAAAGGCAAAATGATAGGACACTGAGAGAGGAACTCCCCAGGTTGGTAGGTTCTACCTACCGGAGATCTACTACTGGAGACCAGTGGAGAAATAACTCCAGAAAGAATGAAGGGATAGAGCCAAAGCAAAAACAATACCCAGTTATGGGTGTGACTGGTGATGGAAGCAAGGTCCGATGCTGTAAAGAGCAATATTGCACAGGAACCTGGAATGTTAGGTCCATGAATCAAGGCAAATTGGAAGTGGTCAAACAGGAGATGGCAAGAGTGAATGTCTACATTCTAGGAATCAGCAAACTTAAATGGACAAAAATGGGTGAATTTAACTCAGATGGCCATTATATCTACTACTGTGGGCAGGCATCCCTTAGAAGAAATGGAGTAGTCATCATAGTCAACAAAAGAGTCCGAAATGCAGTACTTGGATGCAATCTCAAAATCAGCAGAATGATCTATGTTTGTTTCCAAGGCAAACTATTCAATATCACAGTAATCCAAGTCTGTGGCCTGACCAGTAATGCTGAAGAAGCTGAAGTTGAACGGTTCTTTGAAGACCTACAAGACCTTCTAGAAATAACAGCCAAAAAAGAAGTCCATTTCATTATAGGGGACTGATATACAAAAGTAGGAAGTCAAGAAACACCTGGAGTAACAGGCAAATTTGGCCTTGGAGTACAGGATGAAGCAGGGCAAAGGCCAATAGAGTTCTGCCAAGAGAACGCACTGGTCATAGCAAACACCCTCTTCCAACAACACGAGAAGATTCTACACATGGACATCACCAGATGGTGAACACTGAAATCAGATTGATTTCAGATTGAAATCAAATTGAAATCAGATTCTTTGCAGCCAAAGATGGAGAAGCTCTATACAGTCAGCAAAAACAAGACTGGGAGCTGACTGTGGCTCAGATCATGAACTCCTTATTGCCAAATTCAGACTGAATTTGAAGAAAATGGGGGAAAACCACTAAACCATTCAGGTATGACCTAAATCAAACCTCTTATAACTATACAGTGGAAGTGAGAAATAGATTTAAGGGACTAGATCTGATAGACAGAGTGCCTGATGAACTATGAACAGAGGTTTGTGACATTGTACAAGAGACAGGAATCAAGACCATCCCAAAGAAAAAGAAATGCATAAAAGCAAAATGGTTATCTGAGGAGGGCTTACAAATAGCTGAGAAAAGAAAAAAAGTGAAAACCAAAGTAGAAAAGGAAAGATATACCCATTTGAATGCAGAGTTCCAAAGAATAGCAAGGAGAGATAAGAAAGCCTTCCTCAGTGATCAATGCAAAGAAATAGAAGAAAACAACAGAATGGGAAAGACTAGAGATCTCTTCAATAAATTAGAGATACCAAGGGAACATTTCATGCAAAGATGGGCACCATAAAGGACAGAAATTGTATGGACCTAACAGAAGCAGAAGATATTAAGAAGAGGTGGCAAGAATACACAGAAGAACTATACAAAAAAAGATCTTCATGACCCAGATAATCACGATGGTGTGATCACTCACCTAGAGCCAGACATCCTGGAATGTGAAGTCAAGTGGGCTTTAGGAAGCATCACTGCAAACAAAGCTAGTGAAGATGATGGAATTCCACTTGAGCTATTTCAAATCCTGAAAGATGATGCTTTGAAAGTGCTGCACTCAATATGCCAGCAAATTTGGAAAACTCAGCAGGGGTCACAGGACTGGAAAATGTCAGTTTTCATTCCAATCCCAAAGAAAGGCAATGCCAAAGAATGCTCAAACTACCGCACAATTGCACTCATCTCACACGCTAGTAAAGTAATGCTCAAAATTCTCCAAGCCAGGCTTCAGCAATACGTGAACCGAGAACTTCCAGATGTTCAAGCTAGAAAGTTTTAGAAAAGTTCAAGTTTTAGAAAAGGCAGAGGAACCAGAGATCAAATTGCCAACAATCACAGGATCATCAAAAAGCAAGACAGTTCCAGAAAAGTTTTAGAAAAGTTCAAGTTTTAGAAAAGGCAGAGGAACCAGAGATCAAATTGCCAACAATCACAGGATCATCAAAAAGCAAGACAGTTCCAGAAAAAATCTCTTTCTGCTTTATTGATATGCTAAAGCCTTTGACTCTGGATCACAACAAACTGTGGAAAATTCTGAAAGAGATGGGAATACCATACCACCTGATTTGCCTCTTGAGAAACCTGTAAGCAGGTCAGGAAGCAAAAGTTAGAACTGGACATAGAACAACAGACTGGTTCCAAATAGGAAAAGGAGTATGTCAAGGCTGTATATTGTCACCCTGCTTATTTGACTTATATGCAGGGTACATCATGAGAAACGCTGGGCTGGAGGAAGCACAAGCCGGAATCCAGATTTCTGGGAGAAATATCAATAACCTCAGATATGCAGATGACACCACCCTTATGGCAGAAAGTGAAGAAGAACTAAAGAGCCTCTTGATGAAAGTGAAAGAGGAGAGTGAAAAAGTTGGCTAAAAACTCAACATTCAGAAAACTAAGATCATGGCATCCGGTCTCATCACTTCATGGGAAATAGATGGGGAAACAGTGGAAACAGTGACTGACTTTATTTTTCTGGGCTCCAAAATCACTGCAGATGGTGACTGCAGCCATGAAATTAAAAGCTGCTTACTCCTTGGAAGGAAAGTTATGACCAACCTAGATAGCATATTAAAAAGCAGACACATTACTTTGTCAGCAAAGGTCCATCCAGTCAAGGCTATGGTTTTTCCAGTGGTCATGTATGGATGTGAGAGTTGGACTATATAGAAAGCTGAGTGTTGAAGAATTGATGCTTTGGACTGTGGTGTTGGAGAAGACTCTTGAGCGTCCCTGGACTGCAAGGAGATCCAACCAGTACATCCTAAAGGAGATCAGTCCTGGGTGTTCATTGGAAGGACTGACGCTGAAGCTGAAACTCCAATACTTTGGCCACCTCTATGGGAAGAGTTGACTCATTGGAAAAGACCCTGATGCTGGGAGGGATTGGGGGCAGGAGGAGAAGGGGATGACAGAGGATGAGATGGCTGGATGGCATCACCGACTCAATGGACATGAGTTTGGGTGGACTCTGTGAGTTGGTGATGGATAGGGAGGCCTGGCATGCTGCGGTTCATGGGGTCGCAAAGTGTTGGACATGACTGAGCAACTGAACTGATCTGATTAGACACATTAACTAAGACATGGACACAATTTAAATTATCCATGACAGATGAATGGGTAAAGAAACTATATATGTAAAATTCAGTACCCCAAATATGTAAAGAACTCATACAATTCAACTGCAGAAAAGCCCCCAAACAAAAAAACAATCTGATTAAAATATTGGGGAAGACCTGAATAGACATTTTTCCCTAGAAAACATACAACGGGCCAAATAATACAGGAAAAGTTGGTCAGTGATTAAAAAAGGAAATCCTGCTCGTTATGACAGCATGGATGGACCTTGATGGCATTATGCTAAGTGAAATGAATCAGATAGAGAAAAACAAATACTAAATTATCTCATAAGTGGAAACAAACAAACGAAAACAAACTCAGAACAGCATGCTGGTTGCCAGAAGTGGGGGATGGGTAGTGGGAGAAAGGTGTCAAAAGATACAAATTTCTAGTTATAAATAAGTTCTGGGGATGTATTATACAGTATTGTGACTATGTTTAACAATATCATTGTATATTGGAAAATTGTTGAGAGTAGATCTTAGAAGTTCTTATCACAAGGAAAAAAATTTGTGAGGTGATCGATGTTAACTAAACTTAATGTGGTAATCATTTTGCAGTATATAAATATATCAAACTATTACTAATAATATAAAATATATTACATGATACATAATATATTACATAATGTGATACTTAACATATTACATATTGTATATCTAATTTTATCTAAACAATGTCAAATAAAATGAATGCAGTGTTATGTGTTAAGAATAAATAGAATGTTGGACAAGAGGTTGGAATTGGCAGACATTCTGTAGCTAGTTTCGTCTGTTGCTGTCTGTTCCCTGTTTCTGTCTACTGTCCTTCTATTTTTGCCCTTAAGACATAAATTTGGTTTATGTAAACCCTAACCCCAAGTGAAGTCACAAAATCTGACTTAGAATCCTAGTGTGTCACTTATGAAAATTTACTGACACCCTCCCTTACTGTTGCTTATTTTTTTCTGGAGGTTAAGTTCTTTAGAAAATGTGTATCAGAAAGATTTCTAGTATAATTTACTCTAGGATATTACTTCAAACACTACTTTCATATCTAATTATCTTGAGAGTAGGAGGAAGAAGGGGCTTCCCTTGTAGCACAGTTGGTAGAGTCTGCCTGCAGTGCAGGAGACCTGGGTTCGATCCCTGGGTCGGGAAGATCCCCTGGAGAAGGAAATGGCAACCCACTGCAGTATCCTTGCCTGGAAAAATCTCATGGACAGAAGAGCCTGGTGGGCTGCAGTCCATGGGGTCGCAGAGTCGGGCACGACTGGGCGACTAACACTTAGGAGGAAGAAACTTCCATATAAATAGAGCTTGTCATATTGGTTGAATGAAATCTTTGTAGTTAAGTGGGATTACTTATTAAAGACTGAATTTTTCTTGCATTTTCTTTTCTTTTCTAAGAGATTCTCACAGTAGCTCCTTAGAGTGTAACTTTAATTTCCTCTTTGCCCTGACCTGGTGGCTTGATTTACATAATTCATAATTTTGATTCATATATAAGTCATTTGCTTTTTCCCCTAAATCCAGAGAACTTCCAAATGCAAAGATAGTGCCTGTGAGCGTGCACGTGCTGACACGTAAAAGCAAACAGGAATTAATAATACATACAGGCAAAGCATGTTTAATTTACAAAGTTAGACCTGCATTTGTAAGGTTGTGTGCCTGCTGACATTCCCTCTACTAATTTTTAATGAGATGGTGAGAAGCTTGGAAACTGTATCAAATTCCTTAGGACAGAAGGGCAAAAATAAAATGAGCTGGGATCAATTTAGAATATTCTGTATTCTCAAAAGGCTTGCCCGGATGTACTGTAGGAAAGGAATATAGAATACATGTTAAAGAAGAAAACTGCATAGTAAATGTGTTTCACATGAGTGGATTTGAGTGATTTATTTTTAATAGAAACAAGGTATTTATAATACTGAGTCTGTGCAGTCACTAAAGCTTAATGTTTTAAAATATAGATAATTGTAGATACTTACATGAAGAGAAAAGTGTTATTTTATTGTTCTTTAGTAGTCTTTTGTGGGCTTTTTAAAAAAGCTTCAGTTTGAAGAGCTACTTAAAATAGATCTCTAAAAATAACAAGTAATAAAATCAAACATGAAAAAAATTGCATTATATACTGGAAAATCACCTGAAAATTCTCGTCTGGGGAAAATTTTTATAAAAATATCTGTGTTTATGTTGCTATGTACTATAGAAATATAATTTCCTAAATAAAATAAAATAAAAAACAAATTATATACATATGTGTATACAATGTTATTTTGATATTAAACCATAGAGATATTATACAAAGAAGTTATTAAATAAGGTGTTTTTTATTTGCAATTGCACTGAATGATTATTGTACCTTTCACTGAATAAGGCTACCAAATAGTCAGATATTTTAAGACAAAAGGATAGATCTCAAATATTTTATAGATCTAGTGTTATTTAAGCAACAAGACGTAATTTTTTCAAGTCAAAGTCTATAATATTCTCTTAACAAATCTCTCATTTTACAACATCCTTGATATCCAAAATAGTTTTCATTTCCTTTGAAAGAATCCATTACTGTGGATCTGTGTTGCTTTTGAGCTCTATAGTGATCTTTTAAGTACAGGAAATACTTTTGCTGTGATTTGAGGATGGGAGTAGAACAGTAGTTATTTATTTTGTGCTCAGAAGGTTGGAACAAGGGCTATTGTAACTCTCAGGTGTTCCCACTTTTCTGCTGCCTCACTCACCACGGGGCAGCGGGCAGACGACACACCCCCTTGCCCCGAATCCTCCTTTAACTTTGCTGACGCCTGAGTCAGGGTGTGCGTTGCACACAGCTTCGGACCCTCAAGGTTTCTGTCTATCCTTTGGGTTTCCAGCCAGATGTGCTCTGGGATTCCACACCATGGATTGGGGGTCTAAGCTTGGTCTTGCTCTCCCACTTTATACATCTTTCCTGCTTCATTGCCACCGTGTGGACCTCAAGCAACGGAAGTAAACGCCTCGCACTGTTTAACCATCTTCTGTTTAAAGCTTAGTCATTCTGCCTTTCTGGTTGATCCCTAATTGATCCAATCCTAATCATCATCAGAAAGAGTAAAAGAGAAAATAACACTGATAAAATGGAACCTAACATCATAGAAAGAAATGAAAACGATAGCCATAAACTATTTTTAAATATTTTAAATTTACAAGAATCTTTATTCTTTGACATTTAAATGTTCCAGACAGCTTAAAGGCACCTATAATTAAACCACTGCTTCCTACCTCTAGATTTATCTTATCTGTGATTCTCTATCTGGAATTCTACAAATTCTATTTCCACTTTGTTGGCTGGAATTCTATTGGGTTCTATAAATTGCAAGCACTAAGGGATACTGAATGGCAAGAGAAAGAAGGATTTGCTTCTTCCCTTTTGCTGTTCTGCCAGTGTTGCCCTAGTGATGGTTCACCGCTTTGGCGGCAGTAGGCAGCTATAGTAGCCAACGTCTTCCGCAACCCTAGAATCAGTTTACCAAAACCTTTCATAAGAGCCAGCCAGCCAGCTCTATCCTTCCGTGGAAGTCTCAGCTCTCTTTCAACAAAACCTTCCTCTTAGCTGTCAAGGCACTAAAAAAGAAAATCCCCTCCTTAGAATTCTGAGTATCCTTTCTTTAGTCCTTCTGAAATCTTTACCTTCTCCCTCAAACTATTTTGTTTCTTCTCTGAATCCTAGCAACGGTGGCTATTTCTTGTGTCAGTTGAATATTTATTTTTTCATTATTCCAACACTTGTTTAATGAAGCCCCTGTATTTAAATTATCTCTGTTGAAAATAGTGCTTTTTGAATTCTGACTAGGATGGAAGCGGTGCAAGACAAATACAAATTCCTTTTTAAAAAGTATTTTGTATAAGAACATCATTTACTACTTTATGAGATACTGTATCAAAAGCTAAAACTTATTATTTGGATTTTATATGCAAACAGAGAAACTGTGTGACCTTTATTTAGGTAGTTAACAAAAAGTCACAATACTGAGTTGAAGTAAACCAGAGTATTTTTACATTGTTGTACATGACTACAAAGTAAACAGCTTAATATTTTATTACTGATTTTCCTTTCCAGATTTTACTGTAGGAATCCCATTTATGTGTCAGTTTTTGGTTAGCACATGATTCATTTTTATAATCTCTCAATTATTCTTTGTTTCATTAATATGAACATATTAGTGGAATATATTGGAATGGAATATTTACTTGTATTCCACAATAATTGAATAATTATTTAATTGGGAAGTTTTCTTTGAGCTTACTTTTATGCCTAAATAAGTAAATTATCATTTAAAACATTTTAAGTAAGAGTTACATCAAAATCATCAGCATTTTAAAACAATTAACTACTGAAATCATCGTTCAAAGGCCCAAATAATTTTCACTGCCCTTTAAAATTATATAGTGGGTGAATATTTACCTTGTTTGAACCAGTTGCTATATCTGTACTTGCTATTTCTAACAGATTTTTTTTTTTCATGTGAACAGACCATATTTTAACACTTTATCAAGGTGTTATTTTATGGATGGTTGCATTTGCACTTTGTAGTAAATAATATATTGGATTATATAGGTATGAAATGCCACCTCTCTGATGTGTTTGAACCAGAGAGTGAGTAAAATAAATGCATTTTATTCCAAATTTCATATATATAGATGTATATATAATGTCATTGAGTTTTCACTTGCTGGAAAAGGATAAGAGCCCCTTCAGGATGTGTGTATGTGTGAGTGTGTATAAGAAAGTAGGATGGAAACAAGTGAGCTGCAGTATACTATGGAAGTAAAATTGTGGCATTCCAAAAGGAAGGGAAAATGTCAATTTACCTCAGGCCCTGAAAAACAATCTTTTGAAAGCTCAGACATGCCCATTTTAAAAAGCAGTGATCTTTAAATGGGTTGAACTATTAGCAATATATGTATACTTCCTTCCGGTTCTTTTTTCTATTTTTGGTAATTATTTTGGGGGGTTGCATTTCTAAAAAGTACACATAAAACCCTTTCAATGATGAGTCTTATTTCCTGGATTATGAACATGCCTAAAGATCGAAAACAGTATCACAAAGGAAATCTTGATGTCTTAAAGATGAAAGGTCAATTTTTAAAGGCCCTTCAGAATGAAAAATAAGAATCTTATAGAGAAGTCAGAACATGACAACAACGCAGTTGTGCCTGGATTGGTCAGCAGTGTGGAATATTTAAAACTCCACTTGCCCCCAGGTTTTTTTTTTTTTTTTTTTTTTTTTGCCTTTTAAGTCAGTCAGTCTTTCTCTCCTATCATGTGTGCACACATGTGTAAGGGAAACCATGTCTTCTGACAGTTTTAGCATTATGTGAGCCTTACCTCTTAGAATTACGTATTAAGAGACTTTTACTACTAATTTTAATATGTCAGCTTTCAGGGAGAGACTGATTGGCTCTGTTTGGCTCAAATGATCTCTATAACCAATCACCGTAAACTGCAGAAACAGGCACTCTTGATTGTGTAAATCTGGACTATGAGTTTAACCTGAAGTCAGATTACATATGTCCTCTCTCTCCATATTTATTGACCTTTATAAGGGTACAAAGATGCCTGTGATTTATATCACCCAAAGATGTACAGGCATACCTCAGAGATGTTGCAGGCTTGGTTCCTGACAGCCACAATAAATTCATTGCAATAGAGTCACATGAATTTTTTGATTTCCAAATGTATACAAAAATTATGTTTACACTGTAGTCTATTAGCTGAGAAAAGGAGGAGCAAAAGGCAAAGGAGAAAAGGAAAGATTATCCATCTGAATGCAGAGTTCCAAAGAATAGCAAGAAGAGATAAGAAAGCCTTCCTCAGTGATCAATGCAAAGAAATAGAGGAAAACAACAGATGGGAAAGACTGGCGATCTCTTCAAGAGTGTTAGAGATATCAAGGGAACATTTCTTGCAAAGATGAGCACAATAAAGGACAGAAGCAGTATGGACCTAACAGAAGCAGAAGCTATTAAGAAGAGGTGGAAGGAATATACAGACGAACTGTACAAAAAAAGATCATAATGACCTAGATAATCATGATGGTATAACTCACCTAGCCAGACATCCTGGAGTGTGAAGTCAAGTGGACCTTAGGCAGCATCACTCCAATCAAAGCTGTGGAGGTGATGGAATTCTAGCTGAGTTATTTCAAATCTTAAAGGACAATGTTGTTAAAGCATTGCACTCAATCTGTCAGCAAATTTAGAAAGGTCAGCAGTAGCCAAAGGACTGGAAAAGGTCAATTTTCATTCCAATTCCAAAGACAAGCAATGCCAAAGAATGTTCAAACTACCACATAATTATACTCATCTCACACACTAGCAAAGCAATGCTCAAAATACCCCAAGCTAGGCTTTGACAGTACATGAAGCCACCTCTTGAGAAACCTGTATGCAGGTCAGGAAGCAGTAGTTAGAACTGGACATGGACCGACAGACTGGTTCCAAATAGGAAAAGGAGTACGACAAGGCTGTATATTGTCACCTGCTTATTTAACTTAAATGCAGAGTACATCATGAGAAACGCTGGGCTGGAAGACGCACAAGCTGGAATCAAGGTTGCAGGGAGAAATATCAATAACCTCAGATATTCAGATGACACCACTCTCATGGCAGAAAGTGAAGAGGAACTAAAAAACCTCTCGATGAAAGTGAAAGAGGAGAGTGAAAAAGTTGGCTTAAAGCTCAACATTCAGAAAACAAAGATCATGGCATCTGGTCCCATCACTTCATGGGAAATAGATGGGGAAACAGGGGAAGCAGTGTCAGACTTTACTTTTTTGGGCTCCAAAATCACTGCAGATGGTAATTGCAGTGATGAAATTAAAAGACACACTTCTTGGAAGGCAAGTTATGACCAACCTAGATAACACATTAAAAAGCAGAGACATTACTTGCCAACAAAGGTCCATCTAGTCAAGGCTATGGTTTTTCCAGTGGTCATGTATGGATGTGAGAGTTGGACTGTGCAGAAAGCTAAGTGCTGAAGAATTGATGCTTTTGAACTGTGGTGTTGGAGAAGACTCTTGAGAGTCCTTCGACTGCAAGGAGATCCAACCAGTCCATCCTAAAGGAGATCAGTCCTGGGTGTTCATTGGAAGGATTGATGCTGAAGCTGAAACCCCAGTACTTTGGCCACCTAATGCGAAGAGTTGACTCATTGGAAAAGACCCTGATGCTGGGAGGGATTGGGGGCAGGAGGAGAAGGGGACGACAGAGGATGAGATGGCTGGATGGCATCACTGACTCAATGGACATAAGTTTGAGTGGACTCGGAGCTGGTGATGCACCAGGAGGCCTGGCGTGCTGCGATTCATGGGGTCGCAAAGAGTCAGACACGACTGAACTGAACTGAACTGAACTGAACTGAACTGAAGTGAGAACTTCCAGATGTTCAAGCTGGATTTAGAAAAGGCAGAGGAACCAGAGGTCAAACTGCCAACGTCTACTGGATCATAGAAAAAGCAAGAGAATTCCAAAAAAACATCTACTTCTTCTTTATTGACTACACCAAAGTCTTTGACTGTGCGGATCACAACAAATTGTGGAAAATTCTTCAAGAAATGGGAATAACAGACCACCCTATCTGCCTCCTGAGAAACCTGTATGCAGGTCAAGATGCATCAGCTAGAACTGGACATGGAACAATGGCCTGTTTCCAAACTGGGAAAGGAGTACTTCAAGGCTGTATATTGTCACTCTGCTTATGAGGCTTCCCTGGTAGCTCAGCTGGTAAAGGATCTGCCTGCAGTGTGGGAGATCTGGGTTCGATCCTGGGTTGGGAAGATCCCCTGGAGAAGGGAATAGCTACCCACTCCAGTACTCTTGCCTGGAGAATTACATGGACAGAGGAGCCTCGTGGGCTACAGTCCAAGAGGTTGCAAATAGCTGGACACAATTGAGTGACTTTCACTTCACTTCATGAAGAGTACATCATGTGAAATGTGAGGCTGGATAAAGCACAAGCTGGAATCACACAAGCTGGAATCAACATTGCCAGGAGAACTATCAATAACCTCAGATATGCAGATGACACCACCCTTATGGCAGAAAGTGAAGAACTAAAGAGCCTCTTAATGAAGGTGAAAAAGGAAAGTGTAAAAGTTAGCTTAAAACTCAACATTATAAAAACTAAGATCACAGTATCCAGTCCCATCACTTCATGGCAAAGAGATGGGGGAAAAATTGAAAGAGTGACAGAGTTAATTTTGGGGGGGCTCCGAAATCACTGTAGATGGTGACTGCAGCCATGAAATTAAAAGATGCTTGCTCCTTGGAAGAAAAGTTATGACAAACCTGGACAGCATATTAAAAAGCAGAGACATTACTTTGCCAACAAAGGTCCATATAATCAAAACTATGGTTTTTCCAGTAGTCATGCATGGATGTGAGAGTTGGACCATAAAGAAGGCTGAGTACCAAAGAATTGATGCTTTGGACTGTGGTGTTGGAGAAGACACTTGAATGTCATTTGGACTGCAAGGAGATCAAACCAGTCAATCCTACATGAAATCAGTCCTGAATATTCATTGGAAGGACTGATGCTGATGCTCCAATACTTTGGACACCTGATGTGAAGAGTCAACTCATTAGAAAAGACCCTGATGCTAGGAAAGGTTGAAGGTGGGAGGGGAAGGTGATGACAGAGGATAAAATGTTTGGATGGCATCACCAACTCATTGGACGTAAGTTTGAGCAAGCTCCGGGAGATGATGAAGGACAGTGAAGACTGGTGTGCTGCAGACCGTGGGGTTGCAAAGAGTTGGACACGTCTGAGCAGCTGAACAACAATAAGAATATAGTCTATTAGGTGTGCAATGACATTCTTTCTAAAACTATGTACACACATTAATTAAAAATTATGTTTTTGGAAAAATGGCTCCCATAGATTCAAGTTCCACAAACATTCAATTTATGAAAAAAAAGATGTAGTATCAGCTAAGTGAAGTAATATAAAGTACAATAAAATAAGGTATACCTGCAATATAACACTTAATTTCATATTACCCTAAGAGAGTAAGCAGAAAAACAAAAAAGTCTGAACTAGTTGGCTTTTGTATTAATAAATGGAGAAGTCATTTATTTCTTTTTATATGAATTGTCAAAGTTCAGTTGCTTTTTTCTCCAAGTTTTTAGACATCAAATAACAGAATTACTAGCCCTGTGAGTAAAGGTTAATTCTTTTTAATGTTACCATTTATACCAATTAAGATGTTTTATATTTTATGATTTTATAAAAAGCACATGAACTGATCAAATATATATGTTTCATATGTTATTCCATTTTGTGAATGTACTTGAAAACTACTGTGCTGTGCCTTTAACATGGCTTAGCTAATCATTACTGTAACACATAGTTTACATAATCTAGATTTTCTTATTCATAAATTATTCATTTGGAAACATTTCACAGAGGAAAAGCTGAACTCCCAAATATCTTATAATAGGCAGCTGAAATCCTGTCAATGATTTTTTAATCACTGAAATAAAAAATATTTAAAACTGTTTCTATAGCACATAATATGAATCCCTGATTTATTTCTAAACATAACTGACTTTATCATTCATTTTAATGGCATTATATTTAATAGTCTTATTTAGACTATAAACTTTGTAAAGATATATATGTTTGTTAAGCACTGATCATCATAGGGTGTAACATATATTGATGATTTCTACTGGCCCTTCATGTACTGAATGTGCTGTAGATGAGCCATCTATGTAACTCCATTTCACCATCCCTGGTCTACTCCATGATAAGATGTCATCTATCAGCCCCTGGAAGTATTCAGGAAAATTATTCTCTTCGTTTCCATAAGAGATCCCTATGATTCAAAAGGAAATCAACAGCTTAATTTTAATAACTAAGCACAGACTTAGTTGCTCTGTGGCATGCAGGATCCTCCCAGATCAGGGAGTGAACCCATGTCTCCTGTGTTGGCAGGCAGATTCTTTATCACTGAGGCACCAGGGAAGCCCCAAACCACCTATTTTGAATAAGCTGTGCCAAAAATATTCATGGAATATATAGACAACAATGCTTTCTTTGCACAGATTACTTTGGGGGATTTTATCCCCAAGAATACTGAACATTCATTACAGAATATTTCTATAAGCAATTTAAAACAATCATATCCCAAATTGGTGATTTTATGTTCGCCAACTTTCAAAATTGTATTCTATGTATTTTAAATGGTATTTAATTTAAGAAAGATAAATAACATAACATTTGATCAGGTGCCCAGATAAACAGAACACAATCAGCTATTTGGTTATATTCTTTTCTGCACCGCATTCCTTTTTGTCCCAAATATGACTCTTGCTTCCACTGCTAGAGATTTACCACAAATCAGTGCATAACAAAAAGATTCCTCTTTACAAATGTTAAATCCTAGCTCATTTTCTTCTGAATCCACCAGTGCCACAGCTTTTCCTTTCTCAACATCAGTGATAGGATTGTGAAAGCAAACAGTTGTCCCTCCATTAGTTTTTTTTTTTTCATTATGTTCTACAGACCGTCACTTGCTCTTATAAATTCAGGTTGAACTGAACAGGCTGAAGAAGTTCAGTTCAGGGTCAAGCTCCCTGAAATAGCATGAAATTGTGCATTGCTGGAAATAGAGGGTTTAATCTTTACGCCAAGGGTCATAAAACAGGATCATCTGGTCTTTCAATCATTACTCTTTCGCTGCAGCTAGTTCCCAGACTGTAACTTCTCTGATTGAAAAAAAAAAAAATGAAAACTGTCATTTGGTTAAAAAGAGCAAGGGAAAAGTGCTATAACCTACCTACTACTTGGACTTGATTTACTGAAGTTCTGCTTCACTGACATATTCAATAAATTGCAATTAGTCTTCACAGACTTAATATTCAAAAACCCACGGTTACTGGAGTATGCTTTGTAATATTCAGTCATGCAAACCAGGGCAATATATTGATGCACATGTGGTACATATTTTAGTGACATTATTTCTATTTGATTTGATGTTCTCGCTGCACAGCGATATTTCAGCAGTTCTAAAAATGTCCTCCTTTGTAGTTCACAACATAAAAAATCACTTTTTCAACATCAGGCAGGAAGTAATAGAATTATGCTTGAAGATAACTAAGGGAATATCATGAAGCTAAATTATAGCAGAATAGCTTTTTAAAGCTTTCTGGATGGTATCAAGTAAATAATTTATTCATTTAACAAACATTTTTGAGATAGTGGTTATAATTTCCTATATTGAATGGAAATCATGCTCCATTAATTGCATTTTTGATATAACTAAGAAAAAAATATAAATATGGAAAAAATACAGAAAGAATTAGTCTAGGTGGTAATAAGATTGTTAGTTACATATCAGTTGACATTTTCCTGAATTTCTCTTATGTTAAAAGCTAGAATATTATTGTAAGGGCTATACTGTATTTTATAATTTGGCCACTTTAAGGTATATCTGTTGAAGAAATAATTATTTTAGGATTTGTCCTTAATTTAAAAAATCATGACTGTATGTGAAATGCTCACATGTGCACGCGCACATACCCACACACACTTGTGCACAAAGAATGATTAAAGTCTCAATCAATCACTTGATGTTCTATTTCTGCCCTGAGCTACAAATGTATCTCTCTCTCTTTTTTTTCCTTTGTATAGAAGCCCATATAGTAGGAATATTTATGACTTTCTGTGTCTGAGGACACATGCTAGATTTCTTCCTATCCTTTTATAATATATGTATTCTTTTAATTGTGCACAGAAAATAAAATCAATCAGGCATGATTTACTTGAACATATCCTTTTTTGTTTTTTGGCTCTAAGTCACTAAAACCCCAGATTCTCTCCTTTATCTCCTAGTGTGAATTCCTAATCACCAGTTTTCACTAAAGATAGAGCCAATGGAATGCTGTTTGTTTGAAGATTATTAGACAAACATTAGACAAACAGAGCATTAGACAAACAGGGAATTTAAATGGACTATAATTTGCTTTTAGGTGTATGTACCCACTCTGGGAAAATATATTTATTGAAAAATCAAAGTTAGTTCTTCAAAAGATGTTCAGAAGCTCTGTGATCTCTGAGTAAATTGACTACAAACTGACAAAAAAAGTAAAGCATACCTGAAAATTAAAAAAAAAAAAAAACTTTCTGAAGTGAAAGTGAGTTGGGTATATTTTAATTAGATTCTTAAGACATGTATTTTTATTTTAATTGCAAAATCATCTTTATTTTTAGTAAATGTATTTTTTCTATACATTCTTTTTTTACATAAACAATTGAGGATTTCAAATTACTAGTATATCTAGATTAAACTTTAAGTCTGAAATCCTTAAATATTTCATAGTTATCAATGAAAAACCTTTTTCTTGATATACAAGTACTACTCAATCTTTGGAAATATGTAAAACTGCAGAAAATCATGTATTTACTTCACAATATTTGACTTGTACTAAACATACCTTTGGAAAACTTCTGTTTTCCTTCTTGGGTATGGTATTTTTCTACTTTCTTTAAGTAGTAACATTTTATTTTATTTATTTTTTTTTTTATTATTATTATTATTTTTTTCCAGTGGGTTTTGTCCTACATTGATATGAATCAGCCATGGATTTACATGTATTCCCAATCCCGATCCCCCCTCCCACCTCCCTCTCCACCCGATTCCTCCGGGTCTTCCCAGTGCACCAGGCCGGAGCACTTGTCTCGTGCATCCCTCCTGGGCTGGTGATCTGTTTCACCATAGATAGTATACATGCTGTTCTTTTGAAATATCCCACCCTCACATTCTCCCACAAAGTTCAAAAGTCTGTTCTGTATTTCTGTGTCTCTTTTTCTGTTCTGCATATAGGGTTATCGTTATCACCTTTCTAAATTCCATATACATGTGTCAGTATGCTGTAATGTTCTTTATCTTTCTGGCTTACTTCACTCTGTATAATGGGCTCCAGCTTCATCCATCTCATTAGGACTGGTTCAAATGAATTCTTTTTAATGGCTGAGTAATATTCCATGGTGTATATGTACCACAGCTTCCTTATCCATTCATCTGCTGATGGGCATCTAGGTTGCTTCCATGTCCTGGCTATTATAAACAGTGCTGCGATGAACATTGGGGTGCACGTGTCTCTTTCAGATCTGGTTTCCTCAGTGTGTATGCACAGAAGTGGGATTGCTGGGTCATATGGCAGTTCTATGTCCAGTTTTTTAAGGAATCTCCACACTGTTTTCCATAGCGGCTGTACTAGTTTGCATTCCCACCAACAGTGTAAGAGGGTTCCCTTTTCTCCACACCCTCTCCAGCATTTATTGCTTGTAGACTTTTGGATAGCAGCCATCCTGACTGGCGTGTAATGGTACCTCATTGTGGTTTTGATTTGCATTTCTCTAATAATGAGTGATGTTGAGCATCTTTTCATGTGTTTGTTAGCCATCTGTATGTCTTCTTTGGAGAAGTGTCTGTTTAGTTCTTTGGCCCATTTTTTGATTGGGTCATTTATTTTTCTGGAATTGAGCTGCAGGAGTTGCTTGTATATTTTTGAGATTAATCCTTTGTCTGTTTCTTCATTTGCTATTATTTTCTCCCAATCTGAGGGCTGTCTTTTCACCTTACTTATAGTTTCCTTTGTAGTGCATCAAGACAGTATGGTACTGGCACAAAGACAGAAATATAGATCAATGGAACAGAATAGAAAGCCCAGAGATAAATCCACGAACCTATGGACACCTTATCTTTGACAAAGGAGGCAAGGATATACAATGGAAAAAAGACAACCTCTTTAACAAGTGGTGCTGGGAAAACTGGTCAACCACTTGTAAAAGAATGAAACTAGAACACTTTCTAACACCATACACAAAAATAAACTCAAAATGGATTAAAGATCTAAATGTAAGACCAGAAACTATAAAACTCCTAGAGGAGAACATAGGCAAAACACTCTCCGACATAAATCAAAGCAAGATCCTCTATGACCCACCTCCCAGAATATTGGAAATAAAAGCAAAACTAAACAAATGGGACCTAATGAAACTTAAAAGCTTTTGCACTACAAAGGAAACTATAAGTAGTAACATTTTAAAATATATATTTAGTTTCAAAAATATTTCAAAAATATAGTTGAATGAATTGATGTGCTGAAATGTAATACATAGTAGTTGTTTCAAATTCATCATAGACGTATTTTGTAGAGACACTTAATATAGAAAACATTTTTACTTATTCAAATATTTCCAAATACACAAGCTGAACATTTTCATGAGGGATGAGTAATAATATAACATGTTTTTTAAATGGCTGCTAATATTTCAACCTCACAGTCTTTGTTGTGAAAAGTAAAGAAAAAGTGTTTTATATTCACAGGATCTCTGCAGCAAACTTAGGCTGACACAAATTTTATGTCTAGAAAGCTATGGATTTGACTGTTTAAACAGTAATTTGAAATAGCATTCACCAGCTTTGAGAAACATTTCTGTGCCCTTTATATTTATAATTTTTTCACCCTTGATCTCTATGCCTTTTTAAGGTCTCAATCTGTGAATTATAGTGTGGAATATTTCATATTAGGTTATTTGCCCCAAAATTTAATAAGATGGTTTTGCTTTACCCTTCTTTCCAACCTATTTAGATGACGAACTTTTCTAACAGTAAAAAGATTATTTTCTAGGCTAGTCAGAGATGCTGTTGTCTTGTAAAAGTTCACTTTTATTTTTTTAACCTGTCTCTAAACATTTCTTTATGTTTAATTCAGTGGTGTAGACATTCACAAATGCTAATAGTCTAATAGTGCTACTTATTCCTTTAAAATTCAAAAGAATGTGCCTTTCACCAAATTATAAAATTGCAAGTGAATGGTTTTACATCATACCAATTAGATTGTCCTACTTTCTGCCTAGTTATGACTTTATAAGTCAACAGTGCACATATTCGAGGAAGACTTTCTCTACTGTGTGAATATGTGAGTAGTTCAAAAGAGGTACTTGTTTAAAATGTTTTTCTGTAGCCCTTCCTTTGGTTAGTCTCCTGATTTTTAACTATGTTCTTTTTTTATTCAAAACCAGTTTTCATTTACTTCTTATAAGATTCACCTTTATCAAAGAATATTTTTATAAATGAGTTGCTAAAATAATAAAGATAACTGAATTTTTAAAAAAGGAGTAAGGTGACTTAAGATCCTCCTCATGTCCAGTATTAAAGATATCTCATTATATTATGTATGTCTAAATCTTAGAGGTTTGATTTAATAACATTATTATATTTGCACACAAACATATATAAGTTTTGGAGAAGGAAATGGCAACCCACTCCAGTATTCTTGCCTGGGAAATTCCATGGACAGAGGACAGAGAAGCCTGGTGGGCTATAGTGCATGGGTTTGCAAGAGTCAGAACGCAACTTAGTGGCTAAACGATATATATGTTTTTGTGTATATATATAACAATACATATCAAATATACAATTATAAAAGAAAACTAATGTTAGCATTACTTTTACAAAAATGTGGAAAAAATTATAAAGGAGATGGAAAATATATTTTAAAGTTATAGAATTTAAAAGTGTTTAATTGATGCTTTCTAAATGCTGCTTCTCTTAATTTCCCTTTAAAATTGGTAGCAATGTATAGAAGCACAAAAAGCCAATACCCTGAAGAGAAAACTGCATCATTGTAAATATTAGAAATATTTAGGACTAATATAATTGATGAATCTGTTTTGTTTTACTGAGTGTCTTTTCTGTATTAGGAGGTGTGCTGGTGCAGGGGCTTGAGGAGGAGTAACCATTCATCCAGCCCTCAAGATTTCTACACTAACAAAATACAATTAAAGTCGATAAGTGCTCTTTTTCATGAAACTAAATTTGATTATTTCTGACTGTCTGGGGATATTATTCCTCTGGAGAGATGACAGTTCATAAATTAAAACTCTGTTTTCTACTTCAATGATTGCATGCAATCACATAGTTATGACTTCCACATTAGTCCACTATGACAATGAAAAGAGAATTTTGCAATTTGGTGAGAGGAATCTTCTGTGACAAATTGAGGTCCTCATCAGTGAATTTTTTCTTTCTGTAATTTTCCTATAATTGCTGACATTCATCTTGCACTGAGTATTAATGAACACTAACTTTTTATGTAGTTTAAATTGGACAAAAATAATCTATTATAGGTTACTTGCTCAGTGTGAATGAACATTTATTTTCTGTTAGAATGCTATACGCAACTCTTTGCATCAGTTTTGCTTTTAATAAGAATCCTTGGAACTAAGATTTAAATATCTTTGAGCTAAATAAGTTGAAGAGTTTAATGATTAAATTAAAAAATTTTAATTTCTTCCTGCAGACATTGTGCAAATCTTTTAACTGCTTTCTGATCATTCTGTGTTAATTCAAACAATAATATTGTACACTTTCAGAGCGTAGGTCCAAAGCTTAGCTACCTTGGTCTCATGTGTGTATTTACTCCTTCTGGGATGCCCTTCCTGAGTCCACACTATAGATTTGGATATTCCTTGTAGATTCCCCTCTGATGTCTTGTGCTGCTTTTTTTCAGTTCTTGCTATTTATTTTATGTTTCTTTATGGACAAGCAACGCACATGTCTTATTCATATTTTGATCTCTTGTGCTTAGGAATGAAAAATTGATCATCAATGTGGCAATATTATGTTTTGTCTTTGTTCACAAGCTTTAACAGCTATATCATTCAATTATGAGACTCTTGATTACAGTTTTGAGAGGAAAGCTTAATTTGAAAATTAATTTATATTTAAAATATTCTAATATTTCTAATATTAAGTTACACCTAATTATGTCTAGTGAACTAGACATATTATTAGGATTTGTGTATTTAAATAGTCCATAAAGATCCATGAAAAAGACATGGAGGGGACTTCCTTGGTGGTCCAGTGGCTAAGACACCATGTTCCCAATGCAGGGGGCTGGGGTTTAATTTCTGGTCAAGGAACTAGATCCCACATGCCACAACTAAAACCTAGCACAACCAAATACATAAACAATAGGTATTTTTTAAAAAGACATGGATGATGAAACAGAATTATTTCAGAAATGTATTTCAGGAATCCAGTTTTTATTCTTTTGTGAATTATTTGTATTCAAAAACATGAACATTGATAGTTACTGCTCTATTACAATGGGCCCTAAAACATCAACAGTGGCAAATGGTTATTCATAACTGGCAAGCCAAAGACCAAATCCTATGTGGAAAACTATTCGGAAAGATTAACATGTAAGTTAGTTATGTTAGTTAGTCTTAATCTTCAAGGAAATAAAACTCAGTAAAGAGATGTTAGGCATGTGAGACATGAACAAGTTGACTGGTTCAAGGAAGCGAAGGTGGCAGGAAGGACACCTCTGCCTACAATGTAATTTTAAGAATTAAAAACACCCACCCAACATACAGTCTTTTGCCTGAAAGAGAAATATATTCCATGTATCAAAGAGACATCACACAAGTTATCAAGTCATATCACATCTTTAAAAATTGGGAAATGTAACTGCCAAGATCTTTCTCTTATAACGCCCCAGCCTCTGTCAAAGACACACCCTGCTTCTGATTGTGAATCAGCAGCCAGACTGCCCAGGTTTGAGGTCACACGCCAATGCTTTCTCTGTGAACTTAAACTGTCTACACTCAACTTTCTTCTCTGTAAAATAAAAATTGTAATAATTTATCTATATTGTAGATTTGTGGTGAGTACTAGGTGAATTTATTCAAGTAAAGTCCTTAAAAGAATGCCTGGCAGGTGGAAAATTCATTGTAAGTGTTTATTATTCTCACCCACTGGCAGTACCATTTTAAACTGGTAGCATCTTTAGTATACATATGGCATATATATACACAAAAGATTGCCAGTTGAATTTTGAATGTCTAAGATGGCATTTTTTTCCTGTCTTTTTACTACTAATAATGAACTTTTATAACTTGTTGAGGGACTAAATTCTTCTTAAAAAATTTATTTTCAGTTCAGTCACTCAGTCATGTCCAACTCTTTGTAACCCAATGGACTGTAGCACACCAGGCCTCCCTGTCCGTCACCATCTCCTGGAGTTTACTCAAACTCATGTCCATTGAGTCAGTGATGCCATCCAACCATCTCATCCTCTGTCGTCCCTTTCTCCTCCCGCCTTCAATGTTTCCCATCATCAGGGTATTTTCAGATGAGTCAGTTCTCATCAGAGAGCCAAAGTATTGGAGTTTCAGCTTCAGCATCAGACCTTCCAATGAATATTCAGGACAGATTTCCCATTTTAGTTCACTTTATATTGAAGTACGTGTGTATGTGCTCAGTCGCTCAGCTTGTGTCTGACTCTTTGTAACCCCTTAGACTGTAGTCTGTCAGGCTCCTCTGTCTATGAAATTTTCCAGTCAAGAATGCTGGAGTGGGTTTCCATTTGCTACTCCAGGGGATCTTCCTGACCCAGGGATTGAACACGCATCGCTCGTGTGTCCTGCATTGGCAGGTAGAGTCTTTACCACTGCGCCACTTGGGAAGCCCTTAGTGAAGTATACTTGATATATTATGTCTCATATGTACAGCAAATATATATATATATATATACACACACATATATATACACACATATATATTCTTGTGTGATATATAATTTGTGTGATGTCTCTTTGATACATGCAATATATTTCTCTTTCAGGCAAAAGATTGTATGTTGGGTGAGTGTTTCTAATCTTTAAAATTATGTTGTAAGCAGATGTATCCTTCTTTCCATTTTTGCCTGCCTTGAACCAGTTAACTTGTTCATTTCTCACATCCCTATATATGTATGTATACATACATACATATTCTTTTCAGATTCTTTTCCATTGTAAAGTTATTACAATATATTGAATATAGTTCCCTGTCCTATACAGTACGTCCTTGTTGTTTATCTATTTTATATATAGTAATTTTAATACCAAATTCCTAATTTATCCCTCCCCTCCCCTTTGGTAAACATAAATTTGTTTTATAGATCTGAATCTATTTTTTTTTTTTATAAATAAGTTCACTTGTATCACTTTTTTAGATTCTGCCTACAACTGATATCATATATTTCTTTCTCTTACTTCACTTAACATCTTAACCTCTAGGTCTGTCCCTGTTGCTGCAAATGGCATTATTTCAGTCTTTTTATGGCTGAGTAATCCTCCATTGTGTTTGTGTGTGTATGTGTCTGTGTATGGATATTTAGGTTGCTTCCATGTCTTTGCTTTTGTGAATAGTATTGCTGTGAATATTGGAGTACATGCATCTTTTTGAATTAGAATTTTTGTTTTTACCAGATATATGCCCAGGATAGGGATTACTGGATCCTATAAAGACATTTTGATGATGACTATTCTGACAGATATGAGATATCTTGTTATTTTGATTTATATTTCTCTGATGATTAGTGATATTAAACATCTTTTCATGTGCCTGTTGGCCACCTATATGTCGTTTTTGGAAAAACTTCCATTGAGGTGTTCTGCCTATTTCCTTTGCCATGTACTTTCAGCTTTTTTTGTTTTTATAATTGAAGTATAGTTGACTCACAATATTGTGTTAATTTCTACTATACAGTAAAGTGATTCTGATTACATACATATATGTACACATTTTTAAAATATTGTTTTCCATTATGATGTATCATAGGATATTGAATATAGTTCCCTGTGTGATACAGTAGGGCCTTGTGCTTGATTCATTCTATATACAATAGTTTTCACCTGCTTAGCCTAAACTCCCACTCCATCCCTTCTCCAACCCCCGCTCCCGTGGCAACCACAAATCTGTTCTTTATGTCTGTGAGTCTGTTTCATAGATAGATTCCACACTTAAATGAAATCATATGGTGTTTGTCAATCTTTTTCTGAGTGAATTCACTTTGTAGGATATCTCTAGTTGCATCTATGTTGCTGCAACTGACATTAGTTCATTCTTTTTATGGTTGAGTGAGATTCCACTGTATATGTACTGCACATTCTTTATCCGTTCTTCTGTCAGTGGACACTTTGATTGTCTCCATATCTTGATTATTGTGAATAGTACTGCTATGGATATAGGGTACATGTATCTTTTTGAATTATAATTTTGTCTGGTTATATGCCCAGGCATACAACCTCAGAAGTGGGATTGCTTGATCATATGGTATTTCTATTTTTAGTTTTCTGAGGAAACATCATACTGTTATATTTCTATATAAATTTGAATTTTTTTGTTTTTTTCCTGTGAAAAATGCCATTTGTTGATTCTTCTTCAAATAGTGAACAATTTCTAAACTCAAGTTTTTGAAAGTTTTAATATGAATTTATGTCAAGTTTGAGATACAGTCAGATTCTGTTTAATGTCTGATGTTCATTCACTAAAGGCTGCTTTACTTGCCAGCAGAAAAGCAGTATTTTCACATATTTGAATCATTCAATGACTAAGATGACAAGACCCCAAATGAACTTTCCTATTTACCAAAACAAACAAAAGTGACCTCCTCCAAAAATTATATGAAAGAATCACCAATGGCACAATCACAATGCCAGAACCACATTTATTTTCCTACTGTACATAAGGATGACCTTTCACAGCTATGTAGTAATTATTAAAGTATAGCAATACAAAGTGAAATGACAGTCTGATAGAATTACTTTGAGTTGAGCCCATCTGCTGGGTACTTTAATTGTTCTAAGATATATCCTTAGATACTTAAATAATCTCTTAAATAACTTTTGTTCTCAGCAAACCATAAGAGAAAAAAGTAATCCAAGTGGTTTATAAGGGAAGAGGGGAGACAGGGAATATGTCATACTACCTTGGAGTTAATTTTTTAGCATTCAGATTTTAAAAAAGTGTACACACACACCCACACACCCACTCACCCAGGCCTGGATCACCAGAAGAGCCTTCTCTATTATTGACCACTGCATTCTCTTCACCTTGATTGACCATTTGTTAAGATTTAATATATTCATTTTCTCCCCTCCCTGCCTTTCCTCCCTCAACTTTTTGGTCTTTAGTTGCATACTTAATAACTGTTCTTTCTTAAATAGTCCATCATTTGTTTTTAAGAACTAGGACATCCTCTTACATAGCCACAATACAATCATCATGCTTTGAGAATTTGACACTGAAAGAATACTGTAATCCAGTATATAGTCCATATTTAAATTTCCCCAGTTTTTTCATTGCTGTTTCTTCTCTTCTCTTGGATTTAATCAAGGAAAAATCCCTGCATTTGATTTTCCTGTTCTCAAATATATTTCCACATGACAGCCACAGTAATCTTTTTTAAAAGCCTCAAATGCATTATGGCATCTCTTTGAGTCTTTTCATTGAGCTTAAAATGAAAAACAAATCTCTTATTTGTTAGCTCTCCCGTTCCATCTCATTTATTATCCACCTCAAATTATTTTTCAGTGATAATAGTTTATTTTAAGTTTATTTCAACTTAAAATGAATTAGTTTATTTTTCCAAAAATCACCATGCTCTCTGTTTTGTCAATAGCTTTGTGAATAATGTTCCTCCTATCAAAGTATTCTACTTTAATTTATCTTTTCACTTAGATAACTCTCCATGTTCTGATGATACAGCTAAGACAGCATTGCCAGTGAAAAGCCCTGCCAACATCAGACTGAACTTGGTTTCCCACTCTGTGCTCATGTAGCACCCTATAGTCACAGCTAATGAGCATTTATCACATCCTTTGGAGTTACCTATTCACTAACCAGAAACAGTCTCTTTAAGTCTTTTGAAGAAAGGAACCTGATACCTTGTTCACCGCTGTAGACCTCAAGTCTACTGAGTATTTTTCCCACAGTTATTTCAATGAGTGAACATAAACACAAAAAATCATAACTGCTACCAAAAACCCTAGGGCTAAATCTGGATGAAATTATAATTGAATAATCTGTAGGAGTCCTGGGTTATTTTCAAACTAGAAACAGGGCTGAAAAATTAAGCTGTGACTGTTATCTGGGGTCCAAAAATATTTTCACAATTTATCCCCTTTTCAGTTACTGAGTATACTTGTGCTTTATTGTTACACTGTAACCATAACATTGTTCATGCACATACTGTAATAATTATTTTAACACAGAACTATAAATGTTTGTCTGAACTTCAGGATTTGAGACAAAGCCAAATACTCACCTCTTAGAGATCTGAATTCAGATCTGGTAATTAAATTTTAGATTTAAAACTTGTTACCAAAGTAGAAGATTCCCATGAAAATGTGACTGTTATTAAGTTTTAAAAAAAGGAAAAAAAAAAACTTCATCTGGGTAGATGAAAATAATGTCTACAAGAAGACAACTGATTGGGTTTTTAAGAGGCAAATTTTAACACACAACTCTAAATTCAGTTAAGCTAAGACATTCTTTTAAAGGAATACTTCCAACTATTTTTAAAATTTTGAGAAACATTTAGTGTCTACACTTAGGAAATAGGAGCTTTTATTTTTAAAAGCGAACAACTAGTTACCTTATAAGTTCATATTATTCCTGATTTTTAATCTTTGCTCAATATACAACAGGTTAATTTTTCAAATATTTAGCAAAAGTATGAAAATAATCTGCTAGTTTTGGAAAATTATTCACTCAACATTTTTTCTTTGTATGTCAATATATAAACAAAAAAATCCATTCTATAGTTTTTGGTTGCCATCATCTGGAATTTTATTTAAAATTGAATTAGGGCTTCCCTGGTGAGACAATGGTTAAGAATCTCCCTTGCAGTACAGGGGACACTGGTTCGATACCTTGTCTAGGAAAATCCTACATGCTGTGAGGAAACTAAACCTGTGCACCGAGACTACTTGAACCTGCGCTCTGGAGCTCACCAGCCACGACTGCTGAGAACTCACGTGCAGCCACTTCTGAAGCCCGCCTGCCCCGGAGCCTTCTCTCCTGCAACAAGAGACTGCGCCACAATGAGACGCCCACACAATGAAGAGCCAGCCCAGCCAAAAAATAAATGAAATGGGATTAGTAGTATGGTAATCACCTAATTAAAAAGGTAATTGTCTAATTAAAATGATTCTGAATAGCCAAAATTTCTTTTGAGTTTTAAAATATATTAGTAATGATGTTCATGATGTATATATTTATTGCTTGTGTAATTTTATTTTTTTGATTATTCTATTTGTGGTTACACCTAGTATAAATTTACACCTAGTATAAATTGAAAAAATGCATTTGTGTTAATTAATGTACCTAAATGTAAGTATTCTATGAAACAAAGTATAAATTTTCGCCATTTTGTACATAAAAAATGTACTGATTTATCATCTTATACATATGATAAAATGTTTGCTGATTTACCAGAGTTTACCAGTTGTTTGACTATTACACTGATTTTGCTCTCAGGGTGCAAAATTAAAGAGAAAGTAATTCTTTAAAAGTACACCTATGATATAGTTCATAAAATATAAATTACAATCAACTTTAAATTTCTGCACAAAGATTTTTCAAGAACCCACTATGTTATTCCATAAATTATATAAGACAGAATTTTAGCCTGAAATATCTTTATGGAGCAGTTGTCCCAGTAAATTCTGGTACCTAAAAACCTATGTAAGACCCTGTTAAGAGCCAGTTTTGGTCTTAATCTTATCAAGATACTAGCTGAGAAGTTTAGTTTTTTTGTTTTTTTTTCTTTCTTCATTTATTTTTATTAGTTGGAGGCTAATTACTTTACAATATTGTAGTGGTTTTTGTCATACATTGTCATGAATCAGCCATGGATTTACATGTATTCCCCATCCCGATCCCCCCTCCCACCTCCCTCTCCACCCGATTCCTCTGGGTCTTCCCAGTGCACCAGGCCCGAGCACTTGTCTCATGCATCCAGCCTGGGCTGGTGATCTGTTTCACCCTAGACAATATACATGTTTCAATGCTGTTCTCTCGAAACATCCCACCCTCACCTTCTCCCACAGAGTCCAAAATTCTGTTCTGTACATCTGTGTCTCTTTTTCTGTTTTGCATATAGTATTATCATTACCATCTTTCTAAATTCCATATATATGCGTTAGTATACTGTATTGGTCTTTATCTTTCTGGCTTACCTCACTCTGTATAATGGGCTCCAGTTTCATCCATCTCATTAGAACTGATTCAAATAAATTCTTTCTAATGGCTGAGTAATATTCCATGGTGTATATGTACCACAGCTTCCTTATCCATTCGTCTGCTGATGGGCATCTAGGTTGCTTCCATGTTCTGGCTATTATAAACAGTGCTGTGATGAACATTGGGGTGCACGTGTCTCTTTCAGATCTGGTTTCCTCAGTGTGTATGCCCAGAAGTGGGATTGCTGGGTCATATGGCAGTTCTATTTCCAGTTTTTTAAGAAATCTCCACACTCTTCTCCAAAATGGCTGTATGTTTGCATCCCCACCAACAGTGTAAGAGGGTTCCCTTTTCTCCACACCCTCTCCAGCATTTATTGCTTGTAGACATTTGGATAGAAGCCATCCTGTCTGGCGTGTAATGGTACCTCATTGTGGTTTTGATTTGCATTTCTCTGATAATCAGTGATGTTGAGCATCTTTTCATGTGTTAGTTAGCCATCTGTATGTCTTCTTAAGTTAGAACTGGGTTGAGGGCAGTTTTAAAATGAAGAACTAAAGTTATAACTAGGTGGAGGACGTCTGATCCAGCATTTCCCAAACACTTGAGAGAAATAAATGTTTCTTAAAAAAGTTAGATTTCCCACAGATAAAAGAGATTTTATAGGCATGTTTTGTAAGCAATATGAAAACTTTAGTTAGCTTTAGTTGTAAAGTGAAGAACTAAAGTTAAAACAGTTGTAGCTAGAGTTAGAACTAGATGGAAGGCCCTATTCTTAGGGCAATGAAAGGATTTATATAGGTAATTAGTGAGCCAAAAATATCTCATTTCATATCTTAGGCTGTGCTAAAGTTTGTTCTTACAGTAAAGTTTCAAATTCTTCAGATAAAAGAAGATATTATAAAATTGTATATTACATAAAAATATAAACATTAAAAGCAAAAGAGAAAAAGAGTACAAAAGTCATGCTTATAAAGGAAGAAAAATAAGTACACCTCATCTTATTCAAACATGGCCCTTTTTCCAAATTTATTTTATACTTTGATCTGGTTAAGAGCTGTAGATCATTCCACCTACAGGATATTTTGATTTGGCTGCCCCTGTATAACTCAGTTTTATGTCCTAATGTGAATGACTATGCTTCTCTCTCAAAGCTCTTTTTCAGAAATTATACCACCATTCATCTGACCCAGCAATTCCCAAACACTTCAGAGAAACAAGTGTTTCTAAAAAAAAATTAGATTCCTTCCCATGGATAAAAGAGATTTTATAATCATGTTTTGTAAGCAATATGAGAAGATAACCACATAAAGTTGGCAAAACTCTTCTGATTAAAAATTAACAATTCTAACTCTAGTGAAGTCTGAAGGATGTGATCCTGCTTGAAAGAGACAGAATTTCTATGTGAGGTTTTCTATGAAGAATTTTCTACATGAGGTTTTCTGAAGAATTTCTATATAAGGTTTATTAGCACTTTTAGGATATAAAATGCTATAAATTATCTGTGTAGGACAATGATACAACCTTCCTTGCAACACAAAACATTATTAAAGCCTGCAGATGTGTACTATTAATATATAGATGTTGTTTTGAAGACTAAGTGAATCAAAGTTTCATGGATACTGAAAAGAATAGGATAAAATATTACTGGATTTCTTGGATGTTGACCTAGCATTTGAATTAAAAAAGAAAAAAAGAACAAGGTGACACAAGTTTTTTCAGTAACATCAGAAACTATCCTACATTCTCCTTCTATCGCAGTTAACTTCCTTTGCTTATAATGCTTACTACTGCCTACATTTCCATCCACAATCCATCCTCATCTCACCCTCACTCCCACCTCATCTTCCGGAAATTTCCTATATTACAGATGCTAAACTGATTACCCACCACATTTTCTGTGAAGACTTCCCTGGGCTACATTAGGCTAAATTTTTTTTTTTTTTTATGACTTTTATACCTTACTATTTGTTTATTTTCTCCCTTCTCTTTTTTATTTTTATTTTATTTTATTTTATTTTTTTTTTTATTAGTTGGAGGCTAATTACTTCACAACATTTCAGTGGGTTTTGTCATACATTGATATGAATCAGCCATAGATTTACTTGTATTCCCCATCCCGATCCCCCCTTCCACCTCCCTCTCCACCCGATTCCTCTGGGTCTTCCCAGTGCACCAGGCCCGAGCACTTGTCTCATGCATCCCACCTGGGCTGGTGATCTGTTTCACCATAGATAGTATACATGCTGTTCTTTTGAAATATCCCACCCTCACATTCTCCCACAGAGTTCAAAAGTCTGTTCTGTATTTCTGTGTCTCTTTTTCTGTTTTGCATATAGGGTTATCGTTACCATCTTTCTAAATTCCATATATATGTGTTAGTATGCTGTAATGTTCTTTATCTTTCTGGCTTACTTCACTGTGTATAAGGGGCTCCAGTTTCATCCATCTCATTAGGACTGGTTCAAATGAATTCTTTTTAATGGCTGAGTAATATTCCATGGTGTATATGTACCACAGCTTCCTTATCCATGCATCTGCTGATGGGCATCTAGGTTGCTTCCATGTCCTGGCTATTATAAACAGTGCTGCGATGAACATTGGGGTGCACGTGTCTCTTTCAGATCTGGTTTCCTCAGTGTGTATGCCCAGAAGTGGGATTGCTGGGTCATATGGCAGTTCTATTTCCAGTTTTTTAAGAAATCTCCGCACTGTTTTCCATAGTGGCTGTACTAGTTTGCATTCCCACCAACAGTGTAAGAGGGTTCCCTTTTCTCCACACCCTCTCCAGCATTTATTGCTTGTAGACTTTTGGAGAGCAGCCATCCTGACTGGCGTGTAATGGTACCTCATTGTGGTTTTGATTTGCATTTCTCTAATAATGAGTGATGTTGAGCATCTTTTCATGTGTTTGTTAGCCATCTGTATGTCTTCTTTGGAGAAATGTCTGTTTAGTTCTTTGGCCCATTTTTTGATTGGGTCATTTATTTTTCTGGAATTGAGCTGCAGGAGTTGCTTGTATGTTTTTGAGATTAATCCTTTGTCTGTTTCTTCATTTGCTATTATTTTCTCCCAATCTGAGGGCTGTCTTTTCACCTTACTTATAGTTTCCTTTGTAGTGCAAAAGCTTTTAAGTTTCATTAGGTCCCATTTGTTTAGTTTTGCTTTTATTTCCAATATTCTGGGAGGTGGGTCATAGAGAATCTTGCTGTGATTTATGTCAGAGAGTGTTTTGCCTATGTTCTTCTCTAGGAATTTTATAGTTTCTGGTCTTACATTTAGATCTTTAATCCATTTTGAGTTTATTTTTTGTGTATGGTGTTAGAAAGTGTTCTAGTTTCATTCTTTTACATTAGGCTAAATTAAACCATGATAGTCTCTGGTAAATCATTTCATTATACTATAAGGTCTGTGATGGTGGAGACTGTATTATATTTATCTTTATACTTTATTCTGTACTTCATTTCCTCATTTATGAAACAGATAATAATAGGACTTATCTAAAGGGAATTTTCCAGATTAAATTAAGAGGGATATATAAATTGCTTTAAGGAATTTTGGGTAACTGAAATAAATATGTTTTAAGTCTATTTAACTAGCTGTCATATATTACTACTATTATTTGATCTAGTACTGGAAACCATCTCTCATGAAGTAGGTGCCAACAATGTTTACTCACTGAGTTAATTAAAATAACTCAAAGAAATATTTGAAGGAGAGACACAATGATAAAATAGAAGGATTTGAGCTTACCTCATCCCATGAAAACACCAAAATCACAGTTAACTGCTAAACAACCATTGACAGAAAAGACTCACACCTACCAAAAAAGATATTCTACACCCAAAGACAAAGAAGCAGCCACAATGGCACAGCAGGAGGGCCCCTTTCACAACAGAATCAAATCCCATACCTGCCAGATTGGAAACCCACAGACTGGAAAACAATTTACCAGGGTCTCCCACATGAAAGGGAAAGTCGCTTAGTTATGTCCGACTCTTTGTGACTCCACGGACTGCAGCCCACCGGGCTCTTCTGTCCATGGAATTCTCCAGGCAAGAATACTGGAGTGGGTTGCATTCCCTTCTCCAGGGGATCTTTCCAAGCCAGTGATTGAACTTGGGTCTCTTGCATTGCAGGCGGCTTCTTTACCATCTGAGCTGCCAGGGAAGCCCCATTTAATGAACAAAAGTGGTTCATTACTGACCCACTGGGCAAATTAAGTCAAAATTATAACCACTGGTCTCACTGAACGTGGGGATGCATAGACAGAGAGAGGTGACAGTGTGGAGAACAGAAAGGAGAACACAATGAAGAAATGAAATAAAAGATGTTCTTAATGAAGAAACCACAAAAAATCAAGTCAATAATTATTTTTTAAAATGTGTTTCCACTCTGGAATAATGTCAGGTTAAAGAATTTTATCATATTTAGAAAATTACCAAAAGGTCTATAATAATAAAACTGGGTAAAATGTTCCAAAAGACAATTTTTTTAAAGAAAAAGTCTACCAATATCTAGGAGATTGAAAATGAGCTGCTTTCAAATGTTCAATGGGCAGCTGGATATTATAAATGCCAAAAGAAACTGTGCTGGCACAATTTTATACAGAAAAATTTGTGACTCAAGATTTTTCTACCCTGCCACCTTCTGTTTCTGTCAAAGGCCTTCAAATTGTCACACATTAGATCATTCGTATGCCAACTTCTATAGCCCGCCAGGCTCCTCTGTCCATGAGATTCTCCAAGCAAGAATACTGGAGTGGGCTGCCATTTCCCTCTCCAGGGGAACTTCCCAACCCAGGAACTGAACCCAGGTCTCCCACACTGCAGGTCGATGCTTTACTAACTGAGCTATGTGGGAAGCCCATACCAACTTCTACTTATCTGAAAAATTGTTAAAACACTTCAAAGTATATTGAAATTAGATCTACCCCTTACATTTGATTAGCCTACTATGAGAAGAAAAAAAATTGATATTTGATATGTATATGCTAAATGTCTAAATATTTGGAAGCATAAAGCAACAAACAGATAAATAAGACATTTTCTGTTACTCTGTTTTATCAAATATACCTTCATAAAGACAAAGTTTAAATGTGTGTATGTTTCTTATGTAAATAAAGATTGGCAAGATATCAAAGATAATAGAATTTAATCCTTATCATGCATTTCTGGAGGTCCAGAAATATTGTTGGTGGACCAAAAATATTTAGAGAAGCAACAAATAAATACATGAATAATTCATGTTATTATCTATTCTATTAAATGTATTTTATTACCTTTTAGTGAAACCCATATATTTTTATAGTTACAGTTTTCAATATTTGTAACCTATTGATAGCAATAAGATAAAGAATCAAAATATAAATGTAGTTTATTTAAAATATATGAAGTTTGAGTATTTTCATTAAAGTATAATATAAACATTTTAAAATTAAAATTATTCTGTATGTTGTAAAAAGTTTTTTCTTTAGAGCATTCAAAATTATCTATTAAAACAAGGAGTTAAATATAATTTTAATTAACCAATTATAGATTTTAATTAAACATTTTTTTAAAAATTGAAAAATTTATTTTTAACATTAAAAAATTTGAAGTCTGCATGATCACCAAATTAAATAATGTCTCAAGCTAATATATTTAATGTTACAAAGTATTGTTCACTTTCCAGGAGCAACTATTGTGATTGCACAGTAATTCATGAGTAACTCTGTACAATGAATAGGAAAAAGGGCAGCAAGTAAATGAATGATCATAACTACTGGGGAGTAGTTTTTTTTTCCTGAGGCGCAACTCATTTATAATACTGTATACATATCAGGTGTACATCATAGTGAGTCACAATTTTTAAAGATTATATTCTATTAAAGTTATTATAAAATATTGGCTATATTAATTCTGCTGTACAATATATCCTTATGTTTGCACCTCTTAATCCTCTACTTTTATCTTGTCCCTCCTCCCTTCTATCTCCCCACTGGCAATAATTTTTTTTTCTTTTCTATATCTGAGAGTGTGTTTCTTTGTTATATTCACTAGTTTTGTTCTTTAGATTCCACGTGTAAGTGAACATATAACATCAGTATTTGTGTTTCACTGACTGACTTATCTTATTAAGCATAATCTCCAAACCCACCCATGCTGTTGCAAATAGCAGTTTCATTGTTTTATGGCTGATAATTATTACTTTGTATATACGTACACCACCTCTCTACCCATTCGTCTGTTGATGGACACAGATTGCTTCTGTATCTTGGCAACTGTAAATAATACTGCTACAAATGTTGGGGTTATCTTTTCAAATTAGTGATTTCATTTTCTTTGAAAATATACCCAAGAGTGGAATTGCTAGATCATATGGTAGTTCTATTTTTAGTTTTTTGGGTAAACTCTTTTCTGATTTTATTGATTTGGACCCTCTCTTTTTCCTGATGAGTTTGTCTAGAAGTTTGGTTTATCTTTTCAAACAACCATCTCTTGGTTTTGGTGATCTTTTTAAAATATATTTTTAAGTCTCTATTTCATATATTCCTGCTCTGATTATTATGATTTCTTTCTTTTTACTAAATTTGGGTTTTGTTTCCTTTCTCTTCCTAGTTCCTTTAGTTGTAAGGAAAGGTTGTTTGAGATGTCTCTTGTTTCCTAAATTTATGTCACTAGAAACTCCCCTCTTACAACTGCTTTTGGTGTTTCCCATCGGGATATAGTGCTTTATGCAAGAATCAACTGTATTAGCTCTCTGAAATAGAAGGTTTTAAAATTAATTAATTTGGCTTTCTCTTTTTAAATGCTCCTTTTGATTAAAACTCCTTTCACCCTGAAATATCTCCAGCATGGGTTGCTGTATTGCTACTCTGTAGAAGGTTGCTTACCCCAAACTCATCTGCATTTGGACTAGTTGCCTTTGGTCCAAGGACAGAGGACAAGACATGAGGAGACTAATTTAGCACCTGTGTGATGCTAGTCGTGAGAGACAATGATGAGATTTAGAGTTGTGTTGTTCTGGTACTGATCACTGGAGCAATGGCAGAGCAACCTTGTATTATTACTAAAAACTAAAGTGTTGTGTTTGTGATATTTGGGATTACCCGGGCCTGCAGTGTGGGTCACTTCAGTCGTGTCCAACTCTAGCAGTATGAGTAGGTCCTCCAGTGAAGGACATTACTTTTCTGCTAGTCTAACTTTTATAAGACATTACATATGAAAAAGCAGCCTTATCATTGGGGATATGCCAGACACTTGGCACTTAGCATCTGGATTTGGAAGATTAGACACTTAAGGAGTTGACTGGAAAGGTAGCTACCCAGAACCTGGGGGTTGGAGAGTCATGAGATTTTTCTACTAATTCTGTCCATGGAAAGCAGCCCCAGGCCCATCTGAAGTTGATTTTATATGCACTTCCCCTCAATAAGAACTTGCAGCTTAGGCAGCTGAGAGTTTCTGGTTTCATTTTTGGGTAATTCTACTAATTGGACAAGTAGTAGTGAGGTATTTCTCATTCTCAACATTTATTTCACTAAGCAGATAGCATGTTTTATGATGTTTTGAGGACAAGCAAGGAGAGACAAGAAAGCCTTCCTCAGTGATCAGTGCAAAGAAATGGAGGAAAATAATAGAATGGGAAACTATGATCTCTTCAAGAAAATTAGAGATGCCAAGGGAATATTTCATGAAAAGATGGGCTCAATAAAGAAGAGAAATGGTAGGGACCTAACAGAGGCAGAAGATAATAAGAAGAGGTGGTAAGAATACACAGAAGAACTGTACAAAAAAGATCTTCACAACCCAGATAATCACGATGTTGCAATCATTCACCTATAGCCAGATATCCTGGAATGTGAAGTCAAGTGGGCCTTAGGAAGCATCGCTATGAGCAAAGTTAGTGGAAATGATGGAATTCCAGTTGAGCTATTTCAAATCCTAAAAGACAATGCTGTGAAAGTGCTACACTCAATAAGCCAGCAAATTTGGAAAACTCAGCAGTGGCCACGGGACTGGAAAAGTCAGTTTTCATTCCAATCCCAAAGAAAGACAATGCCAAAGAATGCTCAAACTACCTCACAATTGCACTCATCTCACACGCTAGTAATGCTCAATATTCTCCAAGTCAGGCTTCAGCAATACGTGAACCATGAACTTCCAGATGTTCAAGCTGGTTTTAGGAAAGGCAGAGGAACCAGAGATCAAATTGCCAACATCTGCTGGATCATCAAAAAAGTGAGAGAATTCCAGAGAAACATCTATTTCTGCTTTATTGACTATGTCAAAGCCTTTGACTGTGTGGATCACAATAAACTGTGGAAAATTCTGAAAGAGATGGGAATACCAGACCACCTCACCTGCCTCTTAGAAACCTGTATGCAGGTCAGGAAGCAATAGTTAGAACTGGACATGGAACAACAGACTGGCTCCAAATCAGGAAAACAGTATGTCAAGGCTGTATATTGTCACCCTGCTTATTTAACTTATGTGCAGAGTACATCATGAGAAACGCTGGGCTGGAGGAAGCATAAGCTGGAATCAAGATTTGCCAGGAGAGATATCAATAACCTCAGATATGCAGATGATACCACCCTTATGGCACAAAGTGAAGAAGAACTAAAGAGCCTCTTGATGAAAGTGAAATAGGAGAGTGAAAAAATTGACTTAAAGTTCAACACAGGTCCGTCTAGTCAAGGCTATGGTTTTTCCAGCAGTTGTGTATGGATGTGAGAGTTGGACTATAAAGAAAGCTTAGTGCTGAAGAGTTGATGCTTTTGAACTGTGGTGTTGGAGAAAACTGTTGAGAGTCCTTTGAACTGCAGGAGATCCAACCAGTCCATCCTAAAGGAGATCAGTCCTGGGTGTTCATTGGAAGGACTGATGTGAAGCTGAAACTCCAATACTTTGGCCACCTGATGTGAAGAGCTGACTCATTTGAAAAGACCCTGATTCTGGGAAAGATTGAGGGTAGGGGGAGAAGGGGACGACAGAGGATGAGATGGTAAGATGGCATCATCGACTCAATGGACATGAATTTGAGTAGGCCGTGGGAGTTGGTGATGGACAGGGAGGCCTGGCGTGCTGCAGTCCATGGGGTCTGAAAGAGTCAGACACGACTGAACTACTGAACTGAACTGAGGACAAGCTAGATCTTTAAACAAACATAATATTTTGAGGGGATTCTTTGCTGTTAAGATTAGAAAACATTTTTTATCTATTTCTACAAAAAGTGTTTTAAAGCAGAGCAATGATTTTGTGCCTGCTTTGTTGTTTTAATTGGCAGAATCTAAGATATTGTGTAAGGACAGAAAACTTTCTTCTTAATATCATCTTCCTTGTGTGACAAATGGGTGGTGCACTTGGGTTAAATATACTTTAAAAAATCAGTGAGTGATCTTAATTATTAAACAGCAGTCATAGGGGAAATAAAGCAGTAAAGACATATATTGCATTAATCTTGTTTTTAAGGGAAGATGAGATCTGAGTGATATAAAAATAGCATACATAACACTTAATTTTTTCTAAAAGAAGTATATATATAAACAAAAAGACATATAGCAAAATTTTGACAGCAGTTTTTTCCAGAAAGAGGAATTATAAGTTTTATTTATTTCCCATCTCTGTATTTAAGCATGTGTTATTTTTAAAGTTGAGATGTTTGTGCATATAAACATAGAAACAGAAGATTTTTTTTTATACTTAGGATCTTATAATCTAGCAAGGGAGATATAACATGTACACAGGTATCTATCCATGGTAATTGAAAAAAAATGAAAGAGTCAAAGTATTACAGATAAAGTATTAATACCATGTGTGATTAACATGAGATGATAATATATTAGGTTTTTTCCTTGACTTTTAGATTTTGTATGGAAAATATTTTCTCTTCTCCAAATAAAACACATTGCTTTCTGTTTTTCAATTAGATATTTTAGCAGTGACTTTTAGATATGATAATGTCTGATTACCCCTACTAATTGTCTCATACAACTAACTTGAATAAGGGTTGAGTTAAAAAAAAATCAGATATCCATAAATAATTTCAATTGATGAGTGCATAGAAATTCATTAAGTTAATCACAAAATACCAAATAATAATTTGTGGTATGATGGTTTCCATTCATTTTTCAACATATATTCTATGTCTTGGTATAATTTCCCTTTTTCAAAGAATACAACCACCTATGTACTTTCTAAATGTACATCTTTCAATATGATATAATAGTTACTATCAAATGAGTTTTTTCAAATTACTTTAGCTGTATTTTGAGACATGAATTCCATAGTTAAATAAGTATGGCAAACCCTTTATAATTTATCTACATTTGTAAGTCCAAAAATTATTTAAATCTATATTTGAAAAAATTCAGATCAAAGTAATATGTGAAATAGTTTAGCTATGAAAATTTTTATATCATTCAAATTTTCAAACTGCTTTATTGTGTTGTAAGTTTTTATTTAAAAATTGGGGGATTTCCATTAATGGGTAGAATTGCTAACATTTGAGATAAAAGAAATTTCTATTTGAGTTATACATAATAGGCAGAAAAATCTTTGAAAATGGCCTGTGGATGGCAGTGTTTTGGTATTCCAGAAGATAACTATCCCAAGTTGTTTTCCTTCTATGATTCATATTTGTATCTTGTCTCTGAATCATATATAAAAACAACCAGCTGAGTGTATGTTGTCAGCTAGTAAGCATTTTTTAATGAACCAGACCTCACTTTTGTTTGAACATGCATCAGTGTTTATGGTTTTATTTCAGAACATCGCCAGAATAAGGAGCACTTTGGACAAGAGAAAATTAAATCAGCCAGTGATGAGAACTTATGAACAAGAACAGGCATCTCTAACGGTTCACTAGCTTATTTTATCTGTTGCTCTCTTTCTCCTCTGTGTAGTGTGTTGTGAAGTGTATGATTTATTCATAGAAGACACTGTCACTGTCTAAGGATTGTACTCTCAAACCACTGAAAAATCTTGACAAAACCCATTAAAGGAAGGGAACAATAATCAAGCTATCAAGTATTTACAGACCATGCTTTATTTATTCCCTTGAATAAATCCCACTTACCATTAAATTTGAGCTACATGAAATGCCAGTGTGCAACCATTTTGAAACTACAAAAATTGGCAACTTTATATTATTCAAAGTAATTTAACAGATTTCAGTCTGTCCAATGCTGATGGTTCTTAGTATTTCATTTCAGTATGAGAAACCAGTAATAACATAAGTATTATCTGAGTAACAGTCACAAATTAATGTTAGCCATAAGATAAATGCATTGGTTATAAAAGTGAAACAGTTTTATTTAAGGGATCATAATAGGATATCTGTCATCAAGGAAACATGTCTTTTATACTACTGAGTATAGCTGTCTACACCTGGCTAGTGTTAATCTCGATTTACAGAGTTTCAATTGTGGAAAATATGTAAAACTAGTTTATTAGATTTTTGAGGTTGCTGTAACAAAATACTATGTACTTTGTGGCTTTAAACAATAAAAAAAAATAATTATTCTCTCACATTTCTGGTCTAGAAGACTGAAATTTAGAATGGTCAGATCTGGTCCTAGCTTCTTTTAGCTTCTGGTGGCTGTCAGCTTCCTTGACTTGAGACTAATCTCCTATCTCTGCCTCTGTCTTTACATTGCCTTATCTTCTATGTCTGTTTTCTCTTCTGTGTGACTTTTTATAAGAATATATGTCATTGGATTTAGAGCCCACCAGGATAATATAGAATGATATCCTCATCTCAAATACTTACCTCAATTACATTTGCAAAATCCTTTTTTTTTTTTTTTATACAAACAAGGCAACATTAACATGTTACTTTAGGGAACTGAGACATGAGCATACATTTGTGGGGGTTATCATTCAGTCCACTACAGTAGTCCTGAGTTTCCCAGGTGGCTCAGTGGTAAAGAATCTGTCTGTAGCGCAGGAGACTCAGGTTCAATCCCTAAGTCAGGAAGATCTCCTGGAGAAGGAAATGACAACCCACTCCAGTATTCTTGCCTGGAGAATTCCACGGACAGAGGAGCCTGGCAGGCTATAGTCCATGTGGTTGCAAAAGAGTTGGACACAACTTAGCAACTAAACAACAGTAGTCCTGGATTTATTTCGAAGAACTCATATGATTCTTAAAGAAAAAAAAAATATTATAGTACAGTGTTGTTTTAGTTTGCTTCTACTTATAATTCACTATCAATCTGAGGTCTAATGAAGCTCTTTATCCGTATTCATTCTCAAAAAAAAAAAAAAAAAAAAATTAAGAAAACTTCCAGAGCCATACCCAGATGAGGAAAAAGCAAAAGACAATTAAAAAGCACTTCCACCTCTACCATACGACTTGCTGGTCCATGAAGTCTTTGGTTCCCAGTGGGATAAGGAGCTCTCACCAGAATCTAAATCTTTACCAAGAAAGTCCTGCTAGGAAGAAAATGTCAGTTGAACAAAAATAGTAATCTTAGAAATATAAATGATTTACATTCTGGTGTGAGCTCTCTACCTTGTAGCAGGCTGAAAATGGTTCACAGAGCAGAACAATGTGCACCATTGTTTTAGAAGTTTTTCTAATAAAGCTGCCTTGTAATTTTTCAGTTCTATAAGAGAATGTATTCTTGTTTGAGTAACAGCAATAAAAGTCAAAATCTTGTATGCAGTGTCTTTTAACTTTGATGTCAATTTGTAAACACCTCTGTTGTGATCTATCTATATATATATATATATTTTTTTTTTTCTTTTTTACTTTTTCAAAGTAACCACCCTAAGGTCTTAGTATTGTAAAAAATTCATCAGTCTTATTTCTAACTTGATATTTTAAATTCAGGATTCCTCCTTCCCACTGGATTCATCATTCCCTTGTCCTTAAATCCTATCTTGTTTTTCTGCTGATTCTTAAATAACAAGTGATTAAAAATTGACTTGTGATCATGCTTTTTATACTCCCATTCAGATGAATCCAATAATCTAAAACTACCTAGAAACATTTGTATATAACTTCCCCCTTTCCAATTAGTAGAAATGTTTTCATTGTTAGATTCTTAGGAAATAATTAGTATTTCACAAATCAGTATGAATTGCTTCATTTATTTATTCAAGAAACATTTCTTGATATTGTGGATACTGAGCCTCATTAGGTGTATTTTACTTTCAAGGATTAACAGACTGGTAAGGGATATGAAGAAATATACTTATGGTGATTTAAAAAAAAAAAGTTGTAGTTGGATAACTACAAATCCATGAGAGAACATAGGGGGAATTCCTAATTCAAGGTGAAGGACTAAAGATTTCCTAGACAGATGGCTCTCCAGGTATGTATGTATATTTGTGTGTATGCCTGTGTGTGTGCGTGTGCATGCACACTAAGTCGCTTCAGTTGTGCCTGACTTTTTGTGACCCTATGGACTGTAGCCTGCCAGGCTCCTCTGTCCATTGGCTTCTCCAGACAAGAATACTGGAATAGGTTGCCATGTCCTCCCTTCAGGGGATTTTCCCCATCCAGGGATCAAACTTGTTTCTCTTATGTTTCTTGCATTGGCAGGTGGGTTCTTTATCACTAGCCCACCTGGGAAGCCTCTTGAAGCAGGTATGAAAGAGCAATTAGGAATTCCTCCACTGCTGAATTCTCCTTGGCCATTATCTACTACTTTAAAACAATAGTACTTTAGTTTGACTACAAAAAAAGAAAAAAAAGTAACTCTGACACTTCATTCTTTTCCATCCAGATCTGGGATGGTCTTTGGAACAGTCACAGATCAGCCTGGTTACCTTCAGAAGCTAAAGATCTGGAAGGATGTAGCAGAAGGTATTTCAGGGAAGTGGAAGGATGCTAGGCCATGCTTTACTTCTTTTATATTAAAAATATATCCTGACCTATGGACACTGTTATTCGCATAACCTTTTCAGAATTAAAAAAACAAAAACAAAAAACTTAGACTTGCCAGGTGATCAAGAATCCACCTTGCAATGTAAGGGACACCGGTTCAATTCCTGATCTGGGAAGATCCCACATGCTGCGAGACAACTAAGCACATGTGCCACAACTACTGAGCCCAAGCTCTAGAGCCCACAAGCCTCAGCAACTGCAGCCTTTGTGCCTAGAGTCCACGCTGAGCAACAAGAGAAGCCAGCACAAAGAAAAGCCTGTGCAAAATGAAGTAGCGCTGTTATAGCCACGCTTTCCGGGAAACAGACTCACTCAGAAGGACAATGCAGATAGTGGAGTGCAGTTTATTACGCCGGCGGGCCCAAGGCAGAGTCTCCTCTTAGCCAAGGACCCCGTCCAGCATTTGTGAAAATCTTTTATACCGCATGCGTACGTGCCCAGACCCACCACCTACCCCATGTGTACGTGTCTAAACCCACCACCTACCCCATGTGTACGTGTCCGCCCTCACTGCAACTCGAGAAAGTCTACGTACAGCCATGAAGACGTAGCACAGCTAAAAACAGTAAGTACGCAAAATTTTTTAAAATGTATTAAAAAAAGACAAGTGGTGCATATCAGACTAACAAATGTAGCTTACAAACCAAGGGACATCAAAACTAATTGTGGTTGCTGCAACTTCTTGCCTTATGATCCCCCTCCAGTGTTAGTCTCCCTGATCACAGTAAGTAGTAAACTCTTAAACACCTTTGTCCTATTGACAGCTTGTATTGATGATGTTTAGGGAGCAACCATTCGACAAGCTTCAATGCCAAAGGCATGTCTGACAATCATGATTTAGCAAATTCATAAGCAACATGGCTTGGGCCTGGATTTAAAGATAGAATAGGACACTTGCCTTGATTTCTAAAGTCTGAATTTTTGATTCAGTGGGATGATGGGATTCCCTCCAGGATAAATTTTGTGAAAGTACAAAGCAAAGTGTGAAACTAGATGGAACAATTTTTTGTTGTTGTTGATGTGGTTACTGGCACACTGATTTACTGATTAAAGGGGAATTGCTGTTCAGGCAGCTGGACTGGCAACTCAGTATGTGGTTTGCTTATAAGCCTGTGAACACTGAGAAATTTCTGCTCCTACTAGTTAAGGATTTTATCTTTTCTTAATCATTAAAGATGTGTTTGCATTAGCATATGGAGTGAAATACAAAGGCTCCATTTTAAATAAATGAAACAATTTGTCACTGCATGTGACAAGACTTCCTCCCTGTGATAATGAATACTTGTGTAGGAGAGGAAACTGCAGAGAACTGGTAATTGAAGTACAAAGAAGGAAGCTGAATCTCACCATACTGAAGACAGAGCTTTTGCTTTTAAGTGTAAATTTACCATTTATTATGTTCCCCCAGTGAAATAAAGGTATTGTTCATTGTGTATTAACTATGACCTTGAAAATCGCAAAGGAATGTACACAAAGGAGAAAAAAATGAATTAGTCTTAGCAACAAAAGATTTTCTTTAAGTTATCTAAAGTAAAGTGAATCTTTAAGGCTTTGTAAAAATGAACTTTGACTCCTTTTCTAATTAGGAAGTAGAAATTCCCATAACTCATATTTGCCTTACAAAGTTAAGTTTCCAATCCATATCGCACTTGAAATAAAGTTTGTTAAATGACAGGATTGTTCTGCTGAATTATTTCTTAAACTTATGGAAAGGAAAAATTTACAATTATTTCCATACATAAAATGGGAATAATCATACTCTGAAGAAATCTAGCAAAACCAAAAAACATGAGAACAATTGCTGTATTTTATATTGTACAGCATCTTATAACCCAACAGTGTGTAAAACTCTGAAATGTTCAATTATTGTTAGTAAAATAACTATAAATAGGATTTGAAAAAGGAAAAAAATTATCATAAGAATTACCTGTTAGATAAGACCTTACATAATTATGTGTAAGGTGAGTGTATTCTCCTCAGCTCTGTCTCATCACAACGAAGAGTTGGACTGACGGACATTAAAGCCCTTGGGGCGCCACAGCTCTCGGGTCTTGGACAGACCATGTTATAGCTCTTAGACACATCAGTGTTACAGTTCCATGTTACAGCTCTATTTTATTTAGAATATAGCAGGAAAATCCATCCTTGAAGCGTGAGGGCATGCCAACCCAAAGACGGGAAGAGAAGAGAGTGGGGGAGCCAGTGAGCATGAGGGAGGGCGTTGGCGAGAGAGACAGAGACAGAGACAGAGACAGAGACAGAGAGTGCGTGTGTGTGGAAGAGGGCTGGCCCTTTGGCTCCTATTTTTATATGTTTTTTCCTTCCCCACTGGGCCTGCCTTATGTAAATTGGGCTGGCCAGGAGTGCTGTTCATTCTCCCTGGGGTCCTCACTCCAGTCCTCGGACCTTCCTTTGTTCTATTTTCACAGGCTTTTCCCTTCCTTGTCTTTTAGCCACCGCCATTTTGGACTCCTGCTTCCTATTCTAACTACCTAACATATGGAAGAGACTAGAGAAGGAAAGGTATGAAAGGGAGATTTGGGAGACCAGGGGAAAGTCACTAATCAGTACTACTACATAACTGACATGGGCACAAAGTCAGGAATTTCAGAGGATCCTGGGAAACCAGTCACTTCCAGCTACAAAATAAAATGACGATGTAAAATAAGTTAAGGAAAAAGGATAGGGAAAATTATTCAAATTGCATAACTGTTCCTTTTAAAGGTCTCCAGACAAACATCTGATGGTGGGCTTTAATTGCTGTTGGTAAGCATGGCTCGCCATGATAAGACTAAAACAAGATGAAACCTGCTTTTTTCTGTCTCTCACAGCATCTACTCCAATGATCTTCAGAGAGGAAAAGCAGCTGCTTCATTTCTGCCTCCCAATTCTCAAGCAATTTCTTATCTACCAATTTTAATCTAGAACATATAGGGCATGGACTTCTGAAAAACATAGTCTTAGCTTGAAAGTTAGTTGCTCAGTCATGTCCGACTCTTTGTGACCCCATGGACTGTAGATTGCCAGGCTTCTCTGTTCATGGAATTCTCTAGCTAACAATACTGAAGTGGGTAGCCATTCCATCCTCTTGGAATGGGATCTTCCCAACCCACAGATGGAACCTGGGTCTCCTGCACTGCAGACAGATTCTTTACCATCTAAGCTACCTTAACTTTTAATAAATTGACAAGAGTACAAACTGCCACAAAGTTAAATATAAACTATAAATACTTTTAAGTATTTATAGTGATAATTAAATGCATTAAAATTTATCTTGTACCAACCACATTTCTGCTTTTGCATTTATAAGAAAGTATAAATTTACACATGATAGAAATGCGTGTGATGTTAGTAAATTTAAATTGCAAAGAATTTGGACTGAATTTAATAGTATCTGAAAACAATCTATTACAGAAAAATGTAGAGAAAGTTACAGTAAGGACTGAAAAATAAGCACATTGATTACCTGAAACTTATTGATATATCACATTACAGAATTAATAGAAAATAGTTCTTTGATATACTCTAAATTAGCAAAATTATTACAGAAATTACTCTAAAAACTATCTTAGGTAAAGTGATCCACAGGGTTATTCTGCATGGCAATTGAATTAGAGTAGAATGAAAACTACATTTGTCCAATTCACATCTTCCTGTATATGGATAGATCCTCCTATATATGTATTCACTAGAACCCCAGAATCAGGATAGCTTTTGAATGATTTTCTTATTATGTGAGGATCGATGAGGGGAAAATTAAGCAGAGAGAAATAATAAGAGGAGGTAAGATTTTTTTTAAATCTTATTTCATTTTTAATTTTCTGCAATTAAAATTTTTAATTGTACAAAACTTTACAAGTATTCATAACTCTACTTAGAATGACAAGTTGTTTAAAAGGGACATATTTGTTTTATCTGTGAATTGATGGATAGAGGGATGAATGGGTATTTAGATAATGCACAGATAATAGATAAACAGACAGATAGATGATATAGTGAGTTTAAAATAATGACAGAAGTTTGCAGCTTCTCATGTCAAGAGATGAGGTTGGCTTCCAAACCCATGAATCTAGGATGGTCTTATGTCTTGCTTTGACCAACAGAATTCCATATACGTGCTATTATGTGAGTTATGAATCTAGGCTTTGATGTTTCCTCTCTTCCCTGTTAAAATTTTTCTATCATTTGAACCTATTCTAGCCAGCCTTCTGAGAGGCTAAATAGAGGAAAATCAAGGTGCTCTAGTCAACAGCCTGACAACCACTAGGAATGTGAATAAGATGATCTCAGATCATCTGTTCCCAGAGGAGGTGATAAGTGTCAGTATCATGAGATAACCCAGGGAGAATGAGCAAAATTATCCATCTGAGCTTTGACCCAATTGCCAATCAGAAATTTGGACATTAATAAGTGATTGTTATACTAAGCCAATACACTGAGTTTTGGGTGGTTTGTTTACAGAAGACAAATGTAAACTTTATTTTAAGCCATTTGTTAGTGAGTAGCAGGCCTAATAATAAATATTTCACCCTTATAATTTAGCATACTAACTCCCAAGAAGAAAATATTCTATATAATCCCAGTGTGATCACAGTCAAGAAATTTAACTTTGAACAATATTACCTAACAGACATTTTAAAGGTTTCCTATTCCAATAATGTTCATATTACCTTCATTTTTTTTTTATTCCAGTATAATCAAGGATCAAAGAAAAGAAAAATCCTAAGGATGACTCTAGAAAACTACTAGAGCTCATCAGTGAATCTGATAAAGTTGCAGTATACAAAAATAATGCACAGAAATCTCTTGCATTCCTATACACTAACAACAAAAGATCAGAAAGAGAAATTATGGAAACAACCCCAATTATCATTGCAACAAAAAGGATAAAATACCTAGGGATAAATCTACCCAAGGAGGCAAAAGATCTGTGCTGAGAAAAACTATAAGATACTGATGAAAGAATACAAACATGACACAAACAGATGGAGACATACCACGTTCTTGAATTAGAAGAATCAATATTGTGAAAATGACTGTACTACCCAAAGCAATTTACAGATTTAATGCAATTCCTATCAAATTACCAACGGCATTTTTTACAGAATTAGAACAAAAAATTTTACAACTCATATGGAAACAGAAAAGACCCTGAATAGCCAAAGCAATCTTAAAAAAACAGAGCTGGGGAAATCAGGCTCCCTGATTTCACATTATACTACAAAGCTACAGTAATCAAGACACTATGTTACTGGCACAAAAATGGAAATACAGATCAATTGAATAGGATAAAAAGCCAAGGGAGAAACCCATGCAACTGCGATCACCTAATTTATGACAAAGGAGGCAAACATATACAGCACAGAAGAACAGTATATGTAAAAGAATGAAATCAGGGGGACTTCCTTGGTTGCTGGTCCAGTGGTTAAGATTCCATGCTTCCAGTGTAGATGGCACAAGTTCAATTCCTGGTAAGGGAACTAAGATCCTACATGTGGCATGGTGCAGCCAAAAATAAAAAAGAATTAAATTAAAACACTCACTAACACCATATACAAAAATAAACTCAAAATGGATTAAAGACCTAAGTGTAAGGCTGGATACTATAAAAGTGTTAGAGGAAAACATTACAGGAAGATTTTTTTTTTTAAAGAAGATCTTTTTGACTCACTTCTTAGAGTAATGAAAATAAAAACAAAAATAAACAAATGGGACTTAATTGAACTTAAAAGACTTTGCACAGCAAAGAAAACCATAAATGAGATGAAGAAACAACCCTCAGAATGGGAAAACATATTTGCAAATGAAGCAGCTGATAAGTGAGTAATCTCCAAAATATAAAAACAGCTCACAAAGCTCATAAAGAATCTGCCTGCAATGCAGGAGCCACAGGAGGCATGGGTTCAATCCCTGGGTCAGAAAGATACCCTGGAGGAGGAAATGGATACCTATTCCAGTATTCTTGCCTGGAGAATCCCCATGGACAGAGGAGCCTGGTGGGTGACAGTCAATGGAGTCACAGAGAGTTGGACACAACTGAAATGACTTAGCATGGCATGGTACATGAAGTTCAGTGTCAAAAAATGGGTGAAAGCCCTAAATAGACATTTCTTCAAAGAAGACATACAGATCACCAAGGAGCACATGAAAAGATGCTCAAGATATCACTAATTACTAGGGAAAGGCAAATCAAAATTACAATCAAGTATCACCTCATACCAATCAGAATGGCCATCATTTAAATATCTGCAAACAATAAATGCCGGAGAGGATATGAAGAAAAATGGAATCCCCTTGTACTGTTGCTGGGAATGTATGGAAAATAGCTTGGAGGCTCTTTAAAAAGCTAAAAATAGAATTACAATGGCTGTGGCTTAGTCGCTAAAACATGCCTGACTCTTGCAACCCCATGGACTGTAGCCTGCCAGGCTCCTCTGTCCATAGGGTTCTCCAGGCAAGAATACTAGAGTGGGTTGCCATTTCCTTCTCCACTACAATATGACCCAGTAATCCCACTACAGAGCATATACCCTGAGAAAACCCTAATGTGAAAAGACACATACACCCCAATGTTCATTGTAGCACTACACACACTAGCCAGGACATGAAAGCGACTTAAATGGCCAGTGACAGATGAATAAAGAAGATGTCATACGTGTATACAATGGAATATTGCTCAGCCATAAAAAAGGAATGTAAGTGGGTCATTTGTAGAGGGGTGGATGGACCTAGAGTCTGTCATACAAAGTGAAGTAAGTCAGAAAGAGAAAAACAATGATCATATATTAACACATGTATGTGGAAGCTAGAAAATAGTACAGATGAACCAATTTGCAGGGCAGCAATAGAGACAGAGACATAGGAAATGGATGTGTGAACACAGGTGGGCGGGTGGGATAAATTGGGAGATTGGGTTTGAGGTATGTGCACTGCACATGTAAAGCAAATTGCTAGCGGGAACCTGCATATAGTACAGGGAGCTTGGTTTAGTGGTCTGTGGTGACATAGATGGGTGGGATGGGGGAGGCTGGGAGGGAGGTTCAAGACGGAGAGGATGTATGTATAGCTGATCCACTTCATCGTACAGCAGAAATGAGCACGACATTGTAAAGAAATTATCTTCCAATTAAAAATAAGTTTTTAAAAAGGCACAAACTTCTGATAGGTACTAAGAATGTACAGCATATAAATATTGTTAGCGTTGCTGTCAGTTATATATGAAAATCATTAAGAGAATAAATCCTAAATGTTCTTAACACAAGAAAAACGCCTTCATTTAAAAAGTAGAATATTTTATTATCTTACCTTGAACTCTACACAGACTAGTTCAACAAAAAGAGGAGGTTAATATATGATCCAGAAATCCCACTCCTGGGCATATAGCCAGACAAAACTATAATCCAAAAAAATACATATACCCTATGTTCATAGCAGCAATACTCATAGTAGTCAAGATATGGAAGCAACCTAAATGTCCATCAACAGATGAATGGATAAAGAAGAAGTGGTATATATATATATATATATGAGGCGTATGTATATAATAATATGTATTATAAATATACATATATTTATAATATATATTTACACAATGGAATACTACTCAGCCACAAAAAGAATGAAATAATGCCATTTTCAGTAACATGGATGAAACTATAAATTATTATACTAAGTGAAGTAAGTCAGAAAAAGAAAGACAAATACCATATGATATCACTTAGATGTGGAATCTAAAATATTACACAAGTGAACTTCCCTACAAAACAGAAACAGACTCATAGAGAACAGACCTGTGGTTACCAAAGGGGAGGAAGAGTGGTGGAGGGATGGACTGGGAGTTTGGGATTAGCAGATGAAAACTATTACATATAGAATGGATAAACAACAAGGTCCTACTGTTTAACACAGGGAAATACATTCAATATCCTGAGATAAAACATAATGGAAAAGAATATAGAAAAGACAGTATACATATATATAATTGAATAACTTTGCTATATAGCAGAAATTCACATTTTGAATCAACTATACTTTGATTAAAAAATAAAAAGTCAAAAAAGGGGATTAATTTAATATTAGAGAAATCTAAATTATAAGAAAGCTTAGGAAAATCTTCTATTGAATGCTCATTATTTTATATACTGACATAGGCATTTGTCTTTTAATTAGATCCTTTATAATTTAGCCACTTGGATTTCCATAAAACTTTGGGATGAGGTCTATATAAGTATTAACTCCCAAGAACCACAAATGCAATGTATTATCACACAGGTTGTCTGGAAAATGGTCAATGACAAATTTCTAAACAGTGTTTAGTCCAAAGATAATCTCAACAATAGATAGTAAAGTATTTTTGAAATTATTTATCTACAATAGTTTATAAATAGAAGAATTTAGAAAAATAATGTTTATTTCAAAAATCAGAATATGAAAAAGAATATGAAAATTATATAAAAATCCACTATAATTCTATCACCCACAAAAAACTGAATGTTTTGCTCCAGTTGTTTTTAAATTTTAACATCAGAATGCACAATTTTTCATAAATTATGATCATATTGAATGTATTTTTTGATCTCTAAATTTTTTTCTTTTTACATTGTATTAGGAAAATTTCTAACAATAAAATTTAATTTTTAAAAACCCAACTAATGACTTTTTCCAAATGATTTAGCATTAATTCACTTAATCAATGAAATTTTGAGAAATTTCAGCTGTTTATAATTTAGTATTATAAAAAAATGCCCACAAAGGGTATACAGGAATATGAACAATTGTCTAATAATTTATTTTTTAAGCTGATTTACTGATTCAGAAAAGTATTGTTTAGAAAGAGTATGTAAATTTAATGTCTCGCTAAGAGATTATGATATCTCCCTATGTACACAGTATTATTATTTTACATCTTTTTATTCAGTAGATAAAAATGGCATATTTCTGTTTTTCACTCAAATTTCCTTTAGTACAAAAACTGAACACTTTCATAGACTTAGTGCACTTTGTTTCTTTTTTAGTATCAGAATTTTAAAAGTTTAAACTTTTTGAACAGCTGAAAAATTTTCATAGAAAAACATACAAAACATTGAGTGTTAACAAATGCATATATTCAAATAAACACCATCACAATCAAGATATAAAAGATTTCTCTGATGCCAAAAATTCTCATGTCCCCTTCCAGCAACCGCCATTTTGATTTCTAACCAAACAGATTAGTTTTTCCTGTCTTTGATCTTCATATAAATGAAGTCATAATATATCTATTATTTATGTGTGGCCATTCTATCAAGTGTGAGGTAGTACGTCATTGTGATTTTGATTTCCATTTCTCTGATGATCAGTGATATTGAGCACCTTTTCAGGTACCTATTTGCCATCTGAATGTCTTCCTTGGAAAAATATCTATTCAGATCCTCTATTTTAAAATTTGTTTTTATGCTGTTGAATTTTATAAGTTCTAAATATATTTTGGATATTAACTCCTTGTTAGATATATGATTTGCAAATATTTTCTTCCACTCCATAGGCTGCCTTTTTTAAGCCAAAGGAATTTGGAGAAAGAAAAGCAAAGCTGGAGGTATGACACTTCCTGATTTCAAAGCTAGTTTTACAAAGTATTACAGAGTACTTGTAATACAGAGTATTACAAAGCTAGTTCAACAGTAAGATACTGGCACAAAAGCAGACCCATGGACTAATGGGATAGAATAAAGAGCTCAGAAATAAACCCATATAGACATGATCGATTAATTTTTGACAGTAGGGTCAAGAATATACAATGAGAAAAGAATTTCTTCAATAAATGTTGTTAGGAAAACTGCACAGTCATGTGTACGTATTTAGTATTCTGGACTAATCAATTAAATTTAATATAACAGTCTCACTGGAGATGGAAATAACAATCAGTTCTGCAATTTAGAAAAAGACTCACATTGAAACTGTGCAGAAGATGGACACAAGGGCAGGAGCAGAGAGGAATCAGAAAATGAAGGCAAGGATATTAGACACAAAGCTTTAAGGAATTATTATTATATTCACAGTGTAATTGAGATTGAGATAGAGAAATGGGAATAGGATTAAAAACAGGGATTTCAGAGAGATTCAAACAATAGGAGGAATGGTAATTACTGAAGGGTATTAGTGAAAAACTAGTGAAAGACTTCTAAAAGCAAACTAAGAAGTCAAAAATGATGTTTGGAGTTATTGTTTGTTTAGATGTTAGCATTTTGACAAATATCAGGAAACAGGAAACAATAATTTTAGAGTGGCTGAAGAAAAATGAGATCAATTTTGAACTTAAAACTGTATGGCCTTTGGATGTGGCCAACTGGAAATATGAAATAACAGTATATTTTGATTTCATGTAGCTCTTAAAATATTTTCCCAATCTCTGAAATTACTCAATCTTAGTACAGAAATATCCAAAATAGAAGCAAATTGGGCAACCTAAAGAATTTAAGGATAATGAAATGACATCTCACTGATGTATTCTCTGGTCATTCTCTCCTTTGGGGAATAAATATTTCTAAGCTACTTAATGTTGACTCCCCTATTATTTTTTTCCACTTGAGTCTTCTGTTTTCTGTCCTGGCCAGTCCTTTTGCTCATTCCAGTTCCCCAGTGCGTTCAGTGAATAGGGCTCTCAAGTAACCTGTCAAATTCAATTAACTGCAGCAAGCTGTCCATGGTGACACTAGCTGTAGTTAATTGAGAAAACCAGCATAAAGGCACCCCTTCAGAGTACTCTGTAATTGAGTGTGAAGTCTCATGAGATCAGTTGCTCAATTCCAAGTGTATGGACTTTTGGGTGGAATTTGGGTTGTTTCATGGAAACCATTTATGAACTTGTTATATGCTATGTCTAAAAATCTATGTACCAACAGATATGCTTTCAAGAGACATTGCTTGAGAAAACTATCAGTTTTCTGTGTCAATAGGATGTTTCATCTTCTTTCTCTCTTCATTTATGCCAACAGCTATTTCAGATTTTTCCTTTTTCCCGTCTCTTAACTATCCATAAAACAAAATTATTTTAATCTTCTATAATGACCAGTGAATTGAACATAGTTTTAGTCTAGATAATAATGATAAAAATTTAATGAAAATAATATACTTTTGAAAAATTTGTGTCCAACATTAGATATCTTCCATTTTCATAGGGTTCAGGTCCATTAACTCAATCTATTAAAATAGAGCATATTTGAATATGCAGAAGTAGGTTACAACATTGTTAATTGAGTATAATATGCTATTCTGATATTATTCAGCAATCTAATTATCATCCACTTAATAAAATTCCTTAGTTTTCTTCCCTGGGTACCAAAATAATTCCATGGTACCTGACAAAAGCTTAAATTAATCACCACTAGATGGTAGCCTTGTCAGGGATCACTGATCCATATAGCAATTCCTTTGGTGGCTGAGATGAGACAAGAAGAAAATGCATGTATCATAATTACCACAAATCCAGCATAGAATGAGTTTAGAGTAAATATCAGTCATTATTTTCAATTTTAAATTAATGTTATTGAACATTTACAGCATATTAGTCATGGTATCAGATAATTTAAAAACTAATTTAATAATCAACTACTTAAAATCTTTCAACTCTATGTTTCTATTGAACTTTGATTATTTATGTAGTCAATTATATAGCCACACATGTAATTTTATATACTTCAGAAAATATTTCAACAATAATTTGGTATTAATTATAAAAGAAGGGAAGGGAAAAGCAAAGGAGAAAAAGAAAGATATACCCGTTTGAATGCAGAGTTCCAAAGAATAGCAAGGAGAGATAAGAAAGCCTTCTTCAGCGATCAATGCAGAGAAATAGAGGAAAATAATAGAATGGGAAAGACTAGAGATCTCTTCAAGAAAATTAGAGATATCAAGAGAATATTTTATGCAAATTTCTAGGCTCCAAAATCACTGCAGATGGTGATTGCAGCCATGAAATTAAAAGACGCTTACTCCTTGGAAGGAAAGTTATGACCAACCTAGATAGCATATTAAAAAGCAGAGACATTACATTGCCAACAAAGGTCCATCTAGTCAAGGCTATGGTTTTTCCAGTGGTCATGTATGGATGTGAGTGTTGGACCATAAAGAAAGCTGAGCACCGAAGAATTGATGCTTTTGAACTGTGGTGTTGGAGAAGACTCTTGAGAGTCCCTTGGACTGCAAGGAGATCCAACCAGTCCATCCTAAAGGAGATCAGTCCTGGGTGTTCATTGGAAGGACTGATGTTGAAGCTGAAATTCCAGTTCTTTGGACACCTGATGGGAAGAGCTGATCCATTTGAAAAGACCCTGATGCTGGGAAAGATTGAGGGCAGGAGGAGAAGGGGACGACAGAGGATGAGATGGTTGGATGGCATCACCGACTCAATGGACATGGGTTTGGATGGACTCCGGGAGTTGGTGATGGACAGGGAGGCCTGGCATGCTGTGATTCATGGGGTCGCAAAGAGTCGGACATGACTGAGCGACTCAACTGAACTGAACTGAACTGATAGAGACCCTTTTAATGCAACAAATATTCTGGAAGGCTATTAAATGTATTTTTAATTTTTTTTTTTTTACTTAAACATCTTCCTAACGTTTTCTGACTGTCAAAGCTCAACATAAAGCTTTTCTCCAGTTACATACCACATTCATTTCACACTCTCATAATATCAGTTATCGTATTCTCCTATGTTGTAATGTTTGATGATCACAACGAACTGTGGAAAATTCTTAAAGAGTTGGGAATACCAGACCACCTGACCTTCCTCCTGAAAAATCTGTGTACAGGTAAAGAAGCAACAGTTAGGACTGGACATGGAACAACAGACTGGTTCCAAATCAGGAAAGGAGTGTGTCAAGGCTGTATATTGTCTCTCTGCTTATTTAACCTATATGCAGAGTACATCATGTGAAATGCTGGACTGGATGAAGGACTAGCTGAAATGAAGATTCCTGTGAGAAATAGCAATAACCTCAGATATGCAGATAACACCACCCTTATGGCAAAAAGTGAAGAACTGAAGAGCCTCTTGATGAAAGTGAAAGACGAGAGTGAAAAAGTTGGCTTAAAACTCAACAGTCAGAAAACTAAGATCATGGTATCTAGTCCCATCACTTCATGGCAAATACATGAGGAAACAATGGAAACAGTAAGAGACTTTATTTTCTTGGGCTCTAAAATCGCTGCAGATGGTGACTGCAGCTGTGAAATTAAAAGACACTTGCTCCTTGGAAGAAAAGTTATGACCTACCTAGACAGCATATTAAAAAGCATAGACCATAGTTTACCAAGAAAGGTCCATCTAGTCAAAGCTATTGTTTTTCCAGTGGTCATGTATGGATGTGAGAGTTTGACTATAATCAAAGCTGAGCACTGAAGAATTGATGCTTTTGAACCGTGGTGTTGGAGAAGACTCTTGAGAGTCCCTTGGACTGCAAGGAGATTCAACCAGTCCATCCTAAAGGAAATCAGTCCCAAATATTCATTGGAAGGACTGATATTGAAGCAGAAACTCCAATACTTTCGCCACCTGATGGGAAGAACTGATTCATTGGAAAATACCCTGATGCTGGGAAAGATTGAAGGTGGGAGGGGAAGGGGACGACAGACGATGAGATGATTGGATGGCATCACCGACACTATGGACAGGAGCTTGAGTAGGCTCCGGTAGTTGGTGATGGCCAGGGAAGCCTGGTGCGCTGCAGTCCATGGGGTCACAAAGAGTCAAACATAACTGAACGACTGAACTGAACTGAACTGAATGTTTCATGCAGTGAACCAAAATAAAGCAAAGCAAAGGACAACAAACAAAAACTCATGGATTATGAACTCCTTTCCAGACTCTGCTGAGGATACAAAAATGGATGATCCTTTCCTTATATACATAAATAAGTTTTAAGTATCTCCCATCCATTTTAATTCCCTGATCTTACAAATTCTAAATATATAAATTTAGATATACATCCATAAAGACATTGAAGATTTATGACATACACTAGATATGAGATATAGGAAGTAACAATGAATCACAAAGTATCTGATTCTAATATTTTAACATTAATCCTTTAAATTAAAAAATTAAAATCACATATCTATGTTGTAAAAATGTCAAACACTAAATATTACACACAATCAGATAAGAAAATTCTTCCTTGCCCATCACACTGTATACCCTGGAAGAAGTCACTCATTTTGTTTTTTCTTTTATTGTAACCATAGCACATAAATATTAATATGTAATGTGTATCCTATCCTATTTTGTGTTAGTCACTCAGTTATGTCCAACTCTTTGTGACCCCAGGGACTGTGTAGCCCTCCAGGCTCCTCTGTCTATGAAATTCTCCAGGCAAGAATATTGGAGTGGGTTGCCATTTAATTCTCCAGGGCATCTTCCTGACCCAAGAATTGAACCGGGTCACCTACATTGCAGGCAGATTTTTTACTATCTGAGCCACCAGGGAAGCCCGTATATGTGAATATAAATTGATATATTTATGTATACTTGTATGTATTTGTGTACATGCTCAAGTATAAGTTCAGTTCAGTTGAGTCGCTCAGTCGTGTCCGACTCTTTGCGACCCCATGAACGGCAGCACGCCAGGCCTCCTTGTGCATCACCAATACCCAGAGTCCAACTAAACCCATGTCCATTGAGTCGGTGATGCCATCCAACCATCTCATCCTCTGTCGTCCCCTTCTCCTCCTGCCCTCAATCTTTCCCAGCATCAGGGTCTTTTCAAATGAGTCAGCTCTACCCATCAGGTGTCCAAAGGATTGGAGTTTCAGCTTCAATATCAGTCCTTCCAATGAACACCCAGGACTGATCTCCTTTAGGATGGACTGGTTGGATCTCCTTGCAGTCCAAGGGACTCTCAAGAGTCTTCTCCAACACCACAGTTCAAAAGCATCAATTCTTCGGTGCTCAGCTTTCTTTATGGTCCAACACTCACATCCATACATGACCACTGGAAAAACCATAGCCTTGACTAGATGGACCTTTGTTGGCAATGTAATGTCTCTGCTTTTTAATATGCTATCTAGGTTGGTCATAACTTTCCTTCCAAGGAGTAAGCGTCTTTTAATTTCATGGCTGCAATCACCATCTGCAGTGATTTTGGAGCCCCCAAAAATAAAGTCAGTCACTGTTTCCACTGTTTCCCCATCTATTTGCCGTGAAGTGATGGGACCAGATGCCATGATCTTAGTTTTCTGAATGTCGAGCTTTAAGCCAACTTTTCACTCTCCTCTTTCACTTTCATCAAGAGACTTTTTAGTTCCTCCTCACTTTTTGCCATAAGGTTGGTGTCATCTGCATATCTGAGGTTATTGATATTTCTTCCAGCAATCTTGATTCCAGCCCAGCGTTTCTCATGATGTACTCTGCATAGAAGTTAAATAAGCAGGGTGACAATATACAGCCTTGACGTACTCCTTTCCTATTTGTAACCAGTCTGTTGTTCCATGTCCAGTTCTAACTATTGCTGTCTGACCTGCATACAGGTTTCTAAGAGGCAAGTCAGGTGGTCTGGTATTCCCATCTCTTTCAGAATTTTCCATAGTTTGTTGTCATCCACACAGTCAAAGGCTTTGGCATAGTCAATAAGGCAGAGATAGATGTTTTTCTGGAACTCTCTTGCTTTTTCTATGATCCAGCAGATGTTGGCAATTTGATCTCTGGTTCCTCTGCCTTTTCTAAAACCAGCTTGAACATCTGGAAGTTCATGGTTCATGTATTGCTGAAGCCTGGCTTGGAGAATTTTGAGCATTACTTTACTAGCGTGTGAGATGAGTGCAATTCTGAGGTAGTTTGAGCATTCTTTGGCATTGCCTTTCTTTGGGATTGGAATGAAAACTGACCTTTTCCAGTTCTGTGACTCCTGCTGAGTTTTCCAAATTTGCTGGCATATTGAGTGCAGCACTTTCACAGCATCATCTTTCAGGATTTGAAATAGCTCAACTGGAATTCCATCACCTCCACTAGCTTTGTTCATAGTGATGCTTCCTAAGGCTCACTTGACTTTACATTTAGTATATATTTGTGCAAATGCTCAAATATTGATGAAATAGTAACTTTTCAGAAGTGGATTTTGCTAGTGCATTTGCTCCATTTTGGGGGATTGTTTGTTCTTTTTTTATTCATTGGTAAGAGATTTCTATATATTGTTAATATGAATAATTTTTGTAATTGCATATTTCAAATTTTTATGCCAGCTTGCCACTAGTGTTTTTAATTCCATCATTGGTTCTTTCTTAAGTAAAGATGGATAATTTTACCTAATAAAGTCTCATATGTTTATTTATATATAGTACATATAGGGTCATTTTTAGGAAAATTTTCCACATTCCAGCACTACAAAATAAAGCCATTTGCTTCCTTCTAGTATATTTATGCTCTACTATGTGTACATAACAAGCTTCTGATGAATTAAAGATGTAAAGCTTTGAACAGTTTAGCTTGTGTTTTTTCCAAATATGCAATCAAATGTCCAAACTCTCCTTATTTTTGGTAGTCCATCTTTCTCCAGCTAAACTTAAAAGCCAATTTACTAAATAGTCAACTCATTTATATGCCTTGGAATGTCTTTCTGACCCAACTTCTGTTGCATTTATTTATGTGTATATTATCAAACCAATCAATACTAACTCTTTTTAATAATGTGGCTTAAAAATATTTTAAGATAGCTATTTAATGGACTAATTCTTTGGATACAACTGAGAATCAGCTCATCAGTTTTCTGAGAATTACCAGCTGATGATAGTATAGTATAATAATTGAAACACTGCATATCAGAATCTAATATTTAAATATAAAGCCAATGGGACTTCCCTGGTGGTACAATGGATAAGAATTTTCCTGCCAAGGCAGGACACATGGGTTCAATCCCTGGTCCATGAAGATTCCACATGCTGTGAAGCAACTAAGCTTGTGTGTTACAACTACTGAGCCTGTGGCTCTACAGCCTGCATGCCTCAACTACTGAACAGTATGCAGCACTCAAATCCCCAAACCTAGAGCCTGTGCTCTGCAATAAGAGAAGCCACCACAATGAGAAGCCCACACACCACAGCTAGAGAAGGGCCGTCATTGCCACAGCTAGAGAAAGCGCACACAGCAATGAGGACCCAGTGCAACCAAAGATAAATAAATAAACATCAAGCCAGTGGTCATAGGAAAACATAGCCTTAAACACTTAATCATATACATATGTACATATTCACACACACACATATATATAAGACAAATTTCCAAACTTGAGAAAATTATTTAAAAAAATAATAAAAATAAAATCAGTCATTACTAAAGTAAAGAGAGTAAATCAAGTCAAATGATATTTGAAATATATGGATTAGACAAACGTTCAGCTCAGTAAAAATGATAAAGCATAAATATACAAAGTGTATAAAATGTATATTTGTTGCAATTTTTAGTAGAAATCTCACATATGTCTGATTTGCTGGTTGTCTTTTTTTAATATCAAGAAGAGTTGGATTTTATAGAATAATTTTTCTGTTGATGAGGTAAATTGAATTGATAGATTTGTGAAAGTGAATTACTTTTATAGTCAGAGGATTAGTACTACTTTATCCTAATATTGAAGGCAGGAGAAGAAGGGGCCAACAGAAGATAAGATGGTTGGATGGCATTAGCAACTGGATAGACATGAGATTGAGCAAGCTCCAGGAGTTGGTGATGGTCAGGGAAGCCTGGCGTGCTGCAGTCCATGGGGTTGCAAAGAACTGGACACCACTGAGTGACTGAACTGAACTGATCCTGATATATTATTTTTGGCACTCTTCTTGATTTTGTCCGAAGATATTTTTATCTGGAGCATTTAGGTTTATATTTATAAATTTAAAAGATTACGAGTTATCGGCACATTTTCCACTTTTTACATAAAAGTTGTACATTTCTTTGAAAATTAGTTGAACAACTTTCACACTTTCTCTGTGAAATATTTTGTGTAAATTATGAATTAACTGCCCTTGAAGATATGATAAACATGCCAAAGAAAAGCCTTTCTGACGTCCTTTATGAAATTTTTGAATGTAAGTTCAAATCGTTTAATGCTTATATTTCATTTAAGTGTGCTGTACTTTTGTGAATCAAATTTGGTAATTTAAAATTTCCTGGAAAACTATCAATTGCACTTAGGTTTTCTAATTTATTGGCATACAGTTTATTCTGGTTATTGTTTCACATCTATTTCCATTTTTATTTACCAGTTTTGATTTGAATTTTTTTTTCATTCTTACTTGTATTTATCTGTGCCTTCCCCTTTTAATTCCCTATAACTATTATTGCTGGATATCTGTAGTTTTTTCTTCAAAGAACAAGCATAAAATTTAATCTGTGTTTTTGTTGTATCTATTTTTTAATATCTGCTTTTATCAACATTATTTGCTTGTTTGAATTTTCTTTCAATTTGTTCTACTATGAATTTTTTGTAGTTGTTTTCTGTTTTCAAAATTATTTTGTGATAAATTTATTTTTGCAGTATATATACACCTACAGTTTTCATGAGTTTGACAAAGCATTTCCTAAATATTGCTTTATTTTAATGTGGCTATAATTGATAAATTTTGATTTCTATTTTCTTGACATTGCTTCTTTTCAGATTTCATGGCCTATTTTTATTTATAGGATGTCTTTTAAAAATAAGTATTAATAATTTTATTAGTATATAGTATGATGAATAAAGTTAGTAAGATTAAAAAAACAGGGAGGGAGTAGTATTATTGTCTTAGTAGAGTAATCTGAGATATTTTTTAGATAGCTTATAACGTTATTGCATAAAGCCATATTTAATGTTCATCTTAAAAATATAAAAGGTTTCTACAACAAAAAAGAAGGCAAAGTCTTAGGTGCTCCTTATGCAGTGACTCCTTATGCACTCACAGTTTTCTACAATTCTTTAAATCTTTAAATTCTTTAAATCTGTGAGAAATCACAGAATTGAAAAATATATGGAATTGTAATAAATTACTGGGCCACCATCTTACAACTCTCCAAATTTTTATCAAAAGTGCTAAATCAGAAAGATCATTGTGAAACAAATCCAGTGGGAAAACAAAGCCAATAAGAAAAGTATCATTATTTCCAAGAACAATATAGCTAGTACATACAAAATTCAACATAAGAAAAAAAAACTGATTTAACTGTCTGATTCATTGCCCAAATTTTTGTACACAGGCACTCCAGGGCTAATGTATTGCTTGATAATGTTCACCAAAGAATTTATGCATATATTCTAAAGATTAGACCAGATATTCTACATTCAGAAGAAAAGAGAGAGATGAGTTTTATCTGCAGTGGAAAACTGTATAAAATATCCTCACTTAGAATACTTTAAGATGTTTAAATGAGTTACAGGGAGAATACATAACAGGAAATTTAAGGAAAATAAAAATTACAGTTTAATATGAAACATCACTGCTTGTAAATATCTCTTCAGGATAGAATTCAAAATGCCATGTTTATAGAAACATTCTTTTTTTAATCTTATAAAAGCATTCTACCTACTCAATATAATCCTTTTTGCCAGTATGAATAAAATATAAATATTGTATGAATGAAGGCATGTGGAATTATTTCTCTTTATACTATTACAAATCAGGAATCCCCCTGTAAAATAGTTTTTAGGTGACAGAAGTGACTTTTCTACATTTATATTTCTATGATATGTGTATCTGTTTCACAGGACTTTATAAAACTGTTTATTGTGAGTACGTCAGAGAACTAACACAGTTATTTATTGGATAGATTTGAGCATCTAGAGTTAAGCTAGTAGCTGAAATGAATTAAGATTTGAATAAGCCACTTTATTCTTCAGTTAAGGAAAGGAAAATTTAAAAGTGAAATCTGTAATATTATCATTCAAAGATGCTCATAAGTTGTTCTAATTTATGTTTTTGCTGTGGTGCTGGGGACTAGAACAACCTTGTGGTCGAGTGTGTTTGCATTGCACGCGGCGTCGTTGTTAGGTGGATAAGTCATTCTTCCATGGTCATTGTATCCGTGTTGGTCATTAGTTCAGTGAACAATACGCTATAAACTCTTCCAAGCACAATGTTAGGTGTGTGATCATTCTTTCATTCCCTTTCTCTGTTTCAAAAATGCGAGTGCTTTTCTAGTTTTATCATATTCTGGACCTAGTCTACTTTTGTTGTCAAGGGCATTGCTAGAAAATTGAAGAGCTGGATAATGCATTTGGACTTCAGATTTGGGAGAGAATAGAAACCATAGTTTTGTTAAAATGTAAACGTGACTAGATTGTTGGCATATGGGTTTGGAAATTCCTGTCAGGTATTTTAATGCTTTAATAATGGGGGGAGGGGAGAGGTGGTGTGAGATGAACTGAGAGATTGAGATGGATGTATGTAAACTGCCATGTGTGAAACAGATATCTGTTGGGAATCTGCTTATAGCGCAGGGAGCTCACCTTGGTGCTCTGTGGTGACCTAGATGGGCGGGATGCAGGCCGGAGGTGGGAGGGAGGGGCGAGAGGAGAGGATACATGTATACATATAGCTGACTTCTTTTATTGTACAGCAGAAATTAACACAATATTGTAAAGCAACCATACCCCAATTAAAATAAATAAATAAATAAATGAGGTTGAAGCTTTGAGCTAAGAAGTTTCTCTTTGCTTGATCTAAATCAAGTTTCTTTGCCTTTCAATTAATAATTCCATCAGAAGTAACCTCAAATGTCTCACAATTGCTTTCCTATAATCATTCTTATGTGCTCTTTAGTTTTTTGTATCATTAATACCATAATTGTTGGTAAGCTACTGTGATGATTTCTCTATAAGCATACATCAGATAAAACAAAGAATATTAGGAAGTTAACTATTTGAGGTACAAAAGAATTTCATTGAATTATTCACAATAAAGGAGCTAGTCAGTAAATATACATTATTCATGGCCAAACATTACTCCTAAATAGTAAAGGAGGGAATTAAAATATACTTAATACTTCCACAAATACTTTTTACATTAAAGCATAAAATAGAAAAACAACATAAAATAGAAATAAAAATCATCTGTATGAACATCCTCATCCATATATAATTATTGAAGATTGAATTGCATAATCATTGCAAAGCCTTTATTTCTTTGTATTTTTACTTGAATTCTACCCTATGAGTAAGCAGCTTAGATTTTGAAGAAGCTGAAACCCTTGTGGAAAGAGGAGGCATAGATGAATACTTAAGGGGTAAGGAGGGACATTTAGAGATTCTGATGTTGGAGAACGTAAACTGAGCACCATTTACTGCTTTCACCATTTTTCCTTTTATATATGCCTTCACCAGCTTAAAATTTTGTATAAAAACAGGATTGTGCTGGACAAGGTCAATTGCGTCTGCATTAAGAAAATAGGAACACTTTTAACTGAGAAGAGATCAACATAAAATACTATAATAAGGATTATAAAACAGAAAGAAAGGTAAGATTTGAAATCAGTTTGACTTACAAAGTGATAACAACACATATTTATGAAGCTAGAATGATAGCAATTATTTTTCAGAGAGAGAATAACCTCTATTTCTGGAGGTGAAAATCATTATGTATTTACATATTAGTTTAGTTTGACCTCAAAGAGTCTGTTTGTACATAGCTAACTTTGTAAATTCACTCAGGTTCATGTATTCTTCATTTACCGTATGTTCATGATTATGCTTAAACTTAAGGTAATTAGAGCTTCAGGGTCAATACAGGGTCAGATGAAAATCCTGCTAATGAAGACAATTACTTCAGCAGAGCTCAGTTTATAAACTGTTTACTCTTTTCTGAATCAGGAGGTATTATGGTAGAGTTCCAGTCAGCAAAACCAGGGCTTTGTAATAGTAAAATTTCCTCTTGTATCTTACTACATATTCCAAAGTTTGCCTCTAAAGAGGCCAAATCATTTTCTCAGAAGGCTATTTATACATGCAAGAAGGCAATAGGAGTTCAAACTCCAGTCTTTTGAATTTTATCACGTTTACCTTGCAATTAGAAGAAATCTATTTAAAGTCTACTTTTCTATAAGTAGCTGTGTAGTAAAATATGTTGACTATTATTTGTAAATTAATCATAATTCATGTGATCACATAGTCATTGTTACAAAAGAAAATGAAAGCAGAAGAGCTAAAATAATTTTGTTCAACAATCTTAAAGTTTTTTTATTCAAACATTTCCTAATATAAGCCCAAGCATATGATTATTCATTACGATAAATTTAATGACCACTTCACCTCTGATTTCTGCTGTGCAACATCCAATAGCCATTCAACATGGATATATGAGAATGTCAAAGTACTTTTATATGAATTACTTTACACAACCACTTCATTTTGTAGAGGATGTCTGAATACCAGAAGGACTGATTTGTCTAGTATCAGGTAATTCACTGTGAAAATATGATTATAGCCTACATCTTTTGATTTCCAGATTAAAATTTATTCCTCTGCATAACACTGTATCTTGCTACTATTTTAAATTCTTAGTCTGTAGATGACTTAACATGGTGATTCTTCTGGAGTAACATCAGTTTTCTTTCCAATCCCAAAGAAGGGCAGTGCCAAAGAAGGTTCAAATGACTGTAGAATTGTGTTCATTTCACATACCACTAAAGTTATGCTTAAAATCCTTCAAGCTAGGCTTAAGCAGTGAACCAAGAACTTCCAGATGTACAAGCTGAGTTTAGAAAAGGAAGAGGAAGCAGAGATCAACTTGCCAACATTCACTGGATTATAGAGAAAGCAAGGGAACTCCAGAAAAACATCTACACATCTGCTTCATTGACTAGACTAAAGCCTTTGACTGTGTGGATTACAATAAACTGTGGAAAATTCTTTAAGAGATGGAATACCAGACCACCTTATCTGCCTCCTGTGAAACATGTATGCAGCTCAAGAAGCAAGAGAACCAGACATGGAACAGTGGACTGGTTCCGAATTGGGAAAGGAGTAATCAAGGTTTATATTGTCACCTTGTTTATTTAACTTATATGCAGAGTACATCATGCGAATGCCAGGGTGGATGAATTATAAGCTGGAATCCAGATTGTTGGTAGAAATATCAACAACCTCACATATGCAGATGACAGCACTCTAATGGCAGAAAGTGAATAGGAACTAAAGAGCCTCTTGATCAGGGTGAAGGAGGAGAGAAAAAAGCTGGCTTAAAACTCAACATTCAAAACACCATGATCATGGCATCCCATTACTCCATGGCATATAGAAGGGAGAAATGTGGAAGCAGTGACAGATTTTATTTTCTTGGGTTCCAAAATCACTGCAGACAGTGACTGCAGCCATCAAATTAAAAGACACTTGTTGCTCCTTGGAAGGAAAGCTATGACAAACCTAGCAGCTAATTAAAAAGCAAAGATATCACTCTGCTGACAAAAGTTAGTATAGTCAAAGCTACGATTTTTCCATTAGTCGTGTAAAGATATGAGAGTTGGACCATAAGGAAGGCTAAGTGTCGAAAAATTGGTGCTTTCTAATTGTGGTGCTGGAGAAGACTCCTGAGAAGTCTCTTAAACTCTCAAGGAGATCTCTCAAGGAGAACTCTCAAGGAGATCAAACCAATCAATCCTAAAGGAAATCAACCCTGAATATTCACTGGAAGGACTGATGCTGAAGCTGAAGCTCCAACACTTTGGCCACCTGATGCAAAGAGCAGACTCATGGGAAAAGACCCTGGTGCTGGGAAAGATTGAGAGCAGGAGAAAGTGGTGACAGAGGACGAGATGGTTGGATAGCATCACAACACAAAGGACATGAATTTGAGCATATTCGAGGAGATGGGATGGTGAAAGACAAGGAAGGACTTGGCCTGCTGCAGCCCATGGGGTCGCAAAGAGTTGGGCAAACAACAAAAGCAAATGCAACTAGGTAATTCTTTAAAAAGAAAAAGAAAAGGAATTCCTGGTTTGGGGGCTACTTAAATCTTTGACAGATAGCTGATAGCATAAAAGACTTGTAGGGCCTTCCTACACTGGGGCTTCCCTAGTGGATTCGTGGTAAAGATTTCTCCTTCGATGCAGGAGCTGCAAAAGAGTGGGACATGACTTAGCAACTAAACAACAACAAAGGGATAACATTGCTCTTGATATAACACTTTGAGGGCTCCTTTGATTATGTGCTGTGATTTCAGCTTAGAATTTAAAATGTTGCTTGAAAATAATTCATGAACTAAAAAAATATACATGTGTATAATATAACAAAATATAAAACCTGTAGTATCACTCAGGTGATAAACACATTTCTAGAAACTTCAAAAGCAAAATAGTAAATAAATATATAGGATTCCTCTCTGAGCCAGGAAATTTAAAAATACAAATTGGCCATACATCCAAAAGCTGGCCCAGTTAACATTATTCAATTTTGTTTTCAATTAGAAGCACAGCAGTACCAATAATATAGCAAAGAATTACATCCCCACTGAGCCAGCAAATAAAATTTTTCCACTAGTTCTATAATACCTCAAAATACTTCCCTACATCCATCTGAAATTTTTTTCTGTATTTTCATGCAATTGCTATTTGTAGCTAAAATAGAGGCACAAAAGGGCAGATAGTACTATTCTATTACCCCATCAAATATGAATTGCCATACTAGTCACATCAGACTAGAAAGAAATGTGAAAATAGAAAGCTGAATATAAATTATCCAAACCAATTTCTAGCTTATGAATATATTTCTTTATGAATATACAAAAGGAGAAATTGCAGGAAAAAAGCACAATGAAACATGAAAATGTTCTGGGTTCAGATCTTTTTTAAAGAGATAATACTGATTAAATTGATAGTTTCTTTTTATTGGCAAAAGACCAGACTATCTTCCATAGTTTGAATATTTATTGTTTAGTTGCTAAGTCACGTCTGACTCTTTTGCAACCCCATGGACTGTAGGCCACCAAGCTGTCCTGTCCATGGGATTTCCCAGGCAAGAATACTGGAGTGGGTTGCCATTTCCTTCATCAGGGGATCTTCTTGACCCAGGGATTGAACCTGAGTCTCCTGCATTGCAGGTAGATTCTTTACCACTGAGCCACCAGGGAAAGTGAAAGTGAAGTCGCTCAGTCCTGTCCAACTCTTTGCGACCCCGGTGGACTGTAGCCTACCAGGCTCCTCCGTCCATGGGATTCTCCACGCAAGGATACTGGAGTGGGTTGTCATTTTCTTTACCAGGGGACGTTACTGACCGAGGGATCGGACCCGGGTCTCCCGCACTGCAGGCAGACGCTTTAACCTCTGAGCCACTAGGCAAGCCCGAGCCACCAGCGAAGTCCCTGCATATTTATGTCACGCTTTGGGAGGTGATTAGGTCATGAGCAATGCGGAAGACCCTGGTTCAATCCCTGGGTCGGGAAAATCCCTGGGAGAAGGAAATGGCAATCCACTCCAGTACCTGTGCCTGGAAAGTCCCGTGGACCGAGGAGCCTCGTAGGTTACAGTCCATGGGATCACAAAGACTTGGACACAAGTGAGTGACTCCACTTTCTTTCACTTAGGTCATGAGCACAGAGCCCTCATAAATGAGGTCAGTGCCCTTATTAAAAGAGACTCCAAACGACTCCCAGCCCCTTCCAACCTATATAATGAGAAGTCTGTAACTTGGAATAGGGCCCTCACCCAACAATGCTGGCACCCTAAATTTGGACTTTCAGCATCTAGAACTGAAAGAAATAAAATGTTGTTGTTTTTAATCCTCCCAGTCTGAGGTATTTTGTCATAGCGTGGTAAATGGATTAAGACAGTCTCTTTAGAGATTTCCTGTATGAAAACAGTCCCAATTCTGTTTAGTTAAATGTAGGACTTTTCAGGCCCTAGATGTGAAAACTTTCCTCTGTGTGCTGTGCTTAGTCATGTCCGATTCTTTGTGGCCTTCTGGACTGAAGCCTGCTAGGCTCCTCCGGCTACAGAATTTCCCAGGCAATAATACTGGAGCAGGTTGCCATTTCCTACTCTAGGGAATCTTCCCAACCCAGGGATCAAACCTGCATCTCCTGCTTGGCAGGTGGGTTCTTTACCACTAGGACTACATGGGACTACCTAGAAGGTCCACTGAGTTCACAATGCATAGTCTCCCAAGGTTTGAACTACTTTTATACACTCTATATTTTCAACATCTTCAATCCAAAGAGATCAATCATAGCTTAAAACTTGCTAAAGGTAAAACAGTGGTTACTAGTTTACTATATTCCACTGGATTGACTGTGATTCTTGTAGGATCTATCCATATTCACAGACAGTTTGCCTGAAATTCAGATATCTGAACAGTGATATTTAGAGTCAAGTCTTTTTGATAATGATTCCTTAAAATTTTATATATTATAAAATTATGTCTTTTAAAAAGTGCAACACTGAATCAAATGAGATAGAGCAACTGCATGTATTAGCAAGGAAAAGCAAATCTATAATTGAAGGTAAGGACATTTGCTTGAAGAAAATGCATAAAGCATCACATAAGAATGTACTGAATCTCTAGGCTAGATATTTATTCTTCCTCTTTTAAATGTTATCTCTTTTTTTTTTTTTTTTTCTTTTTTGTTCTGGGAACAGGGACCCATTTTTCTTTTTATTCATTCACATTCACTAGGACAAGTTCCCTTCATGTACTGGTTATAAGTTCCTTATTATGTTCACATTGCACCTGGTAACTGGTCATAAATCTTTTGTTTATGGATAAAAATATCTGGGTGAAACTGGACCTAGTAGGCATAAATGGATAAAGTATAATGAGACATCTCAGCAAATGGCCTGGATATGACTATCTCAAATAACTATTTTTGAGAATAACTTTTCTGGATACCAGCAATAAAAATTTACAGTGAAAAAAGATCTTGTCCATAACCCACCCCCATAAAATATATAAAATAGTACAACATTATGTAGAACCTGAGTGAAATAAGATTTTATTAATATACAAGCACTGAATCAATGAAAAGACAAATCATGCTCTTCTGAATGGAAGGCCTAAGAATATAAAGATCTCAGTTCTAATATTTATTTATTGAACTTGAGGTCAATAATAATCTCAAAGTGTCACTTTTTTCTTATTAAGAAACTAAGGTTCTTCTAAAATTGTTCTTAAATAAGAGGCAAAAGTAGCTACAAATAGTTTGAAACAGGGTAAAACTAAAATTTCCCTACCAGATATAAAAACATATTTAACCAATACTGTAGTTAAAAGAGGGCTTCCCAGGTGGCACTAGTGGGAAAGAACCCACCTGACAATGAAGGAGAGGTAAGAGAGGTGGGTTCTATCCCTGGGTTGGAACGACCCCCTAGAGGAGGGCATGGCTACTTACTCCAGTATTCTTGCATGGAGAATCCCCATGGACAGAGGAACCTGGAAGGCTACAGGGTTGTATAGGGTCCATAGAGTCATAAAGAGTCAGACACAATTGAACCGACTTAGCACACATACATGCACATAGTTAAAAGAAAGTTGAACTATTTTAAGAATAAACAGGAATTTAACACAAACAGAAAAAGATAAGAAGTAGCAACATTATTATCAGCATTTTGGTGTTAGAGTTAATTATATTTTTAAGAACTTGGAAATTAGCTTACTCTCAAAGAGCTGAATTGTGAAATTAGCATATAATTATACATATAAAATTACGTAAAGTAGTCATACAATTGGGTACATTGTAAAGCATCAGTTGACTAGTGACAAACAAAGCAAGCGATTTTTTTTGGTTTTTTTTTTTTTTTTTTGACCATGTCCCCTGCCTTGCAGGATCTTAATTCCTCAACGAAGGATTGAACCCAGCCCCAGAAAATGAAGACTTCCCTGGTAGGTCAGTTGGTGAAGAATCTGCGTGCAGTGTGGGAGACCCAGATTCAGTCCCTGGTTTGGGAAGATGCCCTGGAAAAGGAAATGGTAACCCACTCTAGTATTCTTGCCTGGAAAATACTATGGACAGAGGAACCTGGCAGGCTACAGTCCATGGGGTCTCAAGAGTCAGACATGACTTGGTGACCACCACCACCAGGAAGTGAAAGCACAGAGTCCTAACCATTGGACTTCCCGGAAATTACCATCCCAGCCATTTTTGATTATTTTTCTGAGCTATGTGCCCCTCTGCCCTATTGAAATAAAAGCACTGATCCTGGTGTCATGAGTGCATGGTCATTGTGGCAGTTAACACTTCTCACTGTAAATAAATTCATTGACATATGACTTTGTGTACCAGTCCTGTGTGAATTTGATTTAGATATATCATTCCTAGAAGAAAAACCTATTTTTGATGTGTTGATAAATCAGGACTTGGATGATGGCAAGCAGAAAGTCAGACCCTGAAATATAGCAAATTCATCATGGAATTGCCTTTCTAAGAAAAGTTGTAGGAGGCTGCCCATTGGCCTTCTTTTGATGATGCCTGACTTGACTGCTGGTGCACAAGATTTTCTTTAGTAAACACCATAATTGGTGAAATTTTGTTTTATTCAATAAAACACATTGAGAAATTATCAAGAAATTGATGCATTTCTCTCACATTCACAAAACAATTCCAATTGTACAAAAGTATTAACTGAAAAAAAAAAAAGAACAGTTTAAAAAGCTAGAAAAAAGTGTCGGTGAATATTTGCCTTATTTCTGGATAGGAATAACATTCTGTATGTCAAAATGATAGACTGTATCATAAAATGAAAGATTAATAGACTTGACCTAAAACATTAAAATGTATGAATAAAAAATTAAAATTACAAGTTGAAAATAAAATATTAACTATTGGTAATAAATAAAGCAATCTGATAATACCTAGAGTCTATGAGGATATTCTAAAGAAAGTGTCAAAACCCACAAATAATGGAAATGGCGAATCTGGAGAGAGTTCACAAAAGAAGAAATACATATGATTGATAAATTCATGAAAATGTACTCATTCTGATAGAAAAAAAATGCAAATTAAGACAAAAATGAAGTAAAATTTTAAACTATCAAATTAGCAATAATTAACAATATTAATATTTAAAGCTTCAGTGAGACAGGTAAACTCTCATACTGCTTGTTCAAAAATAAGATAATTTAAACTTTTTGAAAATAATTTGTTGATATTTATACAAGTCTATTGATCTTTTCCAAAAAAGGGAAAGAAAAGTAAATTCTTTGTCCTACAGGAAAAAAAACATTTCTAACTCAGGCAATCTACAGTACTCATTCAAGTAAATACAAAATTTAAAGAGCTGGGACTTCCCTGGTGGTCCAGAGGTTAAGAATCTACCTTGCAATGCAGGGGATGTGAGATGGTTCCTGGTTGGAGAACCAAGACCTCACATGCCGCAGAGCAACTCACGTGCACTGAAACTATTGAGTCCACACATTCCAGAGGCCCAAGCCCACAACTGGAGTGTCCATGCACTGCACCCAAAGATCTCAGATAAGGCAACGAAGATCCTACTTGCTGCAACTAAGACCTGATGCAGCCGAAGAAATAAATCTATTTTTTAAATTTAAAGAGCAATTCTAAGTATGCAAATCTGTACTGCTTATATTTCAGTGGTACTGGGGCCTCTGAAATTATTGCCAAGCTATTTCCAGAACAGGTTTGAAGAAAAATCTAATCTCCTTCTCTATATCTTTCACTCTCTATTTCTCTCTGTCTTGAGGTGGTAGTGAGGAAACAGATAAGGAACTAGTTCTCTAAGATGGACACACATATACACACACTGTAGTTTGGATTCTTTGGGAGAATATAAAGAATACACATATACACGCAGGGGCTAATTCCCAGTGTCAAGGTTCCTGAGTGTGCTCTACAAAGTAATTCATTTTCATAATAACCCATTATTCTCACTCTGTTGGTTCACTTTTCCTTTCTTCTCTTCTGATCAGTTCATTACAGCAGGTGGCACATTCTCATAGATAAATGTCAGACATTATTTTAAGAGAAATTATTTTTAAATATTTGGAATTTTAACATACAGTATTATAATTCTTCCTTGGAGACTTTTTGGAAGTGCTAGACATGTGTTGTTTGCCAAGGGCATGCCTGTGGGGAATGTGCAAGAAGGAAGCAGATTTGACTTCAGTAATTGTTGAGGTAATCTGTAGCTTTTATGCCCCATGAAACATGTTCATGTTTAATACAAGTTCTGTCATATCTAGCATTAGACTCAAATCTCTCTGTGTGCTCTGTAGTACAGAAAAAGCATATAACTCAGCAGAAGACACACTCCTGCCAGATCTTGCATTCCTCAATCATTAAGGATTTCAGTGTTTCCCAAAAGAGAAATTTTATATTTAAAGGATTTAGATATGCTTATTACATTCTTTTACACAAAAAAGATTTCTTTTGAATCTCAGTTCTACCACCTCATGGACAAATTATTTATCTTGCACATATTTCTCTTCTGTAAATGATGATGATATTCCATTGGGTTGTAATGACAATTAAGTGATACACATTAGGATGTCTAATGCTGATGGTAAATAATAGCTGTTTTATTATCATTACTATTATTGTTATTATCATCATTATTACCTGTTTATGAAAGAACAGTGGGAGATTAGAAGACAGAACCCAAAGCCACCCATAATGTAGTTATAATCACTGGGAGACTTGATGTAGAGAGGAGCATAGACAGGTTGAGATAACATATAACTAAGCACAGACTAGGGAATGAACTAACCAGCTTCAAGTTTCCAAATTATAACATTTTAAATAAAATTGTTTCCAAATGTAAGATTTCTCTAGAAGGAAGTACTGTTTTGTGTTCAAAGGGCTATTTGAGTTTGGATTGGACTTTGAATCCACTTTGAAGGTGGATTTTTCTAAAACAGTCAATTCATTCTATCTTTTAATATGCTTACACTGGTGACTCAGATGGTAAAAAGTCTGCCTGCAAAGCAGGACATCTGAATTCCATCTTTGAGTTGGGAAGGTACCCTGGAGATGGAAACAGCAACATACTTCAGTATTCTTGCCTGGAAAATCCCAGGGATGGAGGAGCTTAGTGGGCTACAGTCCAAGGGGTGGCAAAAAGTCAGACATGACAGAAACTAACACACTTCGAAGTAAATGGTCGAAAGTGTGAACAATTATAACACTGCATTAGCCCATTTGGATATAAATATATAGCTTTTTCTGATTATAAAAGCAATATATATTTATCTTTTTTATTAAAGTACAGTTGATTAACAATATTATATTTGTTTCAGGTATACAGCATAATGTTGCATTTTGGCAGGTTATACTCCCTTATAGGCTATCACTTCCTTCATGGATCACAGCTTTGTCATGGTGAAAGGACTTGTGTAACTCAAGTGAAGCTATGAGCCATACTGTGGAGGTCCACCCCAGACAGGCAGGTAATATTGAAGAGTTCTGACAAAATGTGGTCCAATGAAGGAGGGAATGGCAACCCACTCCAGTATTCTTGTCTGGAGAATCCCAAGAAGAGTATGAAAAGGCAAAAGGATATGATACCAGAAGATGAGTCCCACAGGTCAGAAGGTGTCCAATATGCTACTAGGGAAGAAGGGAGAGCAATTACTAATAACTCCAGAAAGAATGAAGCAGCTGGGCCAAAGCAGAAACAACGCTAAGTTGTGGATGTGTCTGGTGATAAAAATAAAGTCCGATGCTGTAAGGAACAATATTGCAAAAGAACCTGGAATGTTAGGTCCATGAATCAAGGTAAATTAGATGTGGTCAAGCAGGCGATGGCAAGTGTGAACATCAACATTTTAGGAGTCAGTGAAGTAAAATGGATGGGAATGGGCTAATTTAATTCAGATGACCATTACATCTACTACTGTGGGCAAGAATCCCTCAGAAGAAATGGAGTAGCCCTCATAGTCAACAAAAGAGTCTGAAATGCATTACTTGGGTGCAGTCTCAAAAATGACAGAGAAGCCTGATGGACTACGGTCCAAAGGGTCCCAAAGAGTTGGACATGACTGAGCATATTTAGTAAAATTTAAACTGTTATCTAGTTATTGTAGGAGAAACTAGTAAATTACCATCATAAAACCTGTATAGATTCACAAAAACACACTAATATTCTTTAGTTGCTTAACTCTGGACAGTTTCTATAAAGCCAAGGGTTACCAGTGCAGAGCCCTTTCCCATGTGGGCTCAACCCACAATATAGGACAAGTTGGGGGCCAAACTGCGCAAAGTGAATTTCTGGAAATGCTTCCTCACTGAATGCTCCTCATGGTTCATGGAGGAATCGTGACCTGAAGAGGAGTAACTGTGATCGCCAAGCCCGGATACACCTGTCTCCTCTGAGGTGGGGCACAAAGCTGGATCTTGTTTGCCAGCAGCTGGTGAGCCAGTGAGTTGGGTGACAAGCAGAAAGACTTCTCACCCCTGATCCTCCAGTACCTTATCTCGATAATGGCGTCAGTATATCAGTTCTTAAGATCCTGTCCAGTAAGAAAAATCGATGCACCTAAGTTTCTATGAAAAGTCTCTAACTGAATCTCTGACTTTTCTAGTCAGAGATGTAAAAGACAATCCCTTTGCACTTGAAAACTATTAAATTCAATAAAATGCTTACTAGGAATTCTGAAAATGGCAATGTCTTATTCACTTATTTTAAATTTTTTTCCTGGCTTAAAATAGAAAATATCATCCTTCTGACTCTAGATCTTTTGTCTTTTGCCATGAGGGAAAAAAAAAAAAAAGTTATTGAGGATGAAGAAAGAGAGAGATGGAGAGTGAGAGGAGAGGGGAAGAGAAAGAGAAATAGATGAATTTATAGCATTACAGGAAAAAAGATAAAAGCTAAAAATGAGCAAGTTTGAGATGGATTACATTTTCCATTTAGGTTAGGAATTTCACTTACTCAAAATGTTTTTTGAAGCAATCAGATATTTAGTCAGTCCAAAGAAAGGAAATGTATGTCTTCTTCAAAAAATGAATTAGGTTCTGATTAATGAATAGCAAAGAGCTAGATAATTTTAATTTTATACTAAATTTCATGACATTGAACACGCTTGATAGAAAAATCAATCATGTGAAATACCTCCTGTCTTCAGAGAGAGAATGATTAAAAGTTCTTCTGAAGAGAAAAACATTACATTTTAAATAATTGAAAACAATTTTTAGACAATTTATCTTCCTTTACAATTGTTTTCTGAATAAAGGCTTAGAATAAAAATGGAATTGCACATTAGAATTATCTTTCCTGAAAAGAACCTTTTCAGGAAAGGATCAAGGCAAGGGTAAAATAGGGAGGTATATGAGGGATTTGAAAATAGGACATGGTGACAAATAGCACAGTTATTTGATAGAGAAAAATGTGTAGTTTTTGATGTTGTTTTGGATTTTGTTTTTAATTTTTTGTTGCAAAATACAATGACCGATGTCTGGAGTAATTGTAATACAACTTTAAGGCTGATACTATGAAGGGAAAAGAACTAAGGCAGTAAAAGTAATAGGCGTGATCAAACATATAAGAACAATTACTGTCCCAGAAATGGACAGATGATGGAACATTAAAAAAGCTAGGCAGGAAAGCAATTTGAATAGTTTCAAGATCAGTTGTTTTTAAATATATCCTTGTTTTCAGAAAAGGGAAATGACTTCAGAAATCTATCCACAACTCTATCTGATGCTACTGTTAAGTATTAAGGAAATTTCACTAGATTCTTTGAAGAGTCTCTTCATGTGTTTCTGTGGAAAAGAATTCCTAATCCTAGAACTTAATTTATCCCCCTCTACCCTGAAATTTCTTTGAAAGGAAGAACAGGGCATTTTTTCCCTGTTTAGCTAGCCCCTACATAGTATTCAGTGAATAAATATTTGTTTAATGGATTTTAAATTATGCAGCTTTGATACTTATAAATTTTTTTATTAAATTAAGAATTAGAAATATTTTAAGATCATATGGCATTATCCATTGGGATGATCAAAATAAATAATCTTTTTAACAAGCAGACTATTTTGTAACCACATTATTCCTTATTTCATGCAGTAGAAATCATCTGAATGTATATAATTAGTTTGATTTGAGGGATATCGTCTACTTTAAATTCAACTTGTTATGCTTTACTATGATTAATATATGGAAGATGATGAAAGTTATCTTAAATGATAGAACGGACTTTATGCCAATGTAAAAGGACAAGCTGATGCTCACATGTTGCATTACTGTCTGCCAGCAGAAAGATCCATTTCAACGCACTTGTCTAAAGACAGTGTCTATGTGACTATTTGAGCATTACATTGTATTTTTCTTTATTAGGGATAAGCAACACTAGTGAGAAGTATTAGTAGCATACAGTATCTCATAATTCGAATGTGAATTAAGCAAAAACAGAAATCTATGCTTTTCAAGGGAATCTCAGGTGGCACTAGTGGTAAAGAACCTGCCGGCCAACACAGGAGATGTAAGAGACGTGAATTTGATCCCTGGGTCCGGTAGACCCCGGGAGGACGAAGGAGCAATATCTCCAGTATTCTTGCCTGAGAGGTCCCAAGAACAGAGGAGCCTGACCAGCTATGGTCCACAGGGTCGCAAAGAATCAGACACGTCTGAGCACACATGCATGCTTTTCAAAATCTTTAGCTCCTGTCACAAGGTGCTTGGGTTTAAATATATATGTTCATTTATGAAGGAAAAGAAATAAATTATAGGATGTGTAAAATACTGAAAACTTGTCAATAACTGGATCTAAAATTAGAGTTAAATAGGGAGTTTGCAATATTTTTAAGCTGCCTAGAAACAAACTTTACTCATAGCTTCCAGAAATGTTGTTTAGTATTAACCTATATTTCAAGAAAAATTTGAGAATCCATTATTAGTGAAATTAACTATGAAAAGACAGCAAATTCATTATTTCTTTGTCTAGCCTAGAGTTGGACCTCAGTAAATGTAAGTGAATAAAAAGTGAATGTTTACCATGTAAATAATTTAATGAAAAAAAAATAAAATTAGCAAGTGAAAGGAAGCAGTCTCACTGAAAAGCTATGAAATGTAGAGTCAGTGTAGAACCTCCCCTATGAAGCTGTCCTCAGTTCTAGAAAACATGAAGAGTTTAATCTTTCTACTTCATGCACCCCATTTTAACATATAATTAGCTTGAATCATAATTATTTGCATGCTATTTCCTTAATAAGACTTTAAATATTTTGTGAGAAGAGCCATTTCTGTATTCCTTCAGTTCAGTTCAGTTGCTCAGTAGTATCTGATTCTTTGCAACCCCATGAATTGCAGCACACCAGGCCTCCCTGTCCATCACCAACTACTGAAATCCACCCAAACCATGTCCATCGAGTCGGTGATGCCATCCAACCATTTCATCCTCTGTCATCCCCTTTTCCTTCTGCCCTCAATCTTTCCCAGCATCAGGGTCTTTTCAAATGAGTCAGCTCTTCGCATAAGGTGGCCAAATTACTGGAGTTTCATCTTCAACATCAGTCCTTCCAATGAACACCCGGGACCGATCTCATTTAGGATGGACTGGTTGGATCTCCTTGCAGTCCAAGGGACTCTCAAGAGTCTTCTCCAACACAACAGTTCAAAAGCATCAATTTTTCAGTGTTCAGCTTTCTTTATAGTCCAACTCTCACATCCATACATGACCACTGGAAAAACCATAGCCTTGACTAGATGGACCTTTGTTGACAAAGTAATGTTTCTGCATTTCAATATGATGTCTAGGTTGGTCATAACTTTCCTTCCAAGGAGTAAGCGTCTTTTAATTTCATGGCTGCAGTCACCATCTGCAGTGATTTTGGAGCCCAGAAAAATAAAGTCAGTCACTGTTTCCACTGTTTCCCCATCTACTTCCCACAAAGTGATGGGACCAGATGCCATGGTCTTAGTTTTCTGAATGTTGAGCTTTAAGGCAAATTTTTCACTCTCTTTCACTTTCATCAAGAGGCTCTTTAGTTCTTCTTCACTTTCTGCCATAAGGGTGGTGTCATCTGGATATCCGAGGTTATTGATATTTTTCCCGACAATCTTGATTACAGCTTGTGCTTCCTCCAGCCCCGCGTTTCTCATGATATACTCTGCATGTAAGTTAAATAAGCAGGGTGACTATATACAGCCTTGACGTACTCCTTTTCCTATTTGGAACCAGTCTGTTCTATGTCCATTTCTAACTGTTGCTACCTGACCTGCATACAGGTTTCTCAAGAGGCAGTTCAGGTGGTCTGGTATTCCCATCTCTTGAAGAATTTTCCACAGTATTGTGATCCATGCAGTCAAAGGCTTTGGCATAGTCAATAAAGCAGAAATGGATGTTTTTCTGGAACTCTCTTGCTTTTTCAATGATCCAGCGGATGTTGGCAATTTGATCTCTGGTTCCTCTGCCTTTCCTAAAACCAGCTTGAACATCTGGAAGTTCAAGTTTCACATATTGCTGAAGCCTGGCTTGGAGAATTTTGAGCATTACTTTACTACCGTGTGAGATGAGTGCAATTGTGAGGTAGTTTAAGCATTCTTTGGCATTACCTTTCTTTGGGACTGGAATGAAAACTGACCTTTTCCAGTCCTTTGGCCACTGCTGAGTTTTCCAAATTTGCCGGCATATTCAGTGCAGCATTTTCACAGCATCATCTTTCAGGATTTGAAATAGCTCAACTGGAATTCCATCACCTCCACTAGCTTTGTTCATAGTGATGCTTCCTAAGGCCCACTTGACTTCACATTCCAAGATATCTGGCTCTAGGTGAGTGATCACACCATCATTATTATCTGGGTCGTGAAGATCTTTTTTTGTATAGTTCTTCTGTGTATTCTTGCCACCTCTTCTTAATATCTTCTGCTTCTGTTAGGTCCCTACCATTTCTGTCCTTCATGTATCCTTATTACCTAAAATAAAGATGTATTTTTTAGACGTTAACAGCACATATTTGTGTCTTTGTGCACGTGCTCAGTTGTGTCCAACTCTTTGCAAACCCATGGACTATAGCCCACCAGGCTCCTCTGTTCATGGAATTTTCCAGGCAAGAATACTGGAGTGGGTTGACATTTCCTATTTCAGGGGATCTTTACAACCCAGGGATCGAACCCATCTCTTGCATTAGCAGGCAGATTCTTTACCACTGCTCCACCTGGGAAGCCCAACACACGTTTAATAGAGTTTTAAAAAAAACTATTGAGACATAAAAGACACAAGAAAGGAAAGACTTAAGAATTTCATAAATGTTAATATTTTCATATATTTGCTGTGAAGTATGAGACAAAGGTTAGAGACTAAAAACAGCTCATATTACATCATAAGAGGGTGTCCTATGAGTGTTGTTACTGTTTTCATCACCTCTGGCTTTGTAAATAGTTCAACAGGGAATGCAAGAATAGCTGGTGTGGTTTGTGGAGACAGCAAAATGTTATGTAATTAATTTGTAGCCTTGACTGGATGAAAGATGTACTCTAATCTTGGTAAATGTTTATTGCAAAGTAATCATGCTATCGTGTGCTAAAATATTTTCTTGAAACAAAATGTTGTGAACTTTTTATCTGCAACCGATAAAGCTTCCTGTGAGCTTCCTCTGAATTATGAAAAGGCAAAACAGGGGGAAATTGTTTAGTTACCAAATTAATCTATACTGCATAGAAGGTAAAACTCTAAAAAGCGCAACCTTTCTGCTAAAGATCTTAGGTCACTACATTCATATTTTGATCTCCATGACATTCAGATAACTGGTTGAAATGTTAAAAATCCAGTCAATGCTGAAGTTGTTTACACCCGTCTTATGCCAAACATCTAGTCTGACATTTTGGACTGAATTGTTTGAATTGATCATTTGTCTTGACATCAGATACACTGATATTCACACACACATACATACATACATACCCGCATACACACACACCTATACACATTTAAACAGTGGCAGTTTTTCTGCTTTATAATAGTTTTTATTCATTGTAGAAAAATACAAAATTCCATGCAACTGTGAATATGACTAGTTCATAGCGTGAAATTATCTTCTTAGGTTGCAAGCAGAAAATAATTTTTAAATGTCCCTAATTTTAATTTCTGGGCATGGAATGAAATACCAGGTAGATTCCCTGCTTTTTCATTATTTTTCAAAATTACCAACTGCTCTGATCATGTTAGTTGCAGAGGCAGCTTTTAGGTAATTAATCTCCATCCAGTGCATAAACGAAAATTCCAAATTCATACCTTCCATGAATGTGCCTGCGTGCCTGCCTCAGACTTGGGAGCCTATTCTGACAAGGGGCATGGCTGCCTCTGTCTGGCTCTGACTTTTCTCCCTCCTGCTTATACTGTTTCTGATTCCTCCAGAGTCAGGGCAGAACATCAGGTGAACAGATCAAGCTCTTAATTAGCTGGATCAATTGCAATCTGAGGTTGGCTCTCTGTATAGCAGGTGGACAATTCCTGATTCTTTTTCATGAGTTATCCTGGGATTTCTCAGAGATTATCCTCAGAGGGACTACTCTGGTCTCTAATACAGACCTGCCTCCTCTCTGTATGACTTCTCAGCCTGCTCTTCAGGCTTTCTGGCAGTGCCCCTTTCATTTTATCCCATTAGTACCTAGTAGTCTTGTTGGCGATGTCCCTTATAAGGTGACTGCAGACAGTCACTTTGACAGGGTCCACATTTGGAACCACAAGCCTTTGCCTAGTCTTCATTGGAAATGCAAAACTCACTGAGGATAGCACTACATTCTTATTCCTTACCAGATCAGAGATGCTCCAGACACATAACCTTGCCTCTTGGCTTGTAAAGTGTATCAAATGACATATACTTTTTCTCTCACATTCTAAGATTACCCTATGAATGTTCACTAGAGGCAATGAGAAGCCATCTCCGTGTGCAGAGCACAATAACAAGCCTCTCAGAAGAGAAACTTACCTTACCTCGTCCTCTCAGCCTCCTAAACACCAGCCTCTTACATAAACATAGCTGGGCTAAATAGGCTGGGGTTAGCAGAACTGGATTTGAATTATGCCCTTTGTGAATCCTGCAGAGGAGGTACAACAACTCTTAAGGATGCAAGGCACATTCAAAACAATTCAGTTTTTCTTCTTAGAATCTGTAGCCTCTTTCAAAATGCAGAACAAAGAGGAAAACTCACTTTTAATGTTCAATTACATAAAGAATCACTGCACATGTTGCCTATTTTTCACTTTCTTCATATTAATACAAATAAAACTGAGTTAATACTATAGGTAGTTATATATCATTAATTGTTACTTAAGAGATCATGATTATTTGCCCATGTTACTAAATATTTATGAAAATGGAATTGTTTAAATGATTGAATAGTATTATTGGATTGGGTGTCTGGAGGAATAGATTTTTGGGCCATATGGAACCATATCTTAACCAGTTAAAGAGGACACTGAGCCATCCAATGACTGAATAGATTTCTGGATTGGCTCATCTGGAGAGAAAGTGAGTGTTTTTTAAGTGTAGGTGGGTGTGAGATAATAGGAAAAAAAAAAACTACATATATATATATATATATATATATATATATATATATATATATATATACACACACACACACACACATATATATATATATATATACATATATATATATATATATACACACACACACACACACACATACATATACACACACACATAATCTCTGTCCCTAGTTGCTGGTACAGAGCTCCTAAGAACTCTTGCAATTTCTTCAGTAATAAGAACCCTAGGAACTCTTTAGTTCTAATATCTGTCTTTGTCCCTGACAGGATTTCTAAAACCCTTTTAAATTCCTTAGTGATAAGATCACTGGGAGCATCTTTGATTCTAATGAGACAACTCTTGGTGGGTTCCTGGATAGGGGCTGGTCACCAGAAAGATCAAGCTATGATTCAGTTCAGTTCAGTCATTCAGTTGTGTCCGATTCTTTGCAATGAATCGGACACATGAACCATAGCATACCAGGCCTCCCTGTCCGTCACCAACTCCAGGAGTTTACCCAAACTCATGTCCATTGAGTCAGTGATGCCATCCAACCGTCTCATCCTCTGTCGTCCCCTTCTCCCCTCACCCTCAATCTTTCCCAGCATCAGGGTCTTTTCAAATGAGTCAGCTCTTCACATCAGGTGGCAAAAGCATTGGAGTTTCAGCTTCAACATCAGTCCTTCCAATGAACATCCAGGACTGACTTCCTCTAAGATGGACTGGTTGGATCTCCTTGTAGTCCAAGGGACCCTCAAGAATCTTATCCAGCACCAATTCAAAAGCACCAATTCTTCAGTGGTCAGCTTTCTTTATAGTCTAATGCTCACATTCATACATGACCACTGGAAAAACCATAGCCTTGACTAGACGGAACTTTGTTGACAAAGCAATGTCTCTGCTTTTCAATATGATGTCTAGGTTGGTCATAACTTTCCTTCCAAGGAGTAAGCGTCTTTTAATTTCATGGCTGCAGTCACCATCTGCAGTGATTTTGGAGCCCAGAAAAATAAAGTCAGTCACTGTTTCCACTGTTTCCCCATCTACTTCCCACAAAGTGATGGGACCAGATGCCATGGTCTTAGTTTTCTGAATGTTGAGCTTTAAGCCATCTTTTTCATTTTCCTCTTTCACTTTCATCAAGAGGCTCTTTAGTTCTTTTTCACTTTCTGCCATAAGGGTGATGTCATCTGCATATCTGAGGTTATTGATATTTTTCCCGACAATCTTGAGTCCAGCTTGTGCTTCCTCCAGCCCAGCATTTCTCATGATGTACTCTGCACATAAGTTAAATAAGCAGGGTGACTATATACAGCCTTGACGTACTCCTTTTCCTATTTGGAACCAGTCTGTTCCATGTCCAGTTCTAACTGTTGCTTCCTGACATGCATACAGGTTTCTCAAGAGGCAGGTTAGGTGGTCTAGTATTCCCATCTCTTTCAGAATTTTCCAGTTTATTGTGGTCCACACAGTCAAAGGTTTTGGCATCGTCAATAGAGCAGAAATGGATGTTTTTCTGGAACTCTCTTGCTTTTTCAATGATCTAGCAGTTGTTATCAGGCTATGATTAGAAGCTTGGAATTTCCAACCTGGCATTCTTCCTCCAGAGAAGGGAAAAAGACTGGAAACAGTCAATAATTGATCATGCCTACATGTGGAAGCCTTCATAAAATCCCAACCAGTCCATCTGAAAGGAAATCAGTCCTGAATATTCATTGGAAGGACTGATGCTGAAGCTGAAACTCCAATACTTTGGTCACCTGATGCAAAGAACCAACTCATTGAAAAAGACCTTTATGCTGGGAAAGATTGAAGGTGGAGGAGAAGAGGATGACAGAGAATGAGATGGTTGAATGGCATCACCGACTCAATGGACATGGGTTTAGGTGGACTCTGGGAGTTGGTGATGGACAGGAAAGCCTGGCATGCTGCAGTCCATGGGGTCACCAAGAGCCAGACACGACTGAGCGACTGAACTGAACTGAACTGAACTGATAGCCATGGACTAAGGGGAAGGGGGTGACAGAATGTGAGCAGCCTGTCTTATAAAAACCTCCTGAATGATTACTCTTCTCTTGTTTCCTCCATTCAGTCTAGAAGTTCACACCCAGAGCCACATTGGAGAGCCTTGTGTTGAAGATAGTAGAGCAGCCCTTAGCTCAGGGGTCCATAGCAGATTCCTTTTCCCATCGTCTATCCTGGCTTTGCCTAACAACTAATTATACTGCTTGTGTGTGAGAAATAAATTTTCATTGTGCAAACTGAGATAAGAGGCATTTCCATCCTATTTCTATTTCTACATGTTGATATTCATATTATCACTTTGGTCTTATTGGATGTTAATATTTCATAGCTTTGAAAACAATCCAACCCTGAATCAACAGATCTTCAAACAAAGAAAACAATGTTTTCCCATCAACACTGTTTTGCATTGATTCTTAGTAACCATTGTTTCCTTCATCTCTTAAACAACCAGAAATACATTATAATATTTGGCATTGGTTAACAATCACTGCAGTTTAGAGACCAATCTCTGATGATTATTTTTGAAAGGAAGTCAATTTTTAAAATCATAAAATTCACAGAAGAGAAAAAGAATTTATTTTTTATGTTCAAACTTTTAGAATTTTTATTTGAATTCAAATTTAGTCTAGTAGATTGCTATTAACAAATATTTCTGGGAGTGATGGGAGAGCTCTTGCATTCACAAAGAGATTCTATGCTGTTTAGTAACTTTAAATTATCTGCCTTGGTAGGGGGTTAATTTTTGACATACAGATATTAAACAAGTTAATTGATATTTATTAGTAATCAAAGCTAAGTCAAATACCACAATTGAGTTTTTAGAATTATTTTTGCCTTACTGACAAAAAAACGAGATATCAGGGCAAATTTTCCACGTAAACCACAAGAATGATCTTCTGGAAGGAGCATGTGAAACACATTTTTTTATGGAATATAAGAAAAAACATAGATAATGGAATTCTCCTTAGAAACCTTGGGATATCTGCCACACCCACATCCCTTTTTGAAGGATTTTGTAAATAAAAATGCTTTTGTACTTTACACTGTGGCTTTGCCCATGATCAATGGGTCTGGGCAGCCAAGTGTTCACTGATAAGTGAACAAAGAGACTCTAAACTCCCCTAGTGACTGACTGAGCTAATGAATCTCTTTTTGGGGCAAGGGTTAAATTTTGACCAAGAGATTTAACAGGAAGTGAATTAATGCAGACTCAAAGAAACATATACAGAAGGGGCAGAAAATCAAAGGAGTGAAACCTCAGAAACCATAGGTAAGCAAAAACCAAAAAGTGGAGCAATAGAATAGAGAGGAGATAGACGCGGAGAGAAGCAGAAGTTGATGAATCACCATCTTGGGAACTACAGAGCTCTCAGCATTGGACACCTGCTGGTGAAGTGAGGTATGATTCCTAGGTGGCTAGAAGCATAGCAATCTAAATACAATTATTCCACTTCATTATACATTAAGCTATGCAGCCATTGAGGCTTTCTGTAGTTCTTTATTACTTCTGAGTGGCTTTAAACCAATCCTCTCTTAACTGAAATAATGATAACATCTCTCTTACTGGAAACAACTGACAATTCTCATGCCAACAGCAAAAATGTTTCTTTCTGAGTAGTCATTTTTGATTTCTAAAGGAAGATTTTAATTATATTCTGTAATTCTTGATTATAATAAGTCAGAATATTTTCACTGTTTTAATGCATATTGACCAGAGACATGTTAATATGTTTTTTGTTACTCCAGTGTTATTGACTGGAGTGTTTCAATATTCACTTACATAACAAATAGCCAGCCACAGGCATTAGTTTCTGCAAAAATCCCCCAGTAAATAATGTGTTAATTTGTTATTATTATTCCATCTTGTGAAAATGTATTTTTCTTATAGATAAAGAGAGGACTTTGCCCAAGTCCTTATGACAGTTAAGCAGAGAAGAAGGGTGCACGCATGAATATGAGTATACAGGACTATTTACAAAAGTGAGAATATATGACACAAATTGTTTGAAATTACTATTTTTATCAATAATGTTCTATGAGTATTTTTTCATGTGACTACACAGATGTTATCCTCAATCTTGTTAACTACTGAAAGTATTCTATATCATTGAGGCCTAAGGATTTATTTAACCATTTTACTGAAGGCATGTCTATTATTTCCAGTTTTTATCTTTTGTAAATGTACTATGATATTGAGTAGGACTTTTCCTATCATTTTGATATAAATCTGAAGACAAAAAAGAATTAAGCAAGCCATACTCTGTAGAAAGTTACAAAAATCTGGGACCAGACTACCTCTAAGATAACTTAGAATTGGCTCAATCCAATGAGTACTAAAAAGAAAAAGAGTCATTGGACTTGTATGTTGTCAGTATATAGAAGAGTACTATAGAAATTGGGAAGGAAAATATGCTGGAGTAGGAGGACCCTGAGCTCACTTCCTCTCATGAGCACACCAAAATCACAACTGATGCTGAATAATCATCTATACAAAAGACTGGACCCTTACCAAAAAAGATCTCCTATGTCCAAAGACACAAGAAAGAAACCGCAACAAGATGGTAGAAGGGTAACACTTGCAATGTAATCAAATCCCATACCACCTGGGTTCTTACAAACTGGAGAACAATTAGATTGCAAAAGTTTTCCCACATGAGTGAGAGTTCTGAGCCTCACTCAGAACTGGGGAGTCAGTCTCGCCAGCCTAGAGGTCTGGCATCAGGAGGAAGAGCCCCCAGAGTATTCAGCTTTGAAGGCCAGTGGGGCTTGATTGCAAGAGCTCCACAGAACTGAGGGAAAGAGAGACTCCACTCTTGGAGGACACACACAAGGTCTCATGTGTACCAGGACCCAGGGCAAAAGCAGTGACTTCATAGGAGCCTGGGTCAGGCCTACCTGCTGGTCTTGGAAGGTCTTCTTGGGAGGGAGCAGGTGAGCAGGTAGCAGAGTGAGCAGGTATAGCTCACCCTGGGGACACGGACACCAGTGGCAGAGATAACAAAGAGTCATGTACATGAACTCTTACTGAAGGCAGATATCTTGCCTGGGTCTTAAGCACCTGGCCCCACCCAACAGCTTGAAGGCCCCAGATAACAAAGTGAGTGAGAACACAGCTCCACACATCAGCAGACAGCCTTTCTAAAGACTTCTTGTACCCATCAGTTCAGTTTAGTCGCTCAGTTGAGTCTGACCTTTTGCGACCACAAGAATCGCAGCACGCCAGGCCTCCCTGTCCATCACCAACTCCCGGAGTTTACTCAAGCTCGTGTCCATTGAGTTGGTGATGCCATTCAGCCTCTCATCCTCTGTCATCTCCTTCTCCTCCTGCCCCCAATCCCTCCCAGCATCAGGGTCTTTTCCAATGAGGCAAATCTTTGCATGAGGTGGCCAAAGTACTGGAGTTTCAGTTTCAGCATCAGTCCTTCCAATGAACACCCAGGACTTATCACCTTTAAGATGGACTGGTTGGATCTCCTTGCAGTCCAAAGGGCTCTCAAGACTCTTCTTCAACACCACAGCTCAAAAGCATCAATTTTTCGGCACTCAACTTTCTATATAGTCCAACTCTCACATCTATACATGACCACTGGAAACACCATAGCCTTTACTAGATGGACTTTTGTTGGCAAGTAATATCTCTGCTTTTTAATATGTTATCTAGGTTGGTCATAACTTTCCTTCCAAGGAGTAAGCATCTTTTAATTTCATGGCTGCAATCACCACCTGCAGTGATTTTGGAGCCCAGAAAATAAAGTCTGACACTGTTTCCATGGTTTCCCCATTTAATTGCTATGAAATGATGGGACCATCTGTCATGATCTTAGTTTTCTGAATGTTGAGCTTTAAGCCAACGTTTTCACTCTCTTCTTTCACTTTCATCAAGAGGCTCTTTAGTTCCTCATCACTTTCTGCCATAAGGGTGGTGTCATCTGCATATCTGAGGCTATTGATATTTCTCCCGGCAATCTTGATTCCAGCTTGTGCTTCCTCCAGCCCAGCGTTTCTCATGATGTACTCTGCATATAAGTTAAATAAGCAGGGTGACAATATACAGCCTTGACGTACTCCTTTCCTAGTTGGAACCAGTCTGTTGGCCCATGTCCAGTTCTAACTTTTGCTTCCTGACCTGATATAGGGTTCTCAAGAGGCAGGTCAGGTGGTCTGGTATTCCCATCTCTTTCAGAATTTTCCACAGTTTATTGTGATCCACATAGTCAAAGGATTTGGCATAGTCAATAAAGCAGAAATAGATGTGTTTCTGGAACTCTCTTGCTTTTTTGATGATCCAGTGGATGTTGGCAATTTGATCTCTGGTTCCTCTGCCTTTCCTAAAACCAGCTTGAACATCTGGAAGTTCTCAGTTCACATACTGCTGAAGCCTGGCTTGGAGGATTTTGAGCATTACTTTACTAGTGTGTGAGATGAGTGCAATTGTGCGGTAGTTTGAGCATTCTTTGGCATTGTCTTTCTTTGGGATTGGAATGAAAACTGACCTTTTCCAGTCCTGTGGCCACTGCTGAGTTTTCCAAATTTTCTGGCTTATTGAGTGCAGCACTTTCACAGCATTGTCTTTTAGGATTTGAAATAGCTCAACTGGAATTCCATCACATCCACTAACGTTGTTCGTAGTGATGCTTTCTAAGGCCCACTTGGCTTCACATTCCAGGATGCCTGGCTCTAGGTGAGTGATCACACCATGTGATTATCTGGGTCATGAAGATCTTTTTTTTGTATAGTTCTTCTGTGTATTCTTGCCACCTCTTCTTAATATCTTCTGCTTCTGTTAGGTCCATACCATTTCTGTCCTTTATCGAACCCATCTTTGCATGAAATGTTCCCTTGGTATCTCTAATTTTCTTGAAGAGATCTCTAGTCTTTCCCATTCTGTTGTTTTCCTCTATTTCTTTGCATTGATTGCTGAGGAAAGCTTTCTTATCTCTCCTTGCTATTCGTTGGAACTCTGCATTCAAATGGGTATATCTTTTCTTTTATCCTTTGCTTTTTGCTTCTCTTGTTTTCACAGCTATTTGTAAGGCCTCCTTAGACAATCATTTTGCCTTTTTGCATTTCTTTTCCGTGGGGATGGTCTTGATCCCTGTCTCCTGTGCAATGTCATGAACCTCCATCCATAGTTCATTAGGCACTCTGTCTATCAGATCTAGTCCCTTAAATCTATTTCTCACTTCCACTGTATAGTCATAAGGGATTTGATTTAGGTCATACCTGAAAGGTCTAGTGGTTTTCCCTACTTTCTTCAATTTAAGTCTGAATTTGGCAATAAGGAGTTCATGATCTGAGCCACAGTCAGGCCCCAGTCTTGTTTTTGCTGACTGTATAGAGCTTCTCCATCTTTGGCTGCAAAGAATATAATCAATCTGATTTCGGTGTTGACCATCTGGTGATATCCATGTGTAGAATCTTCTCTTGGGTTGTTGGAAGAGGGTGTTTGCTATGACCAGTGCGTTCTCTTGGCAAAACTCTATTAGCCTTTGCCCTGCTTCATTCTGTACTCCAAGGCCAAATTTGCCTGTTACTCTAGGTATTTCTTGACTTTCTACTTTTGCATTCCAGTCCCCTATAATGAAAAGGACATCTATTTTGGGTGTTAGTTCTAAAAGGTTTTGTAGGTCTTCATAGAACTGTCAACTTCAGCTTCTTCAGTGTTACTGGTTGGGATAGTCTTGGATTACCGTGATATTGAATGGTTTGCCTTAGAAACGAACAGAGATCATTCTGTCATCAAGTCATCATCCAAGTACTGCATTTCGGACTCTTTTGCTGACCATGATGGCTACTCCATTTCTTCTAAGGGATTCCTGCCCACACTAGTATATATAATGGTCATCTGAGTTAAATTCACCTATTCCTGTCCATTTTAGTTCGCTGATTTCTAGAATGTTGACATTCACTCTTGCCATCTCCTGTTTGACCACTTCCAATTTGCCTTGATTCATGGACCTAACATTCCAGGTTCCTAGGCAATATTGCTCTTTACAGCACCGGACCTTGCTTCTATCACCAGTCACATCCACAACTGGGTATTGATTTTGCTTTGGCTCCATCCCTTCATTCTTTCTGGAGTTATTTCTCCACTGATCTCCAGTAGCATATTGGGCACCTACCAACCTGGGGAGTTCCTCTTTCATTATCCTATCATTTTGCCTTTTCATGCCGTTCATGGGATTCTCAGAGCAAGAATACTGAAGCAGTTTGCCATTCCCTTCTCCAGTGGACCACATTCAGTCAGACCACTCCACCAGGACCCCTCCGTCTTGGGTGACCCCACATGGCATGGCTTAGTTTCATTGAGTTAGACATGACTGTGTCCATGTGATCAGATTGGCTAGTTTTCTGTGATTATGGTTCCAGTGTGTCTGCCCTCTGATGCCCTCTCACAACACCTACTGTCTTTCTTGGGTTTCTCTTACCTTGGATGTGGGGTTTCTCTTTACAGCTGCTCCAGCAAAGCGCAGATGCTGCTCCTTATCTTGGAAGAGGGGTATCTCCTCATGGCCGCCCTTCCTGACCTTGAACGTGGAATAGCTCCTCTTGGCCCTTCTGTGCCCGCACAGCCGCCACTCCTTGACGTGGGGTAGCTCGTCTCTGCTGCTGCCAGTTCTAAATATTTCCCTTAACATGGCCCTGACCATCAAAAGGCCAAGACCCAACTCTACCCACCAGTGAGTAGGCACTGGTCCCTCCTACCAAGAAGCTCACACCAGTCTCCAGACCAGCCTCCAGACCACCAGCTGGTAGACTCCCAGAAGCAAAAAAAATTGCAATCCCGCAGCCTGCAGAACTGAATCTGTAATCTCAGGACAGAACCTACCCTAGGAACAGCTGGCCTCTGGATCTCATTCAGGTTTGATGGAGAAATCAAAAGCTTTACAGATAAGCAAAAGCTAAAATATACTACTCAGTCATAAAAAAGAATAAAACAATGTCATTTGCAACAACATGGATGCAACTACAAATTATCATACTAAGTGAAGTCATCAGAAAGAGAAAGACAAATATCATATGATATCATTTATATATGGAATCTAAAATATGACATAAATGGATCTATCTATGAAAGAGAATCACAGACATAGAAAACAAATTGGGTTGCCAAGGGGAAAGGAGGATGGGGAGGGATGCACTGGGAGTTTGGGGTTAAGCTTTGATATAGCATGGCTAGAATGGATAAACAACAAAGTCCTACTGTATAGCACAGAGAACTATTCTCAATATCTTATGATTCACCATAAGGGAAAAGAATATTTTTAAAAAAGAATGTGCATATATATGTATAACTGAATCACTTCACTGTATAGCAGAAATTAACACAACATTGTAATAAATCAACTATGGTTCAAAAAAAAAATTGAAAAGATGCTCAACATCACACATTATTAGAGAAATGCAAATCAAAACCACAATGAGGTACCATTACACGCCAGTCAGGATGGCTGCTATCCAAAAGTCTACAAGCAATAAATGCTGGAGAGGGTGTGGAGAAAAGGGAACCCTCTTACACTGTTGGTGGGGATGCAAACTAGTACAGCCGCTATGGAAAACAGTGTGGAGATTTCTTAAAAAACTGGAAATAGAACTGCCATATGACCCAGCAATCCCACTTCTGGGCATACACACTGAGGAAACCAGATCTGAAAGAGACACGTGCACCCCAATGTTCATCGCAGCACTGTTTATAATAGCCAGGACATGGAAGCAACCTAGATGCCCATCAGCAGATGAATGGATAAGGAAGCTGTGGTACATATACACCATGGAATATTACTCAGCCATTAAAAAGAATTCATTTGAACCAGTCCTAATGAGATGGATGAAGCTGGAGCCCCTTATACAGAGTGAAGTAAGCCAGAAAGATAAAGAACATTACAGCATACTATCACATATATATGGAATTTAGAAAGATGGTAACGATAACCTTATATGCAAAACAGAAAAAGAGACACAGAAATACAGAACAGACTTTTGAACTCTGTGGGAGAATGTGAGGGTGGGATATTTCAAAAGAACAGCATGTATACTATCTATGGTGAAACAGATCGCCAGCCCAGGTGGGATGCATGAGACAAGTGCTCCAGCCTGGTGCACTGGGAGGACTCGGGGGAATTGGGTGGAGAGGGAGGTGGGAGCGGGGATCGGGATGGGGAATACGTGTAAATCCATGGCTGATTCATATCAATGTATGACAAAACCCACTGAAATGTTGTGAAGTGATTGGCCTCCAACTAATAAAAAATAAAAGATTAAAAAAAATTGATAAAAAATAATTAAAAGTTTAAAAAATGTATTAATTTTAAAAAAAGGTTAAAATAATTCAGCACCACCAAACCAGCTTTACAACAAATGCTAAAAAAAAACTTCTTTAGGCAGAAAAGAAAAGGCCACAGCTAGCAACAAGAAAATTACAAAATGGGAAAGCTCACTGGCAAAGGCAAACAGTAAAGTAGGAGATCATCCATAGACAAATATGCTATCAAAACTAGTAATTATAAGAGGAGGAGTGTACAAATGAAAGATATACAATGAATGTGAAGTTAACAGATCAGCAACTTAAAAGAAGCACATTTATATACAGAATACTATATCAAAATCCTATGGTAGTCACAAACCAAAAATCTATAATAGATACACACACAAAAAGGAAAAAAAGAATCCAAACACAAAGCTAAAGACAGTAATCAAATCACAGAAGAAGAGAACAAAAAGGGGGCGGGGCGCGGATAGAAGTCCTCCATTATATCTAACTAAGCACTTTTCTTTGAGCACATTTGCTTCCTTCTGCTCAGATCCTGAACAAGGTGTTACACTAGCTACCCAACCCTCCAACCAGTCAGGTCAGAATTCAAAACACCTGGAGCATCCCTGAGGTCCACAGGCTCACGTAAGAATATGATTCCCTCTAGAAAAAGTACTGATGAACCTGTTTGTAGGTCAGGAATAGAGATGCAGACATAGAGAAAAGACATAGACTCAGTGGGGGAGAGGGTGGGACAAACTGAGAGAGTAGCATTGAAATATATATATTAGCATATGTAAAACAGATAGCTAGTGGGAAGATGTACAACACAGGGAGCTCAACCTACTGCTCTGTGATGACCCAGAAAGGTGAGATTGGGGAAGGGGATGGGACGGAGGCTCTAGACAGAGGATACATACACGTATATTTCTGGCTGATTCACACTTTCACAGCAGAATCCAACACACCATTGTAAAGCAATTGTCTTCCAGCTAAAACTGAATTTTAAAAAAGAATATGATTTTCTCTTGAAATAAACAGAAATAACTATCATTTAATTAAGCATCTCTTACTCAAGTCCTTTATTAGACCCTGGACATGCATTTTCATTTGCCTAGGAAGATCATCTGAGGAAAAAGTTGCTCAAGGTCATCTAGACCCATGGATTCTAGAATCCATGTTCCTTCTATGGCACTGCTTATCCACCTGGGTCTCCAGGTTAATGTGTCAGTTTCCTCCTTTTGAGGATGTAGCCCTATCCTGACTGTAGGCAGTTACTGACTGAGACTCTAACACTTCATATGTGTCTTATTACTCCCTTCCCTGCAATGGTTGGACCTGACTTGTGAACCCAGTCACTGGCTGGAGTCCTACTCCTTCAGGGATAGATTTATGGCAACAGACCATTTAGCGGTTACTGTCCATACCAGTACTGCTGGCCCTACCCACCACAGAAGATCTTGGGTTGAGTTCACCCAGACTGGTCTAATTTTAATACCTTGTCCATAAAAAATGCTGATGAAATGTGTGTTGGATGATCACCTACTGTGGACCAACATTACATTAAGCACCTAAAATGTTTCATTGAACTTGAGCATACTCATCCACCATGGATCCTCAGGCTGCCTGTCATCCAAGTCCACAACAGATCATGGCCAAAAGCATGAAGAAATATTCCTTTGGTATGCTGACATAGTTGAAATGACCTTGTGCAAAAGATATACCAAGAAACAATGTGGGCTATCCTCGTGGCTCAGTGGTAAAGAATCCATTTGCCAATGCAGGTGACACAGGTTCTATCTCTCATCTGGAAATGTCCCACATGCCACAGAGCAACTAAGCCCATGAGCCACAACTACTGAGCCTGTGCTCTTGAGCCTAGAAGCCACAACTGCTGAGCCCACACATGCAACTAATGAAACCCACATGCCCTAGAGCCCATACTCCACAACGAGAGAAGCCATGGCAATGAGAAGCCCAGGCACCAAAACTAGAGTAGCGCCCTCTCACCACAACTAGAAAAAGAGCCCACATAGCATCGAAGACCCAGCACAGTCAAAAATATATAAAAATTATTAAAAAAAAAAAAAAGAAACAAATGTGAGATGTACATACACAGAGACACTGGGTTCCTGCACAATCATGGGGTGTTGGTTATAATTTACATTGTCAATGGGAAACTCACCCAACACAGGTTTGTAAAATTATATTAGTGGCAGTAAGGAAGATGGAAAAGTAGTGATTGGTTAGGTTGAGAGTCACAGTCTCAGGTGGGAGCAGTTTATCCTAAAGGCTGCTGCTGCTTCTAAGTCGTTTATGTCATGTCCAACTCTGTGCGACCCCATAGACAGCAGCCCACCAGGCTCCCCCAACCCTGGGATTCTCCAGGCAAGAATACTGGAGTGGGTTGCCATTTCCTTCTCCAATGCATGAAAGTGAAAGATGAAAGTGAAAGGTGAAAGTGAAGTCGCTCAGTCGTGTCCGACTCCCAGCGACCCCATGGACTGCAGCCCACCAGGCTCCTCCGTCTATGGGATTTTCCAGCCAAGAGTACTGGAGTGGGGTGCCATTGCCTTCCCCAACCCTAAAGGCACTACACCATATATCAGTTCTTTACAATGTGCATGAAAATCACCTGAGTCTGTTCTTACAAGGCAGATTGTAAGTCAGTACATCTGAGGTGGGGCCTGAGGCTCTGCATTTCCAGCAAGTGTGGTGACCCAAGGACAAAAGAGCAGATAAAACCAAGGAGGATCTTGGAATGCAGGGACAGAAAAACCAGATCCTTTTCACCCTGCTTATTTAACTTGTATGCAGAGTACATCATGAGAAATGCTGGACTGGATGAAGCACAAGCTGGAATCAAAATTGCCGGGAGAAATATCAATAATCTCAGATATGCAGATGACACCACCCTTATGGCAGAAAGCGAAGAACTAAAGAACCTCTTGATGAAAGTGAAAGAGGAGAGTGAAAAAGTTGGCTTAAAGCTCAACATTCAGAAAACTAAGATCATGGCAGATGGTCCATCACTTCATGGCAAATAGATGGGGAAGCAGTGGAAATAGTGAGAGACTTTATTTTTGGGGGCTCCAAAATCACTGCAGATAGTGATGGCAGCCATGAAATCAAAAGACACTTGCTCTTTTCAAGAAAAATTATGACCAACCTAGACAGCATATTAAAAGGCAGAGACATTACTTTGCCAACAGAGGTCCATCTAGTCAAAGCTATGGTTTTTCCAGTAGTCATGTATGGATGTGAGAGTTGGACTATAAAGAAAGCTGAGCACTGAAGAATTGATGCTTTTGAGCTGTGGTATTGGATAAGACTCTTGAGAGCCCCTTGGACTGCAAGGAGATCCAACCAGTCCATCCTAAAGGAAATCAGTCCTGAATATTCATTGGAAGAATTGATGCTGTAGCAGAAACTCCAATACCCTGGCCACCTGACATGAAGAACTGACTCATTGGGAAAGACCCTGATGCTGGGAAAGATCAAAGGCAGGAGGAGAAGAGGACGACAGAGGATGAGTTGGTTGGATGGCATCACCGACTCAATGGACATGAGTTTGAGTAAACTCCGGCAGTTGGTGATAGACAGGGAGGCCTGGTGTGCTGCAGTCCATGGGGTCACAGAGTCAGACACAACTGAGTGACCAAACTGAAATAATATATTGAGATTCCAAGTGAATGATATTTGATATTATTGTTTGTTTAATGTCATGATGATAATATAGCAGAAGAAGAAAAGTTTGGATGTAGATGTGTTAAGCTTGTAAACCTGGAATTCTGACGCTCCTAATGAATGGGTCTTTTCTCTGAGAATTGTGAGGACACAGCAGGTGCTGACAGCTATTGTGGGCTCTGAGTTAAGGAAAATGAAGAATGTTTGAAAAAGCCATTATTAAGAATGAGAGGGAAAAACTACCCAACTTGGCAAAATGGAAATTTAGCTGGATACGGCTAGCGTCAGTTGCTTCAGTAGTGTCTGACTCTGTGCGACCTTTTGGACCATAGCCTGCCAGGCACCTGTCAATGGGATTCTCCAGGCAAGAATACTGGAGTGGGTTGCCATGCCCTCCTCCAGGGGATCTTTGCCCCTCAGGGATCAAACACAAGTCTCCTGTGTCTCCTGCATTGCAGGAGCATTCTTTACCACTGAGCCACCAGGGAAGCCCTGATACTGCTAAAGGCTTCAATAATCAGATCAGATATCCCCAGTCCAGATATCTATATAAAAAAATAACCAGAGAATGTCTTTATTTAAGCAACTTTAAAGATATCATAGGATTTATTTAGTATGTTTGAATCAGCTTTAAGAAATACAAAATATTTCAATGTAATGTGATGGCAAATCTACTACATTTACTACTCCATGCTCAGAAAATATGCTTTCTTTTTAATGATCAAACTAAACTTTCCTTTTAAAAATGCCATGATGGTTGATAGGGAAAGTAGGAGAAACACATTTAAACTTGCCAGTTAATGGTATCAGCATCATTTGAAGGTAACTAATCTGTTCTATATGGTTGTTTATTTCAGATAATTCCTAGTTATGCTCTCTCTCACATCCTCACCTCTCATCTCTTCTCTACCTCTTCCTTTCTGAGAGGTTGTCTGGGTATATAGGTAATTTTTACAGCAGTTACAAGGTATGGGTTTGTCCATCAAGTTGATAATAGCTGGGATGTGAGTGGACTCAACTAGTCTTTTTGATCACTGTGCTGGCACACAGCACTGAAGACGTTGATCTTTTTTCTATTGAAAAATCCCTACATATGGCTAAAACCAGGTTTCTGTTAGTTCACCCTCTCCTCTCAGCACTTTTTGAGGTACATGTGAATTTTTGGAAACAACATAGATGATGGCGCTTATGGGGACTTCCTTCGTCTTGGGTTAATCATTGTGGAACACTGCATCTGGTATCCCTCTTCTTCAGTGATGAGTGAGTGATACCCATGTGAATGCATCTTCCTTCTGGAGCCCTGCAACCCCTTCAGGCAAGGCCAGAGGTTTGCTATTCTCAGTATCCTTCAGTAGCCTTTCCTAGTTTCATACCTGATATTTCCCAATTCTATTGGCACCAGGGCAGGATAGTAGGTCCAATAAGTAGAGATGGATAAAGTCCTCAAATAAAGGAATAAGATCGTAAGCATCATTCCTTTGCATCCATTTTCCATAATGTGCTGGGTATGCTCAGTCACTAAGTTGTGTCCAACACTTTCCATGGACTATAACCCACCAGGCTTCTCTGTCCATGGCATTTTCCGGGCAAGAATACTGGAGTGGGTTATCATTTCCTTCTTCAATAAATTTAACCATAAATATTGAACTGTCAAACAAAGATTGCATGAAACTCTAAAATAGCAAGCTTGCAATGCTTCTTCAGTAATAAATAGATAAAAATGCTTAGTTCTATAAAGATATTTAGAAACCAGGATCTTTTATGGCTCACTCTGGATTTTCCGTCTTTCACCTTCTGTTATTTCTATTTTTCATCTCCCAGTTTTTGCCCCAATGCTTGAATTTATCATCATATTTTTATTTAGAGCCTGTACTTTTATTGAAAATGTTAGTACTGTCTTGCTAAGAAGGTAACCTCATCCAGCATAATGTTCAGAATACAGATTGTCTGCTTGAATTGTAAACCAAAGAATGGTTGCAGAATATCTCAGTTCCTTTCTTCATCTTTCTCTCTAATTTGAGAACTCTTCTTCCATATTTGAATACATCTTCAAATACAAACATTACATATTCTATTATAATTTTAAATAACCCCAAGGTGGAGCTAATTATTGTTCAGGTCTAAACTCACAGTAGATTTTCTCACTAGTTGAATACTGGATGAAGTGACATTTGTGCATTATCTTTAAATCATGGTTAGAGAATTCAGGGTATGTTCCTATTTAAGAGGGGGGGAGGGCTTCCCTGATAGCTCAGTTGGTAAAGAATCTGCCTGCAATGCAGGAGACCCTGGTTTGATTCCTGAGTCAGGAAGATCTGCTGGAGAAAGGATAGGCTACCCACTGCAATATTCCTGGGCTTCCACTGTGGCTCAGGTGGTAAAGAATTCATCCACAATGTGGGAGAACTGGGTTTTTTCCCTTGGTTGGGAAGATCCCCTGGAGAAGGGAAAGGCTACCCACTCTAGTATTCTGGCCTGGAGAATTCCATGGACTGTATAGTCCATGGGATCCCAAAGAGTTGGACATGACTGAGCAACTTTCACTTTCCTAACAATTCCATGTCACGAATATCTGTTAGCATGTTTGCTGCTCAGCATCCAACCCTGCTTTCTATTTGTGTCAATGTTGAAATAAGCATGGTTCACCCGTCAAGGAGGGCACCATATGCCCTATTTCTACCACTTGACAACTAGAGCATGTGCATGTTATCTGGGACACTGAATCCCAGATCCCTGCTAAAGAATAACAAAGACCAAAAATGCATTCACAGTGGCCATCCTAATCAAAGTGATACCCAACAGTTGTGTTTAATTGTGGTAGCTGTGGATTACTGACAAATACTGTTTCTCATTTTTAGATTTTCTCCCTTTAAATCTTACTCTGGGGTGGGGTGGGGGGACATTAAGTTCTTTCACACTAAATCTTTTCCACATAGATTCTGGGAATCACTTTTTCCAATCTGCAAAGTTAACCACTGCATTTCCTCTTTCTGGGTTCTAAAGTTGTCTTTTCTTTTTTCCTTCCAGATCTCTTTGCCCTGTGGGTTTGACCTTTGAAAACTATGTTCTCCCTTTAGTGTGGTTTGAGGAGGGTAGGTTCATGTATGCTCAGTCGTGTCTGACTCTTTGCAAGTCCATGGACTTTAGCCCTCCACACTCCTCTGCCATGGGATTTTTCAGGCAAGAATATTGGAGTGTGTTACCATTCCCTTCTTTAGGGGATCTTCCTGACCCAGGATTCTAACTGACATCTCATGAGTCTCTGGAATTGGCAGGCAGATTCTTTACCACTGAGGCACGTGGGAAACCTGGTTTGAGGAGACCAGGATTCAAATATATGTCTAAGCAACCATGTTTAGCTCACTATCTGATTAATTTAATGTGCAATGAATGTTTCTCTGATTTTTATCCTCTTATCACTGGTAACATAAATATTAATAACAACTAGGATCATTAATGTTCAATTCAGTTCAGTCACTCAGTCTTGTCCGACTCTGTGAACCCATGGACTGCAGCATGCCAGGTTTCCCTGTCCATCACTGACTCCTGGAGTTTACTCAAACTCATGTTGATTGAGTCAGTAATGTCAACCAACCATCTCATCCTCTGTTGTCCCCTTCTCCTCCTGCCTTCCATCTTTCCCAGAATCAGGGTCTTTCCCAATGAGTCAGTTCTTTGCATCAGGTGGCCAGAGTATTGGAGTTTCTGCTTCAGCATCAGTCCTTCCAATGAATATTCAGGACTGATTTCCTTTAGGATGGACTGGTTGGATCTCTTTGCAGTCCAAGGGACTCTCAAGAGTCTTGACCAACACCACAGTTCAAAAGCATCAATTCTTCGGTGCTCAGCTTTCTTTATAGTCCAACTCTCACATCCATACATGACTACTGGAAAAACTATAGGTTTGACTAGATGGACCTTTGTTGGCAAAGTAATGTCTCTGCCTTTTAATATGCTGTCTAGGTTGGTCATAAATTTTTCTTGAAAAGAGCAAGCGTCTTTTAATTTCATGGCTGCACTCACCATCTGCAGTGATTTGGGGGCCTCCCGAAATAAAGTCAGTCACTATTTCTACTATTTCCCCATCTATTTGCCATGAAGTGATGGACCATCTGCCATGATCTTAGTTTTCTGAATGTTGAGCTTTAAGCCAACTTTTTCACTCTCTTCTTTCACTTTCATCAAGGGGCTCTTTAGTTCTTCTTCACTTTCTGCCATAAGGGTGGTGTCATCTGCCTATCTGAGGTTATTGATATTTCTCCTAGCAATCTTGATTCCAGCTTGTGCTTCATCCAGTCCAGAATTTCTCATGATGTACTCTGCATATAAATTAAATAAGCAGGGTGACAATATACAGCTTTGACCTACTCCTTTCCTCATTTGGAACCAGTCTGTTGTTCCACATCCAGTTCTAACTGCTGCTTCCTAACCAGAATACAGATTTCTCAGGAGGCAGGTCAAGTGGTTTGGTATTCGCATCTCTTGAAGAATTTTCCACAGTTTGTTGTGATCCACACAGTGAAAGGATTTGGCATAGTCAATAAAGCAGATGTAGATGATATTTTTCTGGAAACCCCTTGCTTTTTTGATGATCAAATGGATGTTGGCAATTTGACCTCTGGTTCCTCTGGTTTTTCTAAATCCAGCTTGGACATCTGAAATTTCATGGTTCATGAACTGTTGAAGCCTGGCTTGGAGAAGTTTGAGCATTACTTTGCTAGCGTGTGAGATGAGTGCAACTGTGCAGTAGTTTGAACAAACTTTTGGCATTGACTTTTTTGGGAATTGAAATGAAAACTTACCTTTTCCAGTCCTGTGGCTGCTGAAGAGTTTTTCAAATTTGCTGGCATATTGAGTGCAGCACTTTAACAGCATCATCTTTCAGGATTTGAAATAGCTCAACTGGAATTCCATCACCTCTATTCGCTTTGTTCGTAGTGATGCTTCCTAAGGCCCACTTGACTTCGCCTTCCAGGATGTCTGGATCTAGGTGAGTGATCACACCATTGTGGTAATCTGGGTCATGAAGATCTTTTTTGTATAGTTCTTCTGTGTATTCTTGCCACCTCTTCTTAATATCTTCTGCTTCTGTTATGCCCATACCATTTCTGTCCATTATTGTGCCCATCTTTGCATGAAAAGTTCTCTTGGTATCTCTAATTTTCTTGAAGAGATCTCTAGTCTTTCCCATTCTATTGTTTTCCTCTATTTCTTTGCATTGATCACTAAGGAAGGCTTTCTTATCTCAAATATGCAGAAGAGCTATGAATATTTACTGTAATTTATAAAATTCTAATGAAGTCCTAGAAAAATACTAAAAAGGATAATTTCTAGGACAATGAGGATAAACATAATATTCTTCTGCAATTGGTTTAATGGTATTAAACATTTAAAAGCAAAAATCCACTGCTTTGCTTTCATTGTTTCTTACAATGTCTAGATTTTAACTACAAAATCTTAATTGACTCAATGCATTTGTTAAAAATAAGCTTCAGTAGGCCACAAATTGTGTATTGTGGATAATATCTATACTATGTAAAATTTAGATATTTAATTCAATATTGCCCTTGCACAGTTATTCTAAAAACATATTATTGGGACATTTAAAGATTTGAGCAATTTTTGAATATAAGCACAGTCATGCAATCATTATCACAATATATTTTAGAATGTTTTTATTACCCACCAAATAAAGCTTAGCAGTCACTCCTCATTTCCCCCAACATCTCCAACACATGTGGCAACTACTAATCCTCTTTCTGTCTCAATATATTTCTGTATTATGGCCAGTTTATATACATAAAATTACACAATATGGTCTTTAATGACTGGCTTCTTTCACTTAGCACGTTTTCAAGGTTCACTTGTGATGTAGCATGTATGAATACTTAATCACATTTTATTGATAAATACTGTTCTATTTCATAAATACACCACATTTTATTGATCTGTTCATCAGTTGATATAGTATGTCTTTATTTTCACTCATCCCAAAATATTTTCTAAATTTCCATTTTTATATTAATTTCTAACATATGATTTCTCCCTTGATACATTGGTTATTTCAAAATGGGTTAAGCCCCTCATATTTACCAGCTGGTTTCTCTCTCTTTTTTCCTAACATTTCTCTGAAGCATAAATGATTTCACAATCTGATCCAGTTAAATGTTGACACCATTGCAGGAGGAGGTTTTGAAGTCGTTCTGTGGGATTTGTTCTGACCCTAGATGGCAGTTTTTAGCTATATCATTCCCTGGTCAATGGTTTTCTCTTATAAACTAGCAGTTTAGCTTTTTGAGCTCATAGAGCTACCAGCCTCCTCTAAGTTGCTTGTCACAAAGAGTGAGACACGACTGAGCGACTGGACTGACTGACTCAGAGCAGAGCAAGGGGAATTTCAAAGCCTGACTCTCTACTGTGTTTGAGAGGCCCTCAGGCTTGAAATGCCCCTTGCTCTGCTCTCAGTCAGCCAGTTCAGCCACTCAGTCGTGTCTGACTCTTTGCAACCCCATGAACCACAGCACGCCAGGCCTCCCTGTCCATCACCGACTCCCGGAGTCCACCCAAATCCATGTCCATTGAGTTGGTGATGCCATCCAACCGTCTCATCCTCTGTCGTCCCCTTCTCCTCCTGCCCTCAATCTTTCCCAGCATCAGGGTCTTTTCAAATGAGTCAGCTCTTCACATCAGGTGGCCAAAGTATTGGAGTTTCTAAATAAAGTCAAATCCTTTGGGGTGAGATTCAGTGCATTCTGTTCCTATGACACCATTCCCCTTGAGCAAAATTTCTGATTCACTCTCCCAGAGCTAGGGGCAAGACAGTGGCGGTCTCATGGAGTGACATCCCTACATCTTGAGCAGGGTGCTGAGTAGGAGCAGTATCCTCTGGTCTTCCCAGCTTGCCTCTCCTGTGTGGAACATTCATATGGTAAGAAATTCAGGTGAGGATGTTGGAGCCTCATTTTTCTTGGCCTGTGGTGCCTGTCGTAGAGTCTCTGCCTTATGAATGAGCACCGGGTGGAAGAATGGAGTCTGACATATTGGCCAAACACACTGAATTTAGCCTCTGAGAAATAAGCATGGAAAGACTGAGAAATTCTGGCAAGCTGCTTTTCCTGGTGAGATACTAGTCTTTGACAGGGAGCTGAGGAGAGAAAGAGCCTTGTCTCTTGTTACCTCTCCTAAGTGGAGATTCTATCATGCTGAACCGGAGAGCAGAAGGAGAAGGTCATGGCTCTCTAGTCTGATGCACTAGCTGTTCTTACAGAGATTTAGTAGATTTTCATGATTAAATGGTTTTCATTTGTTCTATTCCTTTGTGACAGTTCAGAGATTTTTGAATGGTTGTTTCTGTTGTTTTTATTTTTAAGTAATTTTCACCAATTAATGGTTTCTTCACTGCGAAGCAGGTCTGCAAATCTATGCTCCTGTCATTCTGATATAAATCTTTCTAGAGATACTTGTTTTAAGGGTTAAAACTAGAAAGTACTTTATTTTGTATGATTTGGCTTTCCTGAGAAAATTAGAATGACATCATCCTTCATTTACATTTTTGCTATGAATGCTTGGAAACATAGTAAATTTAATGTCTAAACATAAAAACATTTCATGGTTTTATAATAGATTTAATGTGGTTAAATTATTCTTTTATTAAATAGATTTATTTTATATTTCTAATTTGACACTCACTGAAAGTCTTTTTAAATTTTTTTTAAGGTATGCATCAATTCTAGCTATCTGTAGACTACGCATTCATATAAAAGAAAATATTTTCTGGTACTAATTCCAAAAATACATATACTTCTTTCTATGATTTAGATTTTCTTTCCTGTCTCAGTTTAATAGCTCTATTATGTTAAAGCCTTTTAGAAGCATATACATTTTATTTTTTTATGTATCACATCATTCTAATTCTGAGGATGGGAAGCTAAATTTTTTTGGCAGTCAATTTCCAAAGGAATATAACTCAATGATTTCTAGGATAAATGTTCATTACTTTATGTTGTTTTTTTTTTTCTGTAAAATGGTGATAATTGTTCAGTGTTGCTTTGAGGATTAATACATGCAAAATGTATGAAAGGAATGCCTGGCACACAGTATGCACTCAATAAATATTGTCAATTTTTTCAGTCATTATTGTTGTTGTTATTCTTTGGAACCAAGATAACTTGGCAGTAAAACACAGACTTTCCAATAAAATATTTTTGTCAGTATGAATTTTAACTTTAAAACATGAGGAGAGCTTCATTTTTCTTTTCACGCTAAACATTAAAGTTTCCTGAGAGAACAGAGATGTAAAATTAGCATCGGCTCATATTCATTCTTTCACAAAGAACAGTTTTTGATACCCTTACCCTCTGATTTAAAAGCTCACTTAAATTCAAAGGAATGTAGTTATTTCTTTGATTCCATTTCACATCATGAGGCCATCTTTTGAGAACTACCATATCTTAGCTTTGGAAATGAATAGAGTTTCTTTTTGAATGCCACTACATCCATATTTCTAATCTGTTTTGTATACTGGTCTCTTTGAGATTAAACAATCTTAAATCAAAAGCCTTATTTACTTGAGCTTTATAAAATAGGCTGAAATTATTTAAGAATTACAGTCTTCATTTGTAGTTAGCATCTGGAATAAATTTTCAGAAAAAGAACTCATGAGTACAAAGGGACAACACAAACATCAAATATGTTAGGAAAATTTGCTTTTACTTAACTGTGATACTGTATTCCCAACAATTTACCTTATTCAGAATATAATATTGATATTTCTTTGTTTCTAGAGAAATGACATGTGATCAAGATAATTTATTTAAATTGTGAGTAGTAATCTTCTACTACAATAGAATATAAAAATAATAATCCACTTAAATTCTGATTTGTTTTTATTGTATTACAATACACCATAAAGATTCTCCCTGATCCTAATATTTAAAGTTATTCATTCTTTTCCAGATATCCTGTCCATTCTTTCACCCCATTCTGAGTTAAGTACAGAAATGTTTGAATAAAAAAATAACTCCTTAAACCTTGCTCTCAGTTTTTATTTTTCATATCCTTTTGTTTCAATTTTCTGTGAAATCAAATCAGTTTTTCACTGTCTTTTTAAGAAAGTGACATTTAAATCTTATTTTCTTGAGTATCTACCTCTTTATCAAATCATTTCTGCTCCTTGTAGAATAGTGAAGATGACTATTATGGACTGCAATCTGATCACTTAAGCATATGGTTTTAAGATGATAGTTTATTTTCAGGGGTAAGTCATTCCACATTTCACTGTGCACTTATTATTTGTTTTCCAAAAAGAGAATATATACACATATATAGAAGAAATTTTTTCTAAAAGGAAACCTGCCTATGTTCTAGTTTTTGCTATTTCAGTGATACCAAAATTTAATTCCCTTTTTAAATAATAGGTCTATTCACTAGTTTATGAACTGATTTTTACTCTTCTGGGAGGTTTAGAGCTTACAACAAACGTAAATTGATTATTTCACTAATATTTCGAGGGGAGAGAGAGACTGTCTGTGAAAGATGCATGTATGCTAAGTCACTTCAGACATGTCCAACTCTATGTGACCCTATGGACTGCAGCCTGACAGTCTCCTCTGTCTATGGGATTCTCCAGGCAAGAATACTGGAGTGGGTTGCCATGCCCTCCTCCAGGGCATCTTCCTGACCCAGGGATTGAACCTGGGTCTCCTGCATCTTCTGCATCATAGAAGGATTCTTTACCACTGAGCCATCAAGGGAGCCCATCTATGAAGACTAGAGTAAGTGTAATTTCATTCTGAAATAAGCTATTTCCTCACAGGTTAGACGTCTGCAGGTTAGTCTGCAGACGGGCACTGGTTTGCAGACACCATCTTGAGTAACTCTGCTACTGAGGATTTTGACATTCTCCTTAAACCCATGCAATGAAGACAACGTTTATATTGGCAGTATGTATATTAAAAAAATAAATAAATAAACTTACTCACTTTCACCTAAGAATGAAGGATGTTTACTTATGGGAAGTTAGGGGCATCCAAGTTTCACATGCATACATGAAATATTGGTCTATCAAGTCTATTCTTTTCTTGAGCATATTTTGGCATTCTTAAAATGATAAAATATACTGATTATATCAGGTATAAATGATTTGATTATAATCTGTGGTTTTCTTTCAATGTAAACATGATTTTATGATTCATAAATTATATCCATCAAGGTGCAGCTAGGAAATTAGAAACATGCTACCTATTTCAAACAAAGGCAAGTGAAACAGGAAATTGGTTACAATGTTAGAAAGACACTGCTTTAGGGAAAGGGCGAGGTGCTGGCAGAACTAAAAGTATTATATATGTTACCTTGTGTTCAGAAAGCTGCTAATGCCACTGGATTAGCATCCATGAAGCAGCACCTACTTCCTGCTGCAGGAGGGCAGGTGTGCAAGGGCTGAAGCTGGTAGAGCTTCACGGAGAGCAGAGCTGGAAGCAAGCGCCAAAGTTCAACTATGATGGGACTCGTGGAATTCTCAGACACAGGGTCTCATCTGTCCTGTAGCAACATTAGCAACGATCAGCATCTATCACTGCTGTCTGAGCTAAAAACTTCTCCATTCTTCCAGCTTTCAAATTACCTGCCAGGGTCTGACACTGACAGAACATCAGAAAGCTGAAGGGAGTCTGGGAAATGCGGCTTTCAGACTTTCAGCTCTAACAGTTCAGTGTCAGATGTAAAAGAACGAGTGTAGAACAGGTAAGATACACACAGCCAGCTCAGTCCACCCCTTTGTCAACTTTTCTTTTAAGGTTGTTTTTGTTTAAATGTGGACTAATTTTACAGTCTTTATTGAATTTGTTACAATATTGTTTCTATTTTATGTTTTGGTGTTTTGGCCCCAATGCATCCTAGCTTCTGATGGAACCTGCACCCCCTGCATTGGAAGGCAAATTCTTAACCACTGCACTGCCAGAAAAGTCCCACCCCTTTGTCTACTTTTATCCATGCATATGCTTCTAAACAATTTGAAATCATACATATATTGACTTGTATGTTTAACCATTATATATAGCACAAAAATATAAATGTCACTTTCCACCTCATAGGTTACAAACTATTCTTAGTAAAAACAAATATTCTCCTATCTTCCCAAAAGGGAGATAAACTAAGATCTATCACTAAGTGTATCCATCTTGGTAATGTTATTTCCTTTTATAGTTCTGTCATCATTTCACTGGAGTATTCATTAATGTATGTGATACTTACATCAGGTAGTAAAACTTCACCACCATCCAGCTCTTTATAGGGAAGGGAAGGGAAGGGATGGAAAGGAAAGGAAAAGTAGTTACATAACAATGAGGACATTGGAAATGTAAATTATTAAAATCCTTATATCTGTAATTGGTCATAATACCTCCTCAGTAGTTATACATAATTGTCTTCTTCCACCACTGGTCCTGCATTTATTGTTTACTCAGTCTATCATTCTGGACATGGAAGTAAAAAAGTTTACCCCAAGGAATCTCTGAGTTCTCCACATATGTTTGCAATTCAATTTTTCCTGTATTGTATTTATGAGTCACTCCAGTCAGTATAGTATCCCCAGACTTTGCCTACTATTAATAGTTTCAGTGACAAAGGATATCAAATTTACACTTCAGGGGAAACATTGATTCATCCCCTGGTGGAAGTATTCCTCCCTTATAACTAAAACATTAAAGCAACAGAACTCAGTATTGGAAAATGGAAATTCTGTAGGATGAAAAGCAAAACTTCTACAAATGTATTATTATTGTAATAATAAGAAGATTGACTATAAGCTTCCCAGTTGATTCTTGAATATGTATATTCTGGCAATTGGAGAAAAAGCATTACATTTTATTTGACAATTCAAAGCAAACATTGCATCTTCTAAGACTGCATCCCAACTTCACAGGGCTTTGCCTCTTAACTGGCATTTTAACTAAAGCTTCATTAGGTCATTCCATGATTTTATCATGCCAGCTGCTTCTGAGTGAGGGGATGTATAGTAAAACCAGTGAATTCAACGAGTTTGAGTTCCTTGAATGGAAGCAAAGTTGTGTGGAATGGTGAAGATAAATAGACCACTCCTTAAATCCATGGAGAGTGGCCATAATAGAAGGTTTGTGAGGAAAAGAGACAAATCCATTTGCAAAATGCACTTCTATTTATCCATTCATATTAAAAGGCACAGTGTAACCAAGCAGCCATAGAATGACTGACTGGCTGGCCAGGATATGGTACCATATCAAAGTGTCAGCATTGGTCTTTCATATTGGCAAGTTAGCACAAAGTGATTGTAGGAACAAGATAAATATTGATTAGGGGAATGAACTAAAGAGCTCTCTCTACATTAATGCATTGAAAAATTCACTGTTGAGGAATAACAGCATCCTTCAGAAGCTCTGCTATCCTCTTAGGCAGGAAAAGAAAGTAGGGAATGCTGTTATTGAAATAATGGATCCTGGCCTGGCAGAAGCCAATGATGTATCTTCATAGGAATAACCACCATCCTCTAGGTCAACTGCCTCAGATGCGGCATTCCACGATGTGGTTCATCATTATCGTAATAGTCTCAGTGATGTATGCCAACGTATACTCATCATCTCTTGAAAAGTGATGTTGCTAATACTCCCAGTAGGACTGACAATTTTAGTTTTTATCCCCTTAAAACTGGACTTGCATCATATTTTTTGACAAATATAATACAGCATCTTTGATCTTGTGTTAGTTCCACATTCTGCAGATGTTAGGAAGACTTTCAGCTCAGTTCTCAATTTCCTGGGATACTGAGACTACCATGCTAACCCCATCTAGGATGAGAAACACATGGGGAAGAACCCTGTTTCCCTAACTGACAGCCAGTGTCAACTTTCAGATGTGAACGAGGCCATCTGGACCCTCTAGTTTCAAGTGAGTCGACAAATGCTTGCAACTGCGTGAATGATTCCTATCAAGACCAATCCAGACTATTACCACACTAAATCAAGACAAGTGATAAACCAGAGTAATTTCAAATTACTAATTTGGGGGTGTGTTTGTTATGTAGCAAAAGATAACTGAAACACAAGGAAAATGTATTCTCCCCAAAAAAGGCAAGAGAGTCTGCTTTTGCTGACAAGAAGGTCATAGGAGGGATTTAGCATTCCAAGATGCTCAGTCACCAGAATCCACCCAAATAGTTACCTTTCTACTCACTGGGTTCCACTGCTTTCCAGGTAATGGACTCATTTCCACCAAAGACACATAAAAACGTAAAACAAATGTTTTAATTCTGAAATCCTCAACATTAACTTTGACATTTCATTTTCCAGCTATTTTAGCCCCATATCGACAGAAGATGTGTGATTAGAAGCTGTTTGGCATTCTGACTCTGCTTTGGGCTTAATATTAAAGCCCTGAGATTGATACTTTTTTCTGTAAGCTTAGAGTGCAACTAAAAATGTCCAGAACACCTCATAGTGTTAAAGCCATTGTTGTCCATTTGATTTTCATATTCAGCACACACTTCATCTCCCACAGCCTTGCATCTGGTGACATCCAGATGTCAGAAACCTACTAACACCTCTAAATGAGGATGCAGGAATCTAAACCACCTGTGACACAGCTGGAGACACAACCACTGGACCTGCTAGAACTATTGGCAAGTTAGCACAAAGTGGTTGTAGGAACAAGATAAATACTGATTAGGGGAATGAACTAAAGAGCTCTCTCTACATTAATGCATTGAAAAATTCATTGTTGAGGAATAACAGCATCCTTCAGAAGCTCTGCTATCCTCTTAGGCAGGAAAAGAAAGTAGGGAATGCTGTTATTGAAATAATGGATGCTGGCGTGGCAGGATCTGCTGCCAGAACTGCTGAAGGACAGTAGTCTTGAGGTCACATTCTACCTCTACTGCTATTGTGAGTATATACTACAACAAAGACCAGAAGCAGAATTTGTCTTCCTTTTCCCCAACCTCTCTTCATCAAAAAGCCCTTCCCATTGCTATTAGATAATAAGAAGTCATTTGGCAAGCCTGGTAGTCTTTCCACCTCAGAACTGTGAGATCAAAATGTAGAAGAGATGATCTGTGATAACAAATAACCAGAAGAGAAATATTTTCCACTGAAGAGATTGCTTTAAGTTTCATCAAAATGATTCTTCCTTAACTACCAATGTCATCCTGGTCAAAACTAAACCCTCTGAAGCTAGCTTTTACCATCTCTTAATAAAGGAGCTGCTCTAGAATGACTCAGTTTCCCTTTATCCTCTAAAAATGGTTGTTAATAAACATTAATATGTCAGCTTAACTTTGTTAATCTAGTGAGCACTATCAATAAGAGGAGATTGCAAGCCATAAATGCAACCACAGCTGTTATTTAAAGTTTTCTAGTAGCCACATTAAAAATAGTAAAAACAAATAGGTGAAAATTATTTTAATAATTGTTTTTGTTGTTCAGTTGCTAAGTCGTGTCCGACTCTTTTTGACTCCATGGACTACAACATGTCAGGCTTCCCTGTCCTTCACTATCTCCTGGAGTTTGCTCAAATTCATGTTCATTGGTCAGTGACGCTATTGAACCATCTCATCCTCTGCTGACCCCTTCTCCTTTTGCCCTCAGTCTTTCCCAGCATCTGGGCTTTTCAAATAAGTCAGCTCTTTGCATCAGGTGGTCAAAGTTTAGGAGCTTTGGTTTCAGCATCAGCCCTTCCAAAGAATATTCGGGGTTGATTTCCTTTAGCATTGACTGGTTTGATCTACTTGCAATCCAAGGGACTCTCAAGAGTCTTCTCCAGCACAATTCAAAAGCATCAATATATAATTATTAAAATTATATGTTTTAATGATATGCTTTATTTAATTCAATAGGTCTAAAATACTATCTTTTCAACATGTAATCAATATAAATAAATCATATAAATATGATTAATGGTACATTTAATGACCTATGTTTACCAGTACTTCACAATCCACAATTTTGGACTAGCCACATTTCACATGTCCAATAGTGGCTACCACATTGAAGAGTGCAGATCTAGATAATAGATAATAGGTTTTTCCCTGGACTAATGGAGTAATATAATTTCTTGTATGCATACTCACGTCAATTGTGTTCAACTCTTTGTGACCCTGTGGACTGTAGCCCATTAGGCTTCTCTGTCCAAGGGATTTTCCAGGCAAGAATACTGGAGCAGATTGCCATGGCCTCCTCCAGGGGATCTTCTCAACCCAGGGATCAAACCTGTGTCTCCTCTGTCTCTGGAACAGCAGGCAGATTCTTTACTGCTGAGCTGCTAGGGAAGTCCCAATATACTTTCTTACTTTTTTCCATTTTCTATCTTCTTATATTATTCTTTATTGTTAGTGCCTAGTAAAATACTTTTATTTGTAAAAAAAAAAAAATTAGCTATAGAAATACTAGAAATTAAATAAGCTACAAATAATACAAATACTAAACTTTAAAATTATTATATTGAGAAGACCAATAATTTAAAATACCACCTTATAAGTATAATAAGTCTTTTTAATAAAATAAAAAGATGAATTTAGAAATCAAAACTTTCTAAAACAAAGTTAAAATGATGTTTAGCAAATAGAAAAAGCAAGTACAAATTTTGAAATCACATTCTTGAATCTTATATCGACATTTCTAGTTCCGTTACCTTTGAAGAGCTAACTTTCCTTCTCAGATTCCTCATCTGTAATATGTAGATAAAAGTGCCAACTTTAACAATGTTGTTATGATGACTGATTGAAATATTGAATGAAAATTATGTGCTCATTCTTTACAGATGATTTCATATTATTTTTTAAAATAATTAAATCTTGTATTAGTAACAGAGAATAATATATACATGGAAAAACTAAAAACTCATTTTTGCATTTTTGGTAGAGGGATGGACTGGAAAATATATGATGTAGAGGTGAATATATGACCTGGCATAAAAACTATTGTCACAATCCATCATTTATATGTGTGTGTGTGTGTGTGTGTGTGTGTGTGTGTGTGTGTGTTATACATATATGAGTCCTTATAGCAACAATGTATATATACACACACACATATTTAAATATATACATATATGTATATATTTATGAATATATTAACAAACCTAGGCAGCATATTAAAACGCAGAGACTTCACTTTGCTTACAAAGATCTGTAGGCGGTTAAAGCAATGGTTTAAATGGTTTGAATAGTTAAGGCAATGGTTTTTCCAGTAGTGATGTGTGGATGTGATAGTTGGACCATGAAGAAGGCTGAGCACCAAACAACTGAGGCTTTTGAACTGTGGTGCTGGAGAAGGCTCTTGAGAATTCCTTGGACAGCAAGGAGATCAAACCAGTCAATCCTAAATGAAATCAACCTGAATATTCATTGAAAGGACTGATGCTAAAGCCAAAGCTCCAATACTTTGGCCGCCTGATGCAAAGAGCTGACTCATTGGGAAAGACCCTGATGCTGGGAAAGACTGAGGGCAAAAGGAGAAGGGGTCAGCAGAGGATGAGATGGTTAGATAGCATCACGGACTCAATGGACATGAATTTGAGCAAACTCAGGGAAATAGTGCAGGACAGAGAAGCCCATGGGGTTGCAAAGAGTTGGACATGACTTAGTAAATGAACAACAAATGTATACACTACACATGCACACACATACATGTGCACCTATAAATGTATAGCCATTGAATAGTGCATGTGGATACAGTCTGATTTGGAATCCTGATTTTGTTCTCTTTAATTGCTATCTGTGTCCTTCACCAAGTTATTTATGTGCTTTAGTTTTTGACCAGTTTTAAAAAAGACAGTAGTACCTACTCCACATAGTCAAGAACACTACATAAAGTATGATATTTAAGCAGCTTATAATGGTGCCTGGCATATGTTAAGCACTATATAAGAGTTTGATATTATTGAAGGGTAGTTTTTAGCAGGGAAAGTGATACATACCTGTGTTTAAGATAATCCCTCAAATATTTTGTGGAGAAAATTTAGAAGAATGTTGTAATAGTTGGGTTTGATTCATCATGGCATGAAATATGATAGAAACCACAAGGATGGAGATAAATGTCCAGATTTGAAATCTATTTTTAAGGTAGAGTTGACAGGACTTGGTGATTGATTATATGAGAGAGAGAGGTGGTGAGAGAGAGTTGTGACAAGAGTGATACCCAGGGTTTTTCACTGGAATAAAAAGTGAGGAGAAGGAGGGGCAACGTGGATGAAAATATAATTAGCTTTGTTTTAATCAAGTGCTCTGGATTTCTGTGGATTGTGAAGTAAAGATATCTTGAGAGACACATTTTTAATTCTATGGCATATTGCAGATGACTGAATATTTGAGAGTTAATGAAATGATACTGGAAGGGTAAATAAAGGACTTAGAAGAACCAAGAGGGCTTTCCAGGTGGCATAGCGGTAAAGAGTCTGCCTGACAAAGCAGGGAATGCAAGAGACACAGGTTTGATCACAGGGTTGGGAAGATCTCCTAGAGTAGGAAATAGCAACCCACTCCAGGATTCTTGCCTGGAAAATTCCATAGAGAGAGGAGCCTGATGAATTACAGTCCATAGGGTTGCAAAGAATCAGATACGACTGAGCACACACACACACACACTCAGAAGATCCAAGAACTCCATAAAATAATAATATTACATCATGCTGTATAGTTATAAAAATTCTTCATATATTTTATCTCATTGAACACTTAATAGCTATCTTGTTTGCAAAACACCCTTCCTTATTGTTTATATGAGATAAATGGGACTCAAGGCTTAGCCTTCTTGTCAGCGGCAGCTTCAAAATTTCTACAGAGGTGAGTCAGGAGGGGCACTCTGTAGAAAGTGAAAATGGAAGCTCGAGTTAAAGGTTATAAGGATAAAACTGTCAAAGACTGAGAAGGATACGATAAGATACCACCATCACCATCTCCCTTGGTACAGCCATGGGCTATGTTGCAAGACTTCAATATAAACAAGTTACAAACTGCGGGAGTACTTGTTAGAAAAAAAAAAAAGCAATATGATTCCATGAGACAACTTATTTCAATAAACATGGCATTCATGCTTCAAGCAATGTATTACATTTTTCAAGAAGATTACAATAGTGAAGTAGTGAATCACTCTTTATAGTTTTGGGGAGACACTCTGAAATACATTTTATTTTCCAATTAAGAACAATGAAGAATGATCACATATTTATATATATATATATTTTTTAGGGATAAAATAAAATCCAACAGAAAATAAAAAACTTGCTAAGGGTTGGTTCATCCCCATTTTAAGAAAACCTTGACTAAAATCCAACTGATGACTTATGAAGAAAATTACAAAGGGGTCACTTTGAATTGTGACATATCACTATCTTGTCATAAATTTCACAAAGCTCAAATGACAGGAACCATTACAGATTGAAATTCTCATAGATGAAGTTCCCTGGAAAATAGCCTATGGCAAACATATAAATACTAAGGTTTATTGTGAGGCATAATTTAGAGCAGCAAGATCTAGGGAGAGAAGAAATAAAGTCAGGAAGAATAGAAAGCAAATACAAGATGGTGTGTTCCCAAGCTGGCCAAGAGCATCACAAAAAAAGCTGTGCTTTTTTCCCAACAGGTCATGTGGAACCACGGTGCCATAGAACAGTCCATCAGGGAAAGGAAGGAAGAAAAACGTGCTGTCAGCCCCTTCTCATCTCCATATCTTATTTCAAGAGTCATTCATCTTATCCCTAAACTTCATTTGCAGTTTGTGTTGCCTGATACCTTGGGGCATCTACTACAGAAACTGGATTTCATGCCACATGTTGGGAGAATTCATCAAAACTCAGAAGTAGCAAGAGAGACCATTAGCTTCTCTAAGTGCCTGATGGTTAGACTCCCTGAAGATGACCAGACCTCACTTAAAGTGTGGCCGGGAGCCAGCAGTAATAGGCACTAAGGCAGTATGGACAGTAACCAACAGGTCTCCAAGAAGCTGCCAAGGCCCAAGTTGCTGATGGAGTCAGCAAACCCGAAGTGGCTCACTTGGGTCCAATATATGAAATTAAACAGAAATTAAATAATAACAGATGTAGAAATTTAACAAAGATCTTGCTCACTTGCTATGTGTCACACATGATGTCGGATTCTAGCAAAATCCAAGATTAATAAACCAACTCTGGACTTCAAAGTGCTAGCAGTCTTTTGAAAGTAAACAGCATAGTATTAACCAATATCAGAAGTTAAATACAAAATACCATCTGGTTATAGTGGTGTCAAAAAGAGCAGAATATCTAGCTGTGAAAGAGGAGAAAATGCATAAGATAACTCAAAAAGAATGATTATAAATTTTTCAGGTTGAAAGAATGACCAAGTATTCTGGGTCAATTGTGGTCTTAATCATGTTATTGATATATTTTAGTTCTAGTACCTCAAGGAGTTATGTATTCTCTTGAGGATATGTTGCCTTTATCTATAAAATAAAAAAAAAAATTAGATTAGGGCATATCTAAAGTCAAACTAGATTTTTTTGTGTTTTAAGAATACTCCTATGTAATACCAAATTTCTTTGTGTTTTAAGAATACTTCTATGTAATCTAAGGTCTTGTATTATACCTACTGCACAATACTTCATCTTTATATTTTCCACTTGCTTTACCTTTGAAAATGTTCTTTCCTCCTTTCTTTTTCTAATGTTGAAATTCCTCACTTTTTACCATTACCAGCCCTTGACATAAGTCTTTAGTACTAAATCAGCTTTTCTGCCTTGGAGCACAGGATTTAGCATTTGCTTACCTTTCGATCAGTGTCTCGAAGGGCTCCTAATATTCCTCAAATAAACTCTGCTTTCCTTTATTGCCTTGTTAGTTTCCTTCTAGATGCTCTTTTACTCTTTTATTTCTTTTATCTTTCCAATTCAATTTTCAGGTATATTGCACAGCTCTTAAGGAAAGAGAATTTATTTTCCCTTTGAGAAGTTGCAGCCTTGGTGATGATTTAGTTGTGCATTAGATTAGTGGTTGTTACAAATGATGTAAAGATAGGGTTGCATCTATACAGGGTGAGATAACTTGGAGTGATCTCCTGACAATTTGATTGCTTTATTGTCTCTCAAAGTTGAAAGACCTGGTTTTCCAATAGAGCTGCATATGACCCCCATGATGGGAAGCCAACACCATCTTGCCACATATACTATTTAGTTATAAGGTTTTTATATTTGACAAGACTGACATATGTGCTTCCATAGCATCAAGCACTACTGGGCATCAATAATCTGTAAATGTATTGCTTCTAAAGATCACATAGTCACCCTAGCAAAATGAAGTGTTTGACAAGTGAAGTATGAGAACTTTTTTTAGATCATATTTGGTGAATCATTTCATAAAACTCTCTTAGTGACCGGTTGAGTTCCTCTTGACAGGAGGAAAATGAATACTGAATTATGAAGTGCTGGTTCCCTGAGCTTACTCTCTCAGAAGCTATTTGCTTTTATATGGCATTTAAATATGAAAATTAGGAACAGAGAGTTGGAATTTAGATAAAAATTCCTGGTGACATTTTCACACACTTTACATCTAGTTTCTGGAGTTAAATATTGTCAGATCAATGTATAGAGTAGCAGATAGTATGTTTTAAGAAGTATTGATAAAATATTGGTACAGTCATTATGGAAAATAGTATTGAGATTCTTCAAAAATTCAATGTAGAAATACCATATGATTTAGCAGTTCTTCTGCATATATATTCAAAGGAAATAAAAGTATCTCAAAGAGATATTTGTACTCCCATGTTCATTGTAGCATTCTTCCACAATACCCAGGATATGAAAACAACTTGTGTCCTTCAAGGTGATGAAAAAAATGTGACATATATATATATATATACATATATATATATATGCATATTTTTCAGCAATAATAAAAGATGGTAATTCTGCATATGGATGAAATCGAGGACATTATGATGAGTGAAATAAGCCCGTGTTAGAGGGACAATTCAGAGAAGGCAATGGCACCCCACTCCAGTATTCTTGCCTGGAGAATCCCAGGGACAAGAGCCTGGTGGGCTGCCATCTATGGGGTCACACAGAGTCAGACACAACTGATGTGACTTAGCAGCAGCAGCAGCAGAGGGACAAATACTACATGATTCCACTGATTCAGTTCAGTGCAGTTCAGTCACTCAGTCATGTCTGACTCTTTGTGACCCCATGAATCACAGCACACCAGGTCTCCCTGTCCATCACCAACTCCCGGAGTTTACTCAAACTCATGTCCATCGAGTCAGTGAAGGCCATCCAGCCATCTCATCCTCTGTCATCCACTTCTCCTCCTGCCCTCAATCCCTCCCAGCATCGGGTTCTTTTCCAATGAGTCAACTCTTTGCATGAGGGGGCCAAAGTATTGGAGTTTCAGCTTCAACATCAGTCCTTCCAATGAACACCCAGGACTGATCTCCTTTAGGATGGACTGGTTGGATCTCCTTGCAGTCCAAGGGACTCTCAAGAGTCTTCTCCAACACCACAGTTCAAAAGCATCAATGTTTCAGCGCTCAGCTTTCTTCACAGTCCAACTCTTACATCCACACATGACCACTGGAAAAACCGTAGCCTTGACTAGATGGACCTTTTTTGGCAAAGTAATGTCTGATTGAGTTGTCTTAAATAGTCAAAGCATAGAAGCAAAGAATGGATCTTTGTGTGGCACAATCACTAATTATCCTGAAGACTATCCTGGAGGTGCCCTGCCTTTCAGGCTTCTTTCACACCCCCCTCCAACCTCTGCCAGAGCCAATGACAGTTGGTTTTATCACTGCCACCTGTACCCAGTGAGGAGCACAAGGAAATGCTCAAAACAGCAGCTGGATTACCTGGCATCCACTACTCCTTTTCCTGGAAACTCTCTTGCCACAACTATTCTGCAGGTCCCAAAATCTCCCTCCCCCATGAAAAGCAAAAACCAAAGCAACATTTAAGAACTCCAGATTTGGGGTTTATTTTTCCATTCTATTTTTCTTTCTTGAGCATCAGTAGCCTGTAGGGCACTGCTGCTTGCATGCTTAAATGTACACAGTTTGAATTCTTACAGTGGGGCTAATGGCATGGAGAAGGAAATTGCAACCCACTCCAGTATTCTTGCCTGGGAAATCTCATGAACAAAGGAAACTGGTGAGCTCTGGTCCATGGGGTCGCAGGAGTCAGACATGACTTGGCAACTAAACCACCACCACCAGGGGTGGGGCATACCACCCAGGTATATGAACATGTTCCTGTTAGGCTAATATCTTCTCTTTCCTTATTTCCTCCTTTCCTCTTAACTTCTAATTCCAGGTCTAATTAGGGTCCTAATTTTCTCCATCTTTCTCAGATATGGAACTATCAAAATGTACATGGAACACCTTGAAACCTGGACATCCCTGGTTGTTATACACAAAATGGATGATTTTCACAATGTTAAGAAAGAAAAAGTTGCCCTTGATTCAATTCCATTTTATAAAGTTAAAAAACTGACAAGCCATTTTAATGCCATTTGCAATAACAGGGATGCAACTAGAGATAATCATACTATGTGAAGTAAGTCAGAGAAAGACATATATCATATGATATCACTTATATGTGGAATCTATGACACAAATGAACCTATCTATGACATGAAAATAGATTCATGGACATAGAGAACAGACTCATGGTTGCCAAGGGGGAGGTGTTTGAGGGGAGGAATTGAGTGGAAGGTTGGGGTTCGCAGATGCAAACTATTACATTTAGAATGGATAAACAACATCCTACTGTATAGCACAGGCAATGGTATCCAATCTTCTGGGACAAACCATAATAGAAAAGAGTATTTTCATAAAATATGAATGTATATATGTATATAACTGAGTCACATTGCTGTATAGCAGAAATTAATACAACATTGTAAATCATTTATACATCAATATAAAAAAAAAACTTGACAAGACTAATCTAGTAATTATATCTGAGTACAGTTAGATATAACCAGGGATGAATATAAGCAGAATTTCTCTGGTGCAGATAGTGTTCATTCTTATTTGGGGTACTGGAAAAGTAAATATATTTGTTTTTTTTAAAATCAGTTTTACAAAATCATTGAGCTGTACATTTTTGTTTGTGTATAATATGCCAAGTATTTACTATAAAAATTATCATACTTGTGGTAGTTAGAAATACAGTCTGGAAGTTGAATGTTATATCCTACAACTTATAAGTTCTGTGATATTGGGCAAATCATTTATTTTTCTCATTTTTAGTTTCCGCATATTAACTGTCACCTACTATTCACATTTATTGAGAGAAAAAAAATGTATTTTTGTACATGTAGAATACTAAGAACCAGAAATTACATGGATAAATTTAGGTACTCTTATTCTAAAATATGGGCTTCCCAGGTGGTGCAAGTGATGAAGAACCTGCCTGCCCATGCAGAGGCTTAAGAGATGCAGGTTCAGTCCCTAGGTTGGGAAGATCCTCTGGAGGGGGAAGTGGCAACTCACTCCAGTATTCTTGCCTAGGGAATCCCATGGTCAGTGGAGCCTGGTGCACTAAAATCCATAGGGTCAAAAGTAGTAGGACACATGACTTAGCATGCAAGCATTCCAAAACATACCAATTGTGCAGTATATTGGAGAAGGCAACAGCACCTCACTCCAGTACTCTTGCCTGGAGAATCCCATGGATGGAGGAGCCTGGTGGGGTGACATGACTGAGCGATTTCATTTTCACTTTTCACTTTCATGCATTGGAGAAGGAAATGGCAACCCACTCCAGTGTTCTTGCCTGGAGAATCCCAGGGACGGGGGACCGTGGTGGGCTGCCGTCTATGGGATCGCACAGAGTCGGACACGACTGAAGCGACTTAGCAGCAGCAGCAGCAGCAGTGCAATATATGCATATTTACATTTCTGATGAATATTATATATGTGTGTGTATATATAATCTCCACGGCAATTTTTCCTTTTTTTGTTCATCCTAGTAACTTGCAGTCTTATCCTTTAGTACTTTATTTCTCTCTTGCAGTTATGTACATAAAAACATGGTACTAAAATGTAGTTTATGACAGTGCTCTGAGGAAAAGACATTGAAATAGCCCCCTTTATTTCTGTTTCCAGGCGTAACACTAAATTCTATGTAACAGCCTAAAGGATAATATTGTGTCATTTTTAATTCATATAGCTGGAGGATTAAGCTGTATTATCATTGTAAAATCCATCTTTACTACTTGTAAACAGTTCACTGGATTGCTATCCTAAGGCAAACCTGAATGCTCTTAGCATATTATATATTATTTATTACTATTGTGGAGATTGGGTCATTGGCATTAGATTAGAAGAAAATAAAATACCAGTGGTAAGCCTCAGAACAATGAATTGGTCCCGTAGTTGAGGAGCACAGAAGAACAAAATCAGGAGAGTGTGATGATGCATTTATTTTTGTCCCCAGAATCCTGGAAACTACATAACGGGCAGGAATTCAAGTTAATTTTACATGGAGTGGCCATATAGTTTTTTTGACTAAACCAAGATTTTCCAGAGGAGAAAGTGAGGTGTTTTTATTAATAGTTCGGCTGGAACATCCCAGGGTTAACTAGCATTCCTCAAGGCAAACTGGAAGTAGAATCATCTTAGTTCTAAGGTTTCCTTTGAGGGGAAATTTAGTATTAAGTGTTGTGTATAACATATTAAAAAGCAGAGACATTACTTTGCCAACAAAGGTCCGTGTGGTCAAGGCTATGGTTTTTCCAGTGGTCATGTATAGATGTGAGAGTTGGACTGTGAAGAAAGCTGAGAGCCGAGGAATTGATGCTTTTGAACTGTGGTGTTGGAGAAGACTCTTGAGAGTCCCTTGGACTGCAAGGAGATCCAACCAGTCCATTCTAAAGGAGATCAGTCCTGGGTGTTCATTGGAAGGACTGATGCTGAAGCTGAAACTCCAGTACTTTGGCCACCTCATGAGAAGAGTTGACTCATTGGAAAAGACCCTGATGCTGGTAGGGATTGGGGGCAGGAGGAGAAGTGGATGACAGAGGATGAGATGGCTGGATGGCATCACCGACTCGATGGGCACGAGTTTGAGTAAACTCCGGGAGTTGGTGATGGACAAGGAGGCCTGGTGTGCTGTGATTCACGGGGTCTCAAAGAGTCGGACACGACTGAGCGACTGAACTGAACTGAACTGAACTGATGATGGGAAGGGGTGAGTTGTGGCACGGATTACTGGTTTTCTAGGCAAAATGGCAAAGTCTAAGCTCTAAATGGAGTTGTAATCTGAAGGGACCCCAGATAAGGCAGCACAGATGTTTTCTACAGTTGATGACTTTTATACATAGTCCAGCTGCAACTGCCTTCTCACTCCATGTACGATTTTAATGAGTCCTTTTAAAAAGGTAAAATTGGAAAGTGTAATTGAAGCAACAGGTTCCAATATGCATGGTTAAGTAAATATCACTATGACATAGAAATATTCAGGTCAGAAATTTTGGTATTAACTCACAATGCTTATATCCAGTTATCTATGACTGTAACTCCTAAAGCAGTCTCTCCTCTCCAAAGAAGCTTTCCCTCACCCCAAGCCCAATATAGACACTTCTCTGTATCCCAGGGCACCCTTTGCACACTTCTCTCACAACAATTTTCATAAGCTTTCTCAATTTTTTTAAGTATTTACTTATTTGGCTGTGCCAGGTCTTAGTTGTGGCGTGTGGGATCTAGTTCCCTGACCAAGAATTGAACCCAGGGCCCCAGGAGAGTCTTAGCCACTGGACCACCAGGGAAGTCCCACAAGCTCTCTCAATTGTTGATTAATGTGTATGTCTCTCTGATTATTCATTAAGGCTTTTGATAGTACAGACTATGTCATCTTGACGTCTGCATTCAAACATACCGTCCACTGCCCAAGGGTCGGTAACCACTGAAGCTTTTTACAATACATGACTAATATTCAAATAAAGTTTGTATTTTACAATTCATGTTCACACCCATTTGTTCTATTCAAAAATTCCTTAGAGTAGATGCCTAGTGAATATATTCAAGTTGACATTTTTTGTTATCTATTCAGGATAATGCAAAAACTCTGCTAAGTTTATATTTCAAGGGACTTATATTTATAAGTCTCTACTATTTATTAAAGGGAAATTGTAAAAGTTGATTTGTTTACTGGATATAATTCTATTTGCATTAGCCAGAGGAAGAAGTCATTCAGGCTTCCACATGTCTGGTAGAATGGCTCACTAAGCAGCAATGATTAATAGATTTGTTCAACATATTCAAGGAACGTTGCAATATAACAGTGAAAGAACACCAAAAATCTAGTATATTGCATTGTTGATCCTAATGTTTTATACATGATGTCTCAGCTCATTCCAGACACATCAAAGTTCATTGCTGACCACTGATAAACACATTTATCCTTGTCTAAGAACTTTGCAAGAGCTTCTTTAACTTTATTGTCTTATTTAATGTACTCTAGCCGACATCGTCCCAGTGGGAACTATTGTCTTCATACTTCCAGTTTTTACTTTGTAGCATTAGTTTCTCTTTGTGCACTCATTTGAAGCTGGCCTTTCAAAATATTAGATTTCTCCCTACACATATTATTCCAGTGATTTACATGGATGATTAGACATATATATTTTAACTCAATTACCCTAGGACTTGCTTATTTAGTTCTGAAATTTCATTTTCTATTTAATTTCTAGTATTTTAATTTTTATATTACATAGGAAAGTTTTAAAAGCTTCAGCAGAGTAGTGATTTATCCATACATAGTTTTAAGATTATCTTCAATATATGTTGTTTGTTATTTAACTTTTCACTTATAATGTTAATTATATAGTCCTCTGTTACAGCCCAAATAAAAACTGATATTTATGATAGATAATAATCCCAGTGGTTCAGATGGTAAAAATAATCTGCCTGCAACACAGGAGACCTGGGTTTGATCCCTGGGTTGGGAAGATCCCCTGAAGAAGGGAATAGCAACCTACTCCAGTATTCTTGCCTGAAGAATTCCATAGACAGAGGAGACTGACAGGCTACAGTCCATTGGGTCACAAAGAGTGGGACACAACTAAGTGACTAATACTTTCACTTCACTTTTGATAATCAGATACATATATTTGATTCTGCTTATACAGCAATCAAACCAGTCAATCCTAAAGGAAATCAATCCTGAATATTCATTGGAAGGACTGATGCTGAAGCCTAAGTTCCAATACTTTGGCCATCTGATGCAAAAAGCTGACTCTTTGGAAAAGACCTTGATGCTGGGAAAGATTGAGGGCAGGAGAAGGGGCAACAGAGGATGAGATGGTTGGATGGCGTCATTGACTCAATGAACATGAGTTTAAGCAAACTACAGGAGATAGTGAAGGACAGGGAAACCTGGCTTGCTGTATTCCATGGGGTAACAAACAGTAAGACATGACTGAGCGACTGAATGACCACAAAATACTATGACTAAAAGTTGTTGTGGGTCAGAAACATTAAATTCAAAAATTTGTGTGTTAATATAAGAAATATAGTCAAAGCAAAATTCCTAAAAGTAAAAGTAGGAAATTAAAACACAATGTCATCTGCTTATGGGTCTAATAAATATTGAAGATCACCTTTGAAAAACTGTTCACTGACTTTTGCAATAGAAGAATTATGACAAGAGCCAGAATTAACATACTACTTAAATGGTATTTTACACGAACACCAGTTTGCATTCTTTCTTTAATTTTCACAATTTTGTAACATGGTACAATATCTCTTCATTTTTCATTTTATTTTTCCAATTTAAAAAATTTCTACAGTTGTTTGTATACAATAATACGTATTCTAGAATTTGTTTTGGAACTACTCCTGACTTTATGCCAGAACTTTGGTTGATTCATTGAAGCTGAGGCTGTTAAAGAAACCCATAGAATTCAATGAGTGTGGATGGCCAGTACATAATGGAGCTTCCCTTTCAGTACTCAAAGCTGCTGCTGCTGCTGCTGCTAAGTCGCTTCAGTCGTGTCCGACTCTGTGCGACCCCATAGACAGCAGCCCACCAGGCTCTGCCATCCCTGGATTCTCCAGGCAAGAACACTGGAGTGGGTTGCCACTTCCTTCTCCAATGCATGAAAGTGAAAAGTGAAAATGAAGTTGCTCAGTTGTGTCCGACTCTTCGAGACCCCATGGACTACAGCCTACCAGGCTCCTCCATCCATGGGATTTTCCAGGCAAGAGTACTGGAGTGGGTTGCCATTGCCTTGTCTGACTCAAAGCTAATGGTTTCCAAATATGCTAAGTATAGTCATCAAGCAATCTAATTTTGTGCTTTCTATTATTGCTCCAGACCTGTGGGTTTCAAGCTAATATGGAGACCTCCTTTGACTCCCTTTCCTTTGAGTGGAATACCATATGAACTTCACCCTATTTGATAATACAGCAACTAGGGGCCGGGGAGGTGATAAGATGCACTGCCCACCTAGGAGAGTGTGCTCGTCAAGCACCTGGTCGCCTGAGCTGCTCTGAACTGGGAAGGGCACAAAACGCAGGCCCAACCGAGTTTGTGCCTTTGTGGAGTACCCGAGAACCTGAACCTAAGTGGCTTAGACCTGGGAAGTGCACGCAACTCAGGGCCTGCTTTAGACAGTTCCCCTGCAAAGCAACCTGGATCCTGAGAGGTGTAGACCAGGAAAGCACTCACGCTGTGAACAGGGGCAAATCCAGTGTGGCCCAGACACTGCAAGCACTCTCCACACAGGCCAGTGATACTTGTCTTCAGTGTTCTCCCTCCCCACAACACAACTGAACAAGTGAGCCTAAATAAGTGACCACCTTTGCCCCCTTGTGTCAGGGCAGAAATTAGACACTGAAGAGACTTGAAAACAGAGGAAGCCAAAATAAACAAAGAAGAGGGAACTGCTTTGGAAGTGACAGGTGCAACAGATTAAAACTCTGTAGTTAGCACTGACTACATTGGAAGGGGCCTATAGACCTTGAGAAGTATAAGCTGGAACAAGGAACTATCTGAAACTGAACTGACCCCACACTGCCCTCAACAGCTCCAGAGAAATTCCTAGATATATTTTACCATTATCATTTTTTAATTTTTTTAATTTTTAAGTTCTTTTTACTCCTTTAATTTTCATTTTTATAATGTACTATTAACTTGCCAAAAAAAGACTATTTTTAAAGCAAATTTCACATATACATATTTTTTATAATTTTTGTGATTTTGTTTTATTTGTTTAATATTGTATTTTTGAGAGTCTAACCTCTACTCTAGATTTTTAATCTTTGCTTTTTGGTATTTGTTATCAATTTTGTACCTTTAAGAATCCAATCTTCAGTACCCTGTTTTACTTAGGAGTGTGATTACGGGCTTGATTGCTTTCTTCCCCTTTTGACTCTCCTTTTTATCCCAGCTCACCTCTATCTCCTCCCTCCCCCTTCTCTTCTCTACCCAACTCTGTGAATCTCTCTGGGTGCTCCGGGCTGTGGAGAACACTTCTGGAACTGATTACTGGCTAGATCTGTCTCTCCCCCTTGGACTGCCCCTCTTCTCCTCCTGGTCATCTCTATCTGCCTCCTCCCTCTTCTCTTCATGCAAACTCTGTGAACCTCTCTGGGTGTCCCTCACTGTGGAGAATCTTTTCACCATTAACCTAGATATCTTATCACCAGTGCTGTATGGATGGAGAAGTCTTGAGGCTACTGTAGGAATAAGACTGAAAGCCAGAGGTAGGAGGCTTAAATCCAAAACTTGAGAACACCAGAAAACTCATGACTCTAGGGAACATTAACTGACAAGGGCTCATCCAAAAGCTTCCATACCTACACTGAAACTAAGCACCAGCCAACAGCCAATAAGTTCCAGAGCAAGACATATCAACCTAATTCTCCAACAACGTAGGAACATACCCTGAGCATTAAAATACAGGCGGCCAAAAGTCACACCAAACCCATAGACACCTCAGAGTTCACTACTGGACACTTCATTACACTCCAGAGAGAAGAGATCCAGCTCCATCCACCAGAACACTGACGCAAGCTTCCCTAACCAGGAAACCTTGACAAGCCACTCGTCCCACCCCACCCAGAGGGAGCAACCTCCACAATAAAGAGGAACCACAAACTTTCAACATACAGAAAGGCCACCCCAAACACAGCAATCTAAACAACATGAAAAGGCAGAGACATATTCAGCAGGTAAAGGAACATGCCCACCAAACCAAACAAAAGAGGAGGAGATAGGGAGTCTACTTGAAAAAGGATTCAGAATAATGATAGTAAAAATGATCCAAAATCTTGAAAACAAAATGTAGTACAGATAAATAGTCTGGAGACAAGGATTGAGACTGATGCAAGAAATGTTTAACAAGGACCTAGAAGAAATAAAATATAGTCAATCAATAATGAATAATGCAATAACTGCGTTCAAAAGTACCCTGGAGTGAACCCACAGTAGAATAACTGAGGCAGAAAATAGGATAAGTGAGGTGGAAGAATGGTGGAAATAAATGAAGCAGAGAGGAAAAAAGAAAAAAGAATTAAAAGAAGTGAGGACAACTTCAGGGACCTCTGGGACAATGTGAAATGCCCCAACATTCGAATCATAGGAGTCCAAGAAGAAGAAGACAAAAAGAAAGGCCATGAGAAAATACTTGAGGAGATAATAGTTGAAAACTTCCCTAAAATGGGGAAGGAAATAGCCACCCAAGTCGAAGAAACCCAGAGAGTCCCAAACAGGATAAACCCAAGGCAAAACACTTCAAGACACATATTAATCAAATTAATGAAGATCAAACACAAAGAACAAATATTAAAAGTAGTAAGGGAAAAACAACAAACAACTCACAAAGGGATCCCCATAAGGATAACACTGATCTTTCAATAGAAACTCTTCAAGCCAGAAAGGAATGGCAGGACATACTTAAAGTGATGAAAGAGAGAAACCTACAACCCAGATTACTGTACCCAGCAAGGATCTCATTCAAATATGAAGGAAAAATCAAAAGCTTTACAGACAAGCAAAAGCTGAGAGAATTCAGCACCACCAAACAAGCTCTTCAACAAATGCTAAAGGATCTTCTCTAGACAGGAAACACAGACAAGCTGTATAAACTCAAACCCAAAACAAGAAAGTAAATGGCAACGGGATCATACTTATCAATAATTACCTTAAATGTAAATGGGTTGAATGCCCCAGCCAAAAGACAAAGACTGGTTGAATGGATACAAAAGCAAGACCCCTATATATGCAGTCTACAAGACACCCACCTCAAAACAAGGGACACATGCACACTGAAAGTGAAAGACTGGAAAAAGATATTTCATACAAATGGAGACCAAAAGAAAGCAGGAGTAGTAATACTCTTATCAGATAAAATAGACTTTGAAATAAAGGCCATGAAAAGAGACAAAGAAGGACACTACACAGTGATCAATCCAACAACAAGATATAACAATTATAAATATTTATGCACCCAACATAGGAGCACTACAATATGTAAGGCAAATGCTAACAAGTATGAAAGGAGTAATTAATAGTAACACAATAATAGTGGGAGACTTTAATACTCCACTCACACCTATGGATAGATCAACTAAACAGAAAATTAACAAAAAGACACAAACTTTATATGATGTAATGAACCAGTTAGACCTAACTGATATCTATAGGACATTTCACCCCAAAACAATCTGTTTCACCTTTTTCTCAAGTGCACAAGGAACCTTCTCCAGGATAGATAACATTCCGGGCCACAAATCTAGCCTTGGCAAATTCAAAAAAATGGAAATCATTCCAAGCATCTTTTCTGATCACAATGCAGTAAGATTAGATGTCAATTACAGGAAAAAAAAAACTATTAAAAATGCAAACATATGGAGGCTAAACAACACGTTTCTGAATAACCAACAAATCACAGAAGAAATCAAAAAAGAAATCAAAATATGCATAGAAATGAATGAAAATGAAAGCACAACAACTCAAAACCTATGGGATTCAGTAAAAGCAGTGCTAAGGGGAAGACTCGTAGCAATACAAGCTTACTTCAAAAACAAGAGAAAAATCAAATAAATAACCTAACTACACTTAAAGCAACTAGAGAAAGAAGAAATGAAGAACCCCAGGGTTAGTAGAAGGAAAGAAATCACAAAAATTAGCGCAGAAATAAATGAAAAAGAAAAAAAAGGAGGTCATAGCAAAAGATCAACAAAGCTAAAAGCTAATTCTTTGAGAAGATAAATAAAATAGACAAACCATTAGCCAGACTCATCAACAAAAAAAGGGAGAAGAATCAAATCAACAAAATTAGAATTGAAAATTGAGAAATCGACAACAGACAATGCAGAAATACAAAGGATCATAAGAGACTGCTATCAGCAACTATATGCTAATAAAATGAACAACTTGGAAGAAATGGAAAAATTCTTAGAAAAATATAACTTTCCAAAACTTTACCAGAAAGAAATAGAAGATATTAACAGACCCATCACAAGCACAGAAATTGAAACTGTAATCAGAAATCTTCCAGCACACAAAAGCCCAATACCAGACAGCTTCACAGCTGAATTCTACCAAAAATTTAGAGAAGAGCTAACACCTATCCTACTGAAACTCTTCCAAAACATTGCAGAGGAAGATAAGCTTCCAAACTCATTCTATGAGGCCACCATCACCCTAATACCAAAACCAGACAAAGATGCCGCAAAAAAGAAAAATACAGGCCAATATCACTGAAGAACATAGGTGCAAAAATCCTCAACAAAATTCTAGCAAACAGAATCCAACAGCATATTAAAAAGATCATACATCATGACCAAGTGGGCTTTATCCCAGGGGTGCAAGGAGTCTTCAGTATTTGCAAATCAATCAATGTAATACACCACATTGACAAATTGAAAGATAAAAACCATATGATTATTTCAATTGATGCAGAGAAAGCCTCTGGCAAAATTCAACATCGATTTATGATAAAAAAAAAAAAAAAAAAAAAAAAAACCACCAGAAAACAGGCATAGAAGGAACGTACCTCCACATAATAAAAGTCATATATGATAAATCCACAGCAAATATTATCCTTAATGGTGAAAAACTGAAAGCATTTTCCCTAAAGTCAGGAACAAGACAAAGATGCCCACTCTCACCACTACTATTCAATATAGTTTTGGAAGTTTTAGCCACAGCAATCAGAGAAGAAAAGAAAATAAAAGGAATCCAGATTGGAAAAGAAGATGTAAAACTCTCACTGTTTGCAGATGGCATGATCCTCTACATAGAAAACCCTAAAGACTCCACCAGAAAAATCACTAGAGCTAATCAATCAATATAGTAAAGTTGCAGGATATAAAATTAACACACAGAAATCCCTTGCATTCCTATATACTAACAATGTGAAAACAGAGAAATTAAGGAAACAGTTCCATTCACCATTGCAACGAAAATAATAAAATACTTAGGAATAAATCTACCTAAAGAAACAAAAGACCTATATATAGAAAACTATAAAACACTGATGAAAGCAATCAAAGAGGACACAAATAGATGGAGAAATATACCATGTTCATGGATTGAAAGAATCAATATAGTGAAAATGAGTATACTACCCAAAGCAATCTATAGATTCAATGCAATCCCTATCAAGCTACCAATGGTATTTTTCAGAGAACTAGAACAAATAATTTTATAATTTGTATAGAAATACAGAAAACCCTGAATAGCCAAAGTAATCTTGAGAAAGAAGAATGGAACTGGAGGAATCAACCTGCCTGACTTCAGGCTACTCTACAAAGCTACAGTCATCAAGACAGTATGGTACTGGCACAAAGACAGAAATATAGAGCAATTGAACAAAATAGAAAGTCCAGAGATAAATCCACACAATTGCACTCATCTAACATGCTAGTAAAGTAATGTTCAAAATTCTCCAAACCAGGCTTCAACAGTACATGAACCGTGAACTTCCAGATGTTCAATCTGGATTTAGAAAAGGCAGAGGAACCAGAGATCAAATTGCCAACATCCACTGAATCATTGAAAAAAGCAAGAGAGCTCCAGAAAAACATCTACTTCTCAAGATTAACAAAGCAATCTTGAAAAAGAAGAATGGAATGGAGGAATCAACCTGTCTGACTTCAGGGTATACTACAAAGCAACAGTCATCAAGACAGTATGGTACTGGCACAAAGACAGAAACATAGATAAATGGAACAAAATAGAAAGGCCAGAGATAAATCCACGCACCTATGGACACCTTATCTTTGACAAAGGAGGCAAGAATATACAATGGAGAAAAGACAATCTCTTTGACAAATGGTGCTGGGAAAACTTGCAACCACTTGTAAAAGAATGAAACTAGAACACTTTCTAACACCATACACGAAAATAAACACAAAATGGATTAAAGATCTAAATGTAAGGCCAGAAACTATAAAACTCCTAGAGAAAAACATACGCAAAACACTCTCTGATGTAAATCATAGCAGGATCTTCTATGATCCACCTCCCAGAGTAATGGAAATAAAAGCAAAAATAAACAAATGGGACCTAATTAAATTTAAAAGCTTTTGCACAATGAAGGAAACTATACACAAGATGAAAAGACAGCCTTCAGAATGGGAGAAAATAATAGTAAATGAAGCAACTGACAAAGAATTAATCTCAAAAATATACAAGCAACACCTGCAGCTCAATTCCAGAAAAATAAGTGACCCAATAAAAAAATGGGCCAAAGAACTAAGCATACATTTCTCCAAAGAAGACATACAGGTGGCTAAAAAGCACATGAAAAGATGCTCAACATCACTCATGATCAGAGAAATGCAAATCAAAACCACAATGAGGTACCATCTCACGCCAGTCAGAATGGCTGCTATCAAAAAGTCTACAAACAATAAATGCTGGAGAGGGTGCAGAGAAAAAGAAATCCTCTTACACTATTGGTGGGAATGCAAACTAGTACAGACACTATGGAGAACAGTGTGGAGTTTCCTTAAAAAACTGGAAATAGAACTGCCATACGACCCAGCAATCCTATTTTTGGACATACACACCTAGGAAACCAGAATTGAAAGAGTCACATGTACCCCAGTGTTCATCACAGCACTGTTTACAATAGCCACGACATGGAAACAACCTAGATGTCCATCAGCAGATGAATGGATAAGAAAGCTGTGGTATATACACACAATGGAATATTACTCAACTATGAAAAAGAATGCATTTGAATTAGTTCTAATGAGGTGGATGAATCTGGAGCCTATTATACAGAGTGAAGTCAGAAAGAAAAGCATCAATACAGTATACTAACGCATATATATGGAATTTAGAAAGATGGTAATGATGACCCTATATGCAAGACAGGAAAAGAGACACAGATGTAAAGAACAGTCTTTTGGATTCTGTGGGAGAAGGCAGGGTGGGATTATTTGAGACAATAGCATTGAAACATGTATATTATCATATGTGGAATAGATCTCCAGTCCAGGTTTGATGCATGAGACAGGGTGCTCAGGGCTGGTGCACTGGGTTGACCCTGAGGGATGGGATGGGGAGGGAGGTAGGATGGGGGTTCAGGATGGGGAACACATGTAGATCCATGGCTGATTCATGTCAATGTATGGCAAAAACCACTACAATATTATAAAGTAATTAGCCTCCAATTAAAATAAATTAATTAATTAAAAAATAATTATAATACAGCCACTGGATAAAGTAGAAAGTGTTGCCTTATAGACCAGCTTAGAGTCTATGTATCTAGGCCATCAATACCTTTTTCTTAAATTAATTAATTTTTTTATTGCAGGATAAGTGGTTTTCAAAATTTTGTTGTTTTCTGTCAAACCTCAACATGAATCAACCATAGGTATACAGAGATTTCCTCCTTTTTGAATCTCCCTCCCATCTCCCTTCCCATCCCAACCCTCTAGGTTGATACAGAGCCTCTGTTTGAGTTCCTGAGCCATACAGCAAATTCCCGTTGGCTATTTATTTTACATATGGTAATGTAAGTTTCTATGTTACTCATTTCATACATCTCACCCTCTCCTCACCTCTCCTCATGTCCATAAGTCTATTTTCTATGTCTGTTTCTCCATTGCTGCCCTGTAAATAATTTCTTCAGCACCATTTTTCTAGATTGTGTATATATGTGTTAGAATACAATATTTATCTTTCTCTTTCTGACTTACTCCACTCTGTATAATAGGTTCTAGGTTCATCCACCTCATTAGAACTGACTCAAATGTGCACCTTTCTATGGCTGAGTAATATTCCATTGTGTATGCACCACAACTTCTTTATCCATTCACCTGTCGATGGATATCTATGCTGCTTCCAAGTTCTACCTATTGTAAGTAGTGCTACAATGAACAATGAGATACATGTGTTTTTTTCAGTTTTGGTTTCTTCAGGGTATATGCTTAGGAGTGGGATCGCTGGGTCATATGGTGGTTTTATTCCTAATTTTTAAAGGAATCTCCATACCGTCTTCCATAGTGGCTGTATCAATTTACATTCTTACCAACAGTGTGAGAGTGTTACCTTTTCTCCACACCCTCCAAAGCATTTATTGTTTGGAGACATTTTGATGATGGCCATTCTGACTGGCATGAGGTGATATCTCATTGTAGTTTTTATTTGCATTTATTTAATAATGAGTGAGGTTGAGCATCTTTACATGTATTTGTTAGCCATTTGTCTGTCTTCTTTGGAGAAATATCTGTTTAGATCTTTTCCCCACTTTTTTATTGGGTTGTTTGTTTTTCTTTTATTGAGTTGTATGAGCTGCTTGTATATTTTGGAAATTAATCCTTTGTCAGTTGTTTCATTTGCTATTATTTTCTCCCATTCTGAGGGTTGTCTTTTCACCTTACTTATAGTTTCCTTTGCTGTGCAAAAGATTTTAAGTTTAACCAGGTCCCACTTATTTACTTTGTTTTTTATTTTCATTACTCTAGGAGGAGGGTCATAGAGGATCTTGTTTTTAATTTATGTCATTGAGTGTCCTGCCTATGTTTTCCTCTATGAGTTGTATAGTTTCTGGTCTTACATTTATGTCTTAATCCATTTTGAGTTTATCTTTGTTCATGGTGTTGGTAAGCATTCTAATTTCATTCTTTTACATGTAGCTGTTCATTTTTCCCAACACCATTTATTGAAGAGGCTGTCTTTGCCTCATATAGTCTTGCCTCCTTTGTCAAAAATAAGGTTCCCATAGGTGAATGGGTTTATTTCTGGGCTTTCTGTCTTGTTCCATTGGTCTATATTTCTGTTTTTGTGCCAGTACCATACTGTCTTGATGACTGTAGCTTTGTAGTATAATCTGAAACCAGGTAGGTTGATTCCTCCAGCTCCATTCTTCTTTTTCAAGACTGCTTTGGCTATTTGGGGTCTTTTATGTTTCCATATGAATTGTGAAATTTTTTGTTCTAATTCTGTGAAAAATGTCACTGGTAATTTGATAGGGATCGCATTGAATCTGTAGATTGTTCTTTGTAGTATAGTCATTTTCACAATATTGATTCTTCCTACTCAGGAACATGGAATATCTCTCCATCTGTTTATGTTATCTTTGATTTCTTTCATTAGTGTCTTATAATTTTCTGTGTACATTTCTTTTTTCTCCTTAGGTAAGTTTATTCCTAGATACTTAATTCTTTTTGTTGCAATGGTGAATGAGAAAGAATCTTTAATTTCTCTTCCTGACTTTTCATTATTGTTAGTATGTAGAAATGCAAGTGATTTCTGTGTATTTATTTTATATCCTGCAACTTTGCTAAATTCATTGATTAATTCTAGTTATTTTCTGATACTATCTTTAGTGTTTTCTATGTACAGTATCATGTCATCTGAAAAACAATGAGAGCTTTAATTCTTTTCCAATCTGGACTCCTTTTATTTACTTTTCTTCTCCGATTGCTATAGCTAGGACTTCCAAGACTATGTTGAAAAATAGTTTTGAAAGTGGACACCCTTGTCTTGTTCCTGATCTTAGGGGAAATGCTTTCAGTTTTTCCCAATTGAGGATATTTGCTGTCAGCTTATCATGTATGGACTTTACTATGTTGAGGTAGGTTCCTTCTATGTCTATTTATTGAAGAGTTTTAAACATCAACAGGTGCTGAATTTTGTCAAAGGCTTTTTCTGCATTTATTGAGATTATCATATGTTTTTTTTCTTTCAATTTGTTAATATCGTGTATCACATTGATTGATTTGCATGTATTGAAGAATCATTGCGTCCTTGGAATAAACCCAACTTGATCATAGTGTATGAGCTTTTTGATGTATTGCTGAATTCTGTTTGCTAAAATTTTGTTGAGGATTTTTGCATCTATGTTCATCAGTGATATTGGCCGGTAGCTTCCTTTTTTGTGTTGTTTTTGTCTGGTTTTGGTATCAGGATGATGGTGGCTTCGTAGAATGAGTTTGAAAGTGTTGCTTCCTCTGTGATTTTTTGAAAGTGTTTTAGAAGGCTAGGCATTAGCTCTTCTATAAATGTTTGGTAGATTTCTCCTGTGAAGCCATCTGGTCCCAGGCTTTGTTTTGGGGGGAAATTTTTGTTCACTGCTTCAATTTCAGTGCTTGTAATAAGGTTGTTCATAATTTCTATTTCTTTCTGGTTCAGTCTTGAAAGATTGAACTTTTCTAAGAATCTGTCCATTTCTTCCAGGTTATCCATTTTATTGCCACATAGTTTTTCATAATAATAGTCTTCTATAGTCCTTTGTATTTCTGCATTGTCTGTTGTAACCTCTACTTTTTCATTTCTAATTTTGTTGATTTGCTTCTTCTCTCTCTCTCTCTCTCTCTCTCTCTCTTTTTTTTTTCTTGATGAGTCTGGCTAAAGGCTTTTCAATTTTGTTTATCTTCTCAAAGAACCAGCTTTTAGTTTCCTTAATCTTTACTATTGTTACTTTCATATCTTTTTCATTTATTTCTGCTCCAATCTTTATGATTTCTTTCCTTCTACTAATTTGGGGAGTTTTCAGTCTTCTTTGCCCAGTTGTTTTAGGTGTAAAGTTAGGTTGTCTATTGATGCTTTTCTTGTTTCTTAAGGTAGGATTCTATTGCTCTAAACTCCCCTATTAGAACTGCTTTGCTGCATCCTGTAGGTTTTGAGTTGCTGTGTTTTCATTGTTATTTGTTTCTAGAAATTTTTTGATTACCCTTTTGGGGATTTCTTCAGTAACCTTTTGGTTATTTAGAAATGAGTTGTTTAATATTCATGTGCATGTGTTTCTTACAGTTTTTTTCTTGTAATTGATATCTAGTCTCATAGTGTTATGGTTGGAGAAGATGCTCAATAAGATTTCAATTTTCTTAAGCTTACTGAGGCTTGATTTGTGACCCAAGATGTGGTCTATCCTGGGGAATGTTCCATGTGCATTTGAGAAGAAGGTGTATTCTTCTGCAATTGGATGGAATGTCCTAAATATATCAATGAGATCCATCTCCTCTAATGTATCATTTAAGACTTGTATTTTATTATTCTTCTGTTTTGATGATCTGTCCATTGGTGTGAGTGGCATGTTAAAGTCTCCTACTCTTATTCTGTTACTGTCAATTTCTCCTTTTACATCTGTTAGTGTTTGTCTTATGTATTAAGGTGCTCCTGTGTTGGGTACACAGATATTTACAATTGCTATGTCTTCCTCTTGGATTGATCCCTTGATCATTATGTAGGGTCCTTTCTTATCTCTTTTAATATTCTTTATTTTAAGACCTATTTTGTCTGATATGAGGATTGCTACTCCAGCTTTCTTTTGCTTCAAATTTGCATGGAATATAGTCCATATGTGTCTTTAGATCTGAAGTGGGTTTCATGTAGATAGCATATATATGGCTCTTGTTTTTGTATCCATTCAGCCTGTCTGTGTCTTTTGGTTGGAGCATTTAATAATTTAAAGTAACTATTGATTTACATTTAAAATAATTATTTATATATATTCTTATTGCCATTTTCTTAATTGCTTGGGGTTGATTTTGTAGATCTTTTTTCTACTTTTGTATTTCTTGACTATATAAGTCCGTTTAACATTTGTTGTAAAGCTGGTTTGGTGGTACTGAATTCTCTTAACTCTTGCTTGTCTGAAAAGCTTTTGATTTCTCCAACAATTTTGAAGGAGATCCCTGCTGTGTACAATAATCTTGGTTGTAGATTTTTCCCTCTCACTACTTTAAATATATCCTGCCATTCCCTTCTGGCCTGCAGAATTTCTGCTGGAAGGTCATCTGTTAAGTGTATGGGGTTTCCCTTACTTGTTGCTTTTCCTTTGCTGCTTTTAATATTCTTTCTTTTTGTTTAGTCTTAGTTTGATTAGTATGTGTCTTGGCATGTTTCTCCTTGGGTTTATCTTTTATGGGACTCTTTGTGCCTCTTAGACTTGATTGACTATTTCCTTTTCCATGTTAGGGAAATTTTCAACTATAACCTCTTCAAAAATTTTCTCATACCATTTCTTTTTCTCTTCTTCTTCTGGGACCCCTATAATTCAAAGGTTGTTATATTTGATATTGTCCCAGAGGTCTCTGAGATTATCCTCAGTTCTTTTCTTTTCTTTTTATTTTTTTTTTACTTTATTCTGCTCTTCAGAATTTATATCCACCATTTTATCTTCCAGCTCACTGATTCATTCTTCTGCTTCAGATATTCTGCTATTGATTCCTTCTAGAGTATTTTTACTTTCAGTGATTGTGCTGTTTGTCTCTGTATGTTTATTCTTTAATTCTTCTAGGTCTTTGTTGGTGAATTCTTGCATTTTCTCCATTTTGCTTTCAAGGTTTTTGATCACCTTTACTGTCATTATTCTGAATTCTTTTTCAGGTAGTTTGCCTATTTCCTCTTCATTTATTTGGACTTCTGTGTTTCTAGCTTGTTCCTTCATTTGTGTAGTGTTTCTGTATCTTTTCATTATTTTTTTTTAACTTATTGTGCTTGAGGTCTCCTTTTCCCAGGCTTCAAGGTTGAATTCTTTCTTCCTTTTGGTTTCTGCACTCCTAAGGTTGGTCCAGTGGTTTGTGTAAGCTTCATATAGGGTGAGATTTGTGCTGACTTTTTTGTTTATTTGTTTTTCCTCTGATGGGCAAAGCTGAGTGAGGTGGTAATACTGTTTGCTGATGATTGGGTTTGTATTTTTGTTTTGTTTTGTTTAGATGAGGCATCCTGCACAGGTTGCTACTGTGGTTGGGTGATGCTGGGTCTTGTATTCAAGTGGATTCCTTTGTGTGAGTTCTCACTGTTTGATACTCCCTAGGGTTAGTTCTCTTCTAGTCTAGGGTTTTGGAGTAGTGCTCCCACTCCAAAGGCTCAGGGCTTGATCTCTGGTCAGGAATGAAGATTCAACAAGTGGTTTGTTATGGCATTAAAGTGAGATTAAAACAAATACCCAAAAATGAGAAATGAAGCATGAACCCCAGACAAATGGCAGTTAGAAAATCAGGCAAATAATAATTAAAATAATGGACTATACACACACATATATATACACCCATAAGCAAAGTCAAAACAGTCCAACAAAAATAAAGTACAATAGATTGATCTGGTGAACAAAGGAAATCAAAAATTATATTTACCAGTTACAAACAAAAGTAACTAAAACACAAACTAGAAAACAAAACTAAAGCAAGGTGCCAAGCGGGGAATAAAACAATGAAAACAAAATTAACAAATATTTTGAGAGGAAAGAAGAAACAACAGATATGCAAAGTTAAATAGAGGTAGATGAAGATTTATATACATTAAAGATTAACTCCAAGGGGAAAATAATGGTAAGAAAGGAAAACAAAGGAATAAATGTAGAAAAAAATATATAGGTTTTAAAAAATTTTTAAAAAGAGAAAAGAAAATAAAAGGAAGAAGAAAGGAGGACAAAAAAGAAAAGGAAAATGCCATAGAACTGCAAGAGCCGAACGTAAAGACAGATTTATGACAATAAAAAGTGTAACTGAATATACACATATACATATATACCCATAAGCAAAATCAAAACAGTCCAACAAAAATAAAGTACAATAGACTGACCTGGCAAACAGAGGAAACCAAAAATTAACAAAACTAACTAAAGCACAAACTGGAAAGCAAAACTAAATCAAGGTGCCAATTGAGGAATAAAGCAATGAAAATAAAACTAACGAATATGTTGAGAGGAAAGGAAAGAAAGAAAAGAAAGAAAGAATAAATATGCAAAGTTACATAGAAGTAGCAAAGATTTATATACATTAAAGGTTAACTGAAAGAGGAAAATGACAGTATGAAAAGCAAACAAAGAAATAAATGTAGAAAAAATAATACTAGGTTTAAAAATTTAAATTAAAAAAGAAGAGAAAGAAAGAAAAAAAAAAAACTCCACAGATCTGCAGAAGCCCAAAGTAGAGGCAGAGGTTTATAGTAACAATAAAATATGTGATGGGGGGAGCTCAAAAGCTTAATTAGATTTTATAGAGTTGATAAAATCGACAACTACAACGGGGAGGGGGGGGGGACAAGAAAAAAAAATCCAAAAGAATCTTCAGAGAAAGTCAAAACATAAGAATAATAAATGTTTTTTTGGAGTCACCGCTGTCAGAGTCCTTTCCCTCGCTGGGAGTCACAGTCCACCTCACCTCCCTAGGATTCCCACCAGCACTAGGCTGATCTCTGGACCTGCTGCCGGGGTAGCTCAGATTCTAGTTTGGTCCTACTCCTGTGTGTTCTTGCCTCCAATGTCCACGGCTATCAGAATTAGTGCATTTTCTTTTGTGGGAGCTCTCAATGTCCTTTTATATATTTCATAGAGACAGAGTCTTCCTAGTTGTTTGTGTGGATTTAATCTGCAGCTTGTAGAGTTGGTAGAAAGGTTTTGGGTCTTCTTCCTTAGCCACACTGCCCCTGGGTTTCAATTGTGGTTTTATTTCCACCTCTGCATGTAGGTCATCCACTGGGATTTGCTTCTGCCCTGGAGGACTTGGGTTTGCCCTTGTGAGGGCCAGGTATGGAGGTGATGCAGCTGCTTGGGTCTCAGGTGTTCTGGCAGCACCAGGTACTCAGGGTCATTGGCGGCTAGGGCAGCAGGAAATATAGTGCTCTAGAAGGGTATGACAACTAATATTGGCCAATACACTCCAGTATTCTTGCCTGGAGAACCCCCGACAGAGAAGCCTGGCAGGCCATAGTCTACAGAGTTGCAAAGAGATAGACACAACCAAAGCAACTCTACGTGCATAGATCCAAGACGTCTTTTTGCCTGTTGCAGCTCTGCCCCAGTGAGAGTTGAGCATGAAGGTGGTGCAGCTGCTTGGCTTGAGGGGACCCTGGCGGTGCCAAATGTGCAGGGACACAAACTGCCCCCACTGCAGGAGTTATGGCCCTATCAGAGTCTTTTTGAGCCTTTTGTAGCTGGCGATCAGAAGGTCTCTGGCCAATCTTTCTCCATAGCTCCATTCAGGCACTTAAGAGGGCTCCCTTGCCTGGGGTCCTTCTCTGTTGTTTGGGGCTTCAGGCACATAGAAGGCTCCCCCTGGCTAGGGTCCTACTCTGTATATCAGGCACTTAGAAGACCACTCTGGGTGGGGTCCTACTCTGTAGTTCAGTGTAGTTCAGTGCCCCAGGCATTCGATGGCCAGCCTCTCTATTGTTCAGCTGCTGATGCTGGTGTGTGGGGAGCGAGAAGCTATGGTGATGGCTCCACCCCCTACGCGTGACTCAGCAGTATCACCTTGCTTCCATGGCTGCCTGGCTTTCCTCCACAGGCTTTCCCAGCACAATCTCCTCCCTCACATCCCCTCAGTCCGTCACTCTGCAGTCAACAGCAGCACTTGCCCTGGGATTGCTCCCACAATCCCTAAACCCCAGCTCCCAGCTGCTGTACCTACCAGGGGATCTGCATCCTTGTCCAGGGTGTGTATGGCAGCAGCAAGGACTGTCTGATTCTCATTCCATTTAGGCCACCACAGACCAGCTGTTTCACTCTCAGCCTTAAATGTATCTCCTCTGACTCAAGACGATAGCCCCGATGTGGGGATTGGATCCCTGCTTCAGTTCCCCTGCCCGCTGAGGGCAGGTCCAGTCCTACTAACACTCCTGTTTTCCCCCCTAGTTCCTTCATCCTACAGAATTTTGCATGATTCTATATATTCTTTTCCACTGGTCAGGTCCTTCTGTCTGCTCTCAGCTGATGTTCTGCATGCACTTCTGTGTCTGAAGGTGTATTCCTGATGTATCCATGGAGAGATATGTACTTCACGTGCACCTACTCCTCTGCCATCTTGTTCTCTGAGTTCAATACATTTTAATATAAACTGTACTAGTATACTCAAACTGTATGTTATGTATATAAAATATATTGAAATTATTACTTCAATTTGATTACTACAAAACTTACTTAACATATAAGAATAAATATATTTTGTTAATTTGTTTTTTAATCAGGCATTTACAGAAACATAAACATGTGGGTTTTTCTCTTCATGCTAATGAAAACCTAGCAAGATATTTAGAGAACAAATCTGTGTGGCAAACATTGACAGAAAATGGACAAGACTGATCAGCCTTCTGTACTAGACATTTTTAAAGCTCACTGAATTAATCAGTTCCATTTTACCGTATCAAATTGCAAAAGGCACACTGGTCCATTGAATTTGCCCTAACTGAAATGATACCCAGGCAGCACTTTAATAGGAATGTGCAAGAGAAAGAACTTTCATCACTGAGCTGCTGAATTTGCACTCTCAGGCCTCTAAGGCAAGGATTTTTTTTTTTTTTTTTTAAGTTTGCAGAACTGTGAGTGGAGAATTAGCCTACGCTCATACAATTCCCACTGATAGTCTTAGATCTAAATAGGCTTATTGCAGTTTTAACTTCAACTCTAAAAGGGAATTATGTTAATAAGTTTTCCTGATATTTCGAGGTATTATTCATTTAACTTTCTATTTCAGCGTCAGGGTCACCCAAGTCTGCTGATCTTTCTCAGATTTCCTTAATTTTCAATTTCAAGATCTATATTTTTAATTTTAATTTTTTAATAAAATTTTTTAATGGTAGACTTTTTGATTGAACTTTGTTAAACGTTTTTTGTTGTCGTTGTTGTTGTTTAACTGCTAAGTCATGTCTGACTCTTTGTGATTCAATGGACAGCAGCATGCCAGGCTCCTCTGTCCTCCACTATTTCCCTGAGTTTGCTGATATTCATGTGCATTGAGACAGTGTGCTATCTAACCATTCCACACTTCTTTAAAAAAGCTTTGAAGCCAGGCATTGACTTCTCCTCTCTAACTGTGAAAGTCTTGCAGTAGAAAGCTGTTTCATCTACACTGAAATCTGTTGTTCAGTGTGGGCATCTTCATTAGTGAGCTAGATTTTCTGGATAACTTGATGCAGATTCTACATCACCACTTTTGGTGCTTCACCTTGCACTTTTATGATATGAGGGTGACTTTTTCCCTTAATCCTCATTAATCAACCCCCACCAGCCCCAAATTTTTCTTCAGCTTTATCACCTCTCAGCCTTCCTAGAATTGAAGACAGTGAGGGCCGTGCGCTGGATTAGTTCTTTTTTATTTATTTTTAATTGGAATACAATTGATTTACAATATTATGTTGGTTTCTAAGATAATATGTTTGATCTGATATCCTATCCAGACCACTAAAACTTTCTCCGTGTCAGCAATAAGGCAGTTCCACTTTCTGATCATTCTGTGTTCATTGGAGCAGCACTTTTAATTTCCTTCAAGAACTTTTCCTTTGCATTCACAACTTGGGTAACTGGAACAAGAGGCTACCTTTAGGCCTATCTGGCCATTCACATGCTTCCCTCACTAAGCTTTCGATTTAAAGTGAGGGACATATAACTCTTTGCTTGAATGCTTAAAAGCCATTACAAGCTTATTAATTGGCCTAATTTCTATACTGTTGTGTCTCAGGGCATAGGGTAGCCCAAGGAGAGGGAGAGAGATGAGACAATGCTGGTCAATGGAGCGGTCAGAATACACAATCTATTAACTAAGTTCTCCTTGTACGAGCATGGTGTGTGGTGCCAACAAGCAATTATAAATTTAACATCAAAGTTCACTGATCATAGATCACCATAGCAAATATAATAATAATGAAAAAGTCAGAAATATTGTAGAAATTACCAAAATGTGACAAAGATATAAAGTGAGCAAATACTGTTGGGAAAAATGGTATCCATAGACTTTTTGGTGCAGGGTTGCCACAGATCTTCAAATTGTGAAAAACACAGTATCAGTAAAGTGCAATAAAGTGAAACACAATAAAATGAGATAGGTCTCTATTATTAACTATAGTTTCCATATACATTATATCCCCATGACTTCTTTATATTATGACTTGAGGTTTGTACCTTTTGACACCTTTACCCTCTTTCCCACTCTACATGCCACATCAATGGCAACTATTACTACCAATCGGTTCTCTGTGTCTATGAACTTCTTTTTTTTCAAGATTACACATACAAGTGATATAATATGATATCTGTCTTCTTCTTTCAGACTTATTTCACTTAGCATAATGCTATCGAGGACCATTCATATTGCTGCAAATGGCAAAATTTTGTTTTTTCATGACTAAAAATAACATTCCAGTGTGTGTGTGTGTGTGTGTGTGTGTGTGTGTGTATACACACCATAGTCTCTTTATCCGTTCATCCATCAATAATGCTGCAATAACCACAAGGATGCCAATATTTTTACAACTTGGTGTTTCCATTTTCTTTGAGTAAATACTCAGCTGTGGAACTGCTAGATCACATGGTAAGTTTATTTTTAATTTTTTGAGAAATCTCCATAATGCTTTTCATAGTGGCTGGAGCAATTTACATTTCCACCAACAGTGAACAAAGGTTTCCTTTTCTCCATATCCTTGCCAACACTTGTCAATTATTGTCTTTTTAATGATAGCCATTCTAACAAGTGTGAGGTGATATCACACTATGATTCTGATTTTCATTTCTCTGATGATTAATGATGTTGTACTTTTTTTCATGTACTTGCTGTCTATTTGTATCTCTTCTTTGGTACATTATCTATTCAAATCTTTTGTTCATTTTTAATTCAATTATTTTTACTGCTTTTGAGTTGTATGAGTTCTTTATATATTTTGGATATTATATAATATCAGATATATAATTTGCAAATATTTTCTCTTATTTCATAGGTTATCTTTTTTTTAATATTAGCATTTTATTTCATTAAAGTATATCAATGTTTTTATTATTTTGAAAACTTTTTATTTTCTATTGGGGTATAGCCAATTAACAATGTTGTGATAGTTTCAGGTAAACAGCAAAGGGACTCAGCTATACATATACATGTATCCATTCTCTCCCAAACTCCTTTCCCATCCAGACTGCCACATAACATTGAGCAGAGTTCCGTGAGCTATACAGTAGGTCCTTGTTGATTATCCATTTAAAATATAGCATTGTGTACATTGTCCATCACAAACTCTTTAACCGTCTCTTCCCCCTGACGTTGCCTTTTCATTTTGTTGATGGTTTCTTTGCTGTGCAGAGTTTTCAAGTTTGTTGTAGCTCCACTTGTTTACTTTTTCATTTGCTTTTGATGTCAAATACAAAACATCATCACCAAGTCTGATGTTGAGTAGCTTGCTGCCTATGTTTTCTTCTAGAAGTGTTATGGTTTCAGGTCTTATATTCAGTCTTTAATCCATCCTGAGTTAATTTTTGTGTATGATATAAGAGAGTAGTCCAATTTCATTCTTCTACATATAAAAGTCCAATTTTCCCACCATCATTTATTGAAAAGACTGTCCAACTATTGCATATTCTTGACTCCTATGTGGTAAGTTAATTGCCATATATGTGTAGGTTTATTTATGGGCTCTCAATTCTGTTCCACTGATCTGTTTTTATGGCAATATCATACTATTGTATTATCATAACTTTGTAGTATGGCTTGAAATCATGTGACCCCTTTAGCTTTTTCCTTCTTTCTCAACATTTTGTTTGCTGTTCAAGTTTTTCTGTGGTTCCATACAACTTTTAAAATTGTTACAGTTCTGTGAAAAATGCCGTTGGAATTTGTTAAGGATTGTAGCAGACATCTTATGTCGTTTGCACATAAACAGTATCTTACAAGACTACTCAGTCAACTTCTACTGGTCAAGAATAACAGAATGTAAATAATATCAGTCAGTTCAGTCAGTCATGTCTGACTCTTTGTCACCCCATGGACTGCAGCATGCCAGATTTCCCTGTCCATCACTAACTCCTGGAGCTTTCTTAAACTCATGTCCATTGAGTCAGTGATGCCATCCAACCATCTTATCCTCTGTTTTCCCTTTCTCCTCCTGCCTGCTATCTGTCCCAGCATCAGGGTCTTTTCTAATGAGTCAGCCCTTTGCATCAGGTGGCCAAAGTATTAGAGCTTTAGCATCAGTCCTTCCAATGAATATTCAGGATTGATTTCCTTTAGGGTTGATTAGTTTGATTTCCTTGCAGTCCAAGGGACTCTCAAGAGTCTTCTCCAACACCACAGTTCAAACAATATAAAAGAATCAAACCATATAAACAATATAAAAGAATAAAAAAGGACTCCTTCTAAACATTTTTCCAGAAAGCTATTTAATAAAATTCCAACAGCATGATATATTGATGTTAAAAATTATGCCCATTCGTCATTGGAGTTTAGAGCCTAAAACTACATAGGTCATGTCTAAATTAATGTTTAGATAAACATTTAGGTAAACTCCTTTCTATAATTATCAAGATTTATTAAGTTTATGCTACTTCCAAATATTTTTTGTTCCTCTGAACCCTGTAGTCTTAATGAGTTATCCAAGCTAGATATAAACAAGATATCGTACAATAAATTTTTATATTTATAATGATATAGTCCATGGGGTCACAAAGAGTAAGACATGATTGAGTGACTGAACAACAACAGCAAATCAGTTATTGCAACAGTCCTGCCACATTGCTTAACTTTATCACTATGGTGACGAGTCAAGTCATGAACTGAGAAAATATGATAATACTATATGATTAATGCTTTTGAAATTATTAAAATTATTATTTCTCTGGAACTGTTGGGAACAGTGTAGGGCCAGTTAAGTGTCAGATAATCTTTTGTTCTGGCTTGTACTTGTTCTCAAAGTCTACAGTTGCCCCTCAGAATGAGAGAAAATAATTGCAAACAAAACAACTGACAAAGAATTAGTCTCTGAAATATATAAGCAGCTCAATGCCAGAAAAATGAACAACCCAATCAAAAAGTGGGCAAAAAACCTAAACAGACATTTCTTCAAAGAAGATAGACAGATAGCTAATAAACACATGAAAGTATGTTAAACATCATTCATTATTAAAGAAATGCAAATCGAAACTACTATGTGGCATCATCTCATTCTCACTGGTCAGAATGGCCATCATCAAAAAGTCTACAAACAATAAATGCTGGAGAGTGTGTGGAGAAAAGGGAAGCCTCTTACACCACCAGTGGGAATGCAAACTGGTATAGCCACTATGGAGAACAGTGTGTAGTTTCCTTAAAAAACTGGAAATAGAAACCACCATATGATCCAGCAATTCCACTGCTGGGTATAAACTCTGAGGAAACTAGAACTGGAAGAGACACATGCACCCCAATATTCATTGCAGCACTTTTTACAATAGCTAGGACATGGAAGCAACCTAGATGTCCATCCGCAGGTGAATCGATAAGAAAGTTGTGGTATATATATACAATGGAATATTACTCAGCTATAAAAAGGAATGTATTTGAGTCAGTTCTAATGAGGTGGATGAACCTGGATTCTATTATATAGAGTGAAGTCAGAAAGATAAAAAAACAAATACTGGATATTAGTGAATATATATGGAATTTAGAAAGACAATACCAATGATCCTATATGCAGGGCAGTAAAGGAGACATGGATGTAAAGAACAGACTTTTGGACTCAGTGGGAGACGGTGAGGGTGGGCTGATCTGAGAGAATAATATTGAAACATGTACACTATCATATGTAAAATAGATGACCAGTGCAAATTTGATGCATGAAGCAGGGCACCCAAAGTCAGTGCTCTGGGACAACCCAGAGGGATAGGGTGGGGAGGGAGTTGGAAAGGGGGGTTCAGGAGGGGGGCGGAAGCATGTTTCCTGTGGCCAGTACATGTTGATGTATCTCAAAAACCATCACAATATTGTAAAGTAATTATCCTACAATTAAAATAAGTTAATTTAAAAATAATAAAATTATTATTAATATGAAGTGTTTCTATTTATAAAAATACTTCTAGTATTTACAAATTCATTTCCTTTCATTCTTCAGCAATTCTTTTTGCCTTTTAGTTTTACTATATTTTGTCCTAAAGCATATTCTTCCTGAGAAGTTATTTCCACTTTCTAAGAAGTTGGGAGAACAGTGAAAGTAGTAATTTTCTTCCCGTTACTGTGCCATCAACTAAATCGCAGACACATTTTAATATCAAACATCAGTGCAAAGCAGAGGAGGCCAAGTGAATATGGAGGAGGCATATTCACCTCTAAAAGCCTTATCCTTAGCCTTGATGCACACATCTTAAGTCATAGTCTGTTAGTGAATACAAGTTACATGACCGCGCACAGCTGCAAGAGAAACTGGGAATATGTGACCATCTGCTCTTCTGGTCATCACTTGCTTTTAGAACCTTCCTTTAACAGAAGAAGCATTCAACCTTCACCTCAAGGTAAACAATCTAAAGTCAGACTCCAAGATCTCAGGGCAATACAGCATCTGATCTAGCAAGTTCACACGTGGTCTCTCATGTGTTAGTGACTAAATGCTACATAGTCTGCTGCCTGTGAATACATACATCCATGCACACTCATGCCCTGGCGTGGAAATACCATGTGTAATTCTCTTTATATTTCATCAAAATATATTGAATGTCTCATTTGACACTGAAAATTTTAGAGTTACTGAGTTGCTTGCTTATAACATTCCAATGTTATAAAATACTTACTTTTACTGTTATCTGACAAAATGTCAAAATAATTTAGCTGTCATTTTCCTGTTATTTTAGACTTTTATAATTGACAATATGCACCCATCACTTTATGCCACAGCCTCTCTGTCTTATACTTGGGTTTACACATGTGTATATGCCTGTGCATTCTGTTAAAAATAACTTTTTCAGTTATTTAATTGCTCTATGTGTTTATATCTAGTGGCTAAAATCTACTATATTTTTAAAATGTTAAAAGCAAGGGTAAGACATTTAAATTAGTGAGGCTATGTCCTTACCACAGATCAATAAAAGTGGCAAAACTTGATTTTGTGGTGCATAAATTTTTTGAAAGTCTCTGGGGGCTTGAAAATTTTACTTTACCTTCATGTTTTTGAATGACCACAAAGTGATTAAAATAATTTAAAAATTATTATAATCTAATTTTTATAATTTTCCCTGTTATATTGTTTGGATTTTCTCCCTTTTTAGGAGGAAACTTTGTATTACTATTTACCATGAATACAAAATAATTGTTAAAATAACTCTACAAATCTTATCATGGAAATAAATTTAGAAAGGATTACTACTTTACTAGATCCTTGTGTTCACAAAGAATCCATTTCAACTTCCAAGGAGAGAAAAATAGTCTAAAAAGAGAGTGCCTCCATGCTCCTTTTCTATAACTCTCTGTCCTTATAAAGATCCCAGAATAAGACACAGCAGTTCAGTGCATTCCCTCTCCAGACAAGGCATTGCTCAGGTTCTGACTGGGACCCCTCATTCCATTGTAGTGTAATAGTAAAGTGGATCCTAGCCTTTCCATCACAATGTCAGCATTTACATTTACTAAACATTTGTACATCATTTGTTGTGGAGTCAAAGTGTACAATGAAATTGAGAGTTTGGGGTGCTCTATTTTTACCACTTGCATGAAACTGAAACAAGCAGAACCTAAAAAATTCCTAATTCATTTTTCACTGCCGTTAACCATCTCCATCCTTTGTATTTCAAGCTAGTTATTTCTATATCCAATCATTGCGTTAAACTCAGCTCCACTAGAAAGAGGTGATATGCATAGATAAAGAGGTGATATACATAGAGGTGATACACATATGTATCTATACATAGATACATAATAATAAGGAATATTATTCAGTGAGAAAGAAGGACATCCTTCTGTTTGTAATAACTTAAATGAAACTTGAGGGCATTTTGCTAAGAAAAGTAAGTCAGACAGAGAACAAATACGGTATGATATTTGTTATGTATGATATTACATTACAAATATCTAGTATGACATTTGTATGATATTAGACCCTACATGTGGGGTCTAAAAAGAACAAATTCAGAGAAGCAGAGTAGTTTCCAGGTATTGAAAGTGGGGGGAGTGAAGGGAGATTGGACACAGGGTTCTTGATGTACAGCATGTTCTCAAGTGATCTGGTGAGACTGGATTTCCTCAGGTTACACTAAAACTAAAAGGCTGACAAGAGGTAGGGAAGAAATATTCATTGCTTTCAGTGCTATTTCACTCATTACAGTTTTGTCTGTTTTCTTTGTTTGTACATTTGTTTAAAGGTTTTTTGGATATATGGTTCTTAGAGCTTTTACCAAATACAAATTGTACCAGGCAAGTTAAAATGGCAAGAAAACTTTACTCATTGCTGTTATAGCAGGAGAGAGACTCTGTTGAAACAAAAGGCATTAAAGTTTATTTTGAAGTACTAACTTGAGCTGGTGAAAAAGTCCTGGAGTACATTAGGGGGATGGTTGCTCAATGCAGAGAAGCCATCTATGTTTGCTAAATGGTGCTCACAGGATAGGCCCTTAATCTCCTATAGAAACTGGAAGATAGAAGTGCCATCTTAAGGGGTAATTTCACTCAGGGTAATTTCACTCTATTGACTCCCAGGTCCTTGAAAAAGACCTTCCTGGGTAATAAAACTAGCAAGAGGCTATGAGAAGATTTATATCTCAAAGGTGCATAGTTTACAATTATAAGTTTTCTAAAGTTTATGTTCTAAGAAAAGTGAAGTCAAGAACCTACAGTCAGAAAGAAGACTGTCTACTATTTAGTTAATCTGAGGATGACATTAAGGCTGCCTATTGGGTACTAAAAATATAAAAGTTGTACATTCAGTCTAGAGTAGACAAAATTACCATGTTTTTATGTGTAGTCTAATTGTGAAGTCTAAAAATCCGTTGGCTGTTTGGGTGACTCATAAATTTATGAAGTTAAACAGCTCATATAAATCTCTCACCAAAAATGACTATGGTGATTGGCTTTTAGGACACAAAGGTAAGAAATTTGCTTTGCTTCCACACTGATCCCTTTTTTTAATACTCGACCCCTATTTTTTAACTCTTCTATTTTTGAGTAAACTTAATGTTTAGTAGTCATATATTTTACATAGTCATTCAGAAATTTGGAAGAATATTGAATGGAGAATGCTAAAGTGACAGTGTGTAAGTTATCTGTTTTTACTAGAACTCTTAGACCTCAATTAAGTAAAAACTATTTACATAATTCTATCAGCATTCAGACCACAATTTTCCACTTGTTCATAAGTATTTCATAAATACTTTCCCAAAATCCAGATGTATAATGTTCATATCATTGCCTAAATCCCGATAATGAAAGGAATCAGTTAGAATGATGTGATTAATTTCAGAGTGGTTTTCTCCTATTGTCGATGATTAGTGCAGTATTTCCTTAATTATCTTTAAGCATTAAGCTTAACCTTTAAAAGTCTCAAGTATGTTTTCAGCATATTTTGTGAGCCTCATATGATCTTCTTCATTGGTAATGCCACTTTTATGTTAATTTTCATTTTTATAATTTCGTGATTATCCATTTTCTCATCTTCTCAATGATTAGTTATAAACATTTTTTTCATCAGATGTAATAACTTTTTCTAAAAAGCGTTACAAAAAAGACACTTTTTGTGTTCCTTTATTATCCCAAGATTGAATCATCCCAAATCCTGGATGCATACATATGTCTTATATTTCTCCTTTATCATAGAGGTGGTCCTAACCCTCAGTAACTTGTAAAATAATTGATTCCTTACATGATTAATTTGCAACATTAACGTCTCTCATGAATACTTTGAAAGAATTATTTAGCTCTTTGACAATGTTAATGCCCTTGACTTTGTAGGATACCCTTGCCAGTCCTCAGAGGGCCTATTTATTTTCTTTAGAAAAAGTTATAATATTCTGTTCGGATAATGACCTTAAGTTTTGACTTTTAATAAAAAAAGAAGTAAATTTTTTACCATAGAATTAATTTAATGATCACTAAATTTCAAGAAATTTTAAAGAAGTCTTTACTTAAATCTTTAATTCTGAAAATTCTCTAATTATCCTACATAATTAATTACTATAGTACCAATGGAATTTTTATAACTATAAAAATAAATCAGCTATTTACCCTAATTATGATTATTACTCATATGCTAAATGACAGGACATTTTAAGTACTCTTATTACCACGTAATCAAAACTCACAATGAATTTTTTTCTTTCAGATAAGTTTTTTAAAATGTTTAAAAAGAGTCAGATGATGGTCAATCATTTACTAAAACTAAAAGCCAATCTAAACAGTCATTAAAGATATCTCCAAACAGGCAGATTTTTTACTCTTTGAGCCACCAGGAAAGCCCTAATAAAAAAAAGAAAATCAGATATAACTATTGATACTGTGTTTCGAGATATCATAAATGACTGTTTAGATTGGTTTTAATTTACAAAAAAATTAAAGTAAAATTTAAATATTATGTTCTTTTTCTCTAAAGTTCATGAATCTAAATTGACCATCATAGTTAAAATAAATAACTGGTCTATTTTTATAGTTATAAAAATTCCATTGGTAGTATAGTAATTAATTATATACAATAATTAGAGAATTTCCAGAATTGAAGGTTTAGTCCTTTGTAATCAGAAAAATCATACAGATTCTTGAGTCATAACAAGGTTATCATTGGATGGAAAATAATGAGTCCATGTATCTAACATCCGTTCTGTGGAAGAGTCATTACAAAAGTTCTAAGATATGCAGTAAATTATATTGTTGAGGCACAAATTTGGCTTTAATTGCTTTGCCTAATGTATTGAATCCTTCTCATCCTTCTGATAGTGAATAAGCCTAGTTTACTGGTCAGTATTTACATTTCAGTGTGGGTCTGATGCTCTGTTGAATATATGATGCTTCTGTGAAGTACAAGAAGAAACCAGCTGTATTAGTTTCCTAAGGCTGTCCTAACAAATCGCCACAAACTGGGTAGCCTAAGAGAGAAATTTATTCTCTCTCAATTCTTGAAGCTAAAAATCTGAAACCAAGATGTTAGCATGGCAGGTTCTGCCTGAAGGCTCTGGGCAAGAATCTTTTCCTGCAGCTCCCTAGCTTCTGGTGATTGCCAAGAACCCCAGCATCTCTTGGCTTGTAGCTGTCGCTCTCATCTCTGTCTCCATCTTCACAAGGCCATCTTTCCTCCTTGTGTCTGAGTCTTTGCATGGACTTCTTATAAGGAAATCTGTCATTGGATTTGGGCCAAACCTTATTCAGTATGATGCCATCTTAATTTGATTACAGCTGCAAAGATCTATTTCCAAATAAGATCACATTCACAGGTACTGGAGGACTAGGACTTGAACTTATCTTTGGAGGGCAGGAAGCATGGTTCAACTCACAACACCATTAAACTTTATTTCTATGAAAATTAGCCAACTTAGTAATTTAACTACTGTAATGTGACCTTTTAAAAAAATGATGATTCTTAGCTACAAATGGAGATTTTGAATAAAGTGTACAACATTAATCTATCTTTCACCAATGGAAAGAGCAAAATCTTTGTTTTCCAGAGTGCACAGGCTAGAATTCCCCCTTCCTAGTCACTGGCCTGAAATTATTTCATAATCAGACTTTGGTTGTAGCTGTATCACCCTGGTGTGTGATGGCAAATATAAAATTATATTTGCCTAAGTTATTTGGATTGATTTTCTAGATAATCTCAAATTTATCAGATTACTGTGAAGTTGTCTTGTATTGACTGTCATCTCTATAAAACTGTTACTCTGGAAATCATTTATACATTTTGTGAATGCTGAGTGATTCCAGTTATTTCGCAGTAGATATGCTAAGAATTGTGCATAATCCTTGTCATATTTGTCATAGTATTTGTTTCCTTATACTATAGTTTGTTGGAAAATTTGGGGATGTTCGCAGAAGGTGTATACATATGGAAGCCATTTGTGTAGCAATGAGATCTAAATAGTCAAACTTCTACTGCTCAGAGTTCCTCCATTGAAAGAAGATGAGAAAAATTGAAATATAGTAATAACAAACATTTTCTTTTTGAGAGAATGTCAATGAACTAAAATAACTCACAGTGAATAAGGAAAGAGATTAAATATACATGTCAGCCAAACTGATAAAAGCTTTACTATGTAATTTCTTAGAACTCATAAAGATTAGAGTCAGCTTTTCTCTTATTATATGTTAAATCGAATTCTTGTTTTAAAGATATGTGCCTATCTGAAAGATAATGAAGATGGTAATTCTCTTACTTGCTAATTTTAATTATATTTTTAAACAACATGTAGCCACTCTCAAATGAAAGGTTAGATCAATTACTTTATTGGAATAGTCTTGAGATTCAGGAAGGATGGATTTTTTTGGGAAGGGGGGGATCTTTTGTATTTTTTTCACACTTGAACCAAAATTTTACATTCTGTCATTTTAAGCATCTGGCTAAAATAAACACTTTCAGCATCATCCTTCAGCCTTGTTCAGAATTTACCATAATGCTAGACATACTAGGGACCCATTGCATGTGTTCATGAAAGAACAAAATATGGATTTTCTAGTGGTGGTTTATGACTAAAAATGTATAAGGAAATTGATGACATTTTACAAAATCTCATAATATCATGTTGGAATATATGTTTTTCTTAATACTTGCTATGAGATCTAAAAAAAAGAGTTATGTTGAACAGATAAACATACTTTGCAAATAAACTATTATTTGATTAATCAGTTTATTGAAAATTCTGTATCTAAACTATATAACCTTCAGGTTAATGTTACTCAAACTGTGTTCCTAGAACATGTCCATTGGAGTCATTTGGAGTTCTTATTAAAAAATACAGATTACCAGACTATACCCAGCACTATATAATCATAATCTATATACAATGTCCAAAGTTTGTCATTTTAAATAAGCTTCACTAATGTATTTTATGTACCTCCATGTTTTAAAACATCTATTTTAATATAATTTATGCATGTCTAGGAAGATGATGTCAAATGTCTGTCATTGTCTTATGGACACAGAGGTAATGAAGAAAGCCAGAGCTAATACATCTGGGTTGAAGGAACTTAACATACATAAAAACTACATAAAAACTTCAGTTCCCTGAAGATAGCCAAAGAGTTCAATATAGCATTATTCGACATACACACTCTTTTACAGGCACAGTGGTTTCAAGTACAATTCAGTACTTAAAATTTTCTGTGAGAAGTCTAATCTTCCAAGTCAGACATGGTAGTGGCAGCTTTGAAAATACTAAAATTCTGAGTCATCCAGTCTTGCTCGGGAATGGAATGAAGGATTCATCTATCTACTATAATGATCACTTAGTGGTTAGAGAATATGAGGAGCAGAATCGGATCCTTCTAGATTCAGAATTCTTTAAGAAGTGGGTAGGACCTCAGGACTATAGTTTCTTATACTACTCAGAACTTGGCACACCATATTTGTAAACTGTGAGAGAGACCTTTGGTTCAAAGTCAAGTGGAAGTCGAGGCCATAGACATACAATTCTCTGTTGATTAGAAACCAGGCATGAGACAGTGAGGTGAGAAACCTAATGTAAGTCCTGATTCTAATTCACACAGAAATCTTGGCAAGTCTGGTATTTGTGTTCATTGCAGATCATGCCAGATTTTAAAAGGAGAGAGAAAGATGAGGCAGGGATTGGCAACATTTTCTAAAATATCTGAAACATGATTCTCTAAAGCAAATCTTCATTGTAGAACTTAATCTCTTCATCAGAAATTTAATTAAACTTTGAGCCCACTTATATGTTTCATAAGATTAAATGTGAGCACTCATGAATTCCTATAGTCCCCACACCTAGCTCAAAACCTTTCTTACCTGGTGTTCACAATTTTTCACACTTTCATTATAACTTTATATCCAAAAGTTTTTCAAGGATTTTAAATCCAAAGTAAGGGGCTCTTTTGACCAGTGATATACAAAGGAGAATTTATGTGATGAGTTTGGGGAACTGTGAATAGCATTAGGTTTCTGGGTGTCTTCAAACATTTTGCGTCTTCTTGGAGTGTAATGAGGGATAGGGAATCTAGAACGAAAGAGCTACAAATAGATGACCTTGTTTATTTGCTAATTTTACATTAAAATCAATGGTCTCTCAAAGAAATCACTCAAATACTTATTTCCTCATCATAACTTATTTGTAGGAATAAGTGACCCTACAGAATTATTGTGAGGATCACATAGGAAGTACTTTCTGAATAATAATTTGGATTCTCTTCAGCTTGTGATAGTGGGACATAAATGCATAGACCTCTCTCCAAGAGTGCTGCCGTTGACCATGAGCAGAGTTAGCCAAGCAGAAACATCTAGTGGACAACTAGGCATATTGGACAAAAGTGTAGAACTAGATAGAGATCTGGAAAACATCTGCACAAAAGTAGATTTCACTTTGGCAAGGATGGGGAACACATGTAAATCCATGGCTGATTCATGTCCATGTATGGCAAAAATCACTGCAATACTGTAAAGTAATTAGCCTCCAACTAATAAAAATAAATGAAAAAATAAATAAATAAATAAAGTCAAAAATTAAAAAATATAAAAATAAAATAAAATCACATTACAGCAACACTTATAACTTCTCCTTACTATTATATACATTAAAATGGAAATTTGCTATATGACTCAGGGAACTGAAACCAGAGCTCTGTAACAACCAAGAGGGGTGGGATGGGGTAGGAGATGGGAGGGAGGTACAAAAGGGAAGGGATGTATGTGTACCTATGACTGAGTCTTATTGATTTATAGCAGAAATCACCACAATATTGTAAAGCAATTATCCTTCAATTAAAATAAAACTTAAAAAATAAATGCAATATAAGACTTATTTAGATATACAAAGTAGACAGAATATATCACCATCAGATTCTTACTGTAAGAAATTTAAAGGAAATCCTTCAGGGAGATTGAATAAAAAGCAAGACCCACTGATATGAGTCTTTGGGAAATACACTTCAAATATTAAAAAAAAATAAAAGATTAAAAGTAAAAGGATAGGAAAAGATATATGCTATGCAAATACTAAGCAAAATAAAACTGGAATGACTATATTAATGTCAAAGTAGTTTTAAGAACAAAAAACCCTGGGGAATGATGAATTCAATTTCCTAATGATAAAGGGATCACTTTAAAAAGATATAAAAATCCTGAAAAATGGTGAACCCCAAAATGCATCAAGAAAGATTTGAGAGATCTGAAGTAGAAATAGTCAAATCATACATTTATTCTTGATGCTATGATCCTGGACAAAATCCCCATTACATAAATAGTCTACATTGTCTAGATTATTGTAAGAGTCTATGTTGTCCCCAGGTTACTACATTACTGAGAGGATTTCACATCATCTGCCTTTGTGTTGTTAAACTTTGCTTCTCTACCACATTCCAATTTAAGGAAACAGTCTTCAGCCTCATATACAAAGCCCTCCACAACTATGCCCTTCAACCTATCTTTCAAAAACTCTTTCTACTCACATGTGTCTGAGATTCCAGAACAACTGAAGTACTCACAATTTCCTACACATTTTTATGTTTTTGTATCTGATTTTCTCTGCTCATCATTTTTATCCTATATCTTTTTCTGTACAGATGTTTGCCTCTATAATGTTGTATATTTTATGTTTTCATAATTCCCTTTCATTAGTGATAACCTCCCTCATATGAAGTGCCATTAGTTTGTCACTAGTGTGTGACAGATTATGCTTGCATTATAGTTTGGTGGCACTAGTGGTAAAGAACCTTTCTGCCAGTGAAGGAGATGTAACAGATGCCAGTTTGATTCCTGGGTTGGGAAGATCCTCTGGAGAAGGAAATGGTAACCCACTTCAGTATTCTTGCCTGGAGAATTACATGGGCAGAGGGGCTTGGCAGGCTACAGTCCAGGGGGTTGCAAAGAGTCAGACAGGACTGAAGTGCCTTAGCATGCATAGCTAATTGGAATTGTCTTACATTTCTTTTGTATCCTTCAGATCAAGGATTTCTGCCATCTTTATTCCCATATTCACCAAACTAACTGGCACAGAGTGGTCTACAAGAGGTAGCTAAAATTACTGTTGAGTTGGTTTCAGTGATTGTCATTTGAGTGATTATTACGCCCTGAATGTATGTCTCCCTAAAATTCATGTGTTTAGATCCTAGCCCCCAGTGTGATGGTATTAGTAGGTGGAGATCTTCTGAAAGTGATTAGGTCATGAGGTAGTGTGCTTATAGAAAATAATTCCCTTATAAAGGAAACTCTAGGGAGCTCTTTCCACCATGTGAGAGTGCAGCAAGAAGTAAGCAGTCTGCAACCTGGAAGAAGTTTCCTATCAGACATCAAATCTGCTGGTAGACTGATCTCAGCCTTCCAGTCTCCAGAACTGAGAGAAATAAGTTTCTGTTATTTATGAGCCATTCAGTCTATGGTAATGTGTTTCAGCAGCTTGAACTACATCAGTGATGAATCAAAAAATGTGCTACCACCAAATTTTATTCATGCTACCTTTTCTTTAAGTATTTCTTTTATTTAGTACTATCTCATGAATTTTGTACACTTGATCTTAGCCAAAAGGCTGAGACGTGATTCTTGTGAATTTTGTAATCAGGTATCTGGCTTAGTGTTCTGGCCCCACCCTTGCAATATGCGTAATGTGGCTTAAATATAACCTGACTTCTTTTTACCTTTGTTTTCAGTTTATGTTTTCAAATAGCTCTGCTGATAAATAGAAGAAAAAATAAGTAGTTAGAATCCAAGGATGCTTGCAATATTGAGTATGGAAACTCCTGATGTATTTCTTATTATATACATGATTATGAATATCCAAACAATGAAATCTCATGGCTTCATTCCAGCATTCAACTATAAAGTTTAGGCATCACATTTTGAAGAACTGTTTCTTTGTAAACAATAGATCAGTTGATCACAGCATTTTCCAGAGGCAGTGAGTCATCAGAGAGAAGTACATAATATATTATCTTTAAAGTTGCTGATAATGTCCAGAGAATAACTAAGTCCTCCAGGAAAATACCTGCAGCGAACAACTCACTAAATCAATTTGCCACACAAAGAATTGCAGCTATATACAATATCTATGTTTGGAATCTATAAAAGAAAGCTTTTGCATTAAATAGCATCCACAAAGTCCAAGTTTTACTCTTAGAAGAATTTCCATGTGGAAAGAAGCAGCTGATCAAAGAGGTCCTCTCTCTCCGAGTTTCTCCTTTCCTTTGAAATATCTACTGTGCATGTCAAGAACCCTTAATGTTTCTCTTTTAGATTTCTTGTCCATGTGTGAGAACAAATTGTCTTCCCTTAGTACAATCAGCATAATTTAGATTTTAAAAGTGCAAAACTCTATATTGTTCTTAAAATAAAAAATAAAATAAAAACACTGAAATCCTGAGACGGAAAAACAAAAACCTATAAAAGTGACCCTTAAACACATGAGGATATTTAAAATTCAATTATTATAGAAGTAATTCAAATGAAAACTATTATAAGATACCATTTTTCTCATATCAGCAAACTAAAAATTCAAATTATATAAAGCATATTATGCTTTTTAAATTGTGGGGAAGCAAGTACTCTTTTATCACTGGAACATCAGAAAATCCACTCTGGTGAAGGACCCTGATTTTGTGTGATTTTGTCTGTGAATATCTATCTAGCTTGCATATGTTTCACTAAATCATCTAAAATACTTGTTACTTGCTTCTCATGAGACTCTATCAAAATAATGTTTTCAAGGTAGCATAATTTCATATGGAATGACAAAACAATTGAGATCATCCAATCTGCTCAGCAGACAGATAGCTATATAAGTTGGGAAGTTAAAGGAGAGGTCTGGGTTAGAGATGTAATTTTTTTGAGTCTTCATGGTACAGACAGCATTTAAAGCAGTGGGACTAGAGCCAATCAACCACTTTATCTAGATTCATTAGAGATCCAAGAGAAGAGATTCAAAGTCTGAACCCTGAAGCAGGACAAAGGAAATGATGGAGGCAATAAAGAAGAATCAGTAAAGGAGCTTGTGAAGAAGTAGTCACCAAAGTAAAACAAAGCCCATATAAAAGTGTGTGTTCTGTGTAAGAAGTGAACAAAATATTTCAGGGAGCAGATTGATTATCTGTGTCAAAGGCTGCTGAAGTCAAGCCCGGTGAAGACCAGGAAATAACCACTGGATCTATCAGTGGAGAAGACACAGTGTGTGTGTGTGTGTGCGCGCGCGCGTGCACTGTCTCTTCAGTCGTTCCAACTCTTTATGACCCCGTGGTCTTTAGCCCATCAGGCTCCTCTGTTCATGGGACTCTCCAGGTAAGAATGATGGAGTGGGTTACCCCCCCTCCAGGGGATCTTCCTGACCCAGTGATCCTGTGGCTCCTGCGGCTCCTGCTTTGCAGGCAGATTCTTTGCTGCTGAGCCACCAGGAAACCCTGGCGAACTAGTGACACCCAAAACAACATTTTCTGTGAGTTGTGAGGATGAAAGCCTGGCTGGTATAATTTTAAGAGATAATGGGCAGGGAAATTTCAGAGTGAATATAGACCACTCTTTCCAAGGGAACTGGTATAATAAGAGCACAGATGTGGAACTACAGTTAATAGAAAATAGAGTGAAAGAGATATATTTTTTAAGATGGAAGAAACTATAGGATATGTGTATGCTAATGGAAACAATACATAAGCAACTGCTGAACAATGTCCTTGATTATATGAGAGGGCACAAGTAGAGGAGCTGGTCTCGGATAAGCACAACAGTAGTACAACCATGGTCAAGGAGGAAACGGGCACAGATTCTGGTTATTCAGTAACGATGATAGTGGAAGATTAGAATGTTCTCCTCTGATTACCCTATATTCTCACAAAAGTTGGAAGATGATTAGAATGGGGTAGGTGGGTGTGAGTAGTTTAAAAAGCAGAAGGTGTGCAGTTGTCTATGAGAATAGAAGAATATTGGACCAGCACAAGAGAGCCTATTTGCTGAGCAGCCTTAAGGACCTCTATGAGGTTATTGTCCTTGAATTTAAGGTAAAAGCAATCAGTCTGGCTGTGAGTGTGTGTGGTGGGTGGGTACAAATCAAGGCTTGAGTTTTGCCAAGAAAATGTGGCAAAGTGAGAATAAGACAACCAAGTTAAGAGTGTATGTGAGGGAGCTATTATAGTAATTGGCCATGGAATTTAAGATGGCTTAGGAGGGTAGGGAAAAGGTGATAAAATCAATGGGTTGTAGTTATTGATGACTGTAACATCAGAGGGTGAAAAATTTAATATAGCTGTAGACACTTGATAATGCTTCAATAAGGAATTCAGCATGATAAAACACATAACTGATATGTATAGCAGGTACACAGAAAAGCTTAGAGGGGCAAAAAATTATTCAGTGAACAGTTAGCAGTTTAATTTTTCTAAATTTCAAGAAAAAAATCACAAAATATAACTTCCATAATTAGTTTACCATTTCATCCTTCAGTGTTTGTAATTGAATATTGCATTCTGTGACCATTAACACTAAACCTAATATGTATATTAGATTGTATATATATTATAATGTGTATATTATATTGTATATATATTATATTATAATAAACATATAATATACACATTATATTATAATAAACATATATCTAATATATATATTATAATGTGTTTTACACTGTATAATACATATATAACAGTTAATCTAAATCTTGTACATGTCAGCTGAGACTTAGCTATAACAATACTTTATTATTTAAAATATCCATGTGAATAATTCAGAAAGCTTTTTCAGGATAATCTGGTTTATATTTATGTCAATATTAATTTTTGAATTAACAAAGAGCAAAGGCCTTTAAACTTTATAACAAAAGTTACCTTCATGAATTTGCAATTTGCAAAATTTGCCATAGTAGCAAAATCAATAATAAGATTCCCTTCTCTCACATTAAGTAAAACTAGAAGGAAAATTTCCTTTTTGGAACTAAATTTCTGGCATACCTAACAATGAAATAGAAGCATATTGGAAGGCACTGCTATTTAGAATACTTCTTTCAGTTAGTAGATCTGAAATGAAAAGGATAACTCAAAACAGTAGAGATAAGCTGTTTTAAAATTCTTCACAAATCATAGTGTATTTCTGTAAACATTAAGCAAACATATCTCAGGAAAGTGTTGGTATTCTTGCTTAAACAAATAATAAGGCTTTGTACTAGGATTTCATGGGCTTTGACTTTGTCTTGGATATTGACATTTTTGTTATGAAAGTAAATCTTTTTCTGAAGATAGTAAAAATTGAAATTCCTAAGCTTGTCATTGTTTTCTGTGGACTAGGATTACTATATAGACCTACAGCAATGTGGTGGAACAATACCAGAAACTAATCTGATGTCTATACTTTTCAATAACAGTAACAAATGAACAACAATAACCAGACTTGAAATATGATGTCAGACTGCTGAGTGATGTCGGAGGGAGATATGGAACTGATTTGTTGGGGTCTGGATGCTGGTCAAGTAGAGAATTGAATGGCCTATTGGGAAGCCAGATTGGGAGCTGTCCTTGAAAGCAGTGACCTACCCAAGGACTTTCCTCTGAGGAATAGAGTTTACTGAGTGTAAAGCAAGGAAGCTATCATAACTGTAATATTAACAACTGGCTGTGTCTTTCAAACACAGAATGTAAGATTAAAGTTCTCCAAGTAATTTTTAATTTTACAATAAAATAAAAACTACTTGAGTATTCAGATAGGTATCAAATAAATAATTTATAGAAAGTTATTTTTTGTTAACTGTGTGATGGTAGAATAATATACTTTAAAAGTGTCATAATTAGGCTTAAAAAAGTCTTCCCTACAAAAAGTGAAATTATTTTCTCATAAAACAAAAAAATTCATTGTCAATCTAACAGGTGTAAGGCAATGTAGAGCCTAATGATAAAATTCTCAGATCATGACATCTTAACTTCATCAACCATATGCATTTGTACATATAAATTACTCAAAGAGACTTTCTTAATCATAAGGAGATAAAAGGGATGTGTTAAACATTAGCATAATGTTTATAGGAATAGATGTCTATTCCTATGACTTTAGGTGGTGACAGTTTCCAAATTTATATCCACAGGCCAGACATTGCCTCTGAAATCGAGACAGTCTACTTGACATTCCCACTTGAATGTCTAATTAGGATCACACATTCAATATTTCCAAAATAAACTGTGGCTTCATTTACCAGAATATGTTATTCTTCCTAGATTTGTTTCAGTGAATGGTCCTAGGTGCTTGTTTTCTCTCTTCTCTCACTTTTTATAACCAACAGATAACCCTGACCTCTTCTCACATTCATCTCTAATTCATCCAAGTATCTCCCACCCTACTGCTTCCATATAACCAAAAACATCCATCATTTTTCTTGGACTATTGCAGAATCTTCTTTACTGATCATGTATTTTCCACTTCTACCTCCACTTCTCATCCTTTGAAACCCCATAGGGCTGCTAGACATGCACATGTCAAATCGCTTCAGTTGTGTTAGATTCTTTGTGACGCTATGGACTGCAGCCGGCTGGCATTCTCTATCCATGGGATTCTTCAGGCAAGAAAACTGGAGTGGGCTGCCATGCCCTCCTCCAGGGGATCTTTCTGACCCAGAGACTGGACCCACATCTCTTATATCCCCTGCATTGGCAGGCTGGTTCTTGACCACTATCACCACCCTGGAAGCCATAAGGCAGCTAGACTAACCTTCATTAAATGTAAATCTACTCATGTCACTCCTTGCAATATCCTTCAGTGATTTCCAGTCACACTGAAATCCAAATACTTTATTGTGGCTGCAAGCTTCTGGATTACCTGGTCTCTGCCCATTTCTCTAACTTTGACTCCCTTGCCTCCTCGCAAAACCACTGTGCTGTGCTTGGTCGCTCAGTTATGTGTGACTCTTTGCCAGCCCATGGACTGCAGCCCACCAGGCTCCTCTATCCATGGGGATTCTCCAGACAAGGTTACTGGAGTGTGTTGCCCATGCCCTCCTCCAGGGGATATTCCCAACCCAGGGATCGAACCCAGTTCTCCTGCATTGCAGGTGGATTCTTTACCGTCTGAGCCACCAGGGAAGCCCAATTACAAGTGAATTTTTCTTGAATATGTCACCACTTCTAGAGCCCCGTAGCCTTTACACCTGAACCATCTACGTTTCTGTCTCGGCACGTGTGCCCTAGAATAGCCTTTCTCAGTTATTTGCTATAGAATTTGATCAATATATAATTAACTCCTCCATTATTTCTTTGTTTATTGTACATCTCCCTTTTAGATTGCAGGATCCAAGAAGGCAGGAACTTGATTGCCTTGTTCACTATACTACCAGCAAATGAAAAATAATCAATGTTTTCTGTTAGAAAAATAAAGTGTCTCAAATATTCCCATTACTGTTGATTCTCAGTCAATAAGGAAATATATATTTATACTGGCTACATACTGCTTATAATATTTTTAGTGATTACATTATGTAGAATTTTTTATTTAACATTAAATTTTATATATGTTTCCAGTATCATCTTAGTTCAGTTTCATTTAACAAAAGTGTTGCATATCTACCATGTATCAGACTTTGATACCATGTATCAGACTTTGTATTAGACCTAGTGACACAGAGATTAATATAATATAGTCCACTGAAATGTTAGTACTGCTTATATTTTTGGAAAAATCACGAATCATTTTTCATTTGTTCAACTTTTCTCCATTTATTCGTCATAATTTATGAGGTCTTTTCATTCTAGTTGTTTCTTTTATGATTAAAACATTTTTGTTTAACAATTATTAAAAATGGTATATGCTTATGACAAAAGTTAGAACAATCAAATGTGCATGTCAAAAAATGCCAGAGGTTCTTCCATGTATTGTTGTCCATCAACCAGAAATAACATTATTTTGGTTTAATACCTTCAAATTCAATCTACTGCTATATAATAAGTCTTAAACTCAACAGTATGGGGGTATCTTTCTATGCCTGTACATGGAGTTATAATATAACTTTAATAAAAGCTATATAATATTCTGTTAGTAGTTTTTTACTTCCTTTATTATTTATTCTATCTACTATTGATAGAATTTACAAAAATAAAAAATGAAAGCAAGTTTGAACACTCATCAAATTATCTTGGATGAATTAACATCTTTATCACTTTTAAAAAACCCTTTCTCGATGTTTCTCTTTATTCAATATGAATCACTTAAAAAACATGTTTTTAATATGTGCACATTTTTTGTAATTACATATTTACTTGATATTAGTTCTTATATAATTTCTAATCGTCTGTATTTCTTTTGCTTTCTTGCTTCATGCTTTCTCTTTTTCTAATTTTTTTCCTGAATTGATAAGTTTTCCAATAATTTTTTTCTATCTCTTTCAGTTTTCCTCTATTGCACTGGCTTTCAACTATCTTACCAGAGTTTTTCACTCTAGCTTTCAGTTCAGTTCAGTTGCTCAGCCGTGTCCAACTCTTGCGACCCCATGAACCGCAGCACGCCAGGCCTCCCTGTCCGTCACCAACACCCAGAGTCCACCCAAACCCATGTCCATTGATTCAGTGATGCCATCCAACCATCTCATCCTCTGCTGTCCCCGTCTCCTCCTGCCCTCAGTCTTTCCCAGCATCAGGGTCTTTTCAAAGGAGTCAGCTCTTCGCATAAGGTAGCCAAAGTATTGGAGTTTCAGCTTCAACATCAGTCCTTCCAATGAACGCCCAGGACTAATCTGCTTTAGAATGGACTGGTTGAATCTCCTTGCAGTCCAAGGGACTCTCAAGAGTCTTCTCCAACACCACAGTTCAAAAGCATCAATTCTTCGGTGCTCGGCTTTCTTTATAGCCCAACTCTCACATCCATACATGACTGCTGGAAAAACCATAGCCTTGACTGGAGGGACCTTTGTTGACAAAGTAATGTCTCTGTTTTTTAACATGCTGTCTAGGTTGGTCATAACTTTCTTTCCAAGGAGTAAGTGTCTTTTAATTTCATGGCTGCAATCACCATCTGCAGTGATTTTGGAGCCCCCCAAAATAAAGTCAGCCACTGTTTCCACTGTTTCTCCATCTATTTCCCATGAAGTGATGGGACCAGGTGCCATGATCTTAGTTTTCTGAATGTTGAGCTTTAAGCCAACTTTTTCACTCTCCTCTTTCACTTTCATCAAGAGGCTTTTTAGTTCTTCTTCACTCTCTGCCATAAGGGTGGTGTCATCTGCATATCTGAAGTATCAGATATCTATATATCAGAGGTATCAATAATTTCTCCCAGCAATCTTGATTCCAGTTTATGCTTCCTCCAGCCCAGCATTTCTCATGATGTACTCTGCATATAAGTTAAATAAGCAGGATGACAATATACAGCCTTGATGTACTCCTTTTCCTATTTGGAACCAGTCTATTGTTCCATGTCCAGTTCTAACTGTTTCTTCCTGACCTGCACACAGGTTTCTCAAGAGGGAGGTCAGGTAGTCTGGTATTCCCATCTCTTTCAGAATTTTCCAGAGTTTATTGTGAGCCACACAGTCAAAGGCTTTGGCATAGTCAATAAGGCAGAAATAGATGTTTTCCTGGAACTCTCTTGCCTTTTCGATAATCCTGTGAATGTTGGCAATTTGATATCTGGTTCCTCTGCCTTTTCTAAAACCAGCTTGAACATTTGGAAGTTCACAGTTCACATATTGCTGAAGCCTGGCTTGGAGAATTTTGAGCATTACTTTACTAGCATTTACCAGTTATTTAATTTAGTGACGTCTTGAGCCATGTAAGAATACATAAACTATTAAAATGATCTTCTCCATTTTGTGTCATCTCTCCTTCTCTGAAGACCACAACTTCTATACTAGCTAAGTTTTTCTCTTTTGAATCCTCATTTTTCTTCATGGTGTTGGTTGGTCTAGTTGTTAAGTCATGTCCAACTCTTGTGACCCCATGGACTGAAGTCTGCCAGTCTTCTCTGCCCATGGGATTCTTTAGGCAAGAATGCTGAAGTGAGTTGCCATTTCCTTCTCCAGGGGATCTTCCCAACACAGGAATCAAATTGACTTTTCATTTTCTGCTTCTATTTGAAAATGAAAATTCATATCAGTAATTTTCAAAATACACTGTACTTCAAATCATGTGCTGGACACAACTGGTTTATCTTAAGAATCAGAATGCCCAGAGAGACCTATGAGCCAGTATATTTTGAGAAACTTGCTCAGGGCATTACGAATACCTCTGACTAAGGAAAAGTAGGTCACGTTGATGTAGTGATAGCTTTTTTGAACTACTGTATTGCATAAATTAATATTTCATTGATTTTCCTTTGTGAGTCTCAAGACGATCTCATCTATCTTCAGGGAGTGGCAGTGAGACCTGTTTAATATTAAAGCTTAATTCATTCAGTGTCTTTTCCTTAAAAAGTATAATTGGAAATTAAATGCTGCAGCCAGGCTCTCTGGTGGCCAGGTCCTTAAGACTTTCTTAAAGTCATTTAGTTTTCTCTTTACATCATGATGGCACCCTTATCTGCTTGCACCATAGAGCCTCTGCTGTGGTTTCTTAGCGGTTGCATTCAGCAAGAGCTATAGTTATTAGGGGACATAGGTATACTACATCACCTTGGTGGCTTTCGCTCCTGATTTCTTAACAACATAAAATCAGGGATTTCACCTCTTCTCATTTTCATATTAGCAATATCAGAATCCTATAATAGCTAATTCCTTGCTTCGCCTTTTGAGTGATTCAATAAAATCTAAGGGTGAATAGCCCATGTGGTACACTTGCTGAGGTCACCCAATTTTATTCAGTTTGTCCCCACCCAATTTTCACACAGCTCCCCACCTGAAACTCTACTCTTAACAACTGCTGTCCTTAGGTTGGGATATATTGCAGGGAGGGGGGAATTATTTACATGTTTCTGTGGGAGTCATTGCTTTTCTGGCATGAAGTTTTTGGTATTCCAGCATTAATGGCCTTTTCCTTCAACTTAACTCCTTCTGCTACATATATTATAGAAATTGTACAGGACTTTCTGAAAGTCTGCCCAGTCTAATCACATGCAACCTGAAAGCAGAGACCTTTTCCCAGCTAAGATCAGAGTCAGAGAGATGTTACTACAGAAAAATGGTCAGAGAAGTGCAGTATTGCTGACTTTGAAGATAAAGAACGATGGCCAAAAGCCAAGGAATGTGGACAGCCTCTAGGAGGTGGAAAAGGCAAGCAAGTAAATTCTCCTCTAGAACATTGCCATGGGACTGGAAAAGGTCAGCTTTCATTCCAAGCCCAAAGTAAAGCATTGCCAAAAAGTGCTCAAACTGTGATACAACTGTGCTTATTTTACATGCTAGCGAGATAATGCTCAAAATCCTTCAACTAAGCTTCAGCAGTATGTGAACTGAGAACTTCCAGATGTTCAAGCTGGATTTAGAAAAGGCAGAAGAATCAGAGATCAAATGGCCAACATTCATGGAGAATAGAAAAAGTAGGGGAATTCCAGAAAAGCAATCTACTTCTGCTTCAGTAGGCGAAAGGCTTTGATTGTGTGGATCACAACAAACTGGGGAAAATTCTTAAAGGGATGAGAGTAACAGACCACCTTACTCGCCTCCTCAGAAACCTGCATGCAGGTCAAGAAGCAACGGAACTGGATATGGTACAAGGACTGGTTCCAAATTGGGAAAGGAGTATGTCAAGGCTGTATATTGTCACCCTGTTTATTTAACTTATATACAGAGTACATCATGTGAAATGCCAGGCTAGATGACTCACGAGCTGGAATCAAGATTGCTGGGAGAAATATCAACAACCTCAAATATGCAGATGACACCACTCTAATGGTACAAAGTGAAGAGGAACTAAAGAGACTCTTGATGAAGGTGAAAGAGGAGACTGGAAAAGTTTGCTTAAAGCTCAACATTCAGAAAACTAAGATCATGGCATCCGGTCCCATCACTTCATCACAAATAGATGGGGGAAAAGTGGAAGCAATGACAGATTTTATTGGGCTCCAAAACTACTGCAGATGGTATCTGCAGACTGAAATTAAAAGATGCTTGCCCCTTGGAAGGAAAGCTATAACAAACCTAGACAGCATATAAAACAGCAGAGACATCACTTTACTGACAGAGGTCCATCTAGTCAAAGCTATGGTTTTTCCAGTAGTCATGTATGGGTGTGAAAATTGAACCATAAAGAAGCTTGAGCACTGAAGAACTGATGCTTTCAAATTGTGGTGCTAGAGAAGACTCTTGAGAGTCCTTTGGATAGTAAGGAGATCAAACCAGTCAGTCCTAAAGGAAATCAACCCTGAATATTCATTGGAAGGACTGATGCTGAATCTGATGCTGAAGCTGATACAAACTCTTTTCCAATCTGACTCACTGGAAAAGATCCTGATGCTGGAAAGGAGAAGAGGGAAAAAAAGAATGAGATGGTTGGATGGCATCATCAACAAAATGGACATGAGTTTGAGCAAACTGTGAGACATAGAAAGAGACAGGGAAGCCTGGCGTGCTGCAGTTCATGGGTTCACAAAGAGTCAGACACAACTTAGTGACTGAACAGCAACAATATTGGATTTTAGTCCAGTAAGACACGTCTCAAACCTGTAACACCTGTGACTAGAAGACATTAAGTTTACATTGTTTTGAACCACTCATTGTGAGGTGATTTATATAAGAAGGACTTGGAAGCTGATAAATATGGTCAGGTATCAGCCAGATGTTGAGGTATAGATTAGACACTGAATTTGGTGCTGCTCCTTTCTGACTATCTTCTTCTATATAGTCAGGCATTTTTTCAAGTTCTATTCTGTGGTTCTTTAAGCCAGTAAGACAACACATTTTTCATAGAAGTTTTAGATAACCCACATGGCATAGACTGGTAACTAACCTAAGAATAAAAGTCATAACAATAGATTTTCAATTCCTTTCATTCGCTTTATCCAAAAGTAAATTTTTCTCAGTATCTACTTTTTCAGGTTTACTTTTGAATGTCTTCAAGTAGTTGCTATTTAAAATTTGTCGAGTGTTTATAGATGCTATCTAAGAGAGGATTGGTCTATTAGAAGATTGTTAGGCCATACTAGAAGTCAGACTACATTGCATTGCCCATGCTGCCGCTGCTGCTGCTGCTGCTAAGTCGCTTCAGTTGTGTCTGACTCTGTGCGACCCCATAGACGGCAGCCCACCAGGCTCCTCCATCCCTGGGATTCTCCAGGCAAGAACACTGGAGTGGGTTGCCATTTCCTTCTCCAATGCAGGAAAGTGAAAAGTGAAAGTGAATTTGCTCAGTCGTGTCCGACTCTTCATGACCCCATGGACTGCAGCCTACCAGGTTCCTCCGTCTATGGAACTTTCCAGGCAAGAGTACTGGAGTGGGTTGCCATTGCCTTCTCTGGAACTCTGTGCAGTATTCTGTACTCCCCATAGAACGGAATAAAAATAGTTACTTATAAGAAGAAAATAAGAGAAAATAACAAAAGTATAGTCACTTATTTTGTAGGGCTTTCATTGTTCACATAGGTATAATTTCATATTATGCAGCATATAAAGAAATAGTTTGCAAGCCTGCTCAGTTGCTTTAGTCGTGTCTGACTCTTTTGTAACACCATGGACTGTGTCCCACCAGGCTCTTCTGTCCATGGGCTACTTCAGGAAAGAACACTAGAGTAGGTTCCTAAGCCTTCCTCCAGGCAATATTACATACCCAGAGTTCAGATCGGTGTCTCTTGTATTGGCAGGCAGGTTCTTTACCACTAGCCCCACCTGTGAAGCCTGTAATTTGCTTAGCCACGTCTTATTATTGGCAATTTGAGCATTTTTTTAAATTTACAATGATAATATTACTTCTAGGAGTATTTCAATAAAACAAAGGACAGAGAGGGAAATAGAGGATAAATTTCTTGACGTGCATGCTCAGTCATGTCTAACTCTTTGCAATTCCCTGGACTGTAACCCCCCAGGCTCTTCTGTCCATGGGATTTCCCAGGCAATAATACTGGCGTGGGTTGCCATTCCCTTTTCCAGGGGGTCTTCCTGACGAGGGACTGAGCTCATGTCTCTTGCATCTCCTGCATTGGCAGGTGGATTCTTCTCACTGAGCCACCTGGGAAACCTAAATTCCTTGGAGTGCACTTCCTAAGTAATACTTTATTGGTGAAATACATGAGTGACTGTAAAGTTCATATAACACGTAGTAAAATTCCCATTCTAAAATACTGAGGCAAATTACTACCAACATGTAAGTATATCCATCCTCTCACCACAACACTGAATTATATGTGATTTACTTTTATTATTTTAATTGGTGAATAATGATATCTGCACTTGGCTGGTATAGCTCTGAGCTGTCCAGTGTCCCATTGTTCTGGTAATAGTCAGATGTTCTGCAGAACCAATCACCTACCCTTAAGTCCCCGTGGTTTGGGTGGACAGACCTAACACTGGCTCTTATGTAAACATTATGCATTGAGCTTAAGACTAAAAGTGACTGCAATTGATTCGTCCTGATGGGTGAATACTGGTAAGATTGTGCTTTAATCTGGACATCCAAATCTCCAGAGCTGCATCACACTGTCTTTCCTGAGCCTGTGTCAGTAGCTTTTCATTTGAATATATGATTTTTTTTTGCATATACAAATAATGATCCTTTATTTACCTAAATTTGTCGGTAGCTTTCTATTGTTTGAAAGAAAATTATCTAATTTTATACAGAGATTTATGTATGTATGTAGGGTTTCCCCAGTGGCTCATTGGTAAAGTATCTGTCTGCAATGTAGGAGCTGCAAGAGACACAGGTTCTATCCCTGGGTTGGGAAGTTTCTCTGGAGAAGGGCATTGCAACCCACTCCAGTATTCTTGCCTGGAGAATCCCATGGACAGAGCAGCCTGATGGGCTATGATCCCCAGGGTTGCAGAGTTGTACACTATTGAGTGACTTAGCATACATGCACGGCATGTATGTGCATATATGTTTATTTATTTATTTAAAATTGCTAATGAGGATATCAATTTACTTTTTACGTTAAGCTTATCATACTCAATTCAACTAGCTATTTTGTACACCTAGTGTGACACAACATTCTATTAACTGTTTGCAGGCAAAAATCTAATATGTTATAAATTCTGAGTCAGGAAACTTACAAAATATTTGCATAATCACATATGCAAATATCTAACAATAACAAATACATTCCAACTAAACATTTCTTTTTCTGATTTTTAAATATAATTGAATTTAGCTAATGTATTTGGATACATTTTTTACATTTGAATAATGGCAATTCTCTGTTATGTTTCTAACATATTATCATTTTCTTGCTTTCCTTTTAATATTTATTTTCATTATGTTTTAGTGTATGTATTTTGTACTAGAATGCTATAATATATAACCATCCTTCTTCTGATTGAATAAAAGCACTGTATGTATCTTCATTTACCTGCTATAAAATAATTATTGACTGACTTTTAAACATAATATTTATGTATTCAATTAGATTATGACATGAGGTATGAGGTCTATTTCACACTATATCTCTTCTTACATTTAATTGTACTAATTAATCTCATCACAACATTATTCTCAAAAGTTTTAATGACCCCTCATTAATTTCTAGTTTTGACTTAAACTCCTCTGCCAAAGGACTCTCAAAACATGTCTCCATATACATTTTAGAATTATTTTTTTTTTATTTCTTTGAAAACTGCCGTTGGGATTTTGATAGTGATAACATTGAATCTATAGATGGCTTTGTGTAGTATGGTCATTTTAACAATATCAGTTCTTCTGATCCATCAACACAGGATATCTTTACATTTGTTTGTGCCTTCTTCAATTTCTTTCATCTGAGTTTTGTAGTTTCTGTTGTATCATTTTTCATTTCTTTCACTAAATTATTCTTAACTAATTTATTATTTTTGATGCTATTATAAATGGGATCATTTTCTTTATTTCCTTTTCAGATATTTCATTATTAATGTATGAAAACACAACTGATATCTGTAAGTTGATTTTATATCCTACAATTTCATTGAATTCATTGATTAGTCCCAATTGTTTCCTCTTTGAATTTTTCAAGTTTTCTATATAGAAGATCATATCATTTGCAAATAATGACAATTTTATTAATTTTATTTCTTCTCTTCTGGCTTGGATGCCTTTTATTTCTTTGTCTTGCCTAATTGCTTTAACTAGGTCTTCCAGTATCATGTTAAATATGGATTGTGAGAGTGAACACTCATGTCTTATTCCTGATCTTAGAGAAAAAGTTTTTATTTTTCATCATTGAGTATAGTGTTAACTCTGAAAAGTGGCCTTTATTATGTTGAGAAATATTCCTTTTATATATAATTTGTTGACAATTTTTATTATGAATTGATTTGTATTTTATCAAATGCTTTTTCTGTATTTATTGAGATGATTATATTATTTTTATCATTTATTTATTCTATTAATTCTATTTTATTTACTCTATTAATGTGATATTATATCATCTAGACAGCATATTAAAAAACAGAGACATTACTTTGCAAACAAAGGTGTATCTAGTCAAAGCTATGGTGTTTCCAGTAGTCATGTATGGATGTGAGACTTGGGCTATAAAGAAGGCTGAGCGCCGAAGAGTTGATGCTTTTGAACTGTGGTGTTGGAGAAGACTCTTGAGAGTCCCTTGGAATGCAAGGATATCCAGCCAGTCCATCCTAAAGGAAATCAGTCCTGAATATTCATGGAAGGACTGATGCTGAAGCTGAAACTCCAATACTTTGGCCACCTGATGTGAAAAACTGACTCACTGGAAAAGACCCTGATGCTGGGAAAGATTGAAGGCAGGAGGAGAAGAGGACGGCAGAGGATGAGATGGTTGGATGGCATCATGGACTCAGTGCACATGAGTTTGAGCAAACTCTGGGAGTTGGTGATGGACAGGGAAGCCTGGCATGCTGCAGCCCATGGGGCCTCTGAGTTGGACACGACTGAGTGACTGAACTGAACTGACATCACATTTATTGATTTGGTATGCTGAACCATCCTTGCATCCCAGAGATAAATCCCACTTGGTCATGGTTTATGAAGGTTTAAATATGTTCTTGAACTTATATCTGCTCTAATCTTTGTTATTTCCTTTCCTGCTCACTTTGGACTTAGTTTATACTTCTTTTTCTAGTTATGTGTGGTATAAGATTAGGTTATTTTTTTAAGATCTATTTTTTTAATAAATGCATAATAAGGATACCCTTGTATGCTGTTGTTGGGAATGTAAACTGGTTCACCCACTCTGAAAACAATGTAGATGTTCCCCCCAAAATTAAAAATACAACTGCCATATGATGAAGCAATCCCACTTCTACGTACATATCCAAAGAAAATGAAAACAGGATATTGAGAAGTTAAATGTTTTCTCTTGTTTCTTGCAGCATTATTTACAAAATCAAAGATATGAATATAACCTATGTGTCTGTCTAGGGATGAATAAATAAAAACGGTGTGGTGCAATAGGATATAATCAGCCATGAGAAAAAGGAAATCCTGCCATTTACAACTACGTAGGTGGGCCTTGAGGGCATTATGCTTAGTGAGATAAATCAGACAGAGAAAGACAAATATTGTATGTTATCACTTATAAGTGAAATATAAAAAGTTTGAACTTTCAGAAACAGAGAGTAATGGTAGTCACCAGACCTAGGAATGGGAGAACTGGGGATATTTAAAAAGTGCCATTGCAACTGGAAGATGAAAATGTTCTAGATATGTAATGCACAGTATCATGATTAAAATCATTAATATTGTAGTAAGTACTTCAGAGTTGCTAAGAGATTAGACCACAAATGTTTTCACCTCAAAAAAGAAATGATAATTGATACAATAGAGGTGTTAATTGAAGCTATGGTGATAATCAAATCACAATATATAAATGAGCTGAATCTACACGTTGAATATCTTAAACTTACAGTGTTACATGTAAATTATATCTCATTAAAAATAAAATAAACAACAACAAAAAAAGCCATTTCCTCAGATTATCATTCTAACATTTTCTCCCAGTGGTACTATTGCATATATATGTGCCACTGTTAAAATTTAACTGATCATCACTGTTTTCTTTTCTAAGGAATATGAACAAAAATAGTTTTGAAAGTTCTAGAACTACTGATACTTTTTAACCAGGATACAGATATTCTTCAAATATTTTTGTGAGCTGTCTTAACAGACTTTGTTATAGTAGGTGATCAACAAATGTCAAGGACGTTTTTGAAAGGCTGAGGTACTGTTCCTTATGATACTTTAAGAAGTAGCCCCACATTCCTGTGTTCTGCCAGTATTGAGAATAATGTCATAGAAATGATCTAATATGTGCAATGCACAATAGCAATGGAAATATCCCCTCCCTGAGCAGGAAACTGAGGCATTTTGCAAGTAAATAAACCCCAATCTACAGCAACATTTCATTAGGTTCACATTTAGAAGAGTCCAGATTCTCTTTTAAAGTGACAAGTGTTTATACATTAATATAAAAGAGTATCCTAACTGCTGATGGTGACTGCAGCCATGAAATTTAAAGACCCTTGTTCCTTGGAAGAAAAGCTATGACAAATCTAGACAGCATATTAAAAAGCAGAGACATTACTTTGCCAGCAAACGTCCATATAGTCAAAGCTATGGTTTTTCCGGTAGTTATGTATGGATGTGAGAGTTGGACAATAAAGATGGCTGAGCACCAAAGAATTGATGCTTTTGAACTGTTGTGTTGGAGAAGACTCTTGAGAGTCCCTTGAACTGCAAAGAGATCAAACCAGTCAATCCTAAAGGAAATCAACCCTGAATATTCACTGGAAGGACTGATGCTAAAGCTGAAGCTCCAATACTTTGGCCACCTGACTCAAAGAGCTGACTCACTAGACAAGAGGAAAGAGAGAAAGTTTGAAGACAGGAGGAGAAGGGGACATACAGAGGTGGATGGTATCACTACTCAATGGGCATGAGTTTGAACTAGTGCTGGGAGATGGTGAAGGACAGGGAAGCCTGGCATCCTGTAGTCCATTGGGTTGCAAAGAGTCAGACACAACTGAAATAACTTAGCACAAATAGAAATAGAAAGGTTTATGTCATCTATAGTATATTGGGGCTTCCCTGGTGGCTCAGATGATAAAGCGTCTGTCTGCAATGCTGGAGACCCGGGTTTGGTCCCTGGGTTGGGAAGATCTGGAGAAGGAAATGGCAACCCACTCCAGTACTCTTGCCTTGAAAATCCCATGGACAGAGGAGCCTGGTAGGTTATAGTCCATGGGGTTGCAAAGAGTCAGACATGACTGAGTGATTTTATTTTATTTTATGCTATACTTAGAACAGATGTAATCTTCAGTCTCCAAATTCTGCACAAATAACCTATTTGGTCCCAACCACCAAAATGGTATATAATGAGTCAAGGTACAGTTTCCCTTTCCTGGGTACATTTCAGTCCTGCAAGAAATAGGCAAAGAGAATTTTGACGCATTGATCAGAAACTCCCAGGTACAAAGTCTGGGATGTATGCAGACTGTAGCAAAGGCATGAGCCACTTCATTTAAACACTATGTCTATGCCATGTGTCAGCTGTGGTGTAGGAGGTGGAAGACAGGTTCACCTAATATACCTCCATGTTTCTGTTTCTCTGATCTAAGTTCTGAACAGTGACAAGGGAAGCCTGTATTCTCCAGAAAAATTGATAACAAGGTGATACACTGGAACCTGAGTGAACAATCTCATGGAACATGGCAGGATCCTGATGCGGGAGTTCAAATATATCAGGAAAACATACAGATACAAGGATTTACAACCAGAAAACAACCACTCAAGTGAGAGGACACATTAAGCTCATTTTAGAGATACCAACTCTCAAAAAGGTTTACCGTGCATAGATCCGTTCTGAGTACCTTACTGGAAGATAAGCAGCGTATGATAAGGGAGCAAATCAAGAGAGGGAAAAGAATAGAATTTAGAAAATAGTGAATCTTTGCCAGAAGTCTAGTGAATAAATGTCCTAGGGCCCAGTGTGATGTAGAGTAATTAAAATGTTCTTGATCACCATTATCATTAATCATTAGCACATAATGCTGAACTTTTATTGTCCACTTATTATACTGAGGACACTGTTTTCCATATGTTAACTCATTAAATACACACACCTCCCTATAAATATTGCTGAAGGTAAGAAGTTTGCCTTAGAAAACAACTAGTAGTTGGGAGAGCCAGGCCACCAATTCAGGCAGTCTGATTCCAGAAACCACATTCTTAGCAGCTCTGCTCCAGGTTCCTTCATCAGTATCATCCAGGAGCTGGCATATCATTTAAATACATCATAAATCACCTGGGTAAATAACTAACCCCCAAAAAAGAAATAATAAATAAAATCAACTTATCTGAATTGGGATTAAAACTGAATATAATGTAACTCTGATCTGGCTAATCAGGAAAAAATAGTCATTATCTTGAAATAATTTGCTTGTCTAATTACACAAACAACTTATCCATGAGGGGGCAGGTTTATTTATTTATTTAATTAATTTTTATCTCTTTGTGGGATCAAGTCTCCTATAGGGTACTTGTTTCTCCAGTATTTAAAGTTTCAACATTATGCAGCTTTCAGGCCTGGTCTGTGGGACTGCATTATGAGTTTTTTATCCTCAATGACTAAATTAACTCATTTGTGTGCCTTCAAGAAGAAACCTATCTTATGATTTTTTTAATGATAAATTTATATAATCTATATAATAAAAACATTGCCTATAAATTAAATAGTTTTTTCCCTAGAGTCAATATAAAGCTGTAGCTAATATGACATGTGAGTTTTATTTTTGGTGCTTCATTTTAATTTTAAGTTATTATCATGAAGAAAACAGTTAATTTTTAATCATGTATTTGTAATCTAAATTATTTACCAAATAAAGTGGGTTTATGCAAATTTTCAAAATATGTCATTAGTACTAAATAAGAATGAGTAGCTAAGGAAATTGGGACAAGGATAAAAGTGAAAGTAGAAAAAAATTTTAGATGTATCACAGAATTATTTGTATAAGTCAGGACTCTTAATTGTTGATCACAGAGATACAGCTCCAGTTGACCTAATCATGAGTTAAGAACACTGGAGCAGGTCAGAGATTAAAGAAAACCAGCGTCATGAAGCATCAAGATAAGGGCAACTCTAAAAGCCTCAGCTAATAGATCATGGGACAGAAATACTTTAAGGACTATCTTGTCACTCATAGTTGTTTCTTTTTTTTTTATTGATTTTTTTTCTACTGAAATAGTTTTTTTCACATGTCAGCAGAATGGCTTTACCTGGCCAAGGTTTTACATTCTCAAAAATCCACAACCAGAAAGCAAAGGAGGTAAGCTAAATTAAAATAAAAGTAGAGAAGACTGGTGTTCAAGTTGGGTCATGTACCCAATCATAAAACCATAAGTGTGACTGTAAGGATAAAATACTAATACTGGCTACTTTGGGTCAGATGCTTTGGCAATTTCTTTTGGGCATCTCCTATCCCTGAATCTAATTCCTTTGGTCACTTTTGGTTTCATCTGTGACAGCAGTTGACAATTCCTTGTTTAGACTATTCTGAAACTATCCCTCCTTGAGAAAAATCCAGATTTTTTCCTGCTTTCATTCTCAGGACCCTCCATGAAGTTACAGGAGCCATACACATAAGAAGTCTCATGAGATAGGTGAGTCAATGTCCCAGGGAACTGCCTTCCATCAACAGAAAAGCAAGCCAATATGTAAGTGCTCTAGCCATCATCAGTTAATTCTTAGAAGCCCTAGTTTCCCACAGAGGTAACCAGATTAATAGTACACCTTTATGTAGATCTCTCCTTGATTCTTGCCACTCTTATACTCTGGCTTCATGATTATCTCCCAAACAAACTAGCCTTACCTAACCCTTACCTCAGACTCTGTTTTCAAGGGAACACAAACTAAGATGCCCATCACTTGATCAACTGTTGTATCCAAGAAATTAGTTTTCTCTTGGTTCTTCTAGCTGTAACTGTAACTGAAAAAAATACTTCTTATTCCCCTTTATTCACCAACTGTAATCTTGAATGTGGTTTCCATGTCTTCTCTTTTATACTCATTGCCTGAATGATTTCATTGTGGTCTCATGTCTTTGAAAATCATTTGTATTTGGGAATTCTTGCTTGTACTTCACACTTTTGAATGCTTATTTGAAATCACTTGGCAGTCTAGTAGGCATCTCAAATTTAGCAAGTCCAAAGCCAAACTCTCAGTACCCTTCCCGAGCCTGCCTTTTCCACAGTCCCCCCATCTCAATACACGGCAATTACATTTTCCCAATTGTTCAGGCTCCAAAACTAATGTGATCCTTGAGATATTTTTCTTTTTTGAGACATCTTTCTTTCTTTTAAATCCCAGTAATCAATCAACAAAATTTCAAAATTTTACTCAAGATTCAACCATATCTTACTATCTTTATTTCTAGCAGCCTGAATAATTCCAGTACTATCTTAGATGATCGCGATTCTTCACCCCTGTTGTCCTAAAATCTATTTTCTACACAGTGCTGAGAAAAATCCTTAGAAACATCAATCAAATGTAACACTCTACTGTTCACCTTCCAACAATTTACTAAACTACTCAGAGAAAAAGCCAGTACTCATAATGGCCTATTAAAATATTCATAACCTGATTATTTTTCTTCTATACCTGTCCCCACTTGACTTCATTCTAGCAACACTGACCTCCTTGCTTTCCTTGAATAAATCAAGCATATTCCCTCAGATATCTACATAGTTTAACCCTTCACTTCTTATACAGGTTCATCAAGTCACAGAATCAGAGAAGCCTTGTGAGAATACCATGTGCAACAAACTTCCATATTCCTTTAACCTCTTTAGTAAATGTCATTGCACTTATTATTACTTGACATATATATTGGTTTGTTTATTGGCTTTCTTCTGTCTCCAAAATGTAAGCTTTATGAAGGGAAGAGATATTCTGCTTTGTTTATTTCTGTAGCTGCAAGCCCTCCAAGAGGGCTTGACAGGTAGGAGGCTCACACCCTATATTTGTTGAATGAATGAGAGGAGATGGATGAAAGAAGATGACAGTTACAGTTCAGTCTGTATCATTGAATTAATGAGCTACTAGAGAAGAGAGGAGATTCTTCCAAATGGAATCTGGTATGACTGATCTGGGTAATTAGTGGAAAACAGTATGAGCAGGGCAGGGCAGTGCCCTGCTCTGGTGTATATTATAATCTTTTACTGTTACTAGAATTATAAACATAACTAAGTTTTTTAACATGACTAAGGGACACACATGCACAATATACAATGTTGATGCAAAAATAAATAAATAAGAACCTTATGAAAAGCACAGTTAATTTGGGGTTGAAAATGGAGAAAATGTTTTTCTCTGAGATCAAATAAAAGGATTATATAGTATAATTACAGTAAACAGCAATAATATTTATGATAGTATATACATCAAGAATGCAATGTTTCCATGTGATTTAAATTTTGATAGATTTTTTAAAATAAATGTATCCTTTATAATTCATCTGAATTGAAAATTGATCATTGATAGGAGGGCTTTAGGGAGAAAACCTAGTGGCTAATGACAACTCAATATACTGAAGAAACTATTATAACTTTCAAAAACTGTAATTTAAAAATAAATCTTCTTTTATAATATCTTCACATTCTCTACATTAAAATGCTACAGTCAACCCATTGGATCATTATGAAAACTGGATTAAAATCCATCCATCTTTTTTTTATTACAGTTCAGCAGTATTTCTCAAATCAAGCAAAATTTAATAAATCTTTGTAGGACTTAATAAAAGAACAGAAGATTTATACATCTAATAAAAATTTCATTCAGTTCCAATGGTTTTATTTAATTTTTTCCATATGTCTTCTTATCATCTATTAGACATCACTTTGTTTCTCAAAATTCAAAGGGTAAAAATTGCTCCTAAAATAATTTTTATGCTATTCCATATGTTTGTTTTTTTAAATGTGGTTTCAAGTAGTTTGAACAATCAGTGAAAGTCTTGGTTGCTGAACTTCAGGCCAATTTTGTGATTTTAATAGTCTTTTCTTTATAACTCACAAAGGGCTTTCTCTAAAGAGTTTCAGAGAATGAAGAAAGGATTATATTTAAGCATTTAAAAATGTGTTTGAAATTCATTTTTGTAGCTAAAAAGTGGAATTCAAGCCTTAGTCTTTTTTGTTTTTAGAGGCAAAGAGGCTATTTTATGATGACTATTTCACAGAGTGTCAGATTATGTTGTAATACTTCTTTTCTCAAGGAGAAATAAGTGTAGTTCTCATTTAAAAGCTGTTTTGAGTATTTATAGCTCATTGATTAAGAATTAGAACCAATTAAAACAGAATCTATAAGGTTAACTCTTTGTAGGCATAACTGGAATGTGCTTACTCTGAATATAAGCTTATGAGGATTTGAATAATGGGGATTGCTTTGCTTCATGAAGATAATATTAGATGACAGTGATAATATAAATTTCTCCCAATGAAGTATGCATTTACATCAAGGACCAGAAGAGAGGTTTAAAAGTAGATGAGGCACACAAATGACAAATCAGTTCCAGCATAAGCTTTCCTGAGTCACATAGGTATGTACTCCAACACTTATTAAGAGATCTGCAACAACTGCCTCAGCACCACTTTGAAAAACCTTTGTTCTAGTCCCCTTTCCCATTTAACTGGTTATTTGATCTTGAGCAAAATATTTGATCTTTTGGGAGCCTTATTTTTCTTTCTTATAAAATACCAAGAACTTCCAACAAGAAGATTGTTCAGGTAATGCATATGATGTTTTCCTACCAGTACTTAATCTCTAAAATATTATATCCAATGTAAAGTATTGTTAATACAAATGCTTTCCATATATTCCATGCTTACATTATCATTTTGGCCTCTCTCCCCTATTGCAATAGCCTTAAATAAAGTCTTTCTTACCTAGTCAACCTTGCCCAGTGAAAACTTTGCTCTGAGAAGCCTAAGTATGTACTGTGGGGAAAAAATAAAGCAGGGGCTAGAGTATTAGTGCTGTGAGGAGTACTGCTGGGAAGGGTGAACCTTTGTAATTGTAAACAGCAATGGCCCTACATGGCCACAGCTAGTGACATAGGGCATCGTTTACCATTTTAAGGACTTCTGCCTTTATCCCAATATAGAGAAAAGGGGATCCATTTTGAGGAGGATTTTGAGCAGGAGCAGGTGATGGTCTACATGTTTTTAAAGTGTCATTGCTATTTAAAACCAAACATTCAGAGACAAAGGAAGAAGCAAGGATATCATTAGATGCTTATTGCAATCATTCAGGAAAGAGAGAAAGAGAAGATGAGGGAGAGAGAGAGAGGTGTTTTTGAGCAAGAGTAGAAGCGGTTGGATTTGGATGTATTTTAAATATATATTTTTAGGTAGAATCAATAGCATTTTAATATTGGCTTATGAGAATAAGATAAATGTCAAGGATAGATTGAAGTATTGTTGTTTTATTTGGCTCTTGTTGTTTAGTTGGTTTTGATGTTTTATTTTTGAGTATTTTGTGAAAGTTAATGGGGATGGGGATATGACTTAAGGAAAATAATCTTCCCCCTGCAGTTAATACAAGGATCTTTAAGCATAGGAAGATTGAAATCCACATTCAACTGGGAAAAGGCCGGGCTACTTCAGTGGGAAAGGGAGGGTCAGGAAAGCTTAGCAGTTCAAGGTTATCATTTCTATCCTAGTACAACTATATATTTCTACTCCAAGTCTTATGATTCCATTACTCCTAATCATTGCCCCAATATTCACAAAAGAACCATACCATTTAATTTCTGCAAACTGTACCTTAAAATACAAGTCTGACTTTTAGCTATAAATTTATTGTGGCTACAAAAAGTTAGAGATTAAACTTGTCATAGAATTCTTCCAGTTCTCTGACATAATATTAACAGTTTAAACTCTTTGGTTTCTTGTTTTCTTTTTAAAAAACTCTCTAGTGTAGTTAGTGGCAGCCATCACACCTCACAGTCCTTACAGAATTCCTACCGTAATAGTTGAGTTCTGGGACCACTTGTTTTCCTAAAGACTTGATTCTAATAGATATTCTATCCAAATTACTTGTGGTGATAATTTATGTGATGACACTGCATGTAAGAGATTACCAGAATCCTATTTTCCATTGACAAAGAGCTCAGCCAAAACTGATCTTTGTTTCAAGGTCAAAGACAGAAGCAAATCAATACTACCCCTGGAAGACTCTTCCTACCACAAATTATAGTAGTTAAGGCCCAGTTAAGAAATACTGCTGCTGCTGCTAAACCACTTCAGTCGTGACTCTGTGCGACCCTGTAGATGGCAGCCCACCAGGCTCCCCCATCCCTGAGATTCTCCAGGCAAAAGCACTGGAGTGGGTTGCCATTTCCTTCTCCAATGCATGAAAGTGAAAAGTGAAAGTGAAGTCACTCAATCATGTCCGACTCTTCGAGACCCCATGGACTGCAGCCTACCAGGCTCCTCCATCCATGGGATTTTCCAGGCAAGAGTACTGGAGTGGGTTGCCATTACCTTCTCCATAAGAAATACTATGTATCTCAAAAATAGGTATATTCCGTGTGCAGAATTTGTTAGCAGGTTGAAAGAGCAAAAGGGATGCTGAATTCATAGAGAGAACTGCATGAAACATCTACCACCACAAGGACACAACAGAATCTGCTTGACCAGAACCTGGAACTCAGGGAACCTGCAGAGATGGTGCTTGGCCTTTTAGGGAAAACCAGGCAGCTGATGCTCAGACATTGGAGAAGAGATGTGACACATCAGATGTTCATTGGGAGGCTGTGTCAGACTCTGGGAGAAGAGTGATGAGCTAGGCTGCACTCTGATTAACAGAGAGGTACAATGAAAGCTAAGACTGCTATAAGCTGACTGATGAAATTATTCTGATGGGGACTTAAAAACAGGAAGGAGTGCCTTCCTTAGGAGTACTGCCGTCATTCCACTTTCCAATCTCCTTTGTAAACCTTCCATTGGTAGAACCTAAGAAAGCATGTGTGTATATTTGGCCTTCTTTTGGTGTAAAAGTTCAAGAAATGTACTTTACAGAGATCTTGTCTCAGCATCACAAAGCAGAGGATAGAATATCTTGGAGCAGAAAAACAGTAGGTAAATTACCAGCACTCACATATTAACTCATTTTACCAACACAACATGACAGCAGGCTATCATGATCTCTTTTCATAGATAAGGAAACTAAAGCAAAGGGAAATTAAGATCCCTAACTCAAGTTTACACAGCTGGTAAATACAGTGTTTATATTTGACACTGAGCATTATATGTTGAAATAGCAATACTAAGATAATGTTAAAATACATACAATTTTTAGCTCATGGTAGAAAACTATTTGGTTTAGTTAGATGTCTTATACCAACATCAGTATCTTTGTTTTGACAATGTTACTATTGCTATATGAGATATTATATTGGGGAAGTTGATGAGAAGGAATGTGAGAACTCTGTATTATTTTTATAATTTCTTAGAAGTCTTAAACTTTCAAATAAGAGGTTATCTTTAAAACATAACTCAAAATCTTAAACAGGGGTTTTAAATGGATTCTAAATTTGCTGTGCAGGGGTTTCCCTGGTGGCTGAGTTGGTAAAAAATCCACCTGCAATGCAGGAGACCAGGGCTCAAACCCTGGGTTGGAAAGGTACTCTGGAGAAGGAAATGGCAACCCATTCTAGTATTCTGGCCTGGGAAACTCCATGGACAGAGGAGCCTGGTGGGTTACAGTCCAAGGCATCACAAGAATCTGACACGACTTAGCAACTAAACTTCCACCGCCAGTATGAGATTACATTAAATATATATGTATAGGTGAAAAATTGTAATGCTAAAATGATTAAGCCACTGCGTGAAAACACAACAGTAGCTACTCTTAAACATTTAATATTCAAAATCCAGTTTTAAGTTTTTACCAAAATTTATAAATTTTACAACAATCCTGACTGTTATTGCTGCCCCATTTCATTGATGAATAATCTGAGGTTCAAAAAGTTTTCTAGCTGGCAAACATCACAGCCAAAGCCTGCCGGGCCTGCCGGCTAGATGAACAGGTCGAGGACGCAATCACCAGAGCACCTGAGAAATAAAAGACTAGGAAAGATGGGGTTGAGAGGGACGGAGTCAGCTTGTGACTGATTCCGACGACTTTATTGAGGGGTAACATACATATATATACTAACAGGATTCACCAAATTTTAGATCAAAGACTTGCATACGTGCAGAACTGCAGACACTAGTTTTAGCTCAGGAGTTTTATCTTAACTCCAGCAGAGCATGGCACCAGCGTCTTACAATCAGGTAAAGACTACCTAGACATAAGCCATTCACAGGAGCCCGGTAATCTTATCAGAGTCAGGAAAATGGGCAAATGGTGGCTGCAGCGATTTCCTTGAGGGAGGTGAGAAAGGCCAATTTGCACTTTAACAAATCAGGGGTGGCGGGACAGAGAGGGACCTTTTGATCTCTCTCAGGGCCGAGAAGGGGCCTGAGCAGTCAGGCCGGCTCCCCGCAAAAGCCTATTCCATTTCCATTGCAAACAATTGACTTTCATAGAATTTTAATGTGCTTTGATTAAAAAGGTCATCCTGTCTAGCTCACCACTCAGCGACATTGCCAAATGTGACTTTCTGTACTATTTCACCCTTCTCATCTGGAAAACAGAATTTAAATATTACACAACATTCACCTTGTTCCTTGTAATGAATTTATGTGTTATATTTGACTTTCAGATTAATAACTGGAATGAGCCAAAAATGAACAGTTGCTTAACAAGCCTGGGATCTCAGAAGTTCTTGGAGCATGTCTTTGTAGACTCTCCTCTCCCATAGCTATAAATAAATAAAATCTTTAGGGGAAATATATACCTTCTGCTCAGTATTGTAATTTCTATGCTTAAGTATCTGCCAAAATATCTTTATAAAGAATGCCATTTTAATTGACCTATAATCAATTATGTTATTAAACTGCTCATCTGACAAATTAACTATCACTAGCATCATATACATATTTGCTTAAAAAATATACTACATTGCCTCCCTTGTTATCTGTGCAGAGATACAACCTTATTTATAGGCTATCTAAAAAGTCAAGTGATAATTTAGTGTCAAAGCAAATTATTTATATGATAACACTGGATTTAGGGCTTAATCAATTTTTTAAGGGGATTTTTCTCAGTGACCAAAAGGTTAATCTATTAAAACAAAATTAAATTCTGTATAAATCAATTTCTTTTCCAACATTTTTATCACTGATGGTTGACTTTCAAAGGATAAAGTGAATTCCATCTAAAAATTTATAGTGTCTCCTACTTATTATATTTAATTTAAAAATTACAAGGGAGGCGAATTCTCTAAGATTTTATTATCACTCAACTGAAAATGTTAAAGAACCCACCTACCAGTGCAGGAGACATAAGAGATGTGGGTTTGATCCCTGGATTGGGAAGGAGGGCCTAGCAACCCTCTCCAGTATTCTTGGCTGGAGAATCTTCACAGACAGAGGAGCCTGGTGGATGGTAGCCCATAGGGTCACAAAGAATCGGACAGGACTGAAGCAGCTTAGCACACATGTATGCATGTACTAGGTAATACTTCATGGTAGTATGCTCAGAAATGTGTGACATACTCACTCATCATACCCATTGCATAATTTATGTTGAATAACACCTGCATATTTGATAATATGATACATGTTACATGTCTGTAATGGTTTCTGAAGTTTCCAGGAGTGATTGATATATGATGGTACTAAGAGACATAATGTCCCTTCAGAGAATCATAATTAGTACTTGCTCAACAATTCACAGTTAGAGGCAAGGAAGACAAAGTTTAGCAAAGATGAATGGTAGCATTAAGCTAAAGAAAAGAAACATTATGGGATATTGTGTGTAAGGAGGGTATTTAAATATGAAAAGTACTTGAGGTTGTTCTTATGCCAAAGTCAAGTTGGAGTAGAGAGTCTGAAGACACAGGGAGGAGGAGTGGAGAAGACATTAGACAAACCTGAATATGACTTCTGTACTTACTCACCTAACTTTCCTAAGCTTTAGTTTCTTTATCTTTAAAGTGGGAATATTAATTTCACCTCCACATGGGATTCTTCTGAGTATTAATTGAGATACAGTATGTAAAGTACTTAGGGCTTCCCTTCTAGCTGAGCTGTAAAGAATCCACCTTCAATGCAGGAGGTGGATTTTTTCCCCTGGGTCAGGAAGATCCCCTGGAGGAGGAAATGGCAACCCATTCTAGCATTCTTGCTGGGAAATTCCCACAGAACAGAGGGGCCGGGAGGGTTACAGTCCATGGGGTCACAAAGAATCAGATACGACTGAGTGACTGATGCATGTAAAGTGCTTAGCATAGTATGTATTCAATAAATTACTAGTCTGTGTAATTCTTTTTTTACTGGTATAGAGGTTAAGTCCATGTACAGACTCTGGATCAAATTCCTGGTCTTCCACTTACTAGCTTTACAACCTTTGGGAAAATTGCTTAAACTTTCTATGCCTTTATTTCCTCATCTATAAACAAACTATCTAATTAATTTATCTCTGAGGGTTCAATAAATTCATGCATGTGAATTAACTTGAAAGAGTTTGTTACATGTTAAGGAAAAGTAGGATTTTGTCATCTTTATTTTTCCACTCCTACTACTGCTGATGCTACCAGCAGCATCATGAGATTCAAGTTTGTGAAGTGAGTAGTTGCATTAATCTTCTCATCTTTCACATCTCTCACATCTCTCAACCCATTGCTATCTCTCATCCAACACTTTCTTGTTCAGTATTAGGATTATTTTTTATCCTCCATTTGTAAAATCCGGTGGCCTCTTTTCAGTTTTTATTTAAATTCTGTGACACCTCTCCTCCTTATTAATTCCTTCTTCCCTTTTTATAATTCCACTCCTGGTTTTCTTTACATTTCTGACTTTCTCTCCTACATTGTAACATCTTAGTTCTACACTCACTTTCTTTCCTGTGTACAATATTCTTAATAGTCAAGAACTATTTTATTTGTCTTTTCTTTGTCTTCACTCTGAACATCATCACCGGGCATCCCATCAATGCTTGAGGCCTCATGATCAAACATACAAATAAACACTAGCAGTCCACATTTCTCTCTTTCTGGTCCCACCATAAATGTTAGATCCTCAGAGATACCTTTGCATATTTTCCAGATGAATTGGGCCTCATGATTATACAATTTATAATCATTTTTAAAAATTGTAGTTTCTTTTCTCAAATTATATGGTCACTATCGTCTCTTTACCACTAGCATGCTAGGTGAACAGAGTTCCAAGTCCATTCAATTCACTGGTGTGTCAGAATGTTTTTTAGCATTCTGGGCACATTTCTGACATTCAATTATGTTTGTTAACTGATTGTTGAACAGAACCTTGACTCCCATAACTGAATATCTACAACCATTTGCAAACAACAATCTGAATGTACCAAAGACTTAAAAGGCATAAATTCAGATCAAATATTACATACCTTTTCTGATCTTTATATGCTCCCATGGACTCATTGCTTATGTAATTACTTGGTGCAATAAATTCCCTTTGCAACTTCTCTAAGAAATTCTCTTGAAAGTATAACCTAAATAATAATTTTAGAGTAAACCTAATTCCCCATTGAGTGAATAAGTGATTGCTGCTGGTGATTTTTACTTTATATGTATCTTGATGCACTGAAATAATTTCCCTTTGCTGTGAGTAATTCTTTCATAAACATCAATTTATTACTCGTAGAAGGGAAGAGCAGTATATATTTAACATATTTTTGAGTGTGTGTCAAGGAACTATACAAAAGGAGATTCATATATTTTGACAAACATGATAATGAAAAAAGTGAAATTTCTGTTTGGAGCAGTATTGTGAGCTCTTAACCTCCCTGGCTTCTCTGGTAAGGTCATGGCTCATTCCCAGGTCATCTGTCTGAAAGATAAGGTTCCAAGCCATCTATCAATAGAACTGGGGCTTCAGCTTCTGAAACATTAGCTGTGAACTGAATTGTTCCTCATTTTTCTTTACAACCTTGAAATATGCCCCAAATAGGGGCTGAAGAAAAAATTCCATTGTCTCACTTGAAATATCTTTGTGCTGTCCGTCCTTTGCTATAGAATTTGCTTTAACATTATTCTTATGAACATTTATAATTTTACTTACTCTAACTTTGTAGCTGCTATTAAAGACATATCCTTTCCTAAGAGTTCATATGGCTCTTTCAAAGAGAAAATTCATTTTTATCATCATCATTGTCATCTTTGTCAAAAGGTAAAGGAGTCTCCTTTGAATGGGTCTCTTCTATGCATTCAAAATATGTAAAATATATACTTCCCCTGTCATAAAAGAGTAATGTGCTATTTTCAATAAAGGAATTATTCCTAGTACAGCCAGGAATTTCAATACTCCAAGCTATATGTGAGGAAAAAATCAACAATGTTGATCATTCATTCAATCTTCCAATGGGAAATTCAGTTCATTTAAAATATATATTATTTATATTGTAGTTATAAGAAATTTTCTTGCACCAAAATAATTGAACAAACATCAAACTGAGAAAAGGTATTTAATCACAATGACAGTTACTTTTAGAAACATAAAACAGAAGGAGCACAAAATAAATAAAATCTTCAGTTTTTTGGAAGATAAGTTTTTCTGAGCCACAAAATTCAAACAACACATTTTCATCAAAATGGTGTGAATTTAGAAATTAAACTGTGAAAAAAAAATAGAAATTAGACTGTGAGTGTCATAGCAGGAAATGATTTTGTATAATTTCCATAGTTTTACACTTAGTCTTGGTTACTATGCTTTTAAAATGTATATATTGATTTGGATGACTATATTTTATTTATTTCTTCATGATACTGTGTGTACCTGATGTTTGTTGCTGTGTGACTTCAACTTTTTTTAGTCTGTAATGTGTTTTGATCTAGCTTAAAAAGAAATTCAGGTTAATTCATTTAGTATGTATGTGTGTTCAGCACTCAGTTATGTCCAACTCTTTGCTAGCCCATGGATTGTAACCCACCAGGCTCCTCTGTCCATGGAATTTTCCAGGCAAAAATACTAGAGTGGGTTGCAATTTCAGCAGATTTCCCCAACCCAGGGATCCAATCCATGTCTCTTGCGTCTCCTGCACTGACAGGCAGATTCTTTACCACTGCACCACCTGGAAAGTCCATATTGTTTCAAATTTTGGTATTAGGAAGAGTTAAGCCTTAAAGTTTTCATATTTGCATTGATTGCTTTTAAATTTTCTCACAAAAACCCAGAGTTGTGTTCCTTCACTCCGCCTGGTCTCTCTCAGGATTCTCCTTCCTGCCAAGATCAGCATGCTTTCTGGATGCTATTAGTTTGCAAACCTAAGGCATTTGGGATTTACTGAAAAATAAAAATAGGTTTGAACTTGTTCATATTCACCTGCTGTTCTCAAGACGAAAATACCCAGGAAAGCAATTTGGAACTGCATAAGACTTTTTTTTAAAATTTAAGGAAATTATTATGTTTAATGAAAGCATGTCAATTCAATTTTGCACCAGAGGAGAGAACCAGTAAGCTTTAGATGATCATGTCTTGGTAGAAGCATGAAATCTTTCTTGTCTTTTTTTTTTTTTTTCTATTTTTTTACCCATCAGTCATGTATAAGCTTAATTAAAAGTAAAGCAACACCATGAACAATATGTCATTTTAATTTAGCAATATATCATTTCAATGTATTTTTAATCTGTCCTGAGACTTTACAAAACTTTTGTTGGTAGTCTATCTAGGAAGTACATCCCGTTTCTTCTGTGAACACATGTCTCCCTCAGAGTGACATGGTATGTGATGAGGGGAGATGAAAATGTATAAAATAGTTGGAGGGACACTTCTAAAACCAAAGGTAACAACCAGCCATCAGCAGTGCATAGATTACCTATTATTAGAATTCTTGTTTCTAATTGAATTTTATTTTTGATTGGCACTGGGAGTCCATGTAAAAGATGGACCTTCTCTTCAGCAAGTTCTGAGCCCAAATCCAGATTCTGCTTCTTCTCAATTGTGTGCATTGGGCAAGAGGCTTCTTCCTGAGGGGATGCCTAAATCAGTAAAATGGAAGCATCTGGCACAAGTAGGTGCAGAAAAGATGTTCTTTCTGTTTCTTTTCTCACAGATGTTTGAATAGGTACTGAACAACTACTTTGAGTGGGGAAAGGTCCATGATCTCCTGTAGCTGTTTCTTAATAGCGATAGTTTTTGCTAAACTCAGAAAACAAGCAGGAAGATGGGTCCGAAGGGTAGCTACTGCGGCACTGGAGTAGTGGGATTACAGTGATTACAACAGACTCCTCACCACTGGGTGATTCCCTCTAGTTGTTGTGTCCTTTTAAAACCACTCTTGCACGTGGACTTTGAACACATCATCCCAATGACTCCATCTACAGTTCCATTATTTTGCCTACATTTAAGATCAAACTGTAAGAGTAGCTTTTCCTAGTGAATGAAATGGATAATGGGGAATGTATTGTGACACTGTACCTTGTCTAACTAGAAACTGTCGTTCAGAACGAAGTCAGAAAGAGAAAAACACATATATACTAATGTGTATATATAGAATCTAGAAAAATGGCATAGGTGACCTTATTTGCAGAGCAGAAATAGAGACACAAATATAGAGGACAGATGTATGGACATCAAGGGGAGAAGAGGGTGTGGAATGAGTTGGGGGATTGGGATCAACATGTACACCCTATTGACACTATATATAAGGTAGATAAATAATGAGAACCTACTGTATAGTTCAGGGGACTCTACTCAGCGCTCTGTGGTGACCTGAATGCGAAGGAAACCCAGAAAAGAGGGAATGTGTGTATACATACAGCTGATTCACTTTGTGTACGGTAGAAACTAACATGACATTGTAAAGCAACTATACGCCAATAAAAATTAATTTTAAAAAAGGAAGTAAAAAAAAATAAATGAAAGTTTTAACCTTCATGTTTACAAATCTATCTTAAATTACTAGTCACAGTACATGGAACCAAATATTTTCCTGGCTTTATCTTTCCTCGGTACTCTGCTACATGTCTGCAGAAGTGCTCTTTTGAGAAGGAAACAAAATGGGCAAATGAAAAATGTAGTTTTATTCACAAGATGATGGCTTTAAACCTCACCGACTCCCTCTGTCTTTCTCTGTCCTTCTGTCCTCCCTCCCTTCTCTTTCCTTTCCTGCATACAAATGTCTGTGTCTGTATCTATGTGTGTGTTTGCGTCAGTGTGTTCTTGCATCACTCTGTAAAAATTATAATTGACAAAGAGGAGCTAGAAAATGTTCTTGGCATAAAAACTGACAAGATTCTGCTGCTTACTTTTGAACAAAGAAGCAAATATTTAATGTCTTAAGTATACTCTTGTAAGTCTGAATATCATTTTCTACTTTCAGGAGGAAAAAAATGCTCTTCAAGTTAATAACTTTGTCTTTTGTACAAAATTGTAAACATTTAAAAAGTACAATAGAGTGCAAGAATATTGGGAATTACTCACCCTTTGAGTCTCCTTAATTGTCTCTCCAAAGAATTCACCATTTCACTTAAGTCAAATGTAGAGATTAGAAAATATTACCTCTTTATATTTTAACATTTTGATTAGTTTCCCAGCACTATGACGTCTAAACTAGTGTTCTCTAAGAAAACAAGACCAAAAAAAGAAAAAGAAAACTAGCCTCTGACACCTTCCTTCAAACAAAATCTTTAGAGAAACCAAACACAGAAAAGACATTAACAAAAGATTCTCTGATTGAAAAAAGAGTGTTTGGTAGAGTTTCATCCCCATGCTCTTGTGCCTGTATCACCTGCAGTCATTTCTGCACCCTCAGAAGACCTCCAGGACTTCAAAGCACAGGCCAACATAAAGCAAACTCACTAGTAAATGGGCAGCCTGCTTATCTTTATAGTTTTCTACACACATGAGAGCATTTCATCTTAGTCCTTCTCCTACGCCAATGCCTACCCTGGCTTTCAGGGGCTTCCCCAATGGTTCAGCATGGCAAAGAATCCACAGGCAATGCAAGAGACACATGATTCGGGAGACATGGGTTTGATCCCTGGGTCGGGAAGAGTCCCTGGAGGAGGAAATGGCAGCCCACTCCAGTATTCTTTCCTGAAAAATCCCATGGACAGAGAAGCCTGGAAGGCTCCAATCCAAAGGGTTACAAAGAGTCAGACACGACTGATCATCTAAACACACACAGAGCATGGCTTTCAGGTTCTACATTCTAACAGGGTCAATGATAGCACTTCAGTAGAAGTGTCTTCTGCCTGCACTGAGACTCCACTGGTCTGAACCAGCTCCAGGTTTGGATTTTTTTATTCCAGCCATGCACAGGACACAGCTGTAATGGAGCTGTTTCTGTTGCTTGGCATGTTGTTTGTTGGGTATCTGGTAATCAATATCTAGCTGTTGGGAGTTATTCTATTCAAGGCATTGCCCCATCTTGTTCTCCCTTTCTTGGCTAGATCTTGATGAGATACATATTTTCCAAACAGTACTATACTGCTTAACCACAGAGAAGCATTTTGTTTCATGCAGAGGCCTGTGTAAAAGACATGAAATTAAAATGTAAGAAAATTCAACCCAAAGCATATTGCAGATGTTTCTTCTTAATCATATACATTCCAAGCAAAAATACATGAAGTCTTTAATTAAGTATTTCAGTTTGCCCATCCCTAGGCATGTACAGTTGGGTTGAGAAGTTCTCAAAGGTTTTTCAAATTTTCTTCTGATTTTTAAGAGAAAATAGTTTTATGTCTCATATCATTGCATAATTTTAATGGAATACCAACACATCTGTAATTTTCTAAGCAAGTGCCTATTAAAGTTTAAAATATATTCATTTCCTTTTAAGAAAATTCCTTGTACTTACTATTTGAGTAAAGTTTATATAGAGTATATACAAATTATATTAAACTACTATGTGGGGTGTTTTCCCACAGGAATTTGAAATTATATTACTACTAGAAAGCACACACCATATTTAATGCATGTAACTAAAATATTAAATTGAAACAATGTGTAAGAGTGAGGATTACATCTTTCAGCCAGTCAAACTTGGACGTGCTAAGTCAATTTTTCTTTCTCTTACCTTATGTGTGTGTGTGCTAATATACTCCACTTATGTCCAACTCTTTGTGACCCTATAGACTGTAGTCTGCTAGGTTCCTCTGTCCATGGGATTCTCCAGGCAAGAATACTGGAGTGGGTTGCTATGCCCTCCTCCAGGAGATCTTCCCAACCCAGGGATCAAACCTGAATCTCTTATGCCTTTTGCATTGACAGGCAGATTCTTTACCACTAGTACCACCTGGGAAACCCCTTACTCCTTATGCATATATTCAATTCTCAATCAATTCTGCATTCTCTAAAAGTCAATTCTTTCCATTAAAAAATAATGTTGTTTTTATTATCTTTTGTTTGAACTCTCGTATCAACTTATTGTTAATCTCCTTCCACATATAATTTATCATCACCTCTACAGCTAACAATTTCTAATGCAAAACTATGATCACATGAATACCCTGAATCAAAGATGTTCTTAGTTTTTAAATGGCCAACATAATAAAATATGTATCAGATAAGTCTAGTCCTGATCACCTCCTCCTTCTATGTCTGTGTAACTTCAATAAACTAGTCACTAAAATTTATACAGGTAAGCACTACTTTATCCATTTAGATCTTGACCACTTAGGTCTTGGCTGTATATATTTAATTTGGGATGCTCTTCCTTTCATCTTCCAACACCACAATTTAACCCATCCTTTAAGATCTAATTCACATTTAACTTTATGCTTTAAGATTTCCCTGATGGTCCAGTGGCTAAGACTCCATGCTCCCAATGCAGGGGCCTTGGGGTTCCGACCCTGGTCAGAGTACTGGATCCTGTATGTTGCAATGAAGACCGAAGATCCCAAGTGCCACAACTAACCCAGTGCAGTCAAGTAAATAAATAAATATTTTATAAAAGAACAATTTCCCTCCGTATCTCAGCAGGAAATAATGACAACAAACTATTCTCTGTACTTTATTTGAAATATAGAATTTGTCAAATTATGCCATGTATTCCTTATCTTCATATATGTCTTAGTTCATCACAGTTAGCTATAAACTTCTGAAGCATAAGATACATGCTACATTTATGCTTACAACTTTGCTCAGCATAATTCCTATCAGGCACTCATGAAGTGTTTGTTCAGTTGAATTATTTAATCACACATGAAGTATCTTAACTAGTACAGTACCTTTAATGGTTTCTTTCCACCATGTTAACTTCACTTAAAGGTGACTTAGGTCTTTCACTGTACCTGAAAAAATCTGGTCTACTCACTGTTTTTCTCCCTGAACTCATTCACTCTAATGAAATCTCCTTCATACCTTTTACTTCAGGTACCTATCCCGAAACCTCCTTTAACTTGCTTGCATTTTCTTCTTATTCCCAAAATTTCCACAGGAACTTTATCTTTTATTCAAAAAGCTCTCTTTTGTCCTTTTTTTTTTTGCCATCCTTTTCTCATCCCTTAACACACAAACACACACACACACTCTACTATGGGATGTGAAAATTAAGAATAGCTCATTTTATTACTTCTCTTTGTGGCATTATAAAGCAAAATCTCTCAGTTTTTCTCCTTCCTAGACAGGGAAAAACCCTGTTCTTACCTACTGTACATTTCTTTATTCTGCATGTCTTCTTTATCTTCACAGAGAAGAACACTTCACTCCTGACACTTCTAGTCACCAAATGTGTGTAAATGTTCTCCCATACCAACAAGTAATTCTTGGACACTAGTGTGTATGCTACAATTTAACTCAGTTATGATACTATCTACTGAGAGAGAGCATGAGATCCCACAGGCTGAAGACTCAATCCCATAACACTAACACTACCTCCCTCTCAACACACACACACACACACACACACACACACACACGAACCACAGTTACTTCATATAAGTTATCACCTGGGCTTCTGACCAACAGGCCATAAATCAGAGGTTCCTTCAACTCTTTTCTCAGGTTTGATAAATGTGTTAGAATAGCTCATAGAACATGAAGGAACACTTATATTTGTCCACATGCATGCAGACTTCAGCAGTACGTGAACCGTGAACTTTCAGATTTTCAAGCTGGTTTTAGAAAAGGCAGAGCAACAAGACATCAAATTGCCATCATCCGCTGGATCATCAAAATAGCAAGAGAGTTCCAGAAAAACATCTCTTTCTCCTTTATTGACTATGCCAAAGCCTTTGACTGTGAGGATCACAATAAACTGTGGAAAATTCTGAAAAAGATGGGAATACCAGACCATCTGACCTGCCTCTTGAGAAATCTGTATGCAGGTCAGGAAGCAACAGTTAGAACTGGACATGGAACAACAGACTGGTTCCAAATAGAAAAAGGAATTCGTCAAGGCTATATTAACTTATATGCAGAGTACATCATGAGAAATGCTGGCCTGGAAGAAGCACAAGCTGGAATCAAGATTGCCGGGAGAAATATCAATAACCTCAGATATGCAGATGACACCACCCTTATGGCAGAGAGTGAAGAAGAACTAAAAAGCCTCTTGATGAAAGTGAAAGAGGAGAGTGAAAAAGTTGGCTTAAAGCTCAACATTCAGAAAACTAAGATCATGGCATCTGGTCCCATCACTTCATGGCAAATATATGGGGAAACAGTGGAAACAGTGGCTGACTTTATTTTTGGGGGCTCCAAAATCACTGCAGATGGTGATTGCAGCCATGAAATTAAAAGACGCTTACTCCTTGGAAGGAAAGTTATGACCAACCTAGACAGCATATTAAAAAGCAAAGACATTACTTTGTCCACAAAGGTCCATCTATTCAAGGCTATGGTTTTTCCAGTGGTCATGTATGGATGTGAGAGTTGGACTATAAAGAAAGCTGAGCACCGAAGAATTGATGCTTTTGAAATGTGGTTTTGGAGAAGACTCTTGAGAGTCCCCTGGACTGCAAGGAGATCAACTAATCCATCCTAAAGGAGATTAGTCCTGGGTGTTCATTGGAAGGACTGATGTTGAAGCTGAAACTCCAATACTTTGGCCACCTGATGCAAAGAGCTGACTCATTTGAAAAGACCATGATGCTGGGAGCGATTGGGGGCAAGAGGAGAAGCGGATGACAGAGGATGAGAAGGTTGGATGCCATCAAGGGGCATGGTTTTGGGTGGACTCTGGGAGTTGGTGATGGACAGGGAGGCCTGGCGTGCTGCGGTTCATGGGGTCGCAAAGAGTCAGACACAACTGAAGGACTGAACTGAACTGATGCTAAGTCACAGGCTTCTCTGATAGCTCAGTTGGTAAAGAATCCACCTGCAATGTGGGAGGCCTGTTTACGATCCATGGGTTGGGAAGATCCCCTTAGAAGGGAAAGGCTACCCACTCCAGTGTTCTGACTTAGAGAATTCCATGGACTGTACAGTCCATGGGGTAACAAAGAGTCGGACACAACTGAGCGACTTTTACTTTCACTTTCATGCTAAGTCACTTCAGTTGTGTCTGACTGTTTGCAACCTTGTGGACTGTAGCCCACTAGACTCCTCTGTCCATGGGGATTCTCCAGACAAGATTACTGGAGTGGGTTGCCACGCCCTCCTCCAGGGGAATCTTCCCAACCCAGGGATCAAACCTACTTCTCTTGTGACTCCTACATTGTCGCAGATTCTTACTGCTGAGACACCAGGGAAGCCCACACTTATGTTTACCTGTTTTTCAAAGGATATGATTTAGAATACAGATGAAAAGCCAGATGAAGAGATACATACAGCAAAACCTTGGAGGGTCCCAAGGACAGGAATATCTAACTCCATGGGGCTTTTGAATGTGTCACTCTCCTAGCATGTGAATATGATCACTAATCTGGAAGCCCTCTAAATCCGCTCTATTGGGATTTTATGGAGGCTTCCTCACATGGGGGCATTAGTTACTAAATTGTGTCTGACTCTTTGCAACCCCAAGGACTGTAGCCCACCAGACTCCTCTGGGCCACCATCAAAGCACCTTCCTCACGTCAACATAGTCAATTATTAGTTCTACTGCCTTCTTTGGAGGATTTGTGATGGACTGAAAATTCTGAGCATTAAATCATGACTTGGTCTTCCTGGTGATCAGCTCCCACCCAGGAGCCATTAAGCAGCTGACCCAAAGTCACCTCATTAGAACAAAAGATGCTTCTAGTGCTCTTATCATTTAGGAATTTACAAAGGTTTAAGAACCCTGTGTCAGAGACAGGATCAAATATTAGAACAAGAGATGCTCCCTAGTGCTTTTATCACTTAGGAATCTATAAGGATTCTATGAGCTGTGTGCTTTAGGAAAGCCCATTATTTCACAGGTACTGACTATCCTATTTTTCTGGCTATACATTTAATATATAAAACATATGTTCTTAATGGCTAGTAGTAAGATTTAGGAGAAATGTGTACTGATTATTAATTTAACTTAGAAAGAAAGCAACAAATAAAAGTAAATTCCAAGAAAAGCAAACAAGTTTGACTAGAAGAGAAGTAATCCAAAGAAAGCATTGTTCCATATTCAATCACCAAGCATCACTCTATTTTCCCCATTTTTTTCTGTATTGGAATCCTTATCTATTTTGCTCCATTTTATCTTTGTGAGTTTTGATATTTCCTTGCTTGGTTAAAGGCAGAATTTACTTTTTCTTTTCAGGATGTAAATATTTCTCAAAAATAAATAAATAAGTAAAACATAAGAAAAAGTACACTGACATTTCTTCAAGTGAAAGTTTGAAGGATATCAATTCTACTTAAACTGATGCTTTGCATCCTTCATTGCCTGGTTCATTCATAGGAAAAAGAAAAACAGAGAGGTTATAAATAAAATGTACAGCAAAGAAATCAGCTAACTGAAGAACAAATTCCCAAGATTATGTATAAGGTGAGTTTCTGAACATTAAACAACTTCAAAAGTAATTTTGATAGTCTCCATGCCAAGAAATAGGACATTTTGCATTACATGTCATTTTTATCACTCTTACTTCTACTCCTAGAACTGTCAAGACTATTAGATGGATGCATTTATTTATGTGTAAGAGGACATTGCCATATGGTTCCATTGAGCCATGTAAATGACTAGAGGACATTTTCAGTAGTAATTATGTCTTGATTGAACATGTGTGTCCTAAACTTGAAAAGCAGCATGTGAACAAAAGAGGCACAAAAACTGCAGGATAAAATTAGGATAGGAATTTGTAGAGTTTGAGGTTGGCAGGTAAATGAAAAAGTAGAGAAACCAGAAGATGTAACTGGCAGGCAACAAGTCCAAAGGTCAAGGGGTTGAAGTAAATCATAACTGGCCAAGAAACATTTTAAAAAGTGAGGAAATAGAGATGGACGTAAAGACAAATACATAGAAAGATCAGTGCTTAATCAGGACAAATTTGAAGCCGTATTCAAAACAGAGGGTTATAAAGGTAGAATGGAGTGAAAAATGAAGGAAAAAAAAAAAAGACTAAAAAGCAAAGCCAGGAAGCATTAAGTCAAAGCAAAATTTAATTGTATCATTGAAATGAAGGGAGACAAAGATGGAAGCACAAAGGTGGGATAAAAATGATACCCAGTGGGAAAGGAAAGAAAATACAAATGACAAATTATTTCCACTTGTAGTAAGATGGTAGAGAAAACAAGTATGGATTAGTTATGCAGTTCAGCAAATATAGTGAGGTATACCACTTTTATTAACCAATTTTGGTGTTCAGGAAAATCTGAAAAGGCAAAGATAAAAGCAACAGTTATTAGAATAGTAAAGAAACAGAAAGAAAACAAATATAACTCCTGGTTAGTTTTTATTATATGGGAACAAGGGAAATAGAAAAGTATAATGGGAGCACAAGAAGATGACCGAACTTTGAAACCTCATGACTAGAAACAAATATTTAGGAAATTGTTGACTTTCAGGAAATACTTGCATAATTGTGTTCTTAGGAGATTTTCAATAAATATCACCTCAGAAAAGCAAGGCAAAAGCAGCAGTCTCAGGATAGGAAAGGGGATTGTGACTCTGAGGATGGGAAAATAGAGAAAATTCCAATGGAAGAGTAAATATTTAATAGAGAAAATCACCTAAAGAGGAGAACAAGGAACTTAAACAGCTGAGATAGGCATTTCAAAAATGAATGCAATAGGGCACAAATGTATTATGTACTTATTGTGCAGTCCAAAGACAAAGTATATATAAGGTACACATAATTTGGTTACAGCTGGTTTACAATGTTTCATCTTAATAACTCTATGAGTGGCAGAAATCTGAAAATGCTATTCTTTTGGGATATTTTAATGAGGCATAGTAAAGTAAAGAGATTGAGGTTTACAATCACATCTGATTTGACCCTGCCACATAGATTTGAGATGAGGGCGGATGGCACAGCACACATAAATGGAAAGGAAAACAAGAGGATGTTTCTATTATTATAGAAAATAATAATTAGGCACATGGAGGCTCTGAGAGAAAGAAGGAAGATAACATTTCAGTAGTCGGCAATTTTGTATCCCAGCCACTAAGTATTGGCTAAAATCTTCCATTGAAATTCTGCCCTGCACCACTTTCTTCATTGCAAGCAAAGCCATTCATCAGTTCTTTCATGCTGGTTCAATTAAATCCTATAGTGCTCGGAGGCAATGTAGCACCAGCTCCGGCGAAGAGTTTCAATTTCGTAAACAGGCCTGTAAATATGCTGCTGTGGATAAATTGGCCATCAGGGTGATAGAGAGTAGCAAGCGAAAATGTGTGATTACAGCTAGTTTTAGTGTGCTAGAAAGCTGCTGAGCCATTACTGTGAGCAAGACAATGTTTTTTTCCTCCTCTGCTTATCTAGCGGTTTTGCTCTTTCCATATTAGCTATCTCTAGGCAAATACTCTTTGTCTGATTGATATTTCTCACTTAGTTACTTTCACAATAACCCTGATCTAGATTTTTTGAGAACTAAAATCTTACCCCTCAAACCCACTTTTCACTATCTCATCCTTCTAGGCCTTTCAGTCTTAGGGTTACAGGAATATATGCTGGTTTTCTGTTTTTGTTTTTTGTTTCTTTAGAGGTCAACACAGTTTATTAACAACCAGCCAATTCCATTGTCCTTATATTCACTGTTGTATCATATTTTCCAAGGCTTGAACTATCGTATGGTCCAAGACAGTTTCGTCTAATGGAGCATTCTTCCAAGTCATCACCTCGTTGTCAGGGCAACAGTGAGTGACTAGGTCTCAAAACTCCACTTTTTCATCTTTTTTCTCTGCCTATTTTTTGGAAATTATTTTTTCTGTTTTTTAATTTTTACAATGTTGTTGTGGTTTCTGCAATACAGATTAACTGTAAAATGAAGGCTGCTCACATATTCTCACATTTATTCCCTTATATTTATGTATCAGTAAGACTTGAACAACCTACTTTATACTGTTGAGGGAAAATATGACAAAATTTTTAGCTAAAATGCATTATAGACAGAAGTTGCAGCTTCCTTCAAAGCAAGTGATATCTTAAAAATGATAATATTGTCTTAAAGGAAAAAAGTTGTATTTTATTTTGTCAAAAACTCTTTATCATGCTAGTGATAACAAACATTTGCAGGAATAACAGCTTTGGTATTGGTAGAGAGAAAAAAAGAAAACTTTTTTCATGATATTCCTGGTCAGTTCAGTTCAGTCACTCAGTTGTGTCCGACTCTTTGTGACCCCATGGACTACAGAAAGCCAGGCTTCCCTGTCCATCAACAACTCCCAGAGATTACTCAAACTCATGTCCATAGAGTCGTTGATGCTATCCAACTGTCTCATCTTGGCTGTCCCTTCTCCTCCTGCCTTCAATCTTTCCCAGCATCAGAATCTTTTTCAATGAATCAGTTCTTCACATCAGGTGGCCAAAGTATTGGAGTTTCAGCTTCAGCATCAATCCTTCCAATGAATATTCAGGACTGATTTCCTTTAGGATTGGTTGGATCTCCTTGCAGTCCAAGGGACTCTCAAGAGTATTCTCCAGCGCCACAGTTCAAAAGCATCAATTCTTCAGTGCTCAGCCTTCTTTATAGTCCAACTCTCACATCCATACATGACTACTGGAAAAACCATAGCTTTAACTAGACGGACCTTTGTTGGCCAAGTAATGTCTCTGCTTTTTAATATGCTGTCTAGGTTGGTCATAGATTTTCTTCCAAGGAGTAAGCGTCTTTTAATTTCATGGCTGCAATCACCATCTGCAGTGATTTTGGAGCCCCCCAAAATAAAGTCTCTCACTGTTTCCATTGTTTCCCTGTCTATTTGCCATGAAGTGATGGGACTGGATGCCATGATCTTAGTTTTCTGAATGTTGAGCTTTAAGCCAACTTTTCACTCTCCTCTTTCACTTTAATCAAAAGGCTCTTTAGTTCTTCTTCACTTTCTGCTATAAAGAGTGGTGTCATCTGTATATCTCAGGTACTTATTTATATTTATCAAAGATAATGGAATTTGTTCTGTCAGAAGGGACAGATGCAGGATTTTCCATATTCAATAAGGTAAGTACGATGATAAAGCCTTTGGGTTTAAGACTTTGCAAACAGAAAACTCCATTAGAGGCAACTGTATAATCGATTTGACATTGCTGTTGCTCTTGTTCAGTCGGCTAAGTCGTGTCCTCCTCTTTGCAACCCCATGGACTGCAGCCCGCCAAGCTTCCCTGTCTTTCACTATCTCCAGGAGTGTGCTCAAACTCATGTCCATTGAGTCAGTGATGCCATCCAACCATCTCATCCTCTGTCTCCCCCTTCTCCTCCTGCCCTCAGTCTTTCCAAGCATCAGGATCTTTTCCAATGAGTTGGCTCTTCACATCATGTGCCCAAAGTACTGGAGCTTCAGAATCAGTCATACCAATGAATATACAGGATTGATTCCCTTTAGGACTGACTGCTTTGATATGACTAACCACAAATACTGAACTTTAGATTTTCTCTTGCACAGATTTTTCCCAATATAAAATTCATGTGAAAGTGTATTTTGAGTTGAATAGTGTAAGTAAAAGCTGTAAATCAGAAGATCTCTATACACATCTATAGGCTCTCATTAGTCAAGAATCTCTCCTGTTGCTATTTTATTTAATATTAGAAATCACAATCCTGCTCATCTTAAAACTTCATATGTTCATATTGCATTATCCTTTCAATTGTATTCCAAGAAATGAGTAGAGAAAAATCAACTCCACTGATACATTTCACTTAAAAGTAAATGTTTTTGGACAGAATTCACTTAATATTGCCTTTTAGTCTAAAATCAGCCTGTTTAATCATGAGTTTCACTTTTTAAAAAGAAACATAAGAAAAGTGTGTTTGGTTCACAGATTGATTTCTCAGAGAGGACTTGAAACAACTTAGTTGAAAAATGAATGAATGCCTTTCTTTTTAACAAAAGAGATAAGCAAGAAAATGCTTTAGAATAGCTCTTAAGATAGATGAAGAAGTGATTTTGAGGATACTAAATGCTAACAGGCTGAGATATGTTTCTTTTTTTTTTCTGACAGTTAATCACTGTCTAGGATTTTAATTTACTTCCTATATCTGCAAGTCTTTTACACAGAATGGAAGTAAATGTCTTTTCATTCTTTATACAGAATGGAAATAACTACATATATATCCTAATTAGGTCTATTTAAAAATATACTCAATTCAGATGAGAGGTTTTCACATTTCGCATTAGTGATGTTAAAAACATCTTATTACATTTTTAACAGGACCTTATATGAGCATTCCAAAATTTATATATTTTACATTCTTATAAATACTCATATAATTCTTAGAGATTTCTGGACGTGTGATCTCATAAATTGACACACCCCACAGTGCAGTGCAATAGTGAAGTGATACACTTAGGTTTGGCACATTTGGATTAAATTCACAACTCTGCCACTCACTGACTATAAAAATGTTGATTTTTTAATCAATGAAGGATTATTTAACAAAAAATAGATATGCTCACTAAACCATGATTAATTTACTAATCCCCTCAGTTCAGTCACTCAGTCATATCCAACTCTTTGCAACCCCATGAACGACAGTACGCCAGGCCTCCCTGTCCATCATCAACTCCCGGAGTCCACCCAAACCCATGTCCATTGAGTCAGTGATGCCATCCAACCATCTCTGTCATCCCCTTCTCCTCCTGCCTTCAATCTTTCCCAGCATCAGGGTCTTTTCAAATGAGTCAGCTCTTCGCATCAGGTGGCCAAGGTATTGGAGTTTCAGCTTCAGCATCAGTCCTTCCAATGAACACCCAGGACTAATCTGCTTTAAGATGGACTGGTTGGATCTCCTTGCAGTCCAAGGGACTCTCAAGAGTCTTCTCCAACACCACAGTTTAAAAGCATCAATTCTTCAGCGCTCAGCTTTCTTTATGGTCCAACTCTCACATCCATATTTGACCGCTGGAACCGTCAGTTAACCTCATTTGTAAATTTAGGGATAATGTAATGTTAATAAGTACCTCATTGGATTTTGAGAAGCTTAAATAAGATGTGTTGTGCTGTGCTTAGTCAATCAGTCGTGTCTGACTCTTTGTGACTCCATGGACTGTAGCCCACCAGGCCTCTCTATCTATAGGGATTCTCCAGTCAAGAATACTGGAGTGGGTTGTTATGCCCTCCTCCAGGTGATCTTCCCAACCCAGGGACTAAACCCAGGTCTCCTGCATTGCAGGCAGATTCTTTACTGCCTGAGCCATGAGGGAAGCCCTTAAATAAGACATTACCTGAAAAATTCTAAGTAGAGTAAATGTGCAACAAAAGTTAACTAACACTGTTACTACTACTAACAATAATAACATATCATATCTATAAGCCATTTGTTTAGCTGGCAATGTCTTTCATGATGAAGGTTTTTTCCCCCTATTTTTGTGATGTTAGTGTGATCTGTATGAAGTGATGCACATTTTTAAGCAAATGGAAATTTCAAATAAATGCTCTGATAGTCTATATCATAGGTTGGGAAACTATATACCATGAGCTGACTCTGACTTGCAGCCTGATCATATAAATCATTTTCTTTGACACAATTATGCCCATTTGTTTTCACATTGTCTCTGGCTGCTTTCCTACTGCATGCTAGTGTTAAGTAGTCATGTCAAAGACCATCTGGCCCACAAAGTTTATAATGTTTACTATCTGGCTCTATATAGAAAAGCTTGCCAACCTCTGGTCTATGTCATGCTAAATATTTGGATTTTTTTTTAAGCCCAGTAATTTCATGGTAATTTCAGAATTTTCCTAAAGGTTTATTATTGGAAGATTCTTCTTGTCTCGAAGGATGTCAGTGAGCCCAAACACAACAGACCCACAACGGAAATCTTGATACTTCTCCCAATCCTGTACTTTCCATCTCTGCTAATAGCACCAAGGTACCTAGAGAAAATTTTGATTTATAGCCTTTTCTCTTATCCCCACACTACCTAGTCCACCATCGTGTTTTATAGAAACTAGCTCCAAAATATCTCCTCATACTCTTCACTCCTCTTTCTTCCCCTTCCCCCATTCTACTCCAAGTTATCTCTGTATTTATTTGCTACTGCTACTGTAATAGGTAAGTGTACATTTAATGGCTTAAAACAACCAAATTTTATCCTAGTTCTGGAGATCTGAAATCTAAAGTGGGTCTCACAAGGCTAAAATCAAGGTGATGGCAGCTGGATTCCTTTCTGAAATCTCTGGAGAAAATCCTTTTCTTGATTTTTCCCTTTGCTAGAGGTCCCCTTATTTCTACAAAGCTAGCAATGATCAGCTGAATCTTTCTCATGGACAAGTCTGCTCTCCAGTTCTGAGTCTTCTGCCCCCTTCTCTCTTACTGTGGACCATGCCAGCATCTGGATAATCCAGGGAGAGTCCTAACCTTAAATTCAAATATTAGCAGTATTATCCTATCTGCAACTTTATTCTATCTTCCTCTTCTCATTTACCATAAAATATATTTTGTATTAATATATATTAAAATTTCCTAAGAGGTAAATCTTACATTGTATTCTTATTACCAAAAGATATAACAATAAATACAAGGGTGAGTGGAAACATTTTGGAAGAGAGAAATAGTTCTGTGGCCTACATTGTGAGAATAGTTTCTAGGGAGTATGCTGTGCTGTGTGCTGAGACGCTCAGTCATGTCCGACTCTTTGTGACCCCATGGACTGTAGCCCGCCAGGTTCCTGTGTCCATGGGGATTCTCCAGGCAAGAATACTGGAGTGGGTTGCCAAGCCCTCCTCCAGGGGATCAAACCCAGGTCTCCCACACTGCAGGCAGATTCTTTACCATCTGAGCCACCAGGGAAGCCCAAGAATACTGGAGTGGGTAGCCTTTCCCTTCCCCAGGGGAACTTCCCAACTCAGGAATCAAACTGGGGTCTTCTGCATTGCAGGCTGATTCTTTACCAGCTGAGCTGCCAGGGAAGCCCTCCTGGAAGTATACTTGTCTCCAAATTCATCAAGTTGTATATATTAGCTGTATACAGTTATTTTGTACATCAAAAAATTTTAGTAAAATTTTAAAAGTTATACAGAGACTTATCATATCACCCAGCAATTGTACTCCTAGATATATACCTAGAAGAAATAAAATTATATGTCCACACAAACTTATATACAAATATTCATTGAAGCATTTTTGTAACAGCCAGAAATTGAAACAATGCAAATGTCTACCAGCTAATAAATGAATAAACAAAATGTGATATATCCTTACCATAGAAAGGATTCAGCAATAAAAAATTACATATATGAAGTACTGATACATGCTGTAATATGCATTAACCTTGAAAACATGCTATATGAAGAAACCAGACACAAAAAGCCACACATTGCTTGATTTCAGTTACATAAAGTGTCTAAAATAGACTATATATATATATATATACATAGATATATATAGAGAGAAAATAGATTAATGATTGCCTAGAATTGAGGGTTGGAGAGAAATGGGAGTGATTGCTAATGAGCACGAGGTTTCTTTTTGAGGGTGATGAAAATACATAGCTGTTTGTGGTAATAGTGGCACAATAATAAGTATACTAAAAACCACTGGATTGAACTTTGAATCTGTGAATTGTATAGTGTGCGATTATATCTCAAGGTGTAATTAAAAGAAAGATTAAATTACAAATTAAATTTGGTTTTTTACTCAGGGGAAAATATTTTCCATTTAGAGAAATACAAAAAATAATAATATATTAAGTTGTATATAGTGAATTCCCAATAATTATCAGCTATTATTAGGTGATTATTATTTTCTCCAGTAGAACTAGTTCCCTAATTTTGTTTTCAAAGATACATTAGGGCCCAAGAGCAAGGGTAAGGGGCAAGCAGATGATTGTGATACAACAGCTAATGATGACTTAGTTTTTATTATTTTATGATCACTGTATGAAGCACTACAGTCTTCCCAGTAATTGAGTATGGTTGTGAGAGCTGGACTTTAAAGAAGAGAATGCCAAAGAATTGATGTCTTTAAACTGTGGTGCTGGAGAAAACTCCTGAGAGTCCTTTGGACAGCAAGGAGATCAAACCAGTCAATCTTAAGGGAAATCAAGCCTGAATACTCATCGGAACGACTGATGCTGAAGTTGTAGCTCCAGTATTTTGGTCATCTGATGCAAACAGCCAACTCCCTGGAAAAGTCCCTGATGCAGGGAAAGATCGAGGGCGGAAGGAAAAGAGGGCAGCAGAGGATGAGATGGCTGGATGGCATCACCAATGCAATGGTCACAAACTTGGGCAAACTTTGGGAGATGGTGAGGGATAGGGAAGCTTGGCATGCTTCAGTCCATGGGGTTGCCAAGAGTCGGACTCAACTGGGTGACCGAACAACAACAACATGAAGCACTTTACAGAGATTATCTCATTTTTAACTTTGCTCCAAATTTACACAAGAAGAAACTCACATTTCAGGAACTTTCACAACTGCTCAATGGTGGTGATGAGGGAAACAAAACACATCCAGAAGCCCACAGAAACTCATGAGCTCTGAGCATATGAGCTCAATTGCCACAAAGGAAAGGAGGATTGCTTTTGAGCTCTTTAGACAACAAAGAAATAAAAATATCTAAAATATGAGGAAACGAACTTAGGCAGAAGAGTATTTTATATATACAGTGAGTGGGAAGTGGAACACTCTCCTAAACACACTCCAACCTTTTTCTTGGGTCCTGCCATAAGTTAAAAAAAAATCAGTAAAAGTGGTATTCTAAGCTAATGATAACTAATAAAATTCAAAAGTGGCCTATAATTGTTTAAACCAAAGCTTTCCCTGAAATCAAATTAAAATGCGTTCATGTATAAAAAGGCTTTCAAATAATGGTAAACAAGAACAGTCTTGAAACAAACCCTGAAGTGCAGCAGGAGTATGTCACCATTAAAATATTGCAACCTTCAAAATGCCCAGAGTTCCAAATTTACACAACAATCACACAAAAATGGATATGGATCTCATGTCTATTTTTGAATACATCACTTGTCTTCATTAGCAACCAACTAATACATCTATCATGCACTCATATTGATATCTGTGTAGGAGTCAAAATTTTACCAGTTTTGAAAAAGTAAAATTTATCTCAACAATGATATCACAATTAACCATACAAAGCCACCACTAGTGTATGTAAATCTACTTTTTTCTTGCTCAAAACATTTCTTCTCCCCTCTCCACCTTCTCAACTTTTAAGCTATGTATGATGGTGTGTATGTGTGTGTGTGTGTGTGTGTGTGTGTGTTTTGTGGAAGACAAAATTCATTAACGAGATGATTCTATTCAGGCTATTGCAATAGGGACAGCATTCTTAAATGAGAGACAACTCAGAAAAAAAAGAAAGGAAGAAGACCTTTTTAGAGATTTTATAGAGACACGTAGACAGTGGAGTTTCATTGAGATTTTGTTTACACAAAGTAGTAGGCAAGACTGAACAATATAATGACTATAGGTACAAACATTGACAGCAAGCTTAAAAGCAAAGCAAAGGAATTATAAAAATCAGAATGGAGTCCTTTTAAGGAAGAAGGAGGAAAGTAGATCTGTGAATGATAAACAGGTCACTTCTAAGACACAGGCAACTTTCATTTCTTATTCTGCGGGATGTTTTCTCCTTGTAATTAATCTTTAAATTCTGTTTATGTTTTTATTGTTGTTACTGTTTAGTTGCTAAGTTGGGTCCGACTCTTTTGCAATCACATGGACTGTAGCCCACCAGGCTCCTCTGCCCACGGGACTTCCCAAGCAAGAATACTAGAGTTGGTTGCCATTTCCTGCTCTAGGGAATCTTCCTGACCCAGGGATTGAAACCACATCTCCTGCATTGGCAGACAGATTCTTTACTGCTGAGCTACCAAGAAAGCCCATAAATAAATCCTCTATGAATTCACAAGTAACAAAAGTTAATTTCACTTTAAAACTATAGTTTGTCAGTTGTTCTACCACCATGTATTGAAACTGCCCATCCTTTATTCAGTGGCCTGTAATGCTACTTTTGTACTATATCAAGTATTTATATAACTGAAAGTAAATGCTAAATTTAATTTGAAAGTTTGATAGTAGATTAATATCTGGTATACATGTAGAACTTCCTCACATCAATAGGCATTTGACTGTTAGCTCTTTAGGAAAATGACAAAAGACATAATCATTTCACAGAAGAGGAAAATAAGTGTCCTCAAATAACATGTATATTAATGTAATTAAAATCTTATAAACCCCAACCTTCACTTTTTTAAGTCAATTTTTCTTTATTGAAGTTTTAGGGTCACAGAAAAACTGAACAGAGAGTATAGGGATTTCTCACATAGCTCCTGCCTTGATATTTATAGCTTTGTGCATTATCAACATCCCCCACCAAAAGAGTACATTTATTATAACTGATGAATCTATATTGACACATCGTAATAACCCAAAGTCCATAGTTCTCATTGCCATTCACTTGGTATTATACATTCTCTAGGTTTGGACAAATTTATAATGATATGTACCGATCATTATAATCTCACACAGAGTATTTTCACTGCCCTAAAAATTCACTGTGCTCCTCCTATTTATCCTTCCACCACCATCCCTCACTGACACCAACTCCAGACAAACCATGATCTTTTTAGTATCTCAATAGTTTTGCTTTCCAGAATATCATATGTTTGGAATCATATACTTATGACTATAAGCTTCCTCTATGTTTTTTCATGTCTTGAGAGCTCATTTCTTTCCAGGGAGAAATAACATTGCAATGTCCGGATATACTACAGTTTAATTATCCATTCACCTACTAACAGACATCCTGGTTGCTTCCAAGTTTTGGCAATTATGAATAAAGCTGTTATACATATCCATACCCAGGTTTTTGTGTGGACACAAGTTTTTCACTCCTTTGGGCAAATACCAAGGCATGATTGCTTTATCTTAGTTTAGTTTTGTAAGACACCTCCAAACTGTGTTCCAAAGTGTCTGTACCATTTTGTATTCCCAATAGCAATGAATGAGAGCTCCTGTTGCTCCTTTTCCTTACCAGTACTTGGCGTCAGTGTCCTAGATTTTGGCCATTTTGATAAGTGTGAGTGGTATCTTACTGTTGCTTTGATTTGCATTTCTGATGACAAATGATATAGAATATTTTTTCATATGGTTATTTGGCATCAGTATGTCTTCTATAATATTTATTCTTGATAAAACTCTATGATGACTAGAAAAGGACTTATTTAATCTGATATGATGCAATGATGTATCTATTGACTCACACAGCAAATATAAAGCCAATGGTAAATGCTAAAATCAATTAATAAAATTAAGAGTAAAACAGACGCTTGCTCTATTGAGTTAGAAGCCTTGTGGGGCTTCTCAAATTCCTTTGACACTCTTCTTCCCTCTTGGTTAACACCCTTCCATTTCCAGACTTAGACAAACTACACAATACAGATACAAACAATTGCATAGGACATGGGATCTGACTTCTAGAGTAGCCACTAGATAGCATAGATCAGAAGTTCCATCAAGAGTGGGACATGTTGGTGAAAAGTAAGGAACAGACGAGGGCTAGACAAATTCTCCTCCCCTCTCTTCTGGAGAAGATTCTAGCATGTAGTCCCTCCTTCTCTGGAAGAGCCCCACATGCCACACCTAATGATCAGTCCGCTATGTTTCTCTGTGGCTCATTGTAACACATTGTGTTTATTGTATTTTGTTGTTTTGCAACTTACCTTGCTTCACTTCCTTTTATTTGTCACTATTACAATTATAGGCTTGCTTGTACAGTAAGTTTCCTATAAATGAATGAGTTCTGTTTTGACAGCACATTTGTAAGTTCAATTTGTTTGTAAGTCCAACAGAGTTAGCCTAGGTACTCAACTATCACAATTGGCTATATAGTACTGTAATGTAATAGGTTTAAAATACTTTTCATCCAAAAAGTACTTAAAAACAAATACAAAAATAAACATTTTAAATCTTACAGTATGGTACCTTGAAAAGTACAGTAGTACAGTACAATAGCTGGCATACAGGGGCTGACATTGAGTCAACAAACAAGAGAGTTACTGACTGGAGGAGGAGGGAGACGTGGTGGGAGATGGTAGAGCCAAAAGATCATTAGCGGTAGGAGACAGGGAACAAGCTGCAATTTCACTCACGCCTTACCTGACTGGACATGTGAGCGCACCTTCACATGTTTGAAAGTTTGTAACTTGAAGGTTCATTTGTAGGGAACTTACTGTACCTTGCAAAAACAGTACTGAAACCAAGCAGGACCCCTTGGACTTCCTGGGCATGGGAGACTTTCTGTTCAGCCTTCATGATCTTCCTTGAGTTCTAAAGGACAGGTTCAAACCGTTGCTAATCAGGGAAAGGAGGGGATGTAGAGACAAGGGAGGGGCAGCCAAGAAACATTAGCACAATCTTGGGGCGGGGACCTGGTTCCCCCTCAGGTGATACACAGAGCAATATCTTTGAGCTCTTCCACAGAACCAAAACCTCCCACCAAATGGAAAAAGTTAATTAGTTGTCACCTTGCCTATTTAACTTATACACAGAGACGATCATGTGAAATGCTGGGCTGGATGAATCACAGGCCGGGATTGAGATTACTGGGAGAAATACTGATATCAACAAACTCAAGTATGCAAATGATACCCCTCTAATAGAAGAAAGTGAAGAGGAACTAAAGAACCTCTAGGTGAGGGTGAAAGAGGAGAGTGAAAAGCTGGCTTGAAGCTCAACATTCAAAAAACTAAGATCATGGCATCCAGTCCTATCACCTCATGGCAAAAAGAAAGGGGAAAAGTGAAAGCAGTGATAGATTTTATTTCCCTTGGGCCCCAAAGTCACCTCAGACCATGACTGCCATGAAATTCAAAGATGCTTGCTCCTTGGAAGGAAAACTATTTTGCAGACAAAGGTCCATGTAGTCAAAGCTATGGCTTTTCCAGTAGTCATTTGAGAGTCCCTGGGACTGCAAGGAGATCCTAAAGGAAACAAGTCAATTCTAAAGGAAATCAACCTTGAATATTCATTGGAAGGACTGATGCTGAAGATGAAGCTCCAATACTTTGGCCATCTGATGCGAAGAGCTGACTCATTGGAAAAGACCCTGATACTGAGAAAGATTGAAGGCCAAAGGAGCATGGGGTGGCAGAGCATGAGATGGTTAGACAGTATCACTGACTCAACGGACAGCAATTTGAGCAAACTCCAGGAGATAGTGGAGGTCAGAGGAACCAGGCATGCTGTAGTTCATGGGGTTGCAAAGTGTGGGGCATGACTTACGGACTGAACAACAACAGCCACAACTACTTGAAGCCCTCTTCATTCCAGAGAAAGTCAGTTTGCCCACCTGACACCAGATGATATAGACTGAAAGAATGAGGGCCCTGCACACACCCTGATCCTAATCAGTAATCCCACTCCTTGACTATAAAATTCCTCACAAACTACTCTGGGTTGGGACACACTGTTTTGCAGGCCTTAGCAAGCAGGGTCCCCTTTGCCTGGCAAAACAATGAAGCTACTCTTTTCTACTTCACCCAAAATTCTGTCTCTGAGATTTAATTCAATGTCAGGGTACAGAGCCTGGATTCAGCTTCAGCTAAAAGCACATTGCTTGGAGCAAGAACCTCTTTATACCCAACTTTAAAGGCAGGAATACACCCCAGAGTCGTGAACCTCATTTTGATCATTTATACCAACTCTGAGTTGATCAATTTCTATATTGATAACATCTAATAAACTTTTTTTTATACCCGAGAATCTTACTCTTGATAATACCTCTATCAGGAGCTGAAATCCTGTGGCTTACTCCAGTTCCAGATCTTCATGACCCAGATAATCACAATGGTGTGATCACTCACCTAGAGCCAGACATCCTGGAATGTGAAGTCAAGAGGGCCTTAGAAAGCATCACTATGAACAAAGCTAGTGGAGGTGATGGAATTCCAGTTAAGCTATTTCAAATCCTAAAAGATGATGCTGTGAAAGTGTCAGCAAATTTGGAAAACTCAGCAGTGGCCATGGGACTGGAAAAGGTCAGTTTTCATTCCAATCCCAAAGAAAGTCAATGCCAAAGAATGCTCAAACTACTGCACAATTGCACCCATCTCACACACTAGTAAAGTAATGCTCAAAATTATCCAAGCTAGGCTTCAGCAATACATGAACGGTGAACTTTCAGATGTTCAAACTGGTTTTAGAAAAGGCAGAGCAACAAGACATCAAATTGCCAACATCTGCTGGATCATCGAAAAAGCAAGAGAGTTCCAGAAAAACATCTATTTCTGCTTTTTTGACTATGCCAAAGCCTTTGACTGTGTGGATCACAATAAACTGGAAAATTCTGAAGGAGATGGGAATAGCAGACCACATGACCTGCCTCTTGAGAAACCTGTATGCAGGACAGGAAGCAACAGTTAGAACTGGACATGGAACAACAGACTGGCTCCAAATAGGAAAAGGAGTACATCAAGGCTGTATATATATATATATATATATATATTTTTTTTTAAGGCTGTATATTGTCACCCTGTTTGTTTAACTTATATACAGAGTACATCATGAGAAATGCTGGGCTGGAAGAAGCACAAGCTGGAATCAAGATTGCCGGGAGAACTATCAGTAACCTCAGATATGCAGATGACACCACCCTTATGGCAGAAAGTGAAGAGGCAACCAGTTCACACATAATTACAGTAAGTCTTCATGCTAAATTCTGATTTGTCTCCATATTCTCTGCCCTCTAAAAGTTCTACTCTCTGGAACTGGAATCCCGTTCTAGTGACTGTATTTCCACATTTCACTATGTCTTGGTCTGCCATATCCCACTATAGATACTCAGTATACTACACAGGTTCACTTAGTAACTATTTGATCCAATAGCATGCCCATCTTAACAGAATACTATCTACCTTTTAAAAAGAGACTTCATATTTTCATGAACAATGTATTCATTTTTTGTTGGTAAAAATGAGCCTCATTATATTATTCAGATTGCATTTTGTTATAAGACTCCTCAAGGACATTATTGTAATCAGTTAGTAAGCTCAACCAGGTCTTCTACAAGTGCATTTTAATTCCTTCTTATTATAGGGTAAAATTTATCAGTATTGCAGTTCTTATTTTCTGCTCAAGATTCAAAACATAACACTTAATCTGATAAACATTATAAATATTTAGGCAAATGATTCATATGTAAAATTTTTTGTTCCAGAAGAAGTGATTTTTTGTTTCTTCCTTTTAGTTGATTGGTATGTTACTAGATTGGATGGAATATGATACTACTGAATTTGCTGGAGTACTGACTTACTGACAATTTCCAATGTATGTGTGTATGTTGTCATATATATTCACATACAGAGAGAGAGAGAGAGAAAATGTTCCCAAATCAGAATTTAGCATGAAGACTTACTGTAATTGTGTGTGAACTGGTTGCCTTGGTAAGGTTAAGGTTAAGTCCAAAATGAAAGACAATGTCTAGGCTAGCATTCTTTATGATCTTATGGTTGGAGTCTATGTGTTTTTATGACTTTAATTATACGGTCCATTATTACATTTTGATATACCTTTTAAAATGCATAATAAATAAAAATTATTTTTCTAACTTGATCATAATTTTTCATGGTTCATTAAATCTATAAAAATATATACTAATATGCTCCCATAACTTATAAGTTGGAAATAGTAAATTTTTTTTACCTTTTACACTTCTTGAAAATAATTAATTTTTAATATTCCACACAAATAATTGCTTACATAATTACATCTAAATGCTTCAAACAATATAGTAACAGGAAATAAAAGGTTAAAATATGGCAAAATTGCACAAGCTGCAATAGCTATTTCACAAAAATTTTAGGTGCTTTCAGTAGAAAATCAGAATTAACTTACCAGGGAATACTGAGTATGAAGGCTACTAGATATTTTCACACTTGGATTCAAATATTTCATCATTATTGAGCTTGCACAGAAAAAAATAAATGTAATGTATACTTTAAATATGTATTTTTAAAATAACATCAAAAAGATTTTGAGATTCTGTAATTAAAAGTAAGTATATTAATATTTTAGATTTACTTCATGGTCAGGATAATTATATTAATAAGCATACTTAATATACAGCAAACTCCTTTAAAGTTCTAATCATTTAATAATAAATGATGATAATAAGAAGCACTTATTCTGAGCATACTATGTAACAATAACTGTGTTAAATGCATACTCTCATAATTGTCACAATAATTTTCAGTTATGGTTGGGATTGTTTTGAAGTTTAGACAACTTACTAAGCCTCTGAAAACTTCAATAAACTGCTCAAAGTGAAAGAGTATGTAGGGGACAACCAGAATCCAAATAAAAGTCTAGATATGTCAAATGTTTTACTTTTTCAATAGCTTCACCAAACTAATTTTTGACATCTTCCTGATTTTAACAATCATTCCTATATCAGCTAGAGTTTGCTTAGGGTATACTAAGTGTAATATGGAATAAGAAATGTATTTTAGGAATTAAACTTTGTAGAATAATGAGAACAGCTGGGAAAATAATTCTGAAGGGGATAGCAGGGTGATCAGACAAAAGTCACCAACCAGGGACCATAATGAAGTCTACTGGATGCTACTGCCTTGCTCTCCTTGCAAGGGCCTGAAATTATCCCAAGCCAGAAAGACAGGCAATTGGGAGGGAGAAATTTAAAGGCAAAGTGAAGAGAAGTATGGATAAACTTGATCCCATAGGCAAATGAAATTCATGAGGGCAAATGGAACTCCACAAGAACAATCTGGAATCCAAGTCTGTCTGTGTATCAAACTCCAACAGAGTTACTAAACACAAGTCTGTGCCCTTCAGCACAATTGCACACATGCCTGGCCTGGGTCTCAAAGAAAGTAAAGGAGAAAATCTAGCAGGGGCTATAAACTGAAGTGACGACATTGCCATCCGTCTGTGAGGTGAGCCAGCATATCAAACACAACATTCATGAACTGCAGAGGAGCCTGTGACTCTGCACCAACTTACAGAGTATAATTGTTGTTGCTTTCCTATTGCCTTCCAAATATCATGCAAATTTCTTTGTGATCAAGCACCCTAGAAAGGAGGGAAACATACTTTCGGCTTTTGTGTAGTAAGATAACATAGTAAAAAGCCATTGCTTTGCACACAATAATTTAGATCTAAATTTTGGAAGAAGGCAATGCAATTAAAAACCCTATAATATTTATGAAATCTGCATATAGAAAGTAGGGTTAAGTTACATAGTATTTTTCAAGGTATATACACCAGATTTTAAAATATCACAAAATTTCTACTTAGTAGGAAGACTTTAAGTGTACTTCCAAATAAAATATAATTCGTTTCTGCCTATAATCTTAACTTTAGTCACATTTCTAGGTTGCCTAGAAAATAAGAAATCTCAAGAGACCTAAAAATAGAAGCAAACATACAGCAGCAAGTTGATATTAAAGCAGAAACCTGTGAATGTTTAGAGCATTCAAAGTGGAGAGGATATATTTTCCAGACTCACACAATAATATATAATCTTTACAGAACCTAAGTGTATAGCAAAGTCAAAAAGCTTAGCCTGAGAACTCCACAGTCTTGATCCCTCATGACAAAAGAAATTGGTTCCAGTATGATAGTATCCCCGGGAACAGGAAAAATCCACTACAAATCTTTTCTGGTGGAAAAAGTACCCAATGTAGACCTTGGTATGCCAGAGAATAACTTAAGCAAGATGTATCCAACAATAACAAATAATGTTAAAAGAACACAAACCAATATGGAATAAGAATGAAAGTAAAAGCAACAAATAATAAATTTAGATCCTCTATGATCTCAGATACTGAAATTATTAATTATAAAATTAAAGCAATAATGTATAAGAAGAAGGAAGAAATACATATGAAATAAAGAAAAGGAGTAGTGAAAATGTTGCTATTTTAAGAAGAAAACTATAGCTTCTGAAATAAAAAATGCAATTCCAGAAATTAAAATCTTAACAGATTGGTTAAACAACAGTCTAAAGTAAACTAAAGAAACAATAATGGACAGGAAAATAGTATATTCAGAATTATTCAAACTACATGCAAGGAAACAAAGACATGGAAACCTGAAAGAAATATCAGGAGACATGGGGAGTACAATAATTTCTAATATATAATCTGAGTTCCAGAAAAAGAGAATAATGAAATTAGAAGAATAGTAATATCTGTAGAAACAATAGATGAGAAATTTTCAGATCTGAAAAAAAGAGCAGAATCTCTACAGTCAGAGATATAAAAAAAAAAAAAATAGGTTACAGCAGTTACATAAAAAGAGAAAGTAAAAAAAATAAAAAAGTTCAATGATAAGATAGAAGGATACAGAATAGCTAGGGCCCTGGGGCTGTGATAACCCATTACTAGCGACCATGAGGGAGTCACCAACAGCCTCATTCAATACCATTTAAGCCTGAAAACTCCAGCATCTGTGAGCTAGAGGTGGGAGAGAGACCAGTGCTGGGCAGAAGGACACTGCCTCCAACTCCGTGATTCTTTCCTGCACATTGCATTCCAGGAAGGTTCAGTGGAGGATGGCCTACAGGTATCCTGTGGCATTTAGATGCCACAGGAGCTAACTGCTGGCTCTCAATTTTATGTTTGCTTCAAGAGATTGAGAACACTTCCCATGCTAGAGTCAGTACGAGTAGCCTAGGGTCAGCCTGGCCAGACTGTGGTACCGTTCTGACCCTCTTGTGTTATAATTCCAAGCTCAGAAACCTGCCTCAGTAGAAAGCTTTTGCTTTTACTTGTTTTTTTCAATATTGTGTTGGGCACTCTTACCCTCTGGTTATTGTAAATGGAAAAATTTCAGTCATATTTCCTTAGATATCATTTTTTTCCTTCCAATCATTTGCTTCTGCAATTTCTTTCTGCCTAATTACATTGCAGCATGACCAGAGGCTCAGCGCCCCTACTGTCTGGGTCATACGCCATTTGGCTTCTTCAATACTCTGAATAGAGTAACCTGATGGGTTTTTTTTTTTTAATTATATATATATATATTCCTATATAATCTATATATATATATATATCTCTCCACAAAAATATAAAAGTCAGAATATTTTCTAAGCACTATAAAAGTTAGGTTAAGGTAAAAATCTTCCCTAAAACACACACACACATACACACACACACACAAACAAAAAACAACAGGATCAAATGTTTAAAATAGAGTTCTAACAAACCTTCCAGGGAAAATTATTACAGTATTATAAACCCCTTCTAAAATAGAAAAGAGGGAACAGTACATACCTACTCAATTTATGAGGCAAGAATATCTTTGAAATGAACATAAAATAATAGTATAATATCAAACTTATTCAAGCTGAGTGTTTTAAAGAACTGCACAACCAAATTTGATTTATCCCATGAACAAATGGGTGGTTAATTTTGTAAAAATATATTAATGCAAACCACATCATTTAGATATTATTACAGAAAAACTTAAAGTCATCCAAACAGATGCACAAAGACATGAAAAATGTTCAACTTTCAGGTTTGAAAGACTGAAGAGAGAAAAAAGAAAACTAATAAAAGAAGCTAATTTTGGCCAAAATTGAAAATTTCAAAATTTTTTTATCCTATGGAAGAATATCTGTCACAAAGATTCAAGGAATATCATCCTTAAAAGTGGGAAGGTAGAGGCGATTTTTTAAAGTTCAGGATTAATGTAAGAATATTGTTCACTGCTGCTGCTGCTGCTAAGTCGCTTCAGATGTGTCCGACTCTGTGCGACCCCACAGACGGCAGCCCACCAGGCTCCTCTGTCGCTGGGATTCTCCAGGCAAGAACACTGGAGTGGGCTGCCATTTCCTTCTCCAATGCGTGTATGCATGCTAGGTCGCTTCAGTCGTCTGACTCTGTGCGACCCCATGGACAGCAGCCCACCAGGCTTCTCTACTGGAGTGGGTGCCATTTCCTTCTCCATTCACTCCTACTGTTTCTATTCAAATCACATAGAATCATCATATGATTAAATCATATAGAAGCAACAGTAAGAATAAGAAATGTATTAAAATATAAATATTTGAAAGCAAATGGCAAAATTATTAATATTAGCAGATGATTTGATGTCTATGCAAAATATGCAAGGGAATCAACAGAAAGACTATTAAAGATTTAGTATAAGAGCACACTTAAAATGTAATAAGATGACCTTTTCAATACCAACAAAAAAAATAAGGCATCTATAAAAGCAAATCTAACAGAAGATGTGTAAAACAATAATGGAGAAAATTATAAGGTATATATTGAAAAACATTAAAGGAGACCTAATAAATTAGAGGTACAATTTAGAAAAAGGAAGACTCATTTTCATAGAGATGTCAATTCTCAGATTACTCAAGAAAGTTACTATAAATTCAATAAAAACCTTATAAGGTATTGTTGAACATAATAATTTGACAAGCTGCTTATTAAATTTATCTGGAAGGGGAAAGTTCCAAGAATAGCCCTGACATAATGAAGATAATGAGCTGCCAAAGCTTGCTTTCAAAGAGAAAATATTTATTATAAAGTTATCATAATTAGCTAGTCATATGGGGAAGAAAAGGATCTCTTGGTAAACTATACAAAACAACAAATTTCCACAGGTTAAAGATTAAATCTCAGTAGTAAAATTTAATCTTTGTAAATAAATCAGAGTACTAGATGTCAATATCAGGATAGATATAATTTCTTAAACAACACAGAAAAAATGCTAGCAACTAAAGAAAAAAATGATAAATTCTACTACACTATAACTAAGAATATATGCAATGCAATCTATTATTCATTAGTTATCTGTTATTGCATAACAGTTCAGCACAAATTCTGGGTCTTAAAACATACACATTTGTGTTATCAGTTTCTGTGAGTCAGGAGTCTAAGCACAGGTTATCCTTAGTCTTCTGTAAAGTTGCAATCCAAGTGTTGGCCAGGGCTGAGTTTTCACCTGGAGGCTGGACTTGGGAAGGGTCAACTTGGAGATACATTCAGTCTGTTGACAGTTTATTTATTGGTAGTTCTAGGACTCCTAGCAGTTTGCTTCTTCAAAACCAGTATGGAGAACCAGACTCCAGAACAAGTTTAGTAGAAAAATGGAAGTTTTCTTACCATAGTCTTATATGTAGTATCATAGTTCTGGGAGTGACATTACATCACTTTGGTTATTCTTTGTTAGTTAGAAATATTATTAAGTCACAGGTCTTACCCACAGTCAAGGGGAGGAGATTATACATGGGCATGAAACATCTGGAGGTAGGAATCTAGAGAGTCACATAAAAGTCTGTCTGCCACAGGTTTGTACATTCTGAATTACAATAACTAAATAGATACTCTTGAACTCAAACTTCAAAATATAAATTAAAAAATTACTAACACCATTTAATCTCTTGTGTGTACCTTCCATAGACCTTGTCTATTACTCCCCTGTCATGCTATGTCCCACCCAACCATTAGCCTAAATTTTTGTTCTTAGCATCCCTTAAGACAACTAGATTTATCATGTTTTTTACTTATTTCCTCTAGGTTTCCTTGTTTTTTAGCTTATAAAAGGGCATTACACTATTTAGAGTCTTCTTTTATTTTCTTTTTTTCACTTAACACTTTATTTCTTATGTAAGTCTCATAGAGACTTATTTATACTGTTATCTCTAGTTCATTTGAAAGTGAAGCCATTCATGGTATCCTCCAGGCAAGAATACTGGAGTGTGTTGCCATTTCCTTCTCCAGGGAATCTTCCTGACCCAGGGATCGAACCTGGGTCTCCCACATTGCAGGCAGACGCTTTAACCTCTGAGCCACCTTCACTCTGTACATATTTCCCATTGTGAATATACTTCAATTATTATATTCATGTATTTATTTTAGGAATTAGGAGTTAGTTTTGGGTTTTCTTCACTTTTTGTTATTATGAACAATGATATAAAAGCTCTTGCATACATCTTCTGATTCATGATTGGGTTTTTCTAGTTTAGATATCTAAAAGTGGTATTTCTTTCTCTTAGGTCACAAGCCTCTTCAAATTTATTATGTAATTTTAAAATTATTTTCTGAAATTAGAGGGTTGATACTCCTCAAGTTCATTAATTCATTCAATAAGTACTGGTGGCACTTGTCACAAATATGTCATTAGATGTAGTTAAGAATCAAATTTCTTTCGAAACATCCCACCCTCACCTTCTCCCACAGAGTTCAAAAGTCTGTTCTGTACTTCTGTGCATGTTTATTATCTATGGTGAAACAGATCACCAGCCCAGGTGGGACGCATGAGACAAGTGCTCGGGCCTGGTGCACTGGGAAGACCCAGAGGAATCGGGTGGAGAGGGAGGTGGGAGGGGGGTTCGGGATGGGGAATACGTGTAAATCTATGGCTGATTCATATCAATGTATGACAAAACCCACTGAAAACATAAATAAATAAATAAAGGAAAAAATGAAAAAAAGAATCAAATTTCTAAAACCTCAAATTTGCTTTTGAAATAAACTAGGCTTGGACTTTGTACATACTGTTATATTTTGATGATTTTCTATTATTTTATAATGTCTTGAAAAATATATAAAACTGAGGCATTTTTATCAATAATCCAGTTTTGCTTCAAGAACATGACTTGTTATCACAGGGCAAGTAGTTCATAAATTGAAGCAGTCCATTGTACATAAATCATATCCCTACCAACTAGACAGAAAATAAAATTAATAGACATTGTTTATGGGTAATTTGAATACAGCCACATGATCATGGGCTTCAGTGATAGAAATTTAAAGCATGCTCACACTTAAGGTGCTCACATATGGTAGAAAAGTAGAGAGGCCACAGGTAAATGGAAGTTGTTTAGAAGCGATATGGAAATTTCTTTTTGTTGAATGAGGTTTTATTTTAGTCTGGTGAAATTTCAATGCCTTCTAAATTTTAGTAATTCAGGCATTTACTGGCATGGTGTGTGGAATTTTTTCATCCAAATGGTTTGACAGGAGAAATACTGAAGTGAACACAAAATTTTATTTTCCTGGAAAAACTACCAACCGTGCTCCAGTGAAACCATATTGCTTTTACATTAGCATGTTTCCTTAATAACATCTAACCCTCATCTGTAACTTTTCAATCACTTTCAATTCCTGTTCAAACCTCCCATCTGTTAGAAAACAGCCTAGACTAGTAGTTTCAGTTTCTTAGAGCAGGAAAGAAGAAATTGCCTGCTCTTATTCCCCTAGCTCATGCTCGCTCATTCCTTGATATGTATTACTGACAACAGAATGTGAGCATAGACAATATTCTCTGTGTTAAATGAAGACTCCAAGTCACAAAAAACGAGTTCCTTTTCTGTACTCCTGGTGATCTTTACAGTGCTGCCTCCTGGTTCTCTATGGATCTGATGTCCAAATGCTCACTCTTATGGGTCTTTTTGTAGGTTCTTTAGAAGAGACTGGAGTTCCTCTCCCTATTAAATCCCCTCAAGAGAAACCTGGTCAAAGCATGACTCATTCCACGCCTTTAGCTGCCACCACAGAGGAGGTCTCCGAGGGCATAGAATCAGCTGCTGCTGCTAAGTCGCTTCAGTCATGTCTGAGTCTGTGTGACCCCATAGACGGCAACCCACCAGGCTCCCCCATCCCTGGGATTCTCCAGGCAAGAACACTGGAGTGGGTTGCCATTTCTTTCTCCAATGCGTGAAAGTGAAGAGTGAAAGTGAAGTCGCTCAGTCGTGTCCGACTCATAGTGACCCCATGGACTGCAGTCTACCAGGCTCCTCCGTCCATGGGATTTTTCCAGGCAACAGTACTGGAGTGGGCTGCCATTGCCTTCTCCGGATAGAATCAGCAGTGTTACATAAAGAACCAGAATGGCCCCACATCATGGGATGTTTAAATCTTATCCTTACTATGCCAGAAGTTGAGGACTGCCCTCCAACACTCTCTCTGTCTCAGTTCCACCATCTCTTTCCTGTCTTCACCCCCAGTACCATCGTCTTGTATGTGGTGGTGGCGGTGCTCGCGGTGCTGGTGGTCAATGACTCAGCATTCAGGTAAAAGAAAATCATCATTGGGAATTCCCTGGTTGTCCAGTGATTAGGACTCTGTGCTTTCACTGATGAGGACATAGGTTCAATCCCTGTTTGGAGAACTGACTGCAAGTCATATGGTGTGGCCAAAAAAAAAAAAAGTCACTGTTTCCTAACAATTCAATATCCTTTTCCCCACTCCATTCACCCAGCGAGGGGAAGGGATCCTTGCTCCTTTAAGAACTCTGCATTTGTGCAAAAAACACCATCCTCCTTCACAACCTCTAATATTTCTCTTCATCAGTGACCAGACATTTTAGGACAACAGGGAGTTTAATGAATAGGACACTTGAAGAGTTTAATAATATTATTCTAAAAATACAATAGTTTCTGCCATGAATATAGACCTATTCTTTAAATATTTGGAGCATAAAAATATCAATAACTCTCAGGCAACATTTTGAAATATAATTAAACTGCGTAATTACCTGACTAGGTAATTAATACATAACAACATAAAAGTTGTCAGACATGTATGAACACAACACAAAATTTATATTTCTAGAATCTATATTAAAAATTCTTCATCTTGATGATCATAGTCATTTTACCTATAACTATTTGAGATCCACACCAATAAAAGATAACCAGAAGTTGCTACAAAACATGTGGAAGCATACTTCTACATGATTTAAAGTTAAAATTTCCAGAAGTAGATAACTGTTAGTATGATATTAAGACAACTTCTGGGTGAATAAACTGAAACAAAACAGGATCAAAGAATCTCCTTCTCCAATATATAATGAAGTGGATAATATAGAAAAAAAAAATACATCTAAACCCACCAAGGAAGGGGTCTTGTCATAAATTTAGGAGAGAAGACATAAAATTAAAACAGTATTCTCATGTGTTCTTCTAACAGTATTTTTTTAATTAAAATTTTGACTTTAATAAAATGTATATATTAAGAAAAAATTCTGGCTAAATAGCTTTAATATAATTACTATAATTCTATATTTTGAGGCATGGGGAGAAATAATAGATTATATAATGATGATTTATGAAACGTAGCTCTTAAAACTCTTAGAAGCATTCCTGAAGAAACATGAAATTTTAAAAAGTCCCACAAATGTCCTAATAAGGAGAGAAATGTACTGTGCATATAAGTTGTTACATAAGGGAACACTAGGAAAATTCATGGACAGTTGTAGCTCCAAACAATGACAAAGATCCTCAGCATTTGGACGTGCCATTTTCTAGAGTTCCTCACTGAATAGGAGCAAGGTCAGGATAAGAAACACACCACAGATTGATGAGCAGACTGCACAGTTTAAAGACAGGAGTGAGCTGTGATGTAAGAATATTTAAAGGGATTTCGGAAGAGGTATCCGTCATCCATCAAAGGCTGTAACTATTAATCCTTCAATTTCTCTCCTATCCTTGTCCCTCTCATCCTGAGGTTATGGAAAAGAAGATAGATAGCAATACCCAGTCCTCAAACAATGCCACCCAAAGAGAAGGCTAAATGAACCAAAAACTGCAAAAACTTTGTGAAAGGGTGACTAGAGATATTCCACCATTTAATCTTTCAGAATAAATATAAGGTCTGGGTAGAACAGTATATATATCACACATATGTAGTATGAAAATAATGTCAGGACAGCTATATAATCAGTCTCTTGAGAAAAAGGAGAGGAGAAGTGAAGAAAGAAGTAAATATTGGATGAAAAAGATAGGTAAGGTAAATAGAATATCTAGTTTGGAAGGAAAACATAGATAATAAAACAAATCTCCATAGTGAATAATAATCATATGTAGAGGATAACTGGTTAAGCACAACATTTTTCAAAATAAGTTCCAAAAAGAGATGACAAAATAGAAAAATATGAGAATAGAAATTTATAAAATTAAATATAAACAACAAAAACTCAAACCAGAATGTTGAATCCAAGTAAAACTAGAACTCAAAATTATACAACCAGAGGGAATTATGGTTGCAAAAAACAGAATATTAAGGTTATATATCATGAAAATAAATAACACTACAAGCAACAACAATTAGGAGAGAGGCAGGAACAAATGTAACGATAACTTCAGATTCAACTGTTATTCAACTGTTCAACTTATATATTCAACTGTTATTCAACTGATTCAACTGAACTTCAGATTCAACTTCAGCTAACATTAATTTTGTGTTCTTATGTGCAAGCCACAATCCTATTCATTTTCTCAATGAATTATCTCATATAGTCCTAAAAACAACCTATAATTATAATGTCTTAATCCCATTTTATAGTTTAAAATTAAGGAATATCTATACTAATATCTATATCCACTATTAAGCATGATAATAACCTCACTTAGAATTATTATTAATGGTGCAATATACTTTTGGCTTTACTCATTAACTTTTACATTATTTACTTAAAAAAAAGAATATGTAGATATTCTTAGGAAAACAATGAAGTCATTACTTTAAAATAAAAAAGCATATATTATTAATATAAAGGCAGGAGATGATTGGGGCTAAATGATCTCTCTCTCATCTCAATCCTTAGGTCAGTAGTTGACACTCTTTAAGAAACAAAAAGCCCAGCTTGATTTGTCTCAGTACAAAGCTGCTAAAGTAGAAATAAAATGCCTGCCAATATTACTGATAACCAATCCATGTAAGAGCTGGTGTATATTTTCATAAAAATTAAAGATTCTAAGAAATATTTGCTTAATATAATTCCATATTTTGAGAGAAGGAAAGACATGGTGGATTATACAATAATTATTGGTGGAATATGCTTTTCAAAACAAAATTGGAATGGTACACAGTCCATTTCCTAACAGATTCAGCCAGTATTTTCCATAAAGTCGGAAGAACTCCAACAACTAAATCAGAGAGTTTTGCAAGGCAATATTTGCTTGAATTTAGTCAACTGTACTTGGATTTTTATTTTAAATAAGCAGATAGTTTTGTTTCATTGCAGTAGTAGATGAAATTCTGAATACATATGTTCCAATATTAAATTTTCCATTTTGAATAGAAATTGAAAAATAATGAAGAGCTCTACAATATAAAGTTAAATTTCAGTTCAAATGTCTTACAAATTTTAATAACTAGAAAATAAGAAAATGCTGATAAAACAAAATTATGGCTTGGAGAACATAAGTTAGCATGATGTTTATTAAGAAAAACAAGTGAAAATGTTCTATCAAAGTTAAAAGAAATAAAATTTATATATAATAGCTTGTAAAACTGAAGGGAAAAGTCAAGTAATAAATCTTGATGACACCTTCCTACTAGATGTTTAATGTAATAATTTTTCATCTTTAATTCCCTTTTCATTCACCTATCTATATGCAATAACAATCATAGTTACCAATCTCTTAGAGCAAAGACATTCATGGGCTTATGCCTCCTGCATTTAAGGAGTATAGAGCTCCACATATGAAGGTTAAAGTGTTTAGAAAGTTTGAGCCCAAAGATAAGGATAAATAATGACAGAGAATATTTTCAAAGCTGCATCATATTTGTATTAACACGTGACCAAGGAAGTGCATTGTTTGGCATTTTGATTTTTTTGAAGTTGAGGGTTTTTTTTTTTTTTTTTTAAAGATTATATGGTAAAAAATAAACAGGACTGGACAGGAGTCAGAAGATCCGACTCAAGCATACTCTTATTTGCAAGTTGCACACTGCTTAATCTCCTAGAAAATTTCAGGGGGTTTAAAGTATTAATATCACGTAAAACTTGTCAAAGGCTACTTAAGGTGAAAGGTCCTTGCTATATATTCATGTAATTTAGTACCTACTATTCTTTTTGTTTGAGCTTCCCTGGTGGTTCAGTGGTAAAGAACTTGCCTGCCAATACAGGAGATGCAGGAGAGTCAGGTTTGATTCCTGGGTCGGGAAGATCCCCAGGAAAAGGAAATGGCAACCCACTCCAGTATTCTTCCTTCTTCTTTAGGTATAATAATAAGTATAGCTTAAAATAGCAACTTACCTTAAAAATACTCAAGTAGGTAATATAGTAAGAGCAGAAAAGAAGTGTCAAGGCAGACACAAAATTTTAAGATTGACATAGGAATTTTAACTAAATGAAAATAATTTTATTTTTTTAATTTTTAAAAAATAATTTTAAAAGGATGTCTTTCAATACTGCTTATTTGTATTCCTTTTGTTCCTTAAATACATTGACTTCAAAAATGAGTAGTTATAGAAAACTGAGGGCACTGCTCTCAGGATTGAAATTTAGAAAACTAAATAACATTAAGAACCAGAATTTTAAAATGTAGTAGAGACCCAGAAACTTTCGCTTATGTAATTTCTAAAATAAAACATAACAACAACTAAAAACCCCACTTGTATGCACAACATAACTCTAATGTAGGGCAAGCACCGACAGATTGCAATTTTTCTCTGGGATCTTTTAAAACAGGACAGATACCTGATTTAGTGTCATTTTCTTTTCTGTTCATTCTACTGGGACTCAGGTCAAGCAATATGAACTTGGATGTCAACCTATGACCTTTCTGTGATGAAGAATAGATTGGATTGTCCCCTCTTGAGTGTGAGATAATGAAAGGCTTGTCTGGGGAAATCTTTGGCAGTGATCCCCATTGTCCCAAGGCTGATAGTTGGAGTTGATAGGTAGTTCTAAAAAAAAAAAAAATGTGCAGACATGTATAAGGAAAACCTAAGCAACAAGTTTAAGAATAGACTTTTTAGTTTCAAAGAGACCGTAGTTGAAAAATGACTAATTGCCTACCATGATTTTCATTCCTATTATTTTCTATAACAGTAATTCTTTTCTGTAAATCTCAGATTCTTCCCTACCTTTTTACTCAAGGTAATAACTGTGTAATTTATGACTTCGCTACAAACAAAACTTATTACATATTTCCCTAAGCTCTCTAGGTTAAAAGCGTGAATTAGAACCGCAATAGCTTTCTCTATGAATGGCATACAAATCGTTTCACTTGAAAGGAAATTATCATTTGTTATTAAAATTCTTTCTGATAATTTTAATAGAAAAATTATTTCTCTAGTAGCCTATGTCTTAAAAATTGGATATTTTTTAAACTTTTAAAATATTAAAAAATTAATAATTACTTTTTGCCAGTAAATACAATTTATTGGTGAGCAAAATTCAGACCAGCATGGCCAAAGTTGGCAGTGTTGTCAAACACTTCAGGAGTGCAGAGCTCGCCACTTGTCCAAAGGGCCACGGTTGGGGACATATTTGACTCCGCAACCATCGGGAATGAGGCGCTTCTTAGCCACTTTGTCTTCAAATTCATCAGCATTAAACTTGGTAAAGCCCCATTTCTTGGAGATATGAATCTTCTGGCGTCCTGGGAACTTGAACTTGGCCCTGCGTAGAGCTTCAATCACATGTTCCTTGTTCTGAAGCTTGGTGCGGATGGACATGATGACTTGACCAATGTGGACTCGGGCCACCGTACCCTGGGGCTTTCCAAAGGCACCTCGCATACCTGTCTGAAGCCTGTCAGCCCCAGCACAGGACAACATCTTGTTGATGCGGATGACATGGAATGGATGGAGTCGCACTCGGATGTGAAAGCCATCTTTGCCACAACTTTTCACCATGTACTTGTTGGCACAAATTCGGGCGGCCTCCAGGGCTTCGGAAGAGAGCTGCTCATATTCATCAGACACCATGTGGCCACAGAGTGGGAACTCATCCACTTTGGCCTTCTTCCGACCCAGGTCAAAGATGCGGATCTTGGCATCGGGGACACCTCGACAGAAGCGAGACTTTGGGTAAGGCTTATTCTTGCAGTACCGGTAACAACGGGCAGGGCGGCGGCCCATGACAACAGGAAGAATCTCTGAGGCGGGTAGTAGTGAAAGAGGCGCTCGCGCTCACGCCTGCGCATGCGCTAAATGTACATTGCCCATCTTTAGGTGCGGGAACCATAGAGGACTTGAAGACTCTCTTTCACGACATCCCCACCATAGACGCAGATATACTCTACGCATGCGTGTGGGAGATTTGAAAACTGAGCAGGACCGAGAGGCTGCTGAATATATTGACATGCGGGCATCCTGGTGAAGCAGTGGACCTTCCAGCAGCGGCCCCATAAGGCTGTTTCCTTCCACCTGTTCATCTTGAGCCTAGAATGTTTGCCATAAAGTTTGTCATAGGTATAAAAGATGTACTGTCCCAGAATTTGAATGAGGAAGGGCTCTCTACCTAGTAAACATACCTTGTGTCTGGTTTGTTCAAATAATGCCAGAGCTCACATCCCCATCAGCGATTGTAGATCAATTGCTATTTCTCAGAGTATGTGCTCACCTTCATGGATAAAGTGGTTTCTTGGTATAAGCTCCCTGATGAGCCTCAGGAAGAGATGAAAATAGAGGGATGAAAGAGACAGAGAGAAGTTATCTGTTGTACATGTTGCTTGATAATTGCTTTAGAAACATGAGTTTGGTTTTATTTATTTGGCCATGTGGAATGATTTTATTGTCAAAATGTCATCCATAATATTGGAATACCAACTAAACTTTTAAACTTTAAGGTTGTTTGCATTTTCAAATGTTGCTGCTTCTGGGAACTGTATAAAAAGTAACTGTTGGGAATTCCTCCGTGATCCAGTTGTTAGGACTTGGCACTTTCACTGTCGGGTCTATGTTCTGTCCCTGGTTAGGGAGCTAAGATCCCACAAGCCAGGAGGCGAGGCCACAAACAAACAAAAAAAAAGTGTAACTATTTATGCTTTGTTAATGTTTTACACCTTACTGAGAATGAGCTTCATAGTTTGTTTTCTTCTATTATTAGATTTTATAAAAAATAATATGATCAGGATCAGAGTGTGGGGAAAGAGGGAAATGAAAGGGAGAGAATTTACAAATAGTCAGTCAGTTAGTTCAGTTGTTCAGTCGTGTCTGACTCCTTGCGACCTCATGGATTGCAGCATACCAGGCCTCCCTGTCCATCACCAACTCCCTGAGTTTACTCAAATTCATGTCCATTGAATCGGTGATACCATCCAACCATCTCATCCTCTGTCATCCCCTTCTTCTCCTGCCTTCAATCTTTCCCAGCATCAGGGTCTTTTCCAATGAATCAGTCCAGTAGGAGTGGCAGTGGGGATAGGAGGGTGGGGAGGGGGGGCAACTTTCATGTCACAAGGACCATTTTAACAAGTTAGTGATCCTGCTCTTCTATTTGAGAACAGAGTAGCTTTACGCAGGTTTTATCACTTGATATTTACTATATAGTCAATAGAGTGGGGGCTTCCCAAGTGAATCAGTAGTAAAGAGTCAGCTTGTCAGTGCAGGAGTTGCAGGAGATGCAGATTCCATCCCTGGGTTGGGAAGATCCCCTTGAGGATGAAATGGTAACCCACTCCATTATTATTGTCTGAAAAATCCAAGAGACCAAGAGACCTGACGGGTTACAGTCCATGGGGTTGCGAAGAGATGGACATGACTGAGCAGTAAAGCACACACATACGATAGACTATAAGGGGCCAAAAAAATGGATGCAGGGAAGTCAGGAAGGAAGGCTTTTCAACACTGAAGAAAATAAGTGAATTTAACTTGAATATGTTTGTAATATCTTTCACTTTAAAAACATATTTGTATCTTTTTCTGCTACTACATGCCCAGAATATATCATAGTTTGGGGAGAGATGAATATGTGAGGTCAAAGGAAGATACTCAGTTGCAGTTCATGTGCTATCACACACTCACCATCACCTGTCTAGGTCATGCTTTGTGGTTTCAAAACCCTAGAAATCTCTGACCAGCAGATGTGTGACTATCTGGGCTTGCTTACATAACCCTCTTTCCTTAATCCAAAAGATGACCAATCACCGTTTGCCTGGGACTGTACCAGTTTTGAAGCCCTGCATCCCCCCAGACCCCTCAATCCAAGGCAAAATGAGGGAGTTGATCACCCTACCACATTTAAGCATGGGCCCCCTTACAGTTGTAGACTGGAGTCAGAGGGTGGGAAGTGAAGGGGAGAGCCAGACTGGGGTTCTCTGTTTAGACTCTTTTCATCTTAGTCCTACAGATGTTAGAGGGGAGCCTGTGGAAAATATCTGAGCTACACTATTCTACTTAAATGTTAAAAGCATTCCCCTCAATCAGTTCCAAAGTTTTGAGTGTTCTTCTGTCTCCCAACTCCTGGTACCCACAATGTGCTTCATGCTAAGCAAATATTGCAACAAAGTTTAAAACTTATCTGCTTTGAAATAACCTGAAATACAGTGAAGAAGAAATACATGGGAAATAATTTAGATCTCATTTATAAAATGTATTACTTTGGTAATTGCAATAAAAGTTAAGCAAAGGGAGACACTAGTGTCATATAAAATAGAGATGTCTTAAGGAATAATTAGAATATATGAAAGTGAAGTAAGGAATAAGGTGAGAAAGGGGCATGGCAACTGCATAAGTCTGATTAGATCTAGGAGAACAAGAAATCCAATTAGGTCATTGGTTTTGCTCCCTATTTTTGACAAATTGTGTGACCCATAGTACAGTTTTTGAATCAGTACCCAGCACTTCTGAGGGACAGCTGTGTTGGTCAATGCTTAACAACCTGCCGCTTGGGGAGTGGTGTGAGGGGCCCCCAACTTGTAGTGCTTGTTGATATCTCTAGTGTAGATACTTCATTATCATTTCAGCGACCACTGTGATATTAATGAACGTGAAATGGCAAGAGACACACAGTAAGCTCTTGTGTGTCGGTGGTTAGCTGGCTCTAGCACGCTACCATTGTGCTGTGCATACCCAAGAAAAATAGAAAAAACAAATTTGGCTAAAGCTAGTAATCATGTTAGAATAGTGCATTTTGGCATGGGTAGGGAGAGATCATTTTCTTGGAGCCCTTAAAAAGCAGGCAGGGAAACGTGTTTAGACAATGATTCAGGCTGTGAAGTCTTTCCTCCATGGTTTCACACTCCTGTTCCATAATTCCCATAGAAGAAATCTGCACTATTTTGTACTTACTGATTATGTATTATTTATTAAGGCAGCCTTTATGTACTTAGAATTAGCACTGTATAATATTAAAAATACAATCAAATTCCCAGTATCCTCTGCCTTCATGCAAAGCCTGGAAAAGAACAGTTTTGTGTATCAATTCAGTGCAGTACTTCCTTTCCTTCTTTGATTTCACAGTTCAAACATTTCACAAAGAGCTAAACCTGATTTTATTCTCAAAGAAGAATATGCACTGGAGTCTAACGTATTGACTGACGTGCACCCTGGATGCCTTTTCCTGCTGCTGGGACCGCCTGCATTGTTGATCACTGAGTCATTAAGCAGCGTTCCATCACTTGGTGTTTGACAATATACTGTGATTCAGAGAGCATGTTCCCACTTGGGCTCTCAATGAAGTGTGAAGCCTCCACTGATGATGAACAGCCATTTTCATCTGTGTTTTTTAGTAACTTCACCATGGGAGCTGTAATCTCAATATTTTTGAGAGCCTAGATGAGCAACTTGACTGCATTTTCCTGGAGGTGAGTAGTGAATGTAAAAGAGTCATGGTTATGCTGGCCTTTTCTTCCAAGTGAGCCAATTTTGTCTATTGTCATGGCTAAGGGGTGGTCCCACTTAGCCGGTGTCTCACGCACCTGATTCACAATGGTCTTCTTTATCTATTTGAGAAATGTACATTCTCCAAATAGAAACACAGTCATTTTAACTGTTTAGTCCCAGGGGCCTAGTGAATTTTCTTTTTTGACTGATATTTTATACATTTTGATTATTCTCCTTTTGGGAATCTGTTTTTTATTTTGTATCTAGGAACTGAGTATATACTTAACCTTTATGCTTTTGTGGTATAGGATAAATTCTTCTCCAACGAATGATTTTTTTTTTTACATTGCTCCATAAAACTGGGGAAAAAATATATGAGGAATAAATCAGGAAGAAGTAATGCATAAATATACTCATTAGAATTTGATTTTAGTTTGTAAGCTTTACTTGTTCATGTTTCATCCTTATACAGAATTTATAAGCCATTAATCAGTTTTATATGGTAATTAGTTAAAGTGTAGTTTTATACACAAAGATATAATTTATAATATATAATCATCATAATGTTATAGAAAAGCATAAAAATAAAAATGCTATACTAAAGATGGGACTTTGCTTGTGGCTCAGCTGGTAAAGAATCCGCCTGCAATACAAAAGACCAGGGTATAATCCCTGGGTTGGGAAGATCCCCTGGAGAAGGGAAAGTCTACCCACTCCAGTATTCTGGCCTGGAGAATTCCATGGACTGTATAGTCCATGGGAGAACAAAGAGTCTGACACAACCGAGCAACTTTCACTTTCTCTTTCATACTAAAGATTAATTGACTCAACATAAATAATCTACTTATACATTTAAAAGTCCTTCTCTTTTAATGCTACCAAACCAAAACTTGGATCTGCTTTCTGGTGTGTAGTAATGCTAGTCTATTGTCTCCATGTTGTGTGAAGCAAAGTACAGTGTTGTAAGGTGCCATACCAGGAGTCTAGGACTGGTGATACTCAAAAATCCCAAACTCCCTGATGGATTTTAGCTCAAATGCTCCTTACATTCTCAGGGCAAAGTGAGGCAGGGGAGTCCCTGGGTATAGTGATCAACTCTTACACAATTCACTGATTGGTTGTTGGTAACAGGGGGGGTGTCATAAGGCTTAACTTTATCAATCCTTGGGCTTCAGTGGGCCTGGGGGCCCTGTGTTCCTGGTCATCAAGTAGTTAATTTCTTTCATTTGGTGAGGATTTTGACCTCTGTAAAACAACTCAGGAAATGTACATTAGACACTATTGTCTGTGTACTTCAGAGAGAAGTTAAAGCAGAGGATGTGGGGGAGGGGTCTGTCCTGGGAATGCCTCATAGGGTCCTGCTCATTAAAGGGTTTAGTTCAGCCTGAAAATTTCAGAAACATAGATCTAGGGTCAGGGTGCTGTGTATGAAGCTTGTCCTTTCACATATTTAGTACATGGATTTTCTCTCCTTTAGATCCAAGTCTTCGTTCATTTATTTTAAAAGGCAAAATGCTGGGAGGAGTGTTATTTTATCCCTGATGCCCAAGTTTCTTGCCAATAGTATTAATATGAAGTTTTATGTGGTTTACTAGGTTTACAGACTTGCTTCAAGCAAATGTTTAGTTAAATATTGAGATTACATAATGGCATATCATGATGCCCAATTGTATTTCAAGTTGAATGAATCTTTATCCTCTGAACAGAACATTTTCTTTATGAAAGCGAACAAGCATCCTTAGCAACAGATGTAAGCATTCTTTAATTACAAAATAAGTATTCCAATTGATAAAGTACTGACTTTGGAAGGCTTTTTAAAAAGCTTTGCCTCACCTGTCAAACATTTTAATCCATTCATATTTTGTTTTTTTCCCTGGGGCAGCAAACATTAAGAAGTAGATGAGAGATAAATTGCCATGTTAATTGGTATACGTGGTAAACAAATACCTGCTTAATCCCTATATAAAGAATTTGGCCCTGCCCAATTTTCTGTATTTTCTTGAGTTTCAAAATCACTGCAGATGGTGACTGCAGCCATGACATTAAAAGACACTTGCTCCTTGGAAGAAAAGCTATGACCAACCTAGACAGCATATTGAAAAGCAGAGACATTACTTTGCCAATAAAAGTCCATCTAGTCGAAGCTATTGTTTTTCCAGTAGTCATGTATACATGTGAAAGTTGGGCTATAAAGAAAGCTGAGTGCTGAAGAATTGATACTTTTTTTTTTTTTTAAGGAAGCCACTAGACATATTTAATTTTTATGCAAAGGATAGCATATCTGGGTACTCTATCTGCACCCAGCTATCTATACTATTTCAGTATCTTGTGTGCTTTGAAAACTTCTTATATTGCTTTCACTTTTGAGCCATGCAAATGTTTTAAAAAAAGAAATATCAAAAGGATACTAGAGTTGTAACTTTCCTTCAGTTAATTAAATACTTTAGTACATTTTAACATTTCTGCATAGTTTAAAAGTCAAGCTCAGTGAGCTATTTATTACAAAGATGCTGGACATGAATAGTTAGTAAATTAGGAGAGAGAGGTTCAAGGGCAAAAAAAAAAAAATGGTTTTTTTTTTTTTTTGCCCTTGAACCTCTCTCTCTGAATTGATACTTTTGAAGTGTGGTGTTGGAGAAGACTCTTGAGAGTCCCTTGGACTGCAAGGAGATCCAACTAGTCAGTTCTAAAGGAAACCAGTCCTGAATTGTCATTGGAAGGACTGATGCTGAAGCTGGAACTCCAATACTTTGGCCACCTGATGCAAAGAACTGAATCATTTGAAAAGACTTTGATACTGGAGAAGATTGAAGGCAGGAGAAGGAGATGACAGAGGATGAGGTTGTTGGATAGCATCACCAACTCGATGGACATGAGTTTGAGCAAGCTCCAGGAGTTGGTGATGGACAGGGAAGCCTGGCATGCTGCAGTCCATGGGGTTGAAAAGAGTTGGACATGACTGAGCAACTGAGCTGAACTGAACTGAAAGCTTTGGGGCTTCCCTTGTGGCTCAGCTGGTAAAGAGTCTGCCTGCAATGCGGGAGACCTGGGTTCGATTCATGGGTTGGGAAGATCCCCTGGAGAAGGGAAAGGTTACCCACTCCAGTATTCTGGCCTGGAGAATTCCATGGACTGTATAGTTCATGGAGTCACGAAGAGTCGAACACGACTGAGCGATTTTCACTTCACAAAGTTTCTGGGAGGTAATTTCTAGTGTCTTTTTTTGCCTAAGGACCTTGGTCATATTGGCTGATCTGACAATGTGATTTAGAGTGAGGGCTGACCATGCCAGAAAGACCAGTAATGTGATGTAGATATCAGTTATCTTCGAGACTTACAGCAACCTTTAGCAATCAATCAATCAATCATGGCTGTATAATGGATCTCTATAAAAACTCTGCAGCTTGGGCAAATTTTCTGGTTGGCAGTGTTGTTCTTGCTCAGTCACTAAGTCCTGTCTGCCTCACTGAGACCCCATGAACTGCAGCATGCCCAGGCTTCCCATTCTTCACTATCTTCCAGAGTCTGCTCAAACTTGTGTCCGTTGAGTTGGTGATGTCGTCCAACCATCTCGTCCTTTGATGCGCCCTTCTCCTCCTGCCTTCAATTTTTCCCAGCATAAGGGTCTTTTCCAGTGAGTCAGTTCTTCGCATCAGGTGGCTGAAGTATTGGAGCTTCAGCTTCAGCATCAGTCCTCTCAATGAATGCTAAGGGTTGATTTCCTTTAGGATTGACTGTTTTGATCTCCTTGTTGTCCAAGGGACTCTCAAAGAGTCTTCTCCAGCTCCACAGTTCAAAAGCATCAATTCTTCAGTGCTCAACCTTCTTTATGGTTCAACTCTTACATCTGTATGTGACTACTGGAAAAACCATAGCTTTGACTATACGCACATTTGTCAGCAAAGTGATGTCTCTGCTTTTTAATATGCTGTCTAGGTTTGTCATAGCTTTTCTTCCAAGGAGCAACTGCCTTTTAATTTCATAGCTGCAGTCACCATCTGCAGTGATTTTTGGAGCTCAAGAAAATAAAATCTGCCATTGTTTACATTTTTTCCCCATCTATTTGCCATGAAGCAATGGAACCAGATGCCATGATCTTAGTTTGTTGATGTGGAGTTTTAAGCCAGCTTTTTTCACTGTCTTCTTTCACCTTCATCAAGAGGCTCTTTAGTTCATCTTCACTTTCTGCCATTAGGGTGATATCATCTGCATATCTGTGGTTGATATTTCCCCTGGCAATCTTGATTCCAACTTGTGATTTATCTGTATTTTGCATATAAATTAAATAAACAGGGTGACGATATACAGCCTTGACATACTGCTTTCCCAAGTTTGAACCATTCTATTGTTCCATGTCCTGTTCTAACTTTTGCTTCTTGACCTGCATACAGGTTTCACAGGAGACATGTAAGGTGGTACGGTATTCCTATCTCTTGAAGAATTTTCATAGGTTGTTGTGATCCACACAGTCAAATGGAGAAGAAAATGGCAACCCACTCCAGTACTCTTTCCTGGAAAATCCTATGGACAGAGGAGCCTGGCAGGCTACAGTCCATGGGATAGCAAGAGTCAGACATGACTTAGTGACTAAACCACCATACAGTCAAAGGATTTAGTGTAGTCAATAAAACAGAAGTAGATGTTTTTTCTGGAATTTCCTTGATTTTTCTATTATCCAGCGGATGTTGGCAATTTGATCTCTCATTCCTCTGCCTTTTCTGAATCCAGCTTATACATCTGGAAATTATGGATTCACATACTGTTGAAACCTCAGTTCAGTTCATTTCAGTCGCTGAGTTATGTCTGACTCTTCGGGACCCCATGGACCACAGCACGCCAGGCCTCCCTGTCCATCACCAACTCCCGGAGTTTACTCAAACTCATGTCCATTGAGTTGGTGATGCCATCCAACCAACTCATCCTCTTTTGTCCACTTCTCCTCCTGCCTTCAATCTTTCCCAGCATCAGGGTCTTCTCAAATGAGTCAGTTCTTTGCATCAGGTGGCCAAAATATTGGAGCTTCATCTTCAACATCAGTCCTTCCAATGAACACCCAGGATTGATCTCCTTTAGGATGGACTGGTTGGATCTCCTTGCAGTCCAAGGGACTCTCAAGAGTCTTCTCCAACACCACAGCTCAAAGGCATCAATTCTTCAGTGCTCAGCTTTCTTTACAGTCCAATTCTCACGTGCATACGTGACTACTGGAAAAACCATAACCTTGACTAGATGTTGAAACTTAGCTTGAAGGATTTTGAGCATTACTTTGCTAGCATATGAAATGAGTATAATTGTATAGTAATTTGAGCATTCTTTGGCATTGCTTTTCTTTGGGGTTGGAATGACCTTTTCTAGTCCTGTGGCCATTGCTGAGTTTTCCAAATTTGCTGGCATATTGAGCACAATACTTTAACAGCATCATCTTTTAGGATTTGAAATAGCTCATCTGGAATTCCATCACCTCCACTAGCTTTGTTCATAGTAATAATTCCTAAGGCTAATTTGACTTTACACTCCAGGATATCTGGATCTGGGTGAGGACCACATCATTGTGGTTATATGGGTCATTATGATCTTTTTTGTATAGTTTTCTGTTGCCACCTCTTCTTAATCTCTTCTGCTTTGGTTAGGTCCTTGCTGTTTCTGTCACAGATCAATGTTAGAAGAGTAATGCATCTTGATTCAATGGGGAGAGGGCAATGGATGCTCCCTTGGTTGATTATAGTCTGTCTCCTTTCCCAGCAACAAACTGTAACTGTGAGCATAATCACCTACAGTGAGTTTTGTGAATTCTTATAGTGAACAATCAAATCAGATGATATTTTTGGAAATCTCCCAAACTTGAAGTTTGTGTCAAAAGTGAGGAAAGTCTTGGGTACTGTGAGTTCTCACTTTGTAGTTGACTCTAAAGCTCTGGGATTTCTGTTCCTCACCCCTAGAAATCTAAAAATCCATTTGTAAATAAATGGTGGGGCGTTGAAACACAGAGGAGAATGAATGTCTGGTTTATAGTATCTAGTAGAGTTAAAATATAATAGGCTTAAAAAGTCATAGTATTTTCTGCTTAAAAGTATAATACATATTTATTGAAGAATTAGCATATAATTCATGGCAAATATATAAAGATAAACAAGATTTGGGCATGTTTTCTTGCAATAATTTTATATGTACCATTCTTATATCCTGATTTTTCTTTTCTTAAGCTGTTTCTATAAGAATGCTTTTTACATTCTTGTAATAATGGCAAAATACATTTTATAATGTGCTTAGTTATAGATCCTGATATAGATATATTTACTTTCTAGGTGTCCATTTCATTATGCTAGTCATATATTCAAGAGCTAAAACCACAGAACTGTATAAAAGGCAGCTTCAGCTTATTTACTGTGATAACTTGAGGTCAACATCCAGGAGCTAATTAGGCCTAAATACAGGCTCACTGCTTCTGATAAAATAATCTTTAGAATGAGTCTTCTTATCAGTCAGTTAAGTAGCAAAACAGAGATTAGCTACAAATAGTGCTAGTGACCAGCATAAGAAAAGTGATGGTGCAGGCAAAAACACAAATAAAAATGAGCAAAATAAATCTGTGACATGCCTGCCAGTTTTTGGTATAAGTCTTGATTTCAAAGAAATAAGAATTTGTAACTCTTTACTGGACAGTGGGAGGATTTGTAAAATACTGACTCAATCTGGAAGATAGCTGTTTCTTATTTCTTTCAGATTATGTAAAATACTATTTTTAAATAGTTCTAAAGGCAATTTAAAGGCATTCAGGAGCAGAGCATATCCTAAAGCTTTATTTTCTCACCATCTTATTTGAAAGCCACCTTATATCCTTTACGGAATGAGGTAGACTAACTATTTGTGCATGTATTTTATTAATAAAAATGTGTGTCTTAACAAATTCATTTGAATAGGTCATTTTAGCAAAATTAAATTATAATACCAGGTTGTTTCTGGAAATTTAGTAAGTTTCAGTTTTTTAAGTTCATTTGTTAAGTTCACCGTAATACCACAACATAACTCATGTATATATTAATAAGTTGAGTAAAGCTGAGCTCAGGGGTGACATATATCTCTTTATAAAAATATTTTCCCATACATTACTTCTCCAAAATAATTATCTTGCAAGGCATGGAAAGGCAAGTTAACCTGATTTTCAATACTCAAATAGATGGGGAAACAGTGGCTGACTTTATTTTTCTGGGCTCCAAAATCACTGCAGATGGTGAATGCAGCCATGACACTGAAAGATGCTTATTCCTGGAAGGAAAGTTATGACCAACCTAGACAGCATATTAAAAAGCAGACACATTACTTTGTCAACAAAGGTCCATCTAGTCAAGGCTATGGTTTTTCGAGTGGTCATGTATGGATGTGAGTTGGACTGTGAAGAGAGCTGAGCACCAAAGAATTGATGCTTTTGAACTGAGGTGTTGGAGAAGACTCTTGAGAGTCCCTTGGACTGCAAGGAGATCCACCAGTCCATCCTAAAGGAGATCAGCCCTGGGTGTTCATTGACAGGAATGATGTTGAAGCTGAAACTCCAATACTTTGGCCACCTCATGCGAAGAGCTGACTCACTGGAAAAGATCCTGATGCTGGGAAAGACTGAGGGCAGGAGGAGAAAGGGACGACAGAGGATGAAATAGTTGGATGGCATCACCGACTCAATGGACTTGGGTTTGGGTGGACTCCAGGGGTTGGTGATGGACAGAGAGGCCTGGCGTGCTGCGGTTCATGGGGTCGCAAAGAGTCGGACATGACTGAGTGACTGGAGTGAAGTGAAGTGAATTGATACTCAGAAACATAATACTTACCAAAAAATGAGATTTGGTAAGTGGTAGATCTTGAAGAAAACTCAACTCATTTGTGAACACTTTTTCTAAAATTTTTTCTTCCTCAAAATTTGCCATTGGAAGTCAGCAACACTGGAGCAGTCGATTCACTTAACATCTGAAAGTTAAGCTGGCTCTAGAATGAATTGTAAATCAATAATGGGGCCCCTTCAGGGCCTTTTGGATCTGAAACTGATACAATTCTGAGGATCCCCTTTAAGAAAAAAGATGCAAATTATTAATACAAAATTGAAGACAAAGCAAATATTGATTTTAGAATGAGAAAATAAATTGCAAATTATAACTAGCTATCAAACAAAACTTAAAACATACACATTTCAAAAATAATATATTTTCATTAATTGCCTGATCCACCTTTAAAAGCTTTCTTCCTTATATTTTCTGGCTGCATACTCTTTGATCTTTTCTCTATTGACCATTGTTTTCTAATATTTTTATGAATAATAAAAACTCAATTCAGTCTCCTTCTGTAGGATTGTTGAAATTTGCACTGATAAAATGCAAAAGTTTTTTTCAACATCATAACTAATATCACTAGTGCTATGTATATCTTTAAAATTGTTGTCAAATTGAGGGAAGTCTTTCTTTCACATTCACATATGAACTGTCATATATCTAAGAAAGTCAGTTTTCTTTGGGCCATGATTGGCTGCAAAATTTAGTGGAAAATTCCTGTGAACCAATGTACAGTCAGTATCTTCCTTGCAATGTGGTGTTGGGAAGATACGAAGATATCTTCCACTAATTTCATCTGTACTCATAAGAGCTGATTGTGTGCATCTGCTTCCAACTTGGAGCTCAGTGATATACTGGTAGGTTGATTGGCTGTGATGGAAGTATTTATACCACTAGCAAAAACTAGAAATCAACTTCTTTATGTTTTATTTTCCAGAGAGCCAGTTATTACATGTGTACCAACACACCATTGTTAATACATTCTCTCAAGTCTTCACTGAGATCAGCACTCCATGTCAGGTCAGTTGGAAATTCAAATCTTTTGGTAATAAGGTCAAATAATTTATTATTCTCTATTAATTGCATTTGGAAACAATACAAGGGTCTATTTATAACTTCAGTTAAAATTTTTATTTAATTAAATAAAGCTGTTGATGGGATCTGAGATTCATTTTGGCAATAATTTGTTTCTTGATTACAGAAAACTTTCTATGATATTGTTTATCTCTATTCCAGTATCCTTATAGTCCATATGTTTTTGCTGTTTTTTCTGTTATTTAATAAGTAAAAGCAATGCCAAATGAGGAATCTATGGTTTTCACTTGTGCCAAGTGATATGTCCCAAAATGTCTTTCCAGTTTGCAATTAAAATAGTATGTTTTCAATTGTGTCAAAATAGTACATGTTCAACTCTGTCAGTTATTTAAATAAATGCCTCTTTGACCATGTGTTTTTGAATCACAATGCTAGACGAGTCAGCATACAGAATAATCAGAATACTCTTAGAAGCAATTTCAACACCAGAACAACTAGCAGCTACTAATCTATATGTTGATATGACTGCCAACTACATGAATGTGCCTGCTAAGCCCATACTAAATGCATCCTTTAATAACTTCCTTCTTACCAGAACCCCAAATTACAAAAGTCATTTTAGTGCTGTCTGACGTCAGGCAGAGTGTGAAGGAAAAGAAGTGGGAGTGCAGAAGCGACTGCAATTTTTATAAAAACAATGTGTGAACACATTACTAGCGGCCATCCTAGAGCCTTGGAAGGGACCTGTGTAAATGAAGGTGCTTGAATCTGAAGCTTCATTAATTCTATTAGAGGTCATTTCGTTTCTAAGTAAATGTACTATTTTCTCTTTCTTAATATTCTTTTTCATTTTTACCTCCCTAAGTGGAAACACTAAGAAGACACTTAGAAGAGAGCAAGGGAGTAAAACTTCAGGGTTTTTTAATGTGGTAACAAATGCATAAGTAATAACAAAAACCTAGTTGCAGGACTCCATTTTTAAAAGTTTATGCTTCAAGATATCTTCATGAAAGTGAAAAGATTGCCTATGGAATAGGAGAAAGTGCTTTTAATGTATATCTATCCAAACTGGTTAACATATTCTGGCTAATTTTATCTAAGATTCAACTATGGTGTTCTCTCAAAAAATTTTTTTAGTGACTTAAACCAAATCATAGCATAAATGGAATGTATCAAAATATACATTGGACCAGTTCTAACAATTGTTTTTAAGCAAATTGAAATAATTCATGAGATGTACAGAGTGTCCTCATTAATAACATATTGCAATAGGGGGGCTAGCCTGGCTACTTTGCCTCTCCTTTCTGCTTTGATATTTTTAATATGAATAAAATAACATATGTTTAACAAAAGAAAAAATTATTTTGAAAAACTTTATGATACAGATTTTGTTCAGGCTCAACACTTCCTAGAAATAAATGTTAATATTAAAATATGGATAGAATTAAATCTAAAATTAATGCTTTGGAGTATAAAATATTAAAACATCAAGGAAATAAGTGATTAATGATCTACTTAGGATAAATGTGCAATAATACTCTTAAGCAAATTACTGATTTGCTAATATAGCTCTTACTAATTTTGAAAAAAAATCCAACCAAGTGTTTCAGGACACAATTTTTCTTCCATAAAACATCATTATTAGAAGATATAATCCTTGATATTCTAGATGTTGTAGCATTTAGATTTTGTACAAATTGTTTTTGTTGCTGATGTAATCAACTGACATTTACTTATTATAAAACAATTATCAAATGGTTAACAGTTAATTATTGTAAAACAGGTGAATAGCATAAATATTTAAAGTTGAAATACATAAGACGTAAATATTATAGCACAACTTTTCATCCTTCTCATTGATCCTGTGTTGCAGTCCAAACTTATCTTTACTGTGTGATGGATAGCTTCACCCTCCCAGAAAACAGAAAGAATTTCACTGTCTGGCACATCGAGATCCACACATTCTCTTGTAATTATAACAGTGGCGGTACCTACTGCGTCAGTGGTACCTACTCAATCAATCAGTAAGTGCAGTGAATCAGATTCTCTCTCTTGAGTACAGCTGCGTAATCTGTCAGCCTCAAGCTTGTTAAATCTCAGTGCTTGGAATGACATTTCTTTACCTCTTAAACAAAGTCTCTGATTTTAATTAAGGTTTAAACTAAGATATAAAGTAAGATAAAACCTAGGTTGTGAATGAATTGCATGCTTTTTGCCTAATTTAGTTAGCCACAGGTAGAATAGTTTTGAAATGTTTTGAAAGAGTTGAAGGCCAATGTTACAAAATTAATACTGTAGATACCTTCTCACAACAGAAGTATCCTTGTAACATCTCTGTTTACAAATACATTTATTAAAATTTTAGCTGACTTTGGATCAAATTAAAATTAGTAAAGTTTTTGTATAGAATTAAAATGATCCAGTCAATTAATCAACAGAGATCTGCTGAGTGCCAGATGCTCAGTTCTCTTCTACTCTGTGCCAGATATGTGGGAAACATTAGAAGAATAGATGTGGGGAAATCTAATTTGGAAGATAAGAACTTCATAGGAACATGCCAGATAACTAAAAACTCAAATCACATGTAGTAAAATAACATGTCCTTTTGGTACATGTTGGTACATGGTACAATGTAGTTGGTACAATGTAGTATGCACAATTAGAGTTATAAAAATTCAATAAAAGTAATAGTTCCCAGGAAATTTGACTTTGGAGGCCAATGGGGCTTGATTACAGAACTTCCACGATGGTTGGATGGCATCACTGACTCTATAAACACGAGTTTGAGCAAGCTCCAGGAGTTGGTGATGGACAAGGAAGCCTAGCATGCTGCAGTCCACGGGATTGCAAAGAGTTGGACATGACTGAGCTACTGAACTGAAGTGAACTAAATAGTTCCTAAGATTGAAGTGAAGTCGCTCAGTCATGTCTGGCTCTTTGGGACCTCATGGACTGTAGCATACCAGGCTCCTCCTCGGTCCATGGGATTTTCCAGGCAAGAGTACTGGAGTGGGTTGCCATTTCCTTCTCCAGGGGATCCTCCCAACCCAGGAATCAAACCCAGATCTCCTGCATTGTAGGCAGATGCTTTACCGTCTGAGCTACCAGGGAAGTCCTTAAGATTAGGTGATGAAAAATCTTATGGAAGAGTTTCCCATCTCGAACCCAAATGAGCCCTCTTTTGTTTATTCAAAGATGACATTTCTGAGTAGTTTTCTGACAGGTAACTTATTTTTAAAGTTTCTGTATTTCCAGTCTCCCTTCCTCTTTTCTTTCTCTACCATTGGCAGTACCCTACAACCTGCTAGAATGAATGACACCATTTTTTTTTTTTTTGATAGAAGTGCTTAGACAAAAGTCTTGATATAATCACTAATGAGGCACAAAAATTAGATTTGCATACTACTGTTAATTTAGATTTGCAACACTGTTAATAATGAACAATTGTTGAGGCATACACATATACTCATTTTTATCCATTTAGTTTTTGGAACCTCAGGTTGGGGACCTTCAACAAGGTCTACCTCTGATAGGAAGAAAAGTGGGAATCAGTTTTTCTTGTAGTTTACTTGCTTCTAGAGAGCAAATATATGTTTTTTATGAGTCTTTTCTATAGTTTCTGGAACTACCTTAGCTAGATAAATATTACTTTCTTTGTTTGACAGGCATGAAGGTCTGCAGTCCATGCTAATATTTTTTCATTTCAGCACATCACCTCTTGATGGAGTACTTCTACTTCTTGCCCTTGGTTCTGCCTAACATAACTTATGCCTTCAAGAAGTTTGGCATTATGCTCAACTTAAGTCTTTCTGAGGGGGAATAGCTTGGATAAATAACACACTAAATTATTATTTTTTGTTATTTTGTCACAGAACTGTATGATTAACAATGCATGGTGATTTTGATTATCTTTATTAGTAACTACTAAATATATCCTATGTACCCTATCAAGCATAGAAGAAATGACTCGTGCTTTGTTTGAGACTAACAAGGTTCTCTACATTTCATTTAGGCTCATGTCACTCAGATTAGGTGAAAGGGGTAAGAGAACAAGTTTGCCTTAACTTAGTGCTGGACAATTAAGGAATTTATCAGTAAGACTTAAAACCAAATCAGGAGAAAATGCAGTCTTAACCTTGTTAGTAGGATAAATTTTTCCGACTGCGGCAATTCAGTTGGGCATTTGGGAAAAAGGAGAGGAACACAAGGCTTGCAATAGGGAAGTGGCAAAAGAAATATATCAGAGCTGAGTTCTCAGGTAAATAAGAAAGTAGTCTCAAGAAGACAATTACAGAGTGAAAGAGACCTTAATCCAGACAAAGGAGGGCACTATGTAAAAACAAGACTAACATTCTGGGCTGAGGAACTTGCTTAAGAACTGTGATATAGTGTGAGTTCAAAATATATTTGATTTTTTTAAAAAACACTGCTCTTAAAAATTGTTTTTCAATTAATTAGTATATTTTTTTTTTTAAATAGGTACAGAATAGGCAAAACTAATCCATCAGTTTAGAAGTTAGGTTACTGGTTACCCGTTCATGTTAATGGTTACACTTGACAGGGGAAGAGAGGAACTCAGTGATAGAGTTAAGGGCACTTCTGGGGGCTGGTCATAATGTTCTATTTTCTTGAGCTGGTTGTGCTTACAGGGGTGTTCTCAGATGGTGCAAATTCATTTTTATATTTACTAGATGTGTACTTTTTACGTGAATACTATACTTCTATAAACAGGGTTTTTTGTTTGTTTTTAAGTAAAAAATTGCTAGATTTAAAAGGAAAGCCGTGTCTGTATTGCATCTACCTTAAGTGGATGGTTTTGTAGGGTACTCTCATGCCCAAGAAAATGAGCCAGTGCAGCAGGATGGTTTCTACCTCTCTTCTCCCTAGCCCGCGTCTATACTTCATACACCAGTGTCAGCTTTGAACACTAATGTGGAGAAGGCATCATCAGTCTGTGCTGGGGGTGAGAAATTACAATAATGACTTTGATGCTTCTCCACTCATGGTACTAAGATAGGGTATCCTCAAATACTGGGTCATTTTTCTCAAAGTAGACCTGGCTAACAGTGTGTATTTGTAACCCCAGAGGACCAGAAAGTGACTGCATTTTGCTTCCGGGTTGTTGCAGTTGTGGCTATTGTTTTTCACCATGGACACCTTGAGCAACTACATTCTGTAACCCAGATCTTACTTTTGTTAGTGCTCCCCCCTCCCTTTGTTCTCCCCCAAGCCCCCCACCCACCATCCCACCCAGCTCTTGTCCTTTATACTATAGTGAAGCTGTCATGGACCCTGTCTTCCACATGTTATTATATCCAGAGTAAAGTCTTTATGTTCTATTGAATTTTTCATTCAAGTCAGATGGATATGGTGTGAGAATTCATGTGTCAACTTGCCTGGGGTACAAAGTGCCAAGATATTTGGTCAGGATTATTCTGGGTGCGTCTGTAAGTATGCTTTTAGATGAGATTAACATTTGAATCAATAGACTGAGTAAGCAGGACTGCCTTTCCTAGTGTGTGTGACCCTTCCCCAATCACTTGATGGCCTGAATAGAATAAAAGGTGGAACCTCCCAAGAATAGAAAGAAAGGAACTCCTCTTTCCTGGTTGGGTGAGCTGGAACACCAGTCTTTCCCTGCCTGCAGAATAGCCCTGAAACATCGGCTCTTCTGGTGTCTTTTGGTTGCCAGCTTTCAGACTGAAACTTACACTGTCAGTTCTGCTGGTTCTCAGATCTTCATACTTAGACCAGAACTACACCATTAGCTGTCCTGGGTCTCCAGCTTGCCAACTTTAGATCTTGGGACTTCTCAGCTTGTGTGTGTGTGTGTGTGTGTGTGTGTGTGTGAGATGTAGAGGGACAAGGTTATGATAACTAAAAATAGGCAGAACAAAATAAAAATATTATTCTAGCCAGCCAGATTGTATTAACTAATATTGATGTTTCTTATCCACAATATCTAATTAAAACATTTGGTTTAGGAATAAAAGCAATATATTTAATAGAGGAAAAATTTCCCCCTCACAGGTTCACAAGTGTCAAATTTATGTGTTTTATTTCAGCCAAGTTTAGATAATCATACACAGAATTTTAAGAAAAATGTTTTTCTCCAATGGACATGCTAGAGAAAGAGGAAGAATGTGGTATCTCTGGATAACAGCAGAGGGATGATAGGTCATCCCTATTAAGGGACGGTAGAATAACAGGTGGAGTGGCATATTTGAGAAAGTTTCTTTTTTAGTTAGAACCAAGAGCAGGGTCAAGAACGGACTCTGTAGGTTTTTTAGACCTCACTATCAGGCAGAATGAGACTTTTTCTTTGAGGTGATAGTTATCTATTTCTGATAAAGTCAAGTACTTCCACCCTGGAGTGGAAAGTATTTATTCTGTCATTCAGCTGTTGTAGAGTGAGAATGACTACAAAGAGTTCTTGTTCAGGGGAAAGAGAAGTCAATTTAAAAACTTAACTTACGTGCTAAAGCTTCAGATACTGAACCTGGAGAACTAAAATGAAAAAAAGAAAAAATGAAAAGGTAGGAAAGGCACCTATTTGAGCTGTTATATAATAGGAATGTTTACCCTGACTTTTTAATTTAGGGCTTATTTTGCACAGAGATGGTGTTCAGTTCAGTTCAGTCAGTCGTATCCAAAGCTTTGCAACCCCATGGACCACAGAATTTCAGCTTCCCTGTCCGTCACCAACTCCTGGAGCTTGCTCAAACTCATGTCCATCATATCAGTGATGCCATCCAACCATCTTATACTCTGTTGTCCTCTTCTCCTCCTGCCTTTAATCTTTCCCAGCATCAGGGTTTTTTCCAGTGAGTCAGTTCTTCGCATCAGGTGGCCAAAGGATTGGAGTTTCAGCTTCAGCATCAGTCCTTCCAATGAATACCCAGGACTGATTTCCCTTAGGATTGACTGGTTTGATCTCCTTGCAATCCAGGGGATTCTGAAGAGTCTTCTTCAACAGCACAGTTCAAAAGCATCAGTTCTTTGGTGCTCAGCTTTCTTTATAGTCCAACTCTCACATCCATACATGACTAGTGGAAAAACCATAGCTTTGACTAGAAGGACCTTTGTCAGCAAAGTAATGTCTCTGCTTTTTAATATGATGTCTAGAATGGTCATAACTTTTCTTCCAAGGAGCAAGCATCCTTTAATTTCATGGCTGCAGTCACGATCTTCAGTGATTTTGGAGTCAAAAAAATAAAGTCTGTCTCTGTTTCCATTGTTTCCCCATCTATTTGCCATGAAGTGATGGGACTGGATACCATGATCTTAGTTTTCTGAATATTGCGCTTTAAACCAACTTTTTCACTCTCATCTTTCACTTTTATCAAAAGGTTCTTTAGTTCTTCACTTTCTGCCATAAGGATGCTGTCATCTGCATATCTGAGGTCATTGAAGTTTCTCCCGGCAATCTTAATTCCAGCTTGGATTCATCCAGCCCTGAATTTCGCATGATGTACTCTGCATATAAGTTAAATAAGCATGGTGACAATAAATAGCCTTGACGTACTCCTTTTCCTATTTGGAACCAGTCTGTTGTTCCACATCTGGTTCTAACTGTTGCTTCTTGACCTGTGTACAAATTTCTCAGGAGTCAGGTAAGGTGGTCTGGTATTCTCATATCTTGAAGAATTTTCCACAGTTTGTTGTGATCCACATAGTCACAGACTTTGGAATAGTCAATAAGGCAGAAGTAGACCTTTTTCTGGGACTCTCTTGCTTTTTTGATGATCCAACAGATGTTTCTGGTTCCTCTGCCTTTTCTAAAACTAGCTTGAACATCTGGAAGTTCATGGTTCATGTACTGTTGAAGCCTGGCTTGGAGAAATTTGGAGCATTACTTTGCTAGCATGTGAGATGAGTGCAATTATGCAGTAGTTTGAGCATTCTTTGGCATTGCCATTCTTTGGGATTGGAATGAAAACTGATCTTTTCCAGTTCTGTGACCATTGCTGAGTTTTCCAAATTTGCTGGCATATTGAGTGCAGCACTTTCACAGCATCATCTTCTAGGATTTGAAATAGCTCAACTGGAATTCCATTACCTCCACTAGCTTTGTTTATAGTGAATCTTCCTAAGGCCCACTTGACTTTGCATTCCAGGATGTCTGGCTCTAGGTCAGTGATCACACCATCATGGTTATCTGGGTCATGAAGATCTTTTTTGTATAGTTCTGTGTATTCTTGCCACCTCTTCTTAATATCTTCTGCTTCTGTTAGGTCCATACCATTTCTGTCCTTTATTGTGCCCATCTTTGCATGAGAAGTTCCCTTGGTATCTCTCATTTTCTTGAAGAGATCTCTAGTCTTTCCCATTCTATTATTTTCCTCTATTTCTTTGCTTTGGTCACTAAGGCTTTCTTATCTATCCTTGCTATTTTTTGAAACTCTGCATTCAAATGGGTATATCTTTCCTTTTCTCCTTTGCCCTTAGTGTCTCTTCTTTTCACAGCTATTTTAAGGCCTCCTCAGACAGTCATTTTGCTTTTGTGCATTTCTTTTTCTTGAGGGTGGTCTTAATCACTGCCTCCTGTACAATGTTATGAGCCTCCATCCATAGTTCTTCAGGCACTCTATCAGATTTAATACCTTGAATCTATTTGTCACTTCCACTGTCTAATCATGAGAAATTTTCTTTAGGTCATACCTGAATGGTGTAGTGGTTTTCCCTGCTTTCTTCAATTTAAGTCTGAATTTGGCAATAAGGAGTTCATGATCTGAGCCACAGTCAGCTCCTGGTCTTATTTTTGCTTACTGCATAGAGCTTCTCCATCTTTGGCTGCAAAGAATATAATCAATCTGATTTCGGTATTGACCATCTGGTGATGTCTGTGTGTAGAGTTGTCTCTTGTGTTGTTGGAAGAGTGTGTTTGCCATGACCAGTGGGTTCTCTTGGCAAAACTCTGTTAGCCTTTGCCCTGCTTCCTTTTGTACTCCAAGGCCAAATTTGCCTGTTGCTCCAGGTATCTCTTGACTTCCTACTTTTGCATTCTAGTCCCCTATAATGAAAAAGACATCTTTTTTGAGTGTTAGTTCTAGGCAGGTTGCAGGTCTTCATAGAACTGTTCAACTTTAGCTTCTTCAGCATTACTGGTTGGGGCATAGACTTGGATTACTGTGATACTGAATGATTTGCCTTGGAAATGAACAGAGATCTTCCTGTTGTTTTTGAGGCTGCACCCAAGTATTGCATTTCAGACTCTTCTGTTCACTATGAGGGCTACTCCATTTCTTCTAAGGGAATCTTGCCCACAGTAATAGATATAGTGGTCATCTGAGTTAAATTAATCCATTCCAGTCCATTTTAGTTCGCTGATTCCTAAAATATTGATGTTCACTCTTGCCAACTCCTATTTGACCACTTCTAAACAGTGAAATGAATGCACATTTTAGAACGTGGTACATTACCTTGTTGGATTGTAGAAGTTTTAAAATATGCATTAATTAACTCAATTGATGCTCTAAGATAACTGTCTGACCTAAACCAGTTAAAAAAGAGGCAGAGAAGAGCCACAAGTAGGACCTAATCTGGCTCTAAGGGCACTAAACCAAGTCTAATTAATTTTATTGATGTCAAATGTCACACCAGTTTAATAGAATTTATGAGTTTTTAAATGAATAGTGATCAAGTATTTTGACAGAAAGCATACTCATTGTCACAGGATATTTTGGAGTTTGCATATCAGCTTAACAAAGTAGTTCCTAGGATATATAGCATAGTTATTAAAATATATTTCCAGCTAAACCTAGTCTTAAAATGCTTCTCCTTAATTAGAGGCTTCTTACAAAGAAGTGTTAAGAAAACAAAATCTCTTTAAAATAACTGAACACTTGTAAAGCTTAAGAGTGTGTTAAATTTTAAATTTGTTAAAAAAGATAGCTATTGTTTGGGTGGTCTTCACAGATATTTCAGTGATCAATGGCTTATTATGAAACTTGCAAATTAAAAATGTTTCTCCAGCATACTCATGAATAAAATCTGAAAACAACAATTTGGCCAATAACTAGGAAAACATAAACACTCTGCAATGAATTATAAATTTCTAAAAATTTTTAAAGTGTTTTTGTTTAAAATGCATGTGACTGAAAACAGCAGATATATTTTGAGGATCTTATACCTGTGGGTGACATGACATACATGATTCAGCAACATGGGAAAGCCTGCACGCCTTGAATTATAACTTCTGAAAGTACTTCTGGCTTCAGCAAGAGAAACCAGCTGGCAAAATCAAGCACTTATGTTTTCCTTGGAAAAGCCCATTTAGAGAAAGAATGGCAGTACCTTTTAAAATTAGGCTGCTACTGCTGCTTAGTCACATCAGTTATGTTGATTCTGTGCCACCCTATGACCTGCAGCCCGCCAGACTCCTCTGTCCGTGGGATTCTCTAGTAAGAGTACTAGAGTGGGTTGCCATGCCCTCCTCCAGGGGGTCTTCTCAACCCAGAGATCAAACCTACATCTCCTGCATTGCAGGCAGATTCTTTATCATGGAGCCACCAGGAAAGCCCACCTTTACAAATTATAGAGGAGAACAATGTGTCTTCAGAACTCTGGCCTCAAGTTCTTTGAATCTTACAGAACTCTCTAGTGAAGACACCAGAGTGTCTTCAGGATTTGTGCAGAAGGCAGACTTCACATCAGAGAAGGCAATGGCACCCCACTCCAGTATTCTTGCCTGGAAAATCCCATGGACGGAGAAGCCTGGTGGGCTACAGTCCATGGGGTCGCGAAGAGTCGGACATGACTGAGCGACTTCACTTTCACTTTTCACTTTCATGCATTGGAGAAAGAAATGGCAACCCACTCCCTTGTTCTTGCTTGGAGAATCCCAGGGACGGGGAAGCCTGGTGGGCTGCCATCTATGGGGTCACAGAGAGTTGGACACAACTGAAGTGATTTAGCAGCAGCAAACTTCATATCCTCATGGATAATGTGTTAAAGGGATAAATGATTGATTGGCTCTTCATCATAAGAATAGTACAGATTTATAAGGGAAAAACAAGCAACATTTTAAAAAGTGGATTAAAAAAATAGCAATGGAAAGATATGTGTAAGCAGGCATTTTAATTGTTCTTTTAATGGGAATATTTTGGCATACCTTTTAGGATGAATAATCAGGAAATTGTAGTCCCAAATGTATCATGGGCAAACTCTTACTTTACTATTCTATCTTTAAAATTTTATTCTAAGGAATAATAGATAAGATGGTGTATTTTTAACTAAAATAGAAAATGTAAATGTCCCAAGCTAAGAAATAGGAAATAAATAATATAGTAATATACTGTTATAAAGCTGTTATATTAGTGAATGTTAAAATTGTTTAAAAGGGTAAGATTGCACTGACATTAATGTGATTTAATTAGACTATAAAATAAGCAAGCAAGGTAAAAAAAAATGGATTATTCTACGTAAGAATCCCTAGGCACTGTCCAACTGATTTCTCCAAGCACCTGAGAGATTTCTCTGGCCTTTGGAATATGCTCAGCAAGCCTAAAATGCCAGGAAGTTCATACTCTTGTGGGTATCCTACAGCCTAAATAATACCTGGGAGTTTGTGAGCTTCACTGGTGGCTCAGATGATAAAGAATCTGCCTCCAACAGAGGAGACCTGGGTTTGATCCCTTGGCTTGGAAGATCCCCTGGAGAAGAGAATGATTCCACTAATCTTGCCTGGAGAATGCTATGGACAGAAGAGACTGGCAGGCTATAGTCCTTAGGGTCACAAAGAGTCAGACATGACTGAGCAACTAACACTTTCACTTTATTGGGCCCTGGTGGCTCAGATGTTCAAGAATCTGCCTGTAGTGAAGGAGACTTAAGAGACACAGGTTCGATCCCTAGGTTGGAAAGATCCCCTGGAGGAGTGCATAGCAAACCACTCCAGTATTCTTCTTAGAGAATCCTATGGACAGAGGAGGCTGGTGGGCTACAGTCCACGCAGTTGCAAAGAGTCCAACATGAAACGACTTAGCATGGGCGCACTCAGTTTCTCAGTGGCTGGGGCAACTCCAAATCATGTTCACTACAGTTTTCCTGAGATTCCCAGCTGGATTGGTCTCTTTCTCCCACAGGGGTAATTTGTTCATTAATTCCCATAATCTCTCACGGGGATAACTAATCCATTAACAGTAGACTTTCTTTCTGTCCGTATAGCCCTTCTCCTCTATGGGTGCTCCTGGATTCACCTCCCAGATAAAACAGATTCCTCTGTAATTTTATTCAGTGTCTGCTTATAGGAGAATCCAACCTGAAGCAATGCTTTTTGTGTGTGTTGTATGGCTTGTGTGTATGTATATAAGGCAATAGTAATGGACACCAAAATGTTAACAGTGCTTCTCCATGTAGAATGATTAGAAGTGCTACTTACACTTGTCTGTGTTATATGATTTATTTTTCAAGACAGTGTGTTATTTGTAGAAGGAAAATTTATGTACCAGAAAAGGCAGTGCACTGAGCCTTCTGGGTACACTGAGTCCTAGACTGAGGAAAGAAGTGCTTCAGATGGGGAGGGAAGAGGTTTGCAGTTCATATACTTCCTTCTTCCAGAAGGATTGCCCTTCTGTTCTGGAACTTCACAGGGTATAGGCTGAAGGTGAATTCCTCAGTGGACCTGCAGTGAGCAACTGGAGCAGGCAAAAGTCAAGGAAATGAGGGGCACTCATTATAAAAGGAAGAGAAACTCAAGCCTCCTGGCTTTCTGACAGCAGGTTGGCTTAGACCGCAATAAGAATGATGTACTAAAAAAAGAACGATTTACTCATTTCTTTTCTTGCTAGAAGACCCTGTCAGTCTTCTTTACTGCTGTTTTTTGTAATTGCTTTTAAAAACAACTAACCCATTTAAAATAATTGAAGTTTATTAAAATAATGTAAAAGAATATGCATATCAATGTCTTCGTGTCATGGTGAAGGCATATTTATAATAGTAGCATAGGTTCACATGAGGAATGTCAACAGTGAATATATACTTTGAAGAGACTACAAATGTTTAAGAATAGAACTGCAGATTACTTACAGTCCACATTAATTTTTTCATTTTTAAAGACAGTGATTTATTATATTCCTATATATTTTACTTGCCTGTAAAATTCTCTGTTTACTCCCTAATAATTAAGAGTATAATAAATTTTTGTTATAAAAATTAGACATCTTGCTCAAAATTTGATTTTCACTTATTAAATTAATGAGCTGAAAGATAAATTTAAAAACATACTTTTCTGTTGTGTTATTCGTTAATGTCATGGATTGGTGATTTTATGTTATTAAGCATTAATGTGCTGTTCACGCCATTTAGTTCTATATTGAACAAAAGTTTAGTGAGATTTTTTATTTACTAAAATTGTATATATCAGTGGTTCTAATATTCATTTTGCTCTGCTCTGAAACTAGGAAACAGCAGGAAAACACAAGTTAGTTGTAAGTCACATTCTCAAATGCACTAAATCTATACCATAAACATACCAAGTCAAGTAGACAGTGTTTGAACATTTTTGTGGAAAAATATAACAATATACATTTTGGTATTTTGATTCAGTTCAGTTCAGTCGCTCAGTCATGTTTGACTCTTTGCAACCCCATGGACTGGAGCACTCCAAGCTTTCCTGTCCATCACCAACTCCTGAAGCTTGCTCAAACTCATGTCCATCGAGTTGGTGATGTCATCCAACTATCTCATCCTCTTTCATCCCCTTCTCCTCCTGTCTTCAATCTTACCCAGCATCAGGGTCTTTTCTAATGAGTCAGTTCTTCACATCAGGTGGCCAAAGTATTGGAGCTTCAGCTTCAGCATTGGTCCTTCCAATGAATAGTCAGGATTGATTTCCTTTAGGATAGACTGGTTGGATCTCCTTGCAGTCCAGAAGTCTCTCAAGAGTCTTCTCCAATACCACAGTTCAAAAGCATCAGTTCTTTGGTGCTCAGCCTTCTTCATGGTCCAACTCTCACATCTGTACCTGACTACTGGAAAAACCATAGCTTTGACTACATGAACCTTTGTCAACAATGTGATTAAGCAAGGTTTATTATTAAGACAGTTTATTATTACAAGGTTTATTATTAAGGGTATGACAGAGGATGAGATGGTTGGATGGCATCACTGATACGATTGACATGAGTTTGAGTAGGCTCCGGGAGTTGGTAGTGGACAGGGAGGCCTGGAGTGCTACAGTCCATGGGATTGCAAATAGTCTGACATGACTGAACCACTGAACTGAACTGACTATTAAGAATAAATTATTATAGTGTAAACATGTGATTTTATGTACTGGTTTATCTGTGAAATTTGATCTAATGGAACTAAAGGCAAAAAGTTGGAGTAAATATTTTAAAATATATAATAGAAAACATTTCCGGTATAGGGCATTCTTAAATGAAGTTTTTATTTAATAAATTTTAAATATTTTATTTTAGCAAAACTCAAATACAAATGTTTAGAGCAAGGTAAAAAACATATGCTGTTGAATAGACATCAGTTCAGTTCAGTTCAGTCGCTCAGTCGTGTCTGACTCTTTGCGACCCCATGAATCGCAGCACGCCAGACCTCTCTGTCCATCACCAACTCCCAGAGTCTACTCAGACTCATGTCCATTGAGTCGGAGACGCCATCCAGCCATCTCATCCTCTGTCATCCCCTTCTCCTCCTGCCCCAAATCCCTCCTAGCATCAGAGTCTTTTTCAATGAGTCAACACTTTGCATGAGGTGGCCAAAGTATTGGAGTTTCAGTTTCAGCATCAGTCCTTCCAATGAACGTCCAGGACTGATCTCCTTCAGAATGGACTGGTTGGATTTCCTTGCAGTCCAAGGGACTCTCAAGAGTTTTCTCCAACACCACACTTCAAAAGCATCAATTCTTCGGCGCTCAGTTTTCTTCACAGTCCAGCTCTCACATCCAAACATGACCACTGGGAAAACCATAGCTTTGACTAGACAGACCTTTGTTGGCAAAGTAATGTCTCTGCTTTTTAATATGCTGTCTAGGTTGGTCAAAACTTTCCTTCCAAGGAGTAAGCATCTTTTAATTTCATGGCTGCAATCACCATCTGCAGTGACTTTGGAGCCCAGAAAAATAAAGTCAGTCATTGTTTCCACTGTTTCCCCATCTATTTGCCATGAAGTGATGGAACCAGATGCCATGATCTTAGTTTTCTGAATATTGAGCTTTAAGCCAACTTTTTCACTCTCCTCTTTCACTTTCATCAAGAGGCTTTTTAGTTCTTCTTCACCTTCTGACATAAGGGTGGTGTCATCTGCATATCTGAGGTTATTGATATTTCTCCTGGCAATCTTGATTCCCACTTGTGCTTCTTCCAACCCAGCGTTTCTCATGATGTACTCTGCATAGAAGTTAAATAAGCAGGGTGACAATAGACAGTCTTGATGTGCTCCTTTTCCTATTTGGAACCAGTCTGTTGGTCCATGTCCAGTTCTAACTGTTGCTTCCTGACCTGCATATAGGTTTCTCAAGAGGTGAGTCAGGTGGTCTGGTATTCCCAACTCCTTCAGAATTTTCCACATTTTATTCTGATCCACACAGTCAAAGGCTTTGGCATAGTCAATAAAGCAGAAATAGATGTTTTTTCCTGGAACTCTCTTGCTTTTTCAATGATCCAGCAGATGTTGGCAATTTGATCTCTGATTCATCTGCCTTTTCTAAAACCAGCTTGAGTAGACCTAGGCAATGTCTTTTTTGTCAGTATATACAAATTGAAATATTCTTAAAACAAGCATATGCTGTGTTGCTGTGCTTAGTCGCTCAGTCATGTCTGACTCTTTGCAACCCCGTGGACTGTAGCCTGCCAGGTTCCTCTGTCCATGGGGATTCTCCAGGAAAGAATACTGGAGTGGGTTGCCATACTCTCCTCCAGGGGATCTTCTCAACCCATGAATCAAACCAGGTTTTCCTGCATTGCAGGCAGATTCTTTACCAGCTGAGCTACCAGGGAAGCCCCCAAATACGCATAGAGAACAAAAAGATGAAGCATAGCTTGGGGAAATATTAATTGCAAATCAATCCATTTATTAAACTATGCATTATAGAACAGCTTATAGAATAATGTAAGGCCTAATTTCTGATGTTGTGAATAGAGCTGTGCATTCAATTAAAAGTTAAATTCTAAATTAAAATTTCCTATTTAGAACAAAAAAAAATTCTTCTTTGGTACAGAAAAGTCTTAAGTCTAAGACAATAAACTGATTTTTTATGCACATCTGTAATTTTTTTTTTTTTTTTTTTTTTTTGCATCTGGATTTTTTTTTTTTTTTATTAGTTGGAGGCTAATTACTTCACAACATTTCAGTGGGTTTTGTCATACATTGATATGAATCAGCCATAGATTTACACGTATTCCCCATCCCGATGCCCCCTCCCACGTCCCTCTCCACCCGATTCCCCCGAGTCCTCCCAGTGCACCAGGCCCGAGCACTTGTCTCATGCATCCCACCTGGGCAGGTGATCTGTTTCACTATAGATAGTATACATGCTGTTCTTTTGAAATATCCCACCCTCACATACTCCCACAAAGTTCAAAAGTCTGTTCTGTATTTCTGTGTCTCTTTTTCTGTTTTGCATATAGGGTTATCGTTACCATCTTTCTAAATTCCATATATATGTGTTAGTATGCTGTAATGTTCTTCATCTTTCTGGCTTACTTCACTCTGTATAAGGGGCTCCAGTTTCATCCATCTCATTAGGACTGGTTCAAATGAATTCTTTTTAATGGCTGAGTAATATTCCATGGTGTATATGTACCACAGCTTCCTTATCCATTCATCTGCTGATGGGCATCTAGGTTGCTTCCATGTCCTGGCTATTATAAACAGTGCTGCGATGAACATTGGGGTGCACGTGTCTCTTTCAGATCTGGTTTCCTCAGTGTGTATGCCCAGAAGTGGGATTGCTGGGTCATATGGCAGTTCTATTTCCAGTTTTTTAAGAAATCTCCACACTGTTTTCCATAGCGGCTGTACTAGTTTGCATTCCCACCAACAGTGTAAGAGGGTTCCCTTTTCTCCACACCCTCTCCAGCATTTATTGCTTGTAGACTTTTGGATAGCAGCCATCCTGACTGGCGTGTAATGGTACCTCATTGTGGTTTTGATTTGCATTTCTCTAATAATGAGTGATGTTGAGCATCTTTTCATGTGTTTGTTAGCCATCTGTATGTCTTCTTTGGAGAAATGTCTGTTTAGTTCTTTGGCCCATTTTTTGATTGGGTCATTTATTTTTCTGGAATTGAGCTGCAGGAGTTGCTTGTATATTTTTGAGATTAATCCTTTGTCTGTTGCTTCATTTGCTATTATTTTTTCCCAATCTGAGGGCTGTCTTTTCACCTTACTTAGAGTTTCCTTTGTAGTGCAAAAGCTTTTAAGTTTCATTAGGTCCCATTTGTTTAGTTTTGCTTTTATTTCCAATATTCTGTGAGGTGGGTCATAGAGGATCTTGCTGTGATTTATGTCGGAGAGTGTTTTGCCTATGTTCTCCTCTAGGAGTTTTATAGTTTCTGGTCTTACATTTAGATCTTTAAACCATTTTGAGTTTATTTTTGTGTATGGTGTTAGAAAGTGTTCTAGTTTCATTCTTTTACAAGTGGTTGACCAGTTTTCCCAGCACCACTTGTTAAAGAGGTTGTCTTTTTTCCATTGTATATCCTTGCCTCCTTTGTCAAAGATAAGGTGTCCATAGGTTCGTGGATTTATCTCTGGGCTTTCTATTCTGTTCCATTGATCTATATTTCTGTCTTTGTGCCAGTACCATACTGTCTTGATGACTGTGGCTTTGTAGTAGAGCCTGAAGTCAGGCAGGTTGATTCCTCCAGTTCCATTCTTCTTTCTCAAGATTACTTTGGCTATTCGAGGTTTTTTGTATTTCCATACAAATTGTGAAATTCTTTGGTCTAGTTCTGTGAAAAATACCATTGGTACTTGATAGGGATTGCATTGAATCTATAGATTGCTTTGGGTAGAATAGCCATTTTGACAATATTGATTCTTCCAATCCATGAACACAGTATGTTTCTCCATCTGTTTGTGTCCTCTTTGATTTCTTTCATCAGTGTTTTATAGTTTTCTATGTATAGGTCTTTTGTTTCTTTAGGTAGATATGCTCCTAAGTATTTTATTCTTTTTGTTGCAATGGTGAATGGTATTGTTTCCTTAATTTCTCTGTCTGTTTTTTCATTGTTAGTATATAGGAATGCAAGGGATTTCTGTGTGTTAATTTTATATCCTGAAATTTTACTATATTCATTGACTAGCTCTAGTAATTTTCTGGTAGAGTCTTTAGGGTTTTCTATGTAGAGGATCATGTCATCTGCAAACAGTGAGAGTTTCACTTCTTCTTTTCCTATGTGGATTCCTTTTACTTCTTTTTCTGCTCTGATTGCTATGGCCAAAACTTCCAACACTATGTTGAATAGTAGTGGTGAGAGTGGGCACCCTTGTCTTTTTCCTGATTTCAGGGGAAATGCTTTCAATTTTTCACCATTGAGGGTGATGTTTGCTGTGGGTTTGTCATATATCGCTTTTATTATGTTGAGGTATGTTCCTTCTATTCCTGCTTTTTGGAGAGTTTTAATCATAAATGAGTGTTCAATTTTGTCAAAGGCTTTCTCTGCATCTATTGAGATAATCATATGGTTTTTATCTTTCAATTTGTTAATGGTGTATTACATTGATTGATTTGCAGATATTAAAGAATCCTTGCATTCCTGGGATAAAGCCCACTTGGTCATGGTGTATGATTTTTTTAATATGTTGTTGGATTCTGTTTGCTAGAATTTTGTTAAGGATTTTTGCATCTATGTTCATCAGTGATATTGGCCTGTAGTTTTCTTTTTTTGTGGCATCTTTGTCTGGTTTTGGAATTGGGTGATGGTGGCCTCATAGAATGAGTTTGGAAGCTTACCTTCATCTGCAATTTTCTGGAAGAGTTTGAGTAAGATAGGTGTTAGCTCTTCTCTAAATTTTTGGTAGAATTCAGCTGTGAAGCCATCTGGTCCTGGGCTTTTGTTTGCTGGAAGATTTTTGATTACAGTTTCGATTTCCTTGCTTGTGATGGGTCTGTTAAGATCTTCTATTTCTTCCTGGTTCAGTTTTGGAAAGTTATACTTTTCTAAGAATTTGTCCATTTCATCCAAGTTGTCCATTTTATTGGCATAGAGCTGCTGGTAGTAGTCTCTTAAGATCCTTTGTATTTCAGTGTTGTCTGTTGTGATCTCTCCATTTTCATTTCTAATTTTGTTAATTTGGTTCTTCTCTCTTTGTTTCTTAATGAGTCTTGCTAATGGTTTGTCAATTTTGTTTATTTTTTCAAAAAACCAGCTTTTAGCTTTGTTGATTTTTGCTATGGTCTCTTTAGTTTCTTTTGCATTTATTTCTGCCCTGATTTTTAAGATTTCTTTCCTTCTGCTAACCCTGGGGTTCTTCATTTCTTCCTTCTCTAATTGCTTTAGGTGTACAGTTAGGTTATTTATTTGGCTTTTTTCTTGTTTCTTGATGTAAGCCTGTAATGCTATGAACCTTCCCCTTAGCACTGCTTTTACAGTGTCCCATAGGTTTTGGGTTGTTGTGTTTTCATTTTCATTCATTTCTATACATATTTTGATTTCTTTTTTGATTTCTTCTATGATTTGTTGGTTATTCAGAAGCGTGTTATTTAGCCTCCATATGTTTGAAGTTTTAACAATTTTTTCCCTGTAATTGAGATCTAATCTTACTGCACTGTGGTCAGAAAAGATGACTGGAATGATTTCAATTTTTTTGAATTTTCCAAGACCAGATTTATGGCCCAGGATGTGATCTATTCTGGAGAAGGTTCCGTGTGCACTTGAGAAAAAGGTGAAGTTGATTGTTTTGGGGTGAAATGTCCTATAGATATCAATTAGGTCTAGCTGGTCCATTGTATCATTTAAGGTTTGTGTTTCCTTGTTAATTTTCTGTTTAGTTGATCTATCCATAGTTGTGAGTGGGGTATTAAAGTCTCCCACTATTATTGTGTTACTATTAATTTACTCTTTCATACTCGTTAGTGTTTGCCATACATATTGTGGTGCTCCTATGTTGGGTGCATATATATTTATAATTGTTATATCTTCTTCTTGGATTGATCCTTTGATCATTATGTAGTGTCCTTCTTTGTCTCTTTTCACATCCTTTATTTGAAAGTCTATTTTATCTGATATGAGTATTGCGACTCCTGCTTTCTTTTGGTCTCCGTTTGCATGAAATATTTTTTTCCAGCCCTTCACTTTTAGTCTGTATGTGTCTCTTGTTTTGAGGTGGGTCTCTTGTAGACAGCATATATAGGGGTCTTGTTTTTGTATCCATTCAGCCAATCTTTGTCTTTTGGTTGGGGCATTCAACCCATTTACATTTAGGGTAATTATTGATAGGTGTGGTCCCGTTGCCATTTACTTTGTTGTTTTGGGTTCACGTTTATACAACCTTTCTACATTTCCTGTCTAGAGAAGATCCTTTAGCATTTGTTGAAGAGCTGGTTTGGTGGTGCTGAATTCTCTCAGCTTTTGCTTATCTGTAAAGCTTTTGAATTCTCCTTCATATCTGAATGAGATCCTTGCTGGGTACAGTACTCTAGGTTGTAGGTTATTCTCTTTCATTACTTTCAGTATGTCCTGCCATTCCCTTCTGGCCTGGAGGGTTTCTATTGATAGATCAGCTGTTATCCTTATGGGAATCCCTTTGTGTGTTATTTGTGGTTTCTCCCTTGCTGCTTTTAATATTTGTTCTTTGTGTTTGATCTTTGTTAATTTGATTAATATGTGTCTTGGGGTGTTTCACCTTGGGTTTATCCTGTTTGGGACTCTCTGGGTTTCTTGGATTTGGGTGGCTATTTCCTTCCCCATTTTAGGGAAGTTTTCAGCTATTATCTCCTCGAGTATTTTCTCATGGCCTTTCTTTTTGTCTTCTTCTTCTGGAACTCCTATGATTCGAATGTTGGGGTGTTTTACAGTGTCCCAGAGGTCCCTGAGGTTGTCCTCATTTCTTTTGATCCTTTTTTCTTTTTTCCTCTCTGCTTCATTTATTTCCACCATTTTATCTTCTACCTCACTTATCCTATCTTCTGCCTCCGTTATTCTACTCTTGGTTCCCTCCAAAGTGTTTTTGATCTCATTCATTGCATTATTCATTTTTAATTGACTCTTTTTTATTTCTTCTAGGTCTTTATTAAACAGTTCTTGTATCTTTTCAATTTTTGTTTCCAGGCTATTTATCTGTAACTCCATTTTGTTTTCAAGATTTTGTATCATTTTTATTATCATTATTCTAAATTCTTTTTCAGGTAGATTCCCTATCTCCTCCTCTTTTGTTTGACTTGGTGGGCATTTTTCATGTTCCTTTACCTGCTGGGTATTTCTCTGCCTTTTCATCTTGTTTAGATTGCTGTGTCTGGAGTGGGCTTTCTGTATTCTGGAGGTCTGTGGTTCCTTTTTATTGTGGAGGATTTACCCAGTGGGTGGGGTCAGACTATTGGCTTCTCAAGGTTTTCTGGTTTGGGAAGCTTGCGTCAGTGTTCTGGTGCATGGAACTTGATTTCTTCTCTTTGGAGAGCAATGGAGTGCCCAGTAATGTGTTTTGAGGTGGGTCTATGTGTTAGGTGTGACCTTGGGCAGCCTGTATGTTGATGTTCAGGGCTATGTTCCTGCGTTGCTGGAGAATTTGCGTGGTATGTCTTGCTCTAAAACTTATTGGCTCTTGGGTGGTGGTTGGTTTCAGTATAGGTATGGAGGCTTTTGGACAGTCACTTATTACTTAAAGTTCCATGTAGTCAGGAGTTTTCTGGTGTTCTCAGGTTTTGGGCTTAAGTCTCCTGCCTCTGGATTTCAGTTTTATTCTTCCTGTAGTCTCAGGACTTCTCCAACTATACAGCACTGATAAGAAAACTTCTAGGTAAATGGCGAAAACATTCTCCCCTGTTAGGGACACCCAGAGAGGTTCACAGAGTTACATGAAGAAGAGGAGAGGGAGGAGGAAGATAGAGATGAGCAGGAGGAGAAAAAAGGGGGACTCAAGAGGAGAGAGACAGATCTACGCAGCTGTCTGTTCCCAGAGTGTTCTCTGTAGCCCAGTCACCTACAAAGATTCACAGAATTGGATTGGGAAGAGAAGGGGAAAGGAGGAAATAGAGGTGTTCTGAGGTAGAAAACAGAGAGTCAAGATTGGGAGAGAATAATCTTCGGTTTAAAAATAGGGCTTCTCTTCTTTTTTTTTTTTTTTTTTTGTAAGGTTATAGTGTATTGAAAATGAAAATTAAGGAGTAGTAGAGGAGTACTAGAGGACTTTAAAAGAAATAAGAGAAAAAGCAAAATAGAAAATAGAAGAGAAAAAGGAAAGAAAAAAAAGAAGAAAAAAGAATAAAAAAAAAGAAAGAAAAAAAAAATTTTTTTCCCCTAATTAAAAAAATCGTAAAAATCTATGGAAATGAAAGTTAAGGAGTAATGGGGGAGTAACAGGGGATTTTAAAGGAAAATAAGAGAAAAAATAAAAAAGAAAAAATAAAAAAAGAAAAAAAAAAGAGAGAAAAATGTAAAATTATATCTAGGAGTTTCTCTGGAGCTATTGCGGTCAGTGTGGGTTCAGCTCAGTTTCAGATAGCTCCTCGTTCCAGCTTACACTTCTCGATATCTACAGGCCCCTTCCGGTGTAGTCGGTGTTTTCTAGAGGGATTTTAATCTGTTGCACCAGTCCCTTCTGAAGCGGTTCCCTTTGTTTATTTGGCTTCTGTTTGCAGGTCTCTTCAGAGCCTCATTTCCACCCTGACACAGGCGGGCGGAGGTGGACTCGTATTCAGGTAGCTAGTTCCGTCGCTCTGCGGGGAGGGGCTGGCGGCCGCAGGGAGGGGTCTGGCGCTGCAGGGAGGGCTGACGCTGCTTTCTCCGTCTGCGCTGCTCAGGCTCCCGGCTGTTCTATATGGAGCGCGCCCCGCGCTGCGCGAGGTTCCAGCCCTCGGGTGTTCCACAAAAGCGCGGAACGAAAAGCTGCGCCTGCTCCCTGTGCCTTCCCCGTCAGAGCGGTCCAGGCAGCCAAGGGCTTGGTGGGCGCACTCTCCCCAGGTGTGGCGCGCCCCCTCCCTTCCGCGGACCCAGTCTCAGTTTCCGCTGGCGCCAGTCGGGTGCGCGCGCCTTCTGCCCTCCGCGTCCCCAGTCCTCGCCCGCGCCGGTCGGGTGCCTGCGCCCTGTGTCTCGCCGCGACCTTCCCCTCCCCCCTGCCTCCTGCCTCCGGCGGGGCTGGGCCGGTCCGCAGCCTGTGAGCTCTTCTCTGGACTTTCTCGGTCTCTTTGTTCTGCGAACGGCCGGCAGTGTGTTCGGGCCGGTTAATTTACTCTCTCTCTTTTGGTCTCCCACAGTTCAAGTTGGCAACTCACAGACGCTCCCTCCGATTGTCCTCAGGGCACTCAGGCCCGGACCCTACCCCAAGCAATGCCGCCTGAGACTCCCTTCCCGCAACGGACCTCCATCCTTAGCTCTTTTGTCTCATTTTTTATCTTTTTTATTTTGTCCTACCTCCTTTCGAAGACAATGGGCTGCTTTTCTGGGCTCCTGATGACCTCAGCTAGCGATCAGAAGTTGTTTTGCGAAGTTTGCTCTGCGTTCAGTTATTCTTTTGATGAATTTGTAGGAGAGAAAGTGGTCTCCCCGTCCTACTCCTCCGCCATCTTGGCTCCTCCCCCTGCACATCTGTAATATTTTAACAGTCTAAAATTCTGTCCTTGTTGACATTTCATTTTACTTATATGACTCAATTTTAATGTTAAAAGAGATAAATGATTAAAAGTTCAGTGAAAGCATATTATTTTAAAACATATTTTTGCCTCATAAAAGAACCTCTAATTTCTTGTATTTCCATGCTTGACTAAAATGGAAAAAATAGAATAACCACCTGTTTTATTGTTATTAATTGTGGTGGTTATTTTATTTACTAATTGTCAGGTATTTTGCTAAGCATTTAGAATACATTAATTCACACAATCTTAAAAATAGCCTGGTTAAATAGATTATTGTTCCAATTTAATAGATAACGTTGTTGAAGCTAAATGCCCATCTAAGATCATGACTTCTCTGTAGCAAAGTTGGGATTTCAGTAGGTTTATTTCAGAATGGAGGCATGGATTACTTAGTATAACAGTGATATATTCCTACTGGTTATTTGTAAAGACCATGCTACTTTCTCTATTCTTATGTTTGCAACTCTTTATAAGAGTTTAATATTTATAAAATTTTTTATGTTTGTAATATACACTTTTTTCTATATCCTTTGAAAGGCTGTCATATCAAAACACCATCCCAAAACTATTGATAGCATCCATCTTGTACTTAGTCTCCCTTCCTTGATTTCTTAGATTAAGAGAGTTTTTATATTTAGGATAACGTTCTGTTTTGTATGGGCAGTGACCAGGCCCATCAATGTAAAGTGATTAAAAAAAAAAAATCTGTTCTACAATTAGATTGCTGCCACATCCTTGTTCTACCATTTAGTGATCAGCTGCCACTGGGAAAGTTAATAATTATCTGCTCTTTGCCTCTGATGCCTTCTTTGTAAAATAAGCAAATCAACAATACTTCTGAAGTTGTGGTGATGATTAATGTACATACACTGTTTCAAATGGTGATGAGTACTTTTAGGTATTATAATGAAGATAATGATAGCTAATAAAATATATCAGGGGCTCATGTGCTTACTCTGTACCATGGATTATTACCATTTATTTTTACTTTATTTCCTCTTCCTTTTAAAATCTTGATGACTTTTTTGGGGGAAGATACTTCACTTTTTCATTGCATTAAATGTACAAGCTTCCTTGATACAAAACAAAAACCAAACTTGGTAACTTGTAGGAAGTTTATATTTTTTCTGTTTTTTGGCCCAGTGCGCCAAGTATAAATTCAGTTACTTTCTAATCAATCACTACAAGTATGTGGGTTTGGCATTGCATACTGGTTGGTTAATAGCTCTAATGATGTTCTCAGCAGTAGGATGGCTTTTTTAGCACAAGTCTCAATCTTCACTAATATTACTGTGCAACATTCTCTTTTATCATTTTGTCACTTTCCTGATGAATTTTTGTACACTGAGGTATTTGTAAAATCTACCAACTGTCAATTTTAGTATTACATTTTCATTACAAAAGGTAATCTTTCTAAATGTTTCATATCTAGCTTACAAATCATCACTTCTTTCCCATTCATGAGAATCATTTCCTTCTTGCCATGAAACAGCTTATAAAATCCAAATTCATCCTAAATTTCTTCTTCTGCAAAGGTACACAATAATGTGTATCTTTTGGGTATTTTCAAGTAACTCTATATTCCTTTAGGTTCCATGTTCATCTATTATCCCAGTGAATTAGTAAAAATAAAACCATCATTTGAAACATAAAGGAAATGCCTTTAAATGTTCCTAGAATCAAACTAAGAGGATACATCTGTAGGAAAATTCTAATTAATGTTTTTCTTATTGTATCATCTTATTGTAAACATTTAGCATTCAGAATTAACTATTTGAGCATTTAGTTTAAATAACTAAAGAATAAATACTCATTGGAAGGACTGATGCTGAAGCTGAAGCTCCAGTATTTTGGTCACCTGATGGGAATAGCTGACTCTCATCGGAAAAGTCCCTGATGCTGGGAAAGATGGAGGGCCGAAGGAGAAGAGGGCATCCGAGGATGAGATGGCTGGATGGCATCACTGGTGCAATGGGCATGAACTTAGGCAAACTTTGGGAGATTGTAATGGACAGGGTGGCCTGGCATGGTTTAATCCATGGGATCACAAAGAGTTAGACCTGACTGGGCAACTGAACAACAGACATTTTAAAATTCAGGTCCATTTTCAGTAAGATATATTTTGGTTGTTTCTGATTAGGTGTACTTACATAAATAAATGTATTGTGTATCCCATTAAATTTAATATTTCAAAGGAATTTATTCTTTTCTCTACCAAATCTAGTGACATATTCTTAGAAAAATAAAGTTAACTATTGAAGAGAAAACAAGGCATATATGTCCTGGACCCTTCTCAGAATTACTTTTGAAACTTACTAAGGAAGGCTAATAAGCTAGAGCAGGTAATAAGTAACAGACAAGAAACCAGATGACTACAGACGCATATGTAGGAAAACCATGAAGAAAGTGGAAATAATATTTTCATTAAATATAGACTCATCTAATAATCTAATTGGCCTTATCATTTTGGGGCTCCCAAATCCCTTGAAAACCTGATGATAAGTATGAACTAACCCCCCCCACACACACACACATATAAACCGAGAAAAATGTATATTCCAAAGTCTATCCAAAAAAGAACCAAAGGTCAAGAATAATCTTAGTTCTGTCAACATAGCAAGTAGCAGTAAAGTTTATCCCCAGTATCTTCAGTGGTACATCCTACTTTTCTTTAGACAAACTGAGATTTTCTTAGATCTGTTTTGTTCTGTTTTTTTCATGCCCATATTTCAGTAGCCAACAACAATCTCCCAATTCAGTTTTCTCATCCCCATCAAATTATTGTAGAGGACATAAGTCTCTTGATCCCTTCACATTTTCACATTTAGTCTTCTGAGCAAACTGGTTTCTCCAGAGCTCAGAACTATTAACCACTTCAAATTCTCGCCCTAATTCTCTGTGAGTCAGTTCTTCTTGACTTCATCATATGTACTTGAGAACAAATCACTTTAAATCTGTCTAGGATCTATCCAGATTACTTCTACTCCAGGTTGGGTAGTGTTGATAGAAAAAAAGTAATGTATCTTCAAAATAAGTAGTCTGTTGTCACTACAGATTTATGATAGCACCAGTTATCCTCTGAGATTATTTTACTTGATTTTGGTCAATTCAGTCTCCTGCTCTTGTCATCAGTTTTTTCAAATGCAGGCCACTTTCCCTTAAGCCTTCTAACTAACTCTTAAACGTATTCAGCAATGGGCAGATAAATCTTTTATTTCAAAGAAGACAGGTTCTATCATATGGTAAACACCTAATGATCTAAATTCTAAGTTGCCAGCAGAATGATCTTTCAGAGTAGGAGAAAAACACAACTACTTCCATATATTCTAAAGGTTGTAGTAATAAGAAAATGGGGACCACAGTGGTACAAGTGCTAGAAATTGATTCTTCTAATGATTAGAATGAACGATTTAATAAAAGATATCCAGGTTAAGATATCCAATAGTAAATTGGATATTTAGATTCCATAACCTTTGGTTATATAGGTTGAAGTTCAACAGAGAAATTTTACTCAATGTGTAAATCAGATTACTATAGATTAGAGCTGTAGATCAGAGTTTGATAAGAGTGTTAAGAAAGCTGAATATGAAAGACACCTGACTGATGGTCAGTATTCTAGTCTAATCTATAGTTTAGTAGTTAAAGTCGCTTAGTCTTATCTGACTCTTGGTGACCCCATGGACTACACAGTCCATGGAATTCTCCAGGCCAGAATAGTGGAGTGGGTAGTCTTTCCCTTCTCCAGGGGATCTTCCCAACCCAGGGATTGAACCCAGGTCTCCTGCATTGCAGGCGGATTCTTTACCAGCTGAGCCACAAGGGAAGCCCAGTCTAATCCATAGGAAGTAACTATCAAAAGAAAAGGTTTACAATGGTTTGCATTCAACTTCCCTTCTGTCCAGGGGAGTAGACTTCAAGACACTCTTCTCTTTTGTTCAAGCTTTTGTTAGTGTACAGAGTTTGTTTTGACCTAAGTTAAAAGTTTTACTGACAGCGTAGTAGGTACTTGTCATGGTTTTAGTTACCAAGCATTCCTTGTTTTGACTAGGTAAATATATAATTCGTAACCAAATTAAGACAATTTTAGGAGAAAATAAAATATAAGCTACTAATAAATACACCAGGCCAGGACCCAGGACATATCTAGACAAATTGTATTATGCAGTAATTCTAATTTTGAGTGAATTTCTATGAAAATAAAGAATTTAATGTAAAATAGGCTAGACTGGGACTATTTCTCTTTATGGTTTTTACATCCTAGAGAGGAATTTAAATGTCTCAGAAATCAACTTTAATGAAATCTGCCAACCTTGTCCCTTTTCCTAATCTTCTAGGATTTGTTTTCAGATTTTGGCAACTTCTAACAACTCCTGGGATCACAAGGAGTGCATTCTGTGCCTTCACATTAGAGTTTGACCTCCCATCAGCAAGAAACCCATCTCCTTACTGCAAAACAACAGCAAGAACAATATTAATCACCTAAGTGTTTTTCTAAGGGCTGACAACTCTCCTAGAATAGCAGTTAATCCGTTTATTCCCTCCATTGCATTCACACTCTTCCTGTATCTCTTCAAGTGAGCAATCATGAGTAAAATCTTTCCCCTACAACAGAGGCAAAATAAAATATATATATGAAATCCTCAATTGTCATTCTGTCTCATTTATTATAATGAATGCTTTCATCCATTGTGGCAGCCACTCTGGTTTCCCACCCAGTAGGCACACCATCTGCCATTATTCTTCCTCACTGGAAAGAGGAAGAATTAATTTCCTTTGGGTAATCTTCTGACATGCAATCAGGATTTCAGAAGTTATGATTATAACCCTTACTTACCTTGAGGCCCTGGGGTAAATGATGAGTGGTCTAAGCCAATCATAGAAGTCTTATTACTCTAGCTATTGATTGGTTTAAGTACAGCTCTGGGTCACAATCATAAGCAAGAAGATGAGATAAAAATCTTACTTCTTAGAAAGTGTTATTTTGCTAGACAAAAGAGAAGATGAGAAAAATAAATAAAAAGCCCAGTATAACATCAGATGATGATGTTTCTCATGTGTTGCCTAAAATCATAGAAATCATCATTCATTAATAGACTGAGACTTTGCTGGCTAAGTAGGGCAAGGAAAAAAGATGGGAACATGTTGGGATACCATTGAGCCCTGAATTAACTTACCCTGGAATGACCTTTTCTGTGGATTTCATCATGTGTAAAAACACAGGGCTAGTATTTAGCCTACTTTTACTTGGGTCTTCAGTGAAAGAAACCTATGTGACATGTCCTAATTTCTTATACAGGTAGCTTTGAAAATATGTTTGTCTACTTATAATAAATATTATGTTGTTATAAACTTTAATAATAGACAATAAAATCAAATGCATTCAACTGATGGAGATATTATCATATCAAATAAGAGTCATTTGTGTGTATAGCAAATTATGCAGCTTCTCATTTCTGTTGCCAGAAAAATCAGATTCTTCATTGAAAATAACTATAGATCTAGAGTTGGTTAGTAATTCAAGCTATCAAAAATATTGGTCATATTTGTCTTAAGTTTTTACTTTTTAAAGGAAGTTGTGACTACACTGTCAGCTACTTTTTCTGAAAATTACACTCTTTTCCTTTTATTCAAAAGGTACCTTTATTTATTTTGTGGGGACAAGTTTTACCATACACAGAACCAAAGGACCTCCATTGTTTTCTGTTTATCTGTGCAGGAAAGAATCACCTTTATTTTTTTCACTTGTTTCCATTTTTTTTTTTTTTTTTTTTTTAAGGTGATCATCTCTCCCCCAGACAAGGATGTTATCTGAGCAGTGATAGGACATCCTTCTATCTAAAAACTGCACTTGTTCTACATCTTCATGCACATTCTTGTTACACATCTTAGCTTTCATAAGCAACTCTGGTAAGTCACTTAAAACCACACAGGAGAGTTATGTTCCATTCTCCTGTGAGAACTATATCACCTCCAACCACAGAAACTTAACACTTCACTGGGAGAGTAATTGCTTATGTAGGATTGCCAAAACATTTCCCCCAAATTTTACACTTTGAAGTAGTGGAAGATTTTATCCTTTGTTTGAACTGAGCTTAAGCTTCTTGATGATGTAGTTACTGCTAAAGTTTTGGTGAGGATGTTATTTACTGAAATAGTGTTCTTTTTATAGAGAATCATGGTGATAATATCACTTGGGTCTTGATATCAGGGATTGTTATGCTTCTTTTAAATAAATGATTCACTTTAAGGAATTATGTTGTTCCTTTTTTGAGTAATTTTCTAGAAACCTCATGTATGCTCAGTCACTAAGTCATGTCTGACTCTTTGTGACCCCGTGGACTGTATAGCCCACCAGGCTCCTCTGTCCGTGGGGATTTCCTGGCAAGAATAATGGAGTGGGTTGCCATTTCCTCCTCCAGGGGATCTTCCTGACCTAGGGATGGAATCTGATCTCCTGTGTCTTCTGCATTGGTAGATAGATCCTTTACCACTGAGTCACCTAGGAAACCCCTAAAAAACCTCAGAGGTAATAATATAGCTTATATCTAGAAAAATGTAGCCATAAAATGTATGTATAGTTAATCTCACTCTGTTTCCTATTTTTATTGCTTTTCTTTTCTTGTTGTCTTTAAGAAAAGTTTTTTTTTTTTTATTTTGTGTTTATCATTCCTCTACTTTTAAAAAAAATACTATTAATTTATTATTTACGCTGCAGTGGATCTTTGTTACTGTGCTGGTTTTTCTGTAGTTGCAGTGAGCAAGGGCTCTTCTTCCTAGCAGTGTGTGGGCTTCTCATTGTAGTGGCTTCTCTTGTTGCAGAGCACGGGTCTAGAGCGCAGGCTTCAGTAGTTGTGGTACCCCAGCTTAGTTGCTTGGTGGCACATGGAATCTTCCCAGACCAGGGATCGAACCCATGTTCCCTTCATTGGCAAGTGGATTCTTAACCACTGGACCACAAGGAAAGTCCCAACACTTACTTTTGTTGAAATTTCCTCACTAATTTACCATGTCTGACACTTCCACCCTATTCTCATTCAATTTGTCATCAGATTATGAAGGTTTTTAGGTTGAAATCTCTCTTATTAAACTTATTTCATTTCCAGTAAAATCATATTAGGACAGGTTCCTAGAATCTCTTTTTTAGCTGTAAGAGTTAGCTGTGTTCCTGCTGGTTCCTCTCTAGTCCATTCTGCTCACTGCAGGCAAGTGATTTCTTCAAAATAGAATTATAATTGTGTGCTTCTATACCATAACTTCTGTCAAAGCAAAATTAAACATACAAAAATCTTCAAATTTTTCTAATTGCCCTGTATAAAACCACCAAATCTTTCAGGATTACAAGGCTGAAGGGAAGCTATTTCCAGTGTCTCTTTGTTACTGGCCAAGATCATGAAAGAGAAACTTCCAACCTCTTAAAAGATGAAAAGGTGGTTTCCACCCTTCCTTCACTCTCCTTCCCTGTTCTTCACTAAGGATGACATATTTTATCTAGTTGAGGAGTTTGAAAAAGAGACTGAGAATACATATTTCACATCTTCTGCACACTTTCTTTGTCTCACAAACAAGTAAATGTAAGTCTCTTCTCAAGGAGAATGTGTCAACTGAAAAAAATGCACAACCTAAAAGTTGAGAATTGTGTTTTATTCAGCAAACAAAGCTGAGGACTTCAGTCCAAGATATAGGATCTCAGATAACTCTGAGAGACTGTTCCCAAGAGATAAGCGGAGAAGCAGGATATATAGGAGTTTTTGCAACAAAGAACAAGTAATCAGAACATCAAACGATTGCTACTAATTAAAGAAAACCAGATACCTCAAGTTAAGGAATTTAGTGTTTATCTATGGAAAGATGGAAAAATCAGTACTCATTGAAATAATTTCTTTGATGTGCACTTCAGCTGTCTGGGGTCAGTATCCTCTGCTTTCTCATCCTGAGTCTTTCAGGTGCACCAACTGGGGGATGATGGCTTCAGTAGCTAACTGCAAGATGGCAGGCATCCTGTTTCTATTCTGAGTTCCCTCAGGGCTCACTGTTGGGGCAGCTGTAATGTGACAGTTCGAGGGCTGCAAGCATTATTTACTGCTATGGCAGACAACATTTTTTTTTTTTTTAAATAAATCCAAAGATGGGCTTCCCAGGTGGCTCAGTGGTAAAGAATCTGCCTGTCAGTGCAGGAGATGTGAGTTCAGTCCCTGGGCTGGGAAGATCCCCTGGAGAAGGAAATGGCAACCAACTATAATTTTATTGCCTGGGAAATCCCATGGACAGAGAGGCATGGTGGGCTACAGTCCTTGATGTTGCAAAGGAGACACGACTCAGTGACTAAACATTAGCAACAACAACAAATCCAAAGCTAAAGACTTGACAGGCAGGAGTAGCAAAGAGTTGGACATGACTGAGTGACTTTCACTTCACTTCACTGGCTCTCTCCTTATTACAAGTTAAACTGTACTGTCCAAAAAGATATATTGCCTAGTTTTGGAGGCTAGAAGTCTAGAATAGAGGTGTTGGTAAGGCCAGGCTCCTGTAGAGGAGAATTCTTCCTTGCTTTTAACTTCTCTTATTGGTCATTGATCACTGAAGTTTTGTGGTTTGCTGCTACATCACTCCAATCTTTTCCTCTGCAGTCACACAATATTATCTGTGTGTCTCTGTTTCTCCATATGACATTTTCTTCTCTGTGTCTCTGCCTTTATTTTAAATAAGGATTCCAATCATATTGGATTAGGGCCCATCCTATTCCTATGTGACCTCATTTTAACTAATTATATCTGCAGTAATCCTATTTCCAAATAAATTTAGATTCTGAGTTACCAGGAGTTAGGACTTCAGCAGATCTTTTTGGACAGTACAGTTTAACTTGTCATAAGGAGAGAGCCAGTGAAGTGAAGTGAAAGTTACTCAGTCATGTCCAACTCGTTGTGACCCCGTGGACTATACAGTCCATGGAATTCTCCAGGCCAGAACACTGGAGTGGGTAGCCTTTCCCTTATCCAGGGGATCTTCCCAACCCAGGGATCGAACCCAGGACTCCCACATTGCAGGCGGATTCTTTACCAGTTGAACCATAGGGGAAGCCCAAGAATACTGGAGTGGGTAGCCTATCCCTTCTCCAGCAGATCTGCCTGACCCAGGAGTCAAACCGAGGTCTCCTACAAGCAGGCTGATTCTTTACCAGCTGAGCTACCAGGGAAGCCCTAGAGAGCCAGGTCAAGCTGTATTCTGTAATTGCTCATTTAGCAGCAGAGTTAAGTTTTAATATACTTGTGTGCATGTTTTTAAATTGTTTTATTATTTTGAATAAAGAAGTATTAATATGATGAGCATGTCAACAAGGACCCCAAAAGGATACCAAAAGATGTGCTTGGTGTTAGCCACTGCAGAAATATCCCATAAAATACTGTCTTTCTCACTAATATGCCTGCAGGGGTCTTTAATTCCTCAAATGCATCTTGTTTTTCCCTTGCAAGCCTTCCCTCAACTCCCACTCATCTCCTAAAGCAGCACAGGGCTTGTGTCAGTGATTGGAATACTGTTCCTATCTCTCTTCATCTACTTAATTCCTACTCTTTTACAAATCTTTGTTTAAGCACTTGTTCTGAAATAAAGCCAATAACCTATGAGTCTGGTTAGATTGCTTACATATTTTCACATACAGGGTCCCTTTCCTTAAGAACCCTTATATCAATGTAATATTAGATGTTAGTTCGAATGATTAACCAACTATTGGTCTCACCTAGCCTACAATGTTCATCAGGAATCCATTTGATTCTGTTCACTATATTAGTACCAATGAACTAGCAAACTGCTGAAAATAAGATAGGCCCCAAATAATATTTGTTGAGTACAAGTAAATTACTTCTTTTGAGATATTTTCATGTTTTGAGTAAATTTTTAAAATCCACCTTAAATGCATTTTGAAACAAGATGGAAAAGGAACAACAAAGGAAAGAAAGAGAGGGTGAGAAAATGAGCAACCCCCCCCCCCCAAAACCAAAAGAACAAGAGAGAAGATGAAAAGGAGGGAAGATAGGTAGGGAGGAAAGAAGGGAGGAAGAACATAAAGAAGGAATAACAAAAAAAGAGAATTTCCAAGTTGATTATGAACCATGACTCAGTTACTATTTCAAAATAATGTTTTAAGTGCTTAAGTATGTTGTGCTTTTACATTTCAGATGTTTTTTTTCCCCATATGTTTGCTTTTATCTTCTGCGTGCAGTTGTGAATTCCAGAATTAACACATATGCTTGATATTTCTAAAGGTGTCAAATTTGTCCTTGGGAAGTCTTTCTGAAATTTTTCAAGATGTGGGTATGTGACCTCTGTTCCTAAGACTGGGTATATAATTCTGTACATGTCAGAAAAGGACAGTTGTTATGGCTGCTAAGATTTTAGATATGAATGGATGTGAATATAATATATCAGATTAGAATGTTACAGAGTTAGGCACATGACTGCGTATCCAGGAAGATAAATGTGAGAGTTTTACTGAACAAATTTGACTTAATACGATTCACATTAAAACAATGCATGCATGACAAATAACCACCCAATACTCTTTGATTATTGGATGTATTTGCAAGGATTGTTGTATCCTCCTGGACCACTCTTGCTCTTCTTCCTTTTCTGAAACTAAAAAAGAAGTTTAAAAATGAAAAAAAAAAAAAGAACTAAAAAAACACATTTTGTCATTGTGACAGAGATGAGGGAAGAGTGAGATGATGCACACTCTGTATTTTGCACATAATTCTATAGAAATATTTTAATTTTATTCTGAATGGAGCTATATGCTCATATGATTGTTAATCCTACTTTGGCCTTTAAAATGTTAGTCAATCATTTTGTTCTCCTACACAAGATCTTCAGTGTCTTCTCATTGCATAATCAAGTCAAGTTTCCCTTCCCAGTACAGCAAAAGAAGATCTTTATTGTCTTGTCTTTTCTTATCTCTTCTGCTCCAACTGGAATCACTTACATATTTAGTAGGCTTTTGCTCTGTTCCTCAAACTATTAATACCTAACTCACTTCTGCCACAGGCCCTGCTGTTTCCTGGGATAGGCTCCTCTCCTTGGAAAGTTCTTTTACAGGCTCTTCATGTAGCTACTCTTCCTCCTCAACTCTACATTATATGCAACCTTCACAGAGCAGTCTCCCCTGACTAGATTTGTTACTGAATGTAAGTTTGTATGCCTGACCCATGGTTAGGCTAGCAAACCAAAGCATCTGAATATGGAGCAGAGAAAGTTTTATTACAGTGCCAAGCAGAGGAGAATGGGTTTTGGGCAAGAAAGGGAATAACATTTTAGATAGAGAAGTTAATCATAAGGTCAGCAAGTGAGCTTGGTTTTAGGGGCAGTTAGTTTCAGTCTGTTTAATAGTCTTGTCTACTAGGCCCCAAATAACATATTCAGTTCAGTTCAGTCATTCAGTCGTGTCCGATTCTTTGTGACCCCATGGACTGCAGCACACCAGGCTTCTCTGTCCATCACCAACTCCCAGAGCTTGTGCAAACTCATGTGCATCAAGTTGATGATGCCATCCAACCATCTCATCCTCTGTTGTCCCCTTCTCCTCCTGCCTTTAATCTTTCCCAGAATCAGGGTCTTTTCCAATGAGTCAGGTGGCCAAAGTATTGGAGCTTCAGCAATATTGCATAGGAACCTGGAATGTTAAGTCCATGAATCAAGGCAAATTGGAAGTGGTCAAACAGGAGATGGCAAGAGTGAATGTTGACATTCTAGGAATCAGCAAACTAAAATGGACTGGAATGGGTGAATTTAACTCAGATGACCATTATATCTACTACTGTGGGCAAGAATCCCTTAGGAGAAATGGAGTAGCCATCATAGTCAACAAAAGAGTCTGAAACGCACCCAAGTACTTGAGTACAGCCTCAAAAACAACAGAAAGATCTCTGTTCGTTTCCAAGGAAAACCATTCAATATCACAGTAATCCAAGTCTATGCCCTGCCCAGTAACGCTGGAGAAGCTGAAGTTGAATGGTTCTATGAAGACCTACAAGACCTTCTAGAACTAATACCCCAAAAAATAGATGTCCTTTTCATTATAGGGGAATGGAATGCAAAAGTAGGAAGTCAAAAAACACCTGGAGTAACAGGTAAATTTGGCCTTGGAGTACAAAAGGAAGCAGGGCAAAGGCTAATAGAGTTTTGCCAAGAGAACGCACTGGTCATAGCAAACACTGTCTTTCAACAACACAAGAGAAGACTCTACACATGGACATCACCAGATGGTGAACACCAAAATCAGATTGATTATATTCTTTGCAGCCAAAGAAGGAGAAGCTTTATACAGTCAGCAAAAGCAAGACGGGGAGCTGACTGTGGCTCAGATCGTGAACCTCTTATTGCCAAATTCAGACTTAAATTGAAGAAAATAGGGAAAACCACTAGACCACTCAGGTATGGCCTAAATCAAATACCTTATGACTATACAGTGGAAGTGAGAAATAGATATAAGGGACTAGATCTGATAGACAGAGAGCCTGATGAACTATGGACGGAGGTTTGTGACATTGTACAGGAGACAGGGATCAAGACCATCCCCATGGAAAAGAAATGCAAAAACGCAAAATGGTTGTCTAAGGATGCCTTACAAATAGCTGTGAAAAGAAGAGAAGCAAAAAGCAAAGGAGAAAAGGAAATATATTCCCATTTGAATGCAGAGTTTCAAAGAATAGCCAGGAGAGATAAGAAAGCCTTCCTCAGCAATCAGTGCAAAGAAATTGAGGAAAACAACAGAATGGGAAAGACTAGAGATCTCTTCAAGAAAATTAGAGATACCAAGGGAATATTTCATGCAAAGATGGGTTCGATAAAGGACAGAAATGGTATGGACCTAATAGAAGCAGAAGATATTAAGAAGAGGTGGCAAGAATACACAGAAGAACTCTACAAAAAAGATCTTCACTACCCAGATAATCTCCATGGTGTGGTCACTCACCTAGAGCCAGACATCCTGGAATGTGAAGTCAAGTGGGCCTTAGGAAGCATCACTACGAACAAAGTTAGTGGAAGTGATGGAATTCCAGTTGAGCTATTTCAAATCCTGAAAGATGATGCTGTGAAAGTGGTGCACTCAATGTGCCAGCAAATTTGGAAAACTCAGCAGTGGCCACAGGACTGGAAAAGATCAGTTTTCATTCCAATCCTAAAGAAAGGCAATCCCAAAGAATGCTCAAACTATGCACTATTGCACTCATTTCACATGCTAGTAAAGTAATGCTCAAAATTCTCCAAGCCAGGCTTCAGCAATACATGAACTATGAACTTCCAGATGTTCAAGCTGGTTTTAGAAAAGGCAAAGGAGCCAGAGATCAAATTGCCAACATCTGCTGGATCATCGAAAAAGCAAGAGAGTTCCAGAAAAACATCTATTTCTGCTTTTTTGACTATGCCAAAGCCTTTGACTGTGTGGATCACAATAAACTGTGGAAAATTCTGAAGGAGATGGGAATACCAGAACACCTGACCTGCCTCTTGAGAAACCTGTATGTAGGTCAGGAAGCAACAGTTAGAACTGGACATGGAACAACAGACTGGTTCCAAATAGGAAAAGGAGTACGTCAAGACTGTCTATTGTCACCCTGCTTATTTAACTTATATGCAGAGTACATCATGAGAAACCCTGGGCTGGAAGAAGCACAAGTGGGAATCAAGATTGCCAGGAGAAATATCAATAACCTCAGATATGCAGATGACACCACCCTTATGTCAGAAAGTGAAGAAGAACTAAGAAGCCTCTTGATGAAATTGAAAGAGGAGAGTGAAAAACTTGGCTTAAAGCTCGACATTCAGGAAACTAAGATCATGGCATCTGGTCCCATCACTTCATGGCAAATAGATGGGAAAACAATGGAAACAATAGCTGACTTTATTTTTCTGGGCTCCAAAATCACTGCAGCTGGTGATTGCAACCATGAAATTAAAAGACGCTTACTCCTTGGAAGGAAAGTTATGACCAACCTAGATAGCATATTAAAAAGCAGAGACATTACTTTGCCGACAAACGTCCGTCTAGTGAAGGCTATGGTTTTTCCAGTGGTTATGTATGGATGTGAGAGTTGGACTGTGAAGAAAGCTGAGCACAGAAGAATTGATGCTTTTGAAGCGTGGTGTTGGAGAAAACTCTTGAGAGTCCCTTGGACTGCAAGGAGTTCCAGCCAGTCCATCCTAAAGGAGATCAGTCCTGGGTGTTCATTGGAAGTACTCATGCTGAAGCTGAAACTCCAATTCTTTGGCCACCTCATGCGAAGTGGTGACTCACTGGAAAAGACCCTGATGCTGGGAGGGAATGGGGGTAGGAGGATGAGATGGCTGGATGGCATCACTGACTCGATGGTGGTGAGTTTGAGTAGACTCTGGGAGTTGGTAATGGACCAGGAGGCCTGGCGTGCTGTGATTCATGGGGTTGCAGAGTCGGACACAATTGAGCGACTGAATTGAACGGAATGCAACAGATTGTATCCCTTGGTACAGAGCAGGAGATCAATAATTACTTATTGAATGAATGAATATCTACTCACAAAGAGAAGTGTGGAATTGAAGTTCCCATACTAAGCCTTTAAGAATGTGTCTCTGAACATGAATATAGTTGAAAGTGTCATGAAAATTTTGTGTATTTGGATTATTATGTCCAAAGTTCATTTTTCACAGTAAGAATTTTTAAATACAGAAATGATATTCAAGATTCTTTGTGTCCAGATACAGAAAATCTCTTTAAAAAAAAAAAAGAAAGAAAGTAGATATTATAACCATAATTAATGTCAATGCAGTTGGCATGAAGTTTGCATGGGAATATATTTATTCTGTCTTTAAAAATATAGATGTCATTTGAGTTAGTCTTAATGCTTCTCTTGAATAAAAGAAAAATTATATAAAACCTTTCCTCAGTATTAACAACTGAATTCTATTGGTTCCTATTTTAACTGTCATTATGCTACTCAAAAATTTTAGAGGCTATGTTCTTCCAAAATATCCGTTAGTACTTTTGAATGAAGTTGTATTATTTTGACCAGGAATTTAATGTTTTATGTTTTATTTGAATAGCAAATTACCTGGGAGATCATGATAGTTTAACCCATTTGATAGTTCTCAGTTATACTAGGACCCGTTAGTACTTTTGAATGAAGCTGTATTATTTTGACCAGGAATTTAATGTTTTATGTTTTATTTGAATAGCAAATTACCTGGGAGATCATGATAGTTTAACCCATTTGATAGTTCTCAGTTATACTAGGTTCTTCACTAATGTGGTGATCCACACAGTCAAAGGCTTTGGCATAGTCAATAAAGCAGAAATAGATGTTTTTCTGGAACTCTCTCGTTTTTTTGATGTTCCAATGGATGTTGATAATTTGATCTCTGGTTCCTCTGCCTTTTCTAATACTAGCTTGAACATCTGGAAGTTCACAGTTCACATATTGTTGAAGCCTGGCTTGGAGAATTTTGAGCATTACTTTACTAGTGTATGAGATCAATGCAGTTGTGCGGTAGTTTGAGCATTCTTTCACATTGCCTTTCTTTGGCTTAAAGCTCAACTTTCAGAAAACTAAGATCATGGCATCCGTTCCCATCACTTCATGGCAAACAGATGTGGAAACAGTGGCAACAGTGGCAGACTTTATTTGTGGGGGCTCCAAAATCAGATGATGACTGCAGCCATGAAATTAAAAGATGCTTACTCCTTGGAAACAAGGAGCCAACCTATACAGCATATTAAAAAGCAGAGACATTACTTTGGCAACAAAGGTCCATCTAGTCTAAGCTATGGTTTTTCCAGTAGTCATGTATGGATGTGAGAGTTGGACTAGAAAGAAAGGTGAGGGCTGAAGAATTGATGCTTTTTTTTTTTTTTTTTTTAATTTTTATTATTATTATTTTTTTTTCCAGTGGGTTTTGTCATACATTAATATGAATCAGCCATGGATTTACATGTATTCCCAATCCCGATCCCCCCTCCCACCTCCCTCTCCACCCGATTCCTCTGGGTCTTCCCAGTGCACCAGGCCGGAGCACTTATCTCGTGCATCCCACCTGGGCTGGTGATCTGTTTCACCATAGATAGTATACATGCTGTTCTTTTGAAATATCCCACCCTCACATTCTCCCACAAAGTTCAAAAGTCTGTTCTGTATTTCTGTGTCTCTTTTTCTGTTCTGCATATAGGGTTATCGTTATCACCTTTCTAAATTCCATATACATGTGTCGCTATGCTGTAATGTTCTTTATCTTTCTGGCTTACTTCACTCTGTATAATGGACTCCAGCTTCATCCATCTCATTAGGACTGGTTCAAATGAATTCTTTTTAATGGCTGAGTAATATTCCATGGTGTATATGTACCACAGCTTCCTTATCCATTCATCTGCTGATGGGCATCTAGGTTGCTTCCATGTCCTGGCTATTATAAACAGTGCTGCGATGAACATTGGGGTGCACGTGTCTCTTTCAGATCTGGTTTCCTCAGTGTGTATGCCCAGAAGTGGGATTGCTGGGTCATATGGCAGAATTGATGCTTTTGAACTGTGGTGTTGGAGAAGAGTCTTGAGAATCCATTAGACTACAAGGAAATCCAACCAGTCCATCATAAAGGAAATCAGTCTTGAAGATTCATTGGAAGGACTAATGCTAAAGCTGAAACTCCAATACTTTGACCACCTGATGCAAACAACTGACTCATTTGAAAAGACCCTGATGCTGGGAAAGATTGAAGGTGGGAGGAGAAGGGGACAACAGAAGATAAGGTGGTTGGATGGCATCACCTACTCAATGGACATGAGTTTGTGTATATTCCAGGAGATGGGGATAGACAGGGAGGCCTGGCGTGCTGCATTCCATGGGGTCACACAGAGTTGGACACGACTGAGCGACTGAACTGAACTGAACTCACTAATGTAGAGAAGTTATAATACTTGATGAAATTCCCTCTACTTTCAGATCAGTTCTGATCTCATTGGGATCTATCCTGGGAGGGAAATAAGCAAAGACAAAGAACCACAAGTTGAACAATCTATGATCAAAGTTGAAAAAAATGAATCTTTAGAACATAGACAACATTTTTTATATCACATTAATGATCTAAATAAAACAGAAAGATCAGTTCACTCATTTATTTCTAACCTAGATGTTTTGTAGAGACGTCAGTTACAGATGTACATTTGGATAACACCAAGTACACATATTGTAGTTATGTAATGGGTGCACTTTAGGGCACTTTACAATCACTTTGTATAAAAACACACTCACTGAAGTTAGTCACTACACAAACAAATATGTTTTGTATCTAAAATGTGATTCCCTATCTGTCTTAATTTTTATCTAAAGAAAGAAAGTGAAAGTGAAAGCCCTCAGTCATGTCCTACTCTTTGCGACACCATGGACTATACAGTCCATGCAATTCTCCAGGCCAGAACACTGGAGTGGGTAGCCATTCCCTTCTCCAGGGAATCTTCCCAACCCAGGGATCAAACCCAGGTCTCCTGCATTGCAGGTAGATTCTTTACCAGCTGAGCCACCCTGGAAGCCCTTTCTTTTCATCTAACTTCTCTGTAAAAATTCTCTATGAATCTCACAATTTTTACCTGGAAGCAAAGATTTGGATTGAAGCCTTTATGTTTTTTAAGTGTTAGTTTACTCACCAAACTAAAAACAAGTTCCATATCACAATACATTTGCAGTATGTTTACTTTAACGGTACTCCAGAAAAAAATGATTGGGAATTTTAATAACTTCTCTGGTACTTCAGCAGCAGAGAAACTATTTAACAAAATTTGAATTACATAGGCTTTTGAAAATAATTTTCCCCTAGAAAATATAAATACATTTATGCACATCAGAGAATAAGATATAACTAAATACAGAAAATTAATTTTCCAAAAATTCAACAAGATGGGAGGCATATGTTTTTATTAAGAAAATTGTTAAATAGTGTATTATATTCTATATAAATAATAAAGCATAATTATCCTCCAAATATTATATCTAAAGTGGCAAATTAAATAAAAAATTAAAATTGAGCCCCCAAAACTCCAATTCAGACAAATTGAGTTTTTAAAGTGTAAACTAAAAGTAGAAAAATGTATGAGATTAGTCAGTAAACATAATTTTCAATTAAAAATATTTCTAAGAGAAGACTAGGGAAAATATTTTATATGCAAATATAAAAGTCTCAATTAACACTGCATTTCCCCATAGGAACTGTGGGCAGAAAAATCCCATGGACAGAGGAGCCTGTCAAGCTACAATTCAAAGGGTTTCAAAGAGTTGGATACAACCCTAAGCAGCTTGTGAACTTTAATGAAACCTGTTGTGAGACAGTGCTTTTTTTTGGGGGGGAGGGGGATGGTTTATAATGACCAATACATTTGCTTACTTACAGTAAATGTAATAATAATATCATAGTGTTCAATTGTGAACCTAATGGAACCTGAGTTTTTTTTTTTTTTTTTCTTTCCTTCTCTATTATCCTGATGATGATCATTATTACAATTGTTGAACAATAATTAGTATTAAGGCTGCAAAGAATAAAGAGCTTTTTTTGAGGTCTTAGGAATTGCAATTCAAGAAACACAGATTTGAGTAATACTGAAAGAGTGTTCTAGAGAAGAGAAAGAGGGAGTTATAAAGGCTAAAGCAACACTGTTGTTAAAGTTGTTTAGAGAGAATAACAATTGCCTCTAATGCAAAAGGGCTTCTCTGATGGCTCAGATAATAAAGAATTTGCCTGCAATGCAGGAGACCCAGGTTTGATCCCCTGGTGGGGAAGATCCCCTGAAGAAGATAGTGGCTGAAGTGTTGAAGTGTTAGTCACTCAGTTGTATTTGACTCTTTGTGACCCCATGGACTGAAGCCTGCCAGACTCCTCTGTCCAAGGGATTCTCCAGGCAAGAATATTGGAGTGGGTTGCCATTTCATTTCAGTATTTTTGTCTGGAGAATCCCATGGACTGAGGAGCCTGGTGGGCTACAGTCTTATAGTCCTGGAGTCACAAAAAGTCAGACACAACTGAGCAGCTAATACTTTCACTGATGCTAAAAGGAAATACTTGCCCTTAAGGCACAGGCTGTCATAATTTATTTAGTTTCAAAGGCTCAGATTCCATCTGATTCCATCTAGACTGAGATGTACCATTTCTTTAATGGCCTCCAGCCTGCATTTTAGAGAGTCTTTTAGCAACAATGACTCCATTGTAATTTTTTTTCTCACTGGGTGCTAAATGTAGTCAAATAGCAATCAGATATAATTCTATGAGTCTTGAAAAAAGCACACACAAAAAGCCTACTTGATTTTGATTTTTCTCTTGATATTTCTAAAGATATAGCTAGCCTTTATTTCTTTCAATAGTCCATTGTTTTAAATAAAGTGTAAGTATATAGAAAAAGTCTTATTTTAATAGTTTCAATGGAAACCCATTTTATGTTTTAGTTGATTAAACCAGAAAATTAGCTGCATTTTTTTGTTTCCTGTATTATATCAACATTATGTTCTCTCAGATTTAAACTCTTATAGAACACAATGTTTTATTTATTGTTTTATCCTCATCATCAATCTTAGGAACTACTAAATAGTTTATTAAATTAAAGTGAGCTATAAAAACCAGTAATGCACCATTCTCTGGTAGTAGCTATTTCCAAATCCCAATGGAGGTATGTTTGGCCAATTAAACACCATTTGAGTGAGAGAAAATAGCACATTGTCTAATATCCTTCTAGTTCACAATAGAAAAATCTCTTAAATTTCTGGGAAAATAGTGATATGTTTTCGAATATTCTGTATTGACTCAGTGAACAGCCTGAGGTTATGTTATCAATTGCTACCTTGGTTATACTCAATTCAAGAGCCGGTTTTTAAATCTGTCATGAAGCCTATATTTCATTTGAACATCAGACTGGAATATCCTTGTGATAATTTGGGCACCTGTGTTTTTTATTTTAAATGCTGCAGAGTGGGGAAACATGTTGGGTTGATACAGAACCCACAGCTCATTGTAAAGCAATCACAGGTAGCTATAGATGATCCAGAAACACAGGAGCTTATGCCCAAGGGAACAGCCATTCTGGTGGACTGGATAAAAGTCATACAAAGTATGTTTATCCTGAAAATGGGGACTATCCAAATCCCTCTATAAATGCCAAATAAAACACCACAGACAAAGCAGCAGATATGCTTCCTATTCAAGTCAAGTTGGGGCTTGCCAGGTGGCACTAGTGGTGAAGAACCTGCCTGCCAATGTAGGAGAGTGAAAGACTAGGCTTCAATCCCTGGGTCAGAAAGACCCCCTGGAGGAGGAAATGGCAACCTACTCCAGTATTCTTGCCTGGAGAATCCCATGGACAGAAGAGCCTGGTGGGCTACAGTCCATAGGGTCACACAAAGTTGGACACAAGTTAGCACACATACATGCACAACCCAAGTGGGGTTGGCTTTATGATGATCGACAATTGGATGTTTTCACGTGTGAAAATGCCCATAACCTGAGTGTTAGAAGCATTAGAAGTGTTAGAAATTTTCCTTTACCCTTCTCTGTTCTTCTGGTAGGTCTAAAAATGAAATTGACTTGAAGCAAATCAATAAGAGAAAATCAAACAAAAGTTTAATAACATGAATACATGGCAGAGACTCAGAAAAATGGAGTAATTCACCATAATGCCTAAAATCTTCACCACAGTCGTCTTTAGCTAAAGACAAAAGAAGGCAGTGGTTGAAGGCAATTCACACAGAGACGGAAATGAATTATGGATAGGACTTGGAATTGGGAATGTTTAAGCAGGTATGAGCCGACTCACTGGAAAAGACCTTGATGCCGGAAAAGAGTAAAGGCAAAAAGGAGAAAGGGGCAGCAGAGGATGAGATGATGAGATAGCATCACTGACTCAATACACATGAATTTGAGCAAACTCCAGGAGATAGTGGGACAGAGGAGCCTGGTATACTACAGTACACAGAGTCACAAAGAGTTGAACACGGCTTAGTGACTGAAAAACAACAAGCAGATATGATGTAAAAGAGTTGCTTCTCTTCTACCTGATTGTATTTTGGGGATGAACACTGAGTAAGAAACATTTCTCATTCCTAGCATATAAAACAGGAGGCATGTAAATCTGCCCTTCAAGCCATATTAATCAGACATGCTAACTGGAAACCAGTAAGATTCAGTTTGAACAATATACAATAGAAGCTTCATTGATTATGCCAAAGCCTTTGACTGTGTGGATCACAACAAACTGTGGAAAATTCTGAAAGAGATGGGGGTATCAGACCACCTGACCTGCCTCTTGAGAAACCTGTATGCAGGTCAGGAAGCAACAGTTAGAACTGGACATGGAACAACAGACTGGTTCCAAATAGGAAACGGAGTACATCAAGACTGTCTATTGTCACCCTGCTTATTTAACTTATATGCAGAGTACATCATGAGAAACCCTGGGCTGGAGGAAGCACAAGTGGGAATCAAGATTGCCGGGAGAAATATCAGTAACCTCAGATATGCAGATGACACCACCCATATGACAGAAAGTGAAGAGGAACTAAAGAGCCTCTTGATGAAATTGAAAGAGGAGAGTGAAAAAGTTCGCTTAAAGCTCAACATTCAGAAAAGATTATGGCATCTCATCCCATCACTTCATGGGAAATAGATGGGGAAACAGTGGAAACAATAGCTGACTTTATTTTTCTGGGCTCCAAATCACTGCAGATGGTGACTGCAGCCAAGAAATTAAAAGACACTTACTCCTTGGAAGGAAAGTTATGCCCAACCTAGATAGCATATTAAAAAGCAGAGACATTACTTTGCCAACAAAGGTCCATCTAGTCAAGGCTATGGTTTTTCCAGTGGTCATGTATGGAGGTGAGAGTTGGACTCTAAAGAAAGCTGAGCACTGAAGAATTGATGCTTTTGAAGTGTGGTGTTGGAGAAGTCTCTTGAGAGTCCCTTGGACTGCAAGGAGATCCAACCAGTCCATCCTAAAGGAGATCAGTTCTGGGTGTTCATGGGAAGGACTGATGCTGAAGCTGAAACTCCAATACTTTGGCCACCTGATTTGAAGAGTTGACTCATTGGAAAAGACCCTGATGCTGGGAGGGGTTGGGGGCAGGAGGAGAAGGGGATGACAGAGGATGAGATGGCTGAATGGCATCACTGACTCGATGGACGTGAGTTTGAGTAAACTCTGGGAGCTGGTGTTGGATAGGGAGGCCTGGCGTGCTGCAATTCATGGGGTCGCAGAGAGTCAGACACAACTGAGCAACTGAACTGAACTGAACTGACTCCTTGGAAGGAAAGTTATGACCAACCTAGACAGCATATTAAAAAGCAGAGACATTACTTTGTCAACAAAGGTCTGTCTAGTCAAGGCTATGGTTTTTCCAGTGGTAATGTATGGATGTGAGAACTGGACTGTAAAGAAGGCTGAGTGCCGAAGAAGTGATGCTTTTGAACTGTGATGTTGGAGAATACTCTTGGGAGTCCCTTGGACTTCAAGGAGATCCAACCAGTTCATCCTAAAGGAGATCAGTCCTGGGTGTTCATTGAAGGTACTGATGTTGAAGCTGAAACTCCAGTACTTTGGCCACCTTGATGCGAAGAGCTGACTCATTCGAAAAGACCCTGATGCTGGAAAAGATTGAGGGCAGAAGGAGAAGGGGACAACTGAGGATGAGATGGTTGGATGGCGTCACCGACTCAATGGACATGGGTTTAGGTGGACTCTTGCAGCTGGTGATGGACAGGGAGGCCTGGCGTGCTGCGGTTCATGGAGTCGCAAAGAGTTGGACATGACTGAACTGAACTGAACAAAGAAGCTGGACTTTTGCTAGAGAAAAATTGTCTGTGCTACAACAGCTCTGTATGGAGCAGAGACCGGTTTATGATAAGAGCCTATGACCACCTACTAGCAACAGATACTGTACTTTGGACAGTTAAGGGGTATTTACTATATTGCTTTGGATATTAATTGAAGCTTCCCCAATGATTGAAGGGCATGAGGTGATACTAATGTCAGAGAATGGCTCTACCTTGGATGTCAGTGCCTGGAAATGGTTTATATAGGATACTGATAGCCTGGAGAATGCAAGGAGAGATACTCAGAAGCAAGGAGACTCTTTTTCCCCTGGGATTGACTTAGAGTTGTCTGAGTTGCTGCTGGAACTGACTGCCATGAGAATGGTGCCCTGTGCAAACAACCTCCAACTGAACATCAAAGAGCTGGTGTATGGATGACCATTCCAAAATGAGGGCTTCCCGGGTGGCACAGTGGTAAAGAACCAGCCTACCAATACAGGAGACTCAAGAGATGAGGGCCGATCTCTGGGTTGGGAAGATTCCCTGGAGTAGCAAATGGCAATCTTCTCCAGTATTCTTGCCTGGAAAATTCCATGGACAGAGGGGTCTGGAAGGCTGCAGTCCATGGGGTTGCAAAGAGTCGGACATAACTGAGCACACGTGCACACACACATTCCAAAATGAATGGACAAAATCCTGTTTGAAAGGCCTCTGCTCTGATTGAAGAAGGTAAAAACAGATCAGTAGAGTGTGGTGAGTGGCACGCAGTTTTCCTAGCAGTAATGGATGAGTTAAACAGGGTAAACACTCCTATGTTTGGGTTTTTACTGACTCATGGGCAGTGGCCAATAGCCTAGTCATCTGATGAGGCAGGAAGGCAATGGAAACCTGAGCTATTAAAGATATTCCCATATAGGGCATGGGCCCTGTGGAAATCACTATATGACCTGAGGGTTGCATTAAAGAAAGACATGTAGGTACCCATCAGAAGAACTCCCTTCCAGATTTGGAAGGAGATGTCTGCAGGTGCTCCTTTGAATAAACTGGAAAATTATGTATAAACTAATATTTTAATGTGATTCTTACTTAGGAATTTGGATTTAAATTCATACAATGAAACTATAAACACAGAATAAGCAGTTTTATTTAGGAGAAAGGTATAATCAAATTTGTGTTTCAAAAAATCACTCATTCTCAGATGGATCATGGATAGACCGAAACAGGAAGGACTGTAGGGAAATGAATGCTGAGAAAGCAGAAAAGAGACATTAGATAGCAGTCTGCAGAGCACTGGGGAACCAAGGTTGAACAAAATTAAAGACAAAATTTAGTCCTAAATTTTTACTTCGATGTGTATCTCATGGCTTTCCAGTTAGTACTCCATGTTATTTTAACCATTTGGCCTTTCCTATTTGCTTTGCTCACTCTTTTCTTTAACCTGAACCAAACTTCTCTCTCACTTCCATTAGTCCAAATTATTCTTATTCTTTAAGCCCTAGGTCAAAACAAAGCTCCATGGAACTTGTTTGATCTCCCCAAGCAGAATCACTTCTCTTTCTCCTCTACCAACTAATTAATGGTATCTGTATCAAAAATAAACTAAAAATAAACTTCAAGGAGAGAACAGAAGAAAAAAAAAAAGGTATTAAATTCCTTAGGAAAAGTAGGTGAAATGCTATGGACTTAATAAAAGGAATAATTCCTCTGTCATATAACTTCTGGGTCACTGGGGACAAAGAGGAAGACATAAGAAGTGACCAAAATCATAGAAAAGATGATGGTTAACCTGGATTCACAATCTTAGGTAGGATTTGAGCACATAGCTTTGGGTGAAGGCAGTTTCTGGTGGCAGAAAAGGCATAGGCCAAGAAGCATGTTTAGAGAATAAAATTAGCTCAGTGGACTGGAATATAGGCAAAGCAGACGAAGCAAACGTTGGAAGGATATGGAAGACCAGGATTACAAAGAGCCTTGAATAGAGACCAAGATAAGGAGATTGTATGTGTGTGTGCTCAGTCATGTCTTTTTGCAACCCCATGGACTGTAGCCCTCCAGGTTCCTCTATCCATGGAATAGATGTTCAGTTATTAAGCAGGGAAATCTTAGAAATATTATATGCCTCAGATATCTTTTTCCCTATTCATATCTAATCCCACTTTAGATAACCAACCTCCCAGAGTCTCAAGTTAATGGTTCCCTAATGTTCCACAGAAACTTAAATATTGCTACCAAGTTGCCACCCATCCAGTTGTAACACAACCTACAGTCCAGTGCTTCTGAAGTTATTGTAAAAAGTGTGTATCAAGATTACATTCAAATGATGGTGCATTGATCAAAGGGGTTTCATTTCCCCATTGTAGCACTCCCCCATCATATACAAAATCTAGTAATACCATATAGTTCATGCATATAAAAATGACAAAGTCTGTTTGCTATTTCTATTCTTTCAATTTGATTCTAGATTTCTCTTGTGAAAGGTGTGTCTGAGTGAACAGTGGAAAAATGGTACTTCTTACACTAAAGCATAAATTTTAGCCTTATTTGCAGCTGCCTTCCCAGCCTCAAGATGATTTTCTACACTGGGTGGGTACCTATATCAATATTATTGTTAATAATAACAATATCTGGTACTTATTAAGCACATGTATTTTGCAAAGCTCTCCAATATCTCATTTAGTCTTTCCACAACAATTTTCTCATTTTGCATATGAGCATATTTATAGATAAATTAATTCCCTAAAGTCACACAATGTAAATGAAGAAACTGGTTTTTTAACCCAGGCCCAGCTGATATAAAAACCTGAGCTCCAAATATTGAACTCTGATTATAGGTTACTGCTTCTCACTAGACCATGTGCCCTCCATTTCTTAAAACAGAAGATTCTTTTTGATTTCTCATATAATTTGGGAGGAGATATAGAACAGATAATTTAGCTTCTCCAAAAAAAGTAAAATAAAAACCATGCCTTTTTTGTCCACATAATGTTGTGTTACCTCATGTTTACTTGTTTTCCTGGAAATCATTAAAATATTAGGAATAAAATTGCACGTGAAATCAACATTTTTCTTCTGGCTCTAAAGGGTGTCGCAACAGGTTTTATCATTTGCACTTCTGAATAACCACTTCCACCATAGCCATAGGCAGTACTTACCTCTTCTAAGGTATCATCTGACTGAATCAAACTCTACAGGAAAAGGAAATAATTTCTATGTTTTAGGTCTTCCTCCTTACTTTAAGCAGTTTTAGCCTTTGATTATTTTGATGGGACTCATATAGCAGTTGCATATTTATCTTTCAGTGAATGGAAAGTCATGACTTCCAGATATTGGGAAAATGCATGCCAGTGTGATACTTTCAAAATAATGATTGAAATTATCTCTGTCATTTTACCTTGAGTAAAAATTATGGATAAAACTAAAAAATACATTTTCAAGTGAGTAAATTTTCAAGTGAATAAAAACTTAAATTTGACATTGAGATTCCCAAGAAAGCCAGGTCTAGAACTCTCACCAGCCATATGTCCTCATTGATACTTCATTTCTGATTCTAAGGAGCTAAATCATATTGTGCAAGTTTCTGTAGCTAAGATGTTCCTCATTTTTCTCACCTGTGAATAAGTAAGAGGTTGGATAAAGTGAACTCCATCATGTCATCTACTTCCAAAATAAATCAGTTCTGTGATTTATCAGTCATTCTCTTCATAATTTGGATCCTCCACTAAAGTTAACTTTATATGCCTCACATATCTCTTCTACAATTTCACCATGCCTACCTGAGTTAGCTATCGTGCTTACTGTAGTCTCCCTATTCCAATTCATATGTTCTGTCTTCATTGTATACTATTTCTCTGTGATACTATGAAAAGGGGTGTGGTTTAAAGTTTTTATAGGATTAAATTTTATATTTTCTTAAATAAGGTCATTAAAATTAATATATATTTTATGGTCTTTTCAATAAATAATACAAAGTAGGAAACAATTTGTAAAAGAAAAAAGTTTAGTCTTTCCCAAGACTTTTTGATGATTTTTTTCACATTCCTCTAGAACTAGAAAGGGCCTGGACAACTGAAAATATGATATTATTAGTAAAAGTAGTGAAATTAAGAGGGCTTCCCCAGTGTCTCAGTGACAAAGAATCTGCCTGCCAATACAGGAGACCCAGGACGCATGGGTTCAATCACTGGGTCGGGAAGATCCTCTGGAGAAGGGAATGACAATCCACTCCAGTATTCTTGCCTGGGCAATCCCATGAGCAGAGGATCCTGGTGGGCTACAGTCCAGGGGGTCACAAAGAGTCAGACAGGACTGAACAACTGAGCATGCATGCGTGCAAAGATCAAGAAGTGAAAATTAAATCCTATTGCAACAAAGTTTAAGATTTAAAAAATTTTCTCCTCCTGTTTGCTGTTTTATTCCTTGGAAAGTATACTGTTATTAAGGTTTAAAAACCTTTTCATCTAGAAAATTTTGGTAGAGTGTTACTTTTTAAAATAGATTTTGACCTGTAAGACTTCAAAATGTTGTTAAGGGGAAATGTGTTAAATCTCTTGAAAACAGTCTTTTCAAGAAAATTATAGACCAATTCAATTACTATTATGCACTGCATAAAATTACCTGATTTCATCTGGAATATGATAAGTGAAATCCAATTGTAGAGCAAGAGTTGATCCTGGTATCTTTCCTAGTATCTAAGAGAGGGTATGTGTCTATGAATTGCATCTACTGTATACAAACCACATCAATGTTTCAGTAATCTGTGCTTTTCTGATAAGTGAAAACTTTACCTGGAATTTTAGTAATAATTTTTCAAGTGATCCTGTTCCTCTTTAGGGTCATATTTTTAATTAATCATGAGCTGAGAGTTAAATCTGAATATAGTCATTAATCCTAGAAAATACATCAGTGGGTTTTATATGCAATTTTCAGGAGCAATAATTATTTAGGAGCAATTATTTCTAAACTGGATTTATAAAAATGAAGTAACTTGGTAACATTATGCATGGACATAAGCCAACTGCCAAAATGGCATTTATAAATAATTACGCTGATACAAGATTACATATGGAAATTTTAGTTCACTTTCTAAAAGACTCTTCTTAACAGTGCTTGAAATGCTGATAAGAAGAAATTAATCCCTCAAAAAAGTTCACTGATATCTAGTACATTATTGTAAATAGTAGAACTTATATGGATTAATAGTTAATTTATACCTGTTTCCTTAGATAATAAATTGTAGCAAGACTCTATAGATATCTGAATTAAGTATGTTCTGCTATCTACAATGCTCATTTTCAATAATGGAAAATCACCACCTTTAAAGCTTATTCTTATTAATCAATTGAAATTAATTTTAAAACATTCAAAACTTAGAGGTCAATATTTTTTTAAATGACAGTAGGGAGAATTTTATATTGTTAAGAGAATTTTTTCACATGACAAAAATTTTAGCCTTTTACTCAAAGAAAATTAGTGTTTAATATGTATTTTCTATTCAGACTTACATTTGTGATTTTCAAGATGAAACTCATTCCTACCTTGGAGCCTAGTGTCACGATAGTGAGAAGAAAAAAGATTTCATAAACATTATTTTCAAAGCTGATTATTTTCTTAGAGGTGTATTTGGACTAAATCTTATTTTATATTTTATTATGGTATATACTATAATACATAAAATATTAAACTTTATGAGCCAATTATCAATTAAAAATTAAGTGGAAAGATAGTTCTATGAAGCACTTCTAGCAAATGAATAATCCTTCAACTTAGCTATGACCATTTAATAAAGTTTCCTGGCTATCATCTCTTTCATGTATTGAATATATGTCTATTTTTATCCGGGGGGCTTCCCTGGAGGCTCAGAGATTAAAGAGTCTGCCTGCAATGTGGGAGACCTGGGTTTGATCCCTGGGTCAGGAAGATCCCCTGGAGAAGGAAATGGCAACCCACTTGAGTATTCTTGCCTGGAGAATCCCATGGACAGAGGAGCCTGGCGGGCTACAGTCCACGGGGTTGCAAAGAGTCGGACATGACTGAGCGACTTCACTTTCTTTCACTTTCATGAGTTACATTGGGCTTCCTCGGTGGCTCAGTGTTAAAAGAACCCACCTGCCCTTGCAGGAGATGCAGATTTGAGCCCTGGGTTGGGAAAATCTCCTGGAGAAGGCAATGGCAACCCACTCCAGTATTCTTGCCTGAAAATCTCATGGACAGAGGAGCCTGGTGAGTTACAGTCCATGAGGTTGCAAAAGAGTTGGACACGACTGAGTGACTAAACAACATGGATTACATTATCTGTTTCTTTTAAAGAGTGTTGACCTTTGTTTTGCAGGTAGTTACTTGTAGATAAACTTGTTTGAGTGGGTCAAAATTGCCTTTACTTTAAGGCTAATGCATGCCTTCTCCTAAACATGCTATTTTTGAGTTTTTATTGATGGCCCCAAGTTTCAGCATATCTCTTTTCTCTGGTGAAAATCTGAACAGTTACTAGACTGTAAACTCAGAGAAATGTTTACTTTATAGCTCCCTGGTGATTATTTTCTTGGCCCCATGGAGTTTCCCCCTATTAATGTGCAGATTAGTATTTAATGGAAGACTCAAAAGGGATCTCTTGTGAATTTCTGAAGCTTTTTCTCAGCATTCCCTTGTTTCTGATACTTTGTCCTGCAACTCTGGCTTCCTCTGTGTCCCTAAACTCTGATCTGTCTCTTCACCTCATCAGGATTTCCAGGCTCTTTGGATTCTCCTTCGCTATCAGAATATTTCATCTCACTAGAAAGCTGGTATTTGTAGAGTTTCTCTTACGTATTTCCCTTCTCTCTTGGATCATAGGTGGGCATTGACTCTTGTCCAACATATGAAAACTGTTTTTTCCTGTTTCTTTACTTTTATAATTATTTGCAGTGAGAGAAAGTGTATAGTCTCATTTACTCCTTAATAAGTGAAAGTAGGAAACAATTTTTGTAGCTGAATATAAGAATAGTAAATTTTTTGTCAAATATATTGGAGATTTGGTATATTTGTTTTGAAAATATGAAATCTTACTCATTTTTTAATTCATACCTAGTATTATCTGACCTGCGTCCAAAAGTGGTCACCAATACCAGCAAAGATGTCCTTAATCTTTATTTCGAAAACAGGATTGTCTTTTCAGATACGCGAACTAGTTTATGAAATCAGTTGTTTGAATTCCACGTTGTGGAACATATGCATTGAGACAAGAAATGTTAAGATTTGATTTTACCAAAGTATTAATAAATGTCATTTAAAGAAGAAAATCTCTTAAGCTTGTTTGAATTTCAGTAAGAATGATATTAAATAGTTTTCAGCATGAATTCAAACTGTATGAACCACATTGTGTCATTGCAGAATAAATTGATTTACTGGCTGTCATACTTTCTATTTGACATTGAAAAATATTAGTGTCATTGATGCCAAGGTATTCTTCCTTGCCAAAATTAGCCAACATCCCAAATGTTTCCTAAAGAAATTCCTGGACCAGTTTAACACAGATCAAGCCAAAGTACAAGTGAATACTTTTCTTCTCCTTTACTTTTATAGACTGGTATGCATTCAGTTACTAGAATAACAGTAGTAAATTATTTCAGAATGAAATTTAAAACAAGGTAAGAATATGCTAGTTTTTTATTCTGTTTGGTGGTTAGGATTTAGAATTGAAATTTTATCACTTAACAGTTTTTGTTTAGTTTCATAATTTTTGTTGTTTCATTCTAGTGACTCAGAAAAATTGTTTAGACTGAGAGTCCTATGGTCACAACTTATCAAAATGACCCATCTTGTCAGACTTTAAATAGTTTAAGTAGTAAAGAAATGCATGTTACATACCCACTGTGGTGGCAAAGAATAGCTAATTATTCATCAATCCTATATCTATTTTCTTTTGAGCACACATGCTGACAAATTGCCCAGCTTTCTTTGCAAAAAAACTTCTTTGTTAGTTGAGTCTAGGTGGTCTTTGAACATTAGAATGTGAGAGTAGGTAGTGTATTTCCAGGCTGATTCATGATTACCTCCCTTCTCTCTCCTTCCACTCTTATTTTGCTGGCTCTAGAGAACTCCGAAAATATAGCGGGGACAGCCTGTTGACAGAAAAAGAGTCAAAGTCACTGAATGGAGCTCTACTCATAGCCTCTCCCATGGAGTAGACTTCACATGATCAAGAAATAAACTTCTTTTGTGTTAAGTCACTGAGATTTTGGGGTTGGTTTGTACTGCCTTGATTAACATAGATTTATAAATTTAAGTCATAAATAAACTGCTGTAAATTGTAAAGAGGGAGACCCGTGTTAGGCAGTGCCAAACATTTAGTTGGATAAACCTAACATACTGACCCTATAGTTCTGGGGGCAGTGGTTGGAAATACTCAAGGAGTGTTATGTATGGCTTTTTATTTCTAGTTTTAGCAAAAGATTTCATGAAAGGAATAAGCTTAGTAAAGGAATAAGCTTAGTAAAAACTGCCTGATTTTCAGAGAACAAAGATATTAGTAAGAGTTGAGAGAACATGGGTTTTGCAGGCTTGGAGAAGCCAACTGCCACTGGGAATCTAAGTGGTAAAAACAAAGATGAAAAAAGGTTTGAGCTACAATGTCACAGTAAGACTTTTCAACTGAACAAAGAAATTCTGCAATAAAGCAAAGATCAGCTTAGGGGTATTATAGTCCCCTCGAGTACTATTCCAGATGACCTCAAATTAACCCACTGAGTTGAGAGAGATTTCTAAGTAAGGACTCAAAGAAATAAAGCAAAGACAATTATGTCAAGGAAAAAGTGAGTATAATTCCAGGCACATGGAAAGGCAATGCAGTAGATCAGAAACTAAATCGTTGAGAGAACTGTAATGTTTGCACAAGTGTGCATGCATGCACTCACACCCATACACAGTCCATTTGGGCTGCTATAAAAATACCACAGGCTAGGTAGCTTACAAGTGATAGAAATGTATTTTTCATAGTTCTGGAGACTGAAATTCCAAGCTCAAGAGTGCTGGCATGTTTTGGGGTGAGGGACCTTCTTCTGAGTCATAGAATTCTTGTACTGTAACATGGTGGAAGGGCTAGGGAGTTCTGTGAGGTCTCTTTTTTTACCAAATAAACTATTTTATTTTTTATTTTCCATTGTGGTTTATTACAGGAGATTGAATATACATCCCTATGCTGTGGAATAGGACCATACTGTTTACCCATTGTACATATAATAGTTTACATCTGCTAATTCCAAACTCCCAACCCATCCCTCCTTTGCACCCCCTTGGCAACCACAAGCCTGTCCTCTATGTCTGTAAGTTTGTTTCATAGATATATTCATTTCTGTCTTATTTTAGATTTCACATATAAGTGATGTCATATCATATTTGTCTTTGTCTTTCTGACTACTTAGTATGATAATGTCCGAGTCCATCTGTTAGGGGAAGCACACTGATTGAAACCGCCCACCCTGGCCAGACACCATAGTAACTATTTGCATGAGTTGTTTTATGACAGGAGGTCCTGTTAAGGAATACAGAACTAATAAGCCACCACCAGCCGGAAGAGTTCGGGAAAGCTCGAGAGGAGACCCTGCCTGTCCGTCGACTTCCCAGAATCCCTCTCGCTAGCATCCATCTTGGCTGAGCGATGCCACCAGGAAAGACTCTGAATTAGAATGATTGGCCAAAGACTACCCGGAAACTAATCCCATCACCATAAAACCCAAGACTGCGAGCCACGTGGCAGAGCAGTTCTCCTGGGTTCCCTTACCTACTGCTCTCCACTCGGGTGCCCTTTCCCAATAAAATCTCTTGCTTTGTCAGCATGTGTCTCCTCGGACAATTCATTTCCAAGTGTTAGACAAGAGCCTAGTTTCGGGCCCTGGAAGGGGTCCCCCTTCCTGCAACACATCCATGTAGATGCATATGGCATTATTTCATTTTTTTGTGGCTTTTTATAGCTGATCAGTATTCCATTGTGTATATATGTTTATATACACCCCAACTTCTTTATTGCAGTGTCTCTTTTGTAAGAGAACTAATCCTATTCATGGTAACTCCATGCTTATATCTCTGAAGGCTGTATCTCCTAGTATCATCATATTGGGCATTAGGGTTTCAGCATATTAAATTTAGGGAGACATAACCATTTAGACCATAGTATTCTGCCCTTGGACTATCAAAATTCATATCCTTCTTACATGCAGAATACATTCAATCCATTACAACAAACCCAAAAGTCTTAACTGATTCTACCACCAACTTAAAAAGTCTTAAAGTCTCCTCTAAATATCACTTAAACTAAATATGGGTAGATGATTCATCCTGAGGCAAATTACTCTTTAGCTGTTAATCTGTGAAATCCAACATGTTATTAATATGTGCTTCCAAAATACAATACATAGGATAAACACTGTCATTCCAAAGGAGAGAAATAAGAAAGAAGAAAGGGATAACATCTCCCAAGCAAGCACAAAACCTTAAAATTGTCACCTCCCCGTCATGATGGGATAGGTATTTTTTACAGGAGCAGACCCACTTCTCAATACCAGCTATCTTTCTTAACCCTTTCAGGCTGCTGCTACAAAAGACCATACCTTATGTTGTTTAGTCGCTAAATTGTGTCTGATTCATTGCAACCCCATGGACCATAGTATGCGATGTTCCTCTGTCTATGGGATTTCCCAGGCAAGAATACTGAACCTAGGAATCAAACCTGAATTTCCTGCTTTGGCAGGCAGATTCTTTACCACTGAGCCACCAGGGAAGCCCCAAGTAGCTTGTAAATAGGAATTTATTTGTCACCGCTCTGTAGCCTGGAATTCTGAGGTCAGGGTGAGGGCTCTCTTCCAAGTTGCAGACTAAGAAGTCTGTATTCCTCACATGGCAGAAGTTCTAAGGAGTTCTTTGAGTTTCTTTCACAAGAGCACTAATCTCATCAATAGGACTCTACCTTCATGACTTAGGCACTTTTCCAAGAACTTTACCTCCTAATACCATCATATTGGATGTTAAAATTTCAACATGTAAATTTGGGCTAACACAAACAGTCAGACTATAATGCACATACACACATATATATAAGCCCAGATAAAACATCTTGGATTGTTTGAAATTTAATATAACTCTCAATCTGCCAAGGGCTTCCCAGATCCCTGGGTTGGAAAGATCCTCTGGAGAAGGGAAAGGCTACCCACTCCAGTATTCTGATCTGGAGAATTCCATGGACTATATAGTCCATGGGGTTGCAAAGAGTCAGACACAACTGAGTGACTTTCACTTTTCAATCTCCAAAAATCACTTAAATAGGAAACCAACGGCAAATCCTGGGATACCCTCAGGAAAGTATGTTCCCCAATACTGACTTCTGCCATGTCCATAAATGATAATGGGCCAGAAAGATCCTCTCAGAGATAGATTTGGAGTATAATCAAGGAGCATGCACTAGTCCCAGGGAAGGGGATCTGCCAAATACCTGTCAGGCAGAATATCAGAATTGATAGGGAGCAGTGACTATTTTGGTTTTCCCCTTTATCTCCTTTTCAATTGCAAGTTTTTGTTTCAGTTTTCCTATTCCTATTCTGACATTCCATATCAGGCATTGGGGAGACAGACAACTTGTCCTTTAGGTAATAAGTCATTAGACCTTAGAGAAGTACATCCAGATCTCATGGCCAGATACAGAGAATGGCATATCTTCCAGCGGTCAATCCTGGACTTTTGCTTGATACAGTAACTGGATGGGGCTTGGGGTTGTTTTACCTGGGGAAGAAGTGAGTTTGTTTTGGTATGTGTGGGGGAGAAATGAATAGATAATTGTGGACCCCAGGGACAGACTGCAATAGAGAATAGTTGGTCTTTCAAGTTGTTCCCCAAACCTGGCTCCTCTTCCTTCTGATACAGAGGCAAGCTCCTTTTCCTGTCATCACTTAGAGCTTGGTGTCACCAGAAACTAAATTATGAATGTGGAAAGTGGATGGAATTGATGTAAATCATAGCACTGCTCCAACCACTAGGCAAATGAAAAAGACTGTGAGGGTGTATGAAACGGGGAAGGACAATTTTCCTCTTCCACCACCCAGACTCACTCCAGAATCACCCCACCCCACCCCCATACACTCTGATTAGACTTTACAAGAGAACAAGTTGAATTTTCATTGTGCAAAATCTTTGTGATTTCAACGCTAACAGATTGCAGCATTTAGTGTTACTTTAATTAGTACACATTAGCACATATGCATCCTTATATACAAAGCAATATAGGAAATAGGAGCAAATATCATGGTGATTTAAATGCTTTTGTCTGCTATTTGATATCTCCAAATGCAGAATAAAGCTTAATAGAGAAGTGAATTTATATACCTAACATTAACATCTACATTTATTGAGTGATCTATATGCTGGTCATTTATTCAATACTATTAAAATGAGGATTATTGTGTACATGTGCGCTGGGCACTGCACAATGGAGATATGAACAACATAGACAAAAGGCCTGCTCTTATGATGCTTTTGTTTTATTTAGACATCATATGTCTCTTGTTGTTACTCTGTATACTACAAATGATTAAATGATAGCCCCGAAACTAAATCATTTGCCCAGACTCATACAATTAGAAAATGGTTAAACCCACATCTCTGATTATTAAGCTCTTGGTAATTTTAGATATCTGAACATTTCAAATTAAATTAAATACTGTTCTTTACTTGTTTAAAATTTGCCTCAGTTATTATTTGGATGTGATCACGTGGTCCATTGTATAGTTTGTCTTTAATATTACTTCACTGCAATATTTGGTACAAATATTTCTTGTATAAACTTGATCCATTTAAATCACAAAGCATAATTCAAGGCAAAAAAAAATCCTTTAATAATTAAAAGTATGTTTGAATCACCAATACAATTTTGTATATTATATTGGAACAGTTGAATCTTTGACAAATTATGGATTATCCAGATAATTTCTTTATTTTCCCTTTCTGCTTAATATATAATGAAAGTCTAGAACTGATTGCTAGAATGAATGGATAAGCATATACATTGATAGTCACTGATAAATTCTTGACCTTCACTGTTTACATGTTACATACTTTGAAATTGATTCCTTTTATTACTATAAAAATCCTTTGTGAATATTGTCTCATTGAGTAAGGAACTGCTTAAGTAATCTATGACAAAAGTGCAAACTATAAATTAGAAAATAAAACCTTAGTCGATTTTCTTTTGTAATTCAGGTGTGAATATGAGCAAATTAAAGGAATTTTATAGACTTTGGCTCCATAACAGACTGTTGGTGGATGAAGTTTCCCCTTGTCTTTCAGTTCCTTATGGGAAGCTGTTAGATTTCATACCTTTATGTCAGATTTGACAAATGATGCACTGAATTAAGCACTCAGACGACAAGTGAGAAATTATTACTCCAGGAGCAACTTGACTGTTAAGAACATCGCACATCACTTTTTGTTTGTCTCTCCAGAGAAAGTAATTAGTGAGAAAGTTGCTGAAATTATAATAATCCATTGTTGTAGTTAATTTAAAGATAAATCTAGGTGATGTCAGTTTCAGTTTGGTTGCAGTTATTTTTCAATTAACAGATTGGAATGATGAACCCTACAGTTTCAGCACAACTCATCGTATTTCTTACAACAAAAATAAAATATTCCTAGTAAAAAGGTTCCCTAAGAAAGAAAAGAAAATTCCACGTTAAGGGGACATTTAAATAATCTTTGCTTTTTTAAAGTTTTGGTTTCCAGTGAAATGATACATAAACAAAATTCAGTTCAGTTCAGTTCAGTTCAGTTGCTCAGTCGTGTCTGACTTTTTGCAGCCCCATGGACTGCAGCATGCCAGGCCTCCCTATCCATCACCAACTCCTGGAGCTTACCCAAACTCATGTCCATTGAGTCGGTGATGCCATCTAACCATCTCATCCTCTGTCGTCCCCTTCTTCTCCCGCCTTCAATCTTTCCCAGCATCAGGGTCTTTTCAAATGAGTCAGTTCTTCGCATCCAGTGGCCGAAGTATTGGAGTTTCAGCTTCAGCATTAGTTCTTTCAATGAACATTCAGAATTGACCACCTCTGAGATGGACTGCCTGGATCTCCTTGCAATCCAAGGGACTCTCTAAGAGTCTTCTTCAACACCACAGTTCAAAAGCATCAGTTCTTTGGCTCTCAGCTTTCTCTGTAGTCCAACTCTCACATCCATACATGACCACTGGAAAAACCACAGCCTTGACTAGACGGATCTTTGCTGGCAAAGTAATGTCTCTGTTTTTTAATATGCTTTCTAGGTTGATCATAACTTTCCTGCCAAGGAGTAAGCATCTTTTAATTCATGGGTGCAGTCACCAGCTGCAGTGATTTTGGAGCCCCCAAAAATAAAGTCAGCCACTATTTCATTGTTTCCCCATCTATTTGCCATGAAGTGATGGTACCGGATGCCATGATCTTAGTTTTCTGAATGTTGAGCTTTAAGCCAACTTTTTCACTCTCCTTTTTCACTTTCATCTAGAGGCTCTTTAGTTCTTCTTCACTTTCTGCCATAAGGGTGCTGTCATCCGCATATCTGTGGTTATTAATATTTCTCCCGGCAATCATGATTCCAGCTTGTGCTTCCTCCAGCCCAGCATTTCTCTGCATAGAAGTTAAATAAGCAGAGTGACAATATACAGCCTTGACGTACTCCTTTTCCTATTTGGAACCATTCTGTTGGTCCATGTCCAGTTCTAACTGTTGCTTCCTGACCTGCATATAGGTTTCTCAAGAGGTGGGTCAGGTGGTCTGGTATTCCCATCTCCTTCAGAATTTTCCACAGTTTATTGTGATCCACACAGTCAAAGGCTTTGGCATAGTCAGTAAAGCAGAAATAGATGTATTTTTCTGGAACTCTCTTGCTTTTTCGATGATCCAGCGGATGTTGGCAATTTGATCTCTGGTTCCTCTGCCTTTTCTAAAACCAACTTGAACATCTGGAAGTTCAAGGTTCACATATTGCTGAAGCCTGGCTTGGAGAATTTTGAGCATTACTTTACTAGCATGTGAAATGAGTGCAATTGTGCAGTAGTTTGAGCATTCTTTGGCATTGCCTTTCTTTGGGATTGGAATGAAAACTGACCTTTTCCAGTCCTGTGGCCACTGCTGAGTTTTCCAAATTTTCTGGCACATTCAGTGCAGCACTTTCACAGCATCATCTTTTAGCATTTGAAATAGCTCAACTGGAATTCCATCACCTCCACTAACTTTGTTCATAGTGATGCTTCCTAAGGCCCACTTGACTTCACATTCCAGGATGTCTGGCTCTAGGTGAGTGATCACACCATCGTGATCATCTGGGTCATGAAGATCTTTTTTGTAGAGTTCTTCTGTGTATTCTTGCCACCATTTCATAATATCTTCTGTTTCTGTTAGGTCCCTACCATTTCTGTCGTTTATTGAGCCCATATTTGCATGAAATATTCCCTTGGTATCTCTTAATTTTCTTGAAGAGATCTCTAGTCTTTCCCATTCTATTGTTTTTCCTCTATTTTGCACTGATCACTGAGGAAAGCTTTCTTTTCTCTCCTTGCTATTCTTTGGAACTCTGCATTCAAACAGGTATATCTTTCCTTTTCTCTCTTGCCTTTTGTTTCTGTTCTTTTCACAGCTATTTGTAAGGCCTCCTCAGACAGCCATTTTACTTTTTTTGCATTTCTTTTTCTTCGGGGTGGTCTTGATCCCTGTCTCCTGTACAATGTCATGAACCTCCATCCATAGTTCATCAGGCACTCTATCAGATCTAGTCCCTTAAATCTATTTCTCACTTCCACTGTATAAAATTACATACCCAAGTAAAATGTGTGTATTCTAAAGACTGGGGTTCCCAGGTGGCTCAATGGTAAAGAATCCACCAGCCAATGCAGAAGATACAGCGACACAGGTTTGAACCCTGAGTCGGGAAGATCCCCTGAAGTAGAAAATAACAACCTGCTCTAGTATTCTTGACTGGAAAATTCCATGGACAGAGAAGCCTGGCAGGCTACAGTCCATGCGTTGCAAATAGACACAAATGAATGACTGAGGAGCACATTCTAAAGGTTGTCTTACTGTGCATTTTATTAACCCACAGAAGGAATGTCTGCTTTTAAACATACTATTTTGAAACAGTATTCAACTTGATAGACTTAAATAATTTATCATTCCATTCTATTTAGTTTGCTATGGTTATTGTAACAAATTACCACACATTTAAAAATTTAAGAAAACACAGATTTATTATTTATAGACCTGGAGGTCAGAAGTTTGAAATGGGTCACACGGCTGTGTTTCTTCAGGGAAGAAAGCATTTCCTTAACTTTTCGAGTTTGCAGAGGCTTCCTGCACCTTTGAGCTTGTGGCCCTGAGGCCCTGGCCTCTGCTTCTGGCTTCACACTGCCTTGTCTCTTCATTATTGAACTGGGCCTGTCCAGATAGTCCAGAATAATCTCATTTTAAAAGGCTCAATTTACTTACATCTGAAATGTCCCTTTTGCAAAGTAAGGTAACATTTCATGAGTTCCAGGAATCAAGATGTGGACATCTTTGGGGAATGTTATGCATCTTTGGGGTCATAAAAGGTTGGACACAACTTAGCGATTGAACACACACACGCATGCCGTCTACCACACCTTTGTTTTCTGATATTTATTGAGCATCAGTTTTTTTTTTTTTTTTTAAATGCACTGATGTTTTAGGCAATACAAAGTTGAGAAAGACCCGAATTTTATGTTAAGAAGTTTATGAGATAGAAAGGAGAGATAATTCAGACCTTGCTAAGCATTATTGTAGATACAGAAGAATTGTTATGCAAGTTCAAAAGAATTACCTTGTCAAGTCACAACCAGAGTGTTTACACAATCCTACAGTCCTAGGAATCACACTGTTACAAAGAGTAGCATATTCAGCCAAAGAAATTAGAATTTTTATAGAAATAAGATAAAAAATCAAATGAGGCAAAAATGAAAAGAACTAAAAATATTTAATTCATGAAAGGAGCTGTGGTAACTATATTTAAATGTTTGAGGAAAAGTCATTTGGAAGTTGCCATAAACTTGTTCTCTTTAATTGCAAAGACAGAATGAATACATTTAAATTATAAGAAGTCATACTGTCTTAATTCATTCAGGCATCTATAACAAAATACCACAGACTGGGTAGTTCATAAACAACAGAAATTTATTTCTCACCATACTGGAGGGTCAGGGTACTAGAATGGTTGGCTGAGAGCCATCTTCCAGGTTCTTGTCATATCCTCTCATGGTAGAAGGGAGCTTTGTGAGATTTCTTTCAGGAGAACATTAATCCCATTCATAAAGGCTCCACTTTCATGGCCTAAATATCTCCCAAAGGTCTCACCACTAAATACCATCACATTGGGCATTAGGATTTCAACATATTACTTTCAGAGGACAGAAACATTCAGATCTCAGCACATTAACTCAAAATATGAAACATACTTTCTGAAAGTATCCAAAAGATGAGTGGACTTCTTCAGGAAGAAGGAAATTATTTTGAAATGAAACAGGATAACTATTTAGTCATATTATCATACAGAAGCTTCAAAAGTCAGAAGTGTGTTTGAAATAGATGACCCTGAGTTGCTCTTTTCTAAGATCTTCAGTTGTATGATTAAGAGAAATCTTGGAGGAAGTTGTAATTGTGACTCATATAGAAAGTCAAGTAGAATTTAGAAATCTTTAACTTAGGAAAAGATGCATCAAATTGAATGAAAAGCATGAGCCAAAACAGCCAGAAAGGTGAGTTTGGTCTATAAATTCTCCTGTCAGGAGTGCCCAGCTTGAGGTGAAGGTGTGTGCACTGTAGTGTTCAGGCATGTCCAAGGATGTCTGAAGAATTACTGGGCTAAGTCGGCTATGTGTCTATTGTTTATTCACCTGAGAGATCAAGAAGTCTCCTGGCGAGGGAATAAAAATATAGATTCTCTTTTGTAACTAAGACAATTAGAAAAACAGATATAAATTATTCCTTCAGCTACTTCTCTTAGATTTGTTTTACAGTAATCTAAATGGCTCTACTATTCCTATAAAGGATTGAGGAAGAGAAATTTCTTTTCCCCTTGTTCTGAATTTCTGTGTGAGAGACTTCAGTTGAAGGACTTTCTTTACCTTTTTTCCTTACCCTACCTAAGGGTTCATAGGAGATACCTGAAGGGGGAGGGTATAGGGTAAGGGATTGGAGAAGAATGAATTCTATTAGTGAAGTAGATGAACAATTAAAGAAAGGAAGCCCAGTTTCTTCTTTTCATCCCCTTCTCTTTGTAATTTATCTCCCTCAAAACTCAGACATTCAGTGCCATTCTTCACACCAAATGTTTCACAAGGATAAGTCCATGAAGAGGTGCATGGTTTACTGGCTATTGTCAGGCTGAGTAATTCCTCTTAATTCTGGGGTTCAGTACTAAGAAGCTTCTTGTTCCATACATCCAAAAGCCAGTTTCTTCAACATCAGTTTTATCGGTAATAAAAATGTATTCTGAGCTCCCATACTGCTTCTCAATTGCTTCTGTTTTTAAGATCATGGAAGAAGAGCTATTTATTAGAACTTTTCAAACACCAGTAGTGGTACAGTTAGAGGAATATTGATTTGTGACTGTTAAACTTAATGCTTTAGGCAACTTGTAAGGTGTTAATAACGCTGCGCAGATTATCTTTCTCATTTTATTCTTATCTGAATCAAAAGGAATCAAAAGTACTTGCTGCTTCCCTTGATGCTTCAGAATTTTTGAGATTTTCAAGGTATTTTTAACGTATACACATAACATATACAGAGTATTTTATCAAGCGTTAATCCAGCAAACAGTTCAATGTCTTCAACTGTAGATAAATAGCAATGGAAGAGAACAAGCTATAGTTACATTCAAATAACCTGGATGACTCCCAAAAATGGAATATTTAGGTAGCAAGGCACTGAAAATAAATATAGGGTGTTTCAAATTATAAAAAAAAAAAAATATTCGAAAAGTAGAACTAAGCCATATTTCTTAGAGATGTGTACAAGGATATTAAAACTACAAAGACAAGGAAATTATAACATTAGAATAACAATCCTAGGAGCAAATGAAGACATTGCAACTGAGGAGGGGCATGTGGTAGGTATCTGGAGTTCTAGGAACATTCTGTTTCTTTACTTCAGTAGTACATGAGTATATGCCTTCTTTTGATGCTCTCCTCACAATTCAGACCTGTATATTCTCATTCTTCACTTAATTTTTATCCTCCTTAAATTTTACTACTATTCAGCTATACCTGTTGGAAATTATAGTTTCTCCTTTCTTTTTTGAGGAAGGTAGTTCGTATCCACAGTTTCTTCTCTTTTGGCTAACAAATCTCTTATCTTCTTTTGTGATAGTGGTACACAGCAAGGAGTAGGAACAAAAGTATCTCAGTGTTTTTAGTTTTATTTTTCCCCACCTGTCCCTCCCTCTTTTCCTTTTTTTTTTTTTTTTTTTCTTGCTATTCTGTCTGTCTTTCTTTTAACTCTGGTTCATTTATTCTAGGAATTTCCTCCCAAAGTCCTGAGTACCATTTAAAAGTAAATCTATTTTTTAACAATAGAAATAGCTTATTTTAGGGCATCTGCAGTTTAACTACAAGAAAAAGATAAAATAAATTATAAGCACATAAGTCTAAAATCAAATTCTCTGTCACATAAGAGGTAAACAAACAAAAATCTCAGTACCTAAAAGGCAACTAGGAAAAGCAAAGATGAAAACAAAACCCTACAACATTTTTTTTTCTTTTTACATAGCTTTAAGAACACATTAAGATGGTATATGGATCTGATTATATTTTGTATTAACATTGATAGTAAATGAGTACTTATGGCAAATAGACAAGTTATAGTAGTTTTTATGACTCACCTTTTGGATCTGGACTCTAAGTGAGAAAAAAAGCTGTAGGAAAATTTTCTCAGTGAGTCTTGATTAGGTGAGTAGTTGAAAAGTGCTACCAAAGGTTATAGATGTGAGTGAGTGTGTGAGTGTGTTTGGAAGAGAGTGAAAATAAAGGAAGACACAGCATTCTACATGCTCTTGATGGTCAAATCCTTATATCCAGTCTAGATTTCTCTTCCTAGGTCCTTTTTTATGTACTCAGCTACTTTCTGAATTTTTTCATGTGAATATCTAAGACATTCAAAAACCAAATAATTTAAAGTTAAACATATCAGTCATGAAACCTATTTCTCTTTATGTTTCTCATCATTTCGTATGAATATACAACAAGCTTCTCTCTGGTCTAAGTCTCTAATTTTAGAAGTTAAACTTATTCCCCATGTTGCCACCACAATGATCCTTTCTCCTTCCCTTTCTTCTTTCTTTCTTCCTCCTCCCGTCTTTCTTTTTTCATAGTGAATATGGAATTTATTATACAGCAGGACTAGATTCCTATATATCGCAAGATTGCTGTTTTTGAAGGGACAGATGCAATGTGGTATCCTCCCCACCTTACTCGTCTGTGCAGCTTTGAGAGGATACATGACATCCAGCCTGGGTTCCAAGCTTAAGAAGAAACCTTCTCCACTGTCCTTGATGGCAAGACAAGAGAGTCTCACCAACATCGAAGTCCAATATACTTCAGCCAGTAGCAGCTCTGACAGACCACATTTGTTTGGTTTTAGAAAATGCCTTTGCACTACAACGAGGTACCATTACACACCAGTCAGGATGGCTGCTATCCAAAAGTCTGCAAGAATAAATGCTGGAGAGGGTGTGGAGAAAAGGGAACCCTCTTACACTGTTGGTGGGAATGCAAACTAGTACAGCCACTATGGAAAACAGTGTGGAGATTTCTTAAAAAACTGGAAATAGAACTGCCATATGACCCAGCAATCCCACTTCTAGGCATACACACTGAGGAAACCAGATCTGAAAGAGACACGTGCACCCCAATGTTCATCGCAGCACTGTTTATAATAGCCAGGACATGGAAGCAACCTAGATGCCCATCAGCAGATGAATGGATAAGGAAGCTATGGTACATATATACAATGGAATATTACTCAGCCATTAAAAAGAATTCATTTGAATCAGTTCTAATGAGATGGATGAAACTGGAGCCCATTATACAGAGTGAAGTAAACCAGAAAAATTAAGACCAATACAGTATACTAACGCATATATATGGAATTTAGAAAGATGATAATGATAACCCAATATGCAAAACAGAAAAAGAGACACAGATGTACAGAACAGACTTTTGGACTCTATGTGAGAAGGCGAGGGTGGGATGATCTGAGAGAACGGCATTGAAATATGTATATTATCAAGTGTGAAACAGATCGCCAGTCCAGGTTGGATGCATGAGACAAGTGCTCAGGGCTGGTGCACTGGGATGACCCAGAGGGATGGGATGGAGAGGGAGGTGGGAGGGGGGATCGGGATGGGGAACACATGTAAATCCATGGCTGATTCATGTCAATGTATGGCAAAAACCACTACAATATTGTAAAGTAATTAGCCTCCAACTAATAAAAATAAATGAAAAAAAAAAAAAAAAGAGAGAGAAAATGACTTTGCAATTCATTTTATTAACTGTAACCTGCAAGATTTAAGAGTTGCCAGACAGACTAGTTCGGGGAATATAAAACAGTGGGTCGATGTCACCATCAAGGAAATACCACACAGAATAGATGTGGGAAGTTCACCCTTGGAGGTACTGGAAAGAACAGGAATCTGGTATGTCATTCATTCCCACAACAATCACCTGAGTGTTTTGGTTGGCTGTAACCAATGTGTCTCCAAATATGGTTCCAAGAAAAACTCTGCCATCGTATACCACTCAAGTGGGTACATCAGGTTTCATTCCAATTAGATTTTTATCCCAGCTCCCAATGAAATTGGGCAAAACCCCAACCTAGGTGGATCAGGAGAGGGTCCACACCTGTTTGTAGAGCCTTAATCACAGTGAAGTTATTGACATTGAGGTACTTGGATGTACAATCATTAGCATTGTTCTGTAAGAACTTGGGAAGATAACTAACTGAAATGTGCAGAGGAATGTTTTTAATCAATATCACTGTCTTACAGCAAGTAGAGAGCATAGTCATATCAGATAAAACCATGTCAACTGTCAACTTAAAATGTGAAAGTTAGACAGCATGGTAATGCCTGAAAGTCTAATTAAATATTGGATTTTCCCTGGAAAAATTCAGCTGGCTCTGTGAACAGAGAAAAGTTGGCTTCTTTTCCTAACAGTGGGGAATGTGAAACACATATCTAATTATTTAATGTTTCTAAATTTTTGAGAAGCAGTCTATTGCCTTACAAATAAATTTTATCTTCCTTAAACTAGACCCAATAAATCCCTAAATACTCTCACTTATACTTACTTTTCCAGGACCATCTATCTCATCTTTCCCACCTCCACCACTCTCTAGGTACACTAACCTCTATTTGTCCAACTCTCCATGATCTCTAGCCTCCAGAATTTTATAAGTTCTCCCTACCTCCACCTCCTTCATCTTCTTAATTATTACTAACCAACCCTTAAAATCTTACATGTTATATTCTCTGAAGAGCTTTCCCTGACTCTTAAATTTATATTAAATCAATCACCACATTTGATATTGTTACATTATAATATTGTTACATTATCACAGAACACAGAGATGGCTGAGAAATCTCCCAGCTCTTTACATTCAGAGAAATGTCTAACTGCCAAGAATATTCCCTGCCATATGCCCAGAAAAGTCTCACCACCCCCTTGTTCAATTTTATTTGCCTCTGTAAAACCTCAGATCCTCTTCCTTTTGTTTGTTTCTCCATCATGAACACTCTTCCTACTCCAACTGACTCAATAAATTCATCTTACCCATCTGGTGCATCTTTAATATTAAGCACTGTCTCTGTAATATATAGGACTTGGTATACAACTAAATAGGAATTCTCTGTTGCATGGTTTTTACTCCACTAGACTACTATGTGAAAAAAGAAACCATATCTGTCCTTTTCTCTGTAGTCTGTCTTGGACCTAGTGCAGTGCACACCAACATCACTCACTTTTATTTAGTACTCTATGAGATTTACCTTTATTAACTTATTATATCTTCACAACCATACTCTGATCTAGATAACAACACAATTCCCATTTATAGATGGGGAAAATGAGACATGATGGAGGCAGACTAACTTCCACAAGATCAGACAAGTGCTAAGTGAAGAGCATCTCTTCAATATTAACTTAACTCCTGTTTCTGAGTTGCTAATCACTCACTAATATTCTCTCTCTTTGGAGAAGTAAATGGCAACACACTGCAGTATTCTTGCCTGGAGAAGCCCATGGTCAGAGGAGCCTGGTGGGCTATAGCCCCTGGGGTCGCTAAGAGTAGGACATGACTGAGCGACTAACACACATGATATTCTCTTGCCATGAATTTGTATTGATTAAAAAATGAACAAGAAGATTCTAGAAAGATAGTAGCAGGAGTTACAATATATAGTCTTGAATCTTAAATCTCCATGTTAAAAATGAATTAAAAATGTAGCATCTAGTTAGCAAAGCTAAACTAAAATTGTTTAGTCACTAAGTTGTGTCCAACTTTTTTGCAACTCCATATACTGTAGCCTGCCAGCCTTCTCTGTCTATGGGATTTCCCAAGCAAGAATACTGGAGAGGGTTGCCATTTCCTCCTCCAGGGGACCTTCCCGACCCAGGAATCAAACCCACATTTCCTGTATTGGCAGACAGATTCTTTACTGCTAAGTCACCAGGGAAGCCCAAAATTAGATGATCTCATATATAAAATAAGATACAGCTGATAACTGTGGGCATTTTAATTCTACCATAATTGGTTTCCTTAAGAATTAGAACTCTTGGTGTGGAATAAGGGAGGTACAAATATGATGAGAAGCTAGGTAAAATCCTGTAGCCTTGGATTTGTGTTGTAAATATTAGTATGAGTCTATAGTTATCTTTATACATATATATTATTCATGTATATATTTATACATATAACTTAAAAGTCCAGAAATATGACCAACCAAATATTCCAAGCCCCTAGATTGCAGTCTTAAAATATAACTTCCTATAGAAGAAACAGAACTTGTTGGGATAATGCTAATATCTGGCCTAGAGCAGGAATTGTGTAATAGAGGGTAGGAGTTTTATAAAATCTGACTAACAAGATCTCAAGGAAGTTATAAGAGATCACGATGATTATGTTAATAGGACTCAGAAACCAAAATGAAGAAGCTCTTTATGGTCAAAGATAGGGTAATTTACAGTTTATTCAGTATATGAAGCACAATGGAATGGCATTTATCAAATATACTTATAATTTTCAGTTCATATTGATATTCAAAAGACACAAATAGGCTAACTTCTTTGGATGACAGAAACACAATTTAGTATCTTGAAAACCATGCAAATAAAATGAAGGAATCAATCACATTTTAAATCTTTCCTTATAAAACTACTTGGATAATAAGTGAAATAATATGAAAGGATTAGAATATTGAAATTTTGCAATCCCCAGTGAATTAATGGATCTGGGCAATGAACATTAAAGACTGGCAATCTTACAAAAAAAGAGAAAGACATTATGTATACATATAAAAAAGTATAACAGTTTATAGTGTTGCAAAAGGGAATGAATATGAGTCTAATAAACCCTCTGAATTCAGTTGCCAACTTACTGGAAATACAGAGGACCAACAAACATGCTGTGCTACACCATGAGTATGTCATCAGTGAAGCCCAGATTTTCAGAAACTCTATGGGTAAATGCTCTGGGCTCTCTAATAGGTCAAATTAAAAGAAAGGGAAAGTTCATGGGGACCTACAAACAGAGATTTAAAGGATATATCAAGTTAAATAGAAATTCATGGGAAGGACTAAAGTGTACTGTCTAGAGATATAGAGATAAGAAAGCCGTCCTCAGCAATCAGTGCAAAGAAATAGAGGAAAGCAACAGAATAAGGGAAAGACTAGAGATCTCTTCAAGAAAATTAGATAGCAAGGGAATATTTCATGGGCTCAATAAAGGACAGAAATGGAATGGACCTAACAGAAGCAGAAGATATTAAGAAGAGGTGACAAGAATACACAGAAGAATTGTACACAAAAGATCTTCATGACCCAGATAATCACAATGGTGTGATCACTCACACTACCTAGAACCAGACATCCTGGAATGTGAAGTCAGGTGGGCCTTAGGAAGCATCACTACGAACAAAACTAGTGGAAGTGATGGAATTCCAGTTGAGCTTTTTCAAATGCTAAAATATAATGCTATGAAAGTGGTGCACTCAATGTGCCAGCAAATTTGGAAAACTCAGCAGTGGCCACAGGACTGGAAAAGATCAGTTTTCATTCCAATCCCAAAGAAAGGCAATGCCAAAGAATGCTCAAACTACTGCACAATTGCACTCATCTCACACACTAGTAAAGTAATGCTCAAAATTCTCCAAGCCAGGCTTCAGCAATATGTGAACCATGAACTTCCAGATGTTCAAGCTGGTTTTAGAAAAGGCAGAGGAACCAGAGATCAAATTGCCAACATCCATTGGATCATCAAAAAAACAAGAGAGTTCCAGAAAAATATCTATTTCTGCTTTATTGACTATGCCAAAGCCTTTGACTGTGTGGATCACAATAAACTGTGGAAAATTCTGAGGAGATGGGAATACCAGAACACCTGACCTGCCTCTTGAGAAACCTATATGTAGGTCAGGAAGCAAGAGTTAGAACTGGACATGGAACAACAGACTGGTTACAAATAGGAAAAGGAGTACGTCAAGGCTGTATATTGTCACCTTGCTTATATAACTTATATGCAGAGTACATCATGAGAAATGCTGGGCTGGAGGAAGCACAAGCTGGAATCAAGATTGCTGGGAGAAATATCAATAACCTAAGATATGCAGATGACATCACCCTTATGGCAGAAGGTGAAGAAGAACTAAAAAGCCTCTTGATGAAATTGAAAGAGGAGAGTGAAAAAGTTGGCTTAAAGCTCAACATTCAGAAAACTAAGATCATGGCATCCAGTCCCATCACTTCATGGCAAATAGATGGGGAAACAGTGGTTGACTTTAATTTTTGGGGCTCCAAAATCACTGCAGCTCGTGATTGCAACCATGAAATTAAAAGATGCTTACTCCTTGGAAGGAAAGTTATGATCAACCTAGATAGCATATTAAAAGGCAGAAACATTACTTTGACCACAAAGGCCCGTCTAGTTAAGGCTATGGTTTTTCCAGAAGTCATGTACAGATGTGAGAGTTGGACTATAAAGAATGCTGAGTGCTGAAGAACTGATGCCTTTGAACTGTGGTGTTAGAAAAGACTCTTGAGAGTCTCTTGGACAGCAGGGAGATCCAGCCAGTCCATCCTAAAGGAGATCAATCCTGGGTGCTCATTGGAAGGACTGATGTTGAAGCTGAAACTCCAATACTTTGGCCACCTGATGGGAAGAGCTAACTCATTTGAAAAGACCCTGATGCTGGGAAAGATTGAGGGCAGGAGGAGAAGGGGACAACAGGATGAGATGGTTGGATGGCATCACTGACTCAATGGACATGGGTTTGGGTAAACTCTGGGAGCTGGTGATGGACAGGGAGGCCTGGTGTACTGTGATTCCTGGGGTCACAAACATCAGACAGGACTGAGCAACTGAACTGAATAGAACTATTAAAGAAATTCAGAGAAGTAATTTAATTGCCTTGGAAGTTCAGCAGGAAAAACAAGTTGTGAAAGGGATCAAGAAGGGATTTCTGGAGTAGCTGACAATACTCTTGGAGAAAGAAATGGCAACCCACTCCAGTGTTCTTGCCTGGAAAATCCCATGGACAGAGAGGAGCCTGGTGGGCTGCAGTCCATGAGATCACAAAGAGTCGGACACAACTGAGTAATTTCACTTTTGACAATATTCTCTTATGTTCAGTGATGTTTACAGCCATGTTTACCTTATGTGCTGTGCTTAGTCACTCAGTCATGTCCAACTCTTTGCAGTCCTCTAGCCCACCACACTCCTCTATCCATAGGGATTTCCCAGGCAAGAATACTGGAGTGGGTTGCCATGCCCTCCTCCAGAGGATCTTCCCAACCCAAGGATCGAACCCAGGTCTCCCACATTGCAGGCAGATTCTTTACCATCTGAGCTACCAGGGAAGCCCAAGCATACTGCAGTGGGTAGCCTATCCCTTCTCCAGGGAATCTTCCTGACCCAGGAATTGAACTGGGGCCTCCTGCGTTGCAGGCAGATTCTTTACCAGCTGAGCTACCAGGGAAGCCCTTGTTTACCTTATGCTACTTCACAAAGCCATGTGGTTTCTAAGCCTGTTTTCTCAATTTACCTTCATTTTAAAGTACACTTTTTAAAAGTATCAGAAATAGGAGCTCCTAATGGTCACATCTGGAACAAAATAATGGTGGTATTGAATTATAACCCCAAATATAAAATCAATATCCGTGAATCTGATGCCAAAAACTTGGCTCTCTGTGCACCAATGCCAGAAGGAAATAGAGAGACAGAGTTTTGGAGGAACAAGAAAAATGGCTTTAATCTTTGCCTGGAAAGGGAAAATACAGCAGGCTAGTGTCTCAAGAACTGTGCCCTTTTCTTTGGGGAACAGGGAGAGATTTTACATCCCACACAAGGTCTTGCTTTTTTTTTTCTTTTGCAAGATTTCAAACCAGTCACAGCTGGCATCAGGCAACGGAGTCTGTTGTTCCTGAAGTTATCAGCCAGTGACCTTCTTTTTGAAATGCAAAATGCTACAGGAGAGTGTAGGCAGGGAAGACTGCCAGGTACAGAGAACAGCTCATATGAGAGCTAGCAATCAGCTTTGTTTAGCCTTGTGAAGGAGAAGTCCAGCCACAAGTGTTTGTTAGCAGCAATAGCTAAAGAATAACCAAGATTGCTTACCTCTTTCAGGCCTGTTTATGTTGTTTCCTCAGCCTGTTCATTGTTTCCTTATTTTCCTTGTTTATTAGAAAAGTCTTACTTCCATTTAAGAAAAGTTTCATCTCTATTTTTGCTGCAACAAATCCATGCTGACAAAAATAAATGATTAGGCACATTAATAAATGAGAGACAGGATTACCCATTTTACAGAATTCTAAGTAAGGTAGGTAGATACTATTCCTATTATCAAGGGAAGCTTAATTCACCCTTTCCTTGAATTTGAGCTGGACTCAATTCTAACCAAAACTTAAGGAAACGGCAAATGGTAACTTTATGTAGAGAAACCTGGCAGACCCACCTTAATCAAGTGACCAAGATTGACATCATTAGTAGGTTGTTGTTTTGTGCTATTTACCTTTTATAGAAAAGCTGTGACAAACCCAGACTGCATATTAAAAAGCAGAGACATTACTTTGCCAACAAAGGTCTGCATAGTCAAAGCTATGGTTTTTCCAGTAGTCATGTATGGATGTGAGAGTTGGACCATAAAGAAGGCTGAGCAGCGAATAATTGATACTTAACTGTGCTTTTGGAGAAGACTCTTGGGAATCCCTTGAACTGCAAGGAGATCAAACTGGTTGATCCTAAAGGAAATCAATCCATGGATTTTTCCTTTGTTCCTTTTTTTTTTTTTTTTTTTTTTTTTCAGGCTTTTCCCTTTCTTTGTCTTTTAGCCACTGCCATTTTGGACTCTTTCTCTATTCTAAGTACCTAACAAGAGAATTGGATCCCACATACTACAGCTAAGACCTGGAGCGGCCAAATAAATAAAAATAAGCATTTTATAAAAAAGACAGACCCAAACTGAGGGATAGTCTACAAGTCATCTGACCAATACTATTCTATTCAAATTACAAGTTCATAGTGAAAAAGTAACTCTGCTGTGTCTGACCCTCTGTGACCCCATGGACTATAGAGTGCATGGAGTTCTCCAGGCTAGAATAGTGGAGTGGGTAGCCTTTCCCTTCTCTAGGGGATCTTCCCAACCGAGGGACTGAATCCAGGTCTCCCACATTGCAGGCGGATTCTTTACCAGCTGAGCCAAAATAGGTAACGGAAATGGTAAAAATTAGTTGCCTAAGAAAATCTATGGGCATCCCTGGTTGCTCAGCAGTAAAGAATCCTCCTGCCAGTGCAGGAGATACAGGCTTGATCCCTGGGTTGGGAAGATACCGTGGAGAAGGAAATGGCATCTCACTTCAGCATTCTTAACTGGGAAATCCCATGGACAGAGGAGCCTGGCAGGCTACAGTCCATGGGGCCACAAAAGAGTTAGACAGGACTTAGTGACAAAAATAACAACAAGGAAACCCATGGCCGAATGTAGTGTGGTCTTCTACATTGGATCCTGGAAAACAGGACATTAGTGGGAAAACAGGTGAAATCTGATAAAGACAGAAGTTTAGTTACTAGAATTGTAGCAATATTCCTTAAATTTGATAAATATGGCGTGGTCATGTAAGATGTTAATATAAGTAGAGCTGTGAGAAGGGTATATAGGACTCTGCTATTTTTGTAACTTTTCTGTAAATTTAAAATTGTTCAAAATAAAATGTTAAATAAGGATTTTGATGTACCATAAAATGAATAAAAAGACTGTTTGGTTCAAGATTTAATATCTCTTTCCCTCACTTATATATTATTCAACCATTCAGTGAATCTTTGAAATTTTATTATACATGTCAAACATATTTTAATTGTCCTTTTTAATTCTCTATATGAACATTTTTCACTTAGTCCTTCAAATTTTCCATTTTGTTATTTCTGGTATTGTTTCTTAATACTTCTGGTATTTATTTCAGTTCAGAAACTTTCACCACACATTTAAACTCATTCAGTAATATCCTTACTTGTTTAGTCATTATTAACAAACTCTCCCCACACACTGATCTTATTGAGTCTGAATACTATTGCTATAATAAATGTTTTGATGAAGTTACTATTATCTAAATTCACACACATCCACATGCACACACACATATACACAACAAACACAACTGTTTTTAACTCAGGCTTTATAGGCTAAATAAACTGTGAGCTCCTCACTGGGGCTCTAAAGACTACAGAATCTGGATCCAAAATACCTTTTAATCTTATGCATAATTGTTTAGATTTCCAGGCCTGCACCCCAGGCAGTCCATTCTTCCTATCTTCTGCATACAGCTTGTTTTTCTCAGCAACATTTCACCAACTGCTTAATATTTTTACCTTAAAAATATAAAGTTGTCCACTCTTTTGATACAAAATTGCACGCTTTTAAAAATGTGAACAGTGTTGAAAGTTTGTAATACTTGTAAAAGCCTAGAGAAAGAAATAAAATCAAAGCAAGTTAAATATGCATATGAATGTATTATATTACTGTTTGAAGTTCTTGAGATTCCCCAAGTGTTTACCATTTTGGTAATTTATTTTATGCTAAAATGTTTTGGGGCCAACAGAGTGATTTGCAAACAAGTACTTAGATATATGCATGTGTTCTAAGTCGCTTCAGTCATGTCTGACTCTTTGCGACCCCGTGGGCTGCACCCCATGCTATTCTCCAGGCACGAATACTTGAGTGGGTTGCCATTTCCTTCTCCAGGGGACCTTCCTGACCCCAGGATCAAACCCTTGTCTCTTACCTCTCCTGCACTGGCAAGTGGGTTCTTTACCACTAGCGCCACCTGGGAAGTCCATTAAGATATATGATGTAGTCACTCAGTCGTGTCCGACTCTTTGTGATCCCACGGACTAGGTCAGGCTCCTCTGTCCGTGGAATTCTCCAGGCAAGAGTACTGGAGTGGATTGCCATTCCCTTCTCCAATGAGATATATAGAACTCTACAAATTAAAATTATGGAATAATTACCCGATTCTTGTATTTCCACAGTAATTATGATGAGTATAGTATTTAGTAATATAACACAGTATTTACTACAAGATTACTATGTGTATATGCAAATTGATATTTTTAAAAGTCACACTTAAGAGTGTTTAACAATTTAAATGTCATTTTATAGGAAATCCATTGTTACTAAATTAGGTATAAATCATTATTAGATCAATTAGCTAAATAAAATTGCTCCTAAAATTAAAAAAATATTTAATACCAATTAGCTATAACAGTCTAAATAACATACAGGGAATTTTAGTATCCCAGAGATTCAGTTTTAATATTTTATTAATGAGTTTACAGAACACAATTTTATATTCTTGATATGTATATACTAAAATACAGCTATTTGTGAAACCAATAGTTTTTATAAGAGAAAGAATGCTGAACATTCTTAAAAGTACGTTTTGTTTGGCTGTTTTTTTATGAAGTTCAGATAAAGATTATATATATCTTGTACAAAGCATGGCCACAAATGTAAAACTAAATTTTTGCCTTGAAAAGGTAATTTTTTAAAAGATACTCAGAGAAAAGCCATAGTGACAAAAATGATTTTGTTAAAACATATCAGCTTGGCTCTAGAATGAGTATGATCAAAGTATCATCTAGCAATAGCAGAGACTGAATTTAAGATTAAAATTGGAAATATCAAATTTGGTCTCATGGTTATGATGAATAATTTTAGAAATTATGTGGGGAATAATTCATCCAAACTTTGGAGAAATCTAGGCAAAATAACTTGATACCTCAAACAGCCTTTGCCAATATTTTCACTTTTTCTATTACACATGATCTGTGACTAAAAAACTGGTTGCCTAAGATGTTGTTGTTCAGTTGCTAAGTCATGTTCAACTCTTCGCTACCCCATGCACTGTAGCACGCCAGGCTCCTCTGTCCTCCACTATCTCCCGAAGTGTGCTCAAATTCACGTCCATAGGGTCGGTGATGCTACTGAACCATTTCTTCCTCTGCGTGCCCTTCTCCTTTTGCCTTCAATCTTTCCCAGCATCAGGGTCTTTTCCAATGTGTGGCTCTTCCCATCAGGTGGCCAAAGTGTTGGAGCTTCAGCTTCAGCATCAGTCCTGCCAATGAGTATTCAGGGTTGATTTCCTTTAGGACGGACTGGTTTGATTTTGCTGTCCAAGGGGCTCTCAAGAGCCTTCTCCAGCACCACAATTCGAAAAAGTCAATTCTTCGATGTTCAGCCTTCTTCATGGTCCAACTCTCACATCCATACATGACTACTGGAAAAATTATTAGCTTTGACTACACGGACTTTTGTTGGCAAAGCGATGTCTCTGCTTTTGGGTACGCAATCTAGGTTTGTCATAGCTTTTCTTCCAAGGAGCAAGTATCTTTGAATTTCATGGCTGCAGTCACCATCTACAGTGATTTTGACACCCAAGAAAATAAAATCTGTCACTGCTTCCACTTTACCCCCTTCTATTTGCTATGAAGCGATGGGACTGGATGACATGATCTTAGTTATTTTCATGTTGAGTTTCAAGCCACCTTTTTCACTCTCCTCTTAAACCCTTGTCAAGAGGCCTAAGAGGAGGCATAGATGATTTCCTACTTCCTGAAATAGTTGTTAACAATATTATTTGTAGTTCACCCACAAACACAGTTGTGCTGCAGCTTACTAAGTGTTATGTAATACATCAGGTAGTAAATGAGAAAAAGCTTTCCTTGTTGTTTTTTATCCTCTAAAACCATGTATCCCACCTTCATTTTAAAACCTAGTAGAATATTCCGTATTTCATTTGATACAGTCAGTGTCTTGTATCTGAAACTTACAAATACTCTTAATGCATTGTTACTATTTGAGATATTACATAATATTTAATGTATATTCCTGAGCAATGTAAGAACAAACAAGAAAAATTAAGACAATTATACTTAATACATTTCTAAGTATGCTGTGTCGCTTAGCCACTCAGTCGTGTCCGACTCTTTGCAACCCCAGGGACTGTAGCCCGCCAGGCTCCCCTGTCCATGGAATTCTCCAGGCAAGAATACTGGAGTGGGTTGCCATGCCCTCCTCTAGGGCATCTTCCCAACCCAGGGATCCAACCCAGGTCACCCACATTGCAGGTGGATTCTTTACCATCTGAGCCACCAGGAAAGCCCTTGTAAGTGTAAGGTCTCAAAATTATGAGTGGTTTAACTTAGTTCATACTAATAAGAGAAATAGAAACAAGCATTTATAAAAATCTGTTTAGATATGAGATGATTGAGATGTTTAGTTACACAGTTAATTTTTAATGGCTTCTGTAGCACAAAATTTAACTTGATTATATAATTTTGAAATAAATGGTAATGCATGCTGGAAAGGTTATAATCTTACTAAAAGAGATCCATTGAATATTAAGTTCAAACTCTGTGCCAGTGTTGCTTGAAGATGACCATCAAACACTTAGAAAACATAAATCACATATTACTTATGGTTATAAACAGCATCACTAGTGCCGCTTTTCCATTTCTACCTCTTAAATCATTCTGCTTCTTAATTGATGATTTTCCTCTCATGATTTAGCATACTCATCTATTTTATGATTTATTCTTTCATGGAGATATAATGAGAAAAAAATTCTAAAAGATATAGATAGGAGATAGACAGTAGATAGATAGATATTTGATGCCTTCTTTATCCATTTATCCTTTGGAAACTTAGCATTTTTCCATATCTTCGGTGGATGGAGAAAAGCTGCAGTGAGTGTGGGGGTGCAACTGTTTCTTAGAGATACTGATTTCATTTCCTTTGACTACATACCCAGTAATATGCAGTTTCAAATGGTAGTTCTATTTTAATTTTTTTAAGAAACAACTTATTCTTTTCTACACTGTTGGCAGGAATGTAAAATGATCATTTATCCTGAGTTAAATTTTTCATACTTAATGATTCTGAGTTTTCTGTTCCATTGGTTTGCTTCTGCATCAAATTCAGTATTGATTTTCCTAGTGTAGTTCTTCCTATGTGCTCTCCTGCAGCTGTCTATTCATCCCATCATATTACGTACCCCCACTGAATTGTAATTTTGTATTTTCCTACTCCTTTATACTCATTTTCGACTTCAAGTTCATGCGGGTAGGAGCTGTATCTATAGTGTGCACTCTGCCAGTGCCTGAAGCAGATTAGTCATAAAAATGTACCCATCAAGTGTTAAATATGAGAGGGAAAGGCTCTTCAAGTCTTCCTTTCAAAATTTTATCAGGTATTTTGCATATTTTCCCTTAAATTTCAGAATTATTTTGTTAAGCACCTCTCCTGACTCACTATAATTTTGCCTGGTATGATATTAAATATATGGATTCATTTGAGAAAAATATATAACTTTTGATATTGATTCAAAATTTAATTTATGATTTTTCCACTCATGAAAGTGGAGTGCATATTTTTTGAGATTTCTTTTAGGCTTCTCACTAAAATTTATCCTTTTTTCTTCATTTAGATTTTGCATGTTTCTTGTGAAGTATATCATGTGGTACTTATTATTTTATAAATGAGATGGTTTTTTCTTAAATTTTTCAACCAGTTATTGCTGGTATAGTAAATTCTTATTACTTTGAATAGCTTTATACTTCATTTTCATGGGTTTCCAGGTACATAATTGTGTCCTAAGTACATTTTTAAAAATATGTATCACTTTTCTGATATTAACTACTCTGGTTTCTTTTTATTGTCATTGACAGGCTAGTATTTCCAGAACAATATATTTATCATTAGTGAACATTATTTTTCTGTTGTCTTAATTTTTATAGAAATAACTCTAAAGTTTCAACATGAAGTTTAAAGTTGGCCCGTTGCTTTAGTGAATCAGGTATGTACAATTTTTTTTCAGTCATTTGTAAATGTTACTGATTTTCTGGTAGTGATGAGAAACTTACAAACATGTGATAAGTGTTTTTGAAAATAATTAAAGCTGACTATTTAACCCTAAAATATTTTTTTCTGCTACTGCAAACCATGGAATAGGTCATTTAAAAAGTATATTGTGCAACAAATATTTGGGCTTCCCAGGTGGAGTTAGCGGTAAAGAACCCACCTGCCAATGCAGGAGACATGAGACGCAGGTTTCAGTTACTGAACTGTGATTTTTCAATGTAAAAATGCATTAAAGAAGAAAGTATGATATTAGAAATTGCTTGTTGAAGAACTATGTAGGCACCTGATCCTTGGGATTGATCGGCCAGTTAAGTGTTTTCAAATGTGTCAGCTTTCAATCTCTTGAAAATCCTATTACATCCAAATTAAAGATACAAACTCCAGGCTGACAGAACTAGATCGTTTCATTGAGGGTTAAAAGCTGATTCCAGCAAATACTTCAAGAAAAAGCAAGTGAAGTCCCATATTAGAATGGAATAGCTCCATATTAGAATAGAAGTCCCAGAACTAATCATTTTACTGCTATCTTTAACTTGCTACTTACAAATGGGTTGCTCTATGAATATCTTTGCTTAAGTACTTTATTTTACTATGAATATCCCAACTGCTTGAAAGCAAATTCCATGCAAAACTGGGCCATTGAAGTTTTGTTCCTTGCTTTGGCACAAACTAATTTCTGCAAATCCAATCGGTTATGCTAAGATTCTCTTTCAGTTAATTTAAATCTTGGCAGTAAAGTAGAATTACCTAGGGAGATTAATAAAAAAAAATTGCATATCTGCATCCCCTCCATGGAGATTCAGATTTGATTGATCTCAGGTGCATCCTAGACATGGGATTTTCTTTTCCTAACTGTTCCTGTTTACTTTAGCCGATGGTAGTTTGAGAATCACTGATCTAATCCATGATTCTTAAAATCCCATTAATACCTCTGAATATCTTATCTTCTCTCACTTGCAGGCAAAAAAAAAAAAAAAAAAAAAAATGTTTTCTTTGCTTCAAATTCCATGGAACAAAATATATAAGCACACAGATTTGCAGAAAGAATGGTCCAGGTAAAGATTTTCTAAACCTAATGCAATGTCTGATTCTATTTATATTTTCTTGACTATTTCTTTTAACCTCTTGAGAGGGAGAGGAGAAGAGAGAGATCTTTTTATCCTGCTATTTTCAAATACCCATGGTTATGTATCCTAAATGTATCTATAGCCTCTGGTCTCATATGTTATTTGAAGCCGTAATTTTTTCCCACTCAAAGCAACCACATCAACAAAAGGCAAATGTTCTTTTCTTTCTTGTTCTAAGCATTATCTTGGTGAACTTTCAGTAGCTTGTGCCGTGATCACTACCATATCTAACCTCGAATATGCTTTTTACAAGCTTGTATTGAATTGAAAAAGCACTTTAAGCACTTTGAGACTCTTTCTCACTGAGAAATAGGAGTCCCTGAATGATTACAGAGGATAAAAGTTGTTCAATATATCAAAGACATTTCATCCTCATAACTGATGTCCCTCATGAGAGCACTGATAGCATGATAGCACCCCCCATGACAAATTCGCAGAATATGAATAAGATTGAACATAATCTGAACTATACCTCTGCATCAAGGTGGCAGAGCCCTCTTTTTAATTTTGAAACTCACTTTGACCAGGCAGAATGGATTCTGATAATATTATTCAAACAAAAGTGAGGCATCATTCTCTAAGTGATACACCCAACCAAAAACATAAGCATCATCAGAGAACTTGTTAGAAGCCCAAATTCTCAGGCCTCAACACACATTTACTGGACCAAAATCTTTGGGAGAAATCTGTGTTTAAATAAGCACCTCCCAGGTGATTCTGATACATGTTAAACTTCTATCATAAGTGCTGTTCCAAAGGGAAGATGGCTTCCTGGTACCTAGAGTAAACTAAACTCAACCCATGTAGGAGTAAGGGAGAAGACAAGTAGGTATTCTTTGGTGCACTTGATACTTTAAAGAGTTGTGAAGTCTAAAAAGGAAACATTTACCCCATTTACCCCATTTAAAAAAAGTGATTAAAGAGTCAAATTGCAGGTTGCTACAGTTTGAAGGGTATTTAATGGTGTTATATAGAAAATAGCATGGCATTCAGGCTTCTGGACCATGTGAGGATTCTATAGAGGTTAGACCCAATGTGGAATTTAATCTTTCAGTCAAAAGGAATTGAGATATAATGCAGTTCAGTCAGATCCCACAAGAAAATGGCCAGGGGCACAAACATGTCTCAAAGAGACAGAGAACAGAGTCCCCAAATGCCAGCCTACTAGACAACATTTCCAGGAAATAAGTCACTGGGAGAAGACATTTTCAGAGTACCCTTGAGGAATAAAGCTACCTCCTGCATGAATTCTCTGAAACTCAAAGCACAAACAGCTAAAGCTCAAGAGATGCAGTCAACAATGTCTCTGTGTTTATACCCATCCTTCTGCCAAAAGAAAAAAAGAATCACTAATGGCTTATTTTCTTATGTCTTTTTATAGAAACATCTTATCTTGAAATCTGAGTTTTACAAGAGTACTATTTCCTACAAATAGTATGGAATAAGATAACATAAGATGATTAGTCTTGCCTATCCACTGAAAGGAAGGAATAGAAGACATTATGTAATAGTGAGTGTAGATCTCCATATGTGGCAAATTACTCACACGAAGTTATTCAAAGGCTTATATTAAGAAGTTTGGTGTTCTCAAAGGAGTGGTGCGGATAGTAGCTTGCTTCTATACTAGCTGGAGAGATTCAGAGGGATTTGAGTTTTCAACCTCATTCATGCCTCAAGCACATGTTCCCAATCAAACATGTATCCTAAGGCCCTGCTCCTTGCCTTCTAGTTCCCCTACCTTAGCTGAAATCTGTGCCTCCCAGCTGCCAAGATAATCTGCATGCCAGTGTAACACATTCTGAAGAGACTTATTCTGAATTCCATCAATACATACATATTTCCACCAGAAGGATTACTGAGAGAATCTTTCATCTTTTATTCCTTTTATCTTTAAAAATAATTCATCTTTGGAAAATAAGAACAATATTTGTGGGAGAAATTACTTTTTCACTGTGGAGTAAGAACAGTGGTATTTTAAATGAAAACATTGTGGGGAAAAAAGAGATGTTAAGGTTATGACAGTTTATTCCTATACAGTCTATTGTTTTTTGGTGCTATCTCTTCTCCTGAAATTTTATTTAAAGCAAAATGGCAGAAACTTGCTTTTTTAAAAAAATTCTATTTACTTAGTGTCAGTTTGAGAAAAAAAAAAATCTCATATGTGAGAATAGTAGAGAGGATATCAATAGATATTTCACTTTCCATATGGAGAACATAACCCAATGGATTAGGTCTAGCTGTGACCACAGGAGTTTTCTAGCTGGAAGCAGATGGTTAGTTATAACTGGCACATACCTAAAACAGCTCCCCTCCCTAAAACCTCAGCAGTAATCTCATCTTATTTTCAGACTAGTTTTTCAAGATAGTGTGTATCTAAAATGTGGAGTGATACACATAAATTATAAAACTAAAAAAAAAATTGTTTTCTTTTTATCTGGGAGAGAAGAGGTCATGTGTTACACTATAGCTGTCTTTTGGTGAGACTATCACAACTTAATTTGATTCAAATATGCCTTAATTGAGACATATTCTTTTGAAATCAGAATGAATATATTCATAAGAAAACAAGCACAAAACTAATTACCTTGGTATAGAAATGGCTGTCTGGTAGGTTGTTGGGCAAAACCTGGAATGTATGTAACTAAGACTATAATTTTTATTATGGTTTACCTTATTTTCTAATGAATTATTTTACTCTGTGATGCAATCACATTTTAGATTTATTGCAGCTTTTCTTGGATTACTTCTTTCTTAATATAGAATTCAATGAGTTACTTGCTTAGGTGAGAAGAAAATCAATACTACAACTATCTTATTTTTTTCCATAGAAAATCCCAAGAGAAATTATTGTATGATCCAATAAATTTCTTAGTGAAGAAATATGTTCTATTACTCAGAATATGTATTCAATATGTACCTAGTCATTTTACCCCATAATATTTAATTATATTGCAACCCTGTTGTAACAGTGTAAATCATTTTCTTTCATCTTTATAGAGCATACTTTTAAGTTATACAATTCTTAGGTAACCTTTTAATTGGGGTTAAAAATGCCAAGGTAAAGATTGCCCTCTGAAAACTGTAAAATTCAATACATACATAAGAATACTCAAGTTCTTTATTCTAAGAGACTACCTTGAAATTGATTCTTAATAAAAATGTTTTGTCATCTCTATTGAATCTGGGGGCCTCTGAAAACACCGTAATCAATAGAACTATTGACCACATAAATTAGGTAACTGTTATTTTGACAAAGTAAAGGGCTGCTGATATTCATAAGAAAAATCTAGTTAGTTAGAAGTGTTATTACCTCTTCAGCAAGAGGAAAACACCTTATCCAGCTTACAAAGATTTTTGTCCTCCTGAAAAATTTAATCAGAGTTTATCAGGTTTCTAGCATGAAGTACATGTTCAGTTGCTTCAGTAATGTCTAACACTTTGTGACCCCATGACCTGTAGCCCACCAGGCTCTTCTGTCCATGGGGATCCTCCAGGCAAGAATACTGGAGTGGCAAATGCTCTCCTCCAAGGGATCTTCCCAGCCCAGGGTTCGAACATGTGTCTCTTATGTCTCCTGCACTGGCAGATAGGTTCTTCACTCTCTGCGCCACCTGAGAAGCCCTCTACTATGACAACCGAGCTTTATTTTTTTTTTTTTTTTACTTTTTAACACAAATTTTTATTGAAATATAGTTGATTTACAACACTGTGTTCACTAATCCTGGACTTCCCAGGTGGCTTGGGGGGAAAGAATCCAAGTGCAAACGCAGGAGACACTGGGCTCCATCCCTGGGTCAAGAAGATCCCCAGTAGGAGGAAACAGCAACCCACTCCAGCATCCCTGCCCGGGAAAGCCCATGGACAGAGGAGCCTGGCGGGCCACAGTCCACGGGGCTGCAATGAGCCGGACATGACTGAATGACTAAGTAAAGCACAGCAGCCCAGAAATCTAACCATTTTTTGTTGACTAATTTAGAGAAACTTCCAAATCTTTTTAAGACCTTCAAGAATGACAACGCATTAGATAAAACGGGAAAATCCAATTTCAGGTTCACTGACCGGAGCAGAGAGGAACTTTTGCACTTCATGCATCGCCCCATGTTCTGTTCCTTTGTCCTCAGAGCTGAGTGTACAGGAGAGAGGACATGGTGGGCTTCTGAGTCAGAGCTTGCCCCTGTTGGTTGCTAGTTCCAAGGTCCAGCACTCGTTACCCACCTTCTCTGAGCTTCAGTTTACTCCTTGATAATTCTTCATAAAGAGATGACACACAGGGGTGAGTTCCCTGTGCTACACAGTAGGGTTTTTTAGTTATCTGTTTTATATATTTATATACTGTTGTTGTTGATTAGTCACTCAGTCATGCCCAACTCTTCACAACCCCATGGACTGCGGCCCGCCAGGCTCCCCAGTCCCCGGGACCTCTTAGGCAAGAACACTGGAGTGAGCCGCCACCTCCTTCCCCAACGGATCTTCCCCACCCAAGGACCCAACCCCCGTCCCCTGCATTGGCAGGTGGACCCCTTATCACTGAGGCACCAGAGAGGCCCATTTTACTTAAAGTACTGTGCAAATGTCAATCCCAGTCTCTCAATTTATTCCTGCCCCATGATCCTTTGGTAGCCCCAATAAAAATTAAAACAAGGGAAAAAAGAGGTGACACCAGGGGATACTCCTCACAATCAGTTCAGTCACTCAGTCGTGTCTGACTCTTTGCGACCCCATGAACTGCAGCACGCCAGGCCTCCCTGCCCATCACCAACTCCCGGAGTCCACCCAAACCCATGTCCATTGAGTTGGTGATGCCATCCAACCATCTCATCCTCTGTCGTCCCCTTCTCCTCCTGCCCCCAATCCCTCCCAGCATCAGGGTCTTTTCAAATAAGTCAACTCTTCACATCAGGTGGCCAAAGTATTGGAGTTTCAGCTTCAGCATCAGTCCTTCCAATGAACACCCAGGACTGAGCTCCTTTAGGATGGGCTGGTTGGATCTCCTTGCAGTCCAAGGGACTCTCAAGAGTCTTCTCCAACACCACAGTTCAAAAGCATCAATTCTTTGGCGCTCAGCTTTCTTTATAGTCCAACTCTCACATCCATACATGACCACTGGAAAAACCATAGCCTTGACTAGACGGACCTTTGTTGACAAAGTAATGTCACTGCTTTTCAATATGCTGTCAAGTTTGGTCATAACTTTCCTTCCAAGAAATAAGTGTCTTTTAATTTCATGGCTGCAATCACCATCTGCACTGATTTTGGAGCCCCCGAAAATAAAATCTGCCACTGTTTCCCCATCTATTTGCCATGAAGTGATGGGACCAGATGCCATGATCTTAGTTTTCTGAATGTTGAGCTTTAAGCCAACTTTTTCACACTCCTCCTTCACTTTCATCAAGAGGCTCTCTAGTTCCTCTTCACTTTCTGCCATAAGGGTGGTGTCATCTGCATATCTGAAGTTATTGATATTTCTCCTGGCAAACTTGATTCCAGCTTGTGCTTCCTCCAGCCCAGCGCTTCTCATGATGTACTCTGCATATAAGTTAAATAAGCAGGGTGACAATATACAGCCTTGATGTATTCCTTTTCCTATTTGGAACCAATCTGTTGTTCCATGTCCAGTTCTAATTGTTGCTTCCTGACCTGCATACAGGTTTCTCAAGAGGCAGGTCAGGTATTCTGGTATTCCCATCTCTTTCAGAATTTTCCCATTTCTTGTGATCCACACAGTCAAAGGCCTTGGCATAGTCAATAAAGCAGAAATAGATGTTTTTCTGGAACTCTCTTGCTTTTTCAATGATCCAGCGGATGTCGGCAATTTGATCTCTGGTTCCTCTGCCTTTTCTAAAACCAGGTTTAACATCTGGAAGTTTGTGGTTCATGTATTGCTGAAGCCTGGCTTGGAGAATTTTGCCCATCACTTTACTAGCGTGTGAGATGACTGCAATTGTGTGGTAGTCTGAGCATTCTTTGGCATTGCCTTTCTTAGGGATTGGAATGAAAACTGACCTTTTCCAGTCCTGTGGCCACTGCTGAGCTTTCCAAATTTTCTGGCATATTGAGTGCAGCACTTTCATAGCATCATCTTTCAGGATTTGAAATAGCTCAACTGGAATTCCATCACCTCCACTAGCTTTGTTCGTAGTGATGCTTCCTAAGGCCCACTTGACTTCACATTCCAGGAAGTCTGGCTCTAGCTGAGTGATCACACCATCATGATTATCTGGGTCATGAAGATCTCTTTTGTACAGTTCTTCTGTGTATTCTTGTCACCTCTTCTTAATATCTTCTGCTTCTGTTAGGTCCCTACCATTTCTGTCCTTTATTGAGCCCATTTTGCATGAAATATTCCCTTGATATCTCTAATTTTCTTGAAGAGATTTTTAGTCTTTCCCACTCTATTGTTTTCCTCTATGTCTTTGCATCGATCGCTGAGGAAGGTTGTCTTATCTCTCCTGGCTATTCTTTGGAACTCTTCATTCAAATGGGTATATCTTTCCTTTTCTCCTTTGCTTTTTTGCTTCCCTTCTTTTGACAGCTATTTGTAAGGCCTCCTCAGACAGCCATTTTTCTTCTTTGCATTTCTTTTTCTTGGGGATGGTCTTGATTCCTGTCTCCTGTACAACATCATGAGCCTCCATCCATAGTTCATCAGGCACTCTGTCTGTCAGACTCCTCACTACACCTACAAAGTTACTTCTCTCCTAGTGCTTTTCCCTTGGGAGCTGGGGCATAAGACTGGACAAGCAGAGATTCTCTGAAGTGTCAGAGCACCCTTTGCTTTTGGCTGTGTCGTGTTATCATTGCTGCTCGGACTTTTCCCTAGTTGCAGCGAGTGGGGTCTACTCTCTAGTTTTGGTGCACAGGCTTCTCACTGCGGTGATTCTCTTGTTGCGGAGCACCAGCTATAGGCTTGCAGGCTCAGTAGTTGTGGCTCCTGGGCTCTAGAGCACAGGCTCAATAGTTGTGGCACATGAATTTAGTTGCTCCGTGGCATGTGGAATCTTCTCAGATCAGAGATTTGAACAGAGAAATCTCCTGCATTGGCAGGTGGATTTTTACCACTGAGCCACCAGTGGAGCCCAAGTTAGGCATTCTGGGGGCAGAGTTCTTCAATGTCACCTGAGAGGTAAGGTAGCATGGACCCTGGCAGACACTGTGAGGTGGGGTTGCTCTCTAGCTTGGTCTCATGGGGCAGAACTAGCACATCCACTGTGCTCAGGACTCTAGTTGTCATGCTCTGGGCAAGGAGGACCAAGAAGGGTCCTCAGTGTTCCCCTGGTGCTATTGTCTCAGTAGCCCAAGCTTCGATGCCTAATGCTCTCCCCTTCCAACCCACCAGATGCCCTGGTGAAGCTGTGAATGTTCTGCTGCACATAACTGGGTCTCTCCATCTTTGCTCTGCGCCAGGCTGCTGGCTGCTCTGTGTAGCCCTCCCACCCCTCCCAGGGATTGAGTCTGGCACGGAGGCTGGGGAGGAGTTGGGAGTTTCAGATCTTGGTTCCTTCCGCTGACTGTTAAGAGAATTCCCATCGCCAGCATGGTAGCTCGTGTAGGATGGAGGGTCCCTACCTGTCAATCTAGCTCTGTCCTTACTCAGAAGGGATCAACATGAGCTGTGTTAGTTTTCTTCCCAGACAAAGCGCTAGGGTGAAACAGAGGAAGCTGTCATGGGCGTGTCCTAAGGAGTAGGGGCTGGGTGTGTGAGGATGTGAGCAGAGACATGCAGGAGACTCACTCTCAAATCCTTTTGATTGTCTGCTCCCTCATTCCCTTCTGCACTCCCGTACCCCCACACTCACAAAAACAGGAAGTGATGTCATCACACATGTGCATTCCTCCCCCTTTGTGTGATGCCTCCCTCTGGGTCACCACTTCCTGTCTCTGAGTCATCAGAAAGGTGATTCCCCTCTGATGCTCTATATCCTCAGGGACAATGTTCACCAGCATCATCTACCCAGTTTCCTCTTCTATCTTTTCTTTTTTTATTATTATTATTATTATTTTTTTTCCCAGTGGGTTTTGTCATACATTGATATGAATCAGCCATGGATTTACATGTATTCCCAATCCCGATCCCTCCTCCCACCTCCCTCTCCACCTGATTCCTCTGGGTCTTCCCAGTGCACCAGGCCGGAGCACTTGTCTCGTGCATCCCACCTGGGCTGGTGATCTGTTTCACCATAGATAGTATACATGCTGTTCTTTTGAAATATCCCACCCTCACATTCTCCCACAAAGTTCAAAAGACAACCGAGCTTTAAAACCTTGGTGACAATTCCTCATCATACCTATGCTTAGCAAACAACTTCGGGTCATAATTTTATTTCCTTTATAAAGATCTTTAAGAGTGAAGGAGTAGGCTGATGATGTTATTTAAAATTTTTGTCCACTTGGCAGTTATACTCACCAGTGTAAACTAATACATTTTTAGAATGAAAAGCAATCGTTCAGGATTTAATTTATCATGTCTGTTTCACAAAGCCCAGTTGCTTCAAGATGAATTAATAGAATCAATGTCAATGTTTAAAGACTAGATATTAGATGTGTAAGGATCACATGAAAGTACTAAGACTTTGTTCGATTATATCTGAAATAGCAAAGTGACTTCCTCTGTTATAACTTTTGATGCATTCATTCTTTCAACAACTATAGAGCTGTGTTCCAAGCAGTAGTCTAGACACTAAAAACACAAAAGCAGCCTGGCAGACATGAACACAACCACAGTTAGTAAAGTGTGCTATAATAGGTGTTTTAATTGAGACACAGTTGGCATCTGACATTATGCAAGTTCACACTGTATAAGTTTAAGGTGGGTAATGTGTTGATTTGATACACTTATATATTTCAAAATGATAACCACCATACTATTAATTAACACTTCTATCATATCACATATTATTATTTCTGTTTGTGGTGAGAACAATTAAGATGTAGTCTGTTAGCAACGCTGAAGTTTATAAAACAGTATTTTTTACTATAATCACTGTGCTGTGCATTAAATCTCCAGGACTTATTTATCTACTAGTTGTAATTTTGTACCCTTGACCCCTGGTAACCACCATTCTAGTCTCTGCTTCTACAAGTTGTTTTTTTTAAATTCTACATATAAATGACATCATCTAGCATTTGGTTTTTTTTTTTTTTTTTTTTGTCTGACTTATTTCACTTAACGTAATACTATCAAGATCATTTCATGTTGTTACACATCCTTGCCAACAATGGTGATCTCTTACCTTCTTGATGACAGCCATTCTAAAAAGGATACGGTGATATTATGGTTTTGATTTGCATTATCTTGGTAACAAATGACAATGAGCATATCTTCAAGTACCTGTTGGCCATTTCTATGTCTTCTTGGCAAAAATGTCTATTTAGTTCCTTTTCTAGGGGTAGAGTGGGGGCATCTCAGGGAATGCTGGTAATCTAGCTTGCCAGTGTGTGTGTTAGTTGCTCAGTCATGTCCAACTCTTTGTGACCCCATGGACTGTAGTCCTGTCCATGGAATTCTCCAGGCAAGAATACTGGAGTGGTTTGCTGTTCCCTTCTCCAGAGGATCTTCCTGACCAGAGATCGAACCTTTAGATTTTTACCATCTGAGTCACCAAGAAAGCCCAGTGTGCCAGAAAGAAAAGAAAGTGAAGTCGCTCAGTCATGTCTGACTCTTTGTGACTCCATGGGTTGTAGCCTACCACACTTCTCCATCCATGGGATTTTCCAGGCAAGAGTACTGAAGTGGGTTGCCATTTCCTTCTCCAGGGGATCTTCCTGACTCAGGGATCGAGCCCAGGTCTCCTGCATTGTAGGCAGATGCTTCTACCATCTGAGCCACCAGGGAAAATAGTGTGCCAGAGTAGAGGCCAAATGAAATGTTGGAGGAAAAATTAAATAGGCTGGTTGAACCTAAACTGCAAAAATCCTTAAATTTCACTTTTAAGAAGTGAGTGTGAACTCTTCAGCCTAGTAAGCCAGAAATAACATGATCTGATCTGTGAAAACAGGGGTAGGAGCAATGTGAATTTGACGGCAGAAAACAAATCAATAATTATTTAAAAACCATTTCAATATTCAAGGCAAGAAATGACGAGGATATGGAATACAACTAATGGTGTGAGAAGGACTTTAGCAACCTATTGGAGGTAAAATCAGGTGGGATTTAGAGTTAAGTTCATATTTATCTGGGGATTCTCAACATATACAGTGTGGTTAAATTTAAGTTGATGGGATAAGGGAGAATGTGTAATGTGAGGAAAGGATGTAAAACAGGCTTCTTTACCACTGAGCCACCTGGGAAGCCCTTTACATAATTATAGCACACACAAACATTCCAACTCTAGCAGGCCCTTAATATCTTGTGAAAGTTGCTCAGTCACGTCCAACTCTTTGCAACCCCATGGACTGTAGTTCACCAGGCTTCACTGTCCATGGAGTTCTCCAGGCAATAATAGGGATGGGTTGCCATTTCCTTCTCCATGGAATATCTTGCCCCTAACAAAAATACAAGTTTCAAGTCAGCCAAAATGGTCACAGATTGGTAAAGCAGATGATAACAAAACCTGGAACATTCTAATTTTTTTTTTTTCCAACTGATCTTACATAATTAAACCATTCAATAAACTACTGTGCATCTACCATATACCACCAAAAGGAGGAAAACAGTGAGCATAACAGAAGTGGTACCTGCCCTCACACGTTGTACAGCCTATTCTGTAAATGAACCAAAGAAGGTCACTGTGTTTTGGCCCTTAGCTTGCTTATTTCTTCAAAGTGGGCTGAGGCCCATTAGCTCTAAAGCTTACTGATTCCAGACTCATATTTTTACAAATCAAAGGAAAGCTCTTTCTCTACACACACAACACATCTGGCACCAAATGTGTGTGTGTGTGTGTGTGTTTTTCCATACTAACAGCACAGTCTCCAAGTTTCCATACACCAACTGAGCATCCTACAATTTAATTCGGACAGAAACTACCTGGAGTTAATACCAACCCCAAAGGTTAAGGGCCCAGGCGGACAAACTGCACTTTGGATGCAAGTGCAAGTCTTGGGTTGTCATCTGTATTTCTCACCAACCAGTTATGAATTGAGAGATTCCATACTCCATTCTTCAGGCTCAATAATTTGCTATAACAGCTCGCAGGCCTCAGGGAAACACATTCCTTTGATTACTGGTTTACTGTAAAGGATATTATAAAGAATACCAATGAACAGCCAGATGAAGAGGTTCATAGGGTGAGGTCCCAAAGGGTCTCAAATTCTGTAGCTTCTGTCCCCATGGAGATAGGGTATCTACCCTCTTGATACTGTATTTCTGCTGAACATCTGTGTTAATTTTAAAAAATGCTTCAAAATTTTAAAGTGCCATATTTGCATGGTATGAGAAGCTGTTAATTTTTTTTTTAAGTAGCCATGGGGATTGCATACAATTTCTCTTATCACTACAAGTTAATTCCTTATCTAGCATCAACTAAATGATTCTTATTTAGCATAGATCAAACTGAATACAGAATAGAAATTATATTTCCATTCCTTTATGAAAGAAAGCCACTTTCAGTTTAAAATTTCACTCTTCTCTAAGATATCAGCCAAAATAATCAAAAAACACTGTTAGTATTTGTATCTTATGGGATATTATTACTATCTATCTAACCAATGTATTGTAGAAAAGACTAATGGATTTTCTGAGGAAGATTTATATACAGAGTCAACTACTTTAAGAGGAACAGTACAATTTTAATTATTTTTATCCTACAATGTCTCTTTTGAATATGTCATGTCTCTTGAGGAAAAAAGACTTTAAGTGTAAGTATTCACATAAAATAGGATTATTGATTCATTCAGCAGCCAATATACTGCCTCATAATTGCATTTCATGAAAACCATTGTGTTAAATATTTTAACTTGTTCATGCCAACTTAAAACTATCAAAATGCACCTTGAAAGAATGACCAACCAGAATCAATGGCAGGAATTTAAAATTTTGTTATATTTGTAATCCTTTTGGAAAGCCCTGGTCATTTTAATTGCTATATAAGATGAAGAGATTCAATAATTACCTAGCTAATTCCATACAATAAAAGTTTTCTCAGAAAAATAGAGAAAATTTAGGTGGATTTAAATGTATATGATTTTTCCCTTTAAATTGAAGTTAGTTGTCCTTATTTTGTGTGCAAAGAAATAAAATCAAGTTAGTTACTACTCTGTTAGAAGCTCCTGTTTTCAGTATTCCTGATTTTTGCAAGCCTGTGTAGGCCTTTGCAGTAAATAAGCTACTTATCATTCCGATCCCCTGCATATTTAAAACTTGTAGTAACAATTTTTAAATAAAACTGCTGTCTCAAATATTTTCCTTCATAGAATATAAATAATTCCAGAGAGTATCATATTAAATCTCAATGAAAAATTTCCTTCAACTTTACTATATGCCTGTGAAAGTCACTCAGTCCTGTCCGACTCTTTGTGACAAATGGACTCTATACAGTTCATGGATTCTCCAGGCCAGAATACTGGAGTGGGTAGACTTTCCCTTCTCCAGGGGATCTTCCCAAACCAGGGATCAAACCCAGGTTTCCCACATTGCAGGTGTATATGCCTAGGCTCCAAATAAATTCTGAAATCAGTAGATTAGACTCATACAGATATGGAAATAAAGGGGACAGTGGTGATAGCTTGCTTACCATTGTATCACTTCTACATATTCTCTGGATGACATATTTTTATTAAATAAGTTGATGGGTGCTAGTTGATAAAACCATTAAGAATTGGAGATCTATCTAGGACATCTACTAATGCATTCGTAAATACATGAATAATAAAGGAAACAAACAATTTCTTAAAATATTTTTCCTAACATACAAAATTTAATGAAGTAAATATGCTAATATTTTATATATGTGCTACTTATCCAAGCTGAATCTACATGTTCACTCCAAAGCACTTGGGGGGAAAAAAGGTCAAGTTTGTTATTTGATGAGTCAGTATTAAGCTATATTAAAGATTCTTTATTTGCTTGACCAATTTTTATACTCAAATTCAGACATCCCAAATTCATTAAGAGTTCAAATCAAATCTTTGAATCACACTGAACTAATTTTTCCAAACAAATCATGGCTAAATAAAATATAGCATTTCATCTTTTTTTCACCTCCCTTAAAAGTAAACGCTGGGCTGGAGGAAGCACAACCGGGAATCAAGATTGCCAGGAGAAATATCAATAACTTAAGATATGCAGATGACACCACCCTTATGGCAGAAACTGATGAAGAACTAAAGAGCCTCTTGATGAAAGTGAAAAAGGAGAGTGAAAAAGTTGGCTTAAAGCTCAACATTCAGAAAACTAAGATCATGGCATCTAGTCCCATCACTTCATGGCAAATAGATGGGGAAACAGTGTAAACAGTGGCTGACTTTATTTTTCTGGGCTCCAAAATCACTGAAGATTGTGATTATAGCCATGAAATTAAAAGACGCTTACTCCTTGGAAGGAAAGTTATGACCAATCTAGACAGCATATTAAAAAGCAGAGACATTACTTTGTCAACAAAGGTCCATCTAGTCAAGGCTATGGTTTTTCCAGTGGTCATGTATGGATGTGAGAGTTGGACTGTAAAGAAAGCTGAGCACCGAAGAATTGATGCTTTTGAACTGTGGTGGAGGAGAAGACTCTTGAGAGTCCCTTGGACTGCAACAAGAGCCAACCAGTCCATCCTAAACCAGTCCAACCAGATCAGTCCTGGGTGTTCATTGGAAGGACTGATGTTGAAGCTGAAACTTCAATACTGTGGCCGCCTGATGCGAAGAGCTGACTCATTTGAAAAGACTCTGATGCTGGGAAAGATTGGGGGCAGGAGGAGAAGGGGACGATAGACGATGGGGTGGTTGGATGGCATCACCGACTCAATGGACATGGGTTTGGGTGGACTCCAGGAGTTGGTGATGGACAGGGAGGCCTGACGTGCTGCGGCTCATGGGGTCGCAGAGTCGGACACGACTGAGTGTCTGAACTGAACTGAAAAGTAATACACGTATTCAAACTTTGAAAGTATTTCAGGTTCTTTGTATCACATTCAAACAAGGCTGAAATGCATAAAAAGAAAAATGAAAAATATATCATTTAACTCTGCTTTCAAAGTTAGCCAGTATTACATTATTTATTAATTAACTTTTAGGCCCTAAATAAATATTCTGAATTAATACAATGAGATAGCTTACCACAGCCTCATACCCCTAATTTAAGATCTTGGGAGTAGAAATATTAATAGTTTTTCCAATCTGTGAACACAGAAAGTCTTTGATTTTTTGTGTCATCTTCAATTTCTTTCATCCATATCATTTAGTTTTCAGTGTACAGATTTTCCACTTCTTTGGTTAAATTTATTCCTTAGTATTTTATTCTTTTTAATGATACTGTAAGTGGGATTGTTTTCTTAATTTTTCTTTCTGATAGTTCATTGTTAGTATATAAAAATTCAACAAAACTTTCTACAGTGATTTTGTATGTTACTTTACTGAATTTGTTGATTAGTTCTAACATTTTTTTTGGTGGAGTATTTAGGGTTTTCTATATATAATATTAGGTCATCTGAAAATAGAGACAATTTTGCTTCCTCTTTTCTGATATGTATGCTTTTTATTTATTTTTCTTGGCTAATATCTCTGGCTAATTTTTTTGTTTCATTTCTAGTACTGTGTTGAATAAAAGTGGTGAGAGTGGGCCTCTTTGTCTTTATCCTGATCTTAGAGAAAACGCTTCATCCTTTTGCTGTTAAGAATGATGTTAGCTGTGGGCTTCTCACATACTGTCTTTACTATACTGAGGTCCGTTCTCTGTATATCCACTTACCATAATGAAAGGATATTGAATTTTGTCAAATGCTTTCCTATATTTACTGAAATGATTATATGATTTTTATACTTTAGTCTGTTAATGTGGTATATCACATTATTGACTTGCATATATTGAATCATTCTTGCATCTCAACAATAAATCCCACTTGATCATGGTTGTGAGATCCTTTTAATATATTGGATTCAGTTTGCAAATATTTTGTTGAGGAAATTTGCATCTATGTTCATTAAGTACATTGGTCTATAATTCTCTTTTCTCATAGCTGATCATTACTGCATGAATAACACTTTGATTACAATTAGAAAGATAGGAAAGCATTGAGACATTATTCCTTCTAAGAATTTGTAATATGTATTTAAACCAGAGTATGATATTAGTAAAATAACATTAAAAATTATATATTTTGATATAATTATCACTTACATAAATACCACACATACTTAAGAGTATTAGCTCAATTAATTCAGAAAAAGCAACTGAGGAAAATCTTACACCCGCTCATAATAAAACTCTTAGTAAACAGGAGTACAAAAGAATTTCCTCAAACTGAAAAAGAACATTCACAATAAATCCCAGAGCTAGCAATATACTTGTAAAAAACTGAATGCTTATACTCTCATCACTTCTATTCAACAATGTATTAGAGTTTCTAGCCAGTGCAGTAAGGCAGAACAAACAAGCTCACCATGTCCATATTAGAAAAGAAGTAAAATTGTCTTTATTTTCAGATGACATTATTTTGCATGTTGGAAATCCAGCTAACAATCAAAACCAACTAACAAGCAAATTTAGTAAGGTTTTTCGATACAAGATCGATGTCCAAAAATCAACTGTATTTTTGTGTATTAGCAACAAGGAGAAGGCAATGGCACCCCACTCCAGTACTCTTGCCTGGAAAATCCCATGGACGAAGGAGGCTGGTAGGTCGCAGTCCATGGGGTCGTGAAGAGTAATACACGACTGAGTGACTTAACTGTCACTTTTCACTTTCATGCATTGGAGAAGGAATAGGCAACCCACTCCAGTGTTCTTGCCTGGAGAATCCCAGGGCTGGGGGAGCCTGGTGGGCTGCCGTCTATGGGGTCGCACAGTGTCGGACATGACTGAAGCGACTTAGCAGCAGCAGCAGCAATCTCTCAATGAAACTAAGAAAGAAATTTCATTTAAAATAGTATCATGAGAATAAACAACAATTCAAACAGAAATAGAAATCAGTTCAGCAGAAAATTTAAGATATATACACTGAATCCCACATCACATCGCTGTGAAAAAGAAATGTTTATTATTCAAAGATTGAGTACTGTCAAAATAGCAGTTCATCCCCAATTCAGTGAAATTCCTATAAAAATCCAGCAGAAATTAAAAATGGAAAATAACCCCTAAATGCAATGGCTAAAAATATAAGACTTACTGAAGAAAACATAGGAGGAAGTGTCCATGACTTTGGATTAAGAAGAGTTCTTAGGATGACCAAACAAAAGCACAACCCATAAAAGAGCAAAAAAATTATAGATTGGATTTCAACATTTTTAAACTGCATTTGAAAATTTAAATTGCATTAAGAAAATACTTGGGAGAATTTGTTTTCGTTGCTACTATATATTCAGAATATGTAAGGGCAAACAACCATTAAAATATAGGCAAATATCTGAAAGGACATTCCATCAAAGAAGATGTGTGAATGGCTAATAAGCATGTATAAAGATACTTAACATTAAGGAAATACAAATTAAGATCTCAATCTGTATAGTTGCTAAGTCATGTCTGACTTTTTGCAACCCCATGGACTGTAGCCTGCCAGGCTTCCCTGTCCATGGGATTCTCCAGGCAAGAATACTGGAGTGGGTTGCCATTTCCTCCTCCGTAAGATCTCAGTAAGGTACCACTATACATCCAATAGAATGGTTATAATAAAAAAGGCAGGTAATAACAAGTGAAGGCAAGAACACGTAGAAACTGGGACTCTCATACATTGCTGAAGGATCTAAAAGGTTACAGACACTTTAAAGAAAATTGTCAGATTCTTAGAAAGTTAAGCATAAATGGAGCATACAACTCGGTAGTTCCACTCCTGGGAATGAAGGTACCTGAGAGAAATGAAAACATATTTCCATACAAAGATATGTATGTGTGTTTCATAGGAGCTTTGTTCATAACAGCCAAATGTTCACAACCGGAAAATGGATAAAGAAAATGTGGTGTGTCCATAAAATGGAACACTATTCACTGATAAAAAGATGAAGTATGATACATACTACAACATGAATTAACCTCGAAATCATTATGCTAAATGAAAGAAGCCAAATACAAAAGTAAATACTTGGACTCTTCTTTTTGTATGATATATCCAGAGAAGGCAAACATGGAAAGCAGGTTAAGTGGTTGCTTAGGGTTGAGGGTGGGAGTGGAATTACTGCTGGACTTGAAGGATCTTTTGAGAGCAGTGGAAATGTTCTTAAACTGCCATGTTGTATAGTTGTACAACTCTAATTCCTTGAAATTTATTGAATCCTACCTTCACAGCAAGTGAATTTTATGATACTTGAATTCTCTTAATAAAGTTATTTAAAAATTGAAAGTAAAATAATATAGAGTGGCAAGAAGTGATGGAAGGTATACATGTGATTAGCTGATAATTGTTAAAGCTGTAATGTATAGGATTTCACTTGTTTTTATGGTTATCTAAAATTTCATAGTGTGTTCTGGATTTAGTTCTATTTTACTTCATTTTTCCTGAATCATAATTCTTTGGAGCTGGATTCTGAAAAATATTCTTCTATTTTTTACCTCTATGTCTCCATTCATTTCCTTCATTTCTCATTTCTGGGAACTCTATCATTGGACAGCTGGCCTCCTAGATAGGACTATACTTGTCTTTTTGTTCTTTTCAGTGTTTAATGTCATTTAACTTTGGAAGAAATTTTATTGACTTTTTCTTACCTTTCTATCATCTGTTTTCTAACTTTATACATTTTACTCTCCAACGCTGATTCCTAGTCTCTGAATGTTTTCTTTTCTCATAGCGTGCATTATTTTATCTCCCTAAGAATACTGATGATAGTCTTGAGACTTTTATCTGCTTTTTTTCAGTTGTTATTTATCTCTTAAGCTGTCTTCTGTGCTGGATGCTTTCCTTTAATATATGGTGTTACTTGATTTTCATATTTAGAGTGAGATTCTGAAAAAGATTGAACTAGATGAAGGGGTATGTGTGTGTATATGTGTGTGCATCTGTGTGTGTGTATGATGGCTCATGGTGACTTTCTAGAATTTCACTGGAACATCAAGTTTCACTGTGTGTAGGGTTTTGTTTTGTCTTTTTCTTCCCAAGGCCCCTCAGTTTTGCCATAGATGAATTCTGTAATCTATTACCTCTACATACATAACTACTATGTTGCTGGGAACTGAGCCAGAGACAAGGCCAGAGTGAGGATGTCAATGTTCAGTATATATTATCTTTCATTGCTACCATTATTTGCAGTAAAGTGCCTCAACATCTCATGCTGCTTAGTCTCAGCCTCTGTTTTTTTCCTGTGGGAGATTGGTGGTTTCCATCTGCACAGAGTTGCAGACAAGCTGGAAGTTTAACTGTTTCTTATAATGTCTTAAACCATCATCCCAGTTTTTGCTCCATGCTCACACCCACCTTGGCTCCTTTCGCAGCAGTTTCTGAGTCAACGTTTCTGTAGGATGAAGCCGCTGGCTATTCACTGGCCCTTCACTGGTATTTGCTCTGTTGTGACAGTCAATATGTCTTCCCACTGCTTTCCATTTCCCAAAATATCTGTTGAAATCTCTTGTTCTTGTCTACTATTCTGTTCTCTTTGTGGCTGTAGATTATTAATTTTTAAAAGAAATTATCTTTTTGCTATTCCTATAATGATTTTTAGAAGGAACAGAGCTATGCCCATGGAATTAAATCTATTAATATTAAGGCTGAATGGAAATCTAAATGATAGTCAAAAAGCTCCATAAAAAAAATCTACAGATTCTGCTAGGAAATGGTAGCTATAGAGCAGAGGAAGTGAAAGTAGCTTCTGAACTGTCTAATCTTAATTAATAGATAACTGTAACAGATGACTGCTGGTGAGACCAATGACTGAAACTCAAGGAACATATTGCACAGCTTGTAAGAAAAATTATAGTATTAGTATAATCACAAAGGTGCTAATCTTTTCAGCGTTAAATCTGAAAAATACTGCAGCACTTTATTGACTTAAAAAATAAGATAGAAATATTGGGAAATGTAATAAAATGTCCAATGTGATGAACAGACACCCTGTACACCAACAGCGGTCTTTGTTTTACATGTCCTGTGTGCATCCTTATTTTTTTTAGAAAATAACCAGCATTTGAAAATAATATTACAAAGAAATACATGTTTCTGCTCTCCTGAAATATCAAGAGATCTGACAAATTCCTGCTAATGGTAGCTGAATCTGAGACTTACTTGCTCCTTCAGTTTGAACCAAAATGCTCTTTGGTGTTTGGTCACAACTCACATGTTGATAGCAGCAAGCTGAAATAGAGTGAACCCAGAGCCCAGGTCAATGAGCATATGAGGAATAATGCCTTAGCTCATGGGAAGTTGGTGGAAAATAATGTCCTTGCCCTTATGCTTGGGTAATGAGAGGGGAAGGGCAAGAAACTTTTAATGAATATTTAATATAATTGACTAAATTGTAAATTTCAAATTGCTAAGTTTACTTAAATTTTACAAAATTCAATAAAGTTGACCAAATTCAGTTTTCTTTCAGTTAGCAGAGACAGGGCCTCATGAGCAAAGGGGAGTTTGGTTATAGACAAATTAAGAAAGTTATATATGCTTTACTTATGTTTGTATTGTAAACTTTATATTCACTATAGTTATACACAATTACAATCATATTATTCTCATAGTTGCTAAATATTGATAAAGATTTTTCAAAGTAGCTTTGTTTGCTTTTGATCTTTTTATTTTAGTGTTTATTTTCCAAATTAGTTTACTTGTGTGGGCTTAATTTCACATTCTGAAATCCTATTTGGGAAAAAATGCCAGCTTGGACAATAAGATTTCAGTAGATGCTTTTTGCATATAAGAGTGAACAGATTTAAGGACAAGGAGTACTGTTTCAGTAGTTTTGTATTCTAGATCTATAGGTTACAGGTAAATTAAACAAGTTACTTTAAGTGTTTTGATGCCTCTGTATCCCCATACATTGATTTTATAGTAACTTTTCCAACTTTTATACCTGTAGAGTGATGCTACACAGATTATAATTATGTAATATCTCTTTAAAGTGATAAAGTAACATGTATGATACTATTTGTATTTTAATATGAATGATTATTATTATTTTGAAATAATCCCCAGAAGTTTTCAACAAGACTAACTCCTTAAATTCATTCTTTCAAGATTGTGTCATTGAAGATGGAGAAGTAATTTGAAATTAGAATGCAAGATATAGCTAGGGTTTATTTTCTTATTATTGAATTAGTTCATTGATAATAAATTAGGTGCATCTACGAAAGATTTTTGGAGAAGGAAATGGAAACCCACTCCAGTACTCTTGTCTGGAAAATCCCATAGATGGAGAAGCCTGGTAGGCTACAGTCCATGGGGTCGCAAAGAGTCGGATGCAACTGAGAGACTTCACTTCACTTTACTTCATGAGACATTTTGGGGATTTCCAGGTGGTGCTGGTGGTAAAGAATTCGCCTGCTAATGCAGGATATGCAGGAGATGAGGGTTCAGTTTCTGGGTTGGGAAGATCCCCTGGAAGAGTAAATGGCAACCCACTCCAGTAATCTTGCCTGGAGAATTCCGTGGAGAGAGAAGCCTGGTGGGCTACAGTCCATGAGACCAGAGTCAGACAGGACTGAGTGCACACATTTCCATTGCCATGAGAGATTTTGATATAGAACTGAGTCAGATGGGGAAAGAATGTAGATTAGAGGGCAGGTTTCTGGGGGAGGAGGAGATTTTCTGTGGCCAGAATCGATAAAAATTATTTCCTCCTCAGCAGTTAGCTTCCCATCCATCAGCTTTTTAAACTTCCTCAAGTGTGTCAGAGATAAAGTAATTCTTGTTGCTGGTAGTGACTGGTGGGGGCACAGTCTAGAGACTTCTCCTCCAGGTCTCTAAATGATCATGTAAACATCTAATTTTCTGTAGTACATACTTTTTTATAAAACTAGCTAGATTGGATTTGTTGATTTTGTTGATTGGTTGACTCATTAAATATTCAAACATCCTATTGTATTTAGACAACTTTATCCCATTGTTTGACTTTTCAGGATCAGTTGAGTTCAGTTCAGTTCAATTGCTCAGTCATGTCCAACTCTTCGACTCTGTGGACTGCAGAACGCCAAGCTTCCCTGTCCATCACCAACTCCCAGAGTTTACCCAAACTCATGTCCATTGAGTCAGTGATGCCATCCAACCATCTCATCCTCTGTTGGACCCTTCTCCTCCTACCTTCAATCCTTCCCAGCATCAGGGTCTTTTCAAATGAGTTAGTTCTTTGCATCAGGTGGCCAAAGTATTGGAGTTTCAGCTTCAGCATCAGTCCTTCCAATGAATGTTCAGGACTGATTTCCTTTAGGATGGACTGGTTGGATCTCCTTGCAGTCCAGGGGACTCTCAAGAGCCTTCTCCAACACCACAGTTCAAAAGCATCAATTCTTTGTCACTAAGCTTTGTTTATAGTCCAATTCTCACATCTATACATGGCTACTGGAAAAACCATAGTGTTGACTAGATCGACCTTTGTTGGCAAAGTAATTTCTTTGCCTTTTAATATGCTGTCTAGGTTGATCACAGCTTTTCTTTCAAAGAGCAAGCGTTTTTTAATTTCATGGCTGCAGTGATTTTGGAGCCCCCCAAAAATAAAGTCTGCCACTGTTTCCACCTCTGCCACTGTTTCCACCATTTCCCCATCCATTTGCCATGAAGTGACAGGACCGGATGCCATGATCTTGTTTTCAGAATGTTGAGTTTTAAGCCAAGTTTTTCACTCTCCTCTTTCACTTTCATCAAGAGGCTCTTTAGTTCTTCTTTGCTGTCTGCCATAAGGGTGGTGTCATCTGCATATCTGAGGTTATTGATATTTCTCCTGGCAATCTTGATTCCAGCTTGTGCCTCCTCCAGTTCCACATTTCTCATGATGTACTCTGCATATAAGTTAAATAAGCAGGGTGATGATATACAGCCTTGACATACTCCTTTCCCTATTTGGAACCAGTCTGTTCTTCCATGTCCAGTTCTAACTGTTGCTTCCTGCCCTGCATACAGATTTCTCAAGTGGGCCTTAGGAAGCATCACTACACTATGATTTTCATAGATCTATTGTTCTATTTTATAAACATTACTGATTTGGCTAGTATGTGGCCCCCATGACCGCCACCTCCTGGCATTTATATCCTAGGATAATCCTCTCCTAAGTGTAGATAGCCCTCAGTCTCACAGTCTACAAGTAACTAGAGACAGCAAATAAAGACATGAATAAGGTAATAGATTCTTCCCCAGTCAAGCATCAAATGATACTGCAGCCCAAGTTGACACCTTTGACTTCAGCCTTGCAGACAAACCAACTAAACAGGGCTCAGAAACTGAGCTAGCAAATATGTGTTGTTTTGAAGCATGACATTTGTGGTTATATTGTTACAAATCAACAGATAACTAATCTAATTGTTTTAATGTAATTATAATTGTATTGTACCCATAGAACTGAACACTTTTTTGTATTCTAATTAGAGAATGAAACATGGCATCTGAACCACATAAGTAATGAGTAAAGATTGTTTGCATTTATAACACTTAACAGTACATTGTTGTAAACAACTGCTTCTAACCAATCCAAAATTATATTCAAAAAGGATTTGTTAGAAAGTTTTTTATAGAATAATAATGGTTTCCAAAATGCAGTTTCCTACAGACAACCTCCTGAAGAGAAATTCCATTTGGCAATAATGTTCAATAAATACATATTAAATATGCATTTATTCCTGAATGACTTTTGTTGCTTGTTTGTTAATGGGATGTATGACAGAGAGTCATACTTGTGTGAGTTCATCAAATTCTAACTGCATGACATTGTTCATATAAAGGCATTAATTAATTCACATTAAAATTATTATAAAAATATTAAATATACAACAAAGAAAAATAATAACATAAATTCCATGAAAAAAATCATCTAACTTCAACAATTGACTCATACCAGTCTGATTTAGTGTACATCTTGATCTATTTCCTCAGACTTCATACAATTGCACCTGTAAATATTTCAATATGTATTTCTAAATTCAAAAAAAGAAAACCCATAATTTTAATATCTTTCTCACAGCTACCAAGGTTCATAATTTCATCAAATATCCTGCTAGTGTTCAAATTTCCAAACATCTCACACAAATGTCATATTATTTACAGTTTGTTCATTCAAATCTTGAGCCATGTAAAGCACACAGAATCTTTGTTTAATCTATAATTTCTCCAATTTCTTCCTTTTTTTTCTTGCAAGTTATTTGATGATGAAACCCAGTTTTTGTTCAGCATCTTTTGCACAGTATGGATTCTGTTGATTTCACCCCCTGTGGTGTTACTCAGTACATTTCTCTTTCTCTATATTTTCTATAAATTGGTGTTTTGGCAAGATTACTTCACAGGCAGTGTTTGTCTTCTAGCAAGTAGCACATGATGTCAGGTGGAATCTAATTTGTATTTTTAATTGAATAAAGTGAAAAATGTAATAAATGGTCTGTTATTTGAAAGCTTTCTAACTTTGGGGACTGGAGGGTGAGTTATTTCCCATATTTTTAATAGTCTAAGAAACCTTGCCATTGTCATTCTTTTAAGCAGAGTAACATTAGAAAAGCAAACATTATGTTGCATTTATGTAAATTAATTTCAATTTGTGAGTTCAAGCAAAATTACAATCAGTAAATCCCTTTTCTAGTGTATAGAAACTATGCAATATTTTATTTTAGAATATTCAGTGTTTTATAAATGTGTTAGGGGACGCACACTGACTGAAACCGCCCACGCTGGCCAGGCAGCATAGTAACCATTTGCATGAGTTGTTTTACCACAGGAGGTCCTGGTAAGAAACGTGGAACTAATAAACCACCACCAACCGGAAGAGTTAAGGAAAAGTCCAAAGGAGACACCACATGTCCTACCACCTCCCAGAATCCTTCTCTCTTGCATCCATCTTGGCTGAACAGGGCGCACCGCCAGTAAGGACTCTGAGTCAGAATGATTGGCTAAAGACAACCTGGAAACTAATCCCTTCACCATAAAACCCAAGACTGCAAGCCATGTGGCAGAGCCGTTCTCATGGGTTCCCTTACCCTCCTGCTCTCCACCCGGGTGCCCTTTCCCAATAAAATCTCTTGCTTTGCCAGCACATGTGTCTCCTCGGAAAGTTCATTTCTGAGTGTTAGACAAGAGTCCCGTTTCAGGCCCTGGAAGGGGTCCCCCTTCCTGCAACAAATGGACTTATAGAATTTTACAGGATGCACAAGTGAGAGTAGTGTTTCATCCCAACTAGGTTTTTAGTGCCAGTTTTCAAAGCAGAACTCCAAAGAAGTAAAAACTTATGCAAAAATTTGAATGCCTCTTCAAGTTTTCTTTATAATTACCTTTGATAAGTAAAACCACAAACATAGAGGGAAAGAGATGTTCTATTGTTACAGAGTTTCTAAAATGCTGGACAAATAGTGAGATGTTTTTAATAATATATATTTCCTTTAAAATCACACTTGAGCTTCCTAAGTGGTTTAATGTATGCAACGGAGCATGATGGATTTCCTAGTAGTAGTCACAATTGTTCGGTTTGAAAGGGGGCATTCATACAGATTGCTTCCTTAGAATGCTACTGTGAAAACATTTTAAATGAAAAACAGATTTCCACTGAGATTTCTATAACAGAGTTTAACAGAAGACAAAAGTTTTCACTGAAACAGCAAAAACAGTATTTGTTCTATAAATTTTGTACCTTAAAATATATAGAAAAGTTCTGGAGTTTTTATTATAATTACAGCATTTTTATAACGTATTATCCACAGCTTTACATTTCTTTTGCCTTGTCCATCTAAAAATCTTAGAGAACTTAAAAGGTATTGCACTGAAGAGTTTGAAAGAAAAAAAAATCTAGATATATATATGTTGTCACTTATCAGACAACATATGTTAGACAAAGACACATCTGTCTCCCACATAAACACCAAGAGTTAATAAAGACCCAGACAGGTAGATTAATAAACCAAACTACTACTTGATAAACATATTGTATAATGTACTTCCTTCAAGTTTTGCTAGAAAATTACTCTTAGTACTTCCCTCATCTTCTCAATTTAAAATTGCAATCCTACCACTATTCTATCTTCCATCAGAATTCCTTATTCTCCTTACTCTTTTTTTTTTTTCTTTCTGAAGCACTTGTCACCTTATAATCTACTATGTAATTTATTTATTTAACATCTTTCATCTCCACCTTCACCCACTAAAGTGTCAGTTCTTATGGATGGGGAATTTTTACTATTTTTCTTTTTAGCTGATTTATGCCCAGCGCTGAAAGAAATGACTGGTTCTTATTAGCTTTCAAGAAATATAAATGAGTGAATGAGTTCCAAAAAGCAAAAAGAAGAATTTATGGTGTCTCAGTTTTTTACTTTCTCGGTTCTCAGATTGGTTTGGTGTTGGTGACAGGTTTGGTATAGGTGACAGTTTTGGTGTATCTGATGCCAATGGAGGACAGAATTAGCTGTTATTAAAATGATTTGCCTGTCAATAACCAGTGTAGATGTAATACCAGAATGGAGTCATTAGTGCAAATTCTATAGACATTAAAAAAAATAATAAAATATTTAAATGTATTTATTTCATCAATGAAAAAATCTTTTAAAAGTTTGATGGAAAAAAAAAGTTTGATGGAAATGTATGAACAAAGTACTAAAATTATTGTTTCCTGCTTGTAAGTAATTAATGACAATCATGTATATATACTTATATTTAAAAGAGGATCCACCATATGAACACTTTCTTTGCAAAAGTAAAAAATAATGTTTCAGTAAAAATATGAAATTTAAGAAATGTTCAGTAAGTAAAATTGTTTCAAACATTTGATTGACAAAGATGAATGGAACTTATATTCTATATTAAAAGGGGTTTTGATAAATGACTACTCTAATACTCTACTAACAAATGTATAATTGACATCTCTTTTAGAGGAAAACCCAAAGATGTGTGTAAAATTTTTCAATATGAATATCCTTCTATCCAGGCAATCTATTTGCAAAATTGTATTCTAAAAAGGAACAGAACATGAGTACAAAGATATAGATTCAAACATGTTGGCTAAGCGTGGTTCCAAACAGAGGGAATTGTTTATTTAGAGGCAATTTTAAAAAGAAATTATATTCAAGAGAAATACATTAAAATTATCAAAAGTGATGCAGTATGAAATTTGTTATGTATTATTAAGGAAAGCAGATCACATGTGGGCTTCCCTGGTGGCTCAGTGGTAAAGAATCCATTTGGCAAGGCAGGAGACATGGGTTTGATCCCTGATTCGGGAAGATCCCCTAGAGGAGGGCATGGCAACCCAGTATTTTTGCCTGGAAAGAGGAGCCTGGAGGCTACAGTTCATGGGGTCACAAAAGATTTGGACATGACTTAGTGAGTAAACAACAACAAAGATTACATGTATCTGCAGTATTTTTATTATGACAGGCACTAATAATCACCACTTTGCATGATCCCAGAAGCACCATTCAGCTACAATACAGTGTGAATGGTGCCTGGTGCATATCGGTAGAGCAGGGTTAAGGGCAAGAGCTCCAGCTCTATCCCCTGTCTCCATGTCTGAGCTGTGTATACTTAGGAAAGTTATTTTACCTCATGTGACTGATGTGGAGTTCAGATGAGCTAATTCAAGCATGTGCAGGTCAATCAAACGCTTGACACCCATATGCATGAGTGAATTAGTTTTATTCTTCATTGTAAACTCCATGTAAATTCTGTTTTGTTCTCAACTGTATACCTGAATATAATTGATTCTTAATGTTTTGGATGATGTCTAATTAAAAAATTTAATCCAAGTTTTCAGTGTTTATGTGTATTTAGAGGAAAAATTCTGAGAGACATATGTCAAAATGTTAACAGCAGTTATCACTATTACATATAATTTTATTTTTCCTCTATCTATATTTTATAAGGTTTTTAACTTGAATATGTATTATGTAAAGTGTACAGTAAAACAATAAGATTACACTGGACACCCTTCAGCACATAATTGCCCTTTAGCTCAACAATTCTATTCATAAATGTTTACCGAAAAGAAATAGAAACAAGCAGTTCTAAAAATCTTAAAAGACTTATGCATAAGCAAGACTGTTTATCCATAGCAGTCTTGTTCACAACAGGCAAAACTGGAAACTAGCTTATTTCCCATCAATAAGAGAATGAAGAAACAAACTGAGGTACTTCATCTATATAAGAAAGTACCACTACTCAGCAATGGAAAAGAATGAACTGCTAGTATATGCAACAACCTCTGTATTTATCTGTGTATCCTTGTATGCATCTGTGTATCTATGTATTAATATGTATGTGTGTGTGTTTATCTATCTGCTGAGCCAGACAAGTATACACCCATATATAGTTTGATACCTTTATATCAAAATTTATAACAAAAGAAAAATAAATTGTGAAAAAAGTAAAAACAATTATTGTTTCATGGAAAGTAGGCTAAGATTTTCCTGGGAAGGGTGGGAGGAATTTCCTGGTTATGCTATAGTTCTGTACCTTTATGGGCTTCTGTATTACACAGGTGGATGCATTTTTTAATATATACATGAAGCAAAGTACACTTATAATTTGTGCTTTTCATGTGCATTTTTATGTAAACGTTACCTCAACAGAAAAAGACTGTAAGTGAATATTGAATACAAGTTAATATGCATGTTGAAGTGTTTAGCAGAAAGTACCCTGATGAATTGAGGGATGAATAGATACATGGCAAATTAAAAATAAATACAATGTTAATAATAGAATCTAGGTAGGGTATATAGATAGTCTCTCTTAAATATAAAATTTCAGTCTTGTATATTTGAAAATGTCACCATAATATAATGTTGGCTAAAATGTGCAATAAATCCATAAAGAGAGAAATGTGGATCCCTCATTCTAGACCCAAATTAAATGTGTCTAAATAGTGACAGAATGAGAGATATAATAGCCCCTTGCAATATAAGAGCTGTCTTACAGTGGTATTAGGTAGTGACAGAAAAGGGACCAACTAGTCAGTCCTAAAGGAAATCAGTCCTGAATATTCATTGGAAGGGCTGATGCTGAAGCTGAAGCTCCAATACTTTGGCCACTTAATGCAAAAAACTGACTCATTGGAAAAGACCCTGATGCTGGGAAAGACTGAAGGTGGGAGGAGAAGGGGACGACAGAAGATTAAATGGTTGGATGGCATCACCGACTCTATGGACATGAGTTTGAACAAACTCGGAGTTGGTGAAGGACAGGGAAGTCCAGTGTGCTGCAGTCCATGGGGTCCCAGAGTTGGACACGACTGAGCACTAAACTGAACTGAACTGAACAGTGTTTAGAGCTACAGTTTTAATTTTATATTCTTTGGCATAAAATAACTTTAATCAGTATAGCCTATGAGGAACAGTTAAAGCAGTTAACTCTTACAAATTTAGTTTTATGTAAAATTTAAAAATGTATATTTCTTGCACTTCAAATGAAATTCTATTTATCAAAACTATTTGATGCTTGTTCACCTCAGGCATATAAATATGTTTTTATTATTTATTCACAAATGAGTGCTTAGAATTTGAGGCTTAATTCATTTCTAAATAAATACAAGCTTCTTCTTAGTATAGAGTGCCTGACTTTGTGGTCTTCAAGGGCATTGAAGTGCTGGCTGGTCAGCTTTGGAGAAAACTAAAATGTATATCAAGGGCAATTGTATTTAATAGCAAATATTAATTTGGCCTTCATTAACATTACTTATTTTAGGGTTGTTAATTGGTGAATGGTTCTTTGGAAAACAATGTAAACTGATATTGTCATCTTTATAACTGCAATGAGAAATTAAATAATGTTTAGCTTTCAACATAGGGGGTTCTCTGGTGTCTCAGACAATTAAGAATCTGTCTGCAATGCAAGAGATCTGGGTTCAATCCCTGGATTGGGAAGATCCCCTAGAGGAGCAAATGGCAACCCACTCCAGTATTCCTGCCTGGAGAATCCCATGGACAGAGGAGCCTGACAGGCTACAGTCCACAGGGTCTCAAAAAGAGTCTGACATGACTGAGCGGCTAGCACTACTATTACTACTTTCTATGTTAATTAGAATAAAGGAATGTCAATTCTTTTTGAAGTTAAGTTATTAGTATAAGCCTTTTTTTTTTTTTTTAATGAAGTTCTTCACAGGTAATAGAAGCATGTGATCACAGACCTGGAATACACTTTTGAAGATTAGGCAAACAATACCTTATAATCATTTTAAACAGATTATTAATAGTTTTGCATTTAGAGTTCAATTAAGTTGACACTTTTATTTACATTACTCACAAAAAGAATTTTTAAATTAACAGTATCATATGATGTTTGGCAGAGGAAAGGAATAATGGAGTAATTCATTCTTCCTTCAGAATTCCCCAAGGTAAAGAAGGGCAAACTGGAACACAGCTTGGACATCGTGTTACGTAGTTAAAGTTTGCTGTGCTGTGCTTAGTCACCTTGGACTCTTTGTGACTCCATGCACTAGGCTCCTGCCCAGGCTCCTCTGTCCATGGGGATTTTCCAAGCAAGAATACTGGAGTGGCTTGCCGTGCCCTCCTCCAGGGGATCTTCCAAACCCAGGGATCACACCCAGGTCTCGCATTGCAGGTGAATTTTTTACTAGCTGAGCTATCCAGGAAACCCAAAGTAAGTTTAGTTAATATCTAATCCCAACCTTTTTCTCCCTTGCTTTCTTTAACTATAAAGGTTGGGTAAACAAACATTAGCCTCTTCGCAGTAAGTCTTGACCATGTGACTGTCCTGAGTATAAAGTAAAAGTGCTTTTAACTTTTGGAAAGGTTCGAGAAGCTACTCTTTTATAAAAAAAAAAGTGGTGTTTCAGCGATCTATTGCCATCTCAGAAATCAGACCCAAACATTTTGGATTAAAATAAGGATTTGCAAACTAGAATCCTAGTGGTAAATAAAGTTTATTGGAACATAGCATATTAACATTAAACTTTTTTTTAACATTAAACTTTTAAATCAAACTGTTAAATGTATTCAATGCAATCTTAATACAACAGCAATTTTAGATATCATTTGGTTTCAAAATTATGAAACAGCACTTTTTAATAATTGAAATTTTCCACAATTTTCTTTTTATATTTGAACTTGTATTTCAATTTCATTTTTCCATAGTGCTTTTTCAAATATATATTTATGCCTGAATGTCTTTATACTATTTTATCTTATGACATCTCTCAGCCATAAATTTTGAAAAATAATTTTTTCTTATGAACATTTGGCTCTAGGAATCACAGATGGTTTTCTGGATTATTTTAGCATTCTTCAGTCACTAAGCCATGTCCAACTCATTGCAACCCCATGGACTGCAGCATGCCAGGCTCTTCTGTTCTCCACTATGTCCCAGGGTTTGCTCAAATTCATATCCATTGAGTTGGTGATGCTATCTAACCATCTCATCCTCTGCTGACCCATTCTTTTGCCTTCAGTCTTTCCCAGCATCAGGATCTTTTCCAGTGAGTCAACTCTTCTCATCAGATGGCCAAAATATAGGAGCTTCAACTTCAGCATCAGTCCTTCCAGTGAATATTCAAGGTTGATTTCCTTTAGGATTGACTAGTTTGATCTCCTTGCAGTCCAAGGCACCACAATTTGAAAGCATCAGTTCTTTGGCACTCAGCCTTCTTTAAGGTCCAGTTCTCACACCTGTACATGACTACTGGGAGAACCATAGATTTGACTATATGGACCTTTGTCAACTAAGTGATGTCTCTGCTTTTTATTAACAATATACTATCTAGGTTTGCCATGGCTTTCCTTCTAAGGAGCAAGTGTCTTTTAATTTCATGACTGCAGTCATTGTCCACAGTGATTTTGGAGCTGTGGACACTCCAAAAGTCTGCCACTGTTTCCACTTTTTCTAGTGCCATGATCTTAGTTACTTTCATGTTGAATTTTAAGCCAGCTTTTTAACTCTCTTCTATCACCCTCATCAAGAGGATCTTTAGTTTCTCTTCATTTTCTGCCATTAAAGGGTTACCATTTATATATCTGAAGTTGTTGATATTTCTCCTGGAAATCTTGATTCCTATTTGTGATTCATCCAGCTGGGCATTTAAAGAAGGGTGACCACACAAAGCCTTGTTGTACTCCTTTCTAATTTTGAACAAGTCAGTTGTTCCATGTCCAATTCTTTCTTTTTTTTTTTTTGGTTTTATTAGTTGGAGGCTAATTACTTCACAACATTTCAGTGGGTTTTGTCATACATTGATATGAATCAGCCATAGATTTACACATATTCCCCATCCCGATCCCCCCTCCCACCTCCCTCTCCACCCGATTCCTCTGGGTCTTCCCAGTGCACCAGGCCTGAGCACTTGTCTCATGCATCCCACCTGGGCTGGTGATCTGTTTCACCATAGATAGTATACATGCTGTTCTTTTGAAACATCCCACCCTCACCTTCTCCCACAGAGTTCAAAAGTCTGTTTTGTATTTCTGTGTCTCTTTTTCTGTTTTGCATATAGGGTTATCGTTACCATCTTTCTAAATTCCATATATATGTGTTAGTATGCTGTAATGTTCTTCATCTTTCTGGCTTACTTCACTCTGTATAAGGGGCTCCAGTTTCATCCATCTCATTAGGACTGGTTCAAATGAATTTTTTTTAATGGCTGAGTAATATTCCATGGTGTATATGTACCACAGCTTCCTTATCCATTCATCTGCCGATTGGCATCTAGGTTGCTTCCATGTCCTGGCTATTATAAACAGTGCTGCGATGAACATTGGGGTGCACGTGTCTCTTTCAGATCTGGTTTCCTCAGTGTGTATGCCCAGAAGTGGGATTGCTGGGTTATATGGCAGTTCTATTTCCAGTTTTTTAAGAAATCTCCACACTGTTTTCCATAGCGGCTGTACTAGTTTGCATTCCCACCAACAGTGTAAGAGGGTTCCCTTTTCTCCACACCCTCTCCAGCATTTATTGCTTGTAGACTTTTGGATAGCAGCCATCCTGACTGGCGTGTAATGGTACCTCATTGTGGTTTTGATTTGCATTTCTCTAATAATGTGTGATGTTGAGCATCTTTTCATGTGTTTGTTAGCCATCTGTATGTCTTCTTTGGAGAAATGTCTGTTTAGTTCTTTGGCCCATTTTTTGGTTGGGTCATTTATTTTTCTGGAATTAAGCTTCAGGAGTTGCTTGTATATTTTTGAGATTAATCCTTTGTCTGTTTCTTCATTTGCTATTATTTTCTCCCAATCTGAGGGCTGTCTTTTCACCTTACTTAGAGTTTCCTTTGAGTGCAAAAGCTTTTAAGTTTCATTAGGTCCCATTTGTTTAGTTTTGCTTTTATTTCCAATATTCTGTGAGGTGGGTCATAGAGGATCTTGCTGTGATTTATGTCGGAGAGTGTTTTGCCTATGTTCTCCTCTAGGAGTTTTATAGTTTCTGGTCTTACATTTAGATCTTTAATCCATTTTGAGTTTATTTTTGTGTATGGTGTTAGAAAGTGTTCTAGTTTCATTCTTTTACAAGTGGTTGACCAGTTTTCCCAGCACCACTTGTTAAAGAGGTTGTCTTTTTTCCATTGTATATCCTTGCCTCCTTTGTCAAAAATAAGGTGTCCATAGGTTCGTGGATTTATCTCTGGGCTTTCTATTCTGTTCCATTGATCTATATTTCTGTCTTTGTGCCAGTACCATACTGTCTTGATGACTGTGGCTTTGTAGTAGAGTCTGAAGTCAGGCAGGTTGATTCCTCCAGTTCCATTCTTCTTTCTCAAGATTACTTTGGCTATTCGAGGTTTTTTGTATTTCCATACAAATTGTGAAATTCTTTGGTCTAGTTCTGTGAAAAATACCGTTGGTAGCTTGATAGGGATTGCATTGAATCTATAGATTGCTTTGGGTAGAATAGCCATTTTGACAATATTGATTCTTCCACTCCATGAACACGGTATGTTTCTCCATCTGTTTGTGCCCTCTTTGATTTCTTTCATCAGTGTTTTATAGTTTTCTATGTATAGGTCTTTTGTTTCTTTAGGTAGATATGCTCCTAAGTATTTTATTCTTTTTGTTGCAATGGTGAATGGTATTGTTTCCTTAATTTCTCTTTCTGTTTTTTCATTGTTAGTATATAGGAATGCAAGGGATTTCTGTGTGTTATTTTATATCCTGCAACTTTACTATATTCATTGATTAGCTCTAGTAATTTTCTGGTAGAGTCTTTAGGGTTTTCTATGTAGAGGATCACGTCATCTGCAAACAGTGAGAGTTTCACTTCTTCTTTTCCTATCTGGATTCCTTTTACTTCTTTTTCTGCTCTGATTGCTATGGCCAAAACTTCCAACACTATGTTGAATAGTAGTGGTGAGAGTGGGCACCCTTGTCTTGTTCCTGATTTCAGGGGAAATGCTTTCAATTTTTCACCATTGAGGGTGATGCTTGCTGTGGGTTTGTCATATATCGCTTTTATTATGTTGAGGTATGTTCCTTCTATTCCTGCTTTTTGGAGAGTTTTAATCATAAATGAGTGTTCAATTTTGTCAAAGGCTTTCTCTGCATCTATTGAGATAATCATATGGTTTTTATCTTTCAATTTGTTAATGTGCTGTATTACATTGATTGATTTGCGGATATTAAAGAATCCTTGCATTCCTGGGATAAAGCCCACTTGGTCATGGTGTATGATTTTTTTAATATGTTGTTGGATTCTGTTTGCTAGAATTTTGTTAAGGATTTTTGCATCTATGTTCATCAGTGATATTGGCCTGTAGTTTTCTTTTTTTGTGGCATCTTTGTCTGGTTTTGGAATTGGGTGATGGTGGCCTCATAGAATGAGTTTGGAAGCTTACCTTCATCTGCAATTTTCTGGAAGAGTTTGAGTAAGATAGGTGTTAGCTCTTCTCTAAATTTTTGGTAGAATTCAGCTGTGAAGCCATCTGGTCCTGGGCTTTTGTTTGCTGGAAGATTTTTGATTACAGTTTCGATTTCCTTGCTTGTGATGGGTCTGTTAAGATCTTCTATTTCTTCCTGGTTCAGTTTTGGAAAGTTATACTTTTCTAAGAATTTGTCCATTTCATCCAAGTTGTCCATTTTATTGGCATAGAGCTGCTGGTAGTAGTCTCTTAAGATCCTTTGTATTTCAGTGTTGTCTGTTGTGATCTCTCCATTTTCATTTCTAATTTTGTTAATATGGTTCTTCTCCCTTTGTTTCTTAATGAGTCTTGCTAATGGTTTGTCAATTTTGTTTATTTTTTAAAAAAACCAGCTTTTTAGCTTTGTTGATTTTTGCTATGGTCTCTTTAGTTTCTTTTGCATTTATTTCTGCCCTGATTTTTAAGATTTCTTTCCTTCTGCTAACCCTGGGGTTCTTCATTTCTTCCTTCTCTAATTGCTTTACGTGTAGAGTTAGGTTATTTATTTGGCTTTTTTCTTGTTTCTTGATGTAAGCCTGTAATGCTATGAACCTTCCCCTTAGCACTGCTTTTACAGTGTCCCATAGGTTTTGGGTTGTTGTGTTTTCATTTTCATTCATTTCTATACATATTTTGATTTCTTTTTTGATTTCTTCTATGATTTGTTGGTTATTCAGAAGTGTGTTATTTAGCCTCCATATGTTTGAAGTTTTAACAATTTTTTTCCTGTAATTGAGATCTAATCTTACTGCACTGTGGTCAGAAAAGATGACTGGAATGATTTCATTTTTTTTGAATTTTCCAAGACCAGATTTATGGCCCAGGATGTGATCTATTCTGGAGAAGGTTCCGTGTGCACTTGAGAAAAAGGTGAAGTTGATTGTTTTGGGGTAAAATGTCCTATAGATATCAATTAGGTCTAGCTGGTCCATTGTTTCATTTAAGGTTTGGGTTTCCTTGTTAATTTTCTGTTTAGTTGATCTATCCATAGTTGTGAGTGGGGTATTAAAGTCTCCCACTATTATTGTGTTACTATTAATTTCCTCTTTCATACACATTAGTGTTTGCCGTACATATTGCGGTGCTCCTATGTTGGGTGCACATATATTGGGTGCAGATATAATTGTTATATCTTCTTCTTGGATTGACCCTTTGATCATTATGTAGTGTCCTTCTTTGTCTCTTTTCACATCCTTTATTTGAAAGTCTATTTTATCTGATATGAGTATTGCGACTCCTGCTTTCTTTTGGTCTCCGTTTGCATGAAATATTTTTTTCCAGCCCTTCACTTTTAGTCTGTATGTGTCTCTTGTTTTGAGGTGGGTCTCTTGTAGACAGCATATATAGGGGTCTTGTTTTTGTACCCACTCAGCCAATCTTTGTCTTTTGGTTGGGGCATTCAACCCATTTACATTTAGGGTAATTATTGATAGGTGTTGTCCCGTTGCCATTTACTTTGTTGTTTTGGGTTCACGTTTATACAACCTTTCTGCATTTCCTGTCTAGAGAAGATCCTTTAGCATTTGTTGAAGAGCTGGATTGGTGGTGCTGAATTCTCTCAGCTTTTGCTTATCTGTAAAGCTTTTGAATTCTCCTTCATATCTGAATGAGATCCTTGCTGGGTACAGTAATCTAGGTTGTAGGTTATTCTCTTTCATTACTTTCAGTACGTCCTGCCATTCCCTTCTGGCCTGGAGGGTTTCTATTGATAGATCAGCTGTTATCCTTATGGGAATCCCTTTGTGTGTTATTTGTTGTTTCTCCCTTGCTGCTTTTAATATTTGTTCTTTGTGTTTGATCTTTGTTAATTTGATTAATATGTGTCTTGGGGTGTTTCACCTTGGGTTTATCCTGTTTGGGACTCTCTGGGTTTCTTGGACTTGGGTGGCTATTTCCTTCCCAATTTTAGAGAAGTTTTCAGCTATTATCTCCTCGAGTATTTTCTCATGGCCTTTCTTTTTGTCTTCTTCTTCTGGGACTCCTATGATTCGAATGTTGGGGCATTTCACAGTGTCCCAGAGGTCCCTGAGGTTGTCCTCATTTCTTTTGATCCTTTTTTCTTTTTTCCTCTCTGCTTCATTTATTTCCACCATTTTATCTTCTACCTCACTTATCCTATCTTCTGCCTCCGTTATTCTACTCTTGGTTCCCTCCAAAGTGTTTTTGATCTCATTCATTGCATTATTCATTTTTAATTGACCCTTTTTTATTTCTTCTAGGTCTTTATTAAACATTTCTTGCATCTTTTCAATCTTTGTCTCCAGGCTATTTATCTGTAACTCCATTTCTAATTGATGCTTCTTGATCTGCATACAGATTTCTTAGGAAACAGGTGTGGTGGTCTGGTATTCCCATCTCTTTAAGAATTTTCCACAGTTTGTTGTGATCCATACAGTCAAAGGCTTTAGCATAGTCAATGAAGCAGAAGTAGATGTTTTTTTCTGGAATTCCCTTGCTTTCTCTATGATCCAACAAATGTTGGCAATTTGGCTTTATTTTCGCATTGCAGTTACATAAACAGTGATCTAAACAACATAAGCATATCAAATTGCTTGAAAAATGATTATTAAACATAAAAAGTACAATGTTATATGAAATGCATGTTTTAATAAAATGAATGTGTATTATTTTCTCCTTGTGTAATTCATTATGTTGATATAATATTATTTGTTGCTAGTACACATGATTAAAAATTTCTCAAGACATGGAAATGGACAAAAGAGATTACAACGTGTCATTTCAGTGGAATTCCACAGATCCTCTGATTCTGTAGTGGCAGGCAGATTTACAGAGCTTTCTATTAACTACTCCATTTTATAACTAAGGCTGTAGTGTCCAAGGTAAAAATTATAGAAGGCATTGCAATCCATAAAATTCCCATTCATGGCAATGAAAAAGACTTTTATCAGGTAAGGAGTGTAAATCTCTTTTTTTTTTTTTAATGGTATTTGAATTCAATCTTTTTAAAATTTTATTTATTCTCTTACTTGGCTGGACGGGTCTTTATTGCAGCATAAAGAATCTTTAGTTGCTTCATGCAGACTCTTACTTGTGGCATGTGAGATCCAGTTCCCCAACCAGGGATCTAACTTGGATCCCCTGCATTGGGAGTGTGGAGTCTTTGCCACTGGAGAACCAAGGAAGTCCCAGTAATGTAACTCTTAAGTCAAAATCTCATGTGAACAGTGTTACCGAGTTCCTCATTAATTAATCAGTTAGAAAAATCCTTGACAGGTCTTCATTTTATATTTAAGAGTTATGATTTATGTTTTAAGAGTTGTAATTGAGCAAAGGAGACAACACTCATCATCAATTCTATTTATTTTTTTTGATATAAGAACTGAGAAAACTCATTAGCATTAGAAAAAGATTTAATAATTACTTTTTTAACTCTTTCAGAGTTATATGTCAAGTATCACTTATAATCTATTATTATATCAATTTATTATCATTCTCATAATATTAATAAATTTCATTTAGTGTTAAATTATTGTTAATGGTTGATTTGCCAACAATATTGTTTATTCACTATTGCTAAAAGCAAAGATTGTGAAACTACCACACTTGAGAAAAGATCTGTCACCCAGTCATCTGATCACCCCAGAGGTTCCTATATCTGGAGGCAATTTTCCATAAGAGTAGGAAAAAACAGTAAGAGTAATAGTAATACTAAGTGTAGGGAAAAAATAAGTTATTCCTTCTTTTGCTTTGCCCTTAATTTGTATGCATATAAACCCAGAGAATGGTGCTTATCTAATCTACTTGAAAACTAATTCCCTCTCTCTCATTAAGAAAAGCTTCTTATAGATTTGGTTATCAGCATGCATCAGATTATTTTGTTTATTTGTTTGTTTTTTGTAAGCATATGTTCAAGGTAAAAAGTCCCTACAAAGACAAATTGAAGATCTACTATTTAAACTTTTCCCCTTTATCTGATTTTTATTTTGACTTTTGATATATGAATATACTGTTCCCTTTTATGCTGTAGAATTATTTTGAGATAAATAATATTAATATATTTTTAAACACTCACATGATTAAATGAAATTATGCAAATATCATTGAAACTTGTACCTAGAATGGCCACAGATAGAGTATACATAAAGCATAGTTTGTTGTTGTTTTTGTGTTAGAGCTGAATCTGATTTGTAATTTACTCACCAAAAGAAGTGTGAGGATAATTAGGCCAAGTATTCAACAAGAAAAGGTGAAAGTGATAGTTATTTAGTTGTGTCCAACTCTCTGCAACCCCATGAGCTATATAGTCCATGGAGTTCTCCAGGCCAGAATACTGGAGTAGGTAGCCATTCCCTTTTCCAGGGGATATTCCCAACCCAGGGATTGAACCTAGGTCTCCCGAATTACAGGGGGATTCTTTACAAACTAAGCCACCAGGGAAGCCCAGTATTCAACATGCAGGGTTTTAAATGAAGCTCTTATATAAGAGCAGAGCCACTCATAACAGGACATGGTCTTAGTGCTATTTTGTAGTGTTTTAAAAACAATGATTTTTAACTTGTAACTATTTTATAAAGAATGCTTATAGCATTTTTACTTAATTATTTTACCTTTTATTCAGGATAAATTTGAAAGAGTAACTTTAATAGACCTGGTGTTTTGGGGAACTGATACAGTTGCTAACACACAGAACTGAGTGAAGTTTCTTTCATGATGCCTGCTTCTATAAGGAGCTGACTTGTGAGGTAACCAAAGTGAAAGTGAAGTTGCTCAGTCGTGTCTGAATCTGTGACCCCATGGACTGTAGCCTACTAGGCTCCTCCATCCATGGGATTTTCCAGGCAAGAGTACTGGAGTGGGTTGCCATTTCCTTCTGCAGGGGATCTTCCCAACCCAGGGATCGAACCCAGGTCTCCTGCATCACAGACAGACGCTTTACCATCTGAGCCACCGGGGAGGCCCTGAGGTAACCAAGAAGGCCTTGGAATTGCTACAAATGTATATGGGGACCTTTGTAATAAAGCTGGTTAGAACTTGGGCAAAAAAGAAAACCCATAAATGATATACGACTGGAGCATAAAACTGACCCATTTGAAACTGTCCTCATTTCTGATGTCTAGGGCAGAAGGAAGATTGACAATATTTTCCACGTAGTTAGTGCTTAATGAATGTTTTCTAACTTGAATTTTATCTAGATGGTATCTCAGTATTGTTTTCTCACAATAACTTTTTACTCAAGATGATTAGCCCTTTCCAATTCTAGTTTCAACTCCTTAGCCTCTGCAGACACATCAGTTACTCCCTGATTTGGCATTCTCCTTTAGAGATTTCTTTAAAGCACCTCTGTTGTTCACTGTGTACGTCTCTACACTTTGTCTTATGTGCTCTCAGTGTGGCCTATTCTAGTTGATTTTCATCGCTCTGCTAGTGCCTTCCACATTCTGAAAAATCTGCTGTTTCATAAGTCAAACTTTATGCCATTTGATTCTTACATTTATTTGTTTCATTGATTATTTTAATTGCTTTATAGCAAAATTCAATATCTTTTAAAAATTGTGATGGATATGTTCCTATATTTGCATGTGAATAAACAAAAATTCTTTTTTAAAAAATATTCATGCATTTCCTGTGGGAGTTGTGCTTTAAAAGGCTGATATTTTCTGTATTATTTTCTTTATTTTTAAATAATAGTATAGTTATTTTCATTGAGGTCTATAAATTTATTTTTCTCTCTTTGCTAATGTTTGCTTGCAACTACCTTGCTAATCAAAGGTAATTAAATGTAGTAAAACATTGAGTACCAGGGCTGAGTAATCTATATACATTATTTTATTACTATGTCAAAATAACTCTGTAAAATTGATACCACGATATCCACCTTTCCAACTGAAACTGAGGATTATATGTTTTAAGTATATTTCCCAGGCTGGTGTGAAAATAATAGAAGACCTTAATTTTAAATCCTGATCCTTTAACTCCTCATTTTGTATTCTTCAACCATTCAAACATATAATTCATATTATTGTTCAGTTAATAACTGATGGTATCCATTTTGTTCAGATTCTAATGGTGCCTTTCATCAGCTCACTTAAAGGAAGATTTACCTCATGTAGACAAAGGACAAGTGACATGGCCCTTCAATTGCTTTCTTTAGCACACAATTGTAGGATTATATCTTAACAAGTGTTATTTGAGAAAAGGGCCACAGTTCACTTATTTGTTATTTAAGTTTTCTAACACTTCATGGATATTTTAATGAGAAATAGACGCAATTACAAGCGGGGGGACTCAGCTAACAACTTTTGGAAGTCTTGGCTTGTGTTCGTTGATGCAAATGTAATATTTGGACATCAAAGAAACCTTTGAAGCCAGCATTTTCTCACCCAGATATTAATTTAAGAAATCTTTGCTTTTCCTGCCTATTTCTTGGACTATTTCGTTTCAGATAAAAACATTCTATTGCTCTATATACATGTCTAAAACATAAAAAGATAAACTATATTATTCTGATTTTTAATGAGAAAGAATCACATACAAACACTTCCCAAAATAAAGAATTTGATAGAAATAATGGCATCAACATGAATAAGGTAATTCAATTCAAAAGTAACCTGTCACCTTTATAATCATCTTGAAATTTTTTTAAAGAAACCTGACTTAATTTAAACTTGAAAATTTATTCACAGATATTACCATCTGTCTGATAATAAATGCTATGAGATTCAAAACTCTAAGTCTGTTAACTAAATATTATTCCTGTTCTCAAAAGCATAATCTGTATTTTGAGTAATAAGAAAAAAATAACTTCTTGTCTCAGATCATTTTTAGCAAACTGTTTCTTAGTCCCTTTTACTGTGTGTGTCAGACATTTTGTTTTTCTACCTTTATCTCTCAGCTCCACTCTCTGCTATTCCAGACCAGTTTCATCCTTTGTTGTTGTTGTACTGCTACTAACATTTCTTTCCATTAAATGCTACTTCCTATCTTTTGCCTATCCCATTTTTATAGACTCAGTTAAAGTGAAAGTGAAGCTGCTCAGTCGTGTCCCACTCTTTGCGACCCCATGGACTGTAGCCCACCAGACTCCTCCATCCATGGAATTTTCTAAGCAAGAAACTGGAGGGGGTTGCCATTTCCTTCTCCAGGGAATCTTCCCAACCTAGGGATCGAACCTTGGTTTCCTGTGTTGCAGGCAGACGCTTTACCGCCTGAGCCACCAGGGAATCCCGACGATGTGGTGGGTGCTATGACTCATGTATAGACTCAGTTAAGCTCTATGTTTTACACAAAATCTTCTTGATAATACAAATGCTAACTGTCCTTTGGATTTCCATACCCCTTATCATTAATACAAAACTAAACAATAAAAGGAAAATAGCTTCAGGTGTTGTGTCTTTTGCTCTGTGTACAATTTATACAAGCCTCTAATATTATCTTTTTCTTCTATTATAATATTAATTTGCATTATCACAATCAATTGTAGTCATTTTTTCAAGTCTCTTACTCTTTTTACTTTCCATATATTTGTTATTAAAAGAGGAGATTGAAATTATAAGAGGATTATAGGAAAGAATGAAGTTTCTTTGCAGGTGCAAAGACTCGACCTGAGCTATCTTTGATGAAAAAAACATTAAGGAGGTAGCTTATTAGTACACATAAAAATATTGAGAGAAGTACATCAGAGAGCACAACTTCCAATTAAAATGCATTTAGAGATATCTCTCCAACTCTCCTTTCTGTGTCCTCTGTATTCTGTCTTTATTCTCCCTAAGTGTATTTCTCAAAAAAACTAGCATTTACTTTTCCAGCTCTAGGATCCTGTACTCACAACTTTGTGATAAGTGATAAAAGATCTCTTTTCTCCCACATACCATTGAACAAAAACCATGGAAATAAGCTTCTTTCTCTGACTTTAGTTATATGGTTTTATTTTGGACCACTTTGTTTACTGAAATGATCATATGAGTTTATTCCTTTGTTCTATTAATATGCTGAATAGGATTAACTGGTTTTCAAATGTTAAACCAACATATATTCCTGGAATACACCACATTAGGTCAGTTTTGCAGTTATCTACTGAATAACCAACCATCCTAAACTTGTTGTTGTTATTCAGTTGCCAAGTTGTGTTTGACTCTTCATGACCCCATGCAATATGCCGTCCCTCACCATCTCCTGGAGTTTGCCCAAGTTCATGTCCATTGAATCAGTGATGCCATCCAACCATCTCAGCAGGTGCTATAATAACAAAAATGATATATTTATATTCGATGATGCAGGTGGATTTTTTTTGCCCCCAGCCTCATAAGGTTGCAGTCAGATGGTGGTCCAGCTGGAGTGCCAGATGGTGGTCCAGCTGGAGTGCCCCCAATCTTCATCAACTATAAGGGAGTTGATGCTCTCTGTAGGGTGTGACTTTAGCAGAGGCTGCAAACTGTAATGTGTCCTTGCATGCTAAGTTGCTCAGTCATGTCTGACTCTCTGTGACCCTATAAATTATCACTTGCCAGGCTCCTCTGTCCATGGGATTCTCCAGGCAAGAATACTGGAGTGGGTTTCCATGTCTTCCTCCAGGGGATCTTCCTGACCCAGGGTTTGAACCTGTGTCTCCTGTGTCTCCCGAATTGGCAAGTAGGTTCTTTACCACTAGTGCCACGTCGGAAGCCCACAAACTGTAACACCTACTGGAAATTTCTCCATGTGGTCTCGGCTTCCCTACTCTAATGACTGGATTCCCAAGGCACTTAGTCCTGAGAGAGAACTGGACAGGAGCTACTTTGCTCTTTAAAATCTGGCCTAGGGCCATGAAGCATCAACCATACTGCTTTCCTATACATTAAAAGCAAGTAACTAAGTCAGCCCATATCCAAGGGGAAAGTAAGCATTCTTGTTGTGAGAGAGTGAAAAAATTTGTGGACATGTTTAAAGGCCATCATAGTCATGATTATCCTTTTTATTGAATCTATAACTAGGTGCAATTTGTTAATATGTTGTTTAGGATTTTTTATCTAAAAATCCTAAACTGTGAAAGAGACTGCTTAATAATTTTGTTTCTTGTGATTTCTTTGTGTGTGGTTGGACAAGGTTCCCTCTTCTTTTATTCTGTGGAAGAGTATGTGTGAGCTTGGTATTATTTCTTTATAATGTTTGGCAAGATTTAGCAGTGAAGACTTCTGTGCTTGAGGTTTAGTTTCTGAGAAAGTTTTTAATCATAAAGCCCATTTTCTTAAAACAAAGTACTGTTCAGATTTTTCTACCTTTTGTCTACTTTGTTATATATTTTTTCTTTCTAGATATATTTACATCTTATAACTTGTCAAATTTATTGACATATACGTTTGTTGACTTGGTAGTTTTCTAATGTTTATAAAATTTGTAGATTTTATAATTAAAATTCTCATTTCTGAATTATTAAGAGAGTTTTCTTTTCCCATGATCAGAATTTTTCAATTTAGTTTAACTCTTCAAAAATCCAACTTCTTTTCAGTTCTCTAGTTCCTTTTTTCTAGCCCTTTGATTTATTTACACATATATATTATTCTTTTCCTTCTACTTATTTTGGGTTTATTTTTTTCTTTTTCTAGACTCTTATGATTTGGTTCCTTATTTATAACTATTTTTAGAAAATGTTACTTTAGTAACTACAATATACATATGCTAGACATTGTCAATCTTATGTTGCTTACAGTCTGGAATTAATTTTTTTCCTTTAAAGGATGCTAACCTTTCTGGAAGGCTGTTGTTAATAAAATGATAAATAAGCCTGACTGTCTCAAGACTGTTTCAGGCTTTTTTGGGGACATTCTAGCCATTTTCTAGTGTTATGGTAGCCTTATTTCCAAAGTATAATTTTAATTTATAGTTACTTCAGGCTGAATCTTCTTTCAAAAGCTCTTTTGTTTTTCTGTATTTAACTCTAAATTTACTACTAAGAGAAAAAATATTCCTTCTTGGTTTGTTAAGACATGCTATCAGAGAGTCAGAAGGATTGTCTGTGCTAATTTCATTTGTCCTATTGTGCATGAATTCAGACAGAAGGATAGTGAAGAACACTGACCCCATTCTCACTAGTATGAGCACTTTCTCATGAGCAATACAGACAGGGCCACTTTACAAACCGTTATTACTTTGGAATAGCTCCCAGGATGGAAGAGAATAATTCTCTCATTTCTTCTTTAAGAAATTGTTGGATTTTGGTCATTATCCTCATTCTTGTGCATTGAAATTGAATTTTTACTTTCATAGCATCAAAACTTATGAGATCAGTGTATTAAAATGTGTGAAGTCAGCTGAATAAACTAGGGCTGACAGTTTTAATTCATTTCCACAGCAGTCAATATGTTCCAAAATGAAATCATTTATAAAAACAACTCAGAAAACACTTCACAGGGATTGGTTAGTACTACATTATGGAAAGATATTTTGAGCTTGTCTTACACAAAAATAAAAACAAATTTGCTACTTGGAATTAATAAAAGACAAATTAAAGACTTTCTGCTATAAATATAGGGCCAGATGCATGCTTTTCTTTTTTTCTTCCTCTTTTTAATGTGGGACTGGGCCTTATATTTGATGGGCCTTAAAATATGAAAAAAATTCAAAGTAAAAAATTTTATTTTTTCTTTAGAAGGTATGTTAGCAAATTACTGCTTGATTGAATGTTTTCACTAAAAATGAAAGCTTTGTTTCATGTGCTTTACTAAAAATTCCTATTAAAATTATATATATATGAAAAGTAAATACATATATAACTTCTTATGTAAAAATAAATTATGTTAATAGGCAAATATATCTTAACAATTTTTAGTCACAATAAGATTTATTATTACTAACATTTGACTCATTAATTTGATGCATATATAATTGTTAAACACTTACAAAATAAAATTTTGAAATACCAAACATATTCTATAAGAGTCTTCTAAGGATGTCTATTTCTGGCCAACGGTGACAGAACTTAATTTCTTGAAATGAGTAAAACATTACAGAATATAGGAAATAATGTTTCTCAAGACACTCGACACCAGGCAAACAAGAACAGTGATTCGTGGGAAATGGGAGCCAAAAAAGATGAACCCTGGGGTAACCCCAGCTTTACTGCTTGTAGAAATATTTCAGGCCAGGGAGCAACTGGTGAGGCTAAGAGAAACATAACAGATTAAACGAGTGGATAGATAAAGCTTTGTGTTCAGGGAGGTAAAGAAAATACAGTGCTTAGGCCAGAATAATAGAAAGGAAAGAGCTGCTCGTGGGATGAACTCTGATCATTTCTAAAGAGTATCGCTCCAGAATTCAGCTAAGTAATAATTAACATTTACATATGAGGGAATTTGAGGTGAAGGAAGGAACACCTGAAAGAATTACAGGAATATCCCAGTGCTTCCACACGGCTGGTCTGTCTTTTCCCACCAGCCATCATCAGCCCAGGGTATTGAGTAAAGTGCTCAGAAATATTTGTCTCAGGAAATGTGCAAATTGTCCCTGTAATTACATTAAAGTAAAGATTCAGTAAAGATTAAAACTTAATCTGCACATTTCAAAATGTTTCCAAGCATCTTAACTAAATTAAGATGAATAACAGGGCAGAATTCACAGTACCTGGAATTTGATAAAACATTACAGCATGCCAAGAATCAAGAAAGAGCTACACATAATAAAGAAAAAAATTGATCAGATATATCGACTTTGAAATGACAAATGTATACAATGATGATCATTTGAATAAAAAAGGACATTAGCTTAGTTTCTGTCACTGTATCCCATACTTTCAAGAGTATAGAGGAAGATTGAACATGATAAGTAGAAACAAAAAGGAATCAAAAAGACATAATTTAATTTTTAGAAATGAAACTATTCAGTATAATGTCTAAGATGAAAAGTACACATGATACAATTAATAGAAGATTAAATATTACAATAAATATTACAAAAAAAGGTAGTGAATTTAAAGATATAGCAATAGAAATTATCTAAAGTAAAACACAGGAAAAACAAAGATAGAAAATCTAGTGAATAAAGTATCATTTAGCTAAGGGACAATTTCAAGTGCCAAATATAATACCTGTGTAATTGAAGGAATTACAAAGGAGGAGTGGTTTTAAAATATGCCCACAAATTCTTTGCTACTCCTCCTGTATGAGATGTAGCCTAATCTCCAGCCCTTTGAGCATGGGATGGACTTAATGACTTACTTCTAATGCATAAAATAAATTGGCAATGGTTTTCAGATATTAGGTCATAAAGGTCCTATAGATTCCTTTTCAATCACTCTCTCTTGGGGACATTAACTGCTGCAAAAGGTCCATGTGGAGAGAAACGAAAGCCTTCTGCCATTAAGAGTGAAGAAAGTGAGACCTCCTGTCATCAACCAGATGAGTGAGTCATCTTTGAAGCAAATTCTTCAACCCAGCCAAGCTTTCAGAGCCAGGAGATGACTATAATCACATGATATCTCTGGATGCATAGCAATAAGCTTCTTCTGAAACTCTGTCCCACAGAAACTACTATATATATATGTATATATTGTTTTAAGCTACTAGATTTTAGTAGTAATATGGTATGACTCAGTTCAGTTCAGTCACTCAATTGTGTCTGACTCTTTGTGACCCCATGAACCGCAGCACACCAGGCCTCCCTGTCCATCACCAACTCCTGGAGTCCACCTAAACCCATGTCCATCAAGTTGGTGATGCCATCCAGCCATCTCATCCTCTGTCGTCCCCTTCTCCTCCTGCCCTCAATCTTTCCCAGCATCAGGGTCTTTTCAAATGAGTCAGCTCTTCACATCAGGTGGCCAAAGTACTGGATATGACTAATAGATGACTAATACATACTTTAGTACCTTAAAGCAGGGAATGAGCATAAAATTATCCTATAGGTAGGAGTGGCTTTAAAACTGGGCAATGGGAAGAATCTGGGAAAATTTAAGATTGTTTGTAAATGCCAGAAAAGCCTAGAAGAAACTTTGTAGAAGCACCATTGCTTTTGAGGAGGCCATGGATGAGGGCTTAAAGGAAAGTGAGAAAAATCCTATTGAAAATTGGAGGAAAGTAGATACTTATAATTTAATGGGAGAGAAAAACACTGCCCCCTCTGATAATATGCAAAATGGAAAATATACTTAATGAACTAGATGATCTATCTAAGGATATTTCCAGCCTAAGTGATGCATGGAGACTGGGTGGGATCTTGCTGCTTAGAATAAAATGTGAGAAGATAGACTATTACATATAAATAATCAGAAGTTTTATATGGTTGAAAATTCTCAAACTTTTCAAAGGACTATATATATATATATATATATGTGTGTGTGTGTGTAAAATAGAATTTTTTCTCATTTGATAAATGTCTTTCTCCCTACAGATTTTTTTTAACATTTTTATTGAAGTGTAGTTGATTTACCAAATAGAAGGGGGAAAAGTATAAGCTGTAGTTAAAGTTCCATACTTTGGCCACTTGATGTGAAAAGTTGACTCATTGCAAAAGAACCTAATGCTGGGAAAGACTGAAGGCAAAAGGAGAAGGGGGCAGCAGAGGATAATATGGTTAGATAGTATCACTGACTCAATGGACATGGATTTGAGCAAACTCTGGAAGATAGAGGAGGACAGAGGAGCTGGGACTGCTGCAATCCATAGTGTCACAAAGAGTCAGACATGAATTAATGACTGAACAACAAACCTTAGTTTACAATGTTGTGTTAGTTTCAAGTGTGCAGCAGAGTGAATCAGTCATATATATATATATATATATATATATATATATATAATCTCCACACTTTCTATTTTTTTAGATTCTTTTCCCATATAGGCTATTATAGAGTATTGAGTAGAGTTCCCTGTGCTATGCAGAAGGTTATTAGTTTCCTATTTTATATATAGTAGTATGTATATGTCAATCCCTATCTCTCAATATATCCCCCCACCACCATCACCTGGTAGCCATAAGTTTGTTATCTACATCTGTAACTCTACTTCTGTTTTGTGAATAAGCCCATGTGTACCTTTTTTTTTTTAAGATTCCACATATAAGTGATATCATATAATATTTGTCTTTCTGTGTCTAATTTACTTCACTTAGTATAGCAATCTCTAAGTCCATCCATGTTACTGTAAATGGCATTTATTGGTTCTTTTTTTTGGCTGAGTAATATCCCATTGTATATTTGTTGTTCAGTCACTCAGTCTTTGTGACCCCATGGACTGAAGCACACCAGGCCTCTCTGTCCTTCACTAACTCCTGGAGCTTGCTTAAACTCATGTCCATTGAGTTGGTGATGCCATTCAACCATCTCGTCCTCTGTCATCCACTTCTCCTCCTGCCTTTAATCTTCCCCAGCATCAGGGTCTTTTCTAATGAGTCAGTTCTGTGCATCAGGTGACCAAAGTATTGGAGTTTCAGTTTCAGCATCAGTCCTTCCAATGAATATTCAGGATTGATTTCCTTTAGGATTGACTGGTTAGATCTCTTTGCAGTCCAAGGGACTCTCAAGAGTCTTCTCCAACACCATAGTTCAAAAGCATCAATTCTTTGGCACTCAGCATTCTTTATGGTCCAACTCTCACATCCATATATGACTACTGGAAAACCATAGCTTTGACTATATGGACCTTTGTCAGCAAAGTAGTGTCTCTGCTTTTCAATACACTGTCTAGGTTAGTCATAGCTTTTTTTCCAAGGAGCAAGCATCTTTTAATTTCATGGCTGCAGTCACTATCTGTAGTGATTTTGAAGCCCAAGAAAATAAAGTCTGTCACTGTTTCCATTGTTACCCTATTTATTTACTATGAAGTGATGGGACTGGATGCCATGATCTTCATTTTGGAATGTTCAGTTTTAAGCCAGTTTTTTCACTCTCCTCTTTCACCTTCATCAGGAGGTTCTTTAGTTCCTCTTTGCTTTCTGCCATAAGGGTGGTTTCATCTGCACATCTGAGGTAATTGATATTTCTCCCAGCAATCTTGATTCCAGCTTGTGCTTCATCCAGTCTGGCATTTCACATGATGCATTCTGCATATAAGTTAAATAAGCAGGGTGACAATATACAGCCTTGACGTATATACAATGACCCATTGTATATATGTACTGCATATTCTTTATCCATTCCTCTGCTGATAGACATTTAGGTTGCTTCCATGTCCTAGCTATGGTAAATAGTGCTGCAGTTGAACACTGGGGTACGTGTATCTTTTAGAATTATGGTTTTCTCTGAGTATATGCCCAGGAGTGGGATTGCTAGCCATAAGGTATCTCTATTTTTAGTGTTTTAAGGAACCTCCATACTGTTCTCCATAGTGACTGTACCAATTTATAGTCCACCAACAGTGTAAGAGGGTTCCCTTTACTCCACACCCTCTCCAGCATTTATTGTTTGTAAATTTTTTTGATGATGGCCATTTTTATCAGTGTGAAGTGATATCTCATTGTAGCTTTGATTTGCATTTACCTAATAATTAATAATATTGAGTATCTTTTCATGTGCTTTTTAGCCATCTGTATGTCTTCTTCGGAGAAATATCTGTTTAGATCTTCTACCCATTACTTTTCCCACAGAATTTCAAGGTGATTTCTTTTCTACCATCTTTGACACAGTGCTTACATTAAGGCTGGAACATAGTAAAGCTTCAATAAACACTTATTCAGTAAAAATTATGACTTGCCTTGATATTAACACAGCTGTATTTAATGCAATTTATATGATTGACAGTAATACAACTATAATAAAATTATTATTTTTATATGATCTGTTTTTACTCATGACACTTCTGACACCAAATATGTGGGCTTCTTCCACACCATCAGCCAATTCTTCCAACACTCTAATCACCAAACTAGGTGTCCTACAGTTCAATTCAATTCTGTCACCAACTATAAGGAGTTATTGTCCAGACCCTACAACTTTAAGGACTTGGTCCCACAAGATTGTCCAAAGTATTGCGTCCCAGGCAGGGCATATATTTTTCTGTCCAACTTGGCTATAATTTCTTACCCATAATCCCCCATCCTTTCAGAACACTGGGTAGAATGGCTCATAGAATTCAGGAAAACTACTTACTATCAGTGGTTTATTATAAAGGGTACAAATGAAGAGGTACGTAGAGTGAGGTCTGGGAGAGATTCAAACACAGGAGCTTCTGTCCCCATGGAATTGGAGTGCACTATCCTTCCAGTGTGCTGGAAGTGTCCACTGTGTATTGCTCTGAACCCCTTTGATGACGGATTTTTATGGGAATTTCATTAGGTAGGCATGATTGATTAAATCAGTGGACACTGGGGATTGACATGGTCTTTAGCCTTTGTCCTCTCCCTGGTGGTTGGGGGATGAAACTGGACTTCCAAGCTTCTAGTCAGGCTGGATCTTTCTGGTAACCAGGGCCCATCTTGAAACTGCCTAGGAGTTCTTCAGCCAAGAGCCATCTTATTAGCATATCAAAAGCACCATTGTCACCCAAGAGATTCTAGAGGTATTTGGGCAGGGACAAAGACCAAACATTTATTTTTTTACTTTACCTCACACATGGATAAAAGGTGTGATTAGAATTGTTTATTGGGCTTTCCTGATGGCTCAGATGGTAAAGAATCTGCTTGCAATGCAGGAAACCCAGGTTCTATCCGTGGGTCGGGAAGATCCCCTGGTAAAGGGAATGGCTAACCACTCCAGTATTCCTGCCTGGATTATACATGACAATTACTAGGAAAGAAGTTTTTCTTATATTTATAGTGTCATTAATAAGAAAAAGCTTGAATATGTGCTTGTCTGCACAGATTGAAGTTTTTCCGATTTTTGGAGGCAATGCAAAAACAAAAATCCAGTATTTCCTAAAACAGAACTGACTCAATTTCTCAAATATCTGTTAACTATTTTATTCATATATATATGTATATATACGGAACAGATAAACTTCCAAAATTATTTTGAAGTGGCATTTTATAATACATATGACTTTAGTCTGCTTACTTCCCTGGTGGCTCAGATGGTAAAGAATCTGCCTGCCAATGCAGTACACTCAGGTTCGATCCCTGGGTTGGGAAAAGACCCTGGAGAAGGGAATGGCAACCCACTCCAGTATTCTTGCCTGGAGAATTCTATGAACAGAGGAGCGTGAAAGGCTACAGTCCATGAAGTTGCAAAGAGTAGGACACGACTTAGCGACTAACACTTTCACTTTCACTTTAGTTTGCTTAGCTTAACTTATTTTTGCTAGTTTTAGTCTTTTGGAAGAGATATTCTTACGTGTCTTATTTTCTCATTGGAAATCTGAACTGTTAAAATGCATCCAATAATTTAAGATTAGATAGGCCTAGCTTGGAAGATGTTGAAAGAATGACATCAGTTTTCATGGACGTTGTCACGTTCTTCAGCCACTGGGGAAAAGAAAACAAAAACCAAAACAAAAGAAAGCTTAGCTTTTAATTAGGCTTCTGAGAAATTCCACTGTTCTTGTCTGTTATATCAAGAGATTGAGAAGAAAACAGACAAAAGAAAATGACTTTACCAATGCCAGTGGTGATACTATTTCTTTACCAGCACGGTGTTGCAATGTTAATAGCTGTTAAAAGAAGGCATATGCAGTTGACCCTTGAATATGGGTTTTAACTGTGTGAGTTCACTTATAAGCAGATTATTTTCGATAAAATATACTGAAAATTTCAAAAAACAATTTGAAAAAACAAACAGTATAGCTTAGAAACATCAAAAACATTAAGAAAAGTGTATGTATATCCTCGTCTATTTCATAATTTTCTACCATATACATAAAAATACATAAATCTACTATAGAAAGTTAAAATTTATCAACACTTGTGCACACGCTTATAGACTATACATGACACCATTCACAGTTGTGAAAAATGAAGCAAATGCAAAGATGTTGTGTTAGATCATAACTGCATAAAATTAGCTGTGATACATATTGTACTACTGTACTAATTCTTTAGACACTTCCTGTTGTTATTGAAATGAGTTTGAGTGACACGTGTATCTGCTTAAAATATCAAGTGACGGTAATCATCCCTCTCTGAGCAGTTGGTCTCTCCAGTATAGTGCATACTGCAGTAGAAAGTGATCTCTTGCAGCTCTTTTGTATTTTTCATTGTGTTTAGTGCACATAAACACATGTGAATAACACCATGGGTCCTATATAAAGTGCCAGTAGTGATGCCGGAAGTTCTCCCAAGAAGCAGAGAAAAGTCACGACATTACTAGAAGTTGAATTGTTTGATATGTACCGCAGATTGAGGTCTGCATAACATTAGAAAAAGCAAAGTCATTATATGACAACTTAAAGTAGAAAGAAAGTGAAGGACCTAAAACTTGAGGATTTAATGTCAGCAAAGGATGGTTTGATAATTTTAGAAAGAGGTTTGGCTTCAAAAATGTCAAGATAACAAGAGAAGCAGCTTCTGCTGACTAAGAGGCAGCAGGTGAGTTCCTAGATGCCATAAAATCATTGAGGAGAAAGGATATCTCCATGAACAGGTTTTTAATATAAATGAATGTGCCCTATTCTGGAAGAAAATGCCACAAAGGAAGAGAAGCAAGCACTAGGATTTAAAGCAGGATGGAATAGCTAACTGTTCTTTTGTGCAAATGCAGTTAGGTTTGTGATCAGGACTGCCCTTATCTGTAAAGTTATTAACCCCTAAGACTTGAAAGGAAAAGATTAACACCAGCTGCCAGTCTTTTAGATAACAAAAATGCTTTATCTAGATTCATTCCATCAGTGCTTTGTCTCTGAAGTCTGGAAGTACCTTGCCTGTAAGAAACTACCTTCTAAAGTTCTTTTGATATTGATGATGCTCCTGGACACCCAGAACCCCATAAGTTCAATGCCAAAATTTGTGAAGTGGTGCACTTGTACCAAAACACAATGTTTCTAATTCAACCTCTAGATCAGGGGTCATAAAGTGCCTTTAAGGCTTATTACATGCAGTACTTTATTGAAAGGATTGTCAACGCTATGGAAGAGAACCTCATTAGAAAAAATATTATGAGAGTCTGGCACCATTGACATGGTGGTCACAGTGGCCACAGTGGCTGACTTTATTTTTCTGAGCTCCAAAATCACTGCAGATGGTGATTGCAGCCATGCAATTAAAAGATACTTGCTCCTTGGAAGGAAAGTTATGACCAACCTAGACAGCATGTTAAAAAGCAGAAACATTACTTTGCCAACAAAGGTCCGTCTAGTCAAGGCTATGGTTTTTCCAGTGGTCGTGTATGGAAGTGAGAGTTGGACTATAAAGAAGGCTGAGCGCTGAAGAATTGATGCTTTTGAACTGTGGTGTTGGAGAAGACTCTTGAGAGTCCCTTGGACTGCAAGAAAATCAGTACTGAATATTCATTGGAAGGACTAATGCTAAAGCTGAAGCTCTAATACTTTGGCTGCGTGATGCAAAAAACTGACTCCTTGGAAAAGCCCCTGATGTTGCAAAAGATTGAAGGCAGGAGAAGGGACGACAGGGGATGAGATGGTTGGATGGCATCACCGACTCGATGGACATTAGTTTGAGCGAGCTCCAGGAGTTGGTGATCGACAGGGAAGCCTGGCAGGCTGCAGTCCTTGGGGTCGCAAAGAGTCGGACACAACTCAGTGACTGAACTGAATTTAACTGAACTTATAGCAATGTTTCCAGTACTATCTCATGAATATGATTGTAATACTGTATACTATAAAAATTTTATAACAGTTCTTTAAGTTGTGTAGTCTAGGCTACCATAAAGCAATCGTATTGCCTCTTTCTTATTGATGCAAGAGTCATTATATTGTAAAAGAATATGAATTTCTTTTTTGCATTGTTTTTATTTTTGATGTCATGTCAGTAATATGCATAAAATCTACTATGTTTTGTATCATATAGGACAATATTAATGTTAAGTACTGACAGACTTATAAACAGACAGTGTAAGCTTATGGTATTGGTACACTGCTATACTGTAAATGCATTTTCTCTTGTGATTTTCTTAATAATATTTTATTTTCTTTAGCTTATTTTAGTGTAAGAATACAGCAAAAGTGTTAGTCACTCTGTTGTGTCTGACTCTGCGACCCCATGGACTATATAGCCTGCCAGCATCCCCTGTCCATGGAATTCTTCACGCGAGAATTCTAGAGTGGGTTGCCATTTCTCCAAGAGAGCTTCTCGACCCAAGAATAGAACCTGGATCACCTGCATTGCAAGCATATTCCTTACCATCTGAGCCACCAGGGAAGCCCAGAAAACAATACATATATGTACAAAACAGTACATAATATACAATATATGTGTTTTTTATGTTATTGGTATGGTAGTTAATGTAATTAACTGTAATTACAGTTAATTATTATTAAATTATTAATTAATTAATATTAATAAATTTATAATAATTATTATATATAACTATTATGTATATTATAATATACAATTATATATTATATAGTGTAATAATCATAATTTATAATAAATTTATAATTAAATTATTAAAGAAAATTTATTAATTATTAATAATTAATTGTTATTAAATAACTGTAATTTATTACAGTTAGTTACATCTTGGGGGTGTCAAAAGTTCTATGTGGATTTTTGACTTCACAGGGAGTTAGCACCTGTAACCCCTATGCTGTTCAAGAGTTAATTGGGGAGTTTACATTGCTAGGATTCCCTTGTTTAGCACATTCTGTAGTCCTCTCTGAAGAACTTGGTTTGATAACATTATCAAATATAATCTGAAATGAAAATAAAAGAGTAGAAGACAGATTCTACCAGGATACAGTACAGTTAAACATAATCAAGGAATGTCCCGATCCTATTCATTGGTCCTGAGGAAACCAGGTGCGCGGATAAAGACAGACCCACAGAGAACAGTTGGGCCGCTCTCATGCACATCCTTGAAGACCTGCTGCCCAGGTGCTTACCAAAGCCTTGGATTCAGAGGGTATTCTAGTCCCACCCACATAAATTCCTCTTATATGGATGTGGCATTCCAGGTCTCTTACACCCATATATGTCCTTAATCTTACTCTTCACTGCCAGAAATATCCCGTGTGTCTTTATTCCCTATGATTTACATTACTTAGCAAAAACATAAGGAAATGGACTAGATCATGGACTGAAGTATTCATAAAATCTACTTCAAAAGAATTTCAGATCTCACTTAATATATAATGAACTTATAAAATTATAACTGAGGAATATTCATGCAAGATACTTGATTATTAAATGTATTCATCAATTATAACCATGTTTCAAAATATATTTACATAAAATAACTAGTTGCAAGACTGTGTATCAATAATTCTTAGGGTAAACTTATTTTCACTTAGAAAGGCAAACCCAAGGGAATCATATGCAGTGTTCTCTTTGAAATCTGAATTGAAATATGAAATTAAAACAGGCAAACTTAATTTAAATATCTGTAAATATTCAATATATATACTGTATTTATTCTTTTGCATTCTAGGTATCCTTACATAAAGTCAAATGTATTTTTTCTTATTAAATGAATGAACTTTAATGTTTAGTTTTCTATTCATTAGTGGTTTCTTTTTCTTTTTCCTTTACTTTTGAGGACCTTCAGATTCTGTTTAACAAGATAGTTCTTCCTTGGAATCTTTATTATTCTAAAAAGCTTGACTTCATTGACTATAATTTGTCACGTCAAACTTAATGAATTTAATATTCTAAAAGTAAGCCTTTTAAAATCTCTGACTTCTCAAAAATCTGCAATTCCCAAATTGTTTATATTGTGTAATTTTGTCTCTTTTGTTTCTCAGCACTCATCTTTAACTCCCCTTATCCTGCTCTTCTTGAATATACAGATGATCCAAGTGGAAATAAAGTGACTGAGTGCTTATTTTTGTGGGGTGCATTAGATTTTTCTGGCCACTTGAGTCCATTTAGTAAATTGCTACTCCGGTGCATTAAGTGGAACTCCAATAGCCTAAAATCATCAATGCACTTAATAATTTGGCATTTGTAACTGCCAGTGATGGACGTACATTTGCTTTCAGATTCTCATAGCAATAATTATGAAGAAAGAATCTGTGCCCCCCCAAAATCCATGGTTAGCTATTAGAATTATGTAGGCCTTGTTAAATTGATAATAAACCCCTTTACCATCCAATACTAAATAGAAGATACTTCACCAGAAGTGGCCAAAGATTTTGCTTCTTCTCAAAATACAAAGTTTATTCTTGTTTCTCCCTGCAGTGAGAGAAACCACATACTCTAGTATTTCAGTGCTTTGCTTTCATTCTCTTTTCATACTTGACCAAATTACCACTTGAAAATATCATGTAGTCTCGAGCATTTGCACAGTGAAGAATTTAATGGTCTTGGTTGACAAGGGGCTCAATCCACAAAGTAGGAAACACATTTTTTAATAGAAAAATAATAGTTTTTTTTTTTAACATACATTGAAGGCATAATCACATAATTCTGATTTTGTATGTTTAATTTTAAATGAGTACTGTGTTATCATAGGCAGCCACCGGTGCCAAGTAATCAGTTTTTAGTCAATAGACTGGCTTTATGGCTCATTTAAGGCCACTCTTTATCTCTCACTACAGTGTGACACACCTTTGTCCATGTAACAATCGGGGAAAAAACATCTTTAGGATATGTGTTTTCCTAAAAGGCAATTGTTACAGGAAATCTAAATCACCCTTCAAGTTCTAATTCTAAAAGCTCAGCAAAATTCAGTATGTGTTTTTATGTATCTTCATTTCCTGGTATTCCCTTCTTAATTAGTGAGAGGTAAATCGGGCTCTGTAATCCCAAGGGGAATCGATGTGAGGGCTGAGTTTAATTGGTGGTTTAGAATCCTTGGAAATTGCTGTTATCCTTAGAGTTAAGGTGTCTGTCTATCATACTGGTGTCAGTAAGAGTAGCCTTTATGGATCATGACTCAGTCTTTAAGCCTGATCGTGAAATTATTTCATATGCTACGCTTTTGTAAATTTTTTTGCTGTGCTCTGTAAAGTGTTTCATCTCAGGTATAGACATAAAATGATTTTATTTATAACTGTTACTCGCTTTGTTCTGTAATCACCATTTTTGCTGGAAATCAAAATTATTTTTGGATGTCTCATCTGCTTCTACAGGCTGTTATTCACCTTAGGTTATTAAAACAGCTCTATTCAATTACTGAACTCCTGCTCTCCATGTTTTAAAACAGAGGTTCATGTTTGACTTAGTGTTCTTCCCATCCCCCACTGTAGGCTCAGTGAGGCCCAAGTAGCTTGTCTTATAGGGGTTGGTGAACTTGGTCTGCTTCTTTCAATGTTGTCTTTTCTCTGTCTTTACTCCCAGGAGATAGGATAAGGAAGAGAAAGAGGTTTTGATTTTGAGTGTGTGTAACAGTTTAGTTAATTCCTTGAGTCGTAACGTGGGCAGCAACACACTGAAGGTAGTTAAGCTGCAGTCCTTAACATGGTGGTCATCCTGTCTCATCTATTTTGTGGTTTAGAGAATCAGTGAGAAGACAGGCAAAAACCTTACTGAGAAGATCCTGACTCCAGATTTTGTGGCTTGTCATCGAGTTAACACTATTGCCAATGGAATTGATTTGTGCTTTACTTCAATGGAATTTAATTCAACAACCAATCAATCATTAAACATGTGCTGACTTTGTTTATGTTATAGAGGCAGACTTGAAAAAGGAGTCCACAATCATGAGGAGAGAAAGATGTCTAAAGAGATACTTAAAAATAATTTAGATGGATATACATTATATTTGGGGATCATTAAGGAAGTTGAAACTCATCAACTGAAGAGATGTATCATGGAAGGTGGGAATATAAATCGAGTCTTATGGAGTGATTAAAGTTTGAGTTGCAAGATTAGGTTTTGTCCCCTGCAAGAGTATCAGCCTCCCTAGTACCCACTCAGAGAATGTGTAGAAATTCTAGGGCTTTGATTTCCCACCATAGCAAGCTAAGCCACAGCATATCCAACATTTGCCAAGGATCAAATCAATAAAAAGCAGTATTGAACTAGAACAAGATGAAACAATATAAACTATCCTAGTGAATGATGAGAGAATATGCCCAAGTGAACATGAAATAAAAACAAGATTTTATGAAAAAACTAGTATCTGAGACAAACACTGAAGTAAAAGTATTCATGGGACCATTTTGTGAGCAAAGAAAAGAAGATATCTTGGAAAAGAAAATTATGTGAGTAAAATCACACTGTCAGGAGGGCAAAGGGTATAAATATCAGTAATGCAAAACAGGTGAAAAGAAGAATGAATTAGTAGAATCTGTGACTAATTAGATTTTAGAAAGATAATTAGGTGGCTCAGATGGTAAATAATCTATCTGCCTGCAATGCAGGAGACTCAAGTGTGATCTCTGGGTCAGGAAGATCCCCTGGAGAAACAGCAATCCACTCCAGTATTCTTGCCTGGAGAATTCCATGGACAGAGGAGCCAGGTGGACCACAGCCCATGGGGCTGTAAAGAGTTGGAAATGACTGAGCTACTAATACATACAATGACACAAAGAAAGGAGTTGAAACTTGTCCAAAATTTTGAATATTTTATTTGGAGACATAGATTGGAGAAAAGTTTAAATATAAAAGAGTGAAAGTGTTAGTTGCTCAGTCGTGTCCAACTCTTTGCGACCCCATGGACTGTAACATACCAGGGTCCTCTATTGATGGGATTTTCCAGACAAGAATGCTGGAGTGGGTAGCCATTCCCTTCTCCTGGGGATCTTCCTGACTCAGGGATCAAATCCAGTCTCCGGCATTGCCAGCAGATTCTTTACCATCTGAGCCACCAGAGAAGCGAGTGATAAAAATTTAGAAGTCAAATGGAGTCAGAGTAATTGAAACACAGCAGGTCCTTGCCACTTCTATGAACTCGCCTGCCTTTTGTCTGTGGAAAAATTTTAGCCAAATAAGTTTAATCAGAGAAGTGAGAAAATGCAGAATAAAAGGGAAACAGAGACCAACTAATAATGTAATCATTAAGCATAGTCAAGAACCTTTAGTTCCTTCTCAAGAGCTATAGATAATATCCTAAGCCATGTCCTCTGAGCTGTCTTGTAGACACTGAAACTCCCACCTAGTGGAAGAAGTTAACTATATGATGGCCAGACTATAGCCATGACAAAAGCTGCCACAGTTTCAAGAACTGGCCTCAAGAAATGGAAACAAACCAACCCTGGAACTGAAGATTAACTGTACCTAAAACAATTAAGATGACACTGGTCAGACCACCAACAACCAATTTGAAGATGACTGTCAGAGTTGACTGTGCTGTTTCTGCATGTAGCCCCTTCCCTCTCTCTATAAAATTTCTTGCTCCTGATTTTTGGGGATGCAGGTGGGGTGGAACTCAGCTTTTGATGAGACATCCAGTTCTTCCCACACCACCCCACTCCCTAGTTGCCAGCATCCAAAATAAAGCAAACTTTCCTTTCCAGCTTTCAAGCATGAGCAGCTGGACCTGTGTTCAATAACATCACAATCCTTCTTTCTCACATCCTTGTAACTTTGAGAGAGGCAAGATTAAAAAAACAAAAACAAAAAACTGATCAAACTAAACAAATAATAAGGTATTTTATATTTGAAGATTTTAATATAATCTTTCTATCTCTTCTATACAATAGTCAGCCTCATGAGATGAGCTGAAACTTTATACATTTAAGAGGCCACAGGTAGAAGCCTTTATTACCTATCAAATAAGTTTGTAAGAATCTAGAGTAGCTTTTTTTTTCTTTTCTTTTTTTTTTTTTTTTTTTTTTGCATTTCTTTTTCTTGGGGATGGTCGTGATCCCTGCCTCCTGTATGATATCACAAACCTCTGTCCATAGTTCTTCGGGCACTCTGTCTGTCAGATCTAATCCCTTGAATCTATTTGTCACTTCCACTGTATAATTGTGAGAGATTTGATTCAGGTCATACCTGAATGGTCTAATGGTTTTCTCTACTTTCTTCAATTTAAGTCTGAATTTGGCAATTAAGGAGTTCATGATCTGAGCCACAGTCAGCTTCTGGTCTTGTTTTTACTGACTGTATAGGGTTTCTCCTTCTATGGCTGCAAAGAATATAATCAATCTGATTTTGGTATTGACCATCTGGTGATGTCCATGTGTAGAGTCTTCTCTTGTGTTGTTGGAAGAGGGTGTTTGCTGTGAGCAGTGCATTCTCTTGGCAAAACTCTATTAGCCTTTGCCCTGCTTCCTTTTGTACTCCAAAGCCAAATTTGCCTGTTACTCCAGGTTTTCTTGACTTCCTACTTTTGCATTCTAGTCCCCTATAATAAAAAGGACAGCTTTTTGGGTGTTAGTTCTAGAAGCTCTTGTAAGTCTTCATAAAACTGTTCAACTTCTTCAGCATTATTGGTCAGGGCATAGACTTGGATTACTGTGATACTGAATGATTTGCCTTGGAAATGGACAGAGATCATTCTGTCGTTTTTGAGGTTTCACTCAAGTACCGCATTTCAGACTCTTTTGTTGACTATGAGGGCTACTCTTTTTCTTCTAAGGGATTCTTGCCCACAGTAGTAGATATAATGGTCATCTGAGTTAAATTCATCCATTCCAGTCCATTTTAGTTCACTGATTCCTAAAATGTCAATGTTCACTCTTGCCATCTCATGTTTGACCACTTCCAATTTGCCATGATTCATGGACCTAACATTCCAGGTTCCTATGCAATACTGCTCTTTACAGCATCAGACTTTACTTCGATCACCAGTCACATCCACAACTGGGTATTGATTTTGCTTTGGCTCTGTCTCTTCATTCTTTCTGGAGTTATTTCTCCACTCTTCTCCAGTAGCATATTGGACACCTACTGACCTGGGGAGTTCATCTTTGTGTCCTATATTTTTGCCTTTTCATACTGTACATGGGGTTCTCAAGGCAAGAATACTGAAGTGGTTTGCCTTCCCTTCTCCAGTGGACCATGTTTTGTCAGAATTCTCCACCATGACCCTTCCATCTTGGGTGGCCCTACATGGCATGGCTTGTAGTTTCATTTAGTTAGACAAGGTTGTGGGCCATGTGATTAGACTGGTTAGTTTTCTGTGATTGTGGTTTTCAGTCTGTCTGCCCTCTGATGGAGAAGGATAAGAGGCTTATGGAAGCTTCCTGATGGGAGAGATTGACTGAGGGGAAAACTGGGTCTTGTTCTGATGGGCGGGGCCATTCTCAGTAAATCTTTAATCCAATTTTCTGTTAATGGGTGGGGCTGTAATGGTTGTCTAAGGAGGCCTTACAAATAGCTGAGAAAACCAGAGAAGCTAAAGGCAAGGGAGAAAAGGAAAGATATACCCATTTGAATGCAGAGTTCCAAAGAATAGCAAGGAGAGATAAGAAAGCCTCCCTCAGTGACCAATGCAAAGAAATAGAGAAAAACAATAGAATGGGAAAGACTAGAGATCTCTTCAAGAAAATTAGACATACCAAGGGAATATTTCATGCAAAGATGGGCACAATAAAGGACAGAAATGGTATGGACCTAACAGAAGCAGACAATATTAAGAAGAGGTGGCAAGAATACACAGAACTATACAAAAAGGATCTTCACAACCCAGATGATCAGGATGGTGTGATCACTCACCTAGAGCCATACATCCTGGAATGTGAAGTTAAGTGGGCCTTAAGAAGCAACACTATGAACAAAAGCTAGTGGAGGTGATGGAATTCCAGTTAAGCTATTTCAAAACCTAAAAGATGATGCTGTGAAAGTGCTGCACTCAGCAGTGGCCACAGGACTGGAAAAGGTCAGTTTTCGTTCCAATCTCAAAGAAAGGCAATGCCAAAGAATGCTCAAACTATCGCACGGTTGCACTCATCTAGCAAGGTAATGCTCAAAATTCTCCAAGCCAGGTTTCAACAGTACATGAACTGTGAAATTCCAGATGTTCAAGCTGGATTTAGAAAAGGCAGAGGAACCAGAGATCAAATTGCCAACATCCATTGGATCATAGAAAAAGCAAGAGAGTTCCAGAAAAACATCCATTTCTGCTTTATTGACTATGCCAAAGCCTTTGACTATGTGGATCACAACAAATTGTGGAAAATTCTTCAAGAGATTGGAATACCAGACCACCTGACCTGCCTCCTGAGAAATCTGTATGCAGGTCAGGAAGCAACAGTTAGAACTGAACATGGAACAACAGACTGGTTCCAAATCAGGAAAGGAGAATGTCAAGGCTGTATATTGTCACCTTGCTTATTTAACTTATATGCAGAGTACATCATGAGAAATGCTGGGCTGGATGAAGCACAAGTTGGTATCAAGATTGCTGGAGAAACATCAATAACCTCAGTTATGCAGATGACACAACCCTTATGGCAGAAAGCAAAGAACTAAAGAGCCTCTTGATGAAAGTGAAAGAGGAGAGTGGAAAAGTTGGCTTAAACTCAGCATTCAGAAAACTAAGATCATGGCATCTGGTCCCATCACTTCATGGCAAATAGATGAGGAAATAATGGCAGACTTTATTTTCTTTGGCTCTAAAATCACTGAAGATGGTGACTACAGCCATGAAATTAAAAGATGCTTGCTCCTTGGAAGGAACGTTATGACCAACCTAGACAGCATGTTAAAAAACAGAGACATTACTTTGCCAACCAAGGTCCATCTTGTCAGAGCTATAGTTTTTCAAGTAGTCATGTATAGATGTAAGAGTTGGATGATAAAAAAAGCTATGTGCCGAATAACTGATGCTTTTGGACTGTGGTTTTGGAGAAGACTTTTGAGAATCCCCTGGACTGCAAGCAGATCCAACCAGTCCATCCTAAATGAAATCAGTCCTGAATATTCATCAGAAGGACTGATGTTGAAGCTGAAACTCCAATGCTTTGGCCACCTGATGCAAAGAACTGACTCATTTGAAAAGACCTTGATGCTGAGAAAGATTGAATGTGGGAGGAGAAGGGGACGACAGAGGATCAGATGGTTGGATGGCAACACCAGCATGATGGGCATGAATTTGAGTAAACTCCGGGAGTTGGTGATGGACAGGTAGGCCTGACCTGCTGCATTCCATGGGGTCACAGAGTCAGACAGGATTGAGTGACTGAACTGAACTGAACTGAGAATTGCCTTACCTTACTGCTATAGCTAGAAAGTGAAAATATAAGTCATTCTGTCATGTCCGACTCTTTGTGGCCCCACAGACTATAGCCCACAAGGCTCCTCTCTCCATGGGATTCTCCAGGCAAGAATACTGGATTAGGTTGCCATTTCCTTCTCCAAGGGATCTTCCTGACCCAGGGATTAAACCTTGTTCTCCTGCATTGCAGGCAGATTCTTTACTTGCTAGGCATTTCTCAAATATTTACAGAGAAAACTGATGCATTAAGAAATACCAAAGTCTCCAGAAGTTCCGTTATGTTCTTGGATGAACCCTATATGTTTAGATCACTCTTACTCCAGAATTGTTATTTTATTTACTTTTATGAAGCAGAACTCAGTAAAGTCAAAATCAAGAAAAATGATGAACTAAGAAGGAATCTGAACTGATTTTCAAGTCATAAGTCTGTGGAAGAGAATGATGGAAAAGTAGAAATACAGTTATGTGTTGATCTTGTGTTCCTTTACTGTCACACCCTGTGAAGGTGGGAAAGCCTCTCACTAATGATGAATCCTTGTTAATGTCTTTTTTTTTTTTTTTTTGTATATGCTACTACAAACTAGAGCCAAAAATGATATCATGAGAAGTAGCAAAGGAAAGTGTATGTGTGCTCAGTTGTGTCCAACCCTTTAGACTGTAGTCCTCCGGCTTCTCTGTCTATGGTACTTTTCAGGTAGAATACTGGAGTGGGTTGCTGTTTCCTCCTCCTGGGGATCTTTCTGATCCGGGGATTGAACCAGTGTCTCGTGCGTCTCCTGCACTGCAGATGAATTCTCTACCTGCTATGTCACTGGGGCGGTGGCTCAGATGGTAAAGCGTCTGCCCGCAATTCGGGAGACCCGGGTTTGATCCCTGGGTTGGGAAGATCTCCTGGAGAAGGAAATGGCAACCCACTCCAGTATGCTTGCCTGGAGAATCCCATGGACAGAGGAGCCTGGTAGGCTACAGTCCATGGGGTCGCAAAGAGTCGGACATGACTGAGCGACTTCACTCACTTCACTTATGCCACTGGGGAAGCTCAAAAGAAAGTATATATTATATTAATATCAAGTAGGTTCTAGGGCTCAGGGTTCACTTATAATTTATGCAAATGAAGAAAATATATAAGATTAATTCAATAAGCTTTGTGTTCTTTTAATTTGTTATTTTTTCTGTCAAAATATTACATCTTTGAATTTGTTCTCTTAAAGGTAATTGCACAATAATATAATAAAGGCACAAATATCTAAAACTGATGAAGTCTCAAATAATCATTTCAAAATTTAAAAATCAAAAGTGAGAAAAATTTCAAGTAATTCCAAGTGAAATTACATTTTGAAATAGAATTTTAACTTCAGCGATTCCTGATGATATATATGCCTACGTCTGTGATTTTGTTCTGTATATCTGAAGGAACTCAACTCTTCAGTCATCCAAATTGTAATAGGTCACATAGAATTTCGGCAAGATAGAAGATTTGAAGGTTAGAGTCTTGATTTTGTGCTTTTGCTCAACTCATTTCTAATGATGAATACATTATCTTAGGTTCTTTGAGCATTAGATCTTATTCTATGATACTACTACCATCATGTGTGTGTATGTTTTAGTCACTTAATCATGTCCAACTCTGTGACCCCATGGACTATACCCACCAGGCTCCTCTGTCCATGGAATTCTCCAGGCAAGAATACTGGAGTAGGTTGCCATTTCCTTCTCCAATTAACATCACAGTAGTTAACAAATGCCAAGGGATAAAGTGGGGCTTCCCTGATAGCTCAGACGGTAAAGCGTCTGCCTACAATGCGGGAGACCTGGGTTCAATCCCTGGGTCAGGAAGATCCCCTGGAGGAGGAAATGGCAACCCACTTCAATACTCTTGCCTGGAAAATCCCATGGACCAAGGATCTGGTACGCTACAGTCCATGGGGTTGCAAAGAGTCGGACAGGACTGAGTGACTTCACTTCAAGGGATAAATATGTGAATGCATTGTTCTGAGAAATGTACATGTTTTAATCCATTTAATTCTCAAATTAATTAGTCTGTGAGATACATACTGTAATTATCACATTTTATAGATGGGGAAGTTGAGACATATAGAGGAGTAGATAAATAGGATCAAAAAGCTAGTAAATAGTGGAGCTAGGACATACCCAGGCTGTTCGACCTTAACCTAACAAATTTACTTTAAATAGTGCATAGTAATAATACTTAATTCATAGTGTTATCCTACATATCAAATCAGGTAAAGTAGGCAGATGTTCATTGCTTGTGAGATGTAATCATTGATTAAAAATGTTGGTTAAATTACACTTTGCACAAAAGACTGTCCTGAATGAAGTCTAATTTTAAACCTGATTACTATATTTTAAGGTTTACACATATTTGCATAAAGATTGTAAAAGCCATCACATACTTCTACTTAATTTCTCCCCATATGCAGAACTGTGATATATGTCCTATTGATTTATGGGACAGTCTAAAGTCATTAGACACCCAGCTGTGACTTGGTATGCAATATATAGTTAAGACAAATCATTGAGATACATTTGCAAGTAACCAACGCAGATTTGTCACAGTGCAAAACATTCTTAGTAAGCTAACAATAAATATGAAACTCAATGTTTAAACTACATTTTATAAGTAGGCAGTAATTTGACTTTTATTTCTGATTTTCTTCTTTCTAAATTAACACATTGGAAGTTTGAGATGGCTTACATATATCTGAATATTCTGTGGCCAAAAAGTGAAAACTTGTTTAAAATTGCTATTTTCATCTCTCCTCTTAAATAAAAAAAAGTGACACAGCAGAAGGAAGTCATAGGTGCACATATGATTTTCATATCAATATTTCATATTTGAAATATGAAAATTTTTATATCAAGATTCTGTATTTTGTCTTTAATAAAAATAAATTCCAACTTTAATCATTTGAGAGCTTTTTAATTTCTAATCAGTTCTAGGTAATGTGCAATTCTTGATTTTCACTTTTTCTGCCTCATTCCCCAACTATGGGAAAAAAACAAAAGGTGAATTTTCAGATAATTTTTATTGTTTGGTAATTTGATAGAGAATGAATGTGTTTTTTTTTTAATCTTTATTGCTGTATCATTCATTGTTATCAGTTTATTTCCTAAATCATTCTCCAACTTATTAAGGGCAAATGATGGCATAACATCTTACAATTCCAACACTTTCTTCTCCCCTGCTGTTTTTTCTTTTTTTTTTTTTTAAGTAGCACTGTCACGATAACACATAATGTAATTTAGTTCCTTTGTTGATGTTTTGCTCCTTGTTGTTTGTTGTGGCAGTGGTGATGCTTATGTTTCTACTTCCTCTAGAATATACGCTCTATAATAGTAGATTTTTGTTTGTTTATATGGTTATGTTATTAGTACATGGTCTAATGCCAAGCTTATAGAAGTCACTCATTCATGTTGTTAAGTAAATGGATGGTTGGTGGGTAGATGGACAGATGCATGTATACATCCATCAACTTAAAGATGCCCCTCATATTAGTTGTAAATAGACACATTTTATCACAGTTTAGTAATTGATTAGGTAAAAGTTACATAGCTTTAACTATAATGTCACTATGAAACATCACAAAGTCATTGAATCTGATAGCAAGTTTTACAGTTTGGGGACAAAATAGAGTTGAAATAAAATATAGCACATGCTTTGTTGCTCAGTCATGTCCAACTGTCTGTGGCCCCATGGACTGTAGCCCTCCAGGCTCGTCTGTTCATGGGATTCTCCAGGCAAGAATACTAGAGTGGATTGCCATTTCCTTCTCCAGGGGATCTTCCCAACCTGAGGATCCAATGCGCATCTTATCTCTTGTGTCTCCTGAATTGCAGGCAGATTCTTTACCTGCTGAGCCATCAGGGAAGCCCAATACAATATAGGTTGTCCTCTAAATCCCCTAGTATTATTTCTAGATTATCCTTCCTTTATAGTTGCAACTCAGTTCTGGAAGGTTTGATTGCAATAGCTAATCAGATAAGTATTATTTTACTTAAGGATAGGGAAGTCAGTCTTGTAACAGCTTCTTCAGAAATAGGCATATTTAACAGAAGACTCAATATCGTTTCTTTCTCAATTGACTGCACAGCATCATAGATTTCATTAAGCTCCTGATAAGTATATTTCTTTTTTTTAAGTTGCTGTTCAGAGCTAACCTCAAACAAGATAGTTATGTTACATCTTCAGAATTTTTAATACATTTGTTTCATATGTTTTACTAATAAGTTTGCAAAGTATCAGGCCTAAGAAATGAGAGAACTCCTAGCAAGTACCTTCACAGATCCTGTCAGCATCCTTTCTTCACATGTGATCTGAAGAGTCTTTCCTTCCACTTGTGAGCACCCCACTTTGGCTACTGTAACTGGTTCATAAGCTGATAAAAGACATGCTAGATTAACGAGTTGAGTCCTTTGAGACTTTCTAAGAATGGTCTAAGGGAATAGGGTGTTACCCTATTTTCAATATGATCCCTGTAAGTTTTGTCATGAAAAACAATAGTGGAATCAGCATACAGAAATACTAGGGTGGAGTATACTTAAAATATATTTATAGAAAATTGAATAGTTATTGCAAGGCATGCATGTAAATCTTTTACTCAAAGTTTATTATTGTCTTTCACCCAGAAATTTGAAACTAGATTACCTTAACAAAGCAAAAGCCCAATTAATTGATACTATTAACTTGAGAATGGGCAGTGTCTTCCATCTTAATCACAATGCATTCCCGTTTCTTAGCATCTTGCATGGCTCATGGTAGCATATTAACACAGATCTGTTCAAATAATGCATACTTGAAAGGATGAATCCAGAAGTGAAAATTCAGGAAGCAGAAAGAACAGTTATAAATTCAACATCATAGATGTAAAGCCTATAATTTGGTTAATATAGGCAATCCACCTGCCTTCCCCATAACACTAAAGACTCAACCAAATCACAAACGGGCTTTCCAGGTGGTGTTATTGTAAAGAATCTGCCTGCCAATGCTGAAGATGCAAGAGACACAAGTTTGACCCCTGGGTCAGGAAGATACCCTGGAGAAGGAAATGGCAACTTGCTCAAGTGTTCTTGCCTGGAGTATTCCATGAACAGAGGAGCCTGGTGGGCTACAGTCCATGGGGCCACAGAGAATCAGACATGACTGAGTGACCAAGCACAAATCACAAATATAAAGAAAAGGAATCCAAATGTAAAAAAACCACAAATTCAAATTTGTTGAAACATTTGACAAACCAAATTGTACTATTAAAACTATTTGAAAAATTTGTTGGCAATTTTTAGAATAGAACTTTCCTTTCTAACCAAAGAGATTATATCTCATATGGGGCACTGGTCTTATCCTATCAAGTTGCAAAATCAGTATGTTTCTAATCTAAAGGATAGTAAATAAATTCATTTAAAGAAATAGTTGTAGAATATTAGATCTTTTACAAAGAAAAATGACATTCTTCTTAGTCTTTATAAATGTAAACAATCTCCACTACTTCACGAAACTCATCTCTATCAACACATAATTAACATTTTAGAAGTACTTTTTGATACTTATAGCCAGATAGAAATATAGAAATAGTCATAGTACTTCTCAACAAACTCTTTTTGGGAGGAAAAATTGATTTTCTTTCCAATTAAGTTACATCATTGCTTTGGCAACATCAGTGCACTTGCATGCACTTAAATCTCTAATTCCTACTAGGTTCTCAGTGTGAGTGTGTCAGAAAAAACATCTTTTATATACTTTTTAGTATCAAAACATTTCATGTTACCACCGTGGCATATCCAATTCTTCTTTTGAGCTTGTATTCAGTGCTGAGGATGAATGAAGATGACTATTGAAGTTCAAACACCGTATCTTCCTTGTATAATTTCCAGTGTGACTCTAGGTCCAAATTGCAAAGTGTCACAAAGAATCTGAATCCAGTTTATTCATGTTCGGGCAACTATGTACAAACAATGCTAGAATAATTGAACTGGTTACAGCTATATGAGCCCTATTTTATGCTGATATGTTGCAGATAATTTCAAACTAAAATGAACATGATTATATTTTGATGAGAATAAATCTTTCTCAATTTGTCTCCTTTGAGTTACTATATGATATAGGAATTGATGATTTCTCGTCAAGAGATGAATATGGCCCCTGAGAGAGTCACTAAACCTGTTTTTCTAAAATCATAGAAAGGCTGGGAAAGATTATTGTGTCCCTAGAATTTACAGATGTTGCATAATGTACACAGGCTGATATACATATATATACACAACCAATTGTGTGTATATACATAACTGCAAAAACTGATACATTCTCATTATTGGTAGTTAAACAGTTAAACAGTTTTTCCAATGTTCCTATCATCTTTCATCTTTCATCTATCATCTTTCATAATATGCAGCAGAATATATTCTACATATAACTCTAGATAAAACAGAATTTAAATCATTACATTCCATTTGTGTATTAATTCACTTTACATTTGTAAACAAATAATACTGGGATTAGGAAACACTATGTTATGGAGACAAATTTCAAAAGGCCCTGATTTTAGTTTTCCAAGGGATCTTCCCAAGCCAGGGATCAAACTCGGATCTCCTGCATTGCAGGCAGAGTCTTTACCATCTGAGCCACCCTTAGGCTCATGTTATGGTAACAAATGTCAAAAGATCCTGATTTTAGTTCTGACCTTGTTATTAGTTATGCTACCTTTAGTAGATTAGTTATAAAAATCCCTGTTCTACACTTTCCTAATCTATAGACTGAGCATGCCATTATTTGTTCTATCTAATAGAACATTTGTGGACATTACATTAATGGTTTTATAAAAATTTTGAAACAATTAAATCATATAAACATAAATAATATTAAATCATGTAATAAAACAAATGATACAGCAGGAACAATAAATTCTTTATTCTATACATTCTGTTGTACAAATTTCAGTAATTTCTTGAATATTTTTGCTATATATATATATATATATATATATATACATTTTGCTAAGTTTGATTTCCTACATATTTAGTTTAATTCAACAACTATTAATTGAGCACCTAGTATATGTCAATTCCTGAAACTGGCATTGCAGGGAACATGAAATGAACAAAATATAATTCCTGCTCTTAGGGAGCTTACAGTCTTTATTCAGGAAATAAGACAGGGGCTTGATCATTATAATGTAAAGCAAAATATCTATTCCATAAAAGAAATGCCAAAAGATGTTATGAATTTCAAGAAAGATATCAAGTAAAAACGTAGCATTTGACATGAATGTTCAAGAATGGGTAGAACTTTCCCCTCCCTACCCCTCCTCACTCCGAACTCCCAAGACCATAAGCTAGAAGTCACTTAAGTCAAGTGGGATAGTAAGATAAAACTCAAAGAATTTAGAGAGGATGAATATATTCTAGGAAATGTATGCTCTCTAGTAAAATTTCAACATATAGTAATCTGACAAGATGTATTAGAAACATTTAAGAAGAGCTATGGGTATACACTTAGGCATTTGTACCTTAGTTAGTATATAAAAGGTAGACACTAAGAATCCCTGAGGAGCGGACCAATATGCGAAGGCTCTACATTCTTTGAAAGCAGTGGGACTCTAGGAAGACCAACTTGACATAGTTATGGTGAGGAATTTGGGAACTGGGTGCGTAAGGACAATGACATGAGTTAGGATGCTATTACACTGTCTATACAGGAGAAGAGTCATTTTTGGTGAGAGTAGAATGGAGTTTTAAAAGAGTTAAAGATTACAGAAATGAGAGAGTAAGACTGGTTAAATTTAAGACACAAAGTAAATGGAGACAGACAACTCTCTAGATTCTGGACACAGTTTAACATGGTTCATTGGTTCATTTAAATGGCAGGACAATGGTGGTCAAATTAATGAGATGGATAAGTCAAGAGAACTGCGAATTCAGGAGACAAATTTGGCTTTCAGGGATTAGAATGTTTGAGGGGATTATTGATTTGGACTATAGAGATAGTATTCAGCATAAATCTTGAATCTGTATAAAATATTCAGGCTTGGAGGATGAGGTCAATTTGGACATCATCCATTGAAGAGTTGTTCTGGTAGTGGATGGGATGGGACTAACAAAAACAATTTAGACCATTGGAAAATATTTACACTTGAAGATATAAGAAACAGGTGGCATGCAGGTGATAGTATTCAAAGCAAGCAGGAAAACCTGCCAATATGATAACATGTTGGGTATTTTTAAAAGTTGGTAATTTTGTAAGTGTGATGAGAATTTATCAAAAGTAATTTATCAAAAAGTAAACAGAATGAATATAGGGGGAATGTCTTTGGATGTGGCTTCTGAATGATCAAAGTGGGGAGAATATATTCTTTTATTAATGCCTTACAAATATTTGACATCTTATTCTGAATCTTTAAAAGATGGTAAGGAAAATAAGCGTGTTTCCTCTGGCTTCATAGAACTTACAGTAAAGTAAGGGAATTCATAATAATCAATGCACAGATATTCAATTAAACATTTGAGAAATGTTTTAAGGCAAGATAGTGGGAATATATAATAGAAGAAACTGATTTGGTCTAAATGATGAAGAAAGGATTCCCAGAGGAATTCTTATATCAGCTGAGATGGAGAACAAACTGGGCAAAGGGGAGAGAGGGCTGAGAGTATTTGAAACATGGGAGAAGCAAGCAAAAGGCCCTGAGTGTGGAGGCAGCACTGGAGAAACTGAAGAAATGATGTGTCTGAAGCTCCATGGGCAAGCATGAGAGTGGTGGGTTAATCATTCATTCCTTCATCTTAATTTAAGAATGCCAATAGATTGAGGGCTTCCCAGGTGGCGCTAGTGGTAAAGAATCTGCCTGCCAATGCAGGAGCCATAAGAGACGTGGGTTTGATTCCCTGGGTGGGGAAGATCCCCTGAAGAAGAGCATGACAATACACTCCAGTATTCTTGACTGGAGAATCCCATGGACAGAGCAGCCTGGTGGGCTCCAGTCTACAGGGTGGCAAGGGTCAGACATGACTTCATACATCACAGTGATAGAATGCACAACATGACAGGTGCTGGGAAGTACCAGTGCCTAGTGAACAATCTAGATGAGGCTAGATTGGTGAAAAGAAGCCAGATCGTACAGATCTTTCTTACGCTACTTTAAAGAATTCATTTTTTCCTTGGCAAGCAATGGGAAGCCATTCAAAACTTTCAAGAAGAGGAGTGAACTTTTATTTTTATTTTAAAATGTATTTTTACCTAAGCTACAGGGTGAAGAATGAATGAGGGTGGTAGTGTCAGACGCAGAAATCCACAATGAGAGACTAATGCAGTATCACAGTGAGAATTCATAGTCACTCTGTCTAGGGCAGTGATATCAGAGACGGTGCAAGAAGACAGATTTGGAATTTATCTAGGAGGCACAATCAAGACATGGTGATGGATTGGATACAGGGGTGAAGAATAAGGAGGCATCAAGGATGATTCCCTGGTTTCTGGTTTACTTTTAATGATTGTTAGTGCTATTCTAGATATAAGGAATACTGAAGAAGTGATGGGTGGTGACCAAGGTAAAACAAGGTTTTGAAATTTTTATTCTCTTACTGTGATAATAAAAATCATCAGTTTAGCCACACAATCAAAGTCCTGTTTCTGACCACTACCAAGTGTTAGTTTGACTGATACTATCAATGTGTATCCATAGTGTTTATCTCTCTATGCACAGCTAATTAGGGGTTTTTGAATCTGCAGGACTGGCCTCATTAGCACAAGCCCCAGTCAACAGAGCTAACCAGGATAGAAAGATAAAAAGAAATGTACTCTTTGTGATGGAGACTACTTTCATGTGCAGGGCACTATTTTCCAGAACAAATAAATACAGTTGAGATATTATAATTGAGATCAACAAATAGTTAAGTGTACAGGAGGGAAGAGATAAAAATAGTCTCAAGGAACTTGTATATTATACTCTAAAACAGGAATTTTCCATTTCCTCCTGGCATGCAAACTCTCTATTGTTATTCATAATTAATGCACATGTTATCATTTTCATTAACTTACAAGCAAGGTTTTCACTTTTTTTTCAATTAATATTTCCCAGTCTAAACTTTGAATGAAGTATGCTGCATTAAGTAGACCATATTTTGACTCTACAGTGTTACCCAATTTCCCCTGCCAACATGCAGCAACATTCAGCGATATTTTGCCCTGGTAATTATCCTGTCTTCACTATGCCAGCACATGGGGTTTCTCCTCACTCTCTTATGCCTTCATGTAGAATGCCTAAAGCTATATTTTCTAGGCCATCTAAATCTAGAAAAGATCCAATTTTGAAAAAGGAAAAAAAAAAAATCTTTCCCTATGCTATCCCTTTCCCTTTCCCTCCTTTTATCTCCCCAGGTTTTTTTGTTACATTTTTTTGTTTTGTTTTTTCCAGACTACAGAATTAGCATATGTTTAATGTCCAAAAAATTAAGAACCCAGGAATGAAATGAAATAGAATATCAAACTTTGCTAAACAAAACCTACCAGACAGGAAGAATGTTAGGAATTTGAGAGATACGAATTTTTATAAATATATCAAACTATGTGTGATATTCAACAATATATAGTAAATATAATTATGTTTTATATGAAATTCAAGCCCATTTTTTTTTCATTTGTTTTTATTAGTTGAAGTCAAGCCCATTTAAAAAAAGAGATTTCTGCTTCTCTCTCCTATAAATAATTGTCTTAGTTTGGTTCTTTCAGAAGCAGACCTTAAGACAAGGTTTCAGTGCCAAATTTTATCTGGAAGGTGATTCCAAGAAATTCTAGTAGGGATATGAGGAAGTGATAAAGGGAAGGAAAGGCAATCAATAAAAAATTTCTCTTATTTAAGGCAAACTGTTGTTAATGACTTAGTCCTGCTGGAATTCTGGAAATCTGTAGAACAGGCATCCTGGTGTTCCTCTCCCTTGGGGCTAGAACATTATGTATTGGTTGAGGACTGCTGGTGCAGAGCAATGGAAGGGCTGGTTGTGGTGGTGGTAATTCCTGGAACTTTTGAACTATAGCGCATGGTTAGATCTCAGCTCCTGAAGAAATCTCCGATACAATTGGTAGTCTTGGGAAGAGCACAACCATGTTTTATTCAACATTCCCTTACTGATGGGCATTTATATTGTTTCCAGTTTTCTCACTGTTATAAGTGACCACAATAACCTAATACATGACTATTTGCCAGGCTATCTGATTTTCATTCCACAATTTCTATAAGTGAAATTAAGGAAGAATTAAAAAAAAATGAAACCACTAATCTTTGGGTATGTTTTGAGATGAAGAGACATGACTTTCTTCTCTTTATATGGTTGTATCACATAATATAACTTTAAATGTAACATTCAAAGTTTTGATTTAATATCTAAAATATCTAAACTGGTAACTTCCTTTATTGCTTTGTTTAACACCTCCCACCATTGCTGTGAGAAAATATTAGTATTTTTGAACTAAAATAAGTGTACCTAGCATTATAACAGGACTCTTAAAATGTATTCAATTTTCCATCATAGGATAAAGACAACATTGCTTTTAAAAAACAACAGAGAAAAAATCTTTAATATCTAGCAATAGACAAAGAGTTTTTAGACAATAGCACAAGCGTAACCCACAAAAGGAAAAAAATAAATTGGACTTCGTTAAGACTAAAACCGTTGATCTGCAAAATACCGTGTTAAGAGGATGACAAGACAAGGTGTAAGCTGGGAGGATCTACTTAAATGTTACATATCTGGCAAATGACTTACATACAGAATATAAAAAGAGCTCTAAAAATTTGACTATTAAAAAATCTAATTAGAAAATAGCTAGACATTTCACAGAAGAGGATATTCAGATGGCAAGTGAAAAGGTGCTCAACTTCATTAGCCGTTAGGAAAATGTGAAACCTCAATGTGATATCATGACACCCCAATCAGGATAGTTGAAGTAAAAAAAGTGGTGACACCAAATTTGGTGAGAATGCATGGAAATCAGATCATTCATACATTGCTGGTGGGAATGGAAACTGGTGCGATCACTCTGGGAAACAACTTGACAGTTTCTTATAAAGCTAAACATACAACTACCATGCCACCCAGCAATGGCACTCCTGAACATTTATCTTGGGAATGGAAGCTTCCATTCACCAGACAGTGTATACATGAATGTTCATAGCAGCTCTATTTGTAATAAGTCATCACTGGAAACAACCCAGATGTCCCTCAATGGGTGAATGGTCACACAAACTGTAGGTATCTTCATGCTTCACAATACTGCTCTGTAATATAAACGTACAAACTGCTGATATACACTGTAATGTGCATAATTCTCCAGAGAATTAAGCTGAATGCAAAAAATATATTGCACTTATATAGTGCAAATTTAATATACTCCAAATTTATATAGTGTGTGATAGCATTTATATAACATTCCTGAAATGACAAAATTGTGGAAATGAAGAGCAAATTACCTGTTGCCAGGATTATAGGAGGGATTGGAGGAGGGAGGCAGAAGGGAAGTGAACGTGGTTATAAAAAGACAACACTATAGGGGTTCCTATGGTGACAGAACTGTGTATCTTGTCTGTGGTGGTAAATACATGAACCTACAAATGTAATAAAAATACACACAACTAAATACATACACACATACAAATACATGATGTTGTCACTGGGGAAACAGGATCTCCCTATATTATCTATTACAACTACATGTGAACCCATAATTATCTCAAAATAAAAGTTTACTTTAGAAAGTGAACAGCATCTCTGTCTAGAATATAAACACATATGCAAATATGAGTGGTAACCTTTGAAGGATGCCAAACTTGTACTTATTTACTATTGTCTAATTTTTCTAACAATTTTTATATCCTAAAATGAGCATAGCTATTCAAAAATTTTATATTATAAAGTAGTGCCAGGGGACTTACTTCATTTGAAGGGCTAATATACTTCATGTGAGATAAATAAGAACATTAAAATACTATAGAACATTCTTCCCTGGCCATCTTCAAGATAAGGAAAAGGAAATAAGGATTAGTCATGAAAATAAATTTTAAAGAACTTAATCTGAAAGATCTTCCTTTATTAAGCCAATATCTTAAAAAACAAAAAAACACTTTTTTGCCAAACTCTTAGGCTGCATTGTCTCACTTACTCATCTTGGTGTTATGAGGTGAGTACTGTTATTACTATCCTGTTTTTGCAGATGAGCCAGAAATTTTGTTGGGAATCCCCTGGCGGCTCAGATGGTAAAGAATCTGCTTGCAATGCGGGAGACTTGGGTTTGATTCCTGGGTCGGGAAGATCTGCAGGAGAAGGGATAGGCTACTCACTCCAGTATTCTTGGGCTTCCCTTGTGGCTCAGCAGGTAAAGAATCCACCTGCAGTGCAGGAGACCTGGGTTTGATCCCTGGGTTGGGAAGATCCCCTGGAGAACGGAAAGGCTACCCATTCTAGTATTCTGGCCTGAAGAATTCCAGGTACCATATAGTCAGTCCATGGGGTCCCAAAGAGTTGGACAGGACTGAGCAACTTCCACCTTCAAGGAATTATATAGTGCTTGTTAAAGACCAGCAGTGTCCTATATGTTTTACATATTCATTAATTATGTTCATTAATTGGATAATCCCATTTTATCAATAAGGGAGCTGAGGGAGATGATGTAATGAAGAACCTGACTGTCTGAATCTGGACCGCTCTATGGTGTCCCCAGGAACGCTAAGGCATAGGACTTCTAAACCATCTGCTCAAGGTCACATAGCTACTAGCAGTAAAAATCAGCATTTGAACTTACATTCTTTGGGCTAAACCAATCTCTATCAAATCGTGGCTGTTTTGATCACAAATATCAGAATTTTCAAGTGGCTTGTTTAAGACCCCATGTCTTCCCCTTCCTCCAGTCCTACTGAATCAAAACCTCTGGTGCCAAGACTCTGGAATCTGTATTTTCAAACAACCAGTCTAAGAGATTTTTATTCACATTTAAGGCAGAATCCAACTGCTTTATAATACACAGGACAGGTTTCTGTAAGTTTCAAATGCAATATCTAGTACATTAAAAATGATGTCATATTCCATTAATCTTAAGATTCAGTTTTTTCACAATTTAACATCTTTAAAATTGGACTGCCTGTTATAACTGATGGTGTGTTGTAATCACATTAAAGATGTGTTTTTTTCCCTTCTTAGTGGTGCACAAAATAATGTTGTTTTATATTTCCTATCATATGGAGGCTCCCTGTATAATAAGATACCAAAAACATTGCTTATTAAACATTGTTATTTTCGGTCCTGGGTCCCTCTGAACAGGTGGCCACCTACGTGTAGTGAGAGTGATAGAAAGAGGACAGGACATCGTCTGTCATACCTCAATTCACACACACCGTGGAAAAGTCACTAATCATCCTGGGTTAGAATAGATGAAATAATGTGTGTGAAAACACTTTGAAAATGATAAATCATATTAATGGCATGTATAAATGTGCGCATATGCATGGGTTTGAAGTAAAATCATTAGAGAAAGTAAAAATAATTTGAAAATGCTCATTTCCAAACTTGACACTTGTGGACAGGATAGACATTATGATTCTCAACTTTACTCTTCTGTCTCTAAGAATATCATCCTATCAATAAAAAAGTGTTCATTCTCTTTACAACAGCCAAGACATGGAAGCAACCTAAATGCCCATCAACAGAGGAATGAAAATGTGGTACATATACACAATGGAATATTACTCAGCCATTAAAATGGATGAAATGCCATTGGCAGCAACATCAATGGACCTAGAGACTGTCATACTGAGTTAAGTTTAAGTGAGATAAGGAGAAATATCATATGCCATCCCTTTTATGCAGAACCTAAAAAAAAGATAGACATCTTTTTCTTACAAAAAAGAAAGAAACTCACAGACATAGAGAATGCACCTATGGCTGCTAGGGGGAAGGATGCAGGAAGGGCTAGTTAGGGAGTTTGGGATGGACATGTACACACTGCTATATTTAAAATGGATAACCAACAAGGACCTACTGTGTAGCACAGGGAACTCTGCTCAATGTTATGTGACAGCCTAGATGGGAGGACAGTGGGGGAGAATGGATACGTGTATATGTATGGCTGAGTCCCTTCACTGTTCACCTAAAAGTATCACAACTTGTTACTTGGCTATACTCCAATACAAAATAAAAAATTAAAAAAATAGTTTTTAAAAGTGTTCATTTTTAATGAAGCATTCCTAGAATGCTTCGATATTCTAGGAAATTAAATGTCTTACGTACCTCATGTCATCTGAACTTTCCTGCAGTCCTATGAAATAAGCATATTATTACTGTTGATATTATCCCTACTTTACAGGAGAGGAAACTGAGTTGTTAGGGACATTAAATATTAACTAAAATTGTATAATGAAAAAATGGTGGAGAAAGAGTATAAACAGTGGCAGTCTGAAACAGAAACTAGCTTGTTGAAATACATCTTAAAGGAAAATGTACTCTACAGACTAAACTATGTACTATGAATCCAGATAAGCAGAAAAGAGAAAGTGGACAGAGAAGCCACGTTGTAAACAGAGTCACTACAGAGGAAGGAAGAGAAAGCAAGAGGAACGTGTGGTGAATATGTGTATATGTATGTATCGTAGCTCCTTTTCAAACTTACTTAATCTAGACATTTTATTTTCATTTTTTAGGTTATGTGCCTCTACAAAATACGTCTGACTGTGCAATTATCCCTTTTTCTCCTTTCTACTAGTGTGAACAATCTGGTGCGATCAGTTTCGTTTTTAAATGCATCCGCGTCTCTCTGTGACCTCATTGTTTATGCTTCCATCCTAGAAGCTCTCTCACTGTTCTCTGAGCTTTTGCCTGTGTCTGACAGCCTGACATTCCTCTTATTTGTATACTGGATATGTAATCTGGAAACCTGTCCTCAGGAAAACTGTGAAATGAATGTAGTCTTTGAAATCCCACACCTCTCCTCTCTGCCTGTTTCGCCTTCCTGCTCCTTAGCCCCTTTCAGGAGGTCTAGGGTTTTCTTAGTCTATTTTGCTAGATGTTCAAAGACTGAGCTCATAAAATGTTACCCCAAATAATAGGGACTAGTATATTTTCCCAATGGGAATATTTATAGCTTGAAGGAGACTAAATGGAGAAAGCAACACCACACATAAAGGACTGGACTCCTGAGTGAGGAATCGCATGCCCTGGTGTGGGAGTTGACTCAGAATGGATACCCTACCAGTGCTGGAAAAGCCTTTTGAGTACATGTAACATCCCACTCTTGTATACAATACTGGCAAAAAGTAAATGAAAAAGAAAGGATACATGTTTATCTCATTAAAAATTATAACTGTTATTACATTAATTGTTTATTATCATTTTTGCCACATAGGAAATGGCAACGCACTCCAGTATCCTTGCCTGGAGAATTCCATGGACAGAGGAGCTTGGTGGGCTACAAGCTCTGTCTTGGTGGACAGAGTCCATGGTGTCGCAAAGAGTCAGACACGACTGAGCGACTAACCACACAGCACTGTACCATCTTTTACTTTGGGCTCATTAGGCTGTTGAATTGTACCAGTTTTTGAAATCGAGACTCATAATTCAAAGCAGAATCAAAATAAAATATTAAAATTAATAGACATCTCTGTTACCAACTTTGAAAATTATTCTTTCTCATTATTTTGTTCCATGTGTAAGAATCTTGTATTTGATACCTAAAATATTATCCAGAACTAAATAAATATCTTAGTTTTATAATTCATTATTATTCAACTCTAAAATATTTGCATACTAAAATATACTTCATTTCAAATCTAATAGATGATTGGATCCCAAGAGATATATGTATATATATATGTATACTACAGCAAACTCTAAAAAGGAGCTAAGGCTGAATTTAGCTCAAGTGATCTCCTGAATGTAAAATTAAGCATAATATTCTATAATTAATACATTTTGATTAAAATAAGGGATTCTATATCATATTGTTCTCATGTATAAGGATAACATCTAACACAAAACATGCAGAATTAGATTCCTTTTCCTTAGTTTGTTCATGGAAACATTAAAAAGGTTTGTCTTTTTATTAAGAAATACAATCATTTTCTTTTAAACTAAGAAGTGCTTGAAAATTGTGTTGGAAATGGGTAAACTGATGTTTAATTTGCCTCGATTCCTTATTTTTCTCAGCACCTAGGAAATGTGTTCTGTATGTGAAATGTCATTGATTTTATAACTGAAAGTTGACATGACTGCTTATTTCCTGTGTTCATTGAATAAGTTCTGTTCTAAATGTAGGTCTAAATCAAGAATTAATTTGGTAATCATTAATTCAAAAACTTCTGTAGAACCTAGGTAAACTGGAAGCTCTTAAATCTATAAAAAGACATAGTCCTTGCCATGGAGGTGGTTATAACTTCAGCTGGGAAGAGGATGTGCAGACAACTAAAGAATAATTTAAAGAATATAAGTACCATAGGAATCAAATATGGACAAAGTCTTTAATTTGACTATTAAAACAGCTCATGAAGAATAAACAGTACTTTAATAGGCAGTTATGGAGCAATTAGGTAGTTGATTTCTGAGGATGCTTAATAGGTCTATTACTGTTAACAGTATATCCAAAGTTTCAATGGATATAGTTATAACACCAAAGACGAAGAAAAAAACTAAGCTAAATAAGCAACAGGGAAATAATAATAAGCAAGTTTTAGGATTCCACTTATAATTTGTTTCACTCAAATCATTATCAAGCAGTACTATTATTTTTCCTTGAAAGACCTACATTCAGCCTATAGTGCCTCCATGAAATATGTGATTAAAACTTTCATCTTGGATAATAGTAGTGTTGTTAATCTGTAGTCAGTATTTCACATACCATACAGAAGCCCACAGTTACTAAATTGAGCCACCAATCTTAAATCACAGTTTATTCAGGAAAATTTTGTGCCTACTTGTTTAACACAATCTTATAAATGATCCCTCAGAAAGGATGTAAAAATCAACATGTATCTTTAATGGGCTAATTGTGCTTCACTGCAGTGTTGAGTCTATAAAAGCTATTCAATAGTGAGAGAAATGATGGCATTTTCATCCTAATTTGAAAATATAATTGCTATTCTAAATATCTTTTTGTTTCTAACCTAAGTGCTTATTAACAGCAGAAATTTCCCCAAAACACTAGAAGAGTATTTAACATAATTTCATTTATTGAAAGAAAATCCAAGGGAAGATTACATACAGCTATCTGCAACTATCAGCAGAAGGAAAATATCAAAAGGAAAAGCAAGTTAAATCTAAACTTTGAGATCTAAAATGTAACTAATATTCGATATGAATTTAACACAGCATATATTTTATTGACGTATACATTTAAATATACGGATGCCTCAAGAAATAAAAATGGTATCCTGGAAATCCAGGACAACAATTGAGAGCCATACTAAAACAAACTGAAACTAATAGGCTAATCCCTATTTCATAGAATTTCCCATCACTTTATTGAAAAATAAGATTACATTTAAACTCAACTTACGGAAAATTAGTACAATTGAAATCAAATTCATCAGTTGTAAATGATCCTTTAAGAAAAACGATTTCAATTTCTACCTAGAGTTTAAGCCTTGCCTTTTTCAAATTTTGAATTCCAATTCCTTAATTCCAATATACTCAATGTAGATTCAGAGTAATGAAATCACCAATCATGATTTATTAAGCCTTATATTAATGTCAATAAAGTAGTCCATATACAAATATATGGAATATTTATCTCTCCCTAACCTAACTTTCACTTCTGTTTCCAAACAGACATATACATATGATAGATTGATTCTGAACTGGCATATTTCACATTAAAGTTTCAAGTTTTTAAGTCTTACTTTTTCTATGTAATAACATACATATTTACTTATAAATATTATGGATATCAGCAGAGAACTTTTTATACCATATTTGGAAAAAAGTTCTGATCATTCTGCAGTAGCTTTTCTAAGTAGAAGTAGAAAATGCCAGAGACATTGCTTTTTAAAAATAAGCGCTAAGAAAACTAATCAAGCCAGTTAGTCATAAAGGGAGCATTATAGGAAAGGAAATAACTTGGGATTGAACCCTATGATTTTATTGTTTTCACAGAAAATGCAATAACTCCTCCTTGACATCAACTACCCAGTTGCAAGAAGAGTATACCTTCTGCCTTGTTGAGATGCAGACGAAGCAATTAGTAAGAAGTAGCCATCACCCAAGAAGAAAATGAATTCAGAACAAACTTTTTCCAGTTTAAATGTCTGTTGAGAGGCTCTGATCTTAGAAAGGCACATTAAAAAAAAAGTTTGTTGATAAAGAACATGCATTCAATAGATCCTCTGAAGTCATTCTATCAAACTCTGGTTATGTAGTCTATTAGTATCTTTCAACTCACTAATCAAAACAAACAAAAATTGATCATGAAAAACACCACAGCCAGTTTCATACAGTCTTAAGTATGGAACTAAATTAATTGTTCTTCAAATTACACATTTTGACAGATAAGTTTATTATAAAGTCTTTAAAATAAAAATGCATGTTTGGTGAAAAGTTAGTACAGTTGTCATTCATATTTTGTCATATTTTAAAATATAAAAGTAACGAATGGTATTTTTTTTTACCATTTTTAACATGATGTGGCTGACCAGCTGGTTTGCAATTCTCATTATTGTAATTATCACAATTCATTGCCATGCCAAAGTCGATGCTGTGATGTAGGTGAAGTGAAATACCATTAGTTTAGCCTATTACATGACATTGTGATACACCATGCATTTTTCAAATCTCTGAAAGAAAATTTAATGGCAGGCCAAACTTCTAACACATTAAGTGCTATGAATCACATAAAAACAGAAAACATTTTAATCCAGGGGTACGTGGCATATTGTAATTCATGATAGAACTAAAAAATATGTAGCAGGAAAAAAAGAAAAAGAAAGCAGGGCTAGGTTTGTATTATAATGTATGTAAGAGAAGACTCAGATTTTTAAAAAGCACAAAATAAAAGTTATGTTATTTTTAAGTAATGTGTATTCAATAAGTAATATAAATCCTACAAATATGAAGTGGCTATTATTTCTATTGAAAAGTAATAACACTGGGCAGGATTTGAAACTTTTGGAAACTTTGGTGAATTTCAATAACTAAGATGCCATTGTTTTTAGGATGCACTCTTATTTTATATATCACTACACAGAAATGCTGCTAATTGTAATTAAAATATGCCTGATTGCAGAGATGTTAAAATGTGGAAAGACAAGCATCTTTGAACTGATGAAACAGATTAATGCTTCTTATTAATTAGGATCAACTACTGGCAGTAGATTATATGATATAATCTTTCTCCCAGGAAATTAAAAACTCCATTGCCTAATGCCTTCCTATGAGAGATAACAACAACAACGAAACACTGGCATCAATTACACTTAAAATGTTATCAAAAAGGAAAAGGGGGAATACACTGGAGAGTTCAACTCATATACAAAAGTATTAGGAAAAGGAAGGCAGTTGGTAAGCAGGTTAAGTGCTTTAAAGTTGTCATTATTATAACTAATATTAAAGAAGGGAATACCTCACAATTTACAGGTCCTGTATGCCAACCTTTTAAAAATTTCTGCATTTTTATCCATTGCCTTTCAATTATAGCAACTAAACATTTGCTCTGAGTGAAAAACATTGATTCTGTTTGTTGGTTTATATAAGCGATCTAGAACCCATTTGAGTTATATATTTTAATTTATTACCATATCAATAAAGTTGATTAATTTGTAGTTCTGATTACTCTTTTGTTTTGGGCACTCATCTGCAATTTCTCATTTAATCAAAATTACATTTTGGAGTACCAGCCAGTTCTCATGAACTTCTGAAGGCTTGTGTATTCTTACTGTGTGAAAGGTTATAGAAAGATTTTAGTATTTTGTGAATGTTAAGTAGTAGAACTGTATCTTTTGCTGACAGCAGTTTCTTTGTGCAGGGTGACTTAGGAGAAAAGACTTGATTCTTTTTCTGGGAAGGACATATACATATCCAAATATTCTGAATGTAGATTATGTTTTGTTGTGATTTTTGCAAAAGCTTCACTCAAATAAAGATCAAGGAAAGAAGGCCAGGTGCAATGAGTTAAGCCTCTCTTTTGATCTAGAATATTTTTATTGATATTATCAGAAATGAATATGCAGAAAATCAATTAAAAAATATGATTTGCTAATATGGGAGAGTGGAGAGAAGTGGTTAGTTGCCACATAAAACGGAAGTCAAGGGGAAGGGAGATTTAGTAAATCTTAAGCTAAGTGCCTCAAATATTGTTTAATTTCTTTGGTTTGATAAAATAGATAGGTGACTATAATTTTGAAATTTTGTTCAATATGCCTGATCTGTTCAAATATGTTATTAAATCCATATGTTTATTCTACTTAATTTAAAGAACTTGAGTTAGCTCGATTCTGTTACTACTGGAATATTCAGACTGGTCCCCTTCTTAACTATGAAAATACACATTAAATTCCAAGTTCACATTTGTTTCATATTTCACTTTCAAAAGTTTGATTTTTTTTAACATGTATTACATATAAGGGAGAGTGCATCAGAGATTCCCTATCAGAACTTCTTCCTGCAGACATTACAGTATATGAAGCACTGAAGGTTTACCCCATGGCAACATAAGCAGTAAATCGTATAACTAGTCTCGTTTTGGTGATAAGTGAACATCGTTCAACAAACACACGTACTGCTTTTCATACCTTACCTGGAAAGAGGCTTTATTGAACATAGCTGTAAAATTATCTTTTAAGTTGAATTACTGAATTTGCACAAACATTTCTACAGAATTTTCTTTAAAAAAAAAAATCAAGCTTTGTCATTTTTCCACTACATTTTGTTGTGCTTTTTATATTAATATTTGCAAATGTTATAATTTAATACTTATATCCCAATCACTTGCATAATCAGTTTTTTAATCCTGGGGTGTTGAAAGAACATATAGTAATAATAATAGTATTCTTCTTTAGACAAAGTCTTTTTAAATGAAGTTAAAAGCTGAGATAATTTAAGGAAAAAGATCTTCAAATTTTCATAACCAACAGGTTTAAGTGAAATTTACAATGCATTGGAAAACTGGCTGGTCAAAGGTATGATTTGTCCTCAGGTAGCTCAAAATCATTTTTACAGGTTTTTGTTTTTTTGTAAAAGTGTTTTTTAATCTTGGCAAAATAATAAAATAATATTTCACAATTTGCACAGAGTCTGACTAAAGGGCAGAGGCATATTACCCTCAGAGTTTAGAATAAAGCCAGATTTTTCAGGCCCAGTTCCACTGTAGAGTTTGTATGCACTGCGATCACAGACATTTTCTTGTTCCCTCTAAAGCTAGGGCCAATTTCACTTCAAATGGAGGTTAGAGTAAAAAATCACGCTTGTGTTTTACCACCTTCTGCGCTAATTATTATCTTAACAACCTTTTGTTCTGGTTGACCCATTTAATAACCTGGAAGAAAAAAAGTGTTGCTCCCATGTCTGGTCTCAATGGAAGTTATTTTCTAATGGACAATAAGCCAAAAGGCCATGGCTGTCTAGGAGGTCAAACAACAAATATCTCGTCTGCATGGGCTTACGCAGCAGCTTCGGTCCTTTCTTCTTCAGAAGCGGCTTTGTTGTCTTGCCTGTAATTTGCACATTTAGGCTCTGTAGTTTGTTTATAAAATAGTTTTACACAAACCACTCTTAGCAGTGCAAGCTTCTGAGTTGAAAATTATTCAGGCTTGTCTCATTGAAGGCACTTGGTTTCCATGGCAATTTATAAAAGATGGTGGTTTGGTTTCTTCGTTGGAACAGATGACTTAGTTTGGGTGTTCAAGTGGCCGCAAGCAAACTCCAATAAGCCTGTGTAATGTGTAAGCCCAGGTTTACCATCCTGGATAGCAGTGCATGCAAAAAGAGACAGCATACAGTTATCTAGCTTAGCCATGGGAGGAAAACAAATAATAATAAGAAAGGTGGGATAGGGATAAGGTGGGGAGGAAGAAGAATGTTTTAAATAATTCTGAGTTCGGGTTATTGCCAAGGAAGGGTAACAACCAAAGGTAAAAGGGCCTACGTTTATTTAATTCTCTATGCAAAACCTTCCCAAAAGGAAAATAAATGCCAGCTCTTCACGTACCCTGTTTACAGTGAGGTTTTCGTTGGCAGGCCATTAGGTTTCCATAGTAACAAGCAAACTATTCATTTGAAACAAAACCAGCCATGACTTTGTGCTTTGACAAGGATTTCTATAGCTCTTTTTTTTTTATTTTTTTTTTTTTTCGAGTTCAACCAGATGACCAGATGATGCTGTAATCTTTTTAGCCATAGAAGCACCTGAAGGTCTCTTCTCTACTCAGGTCAAGATTTTCTTTTATTTGTAGTGCGGAATAAGTTATATTTCCATGATGTCTTTTTATCCCCAGTGCTTAAAAAAATTTGTTTTTATTATTTTATTTTTGAGTCAGTAGTCAGTGGAGGAATCTTTGGTAGTTTGTTTTTTCAGTGTCCATTTACAAAGACTCTTTCTTCATGCTAGTGCCTGGTGAATCTTTTATAGCCTCTGCCAGGGTAAGGTCACCTTCGAGGACTTAAGATAGAGATGAGGACGATAACCGGAAAAAGCCATATATGTATTAAAATTCCAACAGCACCATCAACGGAATCTAAAGATAAGGAAATAAATGCCAAGAGACAAATGGAAAAGGAGACTAAGTACCCCATGTAGCTACCAATACAACTTTAGTGAACTAATAAAACAATTTTAGTACACAGAAGATATTTTTGGAAAACATTTGTTGTTTTGTTTTGGTTTGTTTTATTTATCAGATTCATTTCCAGACAAGTGAAAAGGAAAATAACTTGAATGTATGCCTAGAAATTTGATAAAATTAAACTATTTTCAGATTTTTGAGTTGATATGATATGCTACAAAACCTGTTCAGAAGATATTTATATGAGTTTGTGGCCTAGCTCAACCTCAGAGTTTTGTTGGCCACATGAAGGCATGCACACAGAGAAAATTCTCAAAAATCTAAAAGGTCAGCTTTTTATTTTTTAAGTTTTCAGAGATGTTTAAGCTTAAAGCCCACCGAGAGAAAATCTACTCTATGAAAACTAGGTAGGGATTATTATGGGTAAAGGAATTAACTACTGCAAATAGTGGATTATATATATTTAGATCAGTCAATTATCTATAAATTAGGTAAATAATTTTTTCCTTAGTGTAATTTTTTAAAGTGCTATGAAGTCTGTTCTAACTAAAAATTGTTTTACCGATCAGCCTTGAGATGCCTCCTGTAGTTGGTAATTTAAGTAAATTTCATATCCATATGATACCTCTTAGAATGTGTAGTTTACCTAGGAGGACTAACAAGGACAAACCCAATAATTCATTAACCTGTCTTAAGCTACAAAATGGGTCTCACCTAGGGGCCAGCTGGGGTTAGAAAGAGACACACAATCTCAACTTTTGATAGCGTGGCCAGAGTGCTACATTTACTACTGGAGAGGGGTTGGGAGCCTGAGCAATTAGGAAGAGGCCTTTGGCCTCCAAGCTGGTTTGCACTTAAAAATTAACATAAGGTTAATATTCATCCAACAGTTTTCATCAAAGTGAACTTAAAAAGTGATAGTTAAAGAGAAACAAATGTAACAGAATATTATCTCATAGCAAAGAAATTTTTTCATTCAATTAGATTTATTTTCTCTGATTTACAGAGGCTAAATAAAGATACCGCCAATAAATATAGATATCTTACTTAGTCACACATTTTTCTGGATTTAGTAGTTTAGGAGAAGAAAACTGATTATGAAACTGTTCCATCATATAATAATAAAGTGCCTATGGGTTTTCATGGTCATTTCACTGTGGCTACATTTATCCTTTCTCCTTTTAGGAGAGTAAATTATGTTCTCTTGCTTTCCTCATTTGGAAAGTGTATTTGATTTATAATAATTTTCAGTGATTTAATTATCAAAATGTAAGATTTCTGTATAAGATGGTAACTATCTTCAGTTAACATAATGTTACTATTGTGGATCCATGTTGTGAAATTCAAAAGAAATCTCTTTTCCCTCTGAGAAGAATGCTTGCTTTTCTATGTATTTGATAAACCTACTTCATTTGGATTTAACTACTGGTTTTCTAAAGCAAAATTAGCCAGACACAAGGAGAAATTTTTACTAAAATTGTTACTTGAAATGTTAAGTGTAATGACAAGAAGGTGAAAAAAATGAGCAAAATGGCTCATTGTTGTAGACAATCTTAATTTTTGTCTCTTAACAATGTTCAAAAATGGAGTCAATTCAGTTTTTATGAGCAATCAGTGGACAGTTGTATAAATTTGACTCTCAACATCCAGACCGAAATAATTTCTCACCAAATATACTCAATTACCAAAGACTCTGATTTGCTCTAGACTTACACAAAGTGGATTTTCATGCTATTTTTGTAAGTGTTAAATCATTGATGATTTATTTATATATATTTAGTTTGATACCTCTTTAAATAACCACAAAATTAAAAGATTCCAGATGGCTCTATGAAAATCATTCAATTGGAGGAATTTTTCATAAGAATAATTTTAAATTTCTCACCTTCACATGAATAATATAATGAGGATTTTAAAGCAACAGCCCAACACATAACTCTGATACTTTTTGCATTATTTGTAATTTTCTATATAAACCTCTTTTACTAAAAATGAATTTTTGGTGAAAAAATACAATTTGAAGATATCATTATATCATAATACTCAACCCAGAATAAATAGTGAAACCAAATGACTAAACAAGATTGTGATGCACGTAGGCGATTAATCATACCAGGAAAAAAATCAGGCTACTCCATTACTTAATACATATATACTAAGACTCATCACAAGATTGAATCTGTTAAAATGGTTGGCAAAAGTTAGACCTAGAAAATACATTCATAAACTTGGAGGAATAAAAATAGCCATGGCTATACAAATGTAAGTTGATTATTTGAATTAGCCAGATATTTTAATAATAGTTAAAAAATCCTCTGAAATTAATAATATAAGCAAAAAATATTTAAAAACCTTAATTAAAAATCAAACTGTGCTTGCCTTATATGAACCAAAATCAAACTTACTTTTATTTTAGGTCAAATAATTAAGGTCTAGTGTCTACCACTGGATTTAATAATTTGATTTTAAAATATGTTTGAAATTTTATGAGTTTCATGCATAGGAAATTTTTTAATAAACAAATTAAAAATAAATTCATTTTAACAATTAGACCATATTAGCCTAACAGTCATTACTTTACTTTAACATCACACCAACAGATCCAAGAAGAGACACTTACTCTTAGTCGTTAGGTCTTGTTTTGCACATTCTCCTTCTGCAATTGATACATCATCAATGGCAATGTCACCTTCTATGCCAGGACCTCGAATACCTTCAAAAATGAGCTACAAATATGAATGAAACAAACCTAAATGTAGAACTTTGATTAGCAGATGAATTTTTATTGAGAAATAGAGGAGCCAAACCTAAAATTGACAATCCTGGTATTATTTATTATTGGTGGTCTTCAGAATTCTTGCTTGCAAAAAAACTTTCTCAACAAAACCAATAATAAGATCTTCATTGTACAGCAGTTTTCCATTTTATAAGCTCCCTGTCAATTTTAAAACAAAACTAAACCTAACTGAATCATAGAATAAAAACAGCTACAAAAAACAAATCATATCACTTTTTGTTTTCAAGGGTAAGGAAGTTTTTTTTCTCTGAAATAGATTCCCTCCAATGTTCTCTAAACATATCTCATAACACTGGCTTTCTATTAAAGATACATTTTATGGATGAATCAGTTCCAGGTTCATTGTGACAGTGCTATGTTTACTGAAGCCCAGAACAAGTGTGTATACAGTGAATAAGTTAATCATATTCCCCATATGCTTTGTTTTTAAAGATATTTATTGTTTTTGAAGATATTTACGGGTTTAGTGGCAGATCTTCAAACTTCCAGTATCTAGAACAGTGGATATCACTAATTCTTAAGACATTAGTGTTGAAAGAATAGATGAATGAATGAAATCAATCTACATTTATTGCTAAATTCTGGATACAAAGTCAATATAAGGACAATTAACAATTTTTTATTTCATTTTTGTAGACATAAGACTCTTCTTAAACTTTCTGTCTTGTCTCACAAATTCTCCTTGCTTCCAGTATCCTTTTGGTAGAAAAAGTAACCTATGCACTTAGTGACTATATTCCCAGAAAAATTTCTGTGTACCAAAATGAAATACCTAGTTTGTTCTTTCTGAAGAAAAATTAGCTTAATAAAGAGCTATGTTCAACATCAAACTAATGTGTGTAATTTAGTACGATCTCTAATTTTATTTCATTGCAACAAATTACAGCAAAAGTCTATTTTTATGAATATAAAAATTTTTGTTTCTGTCTTATCTTACAGTGTTTAATATGACTCCTTAAAGGTAAATTTGTGGTGATTTTTCTGAGGACTTTCCTTTCCCTACTTAAATATGGTGCATAAGAATGAAGATAAGTTTCATGATTTTATAGGATAAAAAGATTTGAGAAGTTTTTTATTATATTATTATTACATTTAATTTAGAATTAAATTAGATATGGAGAGGATTTCTTGCTTACCTATTTTGAGACAAGTATTATACATTAATAGTGTCCAAAACCATTCCTTTGAAAAGCATCCAATTTGCCTTATGTCACTGAGGCCAAAATAAAATGGCAGACCAGAGTTAAAATATTTAGAACTGAGTTGGCAGTGTATAAATGCTCCATCCTCAGACAGAATCAGGAAGGAAGCCTTAGTTTGGCTGCCTGGGAATGATAATTTGCATTTGACTTAGGGTGGGGTTTTGGAAGATATCTGGGTAGTGGCTAAAAAACCCTCAGAGGACTATTTAAATTACAAGAGACAAGATTTAAATAAAAAATCAATGGTATAAAAATTCAAAAGCACTGAATATGGAAAAGGACAAGTCATTTTAATGGCGGCAGAATAGTCCATGTTATTGATAGAACAAAATTTATTTAATCAATATGTATTATTATTGTTAGACAATAAAATTATTTTCAGTTATTCTGAACAAGGCTGAAATGAATATATTTCACATAATTATTTTTTTTTAATTTTATTTATAATCATTATACACAATTATTTGGAACACATGGTTCTTCAGGATCAATTTAAATTGCCCCTATCAGCGTCTATCTGTGAAAAAGTACTGCCTTTTTCCTAACCATGGGTGTTTAAGTAATGGGGCTTTTTTTCCTTTTTTTTTGTTTTTAATACGTGCTGCTTACCTGTAAAGAATCAATGTTAAGAGTAAATCAATGGTTATTCCCACCCCCTTCTTAGTTTCAGTCATGTGATGCTGAGTCTTCTCTCCTGAAGATAACAATATGAATGGAATGTTATCTTGGAGAAAGTCAGAACTCAAAATTCATGCTATTATGAGTCTGATTCCACAAAATCAAATATTTTCCACTTTGCCCCCAAGACAAATACTATACTAAATAGAAGTAGGATGTTGTCATCACAATTTTTTCTTTTATGCATGTATTTTAAAGATTGAATGGAAGAAAGTGTAGATGTCTGCCTCCCAGTCACATTTTAATCCTGGAAGGAAGCATGAACAAGGATGTATTCTGCAAACTTTCCTTTCCACCGACCTGGCCTTATACTGACTTCTAAGCAGTGAGCAGTCGGACTCTACCTTTCAGTAAAAGAATGATCTTGCCATTGCTCAAAGCATTTCATAACTTCTGTTACTGAGTTTAAAGTATTAAAGCCTTCTATTTTTCCTATCAATTTTCTTTTTCTTCCCCTCTTTCTGCCTCCCTGTACAGCTTGATCAAAAACACAAGATTGAACCTAGGCTTGTGCTAAAAACAAAGCTTCAAGCAGCAAGGCTGTGAAGGACGCTGCCGCCCTTCTTGTCTGGTCAGATTGAGAGGGGGTGATGGGAGCCTTTTATGGTAAATGTCAGGGAGAAGATTGACTGATGTATTTTAATATGTGTGCTGCTTGCCTACTGGCAATGTTGACCACAAGTGTGTAGTTGGATGAACAGCAGAAATACAAATCAGCAAAAGTTGAATTGTCATATGCCCAGAGGACTACCTCTATCTAGAACATTCTTTTATAGGAATACTTCATGGTGATCCTAAATGAAGCAGTAAAAACTGATTTGTAAACTTATTGTTTACATTTATCTGTACAACTATAGATGATACAGTTTGTCTCTGAATAAAGTTGATTACTTTCCATATAAGTGTAGCAGCATTTTAGTTATTGTGTGGAAAAAAAATCAGAGAATTAGTAGCAGTTATTACTGGGATGATAAAAGTAACTTTTGATGATCAAACTCTTGGTACAGTTATTACTGGTACTTTTAATATTTATTTGAAATCTTGTGATGATAGGGAGATCCAATCCAACAGGCTAGAGAAACACTGTAACCTTCCTGATGGTCCTGTTTGGACAAGAAGAAAGAAAAATATACTGTGCAGTGTATTCATTTGTTTCCTTTAATTTTCATAGCAGCTTTGTTATTAGGAAGATATAGATTGTCTTTTAACTCACTGGACTCTCACAAAGAAATATTTATTACATTATTCTCTTTATGCTCTGAACACCAACTATAATGCTATCTGAATGATTATGACACATAGATTCTAATAGACTTATAAATGGCTTTGAGACAAAGACCTAGAGGGATACTTTCTCCTTTATATTGTTTTTGACTATGAGATAGATAACAGAGATAAAATGTATACGTATTAAATTTAAATAATGTACCTTGGCCAAACTTTCAAGTGCTTTTAAAAATAAATCCTTGGTGACAAAAATCTTTTTTCCTCAAACACAAAGATGAGAAACTATAATAGTCCATTATAATATGATGTATCTCAACTTGGAAGATATGATCTGTATGCAGTGAAAAAAGTCTGAATTATATCCACTCAGAGAAGAAATGCTCTCTAATTTAATAGGTTAAATTATGTCATATTTTAATTAAGTACCATCATGATTCTGACTACTATTACATTACAAGGGTAAGATTATGTTCCTTTCCTCTTCAATACTTCTGACACATTTGGCTTAATTGCCTTCAAGAAAGAATTAATGGCATCTAGATTCTCAGGGAGAGAATGTTGACGTTTAGGTCTCCTGAAAGAGGGTTCAAATTACTGAGCCTGTTCTTCACACAATCACACTGATCTTATTTAAAATGGTTTCCCTTAACTGAAGTGACAAATTTAAAATGGTAATATTTTCACAGTGTGTGCATGCAATTCAGCATACTTAATATGCAAGAAATACTGCATGATCAGAAAATTAATTCCTAGTGAGTAAATGCTAGTGGGAGTTTAAAAAAATATATGTGAATTTCTGTATTAGAACTACACTACATAAAATTAATTTAATTCATCAATTGATAGTTTCTTACATTTATTTATAATGCTTTAAAGCATAAAGATAGAGATGTCAATATGTAGGAAAATACAGATGATGCTATTAGAGCTGATGTTCAAATATAATTTCTCAGAAAAGTAGGAAGAGCTACATGTAGCATTAATGAGTAAAAGCAGATGGGGAGTCAAAGATTACAACACAGTTCTGATGATCTGACCTCAACATCAATGGTGCCTTCTGCAAATGTTTTCTTTCTGATGAAATATATTGGTTCTGATCATTACCACTAAGGCAAAGTCAAAGACTTGGAATGCAGTTTGAAAACTGACAGTGTACATCACTTGGAAAAACCTCAGGATGTGAATAAATTTGAAAAGAGCTATTAACATTAATAATTTTACCTTCATTTTATTACTGGTTCAGCAAATAATTAGACTATCCTTCCCCCCCACCTTTTTTATAGGTAACATGTGGATTTATTCAGATTCAGAAACACACTCCATAGAGTGTGGGCCATCGCAGAGGGGAGTATGGCCTTTTCCCACTTCTTATGTGCAAAGAGCAGGAGAGCTATCCAATAACTAATACAGAAGAGATGTGAAGAGAGGTAACATAATAAACAGGACAGGACAGGGGGGTCTGGCATGCTGCAGTCCATGGGGTCGCAAAGGGTCCGACAGGACTGGGCAACTGAACAATAACAACGACAATATAATAAACAGGTGGGTAGCCTAAATATTGATTTTTTATTTTTAGATTTTTTTTTCCAAGAAACTACATAAATATTAACACTGAGTGTAACTTCTCAAGACTCTGCCAGTCCAACTTGCTGGATAAATGTCAGTTGGTTGTCAAAGCTTCTAATCTCAAATAATAACATGAGATTTTGACTGCTGGCAAAAACAGAAAGAACTAGATGGCACTATCAAACTGCAATTAGAAAATGTTTTCAATTGTTAGTTACTTCAGGAGCCATCATCATGTCTATAACTGCCCTTGAATTTGGCTTAAAATGTCAGATATATATCTACACAAGCATGCAGTGTCTACTAAGTACATTTTCTGGATTGTTATTATTCTTAGATAAATATAAAAGCAGAATGATGTGATGAGAGCATTATAATCTCTTTTCCAACCCCTATTTAACGTTAAGGATTTGTGTGATTTAAGATAAATTGTCTCAAAGCCTACTTCCAAATCTTTAAATGAGAGTATTAGAATAGAAGATCTCCAGAATTCTTTTTGCCTGTGACTTAAAAAATGTAAAGTCAGTCTCATAATGTCTCTATACTTTTCCCTCAGAAAATATCTGAAATGTACTGTGAAAGAAGCAAAGGATTAAAAAAGGCAGTTAAATATCTTCCTAGGTGTAGGATATAAAACAAAAGGGACACTGTAAGAACAACACTGTATTAACTTTACTTTTTAGAAACTTTTCCCCCTAATCCTTCTGAATATAGCTAAATATATTTTCATTACAAGCACTGATCATGCTAAATTAATTCTAGAAAAAGAGCCCCAAAGAAATTTCAGTAGGAGAAAATTTCTATTTGCCTGGAAAAGTACTACACAATAATGTTATTGTCAGCTAAGCAAATATATTGGACAGACTTAGACAAAGTACTTTGCAAGTGGTGGTTTTTTTTTAAGAGTTTATGATCAAACTAATTTGAATGTATACAAACTCCTAACAAATAAAACATAAAATGTGTCAATGTTAACAGAGGCTCAGAATCACTTATTTTTCATTTAAAATTCCAAGAGGTAAGAGAAACCCTATCCACTTGAATTAAAGACATCCTTGGATACCACAAATCTACATTTGAATAATATTAAAACTTCTCACAATTTATACAGCAATATATTTCATACAATTTTTTATGCCATGCTTTTCTGGTAGGCATCACACACCAAAGATTTTTGAGAAGCTTGATAGTTTATAAATGAATTTTGAGGAAAAAAATAGTTAGAAAAAGAGTTGACAGCAACAAGAAACTTGAAAACAAAATTAAATTTTAAAAAATGGAGTAGGATGCCGCAGTTGTGTTTCCTTGGACAATCAAAATTTATGGAGTGATGCAATCCTTAGCCAATAGACCTTTAAATATCTTGGAGATAGGAGAACCTAGAGATCTAATATAAAAAATATTTTACTTATCTTCATTTCTCATTAGTAATTTAAATAGCTTAGAAATTCATTGATTCAAAATCTTCATTTTTTGATTGCCTTCCCTCCAGGATAGAGTTACAGAAACCAGATTTATCCTCCCCACTGAAACAGTCAAAGAACTTGCAAAAATGTTGAAACAATGGTATTGAGAACACTAGACCACATCAGGTAATGAAGGAACAGTGAACCCTGAGTGATAGAAGTCAAACAAGGTTTGCTCTATGACTGCCCTATACAGAATTTATAGATTATGAAGAAAGCAGAACAAAAGTAGAGCCTCCTAGAAAATCTGGGTTAAAAAGAGAGACCTGAGAGTCCAAGGCAGCTGAGTATGTAGGATAGAAAACCAGCAAAGAAAGAACTGGAGAGAAAGAGACATCTGCAGAGGAAGCCCCTGAAGTTCTCAGCAAAATCCTGATTGGGACTCGAATGAAAGAAAACTACCTAAGGCTGGGAAAGGCCCAGAGGGATGCATTTAAGGGAACAGTGTCCAGCCAACACAGGACTTGGAAAAATCTCATTATTCATGGGGCATTGGGTAGAGTACTCTGAAGACTTTTGCCTCAGTGCTGAGAAACAATCAGCCCGCTATCAAAGACTATTCTAATCTCACCTAACAAATCTTGACAGCAAGTACAAAAATTATCAGAACTTTTCTGAGTATTAATAACTAAACTACATCCACAGGGCTTTCCCTGGTGGCTCAATGGTTAAGAATCCACCTACAAATGCAGGGAACAAGGGTTCGATCCCTGATCCAGGAAGATCCCACATGCCGTGGAGCAACTAAGCTCCTTGGCCACAACTACTGAGTCAGTTTGCCTGAAGCCTGTGCCCTGCAACAAGAGAAGCCACAGCAATGAGAAGCCTGCACACTGCTTACAACTAGAGAGTAGGCCCTGCTCTCTGCAATTAGGGAAAGCCCACGTACAGCAAAAAAGACCCAGCAGAGCCAAAAACAAAGTAAATCTTGGGGGAAAAAAAAAGCTACATCCAAAAATAAACTCCAAAAAAAAAAAAAATCCAGCACCTATCAAGGTAAAATTTACAATGTCTGACACCCAATCAGACTACCAGACATGTAAGGAAGCAAGAAAATAATGATTTGTAAAGATGAGAAAACATCAATCAATCAAAACCAACCAAAAACTGGCACAGATGATATCATTAGCAGAAATTAGTTACTATAACTGGTTTTAATATGCTCAAAACATGAACTTAAGATATGAAAAGTATTTTGTAAAAAGACTCAAACTGAACTTAAAGAGGTGGAAAGTATAATAGCTAAGATGAAAAATACTCTGAATAGAGTTAAAAGTAGATTTCGTGTGTGCTAAGATGCAGTTCTGTGCATGGACTGGAGCTTGCCAGGCTCCTCTGTTCATGGGATTCTCTAGGCAAGAATACTGGAGTAGGCTGTCATTTCCTTCTCCAGGGAATCTTCCCAACCCAGGGATTGAACTTAGGTCTCTTATGTCTCCTGCATTGGTGGGTGGGTTCTTTTACCACTAGCACCACTTGGGAAGCCCCTGAAAGTAGATTAGATATTGCAAAAGAAATGATTAGTGACTGTGAAGACAATTAATTATGAATAGTGAAATAATTTTAGATAAGATGGTGGTTTCCTAATTTCCTTACCACCTTATGCATTTCTTAAGTGGGAACTCTCTCTAAGGACCAGTCGTCTGGACTTGACCTGCTTTCCAGTTTGAGAATCACAGTCTTCAAATTCTGTGGGCGCCAAACTTGCCTGGATCGTCTTCCTTGTAACTCTAAAAAATACTACTTAGGATCAAGCTGTTCTTCCACAGTTTATTGTTAATGATTGGTTTGTGTTCTATGTGGTTCCACTGTCTTTAATAACTGCTCACATATGTGCACTTTTCCTTGGAAATATCAATCATTCCCATAGTTTCAGGCAACACATAAAGTCTAATGACTTACACACATTTGTCCTCAAAGTTTCAGAAAAATATATACAATAGCCCTCTGCACATCGTTAAGAGGACATTCCCCAGGTTCTGCACATCATTAAGAGGACATTCCCCAGGTGTGTTATATTAACATGTCCAGAATAGAAATAACCGTAATCATTCCTGTATCTTTTCTGTTTTCCTCTCTTTGTTATTTAAGGTAATGGGTAAAATAACAGGCATTACTCAATATTTTCTAGTTAGAAACTTCTTGATCATTCATGGTTACTTCCCAAATTCCCAACATAAAAATGTTTTGCTAGTTTTTATACCCAAGTATATCTTGAAATTATCCTCTTTTCTTTGTACCACTTCCCTAGTTTGTCTCTTCAATATCCCTTATGTGAATTTTATAAGGGTCTGTTTGCTGGCCCAATTTTACCTCCTTGAATCACCTTCCATACAACCACCTAAGTGATGCATCATCCCATCCCCTGAGTAAAATCTTCCATGACTCCCCAGTGCCTATGCTCTTGAGGTTCCTTAATGTCATCTCACACCAGTCTTTATTTTTATATTCCAAATTCCAGATAAACATCTCTATGTTTCTCTGACAAATCCTGTGATACATGACCTGCATGTTTTATTTACTCTGAACTTTGCATCAATATTAATATTAGCCCCTTTTCTGAGTTGCAATCCTTCTCTTCAGTTCAGGTTTCATCCCATGCCATAGGCGCCTCTTGCTTGTCCATACTCTTCTTGTTCATTATGTGTGCCCATAGAAACTTCTGCATATTTTGTTACGGACATTATTACATTATGTAACGCATGTGTTTAGATATGTATTCCCACCAATCTGAAGTAAACAATCATTATTAAATCTTCATGCCTAGCAATGTGCCTGACATACAGTACTAGCTCAATAAATATTGAATTGCTGTCTGTGACAATAAATGATTGTCCTGAAGGTGTGGTGGTGTTGGTTTAGTCGCTTAGTCATCTCTGACCTTGCAACCCTATGGACTATAGACTGCCAGGTTCCTCTGTCCCTGGGATTTCCTAGGCAAGAGTATTGGAGTGGGTTGCCGTTTCTTTTTTTAGGGGATCTTCCCAACCCAGGGATCGAACCCAAGTCTCCTGCATTGTAGGCAGATTATTTACCACTGAGCCACCAGGGAAGCCTATCTTGGAAGTACTCAATAAATATTGACTAAACTGATGTCTATAGCAATAAGGAATTATTCTGAAGGAAACATTAATATAACTATTCCTTAAATGCTTACTGTATATATATTGGATTTAATAATTTTGTATTAATTAAGGCAGTGATATAGAAAGCAAAAATATGTCTTTTTAGAAAGATTTTTTGATGCCTATAGAGGTAGGCACATGTTAATATTAAGGTTACTTCTATCAGTAATGCTTTGGAGTTCTATCTTCCCAAGTTTAATTTGGTTTAATAATATGCTGCCATGTATTCCATTTTTACTATTTTATTCTTTTTCATAGAAAAAAATTATTAGAATCTATGATTTGAGTTGCTTTTATGTATTTTTAGATAATCAACTAGACTTACTCCATTATTCTTTACCAGAGTGAACAACTGAATGCATTTTTATCATCTTGGTAAGTTTTAGAAATGCAATTTCTAACTCAAAATCATTACAACTTTATAGATTAGGTTACCAAAAAACAGTATTCCACCAATTAAACATTAGCATAACTGACACTGTGTGAATTTCCATACCCTTACTAAATGCCATAAAATGCAATTAAGAATTCCCCAGTATGAAAAAAAAAAAAAAACCTCAATCTGAGTATATAAAACACATATATAAAGTTATTAAAATCAGTAAACTACATTATTTTCTCCATTAAAACAGTTTCATGATAAATTGTTTCTAGCCATGATGACCACTACTATAATTGCTAAAATATTTATTATATATTTGCAATTAGTTCTTTCTCTTAATCCTATCTAAGCCTTTCTTTTCTACATAAAAACAAATAAAAGCAATTTGTTTAAAGTTCTCTGATATTGAAAATCAAAGTAATAAATTACTAAAATGACAAAGAGACACATTTTGTTAAAGCATACAAAATTCCATCAGTAAAATTCAGATTGAGAATTGATTACCCAGCTTCTGTTATGTAAGAATCTATGTTGTTTGTCTTCAAGGAACAAAGTATGCACATATGATTTTATATAAATGGATTACATTTACTCCAGGCAAATCATTTGAATTCAGATAGACCATTATTCAAACATATTACTTGAGAGATGTTCCTTAATAAAAGAAAAGGGCATTTTCTCTTTTTCGCATTGCTTTTAGAACTAAAGGGAAACAATCATGTGATTTTTGTGATGCTTATATCAGAATTTTTACATACTCTTTTTCTAATTTTGCTCAGGTTCTGCCTTTAACATTATGCTCAGGTGCAACAATCTATCCACAGACATGACTGTTCTTTTCTTACCTGAAATGAAGTAATTGGATATATATTAACATGTGCCTCATTCCATCGTTGTCCTTTGTTCCCACTTGAAGACCACAGTGGATTCTCTATGGTTGTCTGTCCTTTCAAACGTAGATAGACATTTAAAACACCTAAAAATAACAATGTAATTTTATTCTGTGTATTTATTTTGGCTTCATACTTGTTTCTCCTTAACTGAGCACTTGTAAACTTTTAAAAATGAAATTTCATGGAATACTCCAGTGTCTGCTCTTTTCTTCCTCTCTCATTTCCAATCTTGCTCTTAGGACACTTGGCATACATGGCGGGTCTCCAGAGGTGATCACATCCTAATCTCTAGAACCTCTGAATGTTATCTTATATGGCAAAGAGACTTTGAAGGTATGATTAAATTAAGAATTTTGAGACAGGAAGATTATTTCAAATAATTTCAGTGGGCCCTATGTTTAATCACATATATCTTTTTTTCTAAGACGGAGATTTGATAGAGGAGAGAAGGTCATGTGAAAGAGAAGATGCAACACTGCTGGTTTTAAAAATGAATGAAGGAGCCACAAGCTGAATGCAAGCGGCCTTTGGAAGCTAGAGATGACAAAGAGACAGATTCTCCCCTAGATCCTTCAGAAGATAGCAACCCTGCCGACATCTTGATTTGAGCTCCATTATACTCGTTTTAAATTTCTGTTCTCTAGAACTTTAAGATAACACGTGTGGTTGTTTTAAGCCATGAAGTGTGTGGTAATTTTTGTATAGTGGCAACAGAAAACTAATATAGCATGTAATCATGTACTGACTATAATGGTCAAAGTTTAATGAATTCTTTATCATCAGTTAACATCAGTCTCAGATCATTTTCAGTTTACTTTTCATCCAAATCTCTTTTTCCCTAAAAGAATTGTCTCAAGAGAAAATGAAAACAGGTTTTGTCTCATGATTTGATGTATCTCAACAGTCTCATGTCCTGCACATAGTACTGACAGTAATGATGATAATAATAATATGATATGTTGAACACTTCAGGTGAGAAATGAATCCTCTCAACAATTCTATGAAGTACTTAATACTGTTATCCTCATGTTATAGATAAGAAAACTTAGAGTGAGTCAGTCATTTGCCTTATATCATACAGTAAGAAAATAGCAGAGGCGGAATTTGAACCCATTGAGTTTTAAAATCTGGTAACTTAATGCTAGGCAATCAGTATTTTAATAGATGCAATTTAAAAAGTCAGCTTTATTGAGGTATAATTTACATGCAATAAAATTCATTTTAAATGCACAAGTCAAAAATATTTGATCAATATATATTATAGTGTAAGTATCAATTCAGCCAAGATACAGAACATGGCAGGCCTCAGCGTCCCTCACCATCTCCTGGAGTTTTCCTAAGTTCATGTCCATTGAGTTGGTGGTGTTATCCAGACATCTCATTCTCTGTCATCCCCTTCTTCTCCTGCCTTCAATCTTTCCCAGCATCAAGGTCTTTTCCAATGAGTCAGCTCTTCACATCTGATGGCCAAAGTATTGGAGCTTCAGCTTCAGCATCAGTCCTTCTAGTGAATATACAGAGCTGATTTCCTTTAGGATTGATTGGTTTGATCTCTTGAAGTCCAAGGGAATCTCAGGAGTCTTCTCATTGAAAGAATTGAAAGCATCAATTCTTCATTGCTCAGCCTTCTTTATGGTCCAATTACCACATCCATACATGACTACTGGAAAAAAGCATGGCTTTAACTATACAGACCTTTGCCGGCAAAGTGATGTCCCTGCTTTTTAATACACTGTCTAGGTTTGTCATAGCTTTTCTTCCAAGAAGCAAGTGTCTTTTACTTTATGGCTGCAGTCACCATCTGTAGTGATTCTGGAGCCTAAGAAAATAAAGTCTATCACTGTTTCCATTTTTCCCCCATCTATTAACCATGAAGTGATGGAACCTGATGCCATGATCTTAGTTTTTTGAATACCGAGTTTTAAGTCAGCTTTTTCACTCTCTTCTTTCACCTTCATCAAGAGGCTCTTTAGTTCCTCTTCACTTTCTGCCATTAGGGTGATATCATCTGCATATCTGAGGTGACTGATATTTCTCTTGGCAATCTTGATTCCATGTTGCACTTCATCCAGCCTGCTTTTTTCATGATATCCTCTGCATAGAAGTTAAATAAGCAGGGTGACATATACAGCCTTGAAGTACTCCTTTTCCCAGTCTGTTGTTCTGTGTTCAGTTCTAACAGTTGCTTCTTGGCCTGCATATGGTTTTCTGAGGAGGCAGGTAAGGTGGTCTGGTATTCCCATCTCTAAGAATTTTCCAGTTTTTTGTGATCCACACAGTCAAAGGCTTTAACATAGTCAATGAAGCAGAAGTAGATGTTTTTCTAGAATTCCCTTGCTTTTTCAATGATCCAATGGATCTTGGTAATTTGATCTCTTATTCCTCTGCCTTTTCTAAATCCAGCTTGTATATCTGGAAGTTTTCAGTTCATGTACTGTTGAAGGCTACCTTGAAGGATTTTTAGCACCACCTTGCTAGTGTGTGAGATGAGCATAGCTTATGTACAATTACTTGTTATAAAGTAATTTATCCTTCAGATTTTTAGAGCAATTTTGCCTAATTATTTAGTCATAAGACCACCTGTATTCATATTACACACAAATGAATAAATATGAACACCTAATTTTTAAACAATAAAAAAATTGCATTCTTTACATCATAACTTTCACTTTCTAACTGGATGAGCTTGATGTGGTCTCTTAATCTCTCTGCCTTAATTTCCTCATCTGGTAAATGATGATGATGACTGTAACTAGCGTAAGTTTTTTGTGGAAACCAAAATTAGCTATAGTATATAAGCCACAAATTGTCTCAAACATCATCTGCAGTATATTTTATCTATCGAGATATCAAATACTAGGTCTTTATTTCTCTTTCAATGCAATAGATTACATCAGTATACACTTCTTAATGTTGAACTATGAGTATACTACAGGAATAACTTGATAATAGACTACTATTTTCTTACTAGGTTTGATTCGATTTGCTAGTATTGTATTTAGAAGTAATGCATCTATATTTATACATAATATTATCCACTTTTCTTTCTTGTTTTATCTTTCCATGTTGTATGTTCAGTTTTTGCTTCAGAATCTATCATCTTCTATCTTTTTCCATTAGTGTAAGAAATAATCTCAGGCTTGTCCTTCATAGTACCGTACTGATTCATTTTCCACAATTTGGATTCTATCCTTCTGCTCCTACTATCATCTTGATCCAGCAGTATTATTTCTGATGTTACATTCTTTTCTGATCTTATCAAATTCCCCTTTATTTTGGTCATTTATCTAATTCTTCTTTTCTTGTTCCACTGTTGTATCATTCTTATCTTTTTTTGTTTCATACAGTTCATTTTACACTTTCTTGAAAATATAAATTGTCAGTAATTCTTCTTTGACAATATGTGCTTATTTTACTATGTACATGTTAGCCTCTTTTTATACTGTGGGATCAAGCCTGATTTCCTCTCTCTTTTTTTTATCTTCTTCCTCTTTATTCTTTTTAAATAGTTCTAAGTAATCCTGTGGCATTTTCCCTAAAACCGTTAGTGGGGCTTCTTTTATATGCACAGCATGGGTGTGGATTGTTAGCTCCTCCTCTAAAATTTAAAGCTATAGGCCAGGTGCATGTGAGATTTCACTACTATATAATGACTCAACAATCGAGAATAAATGGAAAAGTATTTGTACCTTTGAGCCTTTTAAGAGTTGAACTTTCTGGGGTTTTTTCCCTACACTTGGTGAGCTATTCTAACAGGGAGTAGCTTTCTAAATTCATCTTCGCTAGACTCTCAGTGAGGCTCAGTTTTTCTTGCTGGCTGTTGGTCGCTTGTGCATCAGATGTGCAATCTTATACAAAAAGGAAAAGTCACCACAGCACATATTTCTGTGCGGTGGAATTGCATTCTATTTTTAAACATGAATCCACAATTGGGAGGGCTCCCAAGGAAATCATGCCCAAATAAAAATAAACTGTGTTAAACATTAAAGTGATAATAATTTTTTGAACCTGTTGTCACTGGATGAACAAAGTGTTATGTAACAAATACCTTTTGAAAATTATGTAGTAAGTAGTCTGTGTGGGGATTAAATAGGAAAGGACTGCTTGTCAATTCCATGGCCTGCCTCTAGCTGCAATAGTCATAACTGTACTGAATTAAGATCATTTCTACTGATTTCTACTTAAACTACATTGCTTTTCCAGAAAGGAAAGTATCAGTTATCTTACATTAACTTTTTTTGTATTTCTTAAATGTATCACCTTAGATTTTTTTACCCAGTAGAGGTCTTTCAATAGCTTGCATGTAAAAAAATGAAAGATGCTCCCTCTAAGCTACCAATTCAGTTCAAGTTGTTCCATACATTAAAAAATTACCACTGGATACTTTAGTAAATGAAGTGCTAATGTAAATAGATGGCAGTGAGTGAAATAACATTTTATACAAAGGCTTATTTCTCTTGGTAGCATGAACTGCTATTTTGATTGCAGTGAGAGGAATCAATTCTGTCACCAAATCAGTATACAGAAATATCTCTTAAATGTTAATAAAATGATGATATCTTTTTTAAATCTATTCATTTTAATTAGGCTAACCAAGCACTGTTTACTCTATGTATTTTATAATTTACTTACAAAAATACATACTTTTGAAATAATATAGATATTAATAGATATAACTTACCGCTCCTATATCAATAATAAAATTATTATATCAACATTGAATGTATTTTATCTCAGAGAATATGCTTTGCCTGTGATCATGTTTACTATTTTATTAACATTTTATTTTTACCTATGTAATATAAACTCAAACTTGGATTATTTCTATTTATATTTATTAAATATGTACTATGTTAAAAAGACTTTTCTTAGGTCTAAAGAGGCCAGGTCTGAATTATCCTAGATTTTGAATTAATTTTTGAATAGATTTTATGGCTAGATTTTATTTAAAAGCAAGTATTACTTGTGTTATAACAAAAAGACACTAGAAATATAATTGATTTAAATAAGTTCTTACAAATATAATTTAAATGTCTATTCCATTATCCAAATCAATAAAGACAAATTATTGATTCACTAGTCTATTTTAGAGCTGATGACAAAATTACTATTAATAGACAAATGATCAAAAGGAATTCAGTACCAGAAGTTACTTAAATTTATGTCCAGATCATCTTGGTCAACAAAGTGAGGACTTGAGAAACAGAATAAAACTATTCAAGAGAAATTTGATTTAGCAAAGCTGATTCAGCCCATTATTATAGTATTATAGTAAGAAAATTCCAAAGTGAATATAATGGATTGTGTTAATACCGTTTAAAAGTAACTTTAAATCCTCAGAGGCAGGGTGTTTATGCTTTGGTAAGCACCAGATATCAATAGGTGTGAATTTAATCATCCCCAAGGATTTTCAAATGTTATGTAGTGCATGAAACAAGTTTGAAGTTGGAAAGCAAAACTTAACTGTATTTTTCTTCTGGGTTTCCTATTTCTTATCTTTTGGTCACCAGTCTTTAAGAGTCAGGGGCCAGAGTTAGGACACATTTATCTCACGCTTAAGGATTACAGTCAATAAATGCTGTACAATAATCGTGTAATATCTCATGAGCTTTGACCTGAGTTTTGGAGTTATTCATGGTGCTATTCAATAAGACAATTCCTATTTTAGTACTATTTCATATAAACTGCAGTATAAAATATAATTTGCTTAAATATTACTTATAATTACTACTACCAAGTTCTCTTCCTTCATTAAGTCCTAAACATAAACTTGCTTCTAATTATTTTACTATAAGTATTTTTTATATATTTTAGATAAGTAATTTAAATATATGTCCTAAAATGGGCATACTCTTTTAAAATAGATATTTGAAATTACCAAATTCATATAAATTAATCTCTAGCTTGCTTTACTCCAAAGCCTAGGGAATCACTTGCATATATATTATGTTTTCATTCTAACCAGTAATACAGACTCATTAATTTGAGCTTCAAGATGTGCCAAAATCATCTAGCTCCAGGCAAGAGCTATATCTATTGATAGGTAATTGGTAACATCATTTGTATTATACACACAGACAAAATGGGAAATTATAAAATCATTATTTTCTGCCTGAATAGAAACAGCTGCATGCATTCATTGTTATTTTTTTAAATATATAATTGCAATGATATCTTAAATTTTAAAAGTCAGTTTACTTTCTCTTGTCATTACCATGCCTTCTTATATCCAGTTGAACCTCTATATCAGTATCAAAAATTTTACTAAAACATAGCTTTCATAAGACTCTATTTCTCCAATATATGTCAGAGACCATTATAGATTTTGTCACTATTTGCTTCTAAAACAGAGCAGGACTTTTGCATTTATTTCTGCCCTGATTTTTAAGATTTCTTTCCTTCTGCTAACCCTGGGGTTCTTCATTTCTTCCTTCTCTAATTGCTTTAGGTGTAGAGTTAGGTTATTTATTTGGTTTTTTTCTTGTTTCCTGATGTAAGCCTGTAATGCTATGAACCTTCCCCTTAGCACTGCTTTTACAGTGTCCCATAGGTTTTGGGTTGTTGTGTTTTCATTTTCATTCATTTCTATACATATTTTGATTTCTTTTTTGATTTCTTCTATGATTTGTTGGTTATTCAGAAGCATGTTATTTAGCCTCCATATGTTTGAAGTTTTAACAATTTTTTTCCTGTAATTGAGATCTAATCTTACTGCACTGTGGTCAGAAAAGATGACTGGAATGATTCCAATTTTTTTGAATTTTCCAAGACCAGATTTATGGCCCAGGATGTGATCTATTCTGGAGAAGGTTCCGTGTGCACTTGAGAAAAAGGTGAAGTTGATTGTTTTGGCGTGAAATGTCCTGTAGATACCAATTAGGTCTAGCTGGTCCATTGTATCATTTAAGGTTTGTGTTTCCTTGTTAATTTTCTGTTTAGTTGATCTATCCATAGTTGTGAGTGGGGTATTAAAGTCTCCCACTATTATTGTGTTACTATTAATTTCCTCTTTCATACTCGTTAGTGTTTGCCGTACATATTGCGGTGCTCCTATGTTGGGTGCATATATATTTATAATTGTTATATCTTCTTCTTGGATTGATCCTTTGATCATTATGTAGTGTCCTTCTTTGTCTCTTTTCACATCCTTTATTTGAAAGTCTATTTTATCTGATATGAGTATTGCGACTCCTGCTTTCTTTTGGGCTCCGTTTGCATGAAATATTTTTTTCCAGCCCTTCACTTTTAGTCTGTATGTGTCTCTTGTTTTGAGGTGGGTCTCTTGTAGACAGGATATATAGGGGTCTTGTTTTTGTATCCATTCAGCCAATCTTTGTCTTTTGGTTGGGGCATTCAACCCATTTACATTTAGGGTAATTATTGATAGGTGTGGTCCCATTGCCATTTACTTTGTTGTTTTGGGTTCACGTTTATACAACCTTTCTGCATTTCCTGTCTAGAGAAGATCCTTTAGCATTTGTTGAAGAGCTGGTTTGGTGGTGCTGAATTCTCTCAGCTTTTGCTTATCTGTAAAGCTTTTGAATTCTCCTTCATATCTGAATGAGATCCTTGCTGGATACAGTACTCTAGGTTGTAGGTTATTCTCTTTCATTACTTTCAGTACGTCCTGCCATTCCCTTCTGGCCTGGAGGGTTTCTATTGATAGATCAGCTGTTATCCTTATGGGAATCCCTTTCTGTGTTATTTTTTGTTTCTCCCTTGCTGCTTTTAATATTTGTTCTTTGTGTTTGATCTTTGTTAATTTGATTAGTATGTGTCTTGGGGTGTTTCGCCTTGGGTTTATCCTGTTTGGGACTCTCTGGGTTTCTTGGACTTGGGTGGCTATTTCCTTCCCCATTTTAGGGAAGTTTTCAGCTATTATCTCCTCGAGTATTTTCTCATGCAAAAGAAACTAAAGAGACCATAGCAAAAATCAACAAAGCTAAAAGCTGGTTTTTTGAAAAAATAAACAAAATTGACAAACCATTAGCAAGACTCATTAAGAAACAAAGGGAGAAGAACCAAATTAACAAAATTAGAAATGAAAATGGAGAGATCACAACAGACAACACTGAAATACAAAGGATCTTAAGAGACTACTACCAGCAGCTCTATGCCAATAAAATGGACAACGTGGAAGAAATGGACAAAATCTTAGAAAAGTATAACTTTCCAAAACTGAACCAGAAAGAAATAGAAGATCTTAACATACCCATCACAAGCAAGGAAATCGAAACTGTAATCAGAGATCTTCCAGCAAACAAAAGTCCAGGACCAGATGGCTTCACAGCTGAATTCTACCAAAAATTCAGAGAAGAGCTAACACCTATCTTACTCAAACTGTTCCAGAAAACTGCAGACGAAGGTAAGCTTCCAAACTCATTCTATGAGGCCACCATCATCCTAATTCCAAAACCAGACAAAGATGCCACAAAAAAAGAAAACTACAGGCCAATATCACTGATGAACATAGATGCAAAAATCCTTAACAAAATTCTAGCAAACAGAATCCAACAACATATTAAAAAAATCATACACCATGACCAAGTGGGCTTTATCCCAGGAATGCAAGGATTCTTTAATATCCGCAAATCAATCAATGTAATACAGCACATTAACAAATTGAAAGATAAAAACCATATGATTATCTCAATAGATGCAGAGAAAGCCTTTGACAAAATTGAACACTCATTTATGATTAAAACTCTCCAAAAAGCAGGAATAGAAGGAACATACCTCAACATAATAAAAGCGATATATGACAAACCCACAGCAAGCATCACCCTCAATGGTGAAAAATTGAAAGCATTTCCCCTGAAATCAGGAACAAGACAAGGGTGCCCACTCTCACCACTACGATTCAACATAGTGTTGGAAGTTTTGGCCATAGCAATCAGAGCAGAAAAAGAAGCAAAAGGAATCCAGATAGGAAAAGAAGAAGTGAAACTCTCACTGTTTGCAGATGACATGATCCTCTACATAGAAAACCCTAAAGACTCTACCAGAAAATTACTAGAGCTAATCAATGAATATAGTAAAGTTGCAGGATATAAAATAACACACAGAAATCCCTTGCATTCCTATATACTAACAATGAAAAAACAGAAAGAGAAATTAAGGAAACAATACCATTCACCATTGCAACAAAAAGAATAAAATACTTAGGAGTAGATCTACCTAAAGAAACAAAAGACCTATACATAGAAAACTATAAAACACTGATGAAAGAAATCAAAGAGGGCACAAACAGATGGAGAAACATACCGTGTTCATGGATTGGAAGAATCAATATTGTCAAAATGGCTATTCTACCCAAAGCAATCTATAGATTCAATGCAATCCCTATCAAGCTACCAACGGTATTTTTCACAGAACTAGACCAAAGAATTTCACAATTTGTATGGAAATACAAAAAACCTCGAATAGCCAAAGCAATCTTGAGAAAGAAGAATGGAACTGGAGGAATCAACCTGCCTGACTTCAGGCTCTACTACAAAGCCACAGTCATCAAGACAGTATGGTACTGGCACAAAGACAGAAATATAGATCAATGGAACAGAATAGAAAGCCCAGAGATAAATCCACGAACCTACGGACACCTTATCTTTGACAAAGGAGGCAAGGATATACAATGGAAAAAAGACAACCTCTTTAACAAGTGGTGCTGGGAAAACTGGTTAACCACCTGTAAAAGAATGAAACTAGAACACTTTCTAACACCATACACAAAAATAAGCTCAAAATGGATTAAAGATCTAAATGTAAGACCAGAAACTATAAACTCCTAGAGGATAACGTAGGCAAAACACTCTCTGACATAAATCACAGCAAGATCCTCTATGACCCACCTCACAGAATATTGGAAATAAAAGCAAAACTAAACAAATGGGACCTAATGAAACTTAAAAGCTTTTGCACTACAAAGGAAACTATAAGTAAGGTGAAAAGACAGCCCTCAGATAGGGAGAAAATAATAGCAAATGAAGAAACAGACAAAGGATTAATCTCAAAAATATACAAGCAACTCCTGAAGCTCAATTCCAGAAAAATAAATGACCCAATCAAAAAATGGGCCAAAGAACTAAACAGACATTTCTCCAAAGAAGACATACAGATGGCTAACAAACACATGAAAAGAAGCTCAACATCACTCATTATTAGAGAAATGCAAATCAAAACCACAATGAGGTACCATTACACGCCAGTCAGGATGGCTGCTATCCAAAAGTCTACAAGCAATAAATGCTGGAGAGGGTGTGGAGAAAAGGGAACCCTCTTACACTGTTGGTGGGAATGCAAACTAGTACAGCCGCTATGGAAAACAGTGTGGAGATTTCTTAAAAAACTGGAAATAGCACTGCCATATGACCCAGCAATCCCACTTCTGGGCATACACACTGAGGAAACCAGATCTGAAAGAGACACGTGCACCCCAATGTTCATCGCAGCACTGTTTATAATAGCCAGGACATGGAAGCAACCTAGATGCCCATCAACAGATGAATGGATAAGGAAGCTGTGGTACATATACACCATGGAATATTACTCAGCCGTTAAAAAGAATTCATTTGAACCAGTCCTAATGAGATGGATGAGACTGGAGCCCCTTATACACAGTGAAGTAAGCCAGAAAGATAAAGAACATTACAGCATACTAATACATATATATGGAATTTATAAAGATGGTAACGATAACCCTATATGCAAAACAGAAAAAGAGACACAGAAATACAGAACAGACTTTTGAGCTCTGTGGGAGAAGGTGAGGGTGGGATGTTTTGAAAGAACAGCATGTATATTATCTATGGTGAATCAGATCACCAGCCCAGGTGGGATGCATGAGACAAGTGCTCGGGCCTGGTGCACTGGGAAGACCCAGAGGAATCGGGTGGAGAGGGAGGTGGGAGCGGGGATCAGGATGGGGAATACGTGTAAATCTATGGCTGATTCATATCAATGTATGACAAAACCCAAAGAGAAAAAAAAAATAAATAAATAAAACAGAGCAGGACCCTATGGGGCCTTCCCAGGTACAAATCCTTTTCAAGTCCCCCATTTTTAATTTATTGGAACAAGGCTTCAGTTTCCTAGACCTTCTGGGTCTACCAAAGGGCAGATTCAAATAGTTGCTATTCAGAAGAGTGAAGAAAGGCGGAAGCAAAGGAGGAACAGGCAAGAAACAGTAGGACAATAATGGGGCAGGGTCCTGGGTCCTCCTGAAGAAATAGACATAACAATATCTTTGAATTCTTCTGCAGGACCAAAGGCACAAGATTCCTGGAGTACCACCTCATTACCTCACCACCAACCAATCAGAAGAAAGTCTCACACCGTGCAGTCCTCACCCGGAACTTTGCCTATAGAACACTTCCTTAAATACCATCAGGGAGTTTGAGCTTTTTAGCTTGAGCTCTGCATTCTCCTTGTCCATTCTGCATTAAACTTTTCTCTGCTACAAACTGATATTTGGATTTGTTTGGCCTCATTGTCTGTAGGGCACATGAACTTGCTTGTATTCAGCAACACTTATCTCTTTTAGAGGATGGCTTACATTTCCTTTCTTCCTTAGAAACTTTATTTTAACTTTGCTATTCTAGATGTTCTCTCCCTTGTTCACCCATGGCATGGGCTTGTCATGCATTTTTGCTGTATATTACATTTTGACTTTTATCTTATTCAGCAATTTATTATCCCAAATAAATAATGGACTATTTGATGGATAGTTCTATCATCCTTTAAATTTCTCTAAACTAGGCATAAGCATGTTCAACTCATCCTACTGACTAGAAATGAGTGAATCTAAGACCTAATGAGACCACAAAGGGCCCTGGAGGGCTCCTGGGCACAAAGTATTTTTGTGTCCCCCCATTTCTTGGATTTTAGAAAACAGCCTTCATTCAGCCTTCATGTCCTTCCCTGACTTCCAGTGGGCAGATTCAAGCTGTTGTTAATCAGGGAAGGGAGGGGAGGTGAGACCAAAGAGAAATAAGCAGTGAAGAGCAGCCTTGAGGTAAGGTCCTGATTCCCCATCAAGGGATACACACAAAGATATCTTTGAGCTATTTTCCAGATATTGAAACCCTTCCAGGTAAGAGAAAAGAACAATTACAAGAATGTAGACCCCAGATCAGTTAGATCTAAAGGTTGATGATACTGACTCCTACTTACCTCACCACAAAGCCATCGCCATCAGAAGAACGTTGTTGTTGTTCAGCCACTAAGCTATGTCTGACTCTGTAACCCTATGGACTGCAGCATGCCAGGCTCCTCTGTTCTTCACTATCTCCTGGAGTTTGCTCAAACTCACGTTCTTTGAGTCGATGATGCTATCTAACCATCCCATCCACTGCTGCCCCCTCCTCCTCAGAAGAATGCCCATGGACTAACTGAGGCAGGAGGTAGATGCTCTCCACCCTCAGGGTAAGGTGATAGGAAATTTATTTCCTATAGACCCAAAGTCGAATATGAGAATAGCAGGGAAACTAAGAAAGGAGACTGGGCCCTGCACAACCACATATTTCTCATTTTCAAAGTCAGGAGACCTCCTCAATTACACATAAACAGAAGGTCTCCTTGGAGGTCAAAAGGGAAGAAATGTTAACTGATGTTAGTCTACCGATAGGTCTCTGCAGTACAATCCATCTTGGTTAAGAGATACAAGTGCACACCTGTGAAGGTCCTGAGATATAACCAAATATGGTTCAGGTAAATCAAAACCAGAAAAAATGCCCCATAGAAGGAATTCAAACTGAAGTAGGAGGTAGATGAGTCCCATCAGGGTAAAGCGATAAGAGATTCATTCCCTATTGATTGAAACTCCAAGATGAGAACAGCAGGACAGTCAAGGGAGGAGGCTGAGTCCTGCCCAGCCCACATATTTCTCATTCTCAAAGTCAGGAGACCTCCCTGACCACATATGTGCAACAGCCTATCGGGCTGGCCACTACCCAGAAGCCCAAATTATAAACTTCATAGTTGCTCAGGCAAAAGGAATAAACTCCAAAATAGGAAGAATAATCATAGGACGTAAACTCTACAGACAAGGGATCACTCCAAGTCCTGGCAACTGGTCCACTCTCATTCAAAAGCCCTTCTCTGGTGGTTCTGGGTTGGGTGACCTGCACAGGGTATCACGGGAGCCAGATACATTGTCAGAAATCAATGGGAGAGGAGAGGATGCTTGAAACCTCACTGGAATCAAAGGGAATTTAGGGAATGCTCTGAACCCCTTCAGGTTAAAACCTCCTGATAAGTGTTTCCAGGACACTGTATTTCACTCTAGGAGCAATCTCTTATTCTTGGTTGCAAGTTACTCAACATGGGAGGATCCCTCTCCAAGCCAGAAGAAACATCTCTGGAGTGTATCCTTAAGAACTGGAAATTCTTAGATCAAAGAGTTAAAAAAGGAGGAATTTAAATTGTACTGTAGCAGTGCTTGGCCTTTGTACACATTGAGGAATGGAGAAAAATGGCCTGAAAATGAGTCTCTAAATTATAAAACCATTCTGCAATTGGATCTTTACTGCTGCAGGATGGTAAAGTGGAGTGAGATTCCCTATGTTCAAGACTTCATGGTCCTTACCAAAATACTGCCCTACACAGCTCTTGTAATTTAAAACCTGGAAAACCAGAAGACTCTCCCGACATTTTAGATGATCTCTTTCTAAGCTCCTCCATCTCTCCAGTCAGGAAACCTAGCTCTTCCTGTTCCTGACAGTATCCCTTCATCTCTGGAGCTATCTACTTCTCCCAGTCCCTCCAACCAATCCCAAACTCTACCTCCCTATGTCCTTCTATACCATCTGTTACCCCAAGAAACAGAAGCTAGTCCTGCTGGGGTAATTTACAGTTGAGCTTCCTATCACCCAGGATCAGGGGAATTATGCCCTCTTAAGGAAGTGGCAAATGGCAAAGAGACAATTAGAGTACACGTGACCTTCACTTTAACTGACTTAGCTCAATACAAACAGAAACTGGGTCAACTTTTGAAGACCTTAGTAAGTTTAGTGAAGGGTTTCATGCCCTCACTCTGGTCTATGATTTAACTTGGAAGATGTTCAAGTAGCTCTGTCTACTTGCTGTACCCCTGAGAAAACAGAATCTGGACAGCAGCTAGGGGCATGCTGATCAGCTTGCCAGAGTCCAATCTGAACATTATGCTATGAGTGGAGATGTAGTCCTGAATCAAGAACACTTTTGGAATCATAATTCTTGGGAGGGAACAGAAGCCAAGAAGCACATGATCCACTGTATATTAGAAGGCATGAGAAAGCATATTAGAAAGTGAGTTAACTATGAAAAGGTTAAAGGAGTGACCCAAGGGGGGAAAAATCCAGCCCTCTTTCACGGGTGGCTTGTGGAGGCATTTAGATAATATACCAATATATTGCACGTAGATCCCCCCATTTCCAAAGGTCATTCTCTACTGGGACAGCATTTTATTAGCCAGTTCACCACTCATATTGGGTGGAAACTCCCAAAGCTACAATTTGGCCCACAAACACCCATGCCCCAGCTTTTAGATGTGGCCTTTAGGGTATTTAATAATGGAGACCAAGATCAGGAGAAACAGAGAACCCAACAAGAGAAAAGACAGGCCAGCGTTCATGCACAACTGATAACCGTTGCTGTCAGCCAGGCCTTGCAACCTCAGGACAACCCAAGGGGGCCAATAAAGTCCACCCATCCATCCAGAGGTAAGACCAACAAGGCGGAATGTTGTTACTACAAATGCACGTCAACTGGCACCTGGGCCTGAGATTGCCAGAAAGAGTCCCCTGGGCCATGCCCAGCCTGCAAAACAAACAGGTCATTGGAGACCTGTTTGTCCTCTGTCTGGAAGGAGAAGTGGGGCGCCCACTCTGGAGATGGCCATGCTGAATGACTGAGGTGGCCAGGGGATTCTGGTGGCTCCTCCCAACCAGATGTCTATTTTGATGGAAGAGCCCCAGGGAGTCCTTGACATGGCAGCCAAGAAAATCAATTTCCTAATTGATACAGGAGCTACTCACTCTGTGTTAATTTTTCACACTGAGTCTCTCTCCTCTAAAAGCTGCACTGTGACTGGTGTCAATGGAAAGTCTTGCACTCATTATTTCACTGGACCTCTCACTTGCCAATTTTAGCAACAGTTGATTTCGCATGCCTTTCTAGTTGTGCCTCAGTGTCCTACCCTCTCCTTAGGAGGGACTTTCTGGGTTTGGGGCCATACTCGGGTTAGGAGGCCACAAGCAGCCTCTTATTTTGACTCTGACTAAGCCAGACCAGGGCTTCTCAGGTGGCTCAGTGGTAAAGAAGCCTCCTGCCAATGCAGGAGTTGCAGGAGACCCAGGTTCAATCCCTGGGTTGGGAAGATCCCCTGGAGAAGGAAATGGCAACCCACTCAGTACTCTTGCCTGGAGAATCTCATGGACAGAGGAGTCTGGAGGGCTACAGTCCATGGGGTCGCAGAGTCAGCCAAGACAGGAACTGAGCATGCACGCAGAAACTGCCTATCCTAACAAGAGACAATATCCTAAAAAGTCGAAAGCAAAGAAGGGTTTACAACACTTTGTAGATAAATTCTTAAGGCCTCTTGGTGCCCTGCCAGTCTCCATACAATGCTCCTATTTCAGTTGTGGAGCCAAATGATGTCTATAGAATAGTATCAGACCTTAGAGCAGTTAAAAACACAGTAGTCCCTATACCTTCCCTTATGGACAATCCTTATAGCATGTTAGCCCAAATCCCTGAGAATGTTAAATAGTTTATTGTACTCGATCTCAAGAATGCCTCCTTTTATAAACAGTGCTGCGGTGAACATTGGGGTGCATGTGTTTCTTTCAGATCTGGTTTCCTCAGTGTGTATGCCCAGAAGTGGGATTGCTGTTTATAATAGCCAGGACATGGAAGCAACCTAGATGCCCATCAGCAGACGAATGGATAAGGAAGCTGTGGTACATATACACCATGGACTATTACTCAGCCATTAAAAAGAATTCATTTGAATCAGTTCTAATGAGATGGATGAAATTGGAGCCCATTATACAGAGTGAAGTAAGCCAGAAAGATAAAGAACATTACAGCATACTAACACATATATACGGAATTTAGAAAGATGGTAATGATAACCCTATATGCAAAACAGAAAAAGAGACACAGAAGTACAGAACAGACTTTTGGACTCTGTGGGAGAAGGTGAGGGTGGGATGTTTCGAGAGAACAGCATGTATATTATCTATAGTGAAACAGATCACCAGCCCAGGTGGGATGCATGAGACAAGTGCTCGGGCCTGGTGCACCGGGAAGACCCAGAGGAATCGGGTGGAGAGGGAGGTGGGAGGGGGGATCAGGATGGGGAATACATGTAACTCCATGGCTGATTCATGTCAATGTATGACAAAACCCACTGCAATGTTGTGAAGTAATTAGACTCCAACTAATAAAAATAAATGAAAAAAAAAAAAAAAAAAGAATGCCTCCTTTTGTATCCCAGTTCATTCCTCATCACAACATCATTTGTCCTCAAGTGGACTAATACTGACTCAGGCCAAATGCAACAATACACCTGGACAGTATTGCCTCAGGGTGTTAGGGAGAGCCCACACTCGTTCACCCAGTCCCTAGGAAAGGAACTAAGGGAAATAAACCTAAAAAGAGGTGTTCTTGTACAGTACACAGAAGATATATTAATATCTAGTCTCTCCATGGAGTCTTCAGATCAAAATACCATCGAAAACCTTAATTTCCTTGGGTCCCAGGGTTACAGAGTCTCTCAGAAAGAGGCACACATCTCAAAGCAACAAGTTAAATATCTGGGATGTATTTTAAACCCCATAATAGACAGTTATCTCCAAAGTGACAACAAGCTATATTAGGCCTAAGCTGCTCCAAAGACAAAGAAATATCTCTGTACCTTTTGGAGCATGGCCGGATTTTATAGAATTTGGATTCCAGGATTTAGGCTAATGGCTAAGCTCCTGTATGAAGCCACTAACGGCCCAGATACAGAACTATTACTTTGAAACAGGGAACAGGAATAGGCTTTTAATGATATCAAGCAAGCTCTCAACAGAGTCCCTGTTTTGGGTCTCCCCAATTTGAGAAAGGCATTCACCTTGTAAGTCACTGAAAAGCAAACGACAGTTTTGGGGATCCTTATACAGAATCCAGGGGAAGCTCCTCAGCCTATAGGATACTTTTCCAAGCAACTAGATAGACTCCCTGGCCCTAGGGCCTGCCTGCTTCCAGGTGGTAGCAGCTACAAATTTATTGGTGGAAGTAGGTAATAAGCTTACCGTTGAACAGCTGCTGAAAGTCCAGACCCCTCATCAAGTGCAAGGGGTCTTAGTGATAAAAAGCCACCATGGGCTAACTGGAGGCTACCTTATCAAGTACTAGGCTTTGCTCCTTGACTTCCCAGAGCTAACCCTCAAAATCTGACACACTCTTAACCCAGCTACCTTAATGCCTGCCAAAAGCTCAGAGCTAACATATTCTTGCCTCAAAACCTTTGACCAGGCCTCTGCCTGTAGGTCTGACCTAAGTCCAGGCCGTAGAAAACCAACAGTTTACTGATGGCAGTAGTTTTGTCAGAGATGGATTCAGGAGGGCAGGGTATGCTATCATGAGCACCCATAGTGTCACAGAAGCAAAACCTTTGCCACCAATCACCTTGGCCCAAAAGGCTGAACTGATAGATCTAATCCAAGCCTTAATCTTGGGGGAAGGATACATACACAGACTCAAAATATGCCTTCCTTGTTTTACGTACCTACATAGCTCTCTGGAAAGAGAGAGGACTTCTAAATGCAAGAAACATCCTTATAAAATATGTGACTGAGATCTTACATCTCACAGAAAGAATCCAAAAACTGAAACAGATACTAGTCATCCACTGCCACAGGCACCAAAGGGGAAATTCTCCAAGTTCCCAAGGAAACTGCAGGGCAGATGGGGAAGCAAAGGAAGCAGCCCTGATGCCCATAGCCAAAATGGCTCTAGTCCCATCACTTACATTATACTCAGGTACTTGACCTCCAAAGAAAACTGGGAAATAGGCAGAGGGGGGAATGAGGGAATGGATGGCTGGTGGCACATAGATCAGAAGTTGCTCATAAATCTCTCTGACCAATGGAAAATTATTAAAGGGCTATAGAATTCTCTCCCTCTGGGGAGAGATGCAATGTTTATGATTGTTTTCCTACTTTTTACAGGGAAAGAGTTCCTAGAGACAATTAGAGTCACTTAAGCCTGTGCCCTGTGCATCACCCATAATCCAGGAGGCAATGTCAAGCCTCCTCCGCTTGTTAGCTGTAATGAGGGACTTACCCAGGAGAGAACTGATAATAGACTCCACTCAGATGCCCTCCTTCCAGGGCTTCACATACTTACTAGTCTTGAAAGACATTTCTACTGGACGAATAGAGGCCTTCCCTACTGGAACAGAGAAGGTGACTCAAGTGGCCAAAGCATTCCTAAAGGAAATTATTTCTAGATTTCAGTTGCCCTGCCACCTTCAGAGTGACAATGGACCTTCTTTTGTAGCAAAGGTCACACAACAGCTTTAGCAGACTTTAGGAATTAAATTCACCACCTCCATTTGTCCTAGAGACCTCAGTCCTCAAGAAAAGATGAACAGACTAATCATACTCTAAAGAAAACCTTGGGCAAATTCTGTCTGGAAATGTCAGAGTCGTGCTATCACCTGCTGCCAATAGCCCTCTTAAAGGTCAGGGCAGCTCCTAAAACATCCACTAAATTGAGTCATTGTGAAATGATATAAGGAATAGAAGATCATTCCTTACTCTGGACAGGCTAACTGACCCAGAAACCCTGGCTCATCTTAAATATGTTACAAACCAAGGCCCGATTCAGAAGGCTCTACAAGCATATGGCAACAGAGAGCAGCCCTCTCCAGATGACAGTCCCAGGTTGTGTTGTTTTGTCGTTGTTCAGTCCCTAAGTCTTGTCTGACTCTTTGTGAGCCCCATGGCCTGGAGCCCACCAGGCTCATCTGTCCATGGGATTCTTCAGGCAAGAATACCGGAGTGTGTTGCCATTTCCTTCTCCAAGGGATCTTCCTGATCTAGAGATCAAACCTATGTCTCCTGCATCTCCAGGCAGATTCTTTACACAGAGTCACCTGAGAAGCCAGCTTTCCTATACCTATTTCCCCTATCTACAGGATGTGAACCAAAACTCCAAGACAAGAACTCAGTACAAATGAGAAAGGAGGCTAGGTCCTTCTCAGACCACATGTTTGTCATTCTTGAAATCAGGAGACTTCCCTAAATATAGAAGCACAGAAAGACTCCTTGGAGGTCAAAAGGGAAAAGAAGCTACTGATGCCAGGCTACCCATAGGCCTCTTCAGTAGGATCCATCTTGGCTAAACAATGCGTGTACACACGAGTGGATCCTGAGATACACCAAATATGAACTCTGAACCAGGCAAATCAAAAAGACTGGGCAAAAAAAAAAAAAAAAAAAAAAAGGAAGGAATAGTCCATAAAAGAATTCAAACCACCATGAGGGTGTGACTCAGGGATTCTCTAAGTCTGGCTGTGTGTCTATCCACACATGTACTGTATTCTTTTCCTCCTAATACTTTACTTGCTTCACTACTTTCTGTCTTTTTCTGTCTTTGTGGGAATTCTTTTCTCCAAAGCCAAGGGTCAGGGTCTTGTAACTGACCACTGGTCTGATGACTAGGATTCGGTTCTTTCACTATACAACCTGGCCTCGATCTCTGGCTGGAGAACTGAATCCCCACTTTAAGCTGCTGCAGGTAGAGGCCATCAAAGATCATGATCATGCCTTCTTCAAATAATTACTATAAAACTTCTCAATATCTTCCCCAAGTTGGGACACACAGTTTTGAGGGCATTAGCTTACTGTGGCACCCTTTGCCTGGCAAAGCAATAAAGCTGTCATTTTATGAATAAGTGAGTGTTTAGTTGCTCAGTCCTGTCCAAATCTTTGTGACTCCATGGACTATAACCCACAAAACTCCTCTGTCCATTGAATTCTCCAGGCAAGAATACTGGAGTGGGTTGCCATTTCCTTTTCCAGGGGATCATCCCCACCCAGGAAGTTCCTTGGATCTCCTCAATTGCAGGGATTTTTTTTTTTTTTTACCATTTACTGAGCTGCCAGGGAAGCCTATCATTTTCTACTTCACCCAAAACTCTTGTCTCTGAGATTCATTATGCACTGGTGTACAGAGAAGCTGAGCTTTCAGCATTACTAAGGATACAAATATTCATCACAATAAATTTATATTTTCAGTTAAGCTAGTTTCAAAAAGTATACTGGATGAGAAACAAAAGCTTTCAACTTATTTGCTTACCATTAATTCAATTGGTGAAATAATACAGTTCATTAATTACACTGAAAATGAGATATATATTTGAAACATCAGACTTTCTCAGTCACTTTGTTAATTTCATTTAAACATCCCTCTACTATACCTTGACCATCCCCAAGAAAAATAAATGCAAAAAGGCAAAATGGCTGTCTGACTAGGCCTTACAAATAGCTGAGAAAGAAGAGAAGCTAAAGGCAAAGGAGAAAAGGAAAGATATACTCATTTGAATCCAGAGTTCCAAAGAACACCAAGGAGAGATAAGAGTCTTCCTCAGTGATAAATGCAAAAAAAGAGGAAAACAATAGAATGGGACAGACTAGAGATCTCTTCAAGAAGATTAGTGATACCAAGGGAACATTTCATGCAAAGATGGGCTCAATAAACGACAGAAATGGTATGGACCTAACAGAAGCAGAAGATATTAAGAAGAGGTGGCAAGAATACACAAAAGAACTATACAAAAAAGATCTTCATGACCCAGATAATCACAATGGTGTCATCACTCACCTAGAGCCAGACATCCTGGAATAAGAAGTCAAGTGGGCCTTCGGAAGCATCACTACAAACAAAGCTAGTGGAGCTGATGGAATTCCAGTGGAGCAATTTCAAATCCTGAAAGATGATGCTGTGAAGTGCTGCACTCAATATGCCAGCAAATTTGGAAAACTCAGCAGTGGCCACAGGACTGGAAAAGGTCAGTTTTCATACCAATCCCAAAGAAAGGCAATGCCAAAGAATGCTCAAACTACCACACAATTGCACTCATCTCACATACTAGCAAACTAATGCTCAAAATTCTCCAAGCCAGGCTTCAACAGTATGTGAACTGTGAACTTCCAGATGTTCAAGGTGGTTTTAGAAAAGGCAGAGGAACCAGAACTCAAATTGCAACATCCACTGGATCATAGAAAAAGCAAGAGAGTTCCAGAAAAACATCTCTTTCTGCTTTATTGACTACACCAAGGCCTTTGAGAGTGTGGATCACAATAAACTGTGGAAAATTCTGAAAGAGATGGGAATACCAGACCACCTGACCTGCCTCCTGAGAAATCTGTATGCAGATCAAGAAGCAATAGTTAGAACTGGACATGGAACAACAGACTGGTTCCAAATTGGGAAAGGAGTACGTCAAGGCTGTATATTGTCACCCTGCTTATTTAACTTATATGCAGAATACATCATGCAAAATGCCAGGCTGGATGAAGCACAAGCTGGAATCAAGATTGCCGGAAGAAATATCAATAACCTGAGAATTGGAGATGACACCACCCTTGTGGCAGAGAGCATAGAAGAACTAAAGAGCCTTTTGTTGTAAGTGAAAGAGGAGAGCGAAAAAGTTGGCTTAAACCTCAGCATTCAGAAAACTAAGATAATGGCATCTGGTCCCATCACTTCATGGCAGATAGATGGGAAAACAATCGAAACAGTGAGACACTTTTATTTTGGGGGACTCTAAAATCACTGCAGATGGTGACTGCAGCCATGACATTAAAATATGCTTGTTTCTTGGAAGAAAAGCTATGATAAAACTAGACAGTGAATTGAAAAGCAGAGACATTACTTTGTCAACAAAGGTCCGTCTAGTCAAAGCTATGGTTTTTCCAGTAGTCATTTATCACTTTTTTAAAATGGCTTACTCTTTAAAATGCAAAAACAGAGATTGTTAGGAAGACAAATTTTGCATCTATTTGTTGTTTTTGCAACAAAGAATGAATCAGAAGCTAGTTTTATTTGTTTTCATCCCAACTCAGTGGAAGAGACATGCGTATCTTTTTAAAGACTAATCCCTCACTAGGTTTTTAAATTCTCATCTCTTCAAGAAACTTGCTTAACACTGATTTGTGCATCTCTAAACCTATCCTTTCTATTAACTTCTTTTCCTCTTATTTACAATCCTACCTTGTACAATTCCACCTTGTACAATCCCACCTCACTCACTGTATCACTTCTTCCTCCATCTCAGGATTCATGAGAATATTCATGAATATTCTTGAGAATATTCATGAGAATTTCATTAAGGAACTCCTTTTCCTTACTTCCTATTTGTTCCATAGTAAAAGTAGCTTTCTAGCGACACAACTGTATAGAACCATTGTTATCAAGTTCAATGTAAGTATCTTTTTTATTTTTATATTTAATTTCCTGGCATGGTTTGATGTTTATATTTCACATTCTTATTTCTAGAAATAAATGAAGTATATATTTTACTGATTTTTAATAAGTTTTTGTTGTATCCAGTGAACTCATATTAGGTTCAATTTCTTTGCAATAAAGTTAGAAATTTAGCTGATTAATCAAGAATCAAAATGCTTACTTGTGGTCATAGGACTGCTGAAATAATCTTATATTATTGCCAGTAGTCAGATATTGTGCCATGTACTTATGAATCAACAGTTACTTTAAAGTTGACACATTATAGCTCTCATTGATTTTTTTTCTCAAAGCAATTTTGATGAAAACTTAACAAGAAACTGTACCAGTGTGGCAGACAGCCTCTAAGATGTCAACCAGTGATTTCAACCTCCTAGGATTAACATTTGTGTGTCATTTCCTCCCCCGAATGTGAACTGGGATGATCAACTCAGTAATAATAAATAGAAAAAGACAGAAGCTATGGGATGTCACACCAGCGACTAGGTTATAACAAACATTAGGTGTGCATTTACTCTCTCTCATGGATCACTTGCTTTGAAGGAAGCCTGCTGCTATGAGACAGTCTTAGAGAGATGTCCATATGGTGAAAAACTGAGAAAGGCCTCTGGCCAATAGACAGCAAGAAATCAATATCCTTAGTCTTACACCTGTGAGGGAGTGAGACCTGCCAAAATCCTAATGGGTGAGCTTAGGAGTGTACCATCCCCAAGTGAAGTCTTTGACTTAGGCTGCAGTCCTACCTGATTGCTTGTCTGCAACCTCATGAGAGACCCAGAGCTACAAGCACTCAGCTAAGCCATACCTATACTCCTGACCCACAGGAGATGTGAGATCATCAATCTTTGTTGTTTTAAGTCATGAAACATGGGAGAAACTTATCAGGCAGCAATAATAGATAAGTAATATAACATATTTGACTTTATTTCAAAGAGGAAACTTTAATAAATAATGAATAACTAACTGATCATCCATTTTTGTATTATTTTAAAAAGTGTGACTCTTTTCAATGATATATTGTCCATTAGTGCCAGTCAAAAGAGCAAGGATTACTCATGGTTACTCAAGAAGTAATAACCGCAAGTAAGCAGTTAGAAATCCAGGACAAATCATTTTGCATCTTTTTTTCCAAAAGAATGGATAAAACTGAGACTATAGTTTGTAAAACCAGTGATGATAAATGCCCATCCCCTGCTCAAGTTAACAGATGAATGGATGTCTTAGAATAATATTTGCAAAGAGGGAAGCTTTTAGATACAGGCAGTATCTCTCTAATGAGGTAACTCACCTAACTGTCATTGACTCATTAGTCAATGTCTGCGACAGGTATTTCTGCCTAGATTTTAGCAGCTTGATTGTTCCTGCTGAGTGGGGACCCAAGTGATATACCTAATACCTGCAAATGTTAGCCCTCCGAGGAAGCAGAGACATGGCACAGGTATCAACATAGTAGATTTTTGAGAACATGGAAAAAATGGAGAACTGCCTTTCTTTGAAATAATCAGAACAAAACTAGCAGAACAAATTGCCATTCATTGACAATAAAGTGCGTAAGAATAACAAAGGTGAAATTAAAAGTATATTGAAATTATCTTGAAACTCAGCATAAATATGCAAAACATTTTAGAGCGAATCGAAGGAAGCCAGCCTCACAAATAAGGTAAATGCATAGCTTGCTCGATTAAAGTAATTCAAAATATGTATCTTGAAATTATTTTTTGAAAACCATTTTAAAATATGCCTGTTTCAAGGTATACTGGAGAAAAGAAAAAAAAACAGTCCATGAAATATAGTCAAAATAGAGTATGTGAAATCATACCTGATTAAAGAAAAGAATTAGAGTTAAGCTAATCCTATACTAGTAATAAAACAGAAACCTCACAATAAATAATGTAGTCTGGCAATTGTGTTGAGATTTATTCTCTTTCATAGTTTAGGCCACAGTGAACCCATGACTATTCTCATTGCTTTTTAATTGCTTTTCCAGTCAGTATTCTGTTTCTCAAAAATTTTACCTATGCTTAGGAGATTTATTTCCCCAAATCATAGATGTCACTATACTTGTTGTCTGTACAAACTCTGTAGTAAGTTTTCCCTGGCTACAAAACAGCTAAGCTTTCAGGATATTCCAACAGTCTCCTTGCAGGTGAAGCAGGCAGACTACGTGTCCAGCTTCCTAGATTAGTATGGCTTCACTACACATGGTTTCAATTCCTGAGTCGAGAAGATCCCCTAGAGGAGGCTAGGACAACCCACTCCAGTATTTCTGCCCAAAGAATCCCATGGACAGAGGAATCTGGTGGGCTACAGTCCATAGGGTGCAAAGAGTTGGACATGACTGAGTGCAAAAGCAGACTTATCAGTTATGATATGATTGGCATGGTAACTAATGTTCTTGGTATTTTAATTTCATTATCTATAAAACAGGATAACATTTCTAATGAGTCTAAATGTCTACTGTAAAAATTAAGAGAAATAATCTATCACATGTTAGGAATAGTATCCTGGTTCATTATGAGTATTTCATAAATATTAGCTATTACTTTATGATTGCTAATATTGCTCCTCTTTGAAATTCAAAGTAACCTATCATTATGCGTGTCTACCATCTGAGAGAAGGTTTCATGTACATTATTTTATTTAACTTGAATTACAACAGTTTTTTTTAATTGATACTTAATTTTTTAAAGATATTTTTGATGTAGATCATTTTTTAAAGTCTTTATTGAACTTGTTAAAACATTGCTTCTGTTGTTTATGTTCTGCTTTTCTGGCTGCTAGATATGTGGGATTATTAATTCCCTGACCAAGGATGGAACATATACCAACCGCATTTGAAAGGCACAGTCTTAACGACTGGACGGCCAGGGGAGCTCTGAAACTACACATTTCTGAAATAGGAATCACTATTTGTATTTTAAAGATGAGGAGACCTAGATCCAGATATTTTAAGTGACTTCTTAAATTCTTACAAAGACTGAGTGCTACAACCAAATTCCCACACAGATTTCCTGACTTCATGTTGAGGGCATTTTTTTTTTCACTGCACAAGAATTTCCCTTTTCGAGTTTGTCACCGACTACTCCCAGGGATGGGGGAGCCTGGTGGGCTGCCGTCTGTGGGGTTGCACAGAGTCAGACATGACTGAAGCGACTTAGCAGCAGCAGCACTCCATTGTAAAGAATACTGGTTAATAATTTTGGCTATGAATTTGAAACCAGCATAAACAATTACTTGCAATTCACACAAATTCACAAAGGTTAAACTTTCTTAACTGTAAAAGATGGATAATGATGCTCATCTTTATAAACTTATTAAAAGGATTCAGTTCAGTTCAGTTCAGTCGCTCAGTCGTGTCCAACTCTTTGTGACCCCATGAATCGCAGCACGCCAGGCCTCCCTGTCCATCACCAACTCCCGGAGTTTACTCAAACTCATGTCCATCGAGTTGGTGATGCCATCCAGCCATCTCATCCTCTGTCGTCCGCTTCTCCTCCTGCCCCCAATCCCTCCCAGCATCAGGGTCTTTTCCAATGAGTCAACTCTTCACATGAGGTGGCCAAAGTACTGGAGTTTCAGCCTCAGCATCAGTCCTTCCAATGAACACCCAGGACTGATCTCCTTTAGGATGGACTGGTTGGATCTCCATGCAGTCCAAGGGACTCTCAAGAGTCTTCTCCAACACCACACTTCAAAAGCATCAATTCTTCAGCGCTCAGCTTTCTTCACAGTCCAACTCTCACATCCATACATGACCACTGGAAAAACCATAGCTTTGACTAGACAGACCTTTGTTGGCAAAGTAATGTCTCTGCTTTTTAATATGCTATCTAGGTTGGTCATAACTTTCCTTCCAAGGAGTAAGTGTCTTTTAATTTCACAGCTTCAATCACCATCTGCAGTGATTTTGGAGCCCCAAAAAATAAAGTCTGACACTGCTTCTACTGTTTCCCCATCTACTTCACTTAAATAAGTACAATAGCTGGTAATATGTGCACTAATTTATTAATTTATAGGAAAATATTTTTATTTTTAGGGGCTTCCTTGGTGGCTCAGTGATAAAATATCCACCTGAAATGCAGGAGACACAGGTTCCATCCCTGGGTTGGGAAGATCCCCTGAAGAAGGAAATGGCAACCCACTCCAGTATTATTGCCTGGGAAATCTCAAGGAGAGAGGAACCTGGAGGGCTACAGTCCATAGTGTCTCAAAGAGTTGACCACGACCTAGCGACTAAAGAACAAAAACAAATTTACATTTTTAGATTTGTTAAATTTATATTGACAATTAATGTTATTCTCACATCCTACATTTTGTTTTTTCATTACCAGACCCTAATCTTCTCTACAAAGTCAAGTGGGCCTTAGAAAGCATCAGTATGAACAAAGCTAGTGGAGGTGATAGAATTCCAGTGGAGCTACTTCAAATCCTAAAAGATGATGCTGTGAAAGTGCTGCACTCAATATGCCAGCAAATTTGGAAAAAGCAGTCGCCACAGGACTGGAAAAGATCAGTTTTCATTCCAATCCCAAAGAAAGGCAATGCCAAAGAATGTTCAAACTACCACACAGTTGCATTCATTTCACTAACTAGCAAAGTAATGTTCAAAATTCCCCAAGCTAGGTACATGAATCAAGAACTTCCAGATGTTCAAGCTGGATTTAGAGAAGGCAGAGGAATGGGAGATGAAATTGTCAATATCTGTTGGATCACAGAATAAAGCAAGATAATTCGAGAAAACCATCTATTTCTGCTTTATTGACTGTGCCAAAGCCTTTGACTGTGTGGATCACAGCAAACTGTGGAAAATTCTAAAAAGGTGGGAATACCAGACCACCTTACTTGCCTTCTGAGAAACCTGTATGCAGATCAAGAAGCAACAGTTAAAATCGGACATGGAACAACAGACTGGTTCCAAATTGGAAAAGGAATACATAATGACTGCATATTGTCCTCCTGCTTATTTAATTTATATGCAGATTATATCATGCAAAATGCTAGGTGGGATGAAACACAAGCTGGAATCAAGATTGCTGGGAGAAATATCAATAACCTCAAATATGCAGATGACACCACCCTAATTGCAGGAAGCAAAGAGGAACTAAAGAGCCTCTTGATGAAGGTGAAAGAGGAGAGTGAAAAAGCTGGCTTAAAACTCAATATTTAAAAAGTGATGATCATAGCATCTGGTCTAATCACTTACTGGCAAATAGATGGGGAAACAACGGAAACAGTGACAGACTTTATCTTCTTGGGCTCCAAAATCACTGCAGATGGTAGATTGCAGCCATGGAATCAAAAGACACTTGCTTCTTGGAAGAAAAGCTATATGACAAAACTAGACAGCATGTTAAAAAGCAGAGACATCACTTTGCCAACAAAGGTCCTTAGAGTCAAAGTGATGGTTTTTCCAGTAGTCAAGTATGAATGAGAAAGTTGGACCATAAAGAAACCTGAGTGCCAAAAAATTGATGCTTTTGAATTGTGGTGTTGGAGAAGACTATTGAAAGTCCCTTGGACTGCAAGGAGATCAAACAAGCAATCCTAAAGGAAATCAGCTCTGAATATTCATTGGAAGGACTGATGCTGAAGCTGAACTCCAATACTTTGGCAACCTCATGCAAAGAGTCAACTCATTAGAAAAGCCCCTGATGCTGGGAAAGATTGAAGGCAGGAAGAGAAGGGGATGACACAGTAAGAGATGGTTGATGGCATCACCAACCCGATGGACATGAGTTTCAGCAAGCTCTGGGAGATGGTGAAGGACAGAGAAGTCTGGTGCGCTGCTCTCCATGGGGTCGCAAAGAGTTGGACATGACCAAGAGACTGAACAACAATAATAACAATCTTCCCTATGCTTATCTCTGTCTATTGAAAATGTACCCTTCTTTCATAGAGAAACGTTTCTCCTTGTCCCAAAGCACTGTCTTATCCTCCAAATAAATAAAGATCTACAGCCCTGTGCCAAGCTCTGTAGAGCTAAATAGGCTTCACCATTCAGAATTTTATCTTATTTTATAGTTAAGAGTGTATGTCTTATATAATATGTATTCTGTTTTAGTTCTTAAAGTTTAGTTCTTTAGTTCTTAAGAACTAAAACAGAATCCCACAATTAAACACAATAATATTTTTGCTGAAAATAGTACATATGTTCATATTAATTTGGATAAATAAAGACTATACATGGGTTTATATCAGTTCAAGCCATATATGCTAGCATATGCAGATCAGGCTAGAAAGTGGTTGCCAAATAATTAAATTTAAAACAGTTTGTGTTCAGTTGTTTTGATTTTATAATTACACATAAAGAATTGTAGATCTGTATGAACTCCTTCTGTCCCCTACCTCCCTACTCTTAATAAGTTTATTAGGTTCTTTCTTGAGGTTATGTGGTATTCTGCCTAGCATGATTGTGTGGTTACTCATCTTAGCTTCCGTTACTTAGGATCTCTAAGGGTAGGAAGTGTGTCTTCATCTTTGTATGTTTCTCAGGATCAAGGATATTTTTAAATCCTACTAGGTATTTAGGCATACTTTATAAACAAGAAGCTATGTGTAGATACTGCTAAAAGCACTGGTCTTCCAAATATGGCAATACTTTTTCTCACGGTCATTAATATACATTGAGTCATTATTCAAGCACATTTCTTTGGAAAGAAACAGTGTAAACTATGCTGGTATTGAGTCCCAAGAAGATCTCATGAAGAACTTAACCTAATTTAGGTCGGCCTAAATTATGATTCCGGAGGAGGTAGGTAATGCTCCCAAATTTCAAATTCTAATCTAAATTTGGGAAATTAGAACATGATGGGGGAACATTCTTAGCATCTTATTGTCAGTGTGCAGTTAAGTCATTAAAAATGTAATGATGATATTCTTTGACTAAAATTAACTTCATCCTGTGTGTTTGTGAACCTTTTTGTTCCAAGTTATGATTTACTTTAGAAGGAGCAGTAATTTTTGCCATCTCACCTATATGCTGTCCGTACATGTGATAAAAGAAACTGAAACAGTACGCAGTGTTCGTGGGTCCATAAGGGTTTTTGGGAGCTATGCTGAAAACAGGGCTGAGAAGTCGAGCCTTTTCTCCTTCTAATCTGGGTCGAGATGTCTCAATGTACATATAAAAACCTTTAAAAAGACAAAATAAAATGTGCAGGGAAATAATTAGTAGGTGACATGAAATTTAAAATCACTGAGGTTATAATTTTCATATATATTAATAGTAAAATTGATAGGAGAGTCTGTATCTTATAAAATATATATAATATAAAAATAAATAATATACATAATTAAAAAATTTTTTTCAATGTATAAAAATGAGGCAAAACTGGAATTTAAGACTTGAGTTGTCAAAAAAATTCCTAGTCTCTTTATATAGGTCAGTAAGTTCTCAGTGAAAATGAAAGATTACAAGCTTTGGAAATAACTGAATACTTGATATGATAAATAAAAATTTCATGTTTTATTCCAAAATCTTTAAATCTACAGCTAAACATTCTCTTGCATTTCATATTTAGCATAATAGCATTTCTAAAGTCCAAGGCTGGTGTATGATTGATATGAACACAACATTTCATACCCTCATACCTTCTTTGGAGCCACTACGATCAGCATTAGGTCCAGTGTTTGGAGTATATTTTGTATTTCTTGTTGCAGTACTTTGTTTTGTCCAGTCAAAATTGTCTGTATCATCTTGGGTAAACAAACAAATGTTACCATCTTCAAATCCACAGTGAAATTCTCCTGTTGGCAAATTTTAATTACAATAAGTTAAAGTAATGCAAACACTGCAATAGTCTTCTAAGAAAAATTTAAAATATACAGTAATAATAATGCAAGGTTGCAATAATGGCAACATAGTCAAAATAATGTGCAATATGACAACTAAACCTAAAGCTACTTCAATTTTAATGGAAATGAAAAATAATCTTGATATGTAAATCAACCTCTTATTTAACAATTTAAATCCAAACCATTTTCCTCTGAAGTATCCAAATAATTGAAATTAAAAGAATGTGCTGCCTGCTTGAATTATGGCTGAAGAATTTCCCAACTTTCCTTCTTCAAGTATAGGTACAATCCAACCAGAACAATTAGAAAAAGGTCTTAATTAAACTACCTTATGGCACTTTAAACTGTCTACCTTGAGCCTACAATATTTCACACCATGTGAAATGTGTGACACTGTCACACATACTCATTTGCACAAATGGAGGCTTACTTAAGGAAAGATAACGGCAAATTATTTTTAAAAAGTAGTTATCTTTCATACTTTATTTGAATGTGGATTTGCCAGGTGCTTAAAATTCACTAGAAATAAAGTAATGAAAAGACTTTATGAAGAACCTGTGGAAGGACTGGGATTTCTTGGATGCCGGCCACATGCTGAGCTCAGACCAAACAACAAGTTCAGAGAATGGTAGTAATGTTTCTAGGTATTAAAGGGTTTTCTTACTGGAATGGGCCCTGCTTGAAACACAGGAGTAAATAATATTCTTAATTGAAAAAATAAAGAAAGCCTACATTATTTCATTCAAACTTTCAGAACTCTATGAAAATACAGAAATACTAACTCATGAGGTTCACAGAAAAGAAAATTTTGGCAAATTTAAGCTAGTAAATAATGAAGTTAAAACTGAGTACAGATACACTTCAGTTCATAAAGTTATAGACATCTAAATAATAAAGACTCCATATTTTCCCCCTGAAATAGGTTAATTTATGAGATATTCTTGGGAGTGGAGCCCTTGAAGTCGGAACTATGCTTCTGAATTAATCTGTGTCTCTATACACTAACAATGAATTTTCAGAAAAGTGAATTAACAAAATTATCTCATTTTCATTAGCCTCAAAAAGAATAAAATACTTGAGATTAAACTTAGCCAAATATATAAAAGACTTATACATTGAAAACTACAAAACATTGATGACAGAAATTAAAGAGGACACAAATAAATGGAAAGACATCTTATATTCTTGTATTGGAAGAATTAGTACAGTTAAAATATCTTTACTACCCAAGGTGATCTTTAGAGTCAATGCATCCTCTCTGAAAATATCTGTGGCATTTTTTTTTTTAACCGAAATAGAAAAAAAAAAAAAAAGTTCCTAAAACTCTTATGGAACCACAAAAAACTTGTATACTACTGGATGGAATATAAATTGGTGCAGCTATTATGAAAAACAGTATGAAGTTTCCTTAAAAAAAATCTAAAGACAGAACCACCATATTATCCAGTAATATCTCATAAGAACATACATCCAAAGAAAATGAAATGAGTACCTCAGAGATACGTGCTCTCCATGTCCACTGCAGTATTATTTGCAAAATAATATTATTTGAAAGTCAAATATTATTTGAAAAATAATATTATTTGAAAGTCATTCAGTCATGTCCGACTCTCTGCAACCCCATGGACTATAAAGTCCTAACCCAAGTTTCCATTAATGGATGAATGAGTAAAGAAGTTATGACAGATACATGCAATAGGATATCATTTAGCCTTGAAAATGATTATCCTGCCATTTGCAATAACATGGATGAACCTGGAGGACAATATGGTTCTCTTGACAACAAACGATATTTGCTTTTAGTTAAAAATTTCAAACAAAAGATTTTTTTTAAAAAGATACCTCTGAATAGAAAGACTTCCTCAATTGAATTTAAGACATAAGTTTTTTGAGTCTAATGAAGAACAAGACTGTGACAAAATTTCATAAACTTACTCTATAAAATATTTTGGAAGTGGATATTTAGGATAAATAAGTTGATTTAAAGACAATGTAAGTCAATAAAATGCAAAAGGACATTTAAGAGTAACTTGCTTTATTGCCAATATATGAGGTCTCATATCACAATTATTATCATATTAAATGTAATATATATTTAAATATATTCTTGAAATCCTTTTATTCTATTAAAAAGAATTTCAAATAAACTAGAATTTCATATGTAAGCCAACATAAATTCAAACCATTTAAAAATTTTTATTATCAAAATGATCTTTTTTGGAAGAAATATTGCTAAATTGTAGTTTAAGAGTCAATGATGCATAAGTCACACATCAATTATAAATAATATATAAGAAAGATTTGGAAACATTTTCTTCATTTTAAGAAATAACTTAGAATTATAATAGAAATACTTAATGTTTGTATTGTTTCTGTTGCTCATTCATTAAGTCATGTCTGGTTCTTTGGGACCCCATTAACGGCAGCATTCCAGGCTTCCCTGTCCTTCACCATCTCTCAGAGTTTGCTCAAACTCATGTCCATTGAGTAGGTGATGCCATCCAACCATCTCATTCTCTGCTGTCCCTTTTTCCTTCTGCCTTCAATCTTTCAAAGCATCAGGGTCTTTTCCAATAAGTCATTTCTTCCCATCCAGTGGCCAAAGTACTGGAGCTTCAGCTTCAAGAAACAAGCACCTTTTATTTTCATGACTGCAGTCATCATCCACAGTGATTTTGGAGCCCAAGAAGATAAAATCTTTCACTGCTTCCACTTTTTCTCCATCTGTTTGCCATGAAATAATGGGACTGGATGCCATGATTTGCATTTTTTGAATGTTGAGTTTTAAGCTAACTTTCTCACTCTCATCTTTCACCCCATCAAGAGGTTCTTTAGTTCCTCTTTGCTTTCCACCATTACGTGGTACCATATGCATATCTGGGGTTATTGATATTTCTCTCTCACAGTCCCAGCTTGTGAGTCATCCAGCCTTGCATTTCGCATGATATATTCTGCATATACGTTAAGATAAGCAATGTGACCATACACAGCCTTGACGTACTCCTTTCCCAATTTTGAACCAGTCTGCTGTTCCATGTCCAGTTCTAACTGTCGCTTCTTGTCCTACATACAGGTTTTTCAGGAGCCAATTAAAATGGTTTGATATTTCTACCTCTTTAAGAATTTTCCACAGTTTGTTGTGATCTACACAGTCAAAGGTTTTAGTGTAGTAAATAAAACAGAAGTAGATGGTTTTCTGAAATTCCCTTGCTTTATTCTGTGATCCAGCAGATGTTGATAATTTGATCTCTGGTTCCTCTGCCTTTTCTAAATCCAGCTTGTACATCTGGAAGTTCTCGGTTCATGTACTGTTGAAGCTTAGCTTGAAGGATTTTGAGCATTATTTTTCAAGCAAGTGAAATGAGTGCAATTTTATGGTAGTTTGAGCATTCTTTGGCATTGCCATTCTTAGGGATTTGAATGAAAACTGACCTTTTCCAGTCCTGTGGCTACTGCTGAATTTCCAAATGTGCTGGCATATTGAGTGCAGCACTTTTACAACATCATCTTTTAGGATTTTAAACAGTTCAGCTGAAATTCCACACTTTAATTAGCTTTGTCTGTCGTACTGTTTCCTATGGCCCATTTGACTTTACCCTCCAGGATGTCTGGCTCTAGGTGAGTGATCACACCATCGTGGTTATCTGGGTCATTACGACCTTTTTTGTACAGTTCTCCTGTGTATTCTTGCCATCTCTTTTCAGCTTCTTCTGCTTCTGTTAGGCCCATAACATTTCTTTCGTTTACTGTGCCCATCCTTGCAGTAAATGTTCCCTTGATAGCTGCAATTTTCTTGAAGAGGTCTCTAGTCATTCCCTTTTCATTGTTTTCCTCTATTTGCATTGAAGAAGGCTTTCTTATCTCTCCTTGCTATTCTCTGACATTTTGCATTCAGCTGGGTACATCTTTCCCTTTGTCCTTTGCCTTTTGCCTCTCTTCTTTTCTCAGCTATTTCTAAGGTCTCATAATTTGTAAGGCAAGACAACCACCTTTCCTTCTTGCATTTCTTTTTCTTGGGGTTGGTTTTAGTCACCTCTTGTACAATGTTACAAACCTCTGTTCATAGTTCTTCAGGCACTCTTTCAGATCTAAGCCCTTGAATCTATTTGTCACCTCCACTGTATAATCATAAGAGGTTTGATTTAGGTCATACCTGATAGGCTCGGTGGTTTTCCTTACTTTCTTCAATTTAAGCCTGAACTTTGCAATAAGGAGGTGATGATCTGAGCCAGAGGGAACTCCAGGTCTTGCTCTATCTGACTGTATAGAGCTTCTCCATTTTTGGCTGCAAGAATATAATCAATTTGATTTTGGTATTGATCATCTGGGGATGTCCATGTGTAGAGTCATCTCTTTTGTTGATGAACAAGGGTGTTTACTATGATCAGTGTGTTCTTCGCAAAACTCTGTTAACCTTTGTCCTGCATAATGGTTTTAATTACAGTGTTTTCTCAGATTTTTTTCCCTTGAACTGCTTGATTTTCATTTTCACTTCAATTTCATTAACAATATCATTACTGGGAAGGTACCTTTTAGTAAACTGTGGAGAATAAATACTAAGTAAGTTGTAACTAATTAGAATAATAGCAAAATTATAGTAACATAAAACAAGTTTGCCAGGGACTGAGGTACAAGAAATCTGAACTACAAAGCAACACAGAGAAATTTTAGGGGTAATGAAACCTTGTGGCGATGGTTATATGACTGTTTAAACTGGTCAACTCTTCTTTCAGAAGTGTACACAAAATATGGTAAATTTTATCATGTATAGGTTATACCTTGAAAGTAAATGACAAAATTTAAAATACTGTAGCATTTAAGAAAAGTAGGTAAAAGTAGTCTTAGGGAATGAAAAATTAACTTTCCCTAGCAAAAATCTAAAATAAAACATGACCTTCTTGTACACACTGGCCTATTTTCCTTTTTTACTGAATAATGCATAGCTAGTGTATTGAGAACCCAAATCTATAATGAATGACTTTGATAAAGTACTGTTATATGTGTTTGGGACCTGGAGGTAGTAATGAAGCTTAAAAAAATCAATTAATAATAAAAAATGCATTTGACTGTCAAAAATACAAAAATAATTACTTTCTTTTGATAACTTAGAGAAATCATTAGGTAATATTTACTCAATTCTTTTTTCTAAACAACTTTCTTATTCTACCATATTGACTATCATTAAAAAAATTCAAAAGGTACACAGCCAGTGGAAATTTTGGTATAGAATGTTATGTTGGAAATTACTTTAAAAATAGAAAATCCAATGCATCATTTGGGTTTCCATTTTACACATTTGAAGTCCTTGCTGAGGAAGAGAAGTTGGTAACTATGACTTGAAGGATACAAGTTTTAAAGGAAGCATTCAAATTCTAATAAATATTGTCCATATTTAGGGCACATTTCTGACTTAAATAACTTTTGAACATTGTACACTAGACAAATGGAGCTTTGTTCAGTTATTATGTATGTGAACATGATCTCCTTTTCAATGACAGGCAAGCCTTTCCTCACCCTCTTTATCTGAGGGACCTCTATTAAACTTTCAGGATCCAGCTTTGATATTACCTCTTCTGTAAGATTTTCTCAGCTGCCATAAAATAATGGTGCTCATTATATTGGACTGAGGTAATCAGTTAACAATCACTTCCTGTCTATAAATATGTATGCATTTTGTTCAGTAGATAGACTGTTCAAAATTCTTTCCTTGAATTGAAATACTTGTCAATTTTCCCCTGTACTTACTTTTAATCTTTCTATGATAACTATTCTTAAACATTTCTACTGAAAGTGCAGTCAGAGAACTTACCTTCAAAGGAATTATAGTCAATAAAGTAATTAATTAGCAATAGTACCCTGAGTAGAAGCCAGGGAGAATTTTATTTATGCCATTAATTCGTCTTGAAACTATCATGTATTTGTTCTTTTAACAAATGATCATTGAACACCTGCTAAACATGAGATGCCATTATAGACACAAAGATAGTGAAATATGGAGAGAAACTAGAAATGAATTTAGTTCTTAAGTATCTTACAGTTTACTGGAGGATATGAGAAAATAAAAAATAACTTCCACATAGATGAAGATAAATTGTAATTGAAAATCAAAATGAGGGAGTAATTAGTGGCGGAAGAAGCATTTGTGCTAAACATTATAAGAAAAATGAACCTCAAAGAGTTGATAATAATAGCTTCATTAAAAGGTCATTGGGATGATTAAATGAACTTTTATGCATTGAGGCAAGATGTGAACAATAAAGATCTATAAAAATATTCAGTATTAGTGTTTGGCTATGCAAAAGCAGGGTAAAAGAGGATCTTTGGGAGGAAACACAGCAAGAATAGAGGCTATGTAATTTGGTCTTTGTTATATAATCAGTTAAAGGCCAAAGAAGAAAAGAGAATACAGTAAAATGAAAAAAACAGATTTGAACATTTTCTTCACTAAGGATAGGAAATTGAGAATGTTGAATGGATAGGAGTAAGAGTACAAAGATGGCTCTTCTTTCTTTGTTAGACAAGAACAATATCTCGCTAGACACAAAATAGGGGACAAAAATCAATTCTTAATTTTAAAATGAAATATTATTAAGAGGATGGTGATCAAATTATTTTTTCTTCATATAAAACTGGAATATGGAATAGTGATTAGTGAAAAATCTTATCTGAACCATTAAAATACCAACTTTCTAAGTGAATATAATATTTCATGAGTGGAATATAGAAATCAAATGGTGAAAATTAAAGACATCAATAATAGCAATACAAATAATATACAATGCCGCAAAAGGAACAAATAAACCACAGTTACACAAATAACAATTGTTAAGCATGTTGGAGAAATGGCTCAATATTTAGGAAAAGTCAATTATCTATATTAAATTATTTGTCTTTATGCCCATAGTCTTTGAAATTCAAAGTTTACAATTAACACCAGTTTTACTATTTCTAAGACACTCTATGTCAACCCAAATATGAACAATTGATAAACAACCTTGTATGTTTATGTATTTTTTATTTGTATTAATTGTCAAACATAGTGCCATTTTTAAAGTGAAAATATACTTACTCAAATGAGGATTAACAGGAGCTACAAGAAAAGCAAAAAATAATGTTAGCATGGCTTAAATGTCTTTTATAAATAAAAGTCTAATCAGCGTCTCATAAGGGCCTAGCTAAAACTTAATGATCTTCCCCACTGTGGCCAGAGAGAATTATATCTGCAATCCATTTTGTTCTAGAAGACTGAATAGAGTCTACTTTGGAACTCAGCAATAACAGCCTCAAAGTACCCAAATGATCAATGCTAAATGGCACACGGGATTTGTTCATTTCCCAAGGTATAGAGTAGCTGATTTTTTATATCTTAAACATTGCTAAACAAAACCAAGTAATCAAAACTGAGGCTGACAAGCTATAATCTCGATGTTTTAACAATGAATACAATTATCTAACAGAGAATACACTTCAGTTTTTTTTTTGCTATTGTCTATTTCTGTTTAAAATATATGGTATATATGAAAATAAAGCAATCCTCAAATCATGTCATTGTGTGTGAGCCAAAACAAATAGCTACTTTGATGTTGTTTTAATTACTTTCACACACACACACACAGTTTTCAAATGATAGGTAGTGCATTTGCATTTTTGCAATATTTATCTCAAGAAGAAATATTTATCTCAGAAAACTAAGTGTGTTTACAAGTGCCAATTGATTTCTACCTGAAAAGAAGTGAATACTTTAAATATTACTGAAGCAAAAACAAAACTATATCTATCCTAAGAGACAAAATGGTATCTGTATATATTGATTTATCACTCTGAGAGAAAATTTCATTCTGGATGAAAGAAAGCATTATTGTACTCTCCTAAGATTAAAATGGGGTGTTAATCTAACTTCCAGAATATTGTCTATTTTGTTGCTGGTTCCTAGTGTTTGCCATTAAGAACTTTTGTTAAACTTGGACAAGGTAGTAAAATACAAAATGAATGTCATAAATGCACACACGTAAACAAAACATCTTCATATAAAATTTGTACATTTAGTACACTGAGATCAATTTTAACAAAGTGATTAGTTTATCAACAAATTACTTTTTACTATTTCTACATCAAGAAGACAGTATTCCCGTTATTTTAGCAGCTCTACTTGTATTTGCCCCATTGCAAATTATGAAATGAATAACATAGAGAAGGGACTATACATTTATTAGTTCCACTGAAAAACAGGAAGAAAAAAATCCGTTTCTTGCAAGGTGCATGCGTGATAAGTTGCTTCAGTCATGTCCAACTCTTTGCAACCCTATGGCCCGTAGCCCGCCAGTCTCCTCTGTCCATGGGATTCTCCAGGCAAGGATACTGGAGTGGGTTGCCAGGACCTTCTCCAGAAGATCTTCCACACCCAGGGATCAAACCTGCATCTCACTATGTCCCTTGCATTGCAAGTGGGTTCTTTACCACTAGCGCCAGCTGGAAAGCCTCAGGTATCAGTATGTTTTAATTTGAAAATTAACTATTTTACTATATTCATTGATTAGTAATTTTCTGGTAGAGTCTTTAGGGTTTTCTATGTAGAGGATCATGTCATCTGCAAACAGAGAGAGTTTCACTTCTTCTTTTCCTTCTGGATTCCTTTTACTTCTTTTTCTGCTCTGATTGCTGTGGCCAAAACTTCCAACACTATATTGAATAGTAGTGGTGAGAGTGGGCACCCTCGCCTTGTTCCTGATTTTGGGGGAAATGCTTTCAATTTTTCACCATTGAGGGTGATGCTTGCTGTGGGTTTGTCGTATGTAGCTTTTATTATGTTGAGGTATGTTCCTTCTATTCCTGCTTTCTGGAGAGTTTTAATCATAAATGGATGTTGAATTTTGTCAAAGGCTTTTTCTGCATCTATTGAGATAATCATATGGTTTTTATCTTTCAATTTGTTAATGTGGTGTATTACATTGATTGATTTGCGGATATTAAAGAATCCTTGCATTCCTGGGCTAAAGCCCACTTGGTCATGATGTATGATTAAATGTTGTTGGATTCTGTTTGCTAGAATTTTGTTAAGGATTTTTGCATCTATGTTCATCAGTGATATTGGCCTGTAGTTTTCTTTTTTTGTGGCATCTTTGTCTGGTTTTGGAATTAGGGTGATGGTGGCCTCATAGAATGAGTTCGGAAGTTTACCTTCTGCAATTTTCTGAAATTAAAATTATTTTATAATTAGGATAATATAAATTTTAATTTTATACATTGTTTTTGAAAGAAGTAAGCATCTTTGAATTATAATTTAGTTCTAAGCAATGTCACAGCTACATGTATCCTGTGACCAGACTGAATTTTGAGATTCTACAATATTTTAGTCCACAAATTCACTACAAATATCATAACTAACCTTGTAAAAATTTGCCATTCTAATTTGAAATATTGCAGTGAGTCTAGTTTTCTTCTTTAAAACTATTAATAGCATGTTGAATTTCCTATGGATGCCTATAGACAATGTATGCTTACACACACTAAACTATACTTTATCCAAATCCATAGTCCATAAAAGCAAATTTTAATGAAAATGTTTAAGATTTTAATAAGCATGACAAGTTATAAAGATAATTAAAAAGAAAGTTGGAACTAAACACAATACTTATTTTCCAGATTTATTTTTCATTTCTGTTTGTTACATCAGAGTTTTCAATAAAAATTAAATTGATTTTCTGAAGATTTTTTTTCTATATCTCTGTAAGACAAGTTCTAATAATTTCTAAACTGAGCAAATAGGTAAAGATTTCTGTCATTTAGCAGTGATCTCTAGTTTTCATCAGTTAGTCATGTCATATAATTGTTTACTGAGACAGGACACTGAAACTTTCTGGGTTTTAATATCTTCACCTTTAAAAGAGTATTAATTATGGTTTCCAATGCCCTCCATATATTACATAGTTTGCAGTTTTACACCTTGGAGGAAAGGGAGCATAAATATTAGGAGGAGATAATTCATATTTTATAAAAATATTTGATGCAAAAACTTTGCTGAGATGTAATGAAGTTGTTTGTTTGATGGACGCATGAAAGTGATTACAGAATAGCAATTGCTATTCTGCTCTAATATTTATATCATTAAGATAAAAAGGTACATTTAAAAAATCATATTCAAGAAAATATATGCAGTGATTCTAATGTTTCTATATTCCTTGATCTTGTATGAATATTCCATTATATATTCCATATTTCATTTTTTAATGAAAATTGAATTTGTCATGCCCAATGTATACTCTGACTGATGAGAGCAAATACAGGTAATCTTATAACTCTAGTGAGGTTTTAAAAATTTCACTTTATTTTTTACTTTGACAGTATTCACTCTTGCCCTTGTTAGTAGGAAAACATACTTAATACTAAACAGAATGGAAAACTTCAGCTGCAAAAACCATCATTCTATTATCTTTTAAATTCAAGCCTTAATCAATAATAAAAAGAAAAATATTCCACTGAGGTAACAAAACATACAGAACCTTGAAAAATACATTGGTAATTTTAGAGCTAGGCTTTGAACACAATAAATTTCAACAGAAAAATGCATATAAATTTCAAATGATAAAATATTAATCTGTCAGGTATATATGAAAACTAATATCATATCAATCAACATTATTCCTATTTGAACTATGATAAAGTTTTTGATCAACCTTGTCACAGTTTTACACTACTGTCTACATTTGTTTAACTAGGGCATTTAAATAGTAAAGAAATAGTAAATGCATATTGTTTATAAAGGAAAGTTACCACTAATATATACACATTAAATTCAGTGTTCTAAAGGAAAAAAAAAACGATGAAAAAAAATCAACTAAGATGTTGTTCAATAAGTGAATGGTTAAACAATCTGTGGTATACCTATGCAATGGGAAATTACTTGACAATAAAGAATAATGAGTTATCAGGCCACACAAATTTATATAAAAGCTTTAAATGTATATTGCTAAATACAATAAATCAGTTTGGAAAGGTTATATGTTGCATGATTCCAACCCAACATTTTGGAAAATGCAAAACTGTGTAACATAAAAACTGACCCCTGATATAAACTATTGACTTTAATAATATATCAGTATTTGTTAATCAACTGTTAACAAATATGCCACATTAATGTAAGATGTAAATAGTAGGGAAGCTGTGACAAGGGAGAGGACATACATGGGAACACTGCACTTCCTACTCAATTTAATGTGAATTTAAACCTACTCCAAAAAATGAAAAAAACTTAAAAATTCAATCACATTTCCTAACTTCTTGATATAAATTTTAAAATCATTAAGAATTTGTGAAAAATGTATACATACAGCCTCATAACTATGACATAGAAAATAATAAGACATTCATGACATTTTCTCCGAGGTTCAAAGTTAATTAAGCACTTGTCTATACCTCTATATTCAAAGCTAAATATTACAATTTATGATGATTAAGTGTTACGGTATTTTTTCTCACTTGGCTAATGGCCCAGAAAGTCAGTATGTTAAATTTTAGTTTGTGTCTAAATTTGGTAGATATTTACAACTTTCTAGATAGTTTAGAATATAAATAAATTCTTTTAAACAAAAAGTTACTTACCACTATATTTGATGACACGAATTGTTGAATCTCCTTCGCCAAATTTGGTGAGAGGAGTCAGTCGAACTTCATAAGCCTCTGGTTTAATTAACTCAGTCAAGTTATATGTAATTAATTCTCCCTTTTGGATATTCCCATTTATTTTAATCTCTTGTTCCCACCATCGTTGCTGTCCAGCCTGAAATTAAAAGAATTATATAATAATGTTCCTGATATTTTTAACTGTGTGTTGATCATGTGGTTAAGAATACTATTGCTGAAGATTCTTTAGGGCCTAGGACAAAGTTGTATTTCATTAAAGATGTACCTTTGTTTCTGACATTCTGCAAGGGGCATTAACAGTATGGTTCACTTTTACTTTAAATATGAAACCCTTTGGTGTCACAGATTAAAATGAAGATGGTCCTTTTTTTGGGGTGCTAAGTCGCTTCAGTCATGTCCGACTCTTTGTGACCCTATGGACTGTTGCCCAGCAGGCTCCTCTGTCCATGGGATTCTCCAGGCAGGAATACTGGAATGGGTTGCCATGCCCTCCTCCAGGGGATCTTCCCAACTCAGGGATCAAACCTGTGTCTCTTGCATCTACTGTGTTGGCAGGTGGGTTCTTTACCCTTAGTGTCATCTGGGAAGCCCTTGCTTTGGATAGGACTTGGGTTTTCATTCCTTACCACCGCCAAACTCTAAGAATCAAAGTTCAAGTTTGCCTGGATTGGTTAATAACTGAAGGCAAAAGCAATATACATACTATATATGTTAATATGTACATACCATTGTTGTTGTTTACTCACTAAATCATGTCTGACTCTTTGGGACCCCATGGGCTATAACCAGCCAGGCTCCTCTGTCCATGGGATTTCCCAGACAAGAATACTGGGGTGAGTTGCCATTTTTTTTTCAGGGTATCTTCCTAACCCAAGGATTAGACCTGTGTCCCCTGTATTGGCAGACAGATTCTTTACTGCTAAGCCACCAGGGGAAGAAAATATCATATATATATATATAAAACATATATACACACACACATATATATATACATATATTTATTTGCTTGTTTTCTGAGGGTGGGTTACTGTTAATTATATCGCCTAGCCTGCTATATTTCTAGAAATGAAAATCTCAAGTACACGCTATTAGCACAAGATTAGACAAATGACAAACAAAATAATGAAATGGAACGGAAAGCCCATATATTAATTTATGTGGGGAATTGTTCACATAGAAGACATGAAAATATATTCCACTCAATTGGTTGTGTATATAAAAAAATACATGAATGTGATCACTATCAGATATCTTAGAAAGAACAGTCTCAGGAAAATCAAATACTTAAATTTAAAAGATAAAAGTTAAATCATTTAGAAAAACACAGAAGAATGTGATTATGATCTCACACAAGGTGTGATATTCTCAAACAGAATAGAAAAGCACACACAAAAAAAGACTGATAAATTAGTCAATCATAAAATTGAAATTAACATTAAATTTAAAATTTTAACATAAACATTTCTTCTCATCGGTGCTCCACAATAAACAGGTAAAATATAGGCAGAGGTTTGGAAAAAGATATTTAGAACAAATACAGTTAACCAGAATGTATTAAAAACCCCTATAATGAAATAAGAAAAATAATTCAATAGCAAAGAGTCTAATAGGAACAGGTATTTCATAAATGAGAAAGCCCAAATAAAGAATTACAGAAAAGGCTCAACCTCACTGTAAAACAAGGAAGTGAAAATTAAAACCGCAATATTATTTCCCAGAAAAACAGAAGCTTATAAAGATAACAACATTAAGGTTTGTTGTTAACACAAAGCAATGAGAATATTTATACCTGTCAAGAATCTGGAGCAGGGGAGGGTGGATGGGTAAGATATTAGTCTGCTTACAAGCAAACAAGTTAGCCTGCAATAGGATCATGGGCATCAGCAGAAGAGTCCTGACTACTGGGACAGAGAAAAGGATTCACAACACAGAAGACAGCCCAAGCTTTACTTTCAAACCAGTTCCCTTTGCCTCCCTATTCCCCCACAGTGATGAAGAAGTGACCAGTTGGATCTTGCACATACCTTCTGTTTGTATCACATCTCTGGGATCCCGAGCTAAAAAGACTTAAGTCTTTTATAAGTGACAGTAAGTACCCAAATCTGTCCAACCACTGCTCAAGAGGGAGACATTATATTCATTATACTAGACATTAAATAAGCTTTCCTTCTGCTCCACAGGAGATCTCTATATTCTAAGGATGTTTGCTATGAAAATAACCTTGAAAAGATAGACTGGAATAAAAAGACAGTGCCTCTGCACATAGGATATGTAAAAAGTCAAGAGATCTACAGAAAGCTGTCTTCTAAAAATATAGTCTTAGGTATGTAAATTGGTATAAGTATGGAGAGCAATTTGGCAATAAAAACACTATTAAAATGAGAACAGATTAACTTGTATACACAGGAAACAAATATTTATGGCATAGAAAACAGAGAATTATCTAAATATCAGTAGGAGACAGGATAATCAAATTGTAAACTTTTAATAAAGCATAATTCAATACAGAGCATGAAAAATGAACCTAAGCCACAATACAACATCATGGATGGATTTCTCAAAAGTAATATTGAAGTAAAATCAACTTTAAAGCAGATGTATTATAAAATTCAAGTTCAAAATATGTTCTTTGAAAAGGGATGCATAGTCATATATTCGAGTATAAAGAAATGCAGAAAATAGTAAATACTTGGTCATGTGGGATAGGAGAGCATCAAGAGGAGAATTTGCAATTTTGAGGGGATAGCAAAACACTCAGGTGATTTTTAATTTTGTAGATTGGTAGCAGGTATATAAAAATACTTACATTATTTTGCCTATGTCTGAAATATTTCTCTTTGTTTTTAAAGAGAGAATTTCAGAATAAGAGTTAGAAACAGGCAACCGTGTTTTCTTAAAGCTTTTTCTCCCTTGAATTTTAAAACTGTTTTCTTGTGTCAACAGCCTCCCTCATCTACATCTGTGGCTACTCATCCACTTCTGTTCAGCTTTTCCTTTTCCTGAGTTCTAAATGTTGGTAGTCTCTGGAGTTTTGTATCTGGTGTGGTTAATACTCTGTATTAATGATTCTCATTTTTAGGCAAGCATGAGAGTCATGGAACAATCATGACTAAAAACCAAAAATTCCAAGTCTTAGCTGCCAGGAAGTATTTTGCTTCTGTGAAGTCTAGAAACATAATTTTTTGGTGAGTTTAGAAATACATATTTTTTTTTTAAACATCTTCTCCTTTACAGGGTAATTTGGAAGCAGGTGATCCAGGGTCTGTATTTGGCGCAGCTCAGCTGGGCTAGAGGTTTTGTCGTTAACTCTTGTCCAACTCGTGCGACCCCGTGGACTGTAGCCCATCAGCTCCTCTGTCCATAGGATTTTCCAGGCAAGAATACTGGAGCAGGTTGCCATTTCCTTCTCCACAGATGGGCTAGACCACAGCATTAATACCAGTGGTTTCTTCTATACTTCTACACTGATTACTATCTAACTTGTGACTTCAGATCAGATAATAAACAGCAAAAACATCCTGCTACATTAATTTGTATGTATCTGCATACTGTGTATCCGTATACTATGTATCTGCCAGGACCATGTTAACTGTATTATATCTACTGTATTTAGTCTAGCACAACCCTTAGTAAGCAGGAACTAATACCAGCCCTGTTACACAAACTGAGGAAACTGGGGCAGAAGGAAGTTTCTGTAGCTCTCCTAAGGTTGTCTGGAGAGTAGCAGCTACAAAATTTGGTTACACCCCAAATGACTTTATCTAGCATCATCTTCTCCTTTGCTTCCCCAGAATTTATTACTTCCTTGTTTTCACTAGTATTTTTATATATTTAGTTAGGATACACTTAATAGTACTTTTTTGTACATAGATTATAAACCAGGAATAATTTCTTATTAATTTTTTTAACCTATAGTGTCTGGTCATTAAGTACATAATGATGTGACAAGATTAAATTCCAGTACACAGTGTATATTCAACTGACCCAATGAGTGGAGCAGGAAATATAACTTAGTGATAACTGCATACAGTCACTATTATTTACAAACACTGGTAAAAATGTACATAAAACCTAATTCGACAGAAAGTAATTTACTTATGCATAGCTGATACTAGACATTACAAACTTCCTATCTGTTTTGGAGACTAACAGTTCTATAAAATTATATAATATAAATGAAAATTTCTTTAAATTTAAGACTCAAATAATTTAAGTCTTTGGACTTTATTATGTATGAACTAAAGGCAATGCATTATTATTTCAGGTGATAAAGGTAGTTTAAACCCACAGAATTTTAACAGTGTTTTATTATCCAACCAGTCCATTCTAAAGGAGATCAGTCCTGGGTGTTCATTGGAAGAACTGATGTTGAAGCTGAAACTCTAATACTTTGGCCACCTGGTACAAAGAGCTGACTCATTGGAAAAGACCCTGATGCTGGGAAAGATTGAGGGCAGGAGGAGAAGGGGATGACAGAAGATGAGATGGTTGGATGGCATCACCGACTTGATGGACATGGGTTTGGGTGGACTCCGGGAGTTGGTGATGGACAGGGAGGACTGGCATGCTGCAGTTCATGGGGTCGCAAAGAGTTGGACACGACTGAGCAACTGAACTGAACTGAACTGAATAGTAAAATATTTTAAAGTTTATCAAAATCTGAACATATGGAAAAGTTCCCATCTAAACTTAAACAAGCACATGTGTTAATATGTAGTACAAATTAATATGTGTGCTTCTAGCTCAGAAAAATCATCACTTTGGTCCTGGCCAGACTATCATATCTCTATCTGTAGTGGAGTGGTCCCATTATGAGAAACATGAATTCTAAAGACACAAGTGAGACTTCCCTGGTGGCTTGGTGGTAAAGAATCCACCTGCCAATGCAGGAGACACGGGTTTGATCCCTGATCTGGGAAGATCCCATATGCCGTGGAGCAACTAAGCCCATGCACCACAACCAGCCTGTGCTCTAGGGCCTGGGAGCCATAACTTCCGAGCCCACACACTGCAACTTCTGAAGCCTGTGTGCCCTAGGGCCTGGGCTCTGCAACAAGAGAAGTCACTGTCATGAGAATCCCACATACAGTGGCCCCCATTTGCTGAAACTAGAGAAAAGCCCACATGGTAAGGAAGACCCAGTGTAGCCAAAAATAAAAAAATAAACAAATAAGTAAAATGTAAAACAAAGACACAAGTGAAGAGTCTGTTAAAAATGGAGTATATGTTTCTTTTAAAGAGTATAATACAACACTCATTTTTAATTATAAAAATGTAAATACAGTATATTCATATTTCAATACTATATCTAAAATTCTAGGAACAAACTTGAGAACTATGGTGTTCTTTACATAGGCATTAAGAAATTAATCAAGAAGACTGAGCTTACATAAACATTTTCTTTAATTTTACACTTCCTTTGAGTATAAATAATAGTAAATCAGGATCCCTACAATTCATTCTGACTGCAGGGAACTGGGTACATAAATGATGACTTCTGTATAGTATGCCTTTTAATTCAGCCCCTGGACACAAGAAAGGCTGATCCTTTAGAAGTATATTCAGTTCATTTCCACAGTTTATGGAACTTTGGTATGACAGTTGGTCATACTCAACTAAATTATTTAAGTAATTTTGTCTACTAAGAGAATTAAAAAATACTAGCTCCTGAAGATTTTATATACTATTTTTCATTTCATTTTTATAAAACTCCAAAGAGGTTAGAATTAGTATATTTATTTCCTCAGTCAAAGGAACTGACACTTAAAGAGCTGATAAACTTTTCTAGGTCACACGGTTGATAAGAAGCAAAAGATGAAACAGGAACCCAATATTGTCCAATTTCAAGGTTACCCTTTTAATCTTGATCACTATTATTTTGTTCCTATTATTTATATTAATATGTTGCCTTCACAATTTTTTCAAATCAATGTGCACTTTATTTGCATTCCCTTGGAAAAATGATAAAGAATTTTTACACTTAGGAAGGCCTAATTATGTTGAACTGAATTACACAGCAATGTGTGATAGACTAAGATAATGAATCGTTCTTTTTGGAGGAAGGTTAAACATACAAAAAGGTTTTGATTCCGTGAGTCCTGACAGTTTAAGAGAATTCAGATTCTGCTTTTATTTCAGGACTCGAATGAATGTATGCTCTGTTTGTGCTGAGCTCTGCGCTCATAACTGTTACATAAATCAGTAAATGACAGGGTATTTTATATTGCCTCAGGAAGAAATTTGTATGTGTTACTGGTGTACCCCTTCAACAATGCTTTTTTTACTTTCATCTGTTGAAACAAAACAACACTGAACACCACCCAAGAGACCATGAATAACAGTAAAAATAATTATTATTTAGCAGGTAGTGATAAATCACTATAGAAGAAAAACTGGTTTCCTATCAAGTTTGGAAGTAACAGTCTGATTATTTTCTTGACATGCTTAGATCAGCAGGTAAAAGAACACCTCAACCTAAATCTTAATTCATCAAGCATTCTACCCTGATACCTTGGAATTAAGCAGTTCAAGCAACGTCTTTCTTCACAAGATAATTTTTTCAAGATATAAAATAGATCAATATTTAGGGTTTTGATTTTGGCATTTCATCTTGGCATATCATTTCTCTGATATAAAGGGGATCATAATAACACCTTTTCTTTTATGAACGTGTACTGCTTTACATCTATATTTTACTACTGCTTATGCTCTAGATTTATTACCAACAGCTTTGTATTTTGATCCTCCAAATATCACCTGACCCCTCCACATCTCATTAATAAATTTCTCTAATAGCCTTTTCATTAAATTTACTACCAGTATATTCTGATTCCTATCCATCCTATACACTGCCACCAAAGTAACTTAATCTTATTATCCTGCTCTGATTATCTGAGTGCAATGATTTTGGAATGTTATTTATAATAATAGCTAACATAATTAGCAGCAACATTATTGAACACTTACTGGGTACACTGATGAACTATTCAGCTAAACTTAGTTGAAATCTACAATATCACCATGAATATTTTCTAGTTTTGTTATAATATGTTAGCATGATACCACTTAAATAGACATATAGTTATCCATTTGGGCAATCAATTTGACACTCATAGGGAGAAGCCTCAAGTTAATATATTTTCATAAACTTTATATAATAGAAACTAGTTATATAGCAGTTAAATGTATTTAAATACTATAGTGTCGATTCAATTTTCACAAGATAAAAGTCTTAATCATCAAACATTTTTCAAATTATAGGCATAGAAGAAAAAACAGTAATAAAAACAAATAACGCTTATACAAATATGTAAATAGAGATTAGCATCTCTTACTGCATTTTAGGAAAAAAAACAATATTCTATTTTCATAATAAACATTGCACAACAACAGTGACTGATACAATTCCTCAATCATTAAAAAGTCACCTAACTAGACTGGCGTGAAAAAATAAAAATAATGAGAAACTAAGCAAAATTCTTTTAACAGATACTGTATCTGTTGAACTGAAAATGGATGGTTGAAGGAACAAGGCAATGAAAATATTACATAAAACATTTTTGAATACATTTCAAATACAATTTCAAATTGTGTGTATATTTTTTATGAATCTTGGGAAATTTAGATTTAAAAATTTCCTGAGATACAAAACCACTACATTTTAGTGAGTTTATGGCCAATACGATAAAATAATTTTTCTCAGTGAATGAATAAAGCAATGTCACTAAAGTTACTCTTTCCTAACTCATTCCCATCCCCTTGCTCTTTAGCAAGAGAACCCAGTTTTCAGCTGTGCTACTTTTCTGAGTCTCCCGTTAAACAAACTGTGGCCATGTGATCTAATCTTGTCCAATGAGAGGTAAGCAGAGTTGCTGCATGGTGTTTCTGGGAGGGCTAGTGCAGACAGCCTAAGCAGTCATATAGCATTTTTATTCATTTTCTGGTTTATTTTTTAAGGATTTTATTTTTTTTATACTTTGCCTTTACTTTTGATTCTGGCTTATGATGAATTTGTGATGGCGCGGGTTATAGCAACTATCTTAGATTCTCAAGTAACTTTGGGCATGAAAGACATGAACTTTGATAGTGAAAAAGAAAGCTATAAAGTTAGGTCTCTGATGATACTATGGAGCACCTGTCAACACTGGATGGCTGATGTCTGAAGTGATTCTATGTGAAAGAGAAATAAACATCTATCTCATTTAAACTCTTATTATTTTGCTTTTTTCAGTTATGAAACTAGGTACAATCTTAATTATGACAACACTAGCAATTTGTTTCTTTTTCTATATATCTTAAAAAATTCAGACCATTGAGTTTACTCAATGTAAGATTGTAAATCTTTCCAGATGCTTTTAATAAATCTGATTGTGGTTGAAACAATGTGGTCTTCTACAAAAGACTCACTTTGAAAAATTGAAATACAAGGTTATCAGGGAAAAAGAATAGTATGTTTGTTTCATTTAGATGTTGCATAACAATACTATTTTACAAATAACCAGAAAATCTTAGTGGCCTAAAATAATAAGCCTTTGTTTCTTGCTTGTTCTTCTGCAGGTTGGTTGGGTTTCAGCTTATTTAAGCTAGGCTTGACTGGACTTGTCATTAGTCATGGATCAATTTCAAGTTAATTCTATATTAAATTATTAACATCTCTTATTCTTATCAGACCACCAACCTACCCAAGGGAGGTTTGTCTCATTGATGAGATCAGATGGTCCTTGAGAGTGAGCAGAATTATTCAAGGTCTATTAATCCCTAGACATTCCTGTACCTTCTCTGTAGTGACAAAAGCAAATTACTTGCCCAAGCTCGATATCTGTGAATACATTCTTTCCATGAAGATCAGAGTTTGGGGAGAAATAAATTTTAGATGAACAACAATCTAATATTCTATAATGTGGCTTTAGAATTTTGAGTGTATCACACACCTCTAACAGCAAAGTGTTCTTATTAAAGGGAAAATTTTAAATACATAAGCTCTTGGAGCTTAAACCAAAGGTGTTTCATACTGTCATATAATCACATTTTCATACTCCTTTTCATATATGAGAGTTAAAAGCAGCATTTTTAGAAGCCAAACTTTACCTTATCTAAAAAATGTCATTGACAATAGATGCTTAGCTAGTTATAGGTCTTTTCTATAACATGAAACTAACTTCAATTTTAGGGAAAAGATAATTATTGATATCAGTCTAGATACTACAAATACACAGTAAAAAAAAATTAACAACAACAACAATAAAGATATTAAAAAAAAAACACCCAGATTTCTCAAAACTAACATTTCAGTTGTGAGAAACTAGACAGTAATAAAAGTTAAATATATAATATGTCAGAGAGTAACTAGTGTGATGAAACAAATAAATCAGGAAAGTTGGATAAAGAACAAAGGATCTTACTAAAATTAGGGTGAAAAAAATATTCTACATTATTTAAGATACAATTCCTTAGCCCCAAACTGGATTTTGTAATATTAGAGTATATTTATGACTCCATACGGACCTTTCTAGACTTGTGGGGACATGAAGTAGTTTTATATGTTTTTTCTTCTATTTCAAGTGGGACTTTTTTGTTGTATTTGTTTTTTTTTATATCTTTATTTTAAAATGATAACTATAAGTTTACTTGCATATTACTAAAATTTTATTATAAAAATTCAAGGACACTACCTAATGAGATTCATTAAATATTTTTAGAGGAAAAAAGCATATAACTGAGCTGAAATATCTTAAAAGCAGAAGGCTCCAGGATAATCAATCATCTAAGTTTAGTTAGTTGTTTTTTATTTCTATTTTATAACTATTAGTTGCTTTATTGGACCCATCAAGATATTTGAGGGCTGCAGTTTCCTTAGTAGTGGTAAGGGTGGTCTTTAAAATCCACCAGCACTGAAACTGATGAATATTTGAATATTATGTACTCTCTAGTTCTATAGACGAGCTTCACTATTATATCATAATCTACTATTTTTCCCTTCTACTAATAACTGGGCTATCTGAATATTTACTATAAGTGTTCAAAGATCATTAGACTGTATGACCAGAAAAATCAACCATCTGTACTATGGAAACATAATTTTAAATACCTTTGAAACTATGAAAAATATTAAAATGCAGAAACATATAGAGAATATATAAACTAATAACCATGTATTTATCAATAAACTCAATATTTTATCATATTTTGCTTAGATATGTTTTAAAAACAGATAAAATCTTACAGATATATGTAACCCCACAATCTACCTCTTTACTGACACATTTTTTTTTCACTTACCACAAAAAGAACTATACATAGGATGTGCTTTTTTATCTTTTCCCAAATATAGTTTTATACTTTTCCAACATATATTTGAATACATAGAAGTTACATTGGTTGTAAAAGAAATAAAACTATCTTCTTCCAAAATACAAGCTTTTTTGCTATAATTAAAATAATTTTTGAAGACCTCCCTTGCAGTCCCGAGGTTAACACTCTGGACTTGGACTTCAGGTGCCTTGGGTTTGTTCCCTGGTTAGGGAAATAAGTTCTCACATGCTATGCAGACAAAACAATTTTAAATAACAATAATAATTTTTCTGTAACTGAGTTTTTATTTTATTTCCTCAAAACAACTGCACCTAAATGGGCATGGCATTGTGTTGATGTAGAATGTATATATACAAGTACAAGAATTCTTCCCACTAATTGTCTATCTTTATGGTTTCATATGAATTCCCTGGTGGCTCAGATGATCTACTGGAGAAAGAATGGCAACCCACTCCAGTATTCTTGCCTGGAAAGTCCCATGGATGGAGGAGCCTGGTAGACTATACAGTCCATAGTTTCGTATACGGGTATAATATCCTTATATTATCAACTAATAATGACTAAGAATCTGCTCCATGTTCAAGGTAATGCTATTGAGCACTGTATAGTGGAGAAAATATGTGTTTTCTCAAGATTTACACTACTTTGTATGGCGATACTTCATTTGCTGCATTCTCTAATGCACTGAGAATACACAGATCTAGCAGTATACACAGCATAGTCAGTGTTTCTCTTTTCTGTTAAATATCCTAATTTCCCATTTTAATAGATTTCACCAGAAAATAAAATTATCATTTTTATTATGTCAGGAAATATATTCTTTTAATTTCAGTGTTAGGGGAGAGTTAGCACAGTGTACCCTTTACAGATAAAATTGATGGTTTGTTACGTGTTTTGACTTTTTACTATCTCAAAATAATAACTTTTATTTTGATACTTCAAAAGTTTTATTTTTTAATCTTGACCAAAATGCCCAATTCTATACTTGACTTGGGGGAACTTTATTCTGTGTCCAAAGAAAGTATTTTCCTTCCTCACTTCCATTACAGAGCCGCTGCATCAGATGGCCAAAATAATTTACTTATTTTTCATCAAGAACTAGTTGAACTGAGACTAATACATGTGCTTATCACGTTATGTGTAAAACTTCCTACTTTATCTTGTGTTGTGGTTTTGCTAATTAACTAAGAATTATTTGATTATTTATTATGTTAGTTTGGTTTACAAGGAACAGTTTTTTGAAGTAGATGTGATACTAAATACCTAAATATAGCAATTTTTGATGGTTCCTTTTGCATTCATCTAATTAGAATTGTCAAATCTAGAACATATAAAATAATTTTATACTAGCTAAAATAAATAAGCTTTTAAATTATTCTGAGTCAATTAGAATCACTTTGTAAACAGAGGTAGTTTTAAAATAAACATTTGTTTAAAAAGAAAAAATTTATAAACAGCTTCAAAAAAAGAAAATTTATGAGAACTTAAGTTTTCTTTGAAATATTTTGTTACAAATCACCATATTGCCTTTATTAACATTGGCGTTAATAATAAAATGTGATAATTTTAAACATTTTAATACATAAAAGAACATACATATAAATATATATATATATATATATATATATATATATATATACCTAGAGCATGCCAGTGAGGCAGACTATGTACTTTTCTGAACCTAATATAATTCTAAGATGAGGAACAAAAAACAGAATTATTACTGAGGGTCAAACATATTAAGAATAATTGAGAAAATTCAAATGTGAGACATTTATTTTTATCAAATATTTTACATGTTTATAATATACAAGTTAAAATGTTTCAATGTTCACATTAGCAAGTTTTCCTTTAAAGAATTAGGGGTCCATAAATAGTGAAGGAACATTCATGCAAGGATGGGCATGACAAAGGAGAGAAATGTAAGGACCTAACAGAAGCAGAAGAGATTAAAAAGAGGTGGCAAGAATACACAGAACTACACAGAAAAGTCTTAATGACCAGGATAAACATGATGGTGTGGTCACTCATCTAGAGTCAGACATCCTGGAGAGTGAAGTCAAGTGGGCCTTAGGAAAGCATTACTGTGAACAAATCTAGTGGAGGTGATGGGATTCCAGCTGAGCTATTTCAAAACCTAATAAATGATGATATTGAAGTGCTACACTCAATATGCCAGAAAATTTGGACAACTTAGCAGTGGCCACAGGACTGGAAAAGGTCAGTTTTCATCTCTATCCTAAAGAAGGGCAGTACTTAAGACTGTTCAAACTACCATACAATTGTGCCCATTTCCCATGCTAGCAAGGCTATGCTCAAAATCCTTCAAACTAGGCTTCAGCATACTTGAATTCAGAATTTCCAGATGTACAAGCTGGGTTTTGAAAAGGCAGAGGAACCAGAGATCAAATTGTCAACATCTGGTGGATCATTAAGAAAGCGAGAAAATTCCAGAAAAACATCTGCTTCATTGACTATGTGAAAGCCTTTGACTGTGTGGATCACAACAAACTGTGGAAAATTTTTAAAGAGATGGGAATACCAGATCATCTTACCTGTCTCCTGAGAAACCTGTATGTGGGTTAAGAAGCAACAGTTATAACCTTAAATGGAACAACTGACTGGTTCAAAACTGGGAAAGGAGTACAACAAGGCTGTATATTGTCACCCTGTTTATCTAACTTCTATGTGGAGTATGTCATGAGAATGCCAGGTTGGATGAGTTACAAGCTGGAATTAAGACTGCTGGGATAAATATCAACAATCTCAGATATGCAGATGATACCACTCAAATGGCAGAAAGTGAAGAGGAACTAAAGTGGCACTAAAGTGGCAGAGGATAAGTTGGATGGCATCACCGACTCAACGGACATGAACTTGGGCAAACCCTGGCAGATAGTAAGCGACAGGGAGGCCTGGTGTGCTGCAGTCCTTGGGGTCGCAAAGAGTAGGAAATGACTTAGGTACTGGACAACAACAACAAATAATGAATAGCATATATCATTCCTAAAAAAATTCATTAACTCATAAGATAGAACTTGACTAAATGCTCTAGACTTAAGTGAACTCTCCTTATCCAACTACAAGGTCTCAACAAACTTGCTTTCTAAAAAATTCACACTTGAATTCTTAGAAGTCTATTTCCTAGTCTCCTAAGTAGTATTACCAGGGTAGTCTCTGGATAACCATTGGAAATAAATATAAATTTCTGCAGCTGCAAGAAGGCATTGAGAAATCACAGCTCTATTAAAACAAAATTAATGGAAACATGTAGTGACAACCCTATGCAAAACAGATAATCAGAAAAACATTTCAATCTCCCAGAAGACTCTTCTCTATACCTAGATGATTATCCTTCATCTCACTTCATTCTCACAACCATTATTTATTAAGTTATTCTGAGATAAGTTGCTAAGTCTTTAACTTAGATGAAAAGTCCAGAATTTCACCTCATTTGGAGTACTCACTTTATATAAGAAGATGAATAAAGACAGAAAAGATTTCAAATGTTCAAAGCAATATCTTACGGTGCAGTGTCAAGATTGGGAAAGCTATTTTTGAGAATGTGGGACTTCTTGAAATCTATGTCAAAATGCTAAGTAACCTTCACACGAACACAAATAAAACCATACCTCATTTTTTTTTAAATTTAGCAAATGTACTCATTATCTTTTAAATTCATTTTATACTTTTATTTATATTCTTCTGAGATTGCATGCAAACTATCTCATATGTAATTATTGATATCAATTTGTGTCATTATGCACAGGCACACTAAACCCATACACACTGGAAATAGAAGGAAATGTAAGTCAATCAAAACAGAGGAGTACACAATACTTCTGAAATATTAAAATATATTAAAATATTATCTGGCTATACAAAATGGTAGTAAAATATAGTGAACTACAATTACTTTATTGACATTTGCTTTTAGCAGCAATATAACTGCTCAGGTAGTGACAGAAATAAATAATGGAGCATTCATAAGCATGGGCTTCCCCAATAGCACAGCAGGTAAAGAATACGCATTCAATGCAGGAAACACAGGAGACACGGGTTCAATCCATGGGTCAGGAAGATCCCTGGGAGGAGGAAATGGCAACCCACTCTAGTATTCTTGCCTGAAAAATCTTGTGGACAGAGAAGCCTGGCAGGCTACAGTCCATGAGGTTGCAAAGAGGTGGACACGACTGAGTGACTTGAGTGTAATTGATTAGAACTCACTGCTCTTTATAACTGTCTGATACTGGGTTAATTTACCCTCTATAAGGCAAACTCCACATAGCAAACAATCTTTTTGTCACTGTGATATTCCCACAGTATAGCCTAGTACTTAATTGATGTATTAATATAAGCATTATTGTGTCAGTTACTCAGTAGAAAGATGTATCTTACTTTCTCGATAAGAAGAGAGACATTTTGCCCATCCTGATAAAATGTTTTGCCATTATTTAGATTATTGACAGATAGCTAATAAAAACTCAAGTCCAACATCAAAATTAATTAACAGCTGTCTCTCATTGAGCAAACCCAATAATGAACAAAGTTTCATTCTTTGCTTGTTTTAATTTCTAGAAAATCAGCTGTGGACTCTTCATTTTCATCTTCCATATAATATATCCTCTATCAGTCCTCTCATCTGCTAATCACATTTCTAATTAGCAAAATGTCTTATTCTCTGCTGCTGGCCTTTTTATTATTATAACAGATTCATACAAAAAATTTTGTATTTGGACCTTCATTGTTTCTTTTAATAAAACCACTCTATTTTTCTAATAGGTATTTAAAGATAAAGTGCTTGCAAAGCTAAGAATAAAATGCATAATTTACATATGCATTTATTTCCTTCTGATATACTTATGTGTTGCTTTCATCTCTAAGTTCAATACTTTCCTGGCTCATAATTCTTGACTTCATTCATATCTCTATTCAACATCAACTCCTAAGAAAGGAGCTCCTGACCACACTATCTCATACAGTACCAATATCACTTCTTACTCCATGATCTTACTACATTTTACCCCAAAACATTTTTTTTAACTATCTGAAATCATAATGGTTGTTGTTTGTGGGTACAATTTCTTTCTAAATAAAAAGGAAAGTTTCACAAGGTAAGGAGTTTTACCCAAGTATATTGTTAGGTCTGTTTCTGTCTTATCAACTCAAGAGTGGGAGGCACATCTTTGTTCTCAGCTGCGGGGTATTAGGTACCGATTTAAAGGCAACTGAAGGAGTTGCAGGCAACATCACTGATACAGTGTCCCACAGATGTCCCCCCATATCATCATACCACTGTTAGCAATGAAACCAGATGTTAATAAAGCCACGTATATCATCTAACCATATACTGGTGATAAAAACAAAATCATCTTTAACATCACTATTCTTTGTGTTTATAATAAAATATAAGCTAAAAACTCAGGGTACATAAGACCTCATCCAGAATTTCAGAAATTAAAGGTCACCCCCAAAAAAATTCCATTTGCCGTAGTTAGAGCCATTTTGAAGTGGAAAGTAGCTAAAGTTCTAGTTGTTGATTTCTTGGCATCATGCATGCTGTTTCGGGCAACTCTTTCCCTCTCGGTTTTATCTTACCTGTCTCTTAGCAGCTCGATACTCTTCCCTGAGTCACTTTTTTTTTTTTTTTTGGTTGGGGAGGTATTCAGGCTCATTTAATCCTAATTAAATAACTTTGGTCTTTGGAATGCAAAATTCAAAATAATTAATTATTTAAATAAGCAAGGAAATACAGTTATAATTGAAACATTAGGAGTCTCAACCCTTTTGAAAGTAGGACTTCTTGTCCAAACAATAATGCCTCTTAGAATCTCATATGTTCCTCTTAGTTGTCAAATTCTTGTTATGCAAGTGATCTGCCTTGCAAAGTGCTGAATGGGTTTTTACATACTGACTAGTCAAAACATGTTCTCAAAATATATAAACTGTATTACAACTCAGATTTTTCCTTTTATTCCCAAACATAGTTAAGGATTATGAATGTAGCCACTGAATTTTGGGGTTATTTACTTTATTTCATTTAGTTTTTAGGAATAAATAAGATGATGAATGCAGGAAAAGTTTATTATTGTTTCATTTTAGCTAATGTACTTGATTATTCAAAATTAGATTTCTTCTTTCCACCAAACTAAACTATAAGTCCACTTCATGAGAACAGTTTAAAAATTGTCTCAAAGTTATGAACTTGTGGAAAAAATAGATAAACCTCCTGTTGCTTCTCATGTTTTCATGAGATTCTTTGAATACAGAATTAATTTTTAAGATACCAGTTTTCTTCTGTCTCTGCTTTGTGTGTTGCATAGCATTAATCAATTTCTGATAATATTCTATTGATTTATTATTTTATTTTATCTTATTGTATCTTTGATCTGCTCTCTATCAGAATACAAGGTTTTTGAGATCATGGACTTTTTCTGCTTGGTTTACTTTGTACTCCACATATATATAATAGTATATAACATTTAATTACAAAATAAGAATTAATGTTGAGGCTTTGGTGGATACTTAGAGATGCATGTGTCAGACTTTAGTATCCTTTTACATAGATCGTATGTATAATCTAATCTTTATTTATTGACTCAGGCACTGTAAAGACATGAACTCATGTCTTTGAATTCTTTATGCTTTCATTATTTGAAATAAATGGTACAACTTCATAGCTAAATCTTTAAGTATTTTAAAAGTCAATTTAAGAAGCAGATCTTTCTGAGATTATATTTTCATCATAAATTCAAATGGTATTATTAATATATTCAGTCAAACACTGCCTACCATAGTGACAGATCTGGGTAGGAATTTGAGCTCTAAACAAATACTTGATCCTTATATTCCTTGCAGTACATGAAGATAACACTTGTTTGCCTTGTTTAGCCTCAGATCATGTCATAGGGCTTACTTTGGACAAGGATATGTGAACAGAAATGATATGCACTCCTTTCAGGGAGGATTTTAAAACATGGTGCATATTTTCAGCATGCTGGCTACAAAAAACAACTGATATTGTAATGATTGTTTTGTATCAACATATAGAAGTACTTAACCTAGTATACCAATATTTTGTGGGATACTTGGACACCTAAGGAAAGAGTAACCCATAGGTCATGAAGATCCCCTGGAAAAGGGCATGGCAACCCACTCCAGTGTTTCTGCCTGGGGAATCCCATGGACAGAGGAGGCTGACAGGCTATGGTCCACAGGGTAGGAAAGAGTCAGACATGACTGAAGCAACTTAACATAGGTGCATGCACACAAGAAAAGGATAACACAAGAAGTACAGAGGAGATAGCATAATGGGGAAAAAAACCACAAAATTATGTGTTAAGTGAAACTATCCTTATCAAAAAATCTTCTAGAGTTTGTTTGTTAAATTTAGGACCCTTTATTGCAGCACCTTATAAAAACATACAGTAAGTCCCATACATGTGAATGAGTTCTGTTCTGAGGGCATGTTTGAAAGTGCAACTTATTTGTAAGTCTAAAAAAGTTGGCCTAGGTACCCAATTAACACAATTGGCTATATAGTACCATAATACAATAGGTAGATAGTATTTTTCACATAAATAAACAAACACAAAAACAAAACATTTTTAGCTTTCAGTACAGTACAATAACTGGCATACAGGAGCTGGCATCAAGTGAACAGTTAAGAAGAGTTTCTGACTGGATGAGGGAGAGGAGTGGAAGATGGTTGAGCTGAAGGATTATCAGCTAGAGGAGATGGAGGGCAAGCTGCAATTTCATTCCTGCTTCACCTTGATGGCACAGGTTCTGGTTCCTTGCTGGATTCAGTTCTAGCTCCCCTCTTGGAAAAAAAACAAAACAAAAACGCAGTGACGTCTGGATAGTAGCTCTTTTTTTCTCATCATAGAATGACACCATAGCACTGGATTGCATTCTGACCTGCAACCTTTGTGTAGCATTCTATGTTCTGGTCCTATGCCTCAAAAATTAACAGTGCTTCCTCAAATAAAGAAAATCCCTTTGCCATTTCCTGCATCATGAATCTCTTCACTTCTTCAGTTACTTCTTCTTCCTTTTTTCTTTGTCCTGTCTCTCGGCCTCCAATTCCATCAGGTCTTCATCTGTAAGCTCCTCCAGTGGCACAGCATGGAGTTCATTGAAGTCATCCTTTTGCAGACCTACCTCCAGGTTCTCCCTGAGGGTCACTGAGCTGTTGAAGACCCCTTTGGACTCCTCAACCAGCTTCTCAAATCCACAAATACTGTGAACAAACTGTGGGAAAAGATTCTTCCAAATCCTTTCATGGTGATGGCTATAACTCATACCAAGCAAAGTCAATGTGTTTTTATTGCCTTGGCTCAAGGGTGTTCCTGACTTGTCACTTGCCTTTATGCCTGATGAAAAGCATGACATATTTTTTGAAATTCACTATGACTCCCTGGTCCCTAGGTTGGATACATGATGCACGTTTGCATCTTTGAAAGTTTGTTACTTTAAGGTTCATATGTAGGGACCCTATTGTATATGTTTGAATTTAGCATCTCTAAAGAAGCAGCTAACTAAATATAAGAACACTTAATTTCAATTTTTTATCTTGTTTTATTAAGACATGTATCTTTTAGAATAAATTTAAGCTTAGTATATTTAAACATTAAAAAATGTTGCATAGATATATTGGTTCTTTATTTTACATCATAAGATGACGCTTTCTTCAGATTTTATGTTTTAAAATTTCATCATTTTATACTTCCTTGAAAATATTTCATTAAATATATGCCTAATATTCATTTCAGTAACAGCTCGTTTTTCTTTCAGTATAAACAATCATATTCAACAATATTTTCTTAACATATAAAAATGAGAAAATAAATATTACCATGTTTTAACCTAAGATTTTCTAAAGACAAGCACTGAGGTAGTGAATAGTGTCTTCATCTCTGCCTTCATGTTCTCTTCTTTTCTGCAACCTACACTTAATCATCAAATCCTCCTCATATTGCCATATGAGTTTGTCTTCAATTGCCAATGCAGCAGTGATTCAGGTCGTTAATTTTCACTTGGGTAAAACAACAGCTTTTACTCTATTGTGTCCCCTATTTTGTACCATGATAGTGATTATTTGACTCCTCTGTTTTGGCTCTTCATGTGTCTCCCCACTTCTCTCAATGTAAAGTCCAATTTCTTTGGACCAGTTCATATGGCCCTCCATGATCTCAGTCCCTTGTATCACCACTTTGTCTCTTCCCTCTCTCTTGAACTATAAGGAAAGGTCTAGATATACTGTATTATTTTCTCTTCTCCAAATTTATCAAGCTGGCTTTGTACCCAGGCACCTGTTAATTTCATCCAAGTTCCCTGATATGTGTAACTTCTCTTCAACCCTCTGGTATCAGTTTGCTAGTATTTCTTACATCAGCATTGCTCACATCCCAAAGTTAACTTAGGTTTCCCTCCAATGTTTTCCAGTATTACCTTACAACCTCGCTTATTATCATACTTATCAAATTATATTGTAGTTTGGTATCTACTTGGTTGGGCTTTCCCTGTGGTTCAGTGGTAAAGACTTCACCTGCCAATGTAGGAAACCTGGATTCGATCCTTGGGTTGGGAAGATCCCCTGGAGGAGGGCATGGCAACCCACTCTAGTATTCTTGCCTGGAGAATTCCAGAGACGGAGGAACCTGGTGGGCCACAGTTCATAGCATTGCAAAGAGGCAGACATGACTGAAGTGACTGAGCATGCCTGCATCTACTTGGTTGACTGTCTCCTCATATGTTTTGATTTTTTTTTTTCTTAAGTTTTTTGATGTGGGCCATTTTTCAGAAGTATCTATTGAATCTGTTACAATATTGGTTCTATTTTGTGTTTTGGTTTTTTGGCTGTGTGACATGTGGGATCTTAGCTCCCAGACCAAGAACTGAACCTAGACTTCCTTCATTGGAAGATGAAGTCTTAAACACTGGACCACCAGGGAAGTCCCTCTTCTCATATGTTTTAAACTCTCTGAAGACAAGAACTACATCTTAACTTCTGTAAGATTAGTTCTGTACCTAAACAAGAGTGATAATACCAAGCTTACAAGACATTTTGATATTTAATATCATACTTAAATATTTTCCTAATTTACATTTTTATTCTTTTGAATCCAAACAACTATTCTATTTCCCTTTATCATTAAAAAATTAAAAAAGATATTATCATACCACAATTGAACAAATTATAAAATTAAAAGCTGAGGAGGGGCTTGCCTGGTGACTAAGTGGTAATGAATCTGTGAGCTAAGGTCCGTGGGGTCACAAAGATTCAGACATGACTGAAGCAACAGCACACATGCAGAGCAACTAAAGCACGTTGTTAAATTTTGCGTTTCTTGTTTGAACTTTTTAAAACAGAACAGAAATTTGGAAAAAAACAGCAATCCATAATCAAGCAAGCATGCAGCAGTAATTTTATGTAATTTTATTGATAATTGTAACATCCAACATTTATGATTTGAAGGTAAAATTGTTTCAGATGTAGTAGTTGAAATATTTTAATGGCTGAAAATAAGACACATTTCTGGCATAGAAGTAGTGTAGAAGAAATATACCAAGTTCATGGATTGGAAGAATCATTATAGTGAAAATGAGTATACTAACCAAAGCAATCTATAGATTCAAAGCAATTCCTATCAAGCTACCAACAGTATTTTTTCCCAGAAATAGAACAAATAATTTCACAACTTGTATGGAAATACAAAAAACCTCGAACAGCCAAAGCAATCTTGAGAAAGAAGAATGGAATTGGAGGAATCAACCTGCCTGACTTCAGACTAAACTACAAATCTACAGTCATCAAGACAGTATGGTACTGTCATACTGACAGTATGGTACAAAGACAGAAATACAGATCAATGGAACAAAATAGGAAGCCCGGAGATAAATCCATGCACCTATGAACACTTTGTCTTTGACAAAGGAGGCAAAAATATAAAATGGAGAAAAGACAATCTCTTTAACAAGTGGTGCTGGGAAAACTGGTTAACCACTTGTAAAAGAATGAAACTAGAACATTTTCTAACACCATACACAAAAATAAACCCAAAATGGATTAAAGATCTAAGTGTAAGACATGAAACTATAAAACTCCTAGAGGAAAATATAGGCAAAACACTCTCTGGCATAAATCACAGCAAGATCCTCTATGACCCACCTTCCAGAATAATGGATATAAAAGCAAAAATAAACAAATGGGACCTAATTAAACTTAAAGCTTTTGCACAATGAAGGAAACTATAAGAAGAGTGAAAAGACAGCCTTCAGAATTTGAGAAAATAATAGGAAATGAAGCAACTGATAAAGAATTAATCTCAAAAATATTCAAGCAGCTCATGCAGCTCAACACCAGGAAAATAAACAAGCCAATCAAAAAGTGGGAAAAAGACCTAAACAGACATTTCTCCAAAGAAGACATACAGATGGCTAACAAATAAAAACCACAATGAGGTACCATCTCATGCTGGTCAGAATGGCTGCTACCAAAAAGTCTATAAACAATAAATGCTGGAGAGGGTGTGGAGAAAAGGGAGATCTCTTACCCTGTTAGTGGGAATGCAAACTAGTACAGCCACTATGGAGATGAGTGTGGAGATTTCTTAAAAAGCTGGAAATAGAACTGCCATATGACCCAGCAATCCCACTGTTGGGCATACACACCGAGATAAACCAGAATTAAAAGAGACATGTGTACCCGGTGTTCATTGTAGCACTATTTACAACAGCTGGGACATGGAAGCAACCTAGATGTCCATCGACTGGTGAATGAATAAGAAAGTTGTGACACATCGTTGTGGAGTATTACTCAGCTATTAAAAAGAATGCATTTGACTTTAATGAGGTAGATGAAACTGGGGCCTATTATACAGAGGGAAGTAAGTTAGAAAGAAAAACACCAACACAGTATATTAACACATATATATTGAATTTCAAAAGATGGTAACGATGACCCTACATGCAAGACAGCAAAAGAGACACAGATGTAAAGAACAGACTTGTGGACTCTGTGGGAGAAGGTGAGGGTAGGATGATTTGAGAGAATAGCACTGAAACGTGTATATTGAAAGTGAAAAAGTGAAAGTGAAGTCACTCAGTCATGTCCGACTCTTTGCGACCCCATGGACTGCAGCCCACCAGGCTCCTCCATCCATGGGATTTTTCAGGCAACAGTACTGGAGTGGGTTGCCATTTCCTTCCCATATATGATATAGATGACCAGTCCAAGTTTGATGCATGACACAGGGCACTCAAAGCTGGTGCACTGGGATAACACAGAGGGAAGGGATGGGGAGGGAGGTGGAAGGGGGTTTGGGAAGGGGGACACATGTACACCCATGGCTGATTCATGTCAATGTATGGCAAAAAACACCACAATATTGTAATCAGTCTCCAATTAAAATAAACAAATAAATTTTAAAAAAAGGAATAGTGTAAAAATAACTATGACTCCATATTTTAAAACAACTTAAGAAACTTAAAGTAGTAAAACTGAAAATGATAAAGCTAAAGAAATAGTAATTTATATTTTATTTTATTTTATTATTATTATTATTTTTTTTTCCAGTGGGTTTTCTCATACATTGATATGAATCAGCCATGGAATGGATTTACATGTATTCCCAATCCCGATCCCCCCTCCCACCTCCCTCTCCACCCGATTCCTCTGGGTCTTCCCAGTGCACCAGGCCTGAGCACTTGTCTCATGCATCCCACCTGGGCTGGTGATCTGTTTCACCATAGATAGTATACATGCTGTTCTTTTGAAATATCCCACCCTCACATTCTCCCACAGAGTTCAAAAGTCTGTTCTGTATTTCTGTGTCTCTTTTTCTGTTCTGCATATAGGGTTATTGTTATCACCTTTCTAAATTCCATATATATGTGTTAGTATGCTGTAATGTTCTTTATCTTTCTGGCTTACTTCACTCTGTATAAGGGGCTCCAGCTTCATCCATCTCATTAGGACTGGTTCAAATGAATTCTTTTTAATGGCTGAGTAATATTCCATGGTGTATATGTACCACAGCTTCCTTATCCATTCATCTGCTGATGGGCATCTAGGTTGCTTCCATGTCCTGGCATTATAAACAGTGCTGCGATGAACATTGGGGTGCACGTGTCTCTTTCAGATCTGGTTTCCTCAGTGTGTATGCCCAGAAGTGGGATTGCTGGGTCATATGGCAGTTCTATGTCCAGTTTTTTAAGAAATCTCCACACTGTTTTCCATAGCGGCTGTACTAGTTTGCATTCCCACCAACAGTGTAAGAGGGTTCCCTTTTCTCCACACCCTCTCCAGCATTTATTGCTTGTAGACTTTTGGATAGCAGCCATCCTGACTGGCGTGTAATGGTACCTCATTGTGGTTTTGATTTGCATTTCTCTAATAGTGAGTGATGTTGAGCATCTTTTCATGTGTTTGTTAGCCATCTGTATGTCTTCTTTGGAGAAATGTCTGTTTAGTTCTTTGGCCCATTTTTTGATTGGGTCATGTATTTTTCTGGAATTGAGCTTCAGGAGTTGCTTGTATATTTTTGAGATTAATCCTTTGTCTGTTTCTTCATTTGCTATTATTTTCTCCCAATCTGAGGGCTGTCTTTTCAGCTTACTTATAGTTTCCTTTGTAGTGCAAAAGCTTTTAAGTTTCATTAGGTCCCATTTGTTTAGTTTTGCTTTTATTTCCAATATTCTGTGAGGTGGGTCATAGAGGATCTTGCTGTGATTTATGTCGGAGAGTGTTTTGCCTATGTTCTCCTCTAGGAAGTAATTTATATTTTAAAAGGAAAGGAAGCAATAGGAAACAGTTATCAATTCAAGACAACTCTGAGATTCATTCTTGAAATTTGAGGGAATGTTCATGGAGAAGTTGTATTTTCAGGTAGTCACACTCCTATGTAAAGCACTAAATTAGTCATCAGAATTACCAAATACAAAGTTTAGTTTGCACATACCACAATAAACTAACTTTTAATATCTCATTAATATGTTTGTTATTTTAAAAAAATTTCTTAGCAATATATTCTAATGTAAGTCTAAGGAACTGAGTGTATCTTGCCCAGAAGAACTAAAGAAAATATTTGCCATTTGGGTTAGTTCTCAGTCCATGGAGTAAATCTTGAAACTTAATAGTGGACTGAGCACAATATTTTAATAATCACTGGACTTGGAAATGCATCAATCCAGGCATAAATAGAGAATGCATCTCTTGTTGGAACTTAATATGTGTGTATGCTCAGTCATGTCCTACTTTTTGACCCCATGATCTGCAGCCTGGCAGGCTCCTCTGTCCATAGCATTCCAAAGAACACTGGAGTGGGGTGTCATTTCCTTATCTAGGGGATCTTCCTGACCCAGGGATTGAACCTAGGGATCTCCTGCATGGCAGACAGATTCTTTACCATCTGAGCCACCAAGAAGACAGTATTTATGAGGTGATTAATTTAGTAAGAGTTTTGTTGACTGACTTGATAAGAATGTGAATATGATAACTCTAAGTATTTTAGTATCAAAGTTTAGTAAGACAGGAACAGGGTGAATTAAAGTATTTTATTCAATAAAATATCCCCTATTCCAAAGATGAGAGTCAAAGGATCACATTCATTGTGGGTCTCTAAGACAGAGTATAAAAAGAAAACTGTATAAAAGTCTAAAATCCTTCATTTTTATAACCTATAGTGTATATGTTAAATGGAGTCAAATGATACCTATGTTGTCTTGTATATTCAAATAACTCAGAAATAGTTTTGTTTGTTTTTTAATTCTTTAGATACTAAGGAAAGCAGACACTCAAATAACCTTTTTCTGTTTCCTGTTAAGCAACAAATGAAGCAAATAGTTGGGAAGCTAGTAGCTGTCTAAGGAGATTAAACAATTTCTTAGCTGAGCCTAAAAAGTACAACTTAAGGACATTAAGATTTTGAGAAAAATTTTTTCCATACATTAATTTTTAACTTCACATGAAATATCTGTTCTTTTTAAGTTTTTTAAAGCAATGATTCCAGAATTCTAGTGCTTTTTTATAGATAGCAACATTTATGAAAAGTATATAAGCCAATAATCAAATTCGAAAACAACTTTTCTCATTATATTTAAATAAAGACCATACAATTTAATCAAAAGAGTCAGCTAATTTTACCAAAAATTTGGGGGAATGCTGGGTTTAGTTACCAAACCCAACAAACAAGGAGTTTATACAATACAGTACTGATTTTATAATCTTAATTTAAGAATAAATAAGTTTCTAACAGTTTGTGGATTAAAAAATAGGTGGGCTCTTTTGAACTGAATTTACCATGATTCTTTAAGGGTCAAATTTACTTTTCATGCTTCAGCAAATAAAAAATGTGTTGTATAATTAAAGTCAAGCTTGATATTAAAAAGGAAAAGTACTTTTCATTAGATAATATAGATAATTTATGGATAAAAGAAATTATTTATATATTTAGGCTCAAAATAAAAATATGGAGTAAAATAATGGTTTTAAAATCATAAAGTATGTAATATAAATTATTAATCCCTTGAAGAAAACAGTCTCATAGTCAAAGACATAAATACTAATTATTAGAGAAGAAATCCTTTTTAAAAATTTATGTTGCTTAAATTTAAAATTTATGTTATAGAAATTTAAAATTTGTTACATTCCTAACATCATTTATTTAAACATCATCCAAGTTACATTGGTTACATTCAGAAGTTCATTAAGTCAATGAGTATTAGCATCAGGCTTACTGATCCCATCAAGAAAGCTTTAAAATAAGACTGAAAGTGGAAGAGAAAAATGTGAATCAGTAAAATGGATATTATGGAGGACAATAGTTTTGAAATAAAAATAAGACAAGTCAAAAAAATGGCTAGAAATTATTTTGTGAAAATCATGGCTTGGAATACTACTTAGGTCCAGGATATACAGTGTTCTGAGTAAAGCTGAAATAAAAATAGTACATATGTTAAATTCTTAAAATGCACTTAAAAAAAATAAAAACAAAAACTGTTATCACATCCCAGGAAGATGAGTGTAAGAATTACCACAGATGTTTGTGTAAGGAGTACCCTGCATAAGGGAATATGGCCTGTGGTATAAGTGGGGAATATATTTTACTCCACACTCCAATTACCTGACAGGTATTATTATCTTTGACTTCCCAGGTAGGAGTCAAGGCTTCGGTACGTTCAGAAATAACAATAGTGCTCAAGGTTATATAGCTCAAAATGATAAGGCTAGATTGGCTAGAATTGGAAGCTGGGTGTGCAAGAAATTCATAATTTCAGCAAAACACAGTAAGGAGAAATTTATACACACACATGCACGCAAATATAATGCATTCTAGTGTAGCAGAATGGGGGGAAATTACCTAACTAATTTGTTCACAAGGGTGAACACAGTGACTGGGAAATGTGTGTCACCACATATCAGGGAGTTATACACTAGTTTTATGATCAGGAAGCAAAGACAGGAATTTAGAGATGTTCATGTCAGGAAAGGAAAATTAAAAAAAAAGAGAAACTAATTGGAAAACAGCATGGCAATCCCAGGAAAAAATATTTAAAAAGATAGTGTCTTAATAATGAGTACAAGATATGGGCAAGAAGGAAGGGCTTTAAATAGTTGGATTCCTCTTAGGAGGAAGTTTAAAATCTCTCCATTTGAGGGGAGGACTTAGCTGGTAACTCTTCTGTCAAATATGATTTATAGAGGAGGTGATTTGCATACATAATGGAGACTTCGGGGATGAAAGTTTTAAGACTTTTAGAGTGAAAGACGAGAATGATAAGTAGGGTTGGGTAAATTAATTCTGGAGATGTAAGCAGACAGCCCTTCAGCATACAGGAAGCAAAAGGCAGTTACTCAGACACTCTACAAAAATATAACCAAGGAAGAAAGTGAGAAATTAAAGACGACATTCTGACTCAAATGTTGGAAAAAAGAAAAACAACCTATAACCAGAAAAAAGGAAAAGACACATAAATAAAATTATTCAATTTTACACTGCAGTTTGGCATTGTGTGTTGCGTTAAGTCGCTTCAGTCACGTCTGACTCTTTGCGACCCTACGGACTGTAGCCCACCAGGCTTATCTGTCCGTGTTATTCTCCAGGCAAGAATACTGGAGTGGATTGCCATGCCCTCCAGCAAGGTATCTTCCTGAACCAGGCATCGAATCTGCGTTTCTTATTTCTCCTGCACTGGCAGGCAGCTTCTTTACCATGAGTGCCACTTGGGGTTCTTTGTTTTTTAAAAACATACGTAATAAAAGATGAATATGATCGCCCAAATCATTTGGTAAAGACTTGGAAAGGAATGTGAGGTATCTAAAGTCAAGAATGTGCTAAGATGCTCTAAATATAAAAGATCTAAAAACATTAACTATGTTGAGAAAAGAAAAAGAAAAGGATAAGCCAATAAACTGGGGGAGAAAGGGCTGCTGAACTTTTTTGTTTCTATCCTTCCTATCAAGAAAAATTACCATTAAATTCTAGCAAGTATAATAGAACAAACAATTTTGACATGTATTGGGTATTTACTTAGGGACCAAAATAAATAAGAGTAATAGAGAAAATTTCCAAATAAACAATTCCTGCCTGCCTTCCTGTGACCTGTGAATACTTAGACAAAAAGGATAATGATATTCAACTTAAAATGTATCTTAATTTTAATGATGTATCTTGCATAGTCTTTTATTAAAACTTTGTTAAGAAGATTAAAAAAAAAAACAATGGTTTTATGATAGTGAGACTGAACGGATTGGTGGTGATGGATCAATCTTTCTCTAAGCAAATTCTATCTTTTCTACTTTCGAAACTCAAAATGCTATCATATGATTTAGCTATGAAAGTGGAAAAAACATTTTACAAATCTCTGCATAATACAAAGATGTAAAGAAAGCTAACAGCTTATGTGATAATCAAATAAATCTTCAAAAATGTTTTGTTATGCTGAAACAATCTTTCCAGATAACTTCCTATATAACAGGAAATAATGAAAAGACCTACATTTAAATTAAAAAAAAAAAAATCATTTAAACCAGGAAAGGATAACTGAATTTAACATTGGTTCATTTGAAAAAGCTATGATATTTTTACAGACTCTATAATCTTCAGATACTTTAGGAAAACATCTTACCTCATTGTTTTTTCTCATTTTACCAAAATATTTCTATTCTTCAGATATATTAAATTAGCTTTTAAAAATCAGAGATACTTTGAATCTCTGAGAATAAAAATATGTAGGATTTCTAGTTTAGGAAATGAGACAAAGAAATGTAAGCACATGTTAAATAAATTTCTTTCATAGAAATTATGCCATGTAATTTCTATAGCATATCTAAATGATGAAGTATTTCAGAAAGCTCACTTTAGTATGTCTCACATCATAGTAAAAATGCATAAATGAATTTCAAAGATTTGTAAATAATTTGAAACAGTTCTGGGTAGTGTAATGTTATCTTTGATTTAGAAAAAATGTGGTCTGAAATTCATTGAAAAATGATTAAAATTTTATATCAACACATCATCCTAACAAGATCTTCAAAGAGAATCACATAAGCACAAAAGAAGATAATTAAATTCCTCACCTGCCTAATACCCAACCGGTATGCAACAATCCGATCCACTGCATCAGGATTCATTTGAGTCCACTGTAGACTGTAGGAGTAAACGCGGTGTCTGTTCTGCCACACAGGATTGTAGGTATCGTAATAGAATTCTGGAGCATAGGCCTTTCCTAGAAACAGAAAGCATCCTTAAATTTAAATGTATATTACAGCCAAATGTAATTACTCTTTTTGTACCTTTTATTACTTTCTACTTCATGTTCCATAAGTAATTCTTATATTTAAAAAGTCAAATGATTAAATTCAAATTAATTTCTGGAGAATTTGAGAACAGATGCAAGATGATTTCCTGGTAGGTTTGATGAAGTGTGAGAGGAAGAGAAGACCCAAGAATGACTACAAGTTTTTTTGGTGTAAGCAATCAGAAGAGTGGAATTTCCATCAACTGATGTGAAAAGCTATGGGAGGATCAATTTGAGGGGTCAGGAAATCATTTTTGAACAATCTGAATGATATCAATGGAGACATCAAGTGAGATACAGTGGACTAAAATGCAGGAGAGGCCAGACTTGGAAATATAATCTTGCTAACCATAGGCATATAGATAGATTTCATTTATATATGTTTAAATATTTCCATTGGAGCATAGTTGCTTCAAAATGCTGTGTTAGTTTCCTCTGTACAGCAAAGTGAAACAACTAAACATATACATATATCCCCTCTTTTTTGGATTTGTTTCTCATTTAGGTCATCACAGAGCAGCCAAAAACTTTATCAGCAAGTGAATGCAACTCTGCCAAAAATATCAGTGCATACGACAATCTGTGTTTATATTATCCATGTCAATAAATTGAAATTAACCAAATAAAACCTTAACAACGCAAGAACTTTGATCAATAAAAGAAAGTTTCTTTTTCTTTTTTTAGATTTTAAGGATATGTGACATGTCTGTGTGCTAAGTCGCTTCAGTCGTATCTGACCCTTTGAGACCCTAGGGACTGTAGCCTAACAGGAACCAGGATCCTCTGGTCCATGAAATTCTCTAGGCAAGAACACTGGAGTGGGTTGCCACACCCTCCTCCATGGGATCATCCCAACCCAGGACTGAACCCGCATCTCCTGCATTGCAGATCCCTGTGGATTCCTTACCACTGAACCACCAGGGAAGTCCACATATGTGAGGTACACATAGTGTATATAACATACATAAATCATCTCAGGTTTTTCTTTTAATCACCAAATTGAAAAATGTACAAACCATTGGGAATTATAGGTCCAACTCATTAATAATCTGAAATATAGACTTTCTACACCCTATATTTTACCAATAATACATTTATTTATTAAATCAATATTTATTGAGTGTCTATTGAATGGCGAGTAGTGTTCTAGGCAATGAACAAAGAGGTAAGGCCTCTGTCTTCCTAGAAATTGCTTCCATTTTCTCAGACCTTTCAGATAGCTTTACAATTTTTACTGGATTTATGATTTAATAAATTGTAAATTATTCAACAGACTTTATTTTTTTGAAATTAGGTTAAATATTAAATGTCCTCCTGAGGTTTTCCTCCTGGGTTCCTATTTGCAGGGAATTTTCTTACCTGATTTTCTTTTTCTTCATCATTAATCACCTAACATCTAGGGATTGCACAAGAGCTGATTCATAAGAATTTATAACAGATAGTTTAAAGAATGAATTTTGAAGGTGAAGAATGAAATTTATGGTCTCTATTACCCTAGAGAGGTTTACCAGGAAAAAATGTTAGATGAACTGAAGTTAATTTCTGATAAATTTATTAGTAAAATTAAATACCTTTAATTAAATATCTGAATTTTAATAACACTTGGTAAAGTCTGACATCAACATTGTGTACTTTTTAAAATGTTCTATGAATGTTCATTCATTTTAATTGAAAATGGATTATTAATTCTATACAAATTGTCTTGCATAGGAGGAAAAGAGCCATCATATTTGTTTATTGCTTCTTTACTTTGTATATTTTTTACCTATTACTAAGTAAATGATAGTGCAGAATTCATGTTCACAACACTTGGGAAAATCTAGATGAGAGGAACACAATATACTGAATGAAGGAATCAATATCCAAAATGTCATTGACAACTTGCATTTGAGACAAAATTTCCCAAATGGTTATTAAGGAGGTACATTTGATAGAAGCCTATATAATGAGTGGGGGTTTTGATTACAAGTAAACTTCCAAAATATAAAAGTGAAGTAATGAGCTGTTTAAGTGAGTAATGTCAATATATAGTGTTTTCATTAGAAATTACTGTATAGATTGAATTGAGGAGGTAACAGTATCAATGGTTGGTTTTTCATTTTATTTATTGCTTTTTATTTTTGCCTTTTAATTGAGGGGAGCAGGGAAAGAGGGGATTGCTTTTGTAACTTAGCCAAGAGGGAAATACAAAGGGTATTAGATTTAGTGCTATCATTTGTTTTTTCATAAAAAAATTAGGAATTCAAACAGAAATAACAAAAGAATAAAGTCACAACCAGAGGCTATTTAGCATGAAAAAAAAAAAAAATTCTTCAAAAACTGGCAAATGAAGTTTTCTGAGAGTTGAAACTCCATCACAGAGAAAGAGAATCAGGCTATATTTTAACAGATCTATGAAAGATGAAAGCCAGTGAGTGGCTAGTAAAAGGATGCATATTCTGATTTAGGAACGTTCTAGCAATCCTCTCTGAATATGGACTATGAATTTTCCCTTCACTAAAGATATGGTTGTCTGAGGAGTTCTTATAAACAGCTGAGAAAAAAAGAGAAGCTAAAGGCAAAGGAGAAAAGGAAAAATATACCCATTTGAATGCAGAGTTCCAAAGAATAGCAAGGAGAGATAAGAAAGGCTTCCTCAGTTATCAATGCAAAGAAATAGAGGAAAACAATAGAATACAAAAGACTAGAGATCTCTTCAAGAAAACTAAAGATACCAAGGTAAAATTTCATGCAAAGATGGGCACAATAAAGGACAGAAATAGTATGGACTTAACAGAAGCAGAAGATACTAAGAAGAGGTGGAAAAAATACACAGAAGAACTATTCAAAAAGATCTTCATGAGCCAGATAATCACAATGGTGTGATCACTCACCTAGAGTCAGAGATCCTGGAATGCAAAGTCAAGTGGGCCTTAGGAAGCATCACTATGAACAAAGCTAATGGAGGTGATGGAATTCCAGAGATTATGCTGCGAAACTGCTGCACTCAATATGTCAGCAAATTTGGAAAACTCAGCAGTGGCCACAGGACTGGAAAAGGTTAGTTTTCGTTCCAATCCCAAAGAAAGGAAATGCCAAAGAATGCTCAAACTACCATGCAATCGCACTCATCTCACACGCTAGCAAAATAACGCTCAAAATTCTCCAAGCCAGGCTTCAACAGTATGTGAACTATGAACTTCCAGATGTTCAAACTGGATTTAAAAGGCAGAGGAACCAGTGATCAAATTGTGAACATCTGTTAGCTTATTGAAAAAGCAACAGAGTTCCAGAAAAATATCTGGAACTTCTGCTTTATGATGATAACTGCTTTATCGACTATTTCAAAGCCTTTGACTGTGTGGATCACAACAAACTGTGGAAAATTCTTAAAGAGATGGAATACCAGACCACCTGACCTGCCTCCTGAGAAATCTGTATGCAGGTTAAGAAACAAGAGTTAGAACCATACATGGAACAACAGATTCATTCCAAATTGGGAAAGGAATACGTGAAGGCTGTATATAGTTACCCTGCATATTTAACTTATATGCAGAGTACATCATGCGAAATGCTGGGCTGGATGAAGCACAAGCTGGAATCAAGATTGCTGGGAGAAATATCAATAACCTCAGATACGCAGATGACACCACGCTTATGGCAAAAAGCAAAAAACTAAAGAGCCTCTTGATGAAAATCAAAGAGGAGAGTGAAAAATTTGGTTTAAAACTCAACATTTGGAAAATTAAGATCATGGCATCTGGTCCCATCACTTCATGGCAAATAGATGAGGAAACAATGGAAACAGTCAGAAAATTTATTTTCTTGGGCTCTAAAATCACTGCAGATGGTGACTGCAGCCATTAAATTAAAAGACGCTTACTTCTTGGAAGAAAAGTTATAACCAACCTAGACAGCATATTAAAAAGCAGAGACATTACTTTGCCAACAAAGGTCCATCCAGTCAAAGCTATGGTTTTTTCCAGTAGTCATGTATGGATGTGAGAGCTGGACTATAAAGAAAGCTGAGCACTGAAGAATTGATGCTTTTGAACTGTGGTGTTGCAGAAGACTCTTGAGTCCCTTGGAATGCAAGGAGATCCAACCAGTGAATCCTGAAGGAAATCAGTCCTGAATACTCATTGGAAGGATTGATGCTGAAGCTGAAATTCAATACTTTGGCCACCTGATGTAAAGAACTGACTCATTTGAAAAGACCCTGTTGCTGGGGAAGATTGAAGGCAGGAGGAGAAGGGGACGACAGAGGATAAGGTGGTTAGATGGCATCACTGACTCGATGGTCATGAGTTTGGGTAAGCTCCAGGAGTTGGTGATGGACAGGGAAGCTTGGTGTGCTGTAGTCCATGGGGTTGCAAAGTGTCAGACATGACTGAGAGACTTAACTGAACTGAGAGTTATTTAGTCAATACCTAACTACCATTTAACAGGGATGAAATGGGTGGACGATTGTCAACAAAAAGGCCTTTGATATAGGGCTCAGTCTCAAGTCTATAAGGTGCTATGAAGTATTTGATTGCTGTTTCTTCTATTACTTCAATTGTTTTAAGCACAATTAAATTTATTTATAAATTCCAATTAATATATCTATTGGATTGGCCAAAGACATTAGATAAAACCCTATTGAACTTTTTGGACAAGTCAGTATTATCTGTAGTCTAGTTCTATCTTTTATTGACTGCCGTCAGAGGAACTGGCACATTGGTATTGGCTGCATGTCATAAATGCAAATTGGCATAATCCTAGAACTGACTGTTTATGTAAATAAATACTTTTCACATTATTGAAGCAGTTTGACACTGAAGTTAGAAAACAATCGGCATGACCTATGTTAATAATATGAATTTACTTATCAAAATCCCATTTTCAAGGTTGTGAAAAATTAAGACACAATCTAACCCTCATTTAAACATTCCAAGTAGATCATATTTTCCCGTAACATTTCATCACCATCTTTATATTTAATGGTAGATTAATATAAAGACTTTTCAATGTATTCTTGAAATATTTTATTTTTACTGGCATGTCTACATTATATATGAGTGATATCATATATAATACATTTTCAGGAAATATTACATTAGAGAAAGAAATAGAGATTACCAACTCCAATATCTTGTATGACAGATAAGTTATGGAACAGAATAGAAAAGGTGACAATATATGTTGATATAAAATTTTATTTTAGTTGAATAATTACATCACTTTTTTTTTAGAATTTTTTTTAGAAGAGGAAAAAAGCATTTTTAGATAGTTCACAAGTAATACTGGTTGGCAATAAATAATTACTGATAAGAAATGATTTTGAGTAGTTATAGTTAAATATGGACTTGCTTGCTATGTCTCAGAGAAAGCATATCTATATTTTGGATAAATGTGATAAAAGAAAAATGCTTTCTGACTTCATCTGAGAAATCTATTTTAGAAGCAAAAAAAAAAGCCACAAATTTTCTCTCTACTTTAAGAGCCACTCACATGTAATATTTATATACTCATTTTGTAAGAAGCACATAGTACACATAGCAATGCTAAGGAAATACCGTTATAATAACCATAGGCTTTGACAAGCAAACATGACATCTGCTGGTTGAACAGGGAAATAATTCATAATTTTCCTTAATTTTTTATCATTCAGGCATTTTTGTGTCCTTCTAGCAAGCACACCAATTTTTTTTATTCTCTCTTATTCTCTAGTTTTATTTTATGCAACATTGTTTGAGTTTACATCTTTTCAGATTAATTGACCTAAAACTAGTCATTATCTAAATTAGCAAATAATCTTTAGACATTATGCATGATTATCTATAGATTTTGAATTTTAAAATATTCATAAGATATAAATAGAAAAATTTAATTGTTCAAATTTTTAAATAAGATTTATGTAAAAGTAAATTTATTCTATTTTGCAAATAGCTTCTCAAAAATGAGTATACTGAGTTTTCAAAATATTTTATGCACAAAGCTCAAAGTAAAAGTGATGTTAAGAATATGCAACATTTCACTTTCCTAGTCTAAAAATGTTAGATTAAAGTATAACAAAAATCTTTCTTAGATGCATTCCTAAGCTTACAAGTTGAAAGGGAATTATTTATTAGAGGGTCAAAAAACAAAGAACTGAAAATCAGACATTGAATAAGAGCTTAGGGAGAAAAAGTGTTCTTGGCATTTGTACTCTTGGGAGCTGGAATTTTAAGTCCATAGGAGATGAGGTTAATGGGGCAACTCAAGATAAGTTAGAAATGAGACCCCACATATGAGTAAAATCAGTGAAAAACAGCAATCTTAGTCATAGAATATACTAGAAAAAACGTGTCCCTAACCAGCATAGGAAAATGAGAAATATATTTAATGAACAAAAAGTAATTCTTGGCTAACGATACCACAGGATGGCTTGAGTAGATCCAATATCAATTTACTCTTTTTTGAAATTTAAGTATAGTTGATTTCAATGTTAATTTCTGCTGTACAGCAAAATGATTTAGTTAAACATATATAACTGAATGTTTATGGGGTGGTATATGGATATGGATATAAACATGCATATACATATGTGTGTGTGTATATATATATATATATATATATATATAAATACATTCTATTTTAATATATTCTTTTCCACATGGTTTATCATAGGATATTGAAAATAGTTCCTTGTGCTATACATTAGAACTTTGTTGTTTACCTCAATTTGTTCCTGAGAGACATTCTCTCAACTTACACTGCAGAGAATTTCTCCAAACTAAATCTTAATGAGTATGAATTATTAACACACAAGAAAATTTTTCATGAGTGACTGAGAAGGCCAATAAACAACAGGATTTGACTATGACTCCAGATGATAGAGGCATGAAATGGAATTTATAAATAAGTAGGCTTGAAACAACTAAAGAAATATAGTATAGAACAGTAAACAAACACTATGGGACCTTCTATGAAAGAATGATCAATACTCTATTGTGACCATTGGTAGGCTTCATGGGGTGCATAATTGACATCTTTATTGATTTTAAAGGAGAAGAAATTCCTCAGACAGACAAGGATTTCTCATCACAGGATAAAAAAGAGAAAAAAATAATATATGGTTTTAGAGTTTCCCTGGTGGCTCTGCCTGCAATGCAGGAGACCTGGGTTTAATCCCTCAGTTGGGAAAATCAGCTGGAGAAGGGAATGGCTACCCATAACAGTTTTCTTCCCTGGAGAATCCCATGGATAGAGGAACCTGCCAGGCTACAGTCCATGGGGTCATAAACAGTTGGACATGACTGAGCAACATTCACTTTACATGGGAAAAAAAAATGTATTAAAGACAATACTTTAGAACTCCCAAGGATCTGGTAAAGTTGCACTGCCCATTTTTCCTACCAAACTGTGCACTCTTGAAGGACAGGGAAGGTCTTATTAGCTATTACTACAATGGTTGACACAATACATGTGCTTGAGTAAGGGGGGAGAACAGGTAATTGCTAATTTATGAAGCTTCCTGTTCAATATGGTAAGATGTTAGGTATTCACCTTATAGTCTAAATATTCTCAAGTTATTTTAACTAGTACTCACCTATGTGGAAGAAAAGATTTTATAGTGAATCTACTGATTTTCATATCCCAGTGTAAAAAGAACTCAATGATATTTAAAAAAAAACACTGAAAGATAACTAAATTAATAATCAAAATAGTAATAATAAAGTTTCACAAAAACATACTTGTAAAGTATCAAAAATAATAAAACAATCTAAAACGTTTCAAATGTGTCTTTATTAGTATAAAAAGAGTAACCACATAGACCTATGGCAAATGTCAATACTGATGATGCGCTGTGTAAAAGAGTTCTAAAAAGCATGCAGGAAGCAGCTCTCTCTATGCATTTTTAGTGAAAGCTAACTGAAATAGTCAATTCTTCAAGAACCAGAGGTATATACTGTGTTTAGACACAAAGACTAGCTGTGGATTACTCATAGCAATCTATTAGACATAATATACAATAAACATCTATGCAGCACTCTGTCCTTTCTCTATAGGGCATCTCTTCAAATCAGTGAATCTCATTGTTGTTCTGGCTTCCCTGGTAGCTCAGTCTATAAAGAAACTGCCTGCAGTACAGGAGACGCGGGTTTAGTACCTGGGTCAGGAAGATGCCCTGGAGAAGGAAATGGCAACCCGCTCCAGTGTTCTTGCCTGGAAAATCTTATGGAGAGAGGAGCCTGGTGGGCTATAGACCATGGGGTTGCAAGAGTTGGACACGACTTAGCAACTAAACCACCACCACTGTCGTTCAGTAGCTCAGTTGTGTCTGACTCTTAAAGACCACATGGACTGCAGCATGAAACGTTTCCCTGTCCTTCATTATCTCCCAGAGGTAGCTCACTCATGTCCATTGAGTAGATGATGCCATCTAACCATCTCATCCTCCGTTGGCCCCATTCTCCTCCTATCCTCAATCTTTCCCGGAATCAGGGTGTTTTCCAATGAGTCAGCTTTTCACATCAGGTGGCCAAAGTATTGGACTTCAGCTTCAACATCAGCCCTTCCAATGAATATTCAGGGTTGATTTCCTTTAGGATTGACTGGTTTGATCACCTTGCAGTCCAAGGAGCTCTCAAGAGTTTTCTCCAGCACTATAGTTCGAAAGTATCAATTCTTTGGCATTCAGCCTTCTTTATGGTCCAACTCTCACATACATACATGACTATCAGAAAAACTAAAGCTTGGACTACAAGGACTTTTGTTGGCAAAGAGATGTCTGTGCTTTTTAATATGCTTTCAACATTTGTTGAAATTGGACAGCTCTATGAAGACCTGAAAGACCTTCTAGAAGTAACACATACTAAAAACTGTCCTTTTCATCATAGGGGACTGGAATGCAAAAGTAGAAAGTCAAGAGATACCTGGAGTAAAAGGCAAGCTTGGCATTGGAGTACAAAATGAAGCAGGGCAAAAGCTAACAGGAGTTTTTCCAAGAGAATGCACTGGTTATAGCAAACACTCTCTTCCAACAACACAAGAGATGACTCTACATATGGACATCACCAGATAGTCAATATCTAAATTAGATTCATTATATTCTTTGCAGCCAAAGATGAAGAAGATCTATACAGTCAGCAAAAACAAAACCAGAAGCTAACTCTTGCACAGATCATGAACTCATTGCAAAATTCAGACTTAAATTGAAGAAAGTAGGCAAAACCACTCAACCTTTCAGTTCAGTTCAGTTCAGTTGCTCAGCCATGTCCGACTCTTTGTGACCCCATGAACCACTGCACGTCAGGCCTCCCTGTCCATCACCAACTCCCGCAGTCTATCCAAACTCATGTCCATTGAGTTGGTGATGCCATCCAACCATTTCATCCACTGTCGTCCTCTTCTCTTCCTGCCCTCAATCTTTTGCAGCATCAGGGTCTTTTCAAATGAGTCAGCTCTTTGCATTAGGTGGTCAAAGTGTTGGAGTATCAGCTTCAATATCAATCCTTCCAATGAACATCCAGGACTCATCTCCTTTAGGATGGACTGGTTGGATCTCCTTGCAGTCCAAGGGACTCTCAAGAGTCTTCTCCAACACCACAGTTCAAAAGTGTCAATTCTTCAGCACTCGGCTTTCTTTATAGTCCAACTCTCACATCCGTACATGACTACTGGAAAAACCATCTAGTCTAGCCTTGACTAGATGGACCTTTGTTGACAAAGTAATGTCTCTGCTTTTTAATATGCTATCTAGGTTGGTCATAACTTTCCTTCCAAGGAGTGTCTTTTAATTTCATGGCTGCAATCACCATCTGCAGTGATTTTGGAGCCCAAGAAATTAAAGTCTGTCACTGTTTCCACTGTCTCCCCATCTATTTCCCATGAAGTGATGGGACCAGATGCCATGATCTTAGTTTTCTGAATGTTAAGCCTTAAGCCAACTTTTTCACTCTCCTCTTTCACTTTCATCAAGAGGCTTTGTAGTTCCTCTTCACTTTCTGCCATAAGGGTGGTGTCATCTGCATATCTGAGGTTATTGATATTTCTCCTGGAAATCTTGATTCCAGCTTGTGCTTCTTCCAGGCCAGCATTTCTCATGATGTACTCTGCATATAAGTTAAATAAGCAGGGTGACAATATACAGCCTTGATGTACTCCTTTTCCTGTTTGGAACCAGTCTGTTGTTCCATGTCCAGTTCTAACTGTTACTTCCTGACCTGCATACAGGTTTCTCAAGAAGCAGATCAGGTGGTCTTGTATTCCCATCTCTTTCAGAACTTTCCACAGTTTATTGTGATCCACATAGTCAAAGGCTTTGGTATAGTCAATAAAGCAGAAATAGATGTTTTTCTGGAACTCTCTTGTTTTTTAATGATCCAGCAGATGTTGGCAATTTGATCTCTGGTTCCTCTGCATTTTCTAAAACCAGCTTGAACATGTGAAAGTTCATGGTTCACATATTGCTGAAGCCTGGCTTGGAGCATTTTGAGCATTACTTTACTAGTGTGTGAGATGAGTGTGATTGTGCGGTAGTTTGAGCATTCTTTGGAATTGCCTTTCTTTGGGGTTGGAGTGAAAACTGACCTTTTCCAGTCCTGTGGCCACTGCTGAGTTTTCCAATTTGCTGGCATATTGAGTGCAGCACTTTCACAGCATCATCTTTCAGGATATGAAAAAGCTCAACTGGAATTCCATCACCTCCACTAGCTTTGTTCATAGTGATGCTTCCTAAGGCCCACTTGACTTCACATTCCAGGATGTCTGGCTCTAGGTGAGTGATCACACGATCGTGACTATCTGGGTCATGAAGATCTTTTTTGTAGAGTTCTTCTGTGTATTATGGCCACCTCTTCTTAATATCTTTTGCTTCTGTTAGGTCCCTACCATTTCTGTCCTTTATCGAGCCCATCTTTGCATGAAATGTTCCCTTGGTATCTCTAATTTTCTTGAATAGATCTCTAGTCTTTCGTATTCTATTATTTTTCTCTATTTCTTTGCATTGATAGCTGAGGAAGGCCTTTTAATCTCTCCTTGCTATTCTTTGGAACTCTGCATTTGACCTGAATCAAATGTCTTATGATTATACACTGGAAGTGACAAATAGATTCAAGGGATTAGATCTGACAAGACAGAGTGCCTGAATAATTATGGACAGAGGTTTGTAACATGGTACAAGAGGCAGTGACCAAAACCAAGTAAAAGAAATGCAAAAAGGCAAAATGGCTGTTTGAGGAGGCCTTACAAATAGCAGAGAAAGAAAAGAAGCTAAAGGCAAAGGAGAAAAGAAAAGATATACCCATCTGAATGCAGAGTTCCAAAGAATAGCAAGGAGAGATAAGAAAGCCTTCTTAAGCAAACAATGCAAAGAAGAAAAGGAAAACAATAGAATGAGAAAGACTAGAGATCTCTTTGAAAAAATTAGAGATACCAAGGGAACATTTCATACATGACAAGTTAGACTTCAACAGTATGTGAACCATGAACTTCTAGATGTGCAAGCTGGATTTAGAAAAGGCAGAGGAACCAGAGATCAAAGTACCCACAATGCTGGATCAAAGAAAATGCAAAGGAATTCCAGAGAAACACCTACTTCTGCCTCACTGACTCGCTAAAACCTTTGATTGTGTGGATAAAAACAAACTGTGGAAAATTCTTAAAGAGATGAGGATATCAGACCACCTTACCTTACCTGCCTCTTGAGAAACCTGTGTGCAGGTCAAGAAGCATACACGGAACAAAGGACTGGCTCAAAATTGGAAAGGAGCACATGAAAGCTGTATATTGTCACCCTGCTTATTTAACTTATATGCAGAGTACATCATGTGAAATGCTGGGCTGGATGAAGCTGAAGCTTGAATTGAGATTGCCAGGAGAAAAATCAATAACATCAGACATGCAGATGACACCATCCTAATGGCAGAAAGCAAATAGGAACTAAATAGCCTCTTCATGAAAGTGAAAAAGGAGAGTGAAAAGGTTAGTTTGAAACTCAACATTCATAAAACAAAGATCATGGCATCCGGTCCCATAACTTTATGGCAAATAAATGGGGAAAAAAATGGAAACAGTGACAGACTTTATTTTCCTGTATTCCAAAATCACTGCACACAGTGACTGCAGCCATGAAATTAAACATGAATCTTAAGAGATACTTTAAAAAAAAAAGAAAATAAATGCTTCTACCGAAATGTGGATTTTTCTGCTTGTAATTAGGAATGTGATAAAAATCTACTTTCATTTTACAACTGTAACTGGTGAGAAAGAAGAAAGTGCATTGGATTAGAAAGAAACCCTCAGCAAGGAAGCAGGAAATTCAAGAAGTGACTGTATTTAAAAAAAGAAAAAAAAATGTGATCTGGGAAATGAAGAGAGGCTTATTAATTTAAAAATCATTGCAGACAAACAACTGATCAGTACTTGTCCTCTAACTAGTACTGTGAATGCACTCCTAAATTTCAACCATCAGAGACTAAAGGGACACCAGAGTCTCTGAGTTGAAAAATGACTTTACCCATCTCACCCTGGAAGAAGAATGAAGAATTACAATAGCTCTTGGGATCCTATTCTACTGAAAGCTTATCCTTTTGATTCAAAGCCATGTAAAAAGTGTTATGAAGATGGCATAAGGCGTACTTTGACCTGTGAAGTCAAAGGCAATTGTTTTAAAAAGAATCAATATACTAATCTTACTACCTATATTTGGTATTTAGTTATTTAACACTGAATATTAGGCCTAAATATTTAGTGAATATATTTAGTGAATACTATTCACTAAAAATAATAAAGGAATTATTACTGATAGGTGGTTCAATTTTTATATGAATAGAAAGGTGTAAATTAATATGAGGAAGGAATTAAAAAATTGGAAGTATGTAAAAAACACTTAACAAAAATATTATTGTATCTGATAAGTGACAATTTATTTAGAATTAAGGTGACTGTCACAGAAGCAATAAAATAAATGTCATCAAGGGTTTATTCAACTATGGTAACTTGGAGATAGCATGTAGGAAACAAAAATACAAGATAAAAAACATACAGCTGGGAAGTCAATGACATCTCTCAGTTAATGATTGTTTGGAGTTTAAAAAATATTGCAAGACATGTGACAATTTATAACTCAACTAGATCATTTAGGTGAAATTCTTTTGTTATTGAAACAAGAAGTATTTATCCATACTTTGTCTTTCCATATGTTTTCAAATGACCAGTCATTGGGACATTATTTTTAAATTGCAACCCAACTGGTTTTATTCAGTCCTCACATGGATCCATTTTCTGCTGCTGCAGTCAAAGCTATAAATACCATATCGATGGCAGACTGCCCTATGACCACACTTTAGCACTCAAGAACTTCCTTAGAATTTATATCCCTGGAGAATGTTTATTGATTAGATAAATAACAAAAATATTGGCAACATTGTCAGTCTCTACAAATCACCTGGATCTTTGTAGAAAGCTTTTAAATTTGCTCAAGTATAAGGTATAGTTGCTTTGGTTACATTGTGATTACATTGTGATTTCTTTTGTAGGTTATGTCCTTTCAAAATAAAACAGCTAAAAAACAGGTTTCTCACTCTTCAATAAAATGGCTTAATTAAAAACACTTTGTATTAAGTTAGTTCTCCTATTTCCCACCTGGAAAAACTTCTAAAATTTTTTAGCACTATTTTTCTTTAAAAATCCAGTCACTGGAATAATGTTTTCAATAAATATATGTTCATGAATCCACTTTATGAACTGCTAAATTCCTAATAATATGTACAAGGCATTTTTATAAAGGAAATAAAACAATAGGAACTTGGAAGAAATGATATGGGATTTATGTCTAAATTTCTTTATAAAACAAAACTTTGCCCATTCATCTTTGCCTCTTTTCTCTGTTGCATTTGAAGATTCATCGTTAGATTGTCTATTGTTTGTAACTATTATAGTTTATTCTAATGGCATCTAATTTCTCTCATCACCACACCATCAGAAGACTTCTAGCTCAGTGTTCCTTGTATAAATGAAGCAGTAACTTTTCTCCAACTTGTGCTTCTCTTGCCTATAGTCTAGTGACTCAGCTTGCCAGTGACTGAAATTTCCTAAAACTAGTTTTATTCTCACACATTTTGACTCCTTAAACTGAAAGTCTTTTCTGGTGTATATTTTATCTGCTTTTCAATTCTTTTGGTACCCAATCATAACTATCATTCCTTTCTTGATCTTTTTTCTATGATAATTATTTATACTTTAATACTTAGCACTTAATTAGGAAAACACAACATATTGTAATGTTATACTGATATATAAGTACTCCTGAAAACATTTTCTATATTAACATTTTTTTTTTTTCTGATTAGAGGCTCTTTCCCATATTTAGATATAATGTAATTGCCACCAGCAGAGTCGACTGAACAATGTAAAACATCTACAGTCTTGTTTTAATCTTGATGTTTCAATTCTCACACATATAAATTTTAAAAAATCAGAATTGTGCTATAATAGCTAATATCTCTAAGTGAAGTCAGTTTAACTAAATTCCAGCCATTAAATAAATTTAATGCTACTGGCCAAGAAAAACCTACCATAGGCATACTTGTGTTTTTCGTATTAGTCCATCAATGAAATATTTAGGATGATTTTTGCAAAGAAAAATAAATGGGATATTTATTGTAATATGAATATTATGTTTACATGTTTTCATTTCTGATGGTTATTTAAAACATTATTTGGAGAGTTTTGATAAGGATATATTAACATAAATATTTATAGGTAAGGGAAGAAAAAGTTAAGCAACTCTGTAACTTGCTCCCTTTCTCCTCAAGGATGCCTGAAGTGCCTGTGACTCTATCAGACCACTTTCTAAACCAGGGTTTCAGCAAACTTTTTCTGTAAGGGATCAGATAGCAAATATTTTAGGCTTTAAAATGTAATCATAAGATATTTGACACCACTATTCAACTGTGATACTCTAAAAAGGAAATAGTCATGGACAATACTGAATGGACATGACTGTGTTCCAATAAAATGTTATTTATGGAGACTAAAGTGTGAATTCTATACATTTCACATTTATTAAATTATGATTGCTCTTTTGAATTTTTGACCACCATTTAAAAAAATAAGAAAACATTTATTTATTTATTTATTAGGTCAAAGGACATATAAAAGAAGATGGTGGGCTGGATTTGTCTCATGGGACATGATAAACTCTATTATAAATCATTAGGGGATGTTAGAGTTTGTAATATTAAGTTTGTTTCTAAGAATTCAGGATGCACTATGTAAACATCTGAAAATGGCTTGATTAAGCTCTATCTGCTCTATGAAATTGCTTATTTTTAATAAATATGCAATAAATATATTTATGAAGCAAGGCAGCAGTGAAGAGGGGAAGTTAGCTACACACCAACTCTCAAAACACCAAGCCTATATTTCCTGGGCTAATCACATGTGTCACAGGAAACATCAAAAAAGGCAAAAGGAATATTGGAAGCTCCATCTGTTGGATTTGGGGATTCATATACAAATGCTACATCTGCATCAGTTTCTTGCTTGTATACTGGGTTAAATATTAGTGAAAGACTTATGATTTGTATGAGATTGTTTTGACAGAAATGGTATGGACATAACAGAAGCAGAAGACATTAAGAAGGGACATGGCAAGAATACACAGAAGAACTGTACAAAAAAGATCTTCATGACCCAGATAATCACAACGGTATGATCACTCACCTAGAGCCAGACATCCTAGAATGCAAAGTCAAGTGGGTCTTAGGAAACGTCACTATGGACAAAGCTAGTGGAGGCGATGGAATTCCAGTTGAGCTATTTCAAATCCTAGAAGATGAAGCTGTGAAAGTGCTACACTCAATATGCCAGTAAAACTTGGAAAACTCAGCAGTGGCCACAGGACTGGAAAAAGGCCAGTTTTCATTCGAATCCCAAAGAAAGGCATGCCAAAGAATGTTCTAACTACCACACAATTGCACTCATATCACACACTAGCAAATTAATGCTCCAAATTCTCCATGCCAGGCTTCAACAGTTTCAGGAAACATGAAATTCCAGATGTTCAAGCTGGATTTAGAAACGGCAGAGGAACCAGAGATCAAGTTGCCAACACCTATTAGATAATTGAAAAAGCAAGAGAGTTCCAGAATAAAACATCTACTTTTGCTTTATTGACTATGACAAAGCCTTTGACTGTGTGGATCATAACAAACTGTGGAAAACTCTTAAAGAGCTAGGAATACCAGACTACCTGACCTGCCTCCTGAGAAATCTGTATGCAGGTCAAGAAACAAGAGTTAGAACCATACATGGAAAAACAGACTGGTTCCAAATTGGGAAAGGAGTATGTGAAGACTGTATATTGTCACCCTGCTTATTTAACGTATATGCAGAGTACATCATGTGAAATGCTGGGCTGGATGAAGTACAAGCTGGAATCAAGATTGCCAGGAGAAATATCGATAACCTCAGATATGCAGATGACACCACACATATAGCAGAAAGTGAAGAAGAACTAAAGAGCCTCTTGATAAAATTGAAAGAGGAGACTGAGATGTTGGCTTAAAACTCAACATCAGAAAACTAAGATCATGGCATTTGGTCCCATCACTTCACTTCAAATAGATGGGAAAACAATGGAAATAGTGACAGAGTTTATTTTTTTGGGCTCCCAAATCACTGCAGATGGTGACTGCAATCAAGAAAGTAAAAGACGTTTGCTTTTTAGAAGGAAAGTTATGACCAAACTAGACAGCGTATTTAAAAGCAGAGATGTTACTTTGCCAACAAAGGTCCGTCTACGCAAGGTTCTGGTTTTTACAGTAGTCATGTATGGATGTGAGAGTTGGACTATAAAGAAACCTGAGCACAAAGAACTGATGCTTTTGAACTGTGGTGTTGGAGAAGACTCTTGAGTCCCTTGGACTGCAAGGAGATCCAATTAGTCAATCCTAAAGGAAATCAGTCCTGAATATTCATTGGAAGGACTGATGCTGAAGCTGAAACTCCAATACTTTGGCCACCTGATGCAAAGGGCTGACTCATTTGAAAAGACCCTGATGCTGGGAAAGATTGAAGGTGGAAGGAGAAGGGGACAACAGAGGGTGAGATGGTTGGATGGCATCGCGGACTCAATGGACTTGAGTTTGAGTAAACTCTGGGAGTTGGTGATGGACAGGGAGGCCTGGCATGATCCATGGGGTTGCAAAGAGTTGGACATGACTGAGTGACTGAACTGAACTGAAGACAATTTAGTTTATCTCTCATAAACATTTGATTAAAAGCTCCAATTACACTTTGCAGATATATACAAGCAATAGTCTAAAATTTTTTCTAGAGCAAATCGAAGTAGATTTAATATGTGCTATGCTGTGCTGTGCTTTGTCACTCAGTTGTGTCCAACTCTCTGCTACCCCGTGGACTCTAACTTGCCAGGCTCCTCTGTCCATGGGATTCTCCAGGCAAGACTACTGGAGTGGGTTGCCATGCCCTCCTCCAGGGGATCTTCCCAGCCCATGGATGGAATCCAGGTCTCTCAAATTTCTTGCATATTCTTTACCATCTGAGCCACTAGGGAAGCCCATGAATACTGGAGTGGGTAGCTTATCCCTTCTCCAGGGCATCTTCCAGACCTAGAAATCAAATCAGGGTCTCCTGCATTTCAGGTGATTTCTTTACTAGCTGAGCTACCCAGAAAGCCCAGATTTAATATGTTCTTAGTGTATTTTCCTCCCAAAGTGGTCAATTGCTATATCACAGCCTTTTGGTATTCAGTATGGTATTCTCTGATATATCGACATTGGTAAAGAAAAAAAAAATTTTTTGTAAATAATAACATATTTAGAATAGAGATTTAATGAGCTATTTAAAACATCACAATCTTAAACCTTTAAAGGAAAACATAACTAAAATAAAGGACTCATTTCTCATGCTTAAATCATTTTATATAAGACCTTGTTTAATGATGAATAAAAGATAAAGTACAAGACTCCACTAGTCACATATACATGAAATTGAAGAAAGTTATTCTCACTGTATGTTCAGTAGTTTATAAACATTGATGGCAGAAACTTCACTTTTTATATACTCTTCCCTTGGTTGAGGTTTTGAAGAAAAATAATTAAACTCATAAACTGTCTCTGGTACAATTTTTAATGCAAATGGTCATGTGTATTATATTTTTGGGGGGTGGAGTGAGGAGTTATTCAGAGTTGTCATCACTAGTACATTAACTGAAATTTTGTTGACTGGGAAGAGATTTTTAAACTTGTTAATATTATTGATGAAAAAAAATCTCCCCAGAACAGAGCACTCAAATATGTACTGTTGATTTTGGTAGATCCTTGAAAGACTATTTCATCATTTTCCAGTTGTAATGTAGAAAAGAGTATTTTAGCTCAATTCCTTTCAATTTATTTTTAGGGTATTATTTAGGATAAAAAAGTAATGTCAATTTAGTTGTAGTCATGTCAGTTAAAGCCTTTCCACAAATTTCCTTTTAAGTTTTATTTAAATAAATGAAAGTCACTGGAATAATCAATAGATCATCAAATAATATTATTGGAATAATAAAAATTGGTGCAGAGCAAAATAGAATAATGAGTTTGTACATTACCCAGAAGTTGACAAATCTCAATTATTCTTGCTTGATCTGCATAGGTGTGAAGTTGATTAGGATTAGTAACATAATCATATAAAAATGCATTTGGAAAAAACACCATATAGCAAGATTCTCATGACACGCTAATGAAATAGCATCATAAAATTCATACTACTTATTAAAATGTGTTACCATGAAGGGTAACAGTTATTAAATCATTAAAATTACACAGATACCAATGCTGTTTTTCTAATTAACAACAACAACGAACATTAAAAGAAGATACTTAGACTTGTGTGGAAAACTTTAACTTAGTCTTTCTACGGTTTTCTTCAATAATTTAAGTTCACTTGAATATAATATCCTATCATATAATTCAACTTTCCTTTACAGATACCTCCTAAAATGATTAGATATGTACAGTAAATGTGTTGATAAAAATATCTACTTGGAAAATTATTTAACCATAATGAGTTCAAATTGTCTGAATTAAAATATCATTTTTACCTCGTTTTTTGAAACATGGAATGAACATTAGACTCAATTTTATAAATTTCCCTAAAGACATTTTCATTTGTTAATAATTTAGTCTTTTCCTTAATCTCTAGGAAGGCAGAGGCTATCAAAATAAGACCAAAGAATATGGCCTCTAGGCCTATTCACTAGGAAACAGTAACTGAAAATGATGATCAGGTGCAAAGACTACATAACTTACCAAGAATCCTGCCTTTGGTTATCAAGTAGCAAATCACTCAGACTGAAATAGGTAGGCAATCAGAAGGGTTTCAGAAGTAATATGGCTTAGTTACTACTTCTTGCAAGAAAAAGGTCCATTTTAACAAATCACTAACTGCTCACGCCACACATATCCATATCAGTTGGAAGCTAATGTGAGCTGTTTCTAATTGTAAACAAATTGCCCCAAATTTATGACACTTCTCAGAAGAGCTCATGCTTTTATTTGAGTAGGGATCCACAATACAAAGTCAAGAGTCTTTACTTAATAGAACATAGAATTAATGGCTTCCCTTGTAGCTCAGATGGCAAAGAATCTGCCTGCAATGCAGGAGATCTGGGTTTGATCCCTGGGTGGGGAAGATCCCTTGAAGAAGGGGATGGCAACCCACTATAGTATTCTTGCCTCGAGAAGTCCATGGACAGACCATGGGGTGGCAAAGAGTCACAAAGAGTTAATGAGCACAATACAGTCAGCAAATAATAATAGATTCATTTGTAACTGTAAGGACTCTTTCAATTAGGTTTTTGGAGTTCAAAAATAACAATTATTTTATAAAGTTAGCCAGGTTAAAAAGATATCACTGGAGATGCAAATGGATCAAAATATAAAATTTATTCCGTTAAAATTACTGGATATAGTCTACAAAAAATATCTATCATCACATTGGGGAAATAGTATTTAATGAACATTAATCTCCCATTGCACCCTCTTCCACAAAGAAAAAAAAAAAAAGAACATAAAATAAAATTCTCTAGAAAGAGTTCCATAGTTCGGTTCCATTGTTACTGTTTAAAAGCACAGAAACTTGAAGCAATGTAAAAAATTAAACTAGACAAATTTAAATGAGTTCCTATTTGGTTTTTTTAAACTTTAATTAACCACTATTTCAATACAGTTAAATCGCTTCTGACCTCTTTTGGGCATCAGCCTAGAAAAATAAGTTATGCAAAGTAGTTATTGGTTTACACACCAGATATATACAGTTGTCTTGGATAATATAAAGTAAATACATGCACCTATTAGATAACATTTCAAATTAAATGAATGACCGTTTTAGTCTAAAACCCTGAATGTACTTTGTCAAAAATGATGCTAAATATGAATAATCTGAGGTGTTTTTTTTTTTTTCCAAAATTGGCTTAAATTAGGATCTAGTCCAAAAATATATAAGGTGATTTGGATTTGATGAAAAAAATAGCTTTCACATTAGGCATATAAATAGGAAATTGTTAAGGAATTAGAGGAAGTTTTGAAATAAAAATTATACATCCATTGATATTTTACTTGGAAATATCTAAGTAAGTTTCATGTGGATTAAAAACCACAGTTTTAAAGAAAAATAATCTGAGCACTCCTCTGGGAAAAAGGATGGTTGAGTTTTGGAGGAGAGATATGTGTAAAGAAAAAGAAAAGTCAGCTCTTACACCCTTCACTTCAATTATATCTTTGTATAAGATATATCTGGTCCAAGGCTTTTGCTCACTACTATTCTGTCTAGTATTCGAGACACCTACTGGAATTTTTTGTCTAGGATTGCCACTAAAAATTATTCTATTATAATTTACTATTGCAATCATGGGCTCACGGAGCAAGAAAATTCTTGAGAGATGAAAACTTATCTTAAATTTATATAGGAATTTACAGTTAAAAAGCACTTCCACAAATATTCACTTTTTTAGTCTTCACAGAAGTTGGAAGGGCAAATATGCAGAGGGAGATAACTTGGCTTGAACTGCAAGTCGTGGAAGTTAATGTGCATATCATAATTACTGAAGTAAAAGGCAGACTACTATCTTTGTCCAGTCTGTGGATCATCCCTCAAGAAGATTCAAATGAATATTTTGTGACAAAGAAGAGAGTTTACATCATTTGTCTAAATTTGCAAAGGTAGCTGGCTTACATCCCTACCTTCCTCAATGTATTTCATTTCAGAGATGTTAGAATAAAATGAAATTATTGGAAATCTCTCTTTTTGGAAATATTGCAGCAAATACTCCCAAGGCAGACCAAACTTTCCTGTCATTGGTGGTGGAAGCACAAGGTCAGAGTGGCTGTCTGGAGAACCACACTTGGCCACATCACAACCATGGCTGTAGACGGATTTGGTCATTCTCTTTTGCTATCCCTTCAAGACTTACACCATTTGTTTCATGTATCACAACTCTGCTTGTTAATGAGTCAATTCTAGAATATTTATGTATGTACTGGCAGAAGGGGCTTCCCAGGTGGGGCTAGTAGAAAAAAGCCCGCCTGCCAATGCAGGAGACATAAGAGATGTGGGTTCAATCCCTGGGTCAGGAAGATCCCCTGGAGGTGGGAATGCAACCCACTCATTAAAGACAGAAGCAGATTTAGAAACAGCAGATGACTAAATATACATGGGGTCCAAAATCCTGTTGCTTAGTTGCTGTGTCTGACTCTGTGCGACCCTATAGACTGTAGCCTGCCAGGCTCCTCTTCCCATGGGATTCTCCAGGCAAGAATACTGGAGTGGGTTGGGATTTCCTTCTCCAGGGGATCTTCCTGAACCAGGGATCAAACCTGGGTCTCCAGCATTGCAAGCAGATTCTTTACTGCTGAGTCACCAGGAAAGCCCCCCCAAATCCTGGGCTAAGCACAAATCTACTTTGTAGCGAGTGTACTGTTTTGTAAAAATAGTGAGTGCACCCTTTCTCTCTGACCATGTCTATTTCCTCTGGCTAGTCCTATACATCCCTCACCTAAATGCTGCTAGAAAATCAATCACTGAAGTAACTAGCAATCATTTATTTAGAAAGTCAATTGCTAATATTTATATGGCCCTGAAGGAAAACAGAAATATTATTTGCATTCCCCTTAGGTATTAATATTTATGAGCCAAAACATGGAATAACCAAAATCTCTGCTTAACCAATGCCGACATTTTTATCAAGCTCCAAAACTTCTCTCTTCCTTTTTCTGGGAATCCCCAAAGGTTATTTCATTTGTAATTCAAAAGCTAGTCACTTTAGGCTTTCTTGCCTTTTCTTTCCTATTCCAGTTTTAATCAAAGGGACACTCAGAGAATTTTTCCCTTGAGGTAGCGTAGAGTGTGGGGAAATTTTATGTAAATCTGAATTACGTAAAAGAAACAGTATATGAAAAGCATACCAATGTTCAAATTTGAAATATAATTTGAGAAAAACCACACAAAGTAATATTAGAGATTCAATTTACTTTTGTTCAGTTTTGTAATATCAGATACTGAAGGATTTTTTTCCTTTCTTCTCATATAGCACATATATGTCTGTATATGAACAACTCAGAAAATTCTCATGAAATGCTTTCTTCTGGGGTCTTCCTCTTTGTAAGCCTGCTTCCAGTGTTCTATCTGTACACAGAAAATATTCTGATTTTGACATTAGGAGACAGTTTAATCTAGGGAATAAAACAATTCTTTCTAGATGCTTGATCTCTCCCAGACAAAAATAAGACTATTAAAGGCACTCATGTGGTTAATTTTTCTATTTGCCAGGTACCATGCCAACCACTTGCATACGTTATGTTTCTTGATATTCACAATGCCTTGCAGGATGAGAATAATATCATTTTCCTGTCACAAAAAAATGAAAGTAAAGATTAGAAATATTTAATGACTTGCCCTGTAGTAAGCAACTGTGGAGTAACAAAGTAGCGTTCTGAAACCATGTCCGAAGTCCCTTTTATTCTAACCCCCAGGTGTCTTTGGATAGGGTTGCCACTACCACGGGTGACTGAAATCCAGGCTCTATTTCTCTTGTAACCACTTGTGCTCTGATATGGGAGTTACAACTATTTGAAGAAAGGGGCACCTTTTCCCTAATTCACACACACAATCCGTGCAGGCTGGTGGATTTCCTGTTAAGATGCTACTTCCACTATTCTCAAAAGGATTCCTGCTTCCCTACTCCGCCCACTGTGAATAAAGAAACTTGAACTACAATTTACCTGTAGGACTAAACCAGATAGGCCATATTACATCATTACCTGAGAGTATTTTCAAGTCAGGAATTTCTAAAAATAAGGACTGACTAAATCTCTAGAATGAGAACTATGTGTATTTATTTAATTCAGAAGTAATTAATAGATAATAAGCTGCAAATAATTCAGTCTTTCCTAAGGCTTTACATTCCCTAAAAACATAACAGTTCTGAAGTATCTAAAAGCCTGTGTTCCTTTAAAGGACCATTGGTTGGGGTGTGTGCATGGATGGGGAACAGATGGATGAACTGACCCAGCCACTCTCAGGCTGAGAGGACTGAATGTTCAATGGTGTACTTATAAAGCACATTAACTTCTTGGCAAGTGCTGCTGCCACACATGTGGGTGGTCCATTGCTGAATATGAATGTGCTGAATATCATTTAGGCAGGGAGCAAGAGGTGTTCAAGTGAGTTGGAGAGGAGCCCAGAAGGTATGCTGTTTATCTTCTAGGAACATTTATTTTCTCCAAAACATATAACTTGAATTAATAAAGTGGATTTAGACGTGAATAAAGGAAACCAGTTATTGAAACTGAATAACTGTGACTCTGTAAGAATAACCAAAAGATCTGTGAATATGTCTCCTGGAGTAAGAAAAAGATTAGAGCACAAATAACTGCTTTTATCATATAGATAAGAAGCACAGGTCCAGATCCAACTACAGAGCTGGTATCTGCCTGGAATTAGATCCTGAGGCTACTAGTAACTGTCATTTTGATGAGTTCTTTAGAAATAGACAAAGTTCATTGGAATGATGAAAGAAGATGATTTCAGAAGTAACACTTACATAAGGAATGTAAAGTTATAAGACTTTGGTTATATCCTCTGGTCCTAAATGCAAAAAGTATCTGTAAAAAGAAGACCTCTTTTGACTTTCTCAACTTACTGCTATGTCACAAAATATCCTTTGAGAAAAGACAATCAATCAGGTTGTAGGCAATTATCTGTGGAAATTCTCACCTGATTACCTTAAGTCTTGTTTCTGGTGTGTCTTTGGAACAAGTTTTGCACTGTCCTCATCCATTAATCATCCCTTCAGGGTGATGGACAAAGGCCAGGTGCTTAAATAGACACTTGGGAGTAGGGGTGGGGTGTTGGGAGATGTTTTTGATTACACTCAATTTTAAAAGTCCTTTGATTCTTTCACAGACAGATTTTATTACTGCCCGTTATCTACTGAAAAAATCCAACTGAACTAAGTGTTAAACATTCTTTCAAGAACAGAAATACTAAACATGTGATATTCATATACATAACATCTGCTCAGTTCTATATTTGGGCTTCTTTGTTTTATTCTTTTCTAGAGTCAGAGACTATTATGAAGATTCTTTCCTCTCAGGGGAAGCTATTTGTGATTTCAAACTATTCCTTATCCTCTACAAACTGAATCTAATGCCTGCTCAAAATAATATGAGGAAGCTGTGAGAAATAGTTTTGGAATATTGTGTCCTACCCTGTTATGCTGACATCTCTGTCTTCCCTCTATTCTACCCAGCAGTGACAGTATCGTTTACAAAATGGTAATTCTCCAAAACCTGCTTCATATCTTTCTGATATCACTTTGTATATATGACCTTTGTTACCAATAAACTGGGTCATTCAATATTCTTAATGCAACAGTCACTATCTCTTAAAGTAAGGGATATACATTTGGGCAAAGATAGTAGTGGTTATCCTGGGAAGGGGAACTACTATGAAGATAACTAGTTTAGTGTCTCCTCCAAAGCATGTAATTTAGAGGTTAGGGGAAGGGAAAGGCACACAGGATTCTTGAGGAGCAATTAAATTTTTTAAAGAATTAGCACAACATGGATTAGAAAAAGTATATATATATATATATATATATAATAACATTAAACACCTCCTATTCCCAGCCCTAGCTTATTTGTCAAATACTGTCCATATTTTCAGTAATACTTTATTGAAGCATAATTTACATACAGCAAAATGCACACATTTTAATAAAAGTATAAATTTCATTGAGTCTAGAAATTTATGTTACTATTAATCGCCAATCAAGATACAGATTTTCATCACTGCTGAAAGTTGCCTCCTACCCCTTTGTAATCAATCAACTGAACTCTCCAGCCCCAAAGAATTTTAATTTCTAATACTAATGGTTAGTTTTGTCTGTTCATGAAGTTCATATAAATGGATCATAAAACATGCATTTTCTGTGGCTGGTTGTGTTTATTCGACATATTATTTTTGAAATCCATTTATTCATGTCTTGTGTATCAATTTTTCTCTCAGGTTTTATGAATTAGTACAATTCTGCTGTATGAGTAAATTAGATCACAAGTTGTTTATCCAATCAGCTGTTGATGGATATTTGGGTTGTTTCTAGTTAGACATTATTACAAATAAAGCTGCTATTAAAGTTTGAGTATAAATCTCTGAATAGACATCCACTTTTAATTTCTGTTGAGTAATCATCTAGGACTGGAATTGCTGGATCACTTGGTTAGTACATATTTAAGTTTGTGAGAGACTGACAAGCTATTTTAAAAAGAGAAATCCCATTTTACACTCTCTGGTAATAGTGTGTGATAATTCCACTGACTATGATATCCTCACCTACAGTTGCTATTGTTAGTTGTTTTAACTTCAGTCATTAGAATGTGTATAGTGCTATCTCATTGTGTTTTAAATTTCATTTCTCTGATAACAAATGATGCCTACCACTTTTAATACAAATGTTAGTTAATCATATGCTCCTTGGTGCAATGTATATTCAAGTATCTTACCAAATTTCATTGGATGGTTTGTCTTATTATTGAGTTTTAAGAATTATTTATATACCCTGGATAAGAACCTTTTGTCACAAACATGTACTTTATTTTTTTTAATAATATTTATTGATATGAATCAGCCATGGATTTACATGTGTTCCCCTTCCCGATCCCCCCTCCTGCCTCCCTCTCCATCCCATCCCTCTGGGTCTTCCCAGTGCACCAGCCCTGAGCACTTATCTCATGCATCCAACCTGGGCTGGTGATCTGTTTCACCCTTGATAGTATACTTGTTTTGATGCTATTCTCTCAGAACATCCCACTCTCGCCTTCTCCCACAGAGTCCAAAAGTCTATTCTGTATACCTGTGTCTCTTTTTCTGTTTTGCATATAGGGTTATAGTTACCATCTTTTTAAATTCCATATATATGCGTTAGTATACTGTATTGTTCTTTATCTTTCTGGCTTACTTCACTCTGTATAATGGACTCCAGTTTCATCCATCTCATTAGAACTGATTCAAATGAATTCTTTTTAATGGCTGAGTAATATTCCATAGTGTATATGTACCACAGCTTCCTTTAAATAGTTATTTTTTCCAGTTTCTGGCTTGCTTTTTCTTTTCTTTTTTGTTTCTTTAGACCAATAACTTAAAAATTCACTGGAGTATAGCTGATTTATGTTGCAGTGTTAGTTTTAGGTGTACAGCAATGTGACTCAGTTATACACATATAGATAGCCACTTATTTTTAGATTCTTTTTCTATGTAGGTCATTACAGAGTATTGAGTAGAGTTTCCTGTGCAATACAGTAGTACACATATATGGCAGCATACTGCTGCTGCTAAGTCGCTTCAGTCGTGTCCGACTCTGTGCGACCCCATAGACGGCAGCCCACCAGGCTCCCCCGTCCCTGGGATTCTCCAGGCAAGAACACTGGAGTGGGTTGCCGTTTCCTTCTCCAATTCATGAAAGTGAAAAGTGAAAGGGAAGTCTCTTAGTCATGTCTGACTCTTCGCGACCCCATGGACTGCAGCCCACCAGGCTCCTCCGTCCATGGGATTTTCCAGGCAAGAGTACTGGAGTGGGTTGCCATTGCCTTCTCCATGGCAGAATACTACTCCACCATAAAAAAAGAACTAAATAATGCTACTTGCAGCAAAATGGATGGACCTACAGATTGTCATGCTGAGTAAAGTCAGACAAAGACAGACAGACATCATATGGTATTGCTTATATGTGGAAGCTTTTTCCTTTTATAATGATGTATGTGAAGAGCAGAAAGACTGTAGTTTGAATGATGTTTGTATTGCTATTATTATTTATATTATTTTCAATTGATAGTGATATTTTGGCTTACTTTCTATTCCAAATTTGCCTAGATCTTCTCTTAAGTTTTCTTTTAGAATTTTACAACTTTAGCTCTCCATGTTTACAGCACAGTCAATTTTAAATTAATCTTGTTGGTAGTGTGAGGTGTTGTTTAAAATTTATTTTTTCAATATGAATATCCAGTTCTAGCAGAATTTATTCAGTAGACTAGCCTTTCCTAATGGATTACACAGGCTACTTTAAAAAGTCAACTGACCATACGTGTATTATATCTGAAGGTCTATTATAACCATGTTATAACCATGAAGGTCTATTCCTAGATTCTTTATCCCATCTCAATGATCCATGTGTTTATACAAAAACCATACTATCTTGACTATTGTGACTTTACAGTAAGACTTGAAATCGTGTAATTTAAGTCCTCTAACTTTGTTCTTTTTCCCATAGATCAATATGGAGGGAATAATAATGAAAACAATATAAATTTTTTTCAAAATATGAATATGGGATATTTCTCCACTTATTTAGGCTCATTCCCCAAAGCAATTCTTGGGGTACCTTTTAGTGTATCTCTTGTGTATATTTTATTTAATTTATTCACACTTTGATGTCATTGGAAATGGTATATTTACATTTACATTTCAGTTTCAAATTTTTATAGATATTATGTGGAAATATGATTGATTTTACGTACTAATTTTGTATCCTATGCTTTTGCTAAATTATCTTAATTCAAGTAGATTTTCTCATAGACACTTCAGCATTGTCTACAAAAACAATCAGATAATCTGTGAAAAGTAACTTTACTTCTTTTCTGTTTTTTATGCATGTTATTTACTTTCCTTGTATTACTGTAGTGGTAAGGACCTGCAGTACAATATTTGTGACTAATGAGAATGGATATTTTTTCCTAGTTCCCAATTTTACAAGTAAACTGTTTGATCAGCGTATTATCTATCTTGGTGAGCACTCCACGTGCACTCCACGAGCAGTCTCTAAGTCATGTCTCACTCTTTTTGATCCCATGAACTGCAGAATGCCAGACTTCCTTATCCTTCACTATCTGCCAGAGTTTGCTCAAACTCATGTCCATGGTGGTGATGCCATCCAACCACCTCATCCTCTGTTGCCCCTTTCTTCTGCCCTCAATCTTTCCAAGCATCAAGATCTTTTCCAATGAGTTGATTCTTCACATCAGGTGGCCAATGTATTAGAGCTTAAGCATCAGCATCAGACCTTCCAATGAATATTCAAGGTTGATCTCTTTTAGGATTAACTGGTTTGATCTCCTTGTTGACCAAAGGACTCTCAAAAGTCTTCTCCAGCACCACAATTTGAAAGCCTAGTTCTTCAGCACTCAGCCTTCTTTATGGTCCAACTATCATATCCATTCATGACTACTGGAAAAATCATAGCCTTGACTATATGGACATTCCTTGGCAAACTGATGTGTCTTGTTTTTAATATGCTATCTAGGTTTGCCATAGCTTTTCTTCCAAGGAGAAGGTGTCTTTTAATTTCATGGCTGCAGTCACCATCCTCAGTGATTTTGGAGCCCAAGAAAATAAAATCTGTCGCTGTTTCCATTGTTTTCCCATATATTTGCCATTAAGTGATGGAACCAGATACTGTGGTTTTCATTTCTTGAATGTTGAGTTTTGAGGCAGCTTTTTCAGTCTCCTCTTTCACTCTCAAGAGGTTCTTTAGTTTCTCTTTGCTTTCTGTCATCGGAGTGGTATCATCTGCATATCTGAGGTTGTTGATATTTCTCCTGGCAATCTTAATTCTAGAGTGTGATTCATTAGGCCTGGAATTTTGCATGATGTAGTATGCATAGGAGTTAAATAAGCAGGGTGACAACATACAGTCTTGACATATTACCTTCCTGATTTAAAACCAGTCTGTTGTTCCATGTCCGGTTCTAACTGTTTCTTTTTGAACTGCATACGGGTTTCTCAGGAGGCAGGTCAGGTGGTCTGGTATCCCCATCTCTAAGAATTTTCCAGTTTGTTGTGATCCACATAGTCAAAGGCTTTAGCGTAGTCAGTGACACAGAAGTAGATGTTTTTCTGGAATTCCTTTGCTTTCTCTATGATCCAACTAATGTTGGCTATTTGATCTCTGGTTCCTCTGCCTTTTCTAAATGCAGCTTCTAATCTGGAAGTTCTTGGTTCACGTACTGTTGAAGCCTAGATTGAAGGATTTTGAGCCACACCTATTTAGAGCTGTGTAATTTTCCCTGAGGAGGGCATGGCAGCCCACTCCCGTATTCTTGCCTGGAGAATCCCCATGGACAGAGGAGCCTGGTGGGCTACAGTCTGTGGGGTCGCAAAGAGTCAGACATGACTGAGTGACGAAGAACAGCACAGCACCCTTCCTTATAAATTCCTCTTTTGCTACTACTAACATTTCCTCCTTAATTCTTACAAGTTTTTCTTTCTTGTAGTCTACTCTTCTGGTAATAACATAGCCAAGTCAGCTTTCTTATGTGTCCTTTACAGGCTATAAATTCCTCAGTCCTCTCCTTTCAGCTTCTTTTTGTCTTTATATTTAATTTGTGTTTTTTTTTTTTTTTAATAGATAGCAGTGTCTATCTTGTAGACAGCTTGTTTTTTGTTGTTTTTCTTTTTTAAATTTAGTCCAGTCATTTCTGACAACTGAAGTGTTAAGTTCTTTTACCTTTCATGTATTATTAATATCATCGGGTTAAAGTCTATCATCTTGCTCATTTTCTTCATTGTCCCTTCAGTGTTTTTGTTGTTGTTGTTCATCTATTGTGCTTTTCTTATGATATTTTGAGTAAGTTCAAATGTGTTTTCATTTCTTCCATACAACCCTTTTTAAAAAAATTTTTTTAGAAGTCTCTATATTGCAAAAACTATGCAACTTTAACTTACTGATTCCATTTACAGTCAATATGGTATCACTTAACATATCACACTTCATATTTCATGCTTCTCTGAGGTCCCACTGGTTTCTCAGTTCCCACTTCACAACTAATATAAACTTAGAATAATGTAACTCAAATTAACCTCATCATTTATGCTATTGCTGTAATATTTCAGTTGGAAAGATATTATAAACCCAAACTTATAATGTTGTTGTTTTTGCTTCAAACCAAGCATTGACAAACTTTTCCTCAAAGAGCTATATGGTAAATATTGTAGGCTATGAGTCTTGTGGCTGCTACAACGAGTTACAACTACTCACCTCTCCTGTTGCAGTATGAATTGAGTCACAGACAATATATAAGCAAATGAATAAAGCCATGTTCCAGTTAACCTTTACCTGTAAAAACAGTTGTCAGATTCCCAAGCTGTAATATTCTGACCATTTCTTGTGCAGCTGTTGATTAAGGAAATTACAAAAACAAAAAACCAAACACAGTCTTTTATCTTTACCAACCTATTTACTGGATCTGAACATCATTCCATTTTTTACCCAGCTTTATTGAGGTATAATTGGTATATAAAACAACTGCACATAACTAATATAATACAATTTGGTAAATTTAGACATATGTACACCTCATGTTGCTATCACCACAATCCAGGTAATAAACAAAAGTTTCCTTGTGTTCGTGTGTGTGTGTGTGTGTGTGTGTGTGTTAAGAGCCCAGAAATAAACTTACTCATATGTGCTCAACTGGTCTTCATCAAGCGTACCAACAGTATACAATGGAGAGAGCACAGTCTTTTGAAAAAATGATGTTGAAAAAAGTAGATATCTGCATTCAAGAATGATATTGGACCCTTGTCAAAATGAATGAAATTGGATCCTTGCCTTTTTTTCAGTACACACAAAATTTAACTCATAGTAAATTAAAGATTTGAACATAATATCTGAAAACATAAAACTCACAGAGGAAAACACAGGAAAAAATATTCTTTATTTCTCTGTGCTATCCTGGTTTCCACTGATAACTTTTCCCTTCAGTGTGAAAAATATACTTTGGCATATTTTGTCGTGCAGTTTTACTGACTACTAATTCTCTAGCTTTTATTTTACAGAAAAAAAAAATTATTTAACTATTTTCAAAGCATGTTTTCACTGGAAATAAAATTATGAACTGACAGTATTTCAAAGAGGTTTAAAGGTTTAAAATGTTGTTTCATTGTCCTCTAGCCAACATTGTTTCTAACAAGAAGGTAACTATTATGCATATCTTCAAAATATCAGTTTTATTCTGGCTGCTTTGAAATTTTTCTGTCTTTGGTTTTCTGCAATTGGATTATGATGTTCCTAGAAGTGATTTTATTTACATTTTTTTCTTGCTTTGTGCTCCATGATATGCTTGAATCTATGGGTTTGAAAAAAATTTTTTTTGGTCCTACTCTCATTCTCTTCTAGAACTTCAATTGCAATTATCTCAGAGCATTTCTTATTATCTCCCATGTCCTTAGGTCTCTTTGCTTTAGTCTCCAATCATTTTTCATCTATAAGATTGCCTCAGCTCATTCAATTTGCCTTCAATTTCACTGACCCTTCTACCTTTTCCAATATGTTGTCTATTCCATCTATGTACATTTTTGCATTTCTATTTTAGTTAAAGAATTTGCATTTGTTTTATTTTTAGAGGACTTTCCCCCTCTGCTAAAATTTCTTATCCACGTGCTCATAAATACTGCATTTATCTTTAAATCTTTGAACACATTTTCCTTTAATACTTAGATATTATTATACTAGCTAGGTTTTGCTATATGCATCTGGGCTAGCTCAGGGTTAGTTTTTAAAGACCACTGTTATTCTTGACTATGGACAATATTTTCCTATTTTCTTTGCATATCAGATAACTTTTATTATTTATTGAGCAATTTTAGTAATTATTACTACATCATTCCTCTGTAATATATGCTATATTTACAGATAACTGGACTATGCCCTTTACTTCCAAAGAATGTCAACGTTTATTCTAGTAAGTAAATCAGTTACCTGCTGACCACTTTACACTTTTGTATTCTGCCTTTTGATGTTTTATTTGGATGAGCTGTACAGAGATGTAGAGTCTTGCTCATCCATATTGGTGGAACTCTACTTCCAAATTCTACTTCCTTATGAATCTTATCAGGGCTTGGAGTTTGTCTTTGTTCAGGAGTATCTAGAATAAGCCTTTATTCTTAAGCATGGTCCTTATTCCTAAGGCTTAATCATTCTGACATCTCAGGAGGAAGTTTGAAATTTTAAGAAGGCATATCCTCTTTTACTGAGCTGAAAACAGTAGCTTTCTCCAGCACTTCTTGAACTCTACAGTCACTTCATGGCAAATGATAGGGAAACAATGGAAACAGTGAGAGGCTTTATTTTGGGGGAGGCTCCAAAATCACTGCAGATGGTGACTGCAGCCATGAAATGAAAAGACACTTGCTCCTTGGAAGAATAACTATGACTAACCTATACAGCATATTAAAAAGCAGAGACGTTACTTTGTGGACAAAGGTCTGTCTAGTTAAATTTATGTTTTTTTCCAGTAGTCATGTGTGGATGTGAGAGTTGGACTATAAAGATAGCTGAGCACTGAAAAAATGATGCTTTTGAACTGTGGGTGTTAGAGAAGACTCTTGAGAGTCCCTTGGGCTGCAAGGAGATCAAACTAGTCAATCCTAAAAGAAATCAAACCTGAATATTTATTGAAAAGACTGATGCTGAAGCTGAAACTCCAATACTTTGGCAACCTGATGCAAAGAGCTGACTCATTAGAAAAGACCCTGATGCTGGGAAGGATTTAAGACAAGAGGAGAGGGGATAATAAGGATGAGATGGTTGGATGGCATTACCGACTCAATGAATATGAATTTGAGCAAGCTCTAGGAGTTGGTGATGGACAGGGAATCTTGGCAAGCTGCGGTCCATGGGGTGGCAAAGAGTCGAACATGACTGAGTGACTGAACTGAACTGATAACTTTTCTGCCCTGAACCTGAAATAGCAGAGTGTGCTAAGCCTCAATGGTTTCACTTTATCTATGCAGCCCAATCCTCAAGAAAAGACTAGAATGAAATCAACAGAAATTCCTATGACCTTTTCTTTGATCAGCATTTTCTGCTCTGTTGTCTAAAATAATGTGTAAGTTAGAGAGAAAAGTGAAAGTGAAGTCACTCAGTCATGTCCGACCCATGGACTGTAGCTTACCAGGTTCCTCCGTCCATGGGATTTTCCAGGCAAGAATACTGGAGTGGGTTGCCATTTCCTTCTCCAGGAAATCTTCCTGGCCCAGGGATTGAACCCAGGTCTCCTGCATTGTAGGCAGATGCTTTACCATTTGAGCCACCAGGGAAGTTAGATTCAATATTAAAGTAAAGAGTTTGGTAAAATGTTTGCTAAATGATGGTATTAATTTCCTTAACTAATATTTACATTTTTATTTCTACCTTTTCAGAGTTAGCATGGACTCACCTATATTTTGGGGCTTCTCTTGTAGCTCAGTGGTAAAAAATGTGCCCTGCAATGCAATGAGACTTGAGATTGATCCCTGAGTTGGGAAGATCCCTTGGAGGAGGGCATGGCAACCCACTCCAGTACTCTTGCCTGGAGAATTCCAAGAACAGAAGAGCTTGGTGGGCTACAGTCCATGGGGTCACATAGAGTTGGACATGACTAGAACACCTAAGCAGCAGCAGGACCTATATTTTATCTGGCTTAATTATCTAAAAATTCAACTCTTTTAGAGTCACTAATAAAATAGTCACTGAAGTGTGTCAAAAAGAACTTGAATTTGCAGTCAGAAGATACATATTTTCTTTTTGGTTTCCTTAACTTCTATTAGCTTACCCATCATAGAAAGGTGATACCACTTCTACACAGATAGCAGAATTGTCTGAATAAAAAGAATATTAGTGGAATCAGTTTATACAACATAGAATACATTGAGTTGTTACCACATATAATTAATTTTCTGCTCTGCAGTTTTCACACAATTGTAATTCATAAGGCTGACAGAAACACTGGGATCCACTAGTCTATCTGTTATCATCATAAGTAAATTCTAATAAATTTCACACAATTCTAGCCCCCAAAATATTTGATTTGACATTGATGTCTTTTGCCTCTTAGAGTTATCACAGGGAATTTTATTATATACTTTTGCATCAGTTCATTTGCTCTTACTTCTGGTAGTTCTAATGATTTTTCCATAGTGTTGTGCTGTTCATGTTTAGAGATAACAAACAAGTATTCAGTTGAATAGTACAAACATATACATTGCAAGAAAATAAAATATATTTTCTATCTCATTACTATATAACTCAGTATGACTTTAGAAAAGAAGAATAAAACATTTTGATTTGGAGTCAAATGTGATTTAGTTGTTATTTCATCCTTTTCATTCTTTAGAACTAAATAATGCTAGAATAATCCAACATCCTGTCTTAGACACATTACAGCTCTCATTCATTCTGGATTTGTTTACATTCAGAGTGATAGCATGTACTCCCTTTCAAAGAAATGTCTCACTCTTGCTTTACTTATTCTTTAGGATTTATCTAATTTTTTATTTGTCTGATCTGCTGGTGCTGAATATGGAGAAAAGAGTAATCCCAAAATGTCAATCTGAATATTGTAATATATCAATTGAAAATTAGAGGATGAACAATCCCACTATATATACTTCCAAATTAGAGGTGAAAGCAACAGTCACAAGCAAATTTTTGTTGGTAAAACTCTATTTGCCATGTTTAGTGACAAGGGAATAAACTATGAGAGATTTCTTCATATACTGCCATAGATAAAGCAGTTTGATATATAGGTTGTGTTTAAAGTATTCCTAGCAGCCGGAAAAGTTGATATTATGTGACAGACTGAACCTAAGGGGACTCCAATGATTCCTATCTCTGCTTTTCATATCTTTGTGTATAATTTGCTCCTTTTGAGTGTGGAAAATAACTGTGATGGGATGTTCCTTTGATAATTAGGTTATGTTATATAAGATTCTGGGACTCCCCAGGTGGTTTAGTGGTAAAGAATTCACCTGCCAATGCAAGAGATACAGATGTGCATTCGATCCCTGGACCCCTAGGTCAGGAAGATTCCCTAGAGGAGGAAATGGCAACCTACTATTGTATTCTTGTCTGGAAAATCCATGGACAGAAAAACCTGGCAGGTTACAGTCCATAAGGTCACAAAGAGCTGTGCTCCACACGACTGAGCACGTAGGAACACATTTAAAAATTCCATCTTAACAGACTGGAGCTAGAGATTCTTCTTTACAGCTTGATAAGTAAAGTAGCCATGCTGGAAAAGCCCATATGACAAAGAATTACAGGTGACCTCTAGGACCTGCAGAAATCTTCTAATACATAAGAGTGGTCTTCACTCAACAACCAGCAAAATCCTAGGGCCTTCTACCGTGCAACCTTTAGAATGCTAAATCTTTTACTAACCTTAGTAAGTCTGGAAGTGACTCAACTTCTTACAGAGTTGAGCCTCCAGATAAGAAAATTTCACAAACATTCTGATTGCAGTCTTGTGAGATCCAGAAGACAGGATCTAGCTAAGTCATGCCTGTACTCTTGACCCACAGAAATTGTGAGATAATAAATGCATGCTGCTTAAAGATGTTAAGTTTGTAGGAATTTGTTATACTGCAATAAGTAACTAACACGGTATCCTCAATTACACTGTTTACCAGTAAAAACTGTATTGTTCAATTGCTCAGTCATGCCCAACTCTTTGTGACCCCATGGACTGCAGCACGCCAGACCTCTGTGTCCTTCATCATCTCCCAGAGCTTAAAAACTCTCAAGAATCTGTATTAAATCAATTAAAAAATTCTAAACTTGAATGGCCATGGCCCCTGAGAGATGATTTTGATGATCAATGATGGTGTTAAGTATTACAGAGATAAAACCAGAGATCCTAAAGTTTCCTTGTCAAGCTCAATTTTATTTCATGAAATAGTTTCAATAAAGGCTAGTTAAAATACATATATGTATATATATCTCATGTATATATGTGTGTGTGTGTATTACCTAATATTCTTAGAATAAAATCTATACCCACAGTTTTTATAGCAGTTACCACATTATGATTAAGTGGCCTCTAGTGAGATGCAATGGAGAAGAAAATGGCAATCCATTCCAGTATTATTGCCTGGAGAATCCCATGCACAGAGGAGCCTGGTGGGCTACAGTCAATGGGTCACAAAGAGTCAGACATGACTGAGTAACTGAACAATGAGATGCAAGCAGAAAAGATAAATATATTAAAAAAAAAACACTACTGGGTAGCATCATTAAAAAGAGGGGGAAAAAGAGGGACTATACTGAGATGTAGAAGATGCTACATGCTGGAAGATGCTAGTAGAAGATGTAGCTACTTAAGTAGCTATTAAGACTATGAGATGTGCCATCTACGGATGATGATTAAGCAGTAAGATGGAAGAAACCTGGACCCCTGAGGACTTTGTGGGACAGAGCTACTACATTAGTTTCTTAAATAATACTTCAAGGTTTTAACCTGAATGAAATAATTTTCTTTTTTTTAATTTATTTTTTTTTCAGTTTTATTTATTTTCTATTCTGTTTAAATCATGGTTTTATTATTCAGTCCCTAAGTCTGACTCTTTGTGACCTCAAGGACTGTAGCACACCAGCCTCCTCTGTCCTTTACTATCTCCTGGAGTTTGCTCAAATTCATGTCCATTCAGTTGGTGATGTCATACTAGGAGTTTTACAGATACTTTCAGATAATAAATATTAGCATATATAACTTATTTGTAAATTGTAAAATAATATATTATTACAGCCTACATTTCTGTATTTGGCCAAAGAGCAAAGGTCAATATAATCCTTGTAAAGGTACAAACAAAAGTCATCACAGCTCTAGTCGAGGCATACACAAAGAGCTAGTATTTTAGAATAAAATATCATGTGAACAAAGGCACAGAGTCCTGAAATTATGTAACTTAGCAGATGGCAGCAGAATCTAGTTTGACTGGAGTTTAAAGTAACTGATAGGATTGAAGGAGAGATGATAAACTTTTTTAGGATATTAATGGTTTAAAAATCCATGAAAATGAGTTTGCATTTCACCTATAATCCACAAACATTTATCACTAAGAATAAGATATATTTTCTGGAAAAATAAAACCCAGCAGTATAGAAAATAGATTGAAAGATATAAAGGTTGAAAATTCAGCTAGCAGTTAAAATATATACAGAGGACATAATACCTTAGATAAGAGAATATAAGGCTAACAGGAGTAATAGGGTTAAAAAAAAATTGATGGCTGCAAAATACTATGCAAATATAAAAATGACAAGACTCAGACATATACATGATAGGGGAAAGATTTTGAGGAGAGGATATTTATTGTTTTACTTCTGGTATAATCTAGTACCTGACAGTCAGTAGGTACATAGTAAATAAATATTTGTCAGATTGCAAAGAAAATCATTAGCAAAGGGACAATAGTGGTTGTTTCATGCTGAATTATAATTTGTAGTTATGCAATAAAAATTTTAATAGTCACCTGTTGAAAAAGACACCACTGTTTTAGTATTTTTCATTTAACAGAATTTAAAACTGTCTTCATTGATTGAATCTTAAATGATTCACAAGTTTCAGCATATGTAACTGTGTATATATACCCTCTGGAAGTTATAAAGACATTCTGTTTTTGCTCCTGGGCTATAATTGACAACCATGTTTATTCTGCTTTTACTTTAACTGACATAAAATATAGTTTAATAAATACCCATGTGTATACCGTCCCATGAAAGCTGCCACATTTTATTCAAGTAACTAATTAAAAAAAGTAAACAGAAAAAATCGACTCATTTCCTTGTCCAATATGCTTTTAAGTCTTAATTTACTAACATCCATAAAATTTCAACAGATACATATTGTCAGAAACAAATTTGTTAAAGGAAAGAAATATGTTTATGGAATAGTTTAGAACTACCATCTCAATCACTAAATAATTTAAAAGACATAGGTAATTTAAAATTTTATAAATCAATTGTTATCATTATTGTTTAGTACTAAGTTGTGTCCGACTCTTTGCAACCCCATGAACTGTAGCCTGTCAGTCTCCTTTATCCATGAGATGTCCCAGGCAGGAATACTGGAGTGGATTGCTATGCATTTTAATTCAGATAGCCTAGTTTTTCATATTCAAGGAAGTCAAAGTGAATCTTTATTAAACCTGGGCATTTCAACAGAATCTGCCAACAGATTCTCTCTCATCTGTTATCCTACGTAATCAAGCTGCTGCAGACATTTTATCTTCACTTTATTATATAATGGGCATAACATTTCAATCTTGAAGCATCCCTAGGGGTCTTGACCAATGTATAGTTTAAACCAACATCAGTGACAGATGCAGGGGGTGATGCAGCCTCCCAAGGTGCTTTTCCTCCCAGGCTTTACCTCTAGCAGTTATAGCCTTGTTTCAGTTAGCTCTTTAGGGGGTAAAAGTACCCACTGTTCATTACTTTTCTGAGCTGTGAGAAGTTGCTATGCCTATCGTGCAGGGGTTTAGCCTGAGTAGGGTATCAGAGTTGAGGATATCTGGCAAAGCAGTTCTATATAATGTGAAGCATTTTAAAGAAAGGAGTTTATCGAAACACTGGTTTAACTGTGTCCCTGCCTCTGTACTCACATTGCCTTCTCTTCTGTCAAAATTCCCTCTGCTTTACTTATAAGGTACACATTATTGCATTTAAGGCCAACATCAACCATCCAGGAAAAGCTGCTTGTCTCAAAATCCTTAAATTAACCATGTATTACCATGTAAAGTGATATTCACAGGTTTTGGGGACTAGGACAGAGATTTACCTTCTTGAGGGACATTATTTGGGCTTCCTAGCTGGCACTAATGGTGAAGAACCCATCTGGCAATGCAGGAGACATAAGAGACATGGGTTCGATTCCTGGGTCAGGAAGATCCCATGGAGGAAGGCATGGTAACCCACTGTATTATTCTTGCCTGGAGAATCCCACAGATAGAGGAGCCGGGTGGGCTACAGTCCATTGGTCGCAAAGAGTCTGATACGACTAAAGCACCTGAGCACACACACAGGACACTATTCAGCCCACTGCATGTTTTCACCTTGAACTATCCTTTTATCCTCATTTTTTCCCAATAAAGAAATGATATTCAGTAAGAGACCTTCCATCTAATCATTCATCTTGGCCATCCCTTTATCTGTTTCATCATCCCACATTTCCTGGTTTTCTTTTCTGCATCAAGCTGGTGTGCCAGGATCTAACCTAGCATGTTATTCACTCATATCTATAATATAATGAATGTGCCTACATATTTTGGAGTATTTAAAAGCATTTTTTCCAAATGTTAATTTGGAGCATTTGGACCTGTGAGAAAGTGAAATCCATGCTCCATCGGAGTGACATGCTGAATAGTACAGAACTATTTATTAATATAAAAATACTTATGTCTATGTATTTATACATATATACTTGGAATTTCACATTTAAAAGTGGATTTATTCTAATAAATTAAAATGCCACATTTATTTTTAGAATTTGTAAAAATTCTCATAGAAAAATATGATAAAATGGTGTTTGGATTATTGCTATAGATCACAAAGGCTTAAACCACAAAAACAAACAAACACCAGGTTTAACTTCACTATAACAATACTAGGAAATAAAATAAATCAACTACACAGTACTTTGTAATATTATAGTTAATATTTCCTAACATAGATGGTGGATTACAAGCTAGGCTGGTCATTCTTCGTAAAATACCTTTGCTTACTTTCTTGTTTTCCTTTCCAGGAAAATATTCTCACACCCCATCTGACTCCTCAGTAAACAAAACCCTCCTCTCTTGCCACTGAACACAGACACACATCACATACTCATGATATATATGAAGACAGCAGGCCCGAACTTTTGAGCTTTCCCAGGAGCTAAAATAAATATAGACATGTGGCTGCCATTGCCTTTGTGTTCAGTTCTGTACATTTTGATGTATAGTCAGATCAAATCCACTTTCAAGTGACTACGTAATGTTCATGACAAGCAAGTGGAAGTGTGTTCTTAAATTTGGTAAAATAGTTCTAACGATAAAATTTTAAATGTTTCTTAGTTAATCTGGGCCTCAAGGAAGGAAAAAGAATTATTTTCAATGATCAGTTTTTTGGGTAAAGAACATATGCATAATGAATATATGCAGCCTTGAATATATTATATTTCCTAGTTCTCTTCTGCATAGCTTCAAAGAGTTTTGAATTGTGGGGAATTACTACTAATTCTATATTATATACTAATTCATAGTACTACTAATTATGCTGTGTTTTAGTAGAAAAAGTAAATGGCCTTTCAAAGTTTCTTCCAGATGTCTGATTCTATGGATGTATTGATTTCTTTATATATTTTCTGGAATTATACTATATTTCAGATTCAATCATTTCCTTTTCTCTTCTTCAAAACTTTGTTAGATTTTATGTGGAGATCTTGAAAAAAAATGAAACTGACCTGAAGACTGAAAAATGCACACTGGAAACAAACTAATGCCTGGGGTTATTTTCTCTCCCTCCATGGGGCAATCCACAACAGGTTTATTCCTTTCTGCAGCTATTGAAATCTACTTACTGCACCCCGTGAATCTGGGATGGGAGAATGGAGCTAGTGTTTCTTCCAGTCTCAGCTTGTCTTCTAGCTCAAGAAATAGGATTTGGATCATATAATAAAGAACAAATGAAAATCTCACAGAGGTGCATAATCTAATACAGTCCAAGTTAGAAAACAGTGTCACCAAAGAAAATCAGAATGTGTATAAAGCCAAAAGGATTGGAGAAAGGAGTTTAGTTAATTTTATGGGGTATTTTTATTTTGGAGGGATAATGAAAGAAAGTAAAGTGCTCCATTTGTACCAATATGTGAAAAATAATTGCTTTTGAAAGATTCTTATTTCTTTGGAATTAATATAAATAAAGAATGAAAGTATATCAAGGCATTTAAATTACCCCCTAGAGTAATACATTACATTCTTTTACCCTTTTAAATACTCCTAGGGATAAAAATTAGATCATCATGTAAGTATCAGTCCTAGGGATTTTTTTTATTTTAACAGTTCACTCGAAGAATTACAGTAGAAAAGCCTTAAGTTCAACTGAATGTTAATAAAAGAGATTGCAAAACCAAGAGGTGGTAAGATCCAGTGGAGAGGACGTCTTCATATTCTTTGGTTAGTCAATTATATTTTACCTATTAATACCTAATATCCCATTTCAGGAAGTTAAATGTCCCAAGGCAATCCATATCAGAGAATTCTCTTATAAGTAAGGACTTATTAATAAGAATTTGAGCAGAAAAAAAAGTAAAAGGAATCCAGATAGGAAAAGAAGAAGTAAAACTCTCACTGTTTGCAGATGACATGATCCTCTACATAGAAAACCCTAAAGACTCTACCAGAAAATTACTAGAGCTAATCAATGAATATAGTAAAGTTGCAGGATATAAAATTAACACACAGAAATCCCTTGCATTCCTATATACTAACAATGAAAAAACAGACAGAGAAATTAAGGAAACAATACCATTCACCATTGCAACAAAAAGAATAAAATACTTAGGAGTATATCTACCTAAAGAAACAAAGGACCTATACATAGAAAACTATAAAACGCTGATGAAAGAAATCAAAGAGGACACAAACAGATGGAGAAACATACCGTGTTCATGGATTGGAAGAATTAATATTGTCAAAATGGCTATTCTACCCAAAGCAGTCTATAGATTCAATGCAATCCCTATCAAGCTACCAACGGTATTTTTCACAGAACTAGACCAAAGAATTTCACAATTTGTATGGAAATACAAAAAACCTCGAATAGCCAAAGTCATCTTGAGAAAGAAGAATGGAGCTGGAGGAATCAACCTGCCTGACTTCAGACTCTACTACAAAGCCACAGTCATCAAGACAGTATGGTACTGGCACAAAGACAGAAATATAGATCAATGGAACAGAATAGAAAGCCCAGAGATAAATCCACGAACCTATGGACACCTTATCTTTGACAAAGGAGGCAAGGATATACAATGGAAAAAAGACAACCTCTTTAACAAGTGGTGCTGGGAAAACTGGTCAACCACTTGTAAAAGAATGAAACTAGAACACTTTCTAACACCATACACAAAAATAAGCTCAAAATGGATTAAAGATCTAAATGTAAGACCAGAAACTATAAAACTCCTAGAGGAGAACATAGGCAAAACACTCTCCGACATAAATCACAGCAAGATCCTCTATGACCCACCTCCCAGAATATTGGAAATAAAAGCAAAACTAAACAAATGGGACCTAATGAAACTTAAAAGCTTTTGCACTACAAAGGAAACTATAAGTAAGGTGAAAAGACAGCCCTCAGATTGGGAGAAAATAATAGCAAATGAAGAAACAGACAAAGGATTAATCTCAAAAATATACAAGCAACTCCTGCAGCTCAATTCCAGAAAAATAAATGACCCAATCAAAAAATGGGCCAAAGAACTAAACAGGCATTTCTCCAAAGAAGACATACAGATGGCTAACAAACACATGAAAAGATGCTCAACATCACTCATTATTAGAGAAATGCAAATCAAAACCACAATGAGGTACCATTACACGCCAGTCAGGATGGCTGCTATCCAAAAGTCTACAAGCAATAAATGCTGGAGAGGGTGTGGAGAAAAGGGAACCCTCTTACACTGTTGGTGGGAATGCAAACTAGTACAGCCGCTATGGAAAACAGTGTGGAGATTTCTTAAAAAACTGGAAATAGAACTGCCATATGACCCAGCAATCCCACTTCTGGGCATACACACTGAGGAAACCAGATCTGAAAGAGACACGTGCACCCCAATGTTCATCGCAGCACTGTTTATAATAGCCAGGACATTGAAGCAACCTAGATGCCCATCAGCAGATGAATGGATAAGGAAGCTGTGGTACATATACACCATGGAATATTACTCAGCCATTAAAAAGAATTCATTTGAACCAGTCCTAATGAGATGGATGAAGCTGGAGCCCCTTATACAGAGTGAAGTAAGCCAGAAAGATAAAGAACACTACAGCATACTGACACATGTATATGGAATTTAGAAAGGTGATAACGATAACCCTATATGCAGAACAGAAAAAGAGACACAGAAATACAGAACAGACTTTTGAACTTTGTGGGAGAATGTGAGGGTGGGATATTTCAAAAGAACAGCATGTATACTATCTATGGTAAAACAGATCACCAGCCCAGGTGGGATGCACGAGACAAGTGCTCGGGCCTGGTGCACTGGGAAGACCCAGAGGAATCGGGTGGAGAGGGAGGTGGGAGGGGGGATTGGGATTGGGAATACATGTAAATCCATGGCTGATTCATATCAATGTATGACAAAACCGACTGGAAAAAAAAAAAAGAAAGGAAAAAAAAAAAAAATAAACCTTAATGTGAATGCAAAAAAAAAAAGAAAAAATAGAGTAAATAAAAATATCTCAACTTTACCTCTCCAAAAAAAAAAAAAAAAAAGATTTAATTAAGTCTGAAACATTTTAATCATGATTTTTATGATTGCTTTACAGATAACATATAACGTCCAGTTTCTTCTTTTAGTAGCATAAACACTATAACTGTTACAACAAACTTCATCTAGAACAAAATAATAATGAAAAGGAGTATATTCTTTTAAGATATGCCTAAATCTTAGCTCAAAAATAACAGAAATTTACTTTAGATTACAAAAATAATTCAAATAAATATATACAATTTAACACAGATTTACTATCTCTTTAAATACAGTAAAAGATAATGACATCAAAAATGGTAATTTTCTCAACTCATTATATACCAAATACAGCTATATTGATTTCCCTTTGAATATCTGTGATCCTATAGTAAGCCAATGACAAAATGGACATTCACCACACATCGAGTTAATAAATAAACAAGAAAAAGAAAGCACTCTTTACTAAAACCAGCACAGATAACGGATTGAAAGAGCTTTTAGACTTGCAGAAAAAATATGTATTAATAATTGCAATTTGATCTAAAAAAAAAAGCTGGTTAAGATTTGTCACTTTATTACTGTGATACTCAAAATAACCAACCTCATCACCAAATCTATTCGGATTCACATAACTTCTGTCTAATTTTATAGGCATATAAACTATCTTAACTATTAAAATAGACTTGCCTTGAAAATAATGAGTAGACACTCTAAATAGAACAGGCAAGCTGTTCATAATATGCTCTGTGGATTTGCAAAATGCTTTCATTCTTACACTGACAAGAGCCTAAGCTCCCATGATCTAAAAAAAAAAAAAGGCAAAAAAGCAAAATATTCAGCACCTTACCTGTAACAAGAAAGCTGCATCTCCCTGCTCCAGCTTCATTTATGATGCTACAATTATAAACCCCATAGTTTTCATTGGAAAGACTCTTCACTGGGTATTCTGTGTATTCTTGAGAATCAAACTGACCCGTCCGCAATAATTTGTTGCCCAAGCGCCACTCATAGGTCAGCACCCGTATTGGATAGGCTCTTAGGACCCTGCAGCTCATAGTGACACTTCGGTCTTGCCCTTGCCGGATTTCCAGAAATGCCGGTTCCACAGCAGGAGGATCTGTAGAAAGAGATATTAAACAGATAAAACGGGTGATCTGCAATAAGCCAGTGGCTACACTTACTGTGAGAAGCTATTTTCAAGAATACATCTAGCAAAAGGAAAAGGCTATTATCAGGTAGGTGGAGAACATATTTAGGCTAGGAGATTTGGGGTTGGGTTCCGTTCAGTTCAGTTCAGTCTCTCAGTCATGTCCGACTCTGCGACCCCATGAACCGCAGCATGCCAGGCCTCTCGGTCCATCACCAACTCTCAGAGTTTACTCAGACTCACTTCCATCGAGTCGGTGATGCCATCCATCCATCTCATCCTTTGTTGTCCCCTTCTCCTCCTGCCCTCAATCCCTCCCAGCATCAGGGTCTTTTCCAATGAGTCAACTCTTCAAATCAGGTGGCCAAAGTATTGGAGTTTCAGCTTCAGCATCAGTCCTTCCAATGAACACCCAGGACTGATCTCCTTTAGGATGGACTGGTTGGATCTCCTTGCAGTCCACGGGACTCTCAAGAGTCTTCTCCAATACCACAGTTCAAAAGCCTTGGGTAGGGAAGCATAATTCCTGAGTGTGGGCAGTGAATAGGATTAATCACTTAAAATAGCATTTGCAGGTGTGTGTGTCTGTGCTTAGCCTGTCAGTCATGTCTGACTCTTTGCGACATCATGGACTGTAATCTGCCAGGATCCTCTGTTCACGGGATTTTCCCAGCAAGAATACTACAACAGGTTGCCATGTCCTCTTTCAGGGGATCTTCCAGACCCAGGGATTGAAACAAGGTCTCCTGTAGCTCCTGCACTGGCAGGCGGGTTCTTTACTATTGAGAGAACTGGGAAGTCTCAGGTGAATCTAGAAGAGCTTTTTTTTTTTTTTTTTCTTTCTTTCTAGCTGCTTCCCAGAAAAAACTGCCATCAGTGTATTTGGTTTATACTGCGCTATGCTTAGTCACTCAGTCATGTCTGACTCTTTGCAACCCCATGGACTAGAGCCCACCAGGCTCCTCCCTCCATGGAATTCTCCAGGAAAGAATACTGGAGTGGGTTGTGATTCCCTTCTCCAGAGAATCTTCCTGACCCAATGATTGAACCCAGGTCTCCTGCATTTCAAGTAGATTCTTTACTGTCTGAGTCACCACGGAAACTCTGGTTTATACTATTAGCAACCAAATGATGCTCTATGTATAAAAACAGAGTATCCACACTAGCATGAAATTCTGCAGCAGATGAAGCCATTGGTTCATGTAAGCAAATTCTAATGATCTCATATGAAGCTCAGTCCTTAGGATTCTGGATACCAAGTGTTTAACAATATGGGTAACACAAGTATATACATTTATTTTCTAAATTATTTGGTCAGGAATAATGTGACAGCAATTTATAATATTCATGTGTAAGCCTTAAGCAAACAGAAAATTATGCTACAGGTGGATATGGATTTCAACCCACTGCAACGCTTCATTTATTTGGCTTAATTGGGAATTTTTTTTCCTATACAATTAAAACTTGCTACATTAGGTACCTAATCTTTTTGTTTTTGATGGGAAGATTTCCAAAAGGTATGACATACTTCTCCCATCATTTAGGTTAGGCAAAATATAGGCCTTTACTTAATGATGACTCCCAATGGTCATACTAAATAATACTTATTTCCTGGGATCTAATGACATGATTCATTTAATCAAGGAAATCAGGTACAGCCAATCAGGGTTTTCTGTAGTCAGGACTTCTCCATGCAACACAATCATATCCTTGACTAGATGTGGATGACAACCTCCTGAGTTGCACTGTATCAATGCTTGACATCTCTACCTGGAAAACCCTTCCTTGAAGATGCTAAAAGGTTTTAGGACTATCACACCACATGTGCCATTTTATGTTCTTTACAGGTTATTCCATCTAATTTTTATAGCATTGCACTCCTTTCTCACAACCAGTCTACTGACTGACCCCTCTTTTCAATAAATATGCTTATTGCTTCTTTCAATAAATATGTTTAAGCTATCATATCAATTTTAATTTTATTCATAAGTTTACCTTTTGAATCTTCCTTATATAAATGCTAAGAATAGAAAAAAATGAACAAGAAAAAATCCTCTCTGCATGTAGTTTATGGCTTAATGCAATAGATAGAGATTTAAATAGCTAATTAAAAAATTGGAAGTAAAAAATATTCTATGGTAGAAAGTGAAGAAGTGAATAACACCATAAGGACTGATCGGGCAAGGAAAGTGATAGTTGAACTGTATCTCTCAGGATGTGTAGGAAATTGTTATGTGGGTAAACAACAGGAGAGGACATTCCAGGTAAGAGGATAAGTAGGTACAGAGGTAAGGAGGAGACAGGGAGGAGGGAGTGTTCAGGGGAGTATAAGTTATAATAGTATAACTAGTGTACAAAAGGTGCATGAGAGTTTGGGAGGAAATAAAATTGAAAAAAAAAAAGCAGAGATTGTTAAGGATCCTTGAACGTCATGTTATAGAGTTTGAATTTTATCCTGTTGGTGTTTAAGGCCTTTAAAAAGTTTTAAATGAAAGCTTTATATGATTAAACCAATATTTTAGAAAGAATAGTGTGGCAGATAGGAGGAGCATGAACATCAAAGAGAAGAAACTTAAAGAGAAGACTTGAACTACAGCAGTGTCATGGGACCATAAATGATGCCTTAGACAATTATGGGGATGAGATGAACATGGGGAAAAAAGGAAAGGTAGTTTGGAACTTGATAGACATGTCAGATTTGGGCACATATTAGTCACACAGTAGGGATACCTAATAGGCAAGTGCTTCTTTATTTTCAAATATATGTGTGCTCAGTTGCTCAGTCATGTCTGACTTTTTGTGACCCCAGTGGACTCTAGCCAGCCAGGCTCCTCTGTCCATGGGATTCTTCAGGCAAGAATATTGGAGTGGGTTGCCATTTTCTCCTCCAGGGAATCTTCCCGACTGAGGGATCGAACCCGTGTTACTTATGTCTCCTGCATTGGCAGGTGGGTTCTTTACCACTAGCACCACCTGGGAAGCCCCCCCTTTACAAACACATACTTATGTTTTATTTTCTCCTGATTTTGTGCTTAAATGAATCGTATTCAGAGGGAAAAATTCATGTTTTCAATTTTCTGAAATTTGCTAAAACTAGATTTATTGCCAAGAATATGATTGATTATTGTCCTGTGTGTACTTGCAAAGGAAGACTAGTTTGTTGTTTGGGATGTGATGAGAATCTATTGGGTTAAGTCTGATAACAATTCTATCCATATCACTTATAGAGTTGTTACATTTTTTTTGTGGGTTTTTTTTTCCCCACCCATTTATTCTGCTTGGATTAACTTAGAGGAGAGTGTCAAACTTTTATAAATGGGTGTAGCATTTAAAAGTTTTCTTCTTTCCAGTGCACCAGCCCTGAGCACTTGTCTCATGCATCCAATCTGGACTGGCGATCTGTTTCACACTTGATAATATACATGTTTCAATGCTATTCTCTCAGATCATCCTACCCTCGCCTTGTATGGCAAAAACCACTACAATATTGTAAAGTAATTAGCCTCCAAGTAATAAAAATAAATGAAGAAAAAAAAAAAAGTTAAAAAAATACAACAATTTAATAAAAAAATAAGTAAATAAAAGTTTTCTTCTCGTAGCTCTATTTCCTTTTTGCTTTACATATTTCATGCTATTAACAAATGATGCTACATACAAGTTTACAGATGACGCTACGTACAAGTTTACAAATTAGCTACATACAAGCTTACAAATATGCTACATAAAAATTTAAAACGGCTTTTTGTTATTGATGATTTGAAGCTTTTGGCATTGTGAAGTATAATCTTTTATCCTATTAATATCTTATCATTTAAAACTCTGTCCCCTATTTATATAGTTACTTTGGTATTCATTTAGTCAATATTTACATATTATGTTTTTCCAATCCATTTATACTTTTGGTTCAGTTCAGTTCAGTTCCGTAACTCAGTCTGACTCTTTGCAACGCCATGGACTACAGCACGCAAGGCCTCCCTATCCATCACCAGCTCCTGGAGTTACCTAAATTCATGTCCATTGAGTCGGTGATGCCATCCAACCATCTCATCCTCTGTCGTCCCTTTCCTCTCCCACCTTCAAACTTTCTCAACATCAGGGTCTTTTCAAATGAGTTAGGTCTTTGCATCAGATGGTCAAAATATTGAAGTTTCAGCTTCAACATCAGTCCTTCCAATGAACACTCAGGACTGATCACCTGCAGGATGGACTGGTTGAATCTCCTTGCAGTCCAAGGGAATCTCGAGTCTTCTCCAACACCACAGTTCAAAAGCATCAATTCGTCAGTGCTCACCTTTCTTTATAATCCAACTCTCACAACCATACATGACTACTGGAAAAACAATAGCCTTGACTAAACAGACCTTTATTGACAAAGTAATGCCTCTGCTTTTTAATATGCTGTCTAGGTTGATCATAACTTTCCTTCCAAGGAGTAAGCGTCTTTTAATTTCATGGCTGTAATCACCATCTGCAGTGATTTTGGAGCACCCAAAAATGAAGTCTGACACTGTTTCTGCTGTTTCCCCATCTACTTCCCATGAAGTGATGGGACCAGATGCCATGATCTTAGTTTTCTGAATGTTAAGCTTCAAGCCAACTTTTTCACTCTCCTCTTTCACTTTCCTCAAGAGGCTCTTTAGTTCCTCTTCACCTTCTGCCATAAGGGTGGTGTCATCTGCATATCTGAGATTATGGATATTTCTCCCAGCAATTTTGATTCCAGCTTGTGCTTCCTCCAGCCCAGCATTTCTCATGATGTACTCTGCATAGAACTTAAATAAGCAGGGTGATAATATATAGCCTTGATGTACTCCTTTTCCTGTTTGGAGTCAGTCTGTTGTTCCATGCCCAGTTCTGACTGTTGCTTCCTGACCTGCATACAGGTTTCTCAAGAGGTAGGTCAGGTGATCTTGTATTCCTATCTCTTTCAGAATTTTCCACAGTTTATTGTGATCCACACTCTCAAAGGCTTTGGTATAGTCAATAAAGCAGAAATAGATGTTTTTCTGGAACTGTCTTGCTTTTTTGATGATCCAGTGGATGTTGGTAATTTGATCTCTGGTTCCTCTGCCTTTTGTAAAACCAGTTGAACATCTGGAAGTTCACGGTTCACGTATTGCTGAAGCCTGGCTTAGAGAATTTTGAGCATTACTTTACTAGCGTGTGAGATGAGTGCAATTATGTGGTAGTTTGAGCATTCTTTGGCATTGCCCTTTTTTAGGATTGGAGTGAAAACTGACCTTTTCCAGTCTTGTGGCCACTGCTGAGTTTTCCAAATTTGCTGGCAAATTGAGTGCAGCACTTTCACAGCATCATTTTTCAGGATTTGAAATAGCTCAGCTGGAATTCCATCACCTCCACTAGCTTTGTTCATAGTGATGCTTCCTAGGGCACACTCTACTTCACATTTCAGGATGTCTGGCTCTAGGTGAGTGATTACACCATCGTGATTATCTGGGTGGTGAAGATCTTTTTGTATAGTTCTGTGTATTCTTGCCACCTCTTCTTAATATGTTCTGCTTCTGTTAGGTCCATACCATTTCTGTCCTTTATTGAGCCCATCTTTGCATGAAATTTCCCTTTGTATGTCTAATTTTCTTAAAGAGATCTCTGGTCTTTCCCATTCTATTGTTTTCCTCTCTTTCTTTTCATTGATCACTGAGGAAGGCTCTTATCTCTCCTTGCTATTCTTTGGAACTCTGCATTCAAATTATCTTTCCTTTTCTCCTTTGCCTTTAGCTTCTCTCCTTTTCACAGCTGTTTGTAAGGCCTCCTCAGACAACCATTTTGTTTTTTTTGCATTTCTTTTTCTTGGGGATGGTCTTGATCTCCGTCTCCTGTACAATGTCATGAACTTCCATCCATAGTTCATCAGGCACTCTGTCTATCAGATCTGGTCCCTTAAATCTATTTCACACTTCAGCAAGCTTATATTTTATGAGCACCTCTTATGTTTTTATTTTTTATTTATTGTATGTTTAGAGTAGAGGTTTTATCTTAGAAGGATAAAGGATGGAGGTATGATAATGTTTGGCATTTAAATTCAGGTTTGTTTTAAGTTTAATTTAATCCGTGCCGTGTATCAGTAAGAACGATAGAAATTCTGTATTTGTGGCTCCAGTCAGATATATATCTAGTAGTACAAATTAGCTGCAAGTTACACATATTGAATAAGAGGTTGAGTTAGCAAAGGAGGGGGATGTGGCGTGCAGCGGGAAGAGGGTAGGAGAAGAAACAAAGAACTGAACATGGATGCAGGCTTTTCCATAACCTTTAATGATAAGTTGCTTCAGAGGGAGAGTAAAAATAGGCAAGAATGAGCAGCCACAGATTGTTGACCTGTTACTAGAACCATGCTTTTTAGCAATATTTCAGCAGAAACCCTTTTTTATAGCAAAACCATTACAACATTCCCCCCCAACAAACAACCTTTAATCACCTCCAGCTAACATCCAACTAATTGTAAACACTGGCATAAAGTTCAACTTGAATGATCAGAAAAAGGGAAGATGATACCACACACACCTCTACAGTGTGATTCACCTGTCTCTTACATGCTTGCATCACCTGAAAGTCTAATGGTTTTCAAATGTAACTTTCGTTTCTAAAGGCACTGTTGCCATATCTGGCAGGGGACAATACAGTAATGCTGAAAAGGCCCCTACACAGTCTTGTTAGTGTTTGAAAGAACCCAACACTTGGGACCAGTGAAATCCACAGAAATTCACTCTTGCTTATAAGAACATTCGAAAAGCGTTTAAAAACAACAAACCAAATAGGGCAGGAGCCTAAATTCTGAGCCTGAAGGTAAAAAGTCAGATTCGGTGGTTCTCAGTACCATTGGTGGGTTTCCGAGAGGGCTGGCATGGGGAGTGGGTAGTGTTCAGAGGTGGTTTCTCTTGTTGCCTTTTACGTCTCCCTGATTTCCATCTTACATATCCTGCAGCAGGCTTTATTCTGCTCTTCACCATCATCCTGATGTCTGAAGTCCACAGCGCCAGATTATCACATAATAATTGCACAGTAAATGTAGTTTTTATAGTTTTATTCACTCAGCATATCCAGTTCTGCAACTGCATCATCAAAAGCTACTTTTGCCAACCTGCAGGCACGGTATGAGGGAATTAAGAATTTCGTAGTAGAATACAGAGAAATTGAGAGCAAGACCTAAGTAAATGGGATGTGTCGGTGGAAGTTCTGTTACTGCAACATCACTAGCAGCTTTAAAGCTACTAGGCTGTTCTCCGTAGCCTCATTCTTCCCATTTCCGGTGGTAAATTCAGCCAGACACCTGTGGTAGTCCCCTTTCATTTTATAATAGGAAATCTTGAACTTGCCAGTGTTAGTTGCTAGAATGAGGGGTTTGTCCAGCACATCCAGAATGTCACAACAGATTAGTTTAGCCCCAACCATTTGCTGATATTCCCTAATCATTTTGAGTTTGCCTTCACCTCCCTTGCTTTCTTCTTTCTGTTCAGTGCTGCTGATTATTCTCCAGGAAGCTCTCTTAGCTCCAGTAGCATTTTCACATGCAACAGATGAGAGATTTCTTTATTCAATTGTCAACTCCACATCCAACCCTGCTTCTTTCTTCCTGGATTCCACCGTTTTGTCCTATCGCTCAGCGGGCTGGGCCAGCTCCACCTGGTACACCAGATCCTCCTATCACCCACGGCAGCAGTGGGTGAGGCAGGCTTTGGGTGATAGATGGAAGTGTAGGGCGACAGCGTCTGGGACTTTCAGTCTCTCACTTGACGTTCAGGCAGCAAAAATCAAGCACTTCTTTTAAACAGCATATGGTTATATTCTATTATTTTTTTTTCCCAAAAAAGTCTGACAATATTTTTATTTTACCCAGAACACTTCACTTTATTCATTTGATAAATTGATATATTTGGGTATGAGTGTTCCTTTTCATTTCATACTTTCTCTTTTTGTGTGTCCTTTCTTTGTCTTTTTTATACTAATGGACTATATCATTATTGTAACCCTTTTCCTGATATTTATTGGGACTTTAACAGTTTCTATTATTTTGTTGATTGTCTTAAAGCACGCAACATACATACTTAAATTATCTAAAAATATCAATTAATATCTTTACCATTCTCTTAAAATAAGAATCTTAGAACACGTTGCTCCTTTAAATCTGAATCTGACATATGTTACTGAGTCTTTATTTTACATCTATTGAATATTATCATAACCTTAAACCTGTACTATTTTTAAAATTACTCACATATACACTAGCTTATAGTAAGATAAGATAAGTGAAAGTTGCTCAATCTGTCTGACTCTTTGCGAACCCATGGACTATATTGCAGTGGATAGCCTTTCCCTTCTCCAGGGGATCTTCCCAACTCAAGGATCAAACCCAGGTCTCCTAAAGGCAGGTGGATTTTTTACCAGCTGAGCCACAAGGGAAGCCCAGGAATACTTGAGTGGGTAGCCCATCCCTTCCCCAGGGGATCTTCCCGGCCCAGGAATTGAACTGGGGTCTCCTGCACTGTAGGTGGATTCTTTACCAACTGAGCTATCAAGGAAGCCTTATTTGCCCTTAATTCCTTCTTTCATTATAGACCTTCCAAATCTATGATCACTTTCCTTTCACTTATATCATATAGAATTATCTTCAGTGAACTTTCTGATCTTTATTTTTCTAAAAAATATATTTTTAACTTCATTCTTAAAAGACATTTTCCTTGTATATAGGATTACATGTTGGCAGTTATTTTCTTTCAGCACATCAGGATATAATTCCACTGTCTTCAGAAGGCCATTATTACTGTAGAGAAGTAAGCTCAAAGTCTCACACTTTGAAATGAAAGAAATGAAGTGAAATGAATGCCTTTTTTTTTTCCTCCAGCTACTTTCAAAATCTTTTTTGTTTTTGATGTTGTACAGCTTCAGTAAAATGTTTCTAGGTATAGGCTCCTTTCTATAGTTTGGATATCTTGGGCTTCTTAAATCTCTTGATTTATGTTTGATGTCTTTCATCTAGGAAAGTTTTGGAAAATTCTCATCACAAGCTCTTCAAATAACCCCTGTAGGCTTCTCTTTTTACTGTCACTTGAAGATCATTTTTATTCTGTCTTCCATGTCTCTCAATCTCTATTCCAAATACTCCATTTGAGGTTTCGGCATTGCATTAGGAATAAATTATCTGAGCTAACTCAGTCACTGATTTTTTCTTCAGTTCTGCTTAATTGGCTAAACTCATCCATCATGTTATTACATTAGTTATTAGTTAATAATAACTAATTAATTATAAATTTTCATTTATAAATGTTATGTGTAGTTCTTTGGTATACTTTTATACCAATGTTTTAGTACATTTTCATTACCTGCAAAGGTAGTAAGACTTGCCTTTTATTTCTTTAAACAAAGTAATTATTTTAAACTGTCTGATATTTCTAATTACAGTGTTGAGAGAGATTTTCTCTTAACTTTCTCTCAGGGCACCCTGTTTCTGTGTATTTGTTAATTTTAACTCTGTGCTACTCATTGTCCTTTAAAAATATTTATGAGAATATTTCATGACAAAGATGATGGCTTTCTCCTCTAGAGATCCATGTCCACAGGCAGCTCTTAGCATCAATATCTCGTTATTGTTCAGTGACTAAATCGTGTGACACTCTTTGTGACCCCATGGGCTGCAACATGTCAGGCTCCTCTGTCTTCCATTATCCCCCAGAATTTGCTCAAATTCATGTCCATTGATTCAGAGTTGCTATCTGACCATCTCATCCTCTGCCACCCCCTTCTCCTTTTGCCTTCAATCTTTCCCAGTATCAGGGTCTTTTCCAGTGAGTCAGCTTTTCCCATTAAGTGGCCAAAGTACTGGAGCATCACTTCAGTGTCAGTCCTTCCAATGAATGTTTAGGGTTGCTTTCCTTTGGGTTGACTGATTTGACCTCCTTACTATACAAGGAATTCTCAGAAGTCTTCTCTAGCACCACAGTTTCAAAGCATCAGTTTTTTGGCCCTCATCCTTATTGGTCCAACTCTCACATCCATACATCACTACTGGAAAAACCATAGTTTTGACAGTGTGAACCTTTGTCAGCAAAGTGATGTCTCTGCTTCTCAATACACCATCTATGTTTGTCATAGCTTTCCTTTCAAGATGCAAGTGTCTTAATAGCAATTTCATGGCTACTGGCATCATCTGCAGTGATTTTTGAGCTCAAGAAAATAAAATCTGTCACTGCTTCCACTTTTTTTCCTCATTTATTTCCCATGTAGTGATGGGACCAGATGCCATAATCTTACTTTTTTAATGTTGAATTTGAAGACAGCTTTTTCATTCTCCTCTTTCATCCTCATTAAGAAGCTCTTTAGTTTCTCTTCACTTTCTGCATTAGAGTGGCATCTTCTGCATATCTGAGGTTGTTGATATTTCTCCCAGTAATCTTGATTCTAGTTTGTGATTCATCCAGCCTGGTACTTCAGAGTGTACTCTGCATGTAAGTTAAATAAGCAGGGTGGTAATATACAGCCTTGACGTACTCCTTTCTCAATTTTGAACCAGTCTGTTGTTTCATGTTAAGTTCTAACTGTTGCTTCTTGACCTGCATACACATTTCTCAGGAGCTAGGTAAAGTGGTCTGGTATTCCCATCTCTTTAAGAATTTTCCACAGTTGGTTGTGATCCACACAAAGGTTTTACTTCAGTCAATGAAGCTGATGTTTTTCTGGAACTCCCTTGCTTTCTTATGATCTGGCACATACTGGCAATTTGACCTGACCTCTGTTTCTTCTCTTTGATATCCAGCTTGTACATCTGGAAGTTCTCAGTTCATGTACTGCCAAAACCTAGATTGAAGGATGTTGAGCATCTGCTACATGTGAAATGAGCGCAATTGTAGGGTAGTTTGAGTAATTTTTGGTGTGTCCCTTCTCTGGGACTAGAATGAAAATTGACATTTTCCAGTCCTGTGGCCACTGCTGAGTTTTCCAAATTTGCTGGCATACTGAGTGCAGCACTTTAACAGCATCATCTTTTAGGATTTGAAACAGCTCAGCTGCAATTACATCACCTCCACTAGCTTTGTTCACAGTAATGCTTCCTAAGGCCCACTTAATTTCACATTCCAGGATGTCTGACTCTAGGTGAGTGACCACACCATGGTGGTTATCCTGGTCATTAAGACTTTTTTGTATAGTTCTTCTGTGTATTCTTGCCACCTCTTAATAGCTTCTGCTTCTGTTAGGTCCTCACTGTTTCTGTCCTTTATTGTGCCCATCCTTGCATTCAATATTCCCTTGCTACCTCCAGTTTTCTTGCAGAGATCTCTAGTCTTTCCTATTCTAATGTTTTCCCCAGTATCTTTGCATTGTTCATGTAAGAAGGCTTTCTTATCTCTCTTTGCTATTCTCTGGAACAGTTCTTTGAGTTCCAACTTCTATTGGTAGATACTTTCCCAGGAAACGCCCTGGGTTTGGAGTTCTACTCCTCTTGCCCCAAGATGCAATCAAAACTTAAGTTCAAGTTTGCCTGTATCAGCAAACGCCCGCAGGACAAAAGTAGTCTCACTGTACTATATTCACATAAATTTGGCATGGCATTTTTAACATACACTTTAATGCTTTCATAATATTTTAAGAATATTTCCTAGCATTTTCAGTTGTGAGCATTGAAAGGGTTTGTGGAGTATTTTGGCTAATTTATGCTCAGAAATGCATGCCTCATGTTGCCAAGAGGAATGTGTGTGCATGCTCAGTCATGCAGTCTTGTGCAACCCACCAGGCTGGTGCGTCCATGGGGTATTTGAGTCAAGAATACTGCAGAGGGCAGTATTTCCTCCTCCAGGGGGTCTTCCTGACTCAGGGATTGAACCCATGTCTCTTGCATCTCCTGCATGGGTAGGCAGATTCTTTATCCACTGAGCCAACTGGGAAGCCCATGGATCTAAACCTCAGAATGGAGCACGGACTGCAGGACACAGTGTTGTTACGATATCTCAAGGTAAGTATAAACAAAGGCATTGTGTGTCTGTGTGTTTTCAGTTGCTTAGTGGTGTCCAACTCTGCGTCCCCATGGATTGTAGCCTGCCAAACTCCTCTGTACATTGGACTTTGAATACTCCAATAAGTATTATATATATAACCCAAGAATACTGCAGTGGGTTGCATTTCTTACTCCAGAGGATCTTCCTGATCCAGGGATCAAACCCATGTCTCATATGTCTCCTGTATTGACAGGTGGATTCTTTACCACTGTACCACCTGGGAATCCCAGAGTAAAGGCATACAGAATGTCAAATTTTAATTTACTCTTGAATATAATCACAGAGTTGGAGGAAAATAAAAGTTCCTAAAGGAAAATAAACATAAACTAGCATAGATATATGTGGATCCAGAGAGTTGTGTTACAAAAATTAACGTAGTTGTATGTTTCTAAGAGCAGGAAGTAATCAAATGTGCCAAACCCTAGCAAGTCAGGAATTAATACTGAAAATATGTACTGTTTTTGACAAGTTCAATTATATAATTATTATAGTGAAAGCACTTTCTGTGAAGTATTTATAGTCTGGTTTACAGGTTTTTGGCATGTGTGAGGATGGTTAAATGGTAGAGGTCATTAATGACAGCTATTTGCTCAAAAATGTTGTCTGTAATTATACAAGATGGTTACTTATATTGATTCTACCTTCAAATTACATTAGGAGTTAGTACATTTCTCTCAGTCTTCATTATATCACTGTTACCTTTCACATGTGTGTTAATTGCTCAGTCATGTCGCACTATTTGCGACCCCATGAACTGTAGCCCACCAGGCTTTTCTGTCCATGGCCAGAACACTGGAGTGGGTGGCCATTCCTTTCTCCAGTGGATCTTCCCAACCCAGGGATCGAATCTGGGTCTCCTGCATTGGCAGGTGGATTCTTCACCATCTGAGCCACCACAAATGTCCTGCGACATTCTTCAACCAGGCCAACAGGCTTGTTCTTTTGACCTTCTCTCTACCTTCTGAAATTGGCCAGATATTCTTTTAAAAGAGAAATCAGCTCCTTTATTCGTCTGCTTAGAACATTTTATTTACTCACCCCTGTTTGTTAACCAGGCCTGCCAGGTCCTACAATTTCTGGGTCTGGCCATATACCCAACTACTCTCATCTTGAACATTGTGCTTCAGAAATATAGGTTTTCTTCCTGCTTCTGTATGAGAAATCCTTCTGGACAACAAACCTCTGATGTTCTTTCTTCCTAATTTGTTCTTTTCTTTATTCCTTCCTTTTACTCTTTCTTTTACTATTTCTAATCTCATGTTTTAGATTTTTTACCTTCAGAAAGTCTACCCTTGGTCAACAGTAAGTGAAGCATCTCTCCTCCTGTGAATAATACAATGCTCTCATCCATTGTATTTGCCTCCTGTGTTAGCTTTATTATAAAGAAGCTTACAAATTCCCAGTCATTGCATCACCCCCCTGAATCCATCGAGTACCTAGTATTATATTTTCATGCTCAGTCACTTCAGTCATGCCCAACTCTTTTCTGACCTGTGGACTGTAGCCTGCTAGGCTCCTCTGTCCTTAAATTTACCAGGCAAGAATACTGGAGTGGGTTACCCATGACCTCCTCCAGGGGATCTTCCTGACCCAGGGATCAAACCCATATCTCTTATATCTCCTGCATTGGCAGCAGGTTCTTTACAATTAGCGCCACCTGGGAAACCCCACCTAGTTTTATATCTAGTGACAAAAATTATTGATTAGTAACTAAAAAAATGATTAAATTAATTGCATTGGTGTTTGAACACTGTTTTGGATCTCTTATCTGTCTTTTCTCCCTGACAGTCAAGGAGTGGGACTAAAAGTTCCAATCTTCCAACAATGGCATGGTCTTTCTGGAGACCAGCTCACATCCTGAAGATATCTAGGGATCAGTCAAGATTCACCTTATTAGCATGAATTCAGGATGGTTGGAAAGAGCTTATTATAAGTAATTAACGGTGATCCTTTCACTCAGAAAATTCTAAAACTTTTAGGAGGTTGGTTCCAGGAATGAAGAACAAAGATTTTATATAGATATATATCCTATCAATTTACAGCAATTAGTTATTGCCTTCTAAGAATTTGCACATTGATTATATTAAATTATGTATACTTACCTATATTACAATATTATCTTTACACTGATACTATAAGTTCCATGTTAATAGGAATCATTTTTATTCATTTTAAAAATATCTTATTACATCATCTCTAACCCAACATTATCTAAGAATCTTATAAGTTTGGGCATGGTTGATAAAAATAAAATATGCGTATTTTGAACATATATCTGTTTAGTAACATAATGCTTCAGTGTACCACATGGTCAGATCTAAATGGCTGTTTTAAAGGTGAATTACCCTAGGTTCAAATATGTTTAGTGTCTCTCAATGGCCATAAACAGGTTACTTTCATTTATCTTTTTGAAGTTCAGTTTCCTTAATATCGTTGTTGCTGTTCAGTCACTGTCGTGTCTGACTCTTTGCAACCACATGGACTGCAGCACGCCAGGCTTCCCTGTCCATCACCAACTCCCGGGGCTTACTCAAACTCATGTTCATCGCATCAGGGATGCCATCCAACCATCTCATCCTCTGTCATCCCCTCCTCCAACCTTCAATCTTTCCCAGCATCAGGGTCTTTTCCAATGAGTCAGTTCTTCTCATGGGTGGCCAAAGTATTGGAGTTTCCACTTCAGCATCAGTCCTTCCAATGAATATTCAGGCATGATTTCCTTTAGGATTCACTGGTTTGATCTCCTTGCATTCCAAGGGACTCTCCAGAGTCTTCTCAAACACCACAGTTCAAAAGCATCAATTCTTTAGCGCTCAGCTTTCTTTATAGTCCAACTCTCACATTCGTACATGACTATTGGAAAAACCATAACCTTGACTAGACGGACCTTTGTTGGCAAAGTAATGTCTGTGCTTTTTAATGTGATGTCTAGGTTGGTCATAGCTTTTCTTCCATAGCTTTTCTTGGCTGTATCCTTTATAATAAACTGGGAAGCTTAAGAAAAAGTGTTTTCTCAAATTCAGTGAGTCATTTTAGCAAATTATCAAAATTATCAAATAGGAGGAACTGCCAAGTCGTGGGAACTCCCAAATTTATAGTCGGTTTGTTAGGATGACAACTGGGAATTGTGATTGGTGCCTAAAGTGGAAGCAGTTTTGTGGCACTGACCCCTTTAGCTTGTAGGCTCTACACTAATACCTGGCAGTTAGTGTCAGAAGTGAATTGATTTTTAAATACCTAGATGATGTTAGAGAATCAGAGAACTGGTGTTAGAAAACACACCTCTTACTTGGTGTCAGAAAGAATAGAATTGCTAGTAAATTCTTAAATAAGCCTAATTTATTCAATAGGGAAAGATATTATAAAGGGTAGACTTGGAAAAAAGATGACTTAGAAGTTTGTAGGATCTGGCTAATATATCTAGAAAAGATAGAGATTGAAATGGCTAACACTTATCCATTAATCTACTCTATATGACTGTGCTAGCTCTTTTCACATACTTATTACCTCATTCAATCCTTACAGGAACCTTGTAAAATGTGTATTATTATCTCCATTTTACACATAAAGAAACTAAATCTGAGATGCTATATTCTCAGTCATCCCACACAGCCCAGGTGACAGACTTCAGACCCAAAACAACATGACTTCAAAGTCCATGTTCTTTCCAACACAGCAGACTGAGGAAATAGTGCCAAAAGCAAACTGTAAATTAGTCTCTAACATAATGTTAGTCTAACATAGAAGCTGGCAATATTGGAAAATGTAGTTTAAAAATAAAATAGTCTATAGCATTTGTAAATAATTAGCAGGAACGCAACCCCAAAGATCTGGTGATACACTTTACAAAATTAGTATTTGCCTCTTTTTATAAACACTTTGAGATTGCTAATAATCATTATTTCATATTTTAAATAGTTTTCTCAGCAGGATAAAATTTTGGCGTTACAGTGTAGAATTATTGTTATGTGACTGAAAATATTGGCACGTTTGCACTGTTCACATGAAGCACATGATGCATAATGTGTAGAACCACTGCAATTTCTTTCTTATAACAAAAATGATAGTATACTCAGTACTCAAGCCTTTTATGGAAGCTTCGCTTTGTATGATTATAGATACTATTTATTATTTAGCTATAATGTTCCTAAGTGTAAAAGAAAGTGAAAAATAAAACATCTCTAAATAATTTACAGATGTTTGTCATAAAACAATTGATTTAATTATTTGGATTTTTCTAGGATATTAATTATGAATAAAATGGACTTAGCATCTGTCCATATAGGCAGTAGAGCCATAGAGAGAATCTAAATGAAGCTCAAAATGTTTTCCTTCTAACTCAGACAACTAGATTCTTGATATGTGTATAAATAGATCTAGAAACATCATTATTCATGATGATATTAAAAGTCTTCTACACCAGGAGAGAAATACATTTCTATTTTTATTTTTGTGTATGTTATAAGATGGTTGAATGGCATCACCGACTTGGTGGACATGAGTCTGAGCAAGTTCTAGGAGCTGGTGATGGACAGGGAAGCCTGGTGTGCTGCAGTCCACGGGGTCACTAAGAGTCAGACACGACTGAGCAACTGAACTGAACTGAACTGATAAGGGTCCAGCTTCACTGTTTTGCATGTGGTTCTCTAGTTTTCCCAATACCATTACTGAAAAGACTATCCTTTCTCCACTGTATATCCTTGGTGCCCTTATCAAAGATTAACTGACCATATTACCCTGGGTTTATTTCTGGGCTCTCTATTCTGCTCCATTCTCCAAATGGTGCTGGAGAAGACTCTTGAAAGTATCCCTTGGACAACACGGAGATCAAACCAGTCAATCCTAAAGGGAATCATGCCTGAATATTCATTGGAAGGACTGATGCTGAAGCTGAAACTCCAATACTTTGGCCACCTGATGCAGAGAACTGACTCATTGGAAAAGACCCTGATGCTGAGAAAGACTGAAGCCAAGAAGAAGGTGACGACCGAAGATGAGATGGTTGGATGGCATCACTGAGTCAGTGGACATGAGTTTGAGCACGCTCTGGGAGATGGTAAAGGACAGGGAAGCCTGGTGTGCTGCAGTTCATGGGATGGCAAAGAGTCAGACAGGACTGAGCGACTGAACAACAAAATTCTGTTCCATTGGATCTGCTAAAACAGAGTCCCTTGCCTATTGTTTGTAAAAAAAAAAAAAAGCTTTAGCCTCCTAGGCCTTCCCAAGTTCCAAAGATCAAATTTAATCAAGTAAGTCATATTTTAAATCAGAAAAGTCAGTTTTCAAAAGAAAATTCAGAAACGAAGAAAGTAGTCAAGCAAGATCAAATAATAACTGTTTAACCATAAAACAAAATCAAAGACCTTTAGTTCCTCCTCAAGGGCTATAGGTAATATTCTGAGCTATATCTTTAACCTGTTTCTCACATACTAAACACTCCACCAGGTAAAACAAGTTAACTGCATGATGACAACCAGTAAGTAGACTCCAAACTGGTTGGAGCCAGATAATTGAGATTCCTGAAATTCCTCCCTGTTACCTCTCCATCAAACAGTCAGAGAAATGTGCATGAGTTTATCATGAACCCAGCAACCTTATCCCTCACATTGTCTTTAAAAACCCTTTTCTAAAAGATATTGGGGATTTCAGGTCTGTTGAGCCTTGGCTACCCATTCTCCTTGCTTGGTACTCTGCAACAAACATTGTACTTTCTTCTACCACAATCCAGCATCCATAGGATGGCTTTGCCACACGTCCAGCAAGTAGACAAGGTTGGTTTGGTAACACTGTGTGTCTGCTTTTATGCCAATATTGTATTGTTTTGATTAATATAGCTTTGCAATATAGTCTAAAAATAGGAAGTGTAATGACACCAGCTTTGTTTTTCTTTCTCAAGATTGCTTTGGCTATTTGGAGTCTTTTTGGTTCCATAAGATTTTAGGGTTGTTGTTCCTATTTCTGTAAAAAATGGCACTGAAATTTCGACCATGATTGCATTAAATCTATATATTGTTTTGTGCAATACAGATATTTTAACAATATTTATTATTCAAATAATATTTATTATTCAAATGCATGAGTAATTAATATCTTGTTATTTATTTGTATCTTTGATTTATTTCATCAGTGTCTCATAGTTTTCAGTGTATAGATCTTTCAACTCCTTGGATAAACTTATACCCAAGTATTTTATTCTTTTTAATGCTGTAAACTGGATTATTTTCTTAATTTCTTTTCTTGATAGTTCATGTTAGTGTATAGAAACTCAACTATTTTTATATATTGATTTTGTGTCCTGAAAATTTACTTGCTAGTAAAAAAATCTACTCAAAATGGATTAAAGACTTAAACATAAGTCCTGAAACCATAAAATTCCTAGAAGAAAACTTGGTGGGTAAACTCCTTGACATTGGTCTTGGCAATGTGTTTTTAGATTTTAATCCAAAAGCAGACACCAAAATCAAAAACAAATGAGGGGAATTACATCAAACTAAAAAGCTTCTGCACATCAGAAAACAAACAATTTTTAAAAAGCCAAACAAATAAACAGAAAAAAACCACCAACAAACTCAACAGGCAATCCGTGGAATGGGAGAAAGTATTTGCAAACCACATATCTGACAAGAAGTTAATATTCAAAATATATGAAATATTTTATTCAGTCATGAGAAAAAAAGGAAATATTGCCACTTGCAACAACATGAGGACCTTGAAGGCTAAGGGAAATAAGTCAGACAGAGAAAGACAAATATTGCATGATATCACTTATAAATGGAATATATCTATAACTATGTTTATATCTATAATTTAAAAAGTCAAACTCATAAAAATAGAGCAAAAAAGTGGTTGCCAGGGCCTGGAGGATGGAAGAAATAAGTTGGTAAAAGGGTACAAATTTTCAGGTATAAGATGAACAAGATCTGAGGATCTAATATATAACATTGTGATGATAGTAAATGACACTGTACTGTATAATTAAAATTTCCTAAGAGAGAATAACTTAAATGTTTTCACACACACACACACACAGAAGGTAAATATATGATATAATGGATGCATTAATTCTTCTTGGAAGAATCTTTTCATAATGCATACATATATCAAATCATCATGTTACACCTTAAATATTATAATTTTATTTGTAATTGATACCCAAATAAAGTCAAAAAATCTATTTCCTATTCTTTGTTCCTGCTTCCTTCTCATTGCCTTGTTTACATTTTTCTTGTTGTTTAAATGGTTAATGGTCAACTGTGTGCAAGATATTGTAACTAAGTAATTACATGTAATATGCTTGGGGAAAATTTTGTTAACAGCTGTACAATTTTTTTAAATGTATGAGCAGTGTCTTACTAACAAAAAAGTGAAACATTCCAAAAAAAAAAATCCTTGTAGTTATTAACTATTATTTTAGTTAACTAATTTAGTTAACATATATGCATGTGGATATGTTTAAGAGTATGAAGTAGTATGGTAAAATTGCAAAGGACATTAAACTTGTTACACTTAGTGTTCAAGATTTATGATTATAATCACTGATTTCACTAGAACATCTTTTGTCTTCAGCATTCATCACAACAAAGCTGAAGTTTTCTCCTGTGTGCTCAGTCACTCAGTCGTGTCTGACTCTCTCTGACCGCATGAACTGTAGCCCGCCCAGGCTCCTCTGTCCATGGGATTCTCTAGGCAAGAAAACTGGAGTGGGTGCCTCTCCAGGGTATCTTCCCGACCTAGGAATTGAACTTGCATCTCCTACATTTGCAGGCAGATTCTTTACCACTGTCTGCCAGGGAAGCCCTCCTTTAGGTTACTAGCTTTTAAAGCTGCTACCAGAAAAGCTGCATTCCCTTTCCCATCTCCTTGTTTCTGCTGTTGTTCCCTATAGTTGAATACTATAAAAAAACAACATCTAATAATTGAGAAGGATTTCTCTGAAAGATTTATAAATGACAAAAAATTATATCTATTCACAGTTTTGCAGTTTCTGACTTGATCTTTTGTATAAAAATATAATGAGGGTGAAACAATATAAATGAATACAATTCATACATAATTAAATCACACATAGGGTCAGAAAGAATCATGGTTTCAAATTCAGTCATCTGTTTAAAGACTTCATTAAATCTTTACTGAATATTGACTTACAGAAACAAACTAAACAACAAAAAATAAAATTGAGGTGGAGTTGCATGCTAAGCAGTTCACCTTGTCAAAACCTTATGCTTCTCATTTTTGTTAAAAGAAAAAAACAAACAAACAAACAAAAACACCTTTGTTTCTCTTCTAAATTTCCTCTATTAAAACTTCTTATCCTCTCTTCCATCCACACTGTACTCATTAGTTTAATTTTATTCTCTACATTTTTTCTTACTGTGACCAAATGTCCTCAACTTGTATCATTTTTCATTATTTATAGCTCCCCTGGGAAGCAGCATCCTTCACCCTTTTCCATTGCTTTGATCAGGGGAACCAGTGCAATTGGCTCACTGTGCCCAACACTATCTCAAGTTTTAGTTAATAAAATTCTCTTGGTTGTTACAAAAACACAAGAAAAAATGTTGAGTCAGAAGAAAACACTATTGGACTATTTCTGTAATTTTTAAATTAAACATATAGCTCTTTTAATCAAAAGACCAACATAAAAAAGAAAATTTGATTGCAATATCACCCTTTAAAAGTGGAGCACAAGCCCAACTAGATTACAACAGTGTATCTAAAGAGTCTTTGTGCTCTTTTTCTACTACTGGGCAATGAAACAGGATTAAGCTTTTAAAATAGCTATTTCTACTTCAAAATTATGTACATATGGCTCAGCAGATAAAGAATCCACCTGCAATGCAGGAGACGCAGGAAACTTGGGTTCAATCCTTGAGTCAGGAAGATCCCTTGGCAGAAGAAATGTCAATCCACTCCAGTATTCTTGCCTGGGAAAATCCCATGGACAGAGGAGCCTGATGGGCTACAGTCCAAAGGGTGGCAAAGAGTTGAATATGACTGAGCAAGAGCACAACCTACATTTGAAATGGTGGATGATTACTCTGAAGTATTCTTACTTTTTTATTGAAAAGTTATAACTGTGTGGTGATAGAAGTTGACTAGACTTATGACAATCATTTAACAATATATAGAAGTATTAAATCATTATGCTGTACCTCTGAAATGTTATATGTCATTTATATCTCAATTTAAAATATATATATATATATATATTTTTTAATGTTGAGGGACTCCTAGCAACATATATTTGGTAATAATATCAGTGTAAAAGGAATTTTTAATAAAAGTAATATAACACCTATTCTTTCTGGGTGACCTCTTATATTTACTTCTTTGTTAATTTGGGAGGAAAGTACATTTAACACATTGATCATCCCTTTGCCTTATGAGAAAAAAGGGCAATGTGAAAGGAGGAAAATGTATCCTCAATATAATTATTCAGAAAATATTTTAAGGTCAATTATCCAGTGTTATAGTATTTAATGCATAGTTTGAGGTTAAGGTCTGGTTCGAAAACTGTTACAGTTATGTGACAAGATAAGGAAGTTGTACCAAAATGTAAACTAATTACATCACATCACACTTCTAAATTCAGCTGATAATTTGAGTGGGAAACTTAGGAAATTGGTAAAAGCAATTATACAATGCATTTTTATTGATGAAGTCAGTTAAAAACTAGTCTGATTTCCCTTTAAAGCCTCTTCGAGCTATCTTATGGGTCTATGTAACTCAACAAACTTGTCTCAAAGCTAAAATTAAGACTTAGATGAAAGAAAATTGACTTGCTAATAACAAAGTCAAACAATATCTGAGATGAAGTTCTAGTGAAGATGCAGAAGAACCAGAAGAAACTAATCTTCAAAACATCAACCTTTTCTGTCCTTTGTATTCATCAATGGAAGGAATATTTCATAAGCAGTAAGAATCACTTCAATAAAACTGGCCTTTTATAATACTGAAACTCTAAGCCAACCAGGAGGTTCAATTAAGCAGAATAACATTCTCAGAAAATGAAATTTCAATACCCTCAGCTTGTGCTCATGTTTTATTTTATAACACATAGTAAATGAAAAACAACATACTAGATTTTACAATAAGTTTTGAACTTGGTCTATAGACTATGCTATCATGTAACTGTCCTTATATTTTGGAACTTGATGTATGCTTTAAAACCAGAATTGAAAGAGACACGTGCACCCCAATGTTCATCGCAGCACTGTTTATAATAGCCAGGACATGGAAGCAACCTAGATGCCCATCAGCAGACGGATGGATAAGAAAACTGTGGTACATATACACAATGGAATATTACTCAGCCATTAAAAAGAAAACATTTGAATCAGTTCTAATGAGGTGGATGAAACTGGAGTCTATTATACAGAGTGAAGTAAGCCAGAAAGAAGAATACCAATACAGTATACTAATGCATATATATGGAATTAGGAAAGAAGGTAATGATAACCCTATATATGAGACAGCAGAAGAGACACAAATGTATTGAACAGTCTTTTGGACTCTGTGGGAGAGGGCGAGGGTGGGATGATATGGGAGAATGGCATTGAAACATGTAAATTATATGTGAAACGAATCGCCAGTCCAGGTTCCATGCATGATGCAGGATGCTCGGGGCTGGTGCACTGGGATGACCCAGAGGGATGGGATGGGGACGGGGACGGAGTTGGGAGGGAGGTTCAGGATGGGGAATACATGTACACCCATGGTGGATTCAAGTCAATGTACGGCAAAACCAATACAATGTTATAAAGTAAAATAAATAAATAATTTAAAAAATAATAATAATAAAATAAAATTGTCATCTAAAATTAGCTCAATTTACTATAATAACCATACTCCCATAAAAATTAATAAAAAGAAAAATAATTAAATTAGAAATAAACTTAAAATAAACAGAATTGACTCATTAACCTATCACCTTAGAACAGGTTTCAGGACTAAACAAAGTATGGTTATCATCTAGTTCACCCTTTTATATAATGAAAGATTATAACACAGAAGGATCTGCTTTTAGAAGATGTAGTAGCTTACCAGTGATCACGGAACTAAACCTTGAAAATCTGGGGCAAGAAATTTTACATTTTATATTAAGTTTTACATTTAAGGAGTGATAACTTAATTGTTTCATGCAAAAAGTTTCCCAAGAGAATTTAGTGTCTGATAGAATTAAAGAAGAATTGAGAGAACTATAAAAAAGTGATCTGGACATAGAAAATTATATTTTTAACAAGTTAAAAAAAGGGTTGTTGAATATTGTGTTTCCAATATGCAAATAAGATATAAGAATAAGAAACATGAATTTACATGTGTGACAGGGATTCTTCCGGCAAATGTGATTCCTATTTGAGATGTCAAAAAATAAAAAAGAGAGAGAGAGAAGAGACAATAGAAATAGGAATGTGAAGTAAGCAGCAGGCAAGAACAGAGAACACATTTTATGAAAATGTATTTTGGCAAAATTAAAGGAAAGAGAGGAAAAGTTAAGTTATTCAATATAGTAGACATCCTGCATTTTTAAGGAAGGAATGATCTGTGGCACAGTAAAGAGGGACTAATATATTCCTTGAATATGGAGGAAAGGGAATAAAGTAGATCGATAATACCAGTGTACCACCCCTGTAGAAACTGAACAAAGACTAATGAAGATTTTTCACCCACTAACAGTCACATAATAGGCTCCTCTGGAACGAATGGTTGCATTTGGTGTGTCTCTATAATTTGAATCAAAAAGTACTAAAAGCAGCTTAACAGTTGGTGAGAGGGCCAGGCAGGAGTTTGCCTTATATATCTGCAATATATGAAAATGAATTTACAAGTAAGTCTTTGAAAACATAAAACAAGGCTGGTCCTCAAAAGTCTCTACAATGTCAGACATTAGCAATTATAAGGCCACAAGTTTAGTATATTGCATTTAATATTTTGTCTTTATTGTTTTATTTAATGTCTTCCATTTGCTCACTCATTTTTTCAGTTGCCTAATACAATTTTTGTTCTTATATTTTGCTGAAAATAGTTCTCCTAAAATGGGGTTTTTTGGAAACATAACTTCACAATTAGGAAGGAAATATATTTTTCTTACTCATCTGCTCTTTAAGATTATATGTGTCATTATCAAAGATAATCTGCAGATAGTTGGAGATTGCAATTTTAATAAATTTGGTTTTAGGTGATGCAAAAATTATTGCTTTATATCTTTCAAACTTCATCATTCCCTTGGAATATAGGAAAGAATTTGAGAGGTATTCAATCCAAATTATGTTATTAAGGATATGGGGGGGCAATTTTCAATTATATGTTATATAAATTATATTTAATAAGGTAGGATGTTAGGATTAACACAACCACATGCATGTCTATTGTCAAGCTCAGAAAGAATAAAAGTTAACTCTAGAACTTTAACTAGGAAAAAAAAGTCAGTTTTCAAATTCCATCCTCAGAAATCCTTTATAGTGTTACTTTCAGTAGTCAGTCTAGAGATCAAGACTTTCACTTTTTTTTTTAAGGATAATGTAAAATATCTTTGAAAACATTAGATAAATGTGCTTAAAATGAGAATGTTAAAATTTTTAGTATTTTCTTCCTTTCACATAGACAAATATTAATAATAAAAAACAGACTGCTCATTTTCTATGTTCACAGTAAGAAATCATAATTTAAAAATCCACTTATTTTATTTCAGCCCATACTTCTACACCCAAATATGAAATGGTTATTTGAAAATAGCCTCAATAGGTAGAACATGAAACCATGTGGATTTGCCAAAAACATAATTTAAATATTGCATTTTATATATTGACTTATTATACATAGGCCTTTTATGTTTGCTCTAAGTCAAAGCAATATACTTAATAGATTGCTACTTTGACAAATGAAATATTAACTCATTCATCCCTTACAAATCAGATATCTAGATACTACAGATCATTGACACTGTAGTAAACTTAGTAGATACAGAAATCTTCAGAAATAGAGAGACTCAGAAAAAGTATTATCCTCAAAAACCCTGCTATGAAATTGGAAAGCCTAATCTTGGGCCAATCTTAGTGGAAGATAGTTTGCTTTAGTCTTGCAGGAGACCTGGGTTTGATCCCTGGGTTGGGAAGATCCCCTGGAGAAGGCAAAGGCGACCCACTCCAGTATTCTGGCCTGGAGAATCCCATGGTGAATAGTCCATGCAGTCTGAAAGAGTTGGACATCACTGAGTGACTTTCACTTTCACTTTGGCAGCAAAGAGCTATAAAAAATGAACTCCATCACCAAAATATTAGAAAGTAGAAGTTGCATGGTTTTCCATTTTTGCTCCTGGCTCCTTCAAAGTTTTGCTCCTTCAAAGTGCTGGTCTTTTTGGTGTATATTTAGTGGATGCTTTAGTTATCTTATTTTTTTGAAGGTTAAAGACTCTACATGTATTGTCTACTTATACAAAAATACTTCAAATAAAAGAAAGAAAGAAAACCAAAATGATTATAATATCTGTGGCTACAAGACAGCATCATCAAATATAGTTAGCACATTGTTTAATTTTACTCGTTTGACTTATCATAACAAAGATAAACAGTCTGATGAAAGATACTAACAGGAACCAATCATATGGAGAAAATATTTAAATTAATATGTTCCTCTAATTTAGGCTTCAAAAATAACATCTCAATTTCTCTTTCTGATTTTTCATTGTTAGTATATAGAAACTAGGAGAAATTAAGGAATAAATCCCATTGCAACAAAAAGAATTAAATATCTAGGAATAAACTTACCAAGGAGACAAAAGAACTGTATGCAGAAAATTCTAAGACACTGATGAAAGAAATCAAAGATGACATAAACAGATGAGAGATATCCCATGTTCCTGAGTAGGAAGAATCAATATTATGAAAATGACTATATTACCAAATGTAATCTACAGATTCAATGCAAGCCCTATCAAATTACCGGTGGCATTTTTCAAGAACTAGAATAAAAAATTTCACAATTCATATGGAAATGCAAAAGACCCCGAATAGCCAAAGCAGTCTTGAGAAACAAGAATGGAGCTGGAGGAATCAACCTTCCTGACTTCAGGTTATACTACAAATCTATAATCATCAAGACATTTTGGTACTGGCACAAAAACAGAAATATAGGCCAATGGAACAAGATAGAAAGCCCAGAAATAAACTCATGCACCTATGGATACCTTATTTTTGACAAAGGAGGCAAGAATATACAATGGGGCAAAGACAGGCTCTTCAATAAATGGTGCTTGGAAAACTGGACAGCTACATGTAAAAGAATGAAATTAGAACACTTCCTAACACCATACACAAAGATACATTCAAAATGGATTAAAGACCTAAATGTAAGACCAGAAACTATAAAACTCTTAGAGGAAAACATAGACAGAACACTTGCGAAATAAAGTAAGATCCTCTATGACCCACCTCCTAGAGTAATGGAAATAAAAACAAAAGTAAACAAGTGGGATCTGATTAAATTTAAAAGCTTTTGCACAGTAAAGGAAACTATAAGCAAGGTGAAAAGACAGCCTTCAGAATGGAAGAAAAAAATAGCAAATGAAACAACTGACAAAAGATTAATTTCCAAAATATACAAGCAGCTCATACAACTCAATTCCAGAAAAACAAACAACCCAGTCAAAAGGTGGGAAAAAGACCTAAATAGACATTTCTCCAAAGAAGACATACAGATGGATAACAAACACATGAAAAGATGCTCAACATAACTCATTATTAGAGAAATGCAAATCAAAATTACAGTGAGATATCACTTCACACCAGTCAGAATGGCCATCATCAAAAAGTCTACAAAAAATAAATGCCGGAGAGCGTGTGGAGAAAAGGGAATGCTCTTGCACTGCCGGTGGGAATGTAACTTGATACAGCCACTATGGAAGACGGTATGGAGATTCCTTAAAAAACTAGGAATAAAACCACCATATTACCCAGGAATCCCACTTCTAGGCAAATACCCTGAGGAAATCAAAACTGAAAAAGACACATGTATCCCACTGTTCATTGCAGCACTAATTACAATAGTTAGAACATGGAAACAACCTAGATGCCCATCAATAGATGAATGGATAAAGAAGTTGCAGTACTTATACACAATGGACTATTACTCAGCCATAAAAAGGAATTCATTTGAGTCAGTTCTGATGAGGTGGATGAACCTAGAATCTCTTATACAGAGTGAAGTGAATCAGAAAGAGAAAGATAAATATCGTGATCTAACGCATATATATGGAATCTAGGAAAATGGTACTGAAGAATCTGTTTACAGGACAGCAATGAAGAAACAAACATAGAAAATAGATTTATAGATATGGGGAGAGGGGAGGAGAACAGGGAGAGGGGAGCATCTCTATCATAATTTAACAAAACATTCAGCATCCATGCTAATAGTCAAGAAGTACATTAAATATGCTTGTGTAGAAGTGGGAAATATAGGTAGTGATTTAGATAGCTATGTGTTATGCTATTGACATTAATTACAGGGCCCTATAGTGGAGCTTTCAGGATATACTTCAAAAGTTATTTGGTAGCCAATAACTAGCAAAAAATCCCACCTATCGTTTCACTATATTTTACTTAATGGTAATGACAGAAGAAGCAAGGCACCTTTTAATCTGCTGCAAATTTTTGTATATCAAGTAACTATAAATCTGAAGCTGCAGCTTCCAGGAGTTATTGTTGGTAACAGAGGAAGAGATGTTTTCATTGCTTCTGCCAAGTCAGCGATGCTACATTTGCAAACACTGGGAAAATATTACAGAAACCCTATTAAAAAGTGCTAAATCTTTCCTGAAAAATGATTCAGAGATGCAAGGTAATATTTATATCTCCATTCACACATTTTGAGATGCATTTTGGAAATTGTACATTCATATAAAATACTAAATTTGAAAAATAAGCCCTTTCCTAGACTTTCTGTATACATTAATAGCTGCATTGACTGTATCATAAACACAGTTGGGGTAGTATCTGACTTCATAAAAATGTCTATATTCAAAATTTTGAAAAGTTCTGACCATCCCTGATTTTAAAGTACCTATTATTTTCCCTTGGGAAAAAAAAGTACATATTTATGTCAATAAATAGATACACTGAGATGAGAAATCATGTGAAAAAACCACACAGGACATTTTTTTCTACCTTTTAAGAAACTCTGAGCCTGAGCTAGTAGATAAGAAATAAAAATATAAGTTATACATCATAATACTACCAAATGCTAATTGTTGTGTCAAGCAATGTGACAAATCAGTTACATTTCAATAAAAAAATTTAAAAACATAGAGAAGAGAGTTTTGACTAATTTTCTTCTTCATCCAACAAAATGCAACCTCATAATACCTAGTGTTCAATGAAATTAGTTTGAATATTAATTTATTATTAACATAGAATTAATAGCACTGATATTACTTTATACATGAAAGTCTCTCAGTCGTGTCCGAAGCCTCCAGGCCAGAATACTGGAGTGGGTAGCCATTGCCTTCTCCAGGGGATCTTCCCAATCCAGGGAAGATACTTTATAAGACTATAATATATTAGTACTTTAAAGATACTTTTAAGATACTTTATAAGTATATTAGTAACAATATAGATTGGGCTTCCCAGGTGGTGCAGTGGTAAAGAACCCACCTGCCAGTGCAGGAGATGCAGTTTGATCCCTGGTTTTGGAAGATCCCATGGAGTAGGAAATGGCAACCCACTCCAGTATTTCTTGCTTGGAAAATTCCATGGATGGAGAAGTCTGGCAGGTTACAGTCCATGGTTTGCAAAGAGTTGGCCATGAGTGAACAAATGAGCACACAACAATATAAATATATAAAAATATTTGCATGGTTCCAATGAATGTCTCAGATTTCTGATTTCCACACTTCAAGACATACCTACTAGCCTTTACATCCTTAGTCTTGATTCTTCACTTACTAAAACAATAAACTATACTCAGTACTCAGTTTTCCTGGTATTTCAAAATAGTATCTGACATGTATTTCTAATTCTTCAAACTGTAGTAGGTAAATAAAGCAGAATTGTAATCTAGGGAAGTGTTAATGATCCTATTTTCATTTATAAGTATTTTCTACCTTCTATGAAATTTTTAAAATAATATTATATGGTTTCCTCAAGCTTCTTTGCTTACCTTTATCTGACTTTATCTAACTGTAGAGGTAAAAGTGCATTGCAACCCCATGGACTGTAACCTGCTGGGCCCCTCTGTCCCTTGAATTTTCCAGGCAAGAATATTGGAGTGGGTTGATATTTCCTACTCCAGGGAAATCTCCCTGACCCAGGGATTGAACCTGCATCTCTTATTCTCTTGCATTACACACAGATTCTTTACCACTGTGTCACCTGGGAAGCCAAATCTTCCAAAAATAACTTTGGCCTAGGTTTTGGATTATCCTATAAGGAAATGCCTCAATGAAAGCTTATAGATGCAACATGGTATATGTTGTTGGTGGTTAGTTGCTAAGTCATGTCCGACTCTTTTGTGACCCCACGGACTGCAGCCTGCCAGGCTCTTCTTTTCATAGGATTTTCCAGGCAAGAATGCTGGAGTGGGTCACCATTTCCTTCTCAGGAAATCTTCCCAACTCAGGGATGGAACCCACATCTCCTGCATTGGCAGACAAATCCTTTACCACTGAGAAAACCCAAACATGGGTATACCTTCTACTAATTTCTCTCCCTTTTGCATGTGTATTCTCTTCTTTAAGACTGTTGAGTTTAAGTCCTTATTATACAAATATGAAAAATATAACCAAAACACCCATAAAATTTCCACATGCAAAATAAATGATTCCTGCTCTCATGTCTATAATCAGTAGATCAACGCCATTGTGTCCAAATCAGGACAATGATTTCCAGTGGATACTTGTATCCAGTGTTCTCCAACACATTTCTCAAGAATATTTATACAGTCCATCCATTCACCAGTTAAAATCTTATACAGTTGATATACAACAGTGTGGTTTCTCCTTGCCTATTGAACTGAATGTGCTCTAGCAATCATATCAAAATACTGCAATAGAAAATGCTTGCAACTGCCAACTTGCAAAAGAACTAGAAGTTATTTTCATGTTTAAATTTTCTGTTAACAAAATTACAACATTTATATACAAGTGAAGTTTATATTTTGCTCTTTCATCTCTAATACTCAAGTCACCCACAAATTTCTTTTAGCTGCCCCTATTAGTATTTGGGATCTTAGTTCCTCAACTAGGGAACCTGGATTGGGAGCACAGAGTCTTAACCAATGGACTACCAGTGAAATTCCACCAACAAAATTTTAGCATAAACTTAATAACAGTCATTCTAAATTTAGTTAGTACTGAAATCTCTAAGTAAGCATTTGTTGAATTTCCCTCACAAATTTTCTTTTAAATAGGAATTGTTCTTCAATATTCAGCAGTGCATTTTTGTTTTCATTTTTTCTCATTCATTTTCTGCTTTGGGGCCTTCTGAAGACAATAACAAAGAAGTAAGAGAAGAATAAAATACAAAGAGCTATAGACAAGGAACCAGCAGTCCCTTCCTACTACTGAAGCTGAGCGTCTAGGTGACTTGGAGCAAGTCACATACTTTTGATCAGGTTCGATTTTCTAGTCTATTTTGTGAATTTTAGGTATAGACTCAATTCTGTTTTTGTCAATGAGTTCTCATGAAGATTGAATGATACAGATGTGAAAGTGGTTAAAAAGAAGTAATAAAAAAAATCAGCATATATACTGTACATACTGTACAGATTAGCACATATGAAAGATGCATACTAAGAAATTTTCTAGATAGAAACATTCAATAAATATAGAGATTACTGATTGGAAGCATTAGAGAGAATATTTAGATATTTTCTGACTTTAGATGGTGTGTCAACAAGTGATGACCACTGTTACTGTGCAAAACTAGTATTATCATATTCTCTTCCTTTAATAATGAAAGTGAAAGTGTTAGCTGCTCAGCTGTGTCCAACTCTTTGTGACCCCACAGACTGTAGCCCACTATGGCTTCTCTGTCCATGGAATTCTCTAGGCAAGAATACTGGAGTGGCTTGCCATTCCATTCTCCAGAGGATCTTCCTGACCCAGGGATTGAACCGGGTCTCCTGCATTGCAGGCAAATTCCTTACCATCTGAGCCACTAGGGAAGCCCTGTTTAGTAATAGCTGTCATTCAATATTGGCCCCAAGAGGCTGTGTTTAGCTTATTTTTAAGTTGCAGGGAACATCTAGCTCAGGTCCATGCGTATAGTGGTATTTTTAAGAAAAGTTTATTTTTTCCTATTACATTCAGTTGTATTATTCTAATTTAGCTGTTTTAATAAGGAATACATTTTTATATGAAGATTGAATAAAGAAGTAATAGCAATATAAGAAAATACAACGGCAGGGAATAATTTATTTGTCAACATTATTTTCTGCTAACTTTTGAGAAAGCCAGTATAATTTCGTGAATATGTATTTCTCCTAGAAAAAATGTTGCAAAAAAGTGAACTGACCACAAAGGAATATTCATTTTTAAGTAATTTACATGCAAGCATTCAGATGTCATAGGATGCTAAATTGATAAGTAAATATCTTGCTTTATCTTATTAAAGTTCCTGCTAATGTTTCATTTTTTTTTAAAATTCTAGTCAGTGTATGTTACAGTGGTTTATAGTGTGGTTAGGCCAGACAAGTTTTTGGAGAGAGGTTATTAATAGGTCTCTTAAAGGCATACTCATCCCCTCCCTGACGTACTGCTACCCAAGATAGCCTGTGTTGGACACAAGATATTGTGCACTTACAAAGAAAATGAGACCACAGTGGGAAAATCCACTCTCCATGTAAGTAGTGGAATATGGCATCTCTCCTACAGCTGAGCAAATCTTTACTTGAATGGTTTACCCTGGAGCTAAAAAAGAATTGGCCATCAGTGGATCTGCGGTAGAATTATATATTGGTTATGAATATATAAGGAACATCTTCACAAATTCTACATTATTTCAACAATCATGTATTCCAGTGAAAAGGGAGGTATTGTTGGAAGAATCACAGCTCTCATCATCTTATTCTACAGGATTAACACAGGTGTCATCAACCTTATCAAGTCACCATTAACTATCTGCAACTGGGACATTTTTCCAAGAAAATCAAGAACTACGTTTTCTTGGGTTTTACATATTGCTCCATAAATGTGATTCGCCACCATTCTGAGTACTATCCTTGCCTACTTAAAAGCATCACTACATTTTGTTAAGCTTCAACACCCTGAGGAACCCTTCCTGGAATATCAGGTTTCAAGTGAGTATCAGAACACGGCAGTGCTCACAAACCACTGTTTTTACCCTACGGTGCCAGCATTTGGCACAAACACAAAATAACAGATGGCACAGAGATATCAATTGTTTGCCATTCACAAGCAGTGTCATATACAGAACTCAATTATGCACAAATGGATACAGAAGCCCTTTGTACAATAAGTTTTATCAGCTACCTTTACATCTGTGCCTTTTTTATTTGTACCAAAAAAAAGAACCCCATTTAGTGATTCTTTCTGGGTTAAGCTACCCCATTTAATTATAAAGCACTGAGATGCTTTACTCAGCACTAATGACCACATAAAATGCAAGAGCAATATTGAAGGCTGACGATCTAAGCAGCTGCCAACACTGATTCCAGAAAATCCAAACCACCTTCCCTGAACATACTGGTGCAAAATTTTCTTTCTGATCCTCATCTATAGGCCAATTAAATTCATGTTAAATGTTACGGGGTACTATTGAGGTACTATTGGTTTTTCCAGTGGTCATGTATGGATGTGAGAGTTGGACTGTGAAGAAAGTTGAGCACCAAAAAATTGATGCTTTTGAACTGTGGTGCTGGAGAAGACTCTTGAGAGTCCCTTGGACTGCAAGGAGATCCAACCAGTCCATCCTAAAGGAGATCAGTCCTGGGTGTTCATTGGAAGGACTGATGCTGAGGCTGAAACTCCAATACCTTGGCCACCTCATGCGAAGAGTTGACTCATTGGAAAAGACCCTGATGCTGGGAGGGGTTGGGGGTGGGAGGAGAAGGGGACGACAGAGGATGAGATGGCTGGATGGCATCACCAACTCGATGGGCATGAGTTTGAGTAAACTCTGGGAGTTGGCGATGGACAGGGAGACCTGGCGTGCTGCGATTCATGGGGTCGCCAAGAGTCGGACACGACTGAGTGACTGAACTAACTAACTAACTATTGAGGAAACAAGCTATTGAAGAAATATTCAAAAGAGAAACATCTTAGAAAAACTAAAGTTCTAATCAAAATTATCTACCTAAAAGGCACAACTAGGTTTTTAGCATGCTATCTTTGTTTTCTTACCAACACATCACACATCGTTTGTCCCTAAGTATCAGTGGTAAGCTATATCTGATTTGCTAGCACTGATTGTATTATCAAAGTCAATAGAACTTACTTGTTCTACACTGTTTAGCATAACCTGTCAAGAGTGTCTGATTTTCTATCAGAAATTCTGTAGAAACCTTGGTTAAGAATGTTGTTGATTTTCAGGACCATTCTGGGGAAAGAACTTCACAACTCTTCAATGCAACTTCTCACATTTCCTCAAAGCAGCTTTAATTTGATTTCAAGCTATTACAGTGATGCTTACAACTTTGACCCAGTCTCTGTATGTCTATTTATTTGTCTATCTAATATGCTATCTATCTTTTTACTTATTCATTAGCAGTTCACCTGACTAAATCTGTATTTACCTCAACTTATTTTAAGAAACTTATTCACAGAAAGATTATCTGAACTATCATTCTCAAAATGACAGTTCTCTCAAGTAAAGGATTAAAGTATTAATATGCTCAAGGTGAATTTTGGGTGAAAGGCTGGCTGAGCAAACGGAACTGAATTTCTCATTGCTAATATGTTAGCACATATGATGAGTCAGTCTCCTCATTACTATTGAGACACTGTCACAAAATATTTTTGTGATATGCCCTGTCAAGATGTAACTGAGAACTTGGCATTAAAATGGCCAAGGTAAAAAGTGTCATTGCCATCACATATTCATAATATCCACAAGACCTATTCCTTCTCAAGAACCATGGAGCAGTTTAAGATATTCTCTCACCTATGCAGATGGGCGTAAGGCCTGTGTTCTGAATGTTCCAGGGTACAGAAGTAACTGATACTTATCATATTGATAAATTGAGAAGAAAGTTACCTGGATGATCTGAAAACAGAAAATCACTTTAAGGAGCAAAACTAGTGTACATAAAATTTTTGCTTAATTAATTTCCTAAATATGCATAAGAGTCACAAAAATACTAGAACAATACCCACTTTGATAATCAATGGAAATGAATGCTAGTGATATTTACTAAGTTCCTACTATGTACTAGGGATTCTACCTGTACTAAATGACATAAAAATATAGTAATATAACACCATTAGGGCCTCAAAAAGTGACATTGTTTTTCACTGATAAATTATTATGTCTTGTAAGGTATGGAAAATATGTATGGAAAAGGGTGCTGAGACAGAATATCCTGGGAGGTTCTTATAATTTACTGTAAAGTATGCTACAGTTATTTATGGTGAATATTAGTATGTGATGGTGTAATAAAACATAAATAATAGTGCTGAAATTAATATCATTAGCATAATATCATTTTCAGTTCAGTTCAGTTCAATTCAGTCGCTCAGTCGTGTCCAACTCTTTGCAACCCCATGAATCGCAGCATGCCAGGCCTCCCTATCTATCACCAACTCCCAGAGTTTACTCAAACTCATGCCCATCGAGTTGGTGATGCCATCCAGCCATCTCATCCTCTGTCGTCCCCTTCTCCTCCTGCCCCCAACCCCTCCCAGCATCAGGGTCTTTTCCAATGAGTCAACTCTTCGCATGAGGTGGCCAAGGTATTGGAGTTTCAGCTTTAGCATCAGTCCTTCCAGTGAACACCTAGGACTGATCTGCTTTAGGATGGACTGGTTGGATCTTCTTGCAGTCCAAGGAACTCTCAAGAGTCTTCTCCAACAACACAGTTCAAAAGCATCAGCTTTCTTCACAGTCCGACTCTCATATCCACACATGACCACTGGAAAAACCATAGCCTTGACCAGATGGACCTTTATTGCCAAAGCAATGTCTCTGCTTTTTAATATACTATCTAGGTTGGTCATAACTTTCCTTCCAAGGAGTAAGCATCTTTTAATTTCATGGCTTCAATCACCATCTGCAGTGATTTTGGAGCCCCCCCCCAAAAAAAAAAAATGTCTGACACTGCTTCCACTGTTTCCCCATCTATTTCCCATCATTTTACATGTTATTTAAAAATTGTCATAGAGAGTAGAATCTATTGAATAAGAGAAGGGTAGAGATCAGAGTAAATGGAAACTAGAAGCTTGTAATTCTGATGTTATGTGGGAGTTGAGGATATGTCATGGAGACGGAGACAGACAAGAGAAGAAGACTAAGATGAAGGTCTTCATTTCAAAAGTAGAAATCAGACTGAATTTGTTTAATACAACTATTTCATAACATTTCAATCCACTCTAGAAAAATCTGTCTAATACATTTCATATCCCTTCAGAGAAAAATAACATATTGTCAACATGACATGATAGCCAATAAGAAGATAATTATCAAGAGTTTAAAATACAAAAGTGAAGAGGCTATGATAATCACAAATAAAGACAAATAATATTTGTCCAAAACTAACTTTGAAAGGAAAAACAGAACATTAAATATTCTAAAATAAGAATTATAGCATTAAATCAGTGTCAAATGGATATAAGCATTCAAAGGATGCAAAGTGAGAGTCCCAATACCTCCAATCAATAAGCTCATTCATTTGAACACTGTCAGTCTCTAGTTTTTAGCATCATTTACTCTAAATGTTTATTTTCTCTTTCTTCTCCCTTCCTCTAAACACAGTCATGAAAACAGAAAGACAGAGAGTTATACGTGGGAGAACAATCTAGAGAGGTCGTTCCCAGGAAGGCTTTCTATCTCCAACCTGCCCACCACAGCCACCCCATTCATGTCAACCTGCACCCCTCCATCTGTTCAACACCTTGAAATTTCTCATGCCTACTCATCCCACACTTATTTTCTACTCTTCTATTCATTTCCCTGTTTCCCCTCTTTTATTCTTTCACTCACAACCTTTGCCTCTAATTCATTCAGTAAAATTTACAATTTCAGCTTGCAGACAAAATTAGCATAGGAGGAAAGAGGAAATATGCAGTCACAGTTTCAAATAAGTATAAAAAGTGGAGGTGTTAGTTGCTTAGTCGAGTCCGACTTTGTGATCCCACAGACTGAAGCCTGCCATGGCTCCTCTGGCCAATGAATTATCCAGGCAAGAATACTGGAGTGGGTTGTAATTCCCTTCTCCAGGGGATTTTCCTGACCCAGGGATTGAACCCGGGGACTCTTTACTATCTGAGCCATTAGGTAAGCCCTAAGTATAAAGAGGGTATATATAAATTTTGAAAATGTCATTAGTGAGTTATTACTCCACCATAAAGAAAGTATGCTGATTTATTGTAGCTCCAATGAACCGTGGTCCTAAACGATATTATAAACTGTCTTCAAGAAAGAGTACCTTTCAAATCTTCAGTACATACTCTTACTACTATCATAATGAAGATGGCATTTTAAGATGGTACTAGTTAGCAAGGCCATGTAGGAGTGTGGGAGAAGGGTTGTCTTTTGTCCACTTTCTGTAGGGTTGAATATTGTGTCTTCAGATTCATAATGGGGTAATTGTAATCATTATTCCAAAAATTATAAAGAATAGGAATAAAAATCAGGGTCAAAGAAAAATAAGCAGAATAATTAGGATATATATATATGTATATATATATATATATATACATATATATATATATTATGGAATGGCTAGGATGTTGGAGTTGATGGAAAAAATCAAATTTATTAATTTAATTTGGAATCCACAACTCAGACAGCTATGATCAAAAAGTTGAATTTGGTCATAAAAAACTTAATAGAAACTGAGACAGCAGGGAATCCAAGGTTATACTCTGCTATGTTGGCTAACAGAAAGGATGCTGATGCTGTGTGTGTGTGACAACAGTGTCTCAGTTCACCAGAGACCCAGGGGAGCAGTCTGATGCCAGCATAAGAATATCATGTATCATGGACAGGAATAAGCTAAACAGTGGCATAAAAATTTGCAGAAAACTAAATGCTAATAAGAAGAATGAACAGGTATAGCCTTTAATATATGATAACAAGTGTACCATACATAAGATGGAAAGAGGGATGAATGAAGCAGAGCTTTAAGAAATCTCAGGAGGATCTGATTTACCTGTATCTTCTCAGGTAGAATTGAAATTTATGTTATATAATGGTTTTACCAGTAGGAATGAGACCCATTTCAAAACAGATATGTTTAGAAGAGTGATTTTCAACTGTCTGCACCATAACACCCGGATAATGTGTTCTTAAGCACAACACAATCTCAAGCACAACACAATCTCAAGTATGAGGAGTGAGGAGTGTAAAACACTAAATCATATATGCAGTTTCTAGAATGCTAACACTACTTCCATCCTTCATTTTAAAGAAATCATACCAAAGGCATAACCCAAGATTTTTTCTAATATCTTTTAATTTATATTGGAAGCAAATCCAAGCAAATCACTACCTTACACTAATAAATAATTACTCAGCGCATGCACCTATAATTCTCTGCCTAGTTTTTACTTTCCTTTGTATCTTTCCAGTAAGCTCTACAAATCCCAATGTCATTGTGAACTTCTGTGTTCTGTGTCTACATAGTTAGCCCTAATTCCACTAGCAAGTCTTAGTGGACTTTTATATCTGTATGGGTCAAAAATATTTACAGTGAAGTTATGGGGAAATGGAACTTGCCTAAAATATCAGTACAAGACAGTTGCAATGAAATAAAAGCATGCATGTATAGACAATAAAACAGATGTTTCTGAGGAAATTCTTACTAGAAAATGAACTAAACATAAATAAAAACACAAGGTGGCAAGATTACATTTTTAAATCTTGGCAGTTGACAGTACATGACTAATCTCTGTTTCAAAATCTCCTGAATTACATAATGTTAGCTCTGTGATGGGAAAGCCTAAATATAGCATCAGCTTAAATAGTCTGTTGGCAAGAGCTACTCAAAACACATCCAGTTAACTCCTCAGTGACTGTACCAATGGACAAGAAAATGATAGAGGTAATATAAATAATGGATTGCTTCTTTCCAAATAGGTTCCATTTAGACTGCATTTTATCAGAGCTAGAACTACATACAGGCATTATACTTGCATTAAACGGTTAGCTACATAGGACCACAGTGGCTGGCAGAGGATAAAGGTGGCAGGAATCACAAAGAGTGTCTCATCAAGTGGATCCTGAATATTTCATAAAATCACAGAACTCTCAGTGTTGAGAGAAACATTAAAGTCAGAAGTTCAACAGTTCACTAGTACCTGTTTTCCTGCTACTATTTTCTCAACTCAGTGTATTTATTTTATGAAACTAAAATTACAGCTTCAAATTTAGTACATATGGTGCATCTTATGCAGGGCAGGTTATTATAAAGGCTCAGTCTTTTATATAACTTAGGGTACTTTAGAGTTCTGAGACGTGAATTCAGATTTTATCACTTGCTAGACATATGAGACTGTGCCAGAAGAACTATGAAGAAAGGTTGCTAACATTGTATAGGAGGTGGTCATCAAAACCATCCCCAAGAAAAAGAAGGGCAACAAGACAATGGTTGCCTGAGAAGGTCCTACAAACAGCTGGAAAAAGGAAAGCAAAAGGCAAAGAACAAAAGGAAAGATATACCCATCTGAATGCAGAGTTCCAAAGAACAGTAAGGAGAGATAAGAAAGCCTTCTTAACTGAACAATGCAAACAAATAGAAGAAAATGATAGAATGAGAAAGACTAGAGATATCTTCAAGAAAATTATAGATATCAAGGGAACATTTCATGCAAAGATGGGCATAATAAAGGACAGGAACAGTGAGGACCTAACAGAAGCAGAAGCTATTAAGAAGAGGGGGCAAGAATGCACAGAAGAACCATACAAAAAGTCTTAATGACCCTGATAACCACCATAGTGTGGTAACTCACCTAGAGTCAGACATCCTGGAGTGTGAAGTTAAGTGGGCTTTAGAAAACATTACCGCAAACAAAGTTAGTGGAGGTGATGTAATTGCAGCTGAGCTGTTTCAAATCCTAAAAGATGATGCTGTTAAAGTGCTGCACTCAGTAAGTCAGCAAATTTGGAAAACTCAGCAGTGGCCACAGGAAGAGGACAATTTTCATTTCATTCCCAAAGAAGGGCGATGCCAAAGAATGTTCAAATTACTGCACAATTGTACTCATTTTACTTCCTAGCAAGGTAATGCTCAAAATCCTTCAAGCTAGGCTTTAGCAGTAAATGAACTGAGAACTTCCAGATGAACAAACTGAATTTAGAAAAGGCAGAGGAACCAAGATAAAATTGCCAATATCTAACAATCATCAAAAAAGAAAGGGAATTCAAGAAAAACATTTATTTCTGCTTCATTGATTATGCTAAAGCATTTGACTGTGTGGAACACAAAACTGGAAAATTCTTGAAGAGATGGAAATACCAGACTGCCTTACCCGCCCCCTGAGAAAACTGCACACAGGTCAAGGAACAACAGTTAGAAATGGACATGGAACAACGGACTGGCTCAAAATTTGGGAAAGGAGTACATCAAGGCTGTATGTCACCACCCTGCTTATTTAACTTGCATGCAGATTACATCATGTGAAATGCTGAGCTGGATAAAGCACAAGCTGGAATCAAGATTGCCAAGAGAAATATCAATAACTTCATATATGCAGATGACACCACCCTAATGGCAGAAAACAAAGAGGAACTAAAGATCCTCTTAATGGAGGTGAAAGCAGAGAGTGAAAAAGCTGTCTTAAAATTCAACATTCAAAAATGAAGATCATGGCATCCAGTCCCATCACTTTGTGGCAAACAGATGGGGAAAAAATAGAAACAGTGACAGACTTTATTTTCTTGGGCTCCAAAATCACTGTGGATGGTGACTGCAGCCGTGAAATGAAAAGATGCTTGCTTCTTGGAAGAAAAGTTTTGACAAACCTAGACAGCATATTAAAAAGCTGAGATATCACTTTGCCTTCAAAGGCCCGTATAGTCAAAATTATGGTTTTTTCAGTAGTCAAGTTTGGATGTGAGAATTGGACCATAAAGAAGATTGAGTATCAAGGAATTGATGCTTTTGAATATTGGTGTTGGAGAAGACTCTTGAAAGTCTCTTGGACTGCTAGGAGATCAAACCAGTCAATCCTAAAGGATATCAACCCTGAATATTCTTTGGAAGGACTGATGCTGAAGCTGAAGTTCCAATACATTGGCCACCTGATGTGAAGAAATTACTCACATGGTAAAGACCCTGATTCTGGGAAAGATTGAAGGCAGTAAGAGAAGGGGACAATAAAGGATGAGATAGTTGGATGGTATCACCAATTCAATGGATATGAGTTTGAGCATCCTCCAGGAGATAGTGAAGGACAGGGAAGCCTGATGCTGCATATCATGAGGTGGCAAAGAGTTGGACAAGACTGAGTGACTGAACAACAAAGACACATGACCTTGAATTATGTGAACTAAATTCCTCTTAGGCTTCAACGGTCACTCTTGTAAAATGAGACTGATAATAGTTCTTAAGTCTCAAGTTTTTTATTTTTTGTAGATTAAATGGAATAACATATATGAAGCATTTAATGTATTTCCTTGCCCCCAGTTTGAAAGACACTATAAAGATTCTGTAGTGCACTAGTCCTAGGAGACTAAATTAAAACAACATAAGCTCCATGAGAGTAGCAAACTTATTCAGGTTTGTTTACTATGGAATTTCAAGTATTCGTTAAACACCTCTTGAATAAATCAAAAGGTAAAAGTTTGAAAGTAATATTTGTTTGGAAAATTCTGCTTGTTCTATTATTCTCTTGAGAATCTATACTATACTTTAAATAAAAGATGTTGAGAAGTATTATAAAAGGTACAGGTAGTAAAACCTGTTAAGCTTTTTTCAAAGATGTTAATCATTCCTTTTATTTTTTGAGTTTCTGCTAATGTCTATAGTTATAGGCAATGCACAATGGAAAATTTCTCTTTGAAATATTATATTTTAAAAAGTAAGATGAAAGATGTAAAATAATTTCTAACAAGCATATTAGGTACAGATAGGTAACAAAACATATATTTTATTTGTAAAATACATCAAATTTTGCTGTGTTACATATAGTAATATGCTTAATAATTAAATGCTAGAACAGGTATAATGATCAAGCTTCTAGTTATTAAGCTGTCTTTATATATAGAATCAAACATAGAGAAGACACATAAAACAGAGCTAGGAAATACAGGAGCAAGCTGTTGTTGATCACTTCCATAAACGATTATGGGATCATGGCTACAAGTGTCAGAGCACACACTGAATTAGGCTTTCTGCTCAGTGATTTTTTTCCTGGCTACCATCTGGCCCTTCAATATGGGGTAAATACTGTTAATATATTTACTTGTCTTACTGGGGTCATATAGCTAGACACTTTTTAGTCTAATGAATGTGCTTCCTGTTCTGTTCTTTAATATTTCTATTTAAAGTTCTGTGGAAATGTCATATACAGCAATAGAAACTTTAGGATACTGAATAATAATAAGAAAGACATCCTTTTCTTTAGAAAGGTCATCTCCTGAGGATTATTTAAATTCTTGATGGAATGTAAAGAAGATCTTATAGTTTCTAAAAAGAAAAGAAATAGTATTCTCATCTCATTACTTAGAACACAATTATTTTGTTTCGTATTGAGTTGTCCAGATAATCACACAGAACCATTGCCAAATAGCAACACCAGCCATAACTCAATAATTTGCCTTAATAGATCCTAATATCTCTTTTCTTTTTCAATTTACGTCCTAAGACAAAATAGGTAAGTTCAGTCATTGATGGCTTTAATATTGAAATTATTTGGTAACTTTATATCCACTAATGAAAATACGATAACTTTCACGAAAAAAGCTAATGATGTTTGTGAAGACATTTCCAAACATGCAATTTCCATCAACAATTAATCAATTTTTCTCTTCTCAGACTTGAATGTTTCTAAAGAAAAAAATACGAAATTCATTTATCCACTGAAACTAAAAGGCGCTTATTTTCCCATTGACTGCAAGAAGAACGAAATAATTAATACAATTCTGTTTTGTAATAAATTCCTAAAAATTAAAAGTAAACTTTCAAATATCTTTGTTCATTCAAAACTCTGGGACTTTGCGAGATCACAATACATCATACCTTTGAGTTTAGTATAAGGCTCTCTTGGATCCCTTTCAAAGTTTGAAATACAAAAAGAGCCTTGTATGTTTGCTTTTTTTGTCATGGACTAAGAAAAATGAATAATCGTATGACTTAAGTAGGAGAAAAATAATTAATTCCACTTCATATTCAGTGATTTGGTGAGAAAAGCTAGTTTTAAGTATAATCTTTTTGTCAAAGAGTATAACTAACAGTTGCTATCGGCAGTTGAGTTATACACCATGACAACAAAACTGCTTCCAGTAATAACAATTAAGAAATTCTCACACAGTTCAAATCCTTGGTGTGAGTATAAGTGAAAAAAAAAAAAATGCAAAGGAGAATAATACTCAATGGCAAGTCTAAATTAAAATTCCATTGTTTGGAAGTAACTAGAGTTAAAATATATACAGTGACAATAAATCTGCATTTTTATTCAAAAGAAATAGAATAGACTAGGCAAATTCTATCAAAATTACCAGAAGAAATACATGGTAATTTTCTATTTAAGCAATTACCTTAGAATTTTAAACAATATTTTAAAAATCTTAAGAGTTTTCTTCCTAAAAGGCAGGCAATTGCTTACAGTTTCATGTTTGTTATAATTAAGTGCTTCCCTGGTGGTTCAGACGGTAAAGAATCTGTCTGCAATGCGGGAGACCTGGGTTTGATCCCTGGGTTGGGAAGATTCCCTGGAGGAGAACATGGCAACCCACTCCAGTATTCTTGCCTGGAGAATTCCCACAGAGAGGAAACTGGAGGGCTACACTCCATGGGGTCGCAAAGGGTTGCACATGACTGAACAACTAAACACAGCACAGAACAACTCATTAATAATTTATCTACAATAGTAGTTGTTTAGTAGCTTAAGTCATGCCCAACTGTTTTGCAACCCCATGAACTATATACCCCAGCAGGCTCCTCTGACCATGGGATTTCCAGGCAAGAATACTGAAGTGGGTTGCCATTTTCCTCTCCAGGGAATCTCCCTGACCCAGGGATGGAACACTACAATCTTGTATTGGCAGGCAGATTCTTTACCACTGAACCACCAGGGAAACCCATATACTAGAGTAGCTTGTGACCAAAAAAAAAAAAAAAAAACAAAACCCTGCAAATTTATTATCCACTACAAATGTTTCAGTGTAGTTTTTGAATAAGTGGCATGGCATGTGGATCTTAGTTTCCTGACCAGGGATTGAGCCCTTGCCCACTCCAGTGGAAGCAGAGTCTGAACCACTGAACTGCCAGGAAAATCTCAGAAGTACAGTTAGTTTTATTCGTATGATGATTTTCCCTTTAGAAGAGAATATTCTGTCATATCGTTTTGATCATTTCTTGGTACATTTCTCAGAGTAGTTAGACAGATACCTGAGTTCTTCAACAATAATATACTTATTTGTACTTTGCTAAAAGCTTCTATGTAATGAACATACCTATATAAACTGTGTCACTTTCTATATGTCAGAGGAATTAAATTTTGAGCTCAGCTCTAAGAAATGAATTGTTAGACAAAAATAGCTTCAGAATTGTCCTGATGATTCCTGAGCCATGCATGAAGTTGATTTATGACACAGCAATATGCCTTGACTAACCTAATCACTTATATATTTAATACTGACAAGAGGAAAATGAGTGATATGAAAACATTTTCAACCAAATGTCCTGAAATTGTATACCTCTTTCTCCAATAACTGGATTATTATTCCTTGAGCTTGACTTGTCTCTTTGATTATTTACTGTGGAAATACACATATACAACATTTCTTCTCATACACTAAAAAAGAGGCACGACTGATGAAAAAGATGTTATTAGGAAAAGATAAAAAAATTTATTTTTCTACTACTATGATGATTGAAGCATTCTTTTAATAAAATGACACTATTTATTAAGAATATCTTTCAGACTACATCCCAGTTATAAAGTGATATGAATTGCTAAAAAAAACCTAAAAACCATTCCCTCAACGTTTTATTTCCAAAATGTTCCTTCACTACCTAGTTCAGTTATATTCCTAAAATATTTCATACTCAATGTGTGTGTGTGTGCTAAGTGGCTTGAGTCATGTCCATTCTTTGTGACACTATGGACCATCACTCACCAGTTTCCTCTGTCTACAGGATTCACCAGGCTAGAATACTGGAGTGGGTTTCCACACCCTCCTCTAAGGGATCTTACCCACCCAGAGATTGAATCCACCATTCTTAATGTCTCCTGCATTAGGAGGCATGTACTTCACCACTAGTGCCACCTGGGAAGCCCTCACAATGAATGAAACTGTGAAAGTCCTTCAATTCTGTCTGACTCTGTGACCCCATGGTCTGTAGACCACCAGGCTCCTCTGTCCATGGAATTCTCCAGGCAAGTATACTGAAGTTGGTAACCATTCCATTTTCAGAAGATCTTCCCAACTTAGGGATCAAACCCTGATCTCCTGCATTGAAGGTGGATTCTTTACTGTCTGAATGACCAGGGGAGTAATTAATTTCAAATCCTATACATTTAAATCACTATTAAATAGTATTTACAATGAATTTCACACAATTATCAGTTTTTGTTTCCTATACTGTTCTTTATACTAGGGACCATGTTAGCATTCTCTAACTCATTCAAGCTTTTTTCCTTCTGCTTTAAAGAGCTAAGAGAAAAGGTGGGAAGAATATGCAGAAGAACTATACAAAGAGAAAAGAGTTCTTAATGACCTGGATAACTAGGATGTGTGCTAACTCCCCTGAGCCACATATCCTGGAGTGTGAAGTCAAGTTTGCCTTAGGAAGCATTACTACAAACAAAGTTACTGCAGGTAATGGAATTCCAGGTGAGCTACTTAAAATCCTAAAAGACGATATTGTTAAAGTGCTGCATTCAACATGCCAGCAAATTTGGAAAACTCAGCAGTGGCCACAGGACTGGAAAGGGTCAGTTTCACTTCAATCCTTAAAAATGGCAATGCCAAAGAATGTTCAAACTACTGTAAAATTGTCCTCATTTCACATGTTAGCAAGGTAATGCTCAAATTCTTTCAAGCTAGGCTTCAGCAGTACATGAATTGAGAACTCCCACATATAAAAGTGAGATTTAGAAGAGGCAGATGAAGCAGAAATCAAATTACCAATATCCACTGGATCATAGAAAAAGCAAGGGAATTGAAAAAAAAAAAAGCAAACATTTACTTCTGCTTCATTGACTATGCTAAAGACTTTGTGTGAATCACAATAAACTATGGAAAATTCTTTAAGATATGGGAATACCAGACCACCTTACCTGTCTCCTGCAAAACCACTATGCCGGTCAAGAAGCAGCAATTAGAACTGGATGTGGAACAATGGACTGGTTCTAAATTGGGAAAGGATATCAAGGATGAATACTGTCATCTTGCTTATTTAACTTATATGCAGAGTACATCATATGTAATGCTTGGCTGGATGAATCACAAGCTGGAATCAAGATCGCCAGGAGAAATATCAACAACCTCAGATATGCAGATAATACCACTCTAATGCAGAAAGTGGAGAGGACCTAAAGAGTCTCTTGCTGAGGGTGAAAGAGGAGAGTGAAAAAACTGGCTAAAACTCAGCATTCAAAAAATGAAGATCATGGCATCCAATCTCATTACTTCATGGCTAACAGCTGGGGAAAAAGTGGAAGCAGTGAAAGATTTTCTTTTCTTGGGCTCCAAAATCACTGCAGATGGTGATTGCAGCCATGAAATTAAAAGCTGCTTGCTCCTTGGAAGAAAAGCTATGGCAAATCTAGACAGCATACTAGAAAGCAGAGATATCACTTTGCTGACAAAGGTCTGTATAGTCAAAACTATGGTTTTTCCAGTAGCCCTGTATGTTTTAGTTGGACCATAAAGAAGGCTGGGCACCAATGATTTGATGCTTTTCAACTGTGGTGCTGGAGAAGACTCTTGAGAGTCTCCTGGACAGCAAGGAGAACAAACCAGTCAATTCTGAAGGAAATCAACCCTGAATATTCATCAGAAGGACTGGTGTTGAAGCTGAGGCTCCGATACTCTAGACACCTGATGTGAAGAGCCAACTCACTGGAAAAGACCCAGATGCTGGGCAAGATTGAGAGCAGGAGGAGAAGGGGTTAACAGAGGATGAGATGGTTGGATGACATCATCAGCACAGTGGACATGAGTTTGACCAACCTCCAGCAGATACTGAAGGATAGGGAAGTCTGTCATGCTATAGTCCATGGGGCAGCAAAGAGTCAGACATGACTTAGGGACTGAACTACCATTACAGTAAATAACTAAGCCTTGACCAAGAGTATTCTGGCTTTTACTTTCAGATTCTGGGAGATACCTACATCATAACAGATAGAAACATCTTTATTCAAGGTGGGAGCTGGCCACACCAGACAGTCTTGGATTTGTCACCCCAGAATGGCCATGTATTTAGATGGGAGCTTTGGATTACACAGAATTAGGTAATGTGGAGACTGACTTCAATCAGGTGGGCACTCAATCAATCAATCAATCACGACTGGTATACAAAATCTCTAAACACTGAAGCCTGAATAAATTTCCCTGGTTGGCAATACTCCATGCATATTGCCACACATTAGTGCTGAAAGGGTAATGCATACTGGCTCTTTGGGGAAGACGATGGAAGACTCACAAGTGGATCCTTCTGTGTCTCTTCCTCTGCCTTCCTCTTTTTTCATCGATCTCCTTGGCCTGTAATGACTGTAACTTTGAATACACAGCTTTAATGAGTCCTATGAGTCCTTTCAGCAAACTATTGAATCTAAGAGTGGCTTAGCAGACACCCCTGAACTAACGCAATCGGTGTCTGCAGAGAACTGTGTCCTAAAATTTTGCAGTTTGGTTGACTCCCAGGCAGAAGTGTTTCAATGACACATTAACTGAAAGGCAAACATACACACACACACGCTGAAAAATACCACACAGAAACTCAGTCTCAATATAAAAATGAACATAAAACCAAACTATAGATCAGTAAATGTCAATAATGTACTGTCAGTTCTCTATGTGGAGGCTTTCATGTGTAGGCTCTGAACTCTTACACTATAGAGTTTAGTAGTTAATTCAAGTATTTATGCAAAGCAATTTTAAGTATAAGAGCAAAACCCTTAAATAAAAAATATAAATAGAAAGCCTTTAGAATGGAAAGTATAAAGCATCAATTTCATGTCTTGATGCTAAGGAAATAACACTTGACAAAGCAGAAAAATGCAATTAAATGTAACTGCTCATAATCTTTTCATGTTTTTAAAACACAAATGATAGTTCCTTTAATCCATTCTCTGAAGACATTATTTTCAGACCTTGCCTCACTACAGTATTATTCTTGTAGATGCATACACATTTGTCAACATCAATATTAAAATGAAATTTCAATATTTGTAATTCTTAATTCCAAATTTAGCTCATATAGCTCAGAACAAAACAATATTCCTGAAATCTGATCAGAGTAGAAAGACATTTCTTGAATCAAAAAGGGAAGGTATACCATTAAATGGTTACGAACATCATTTTATGAAAATTATGTGAGACAGCACTAAAACAGATGAATTAAATTAGAATTTTAAAGTAGAACAAAATTAAATTCTATTTGCTCTGCTTTCATTTATGTTCTCTTAAATGATCATCTACTACAATGCCTTTGATGAAATCGGTGTCCATTAGAACCACTGGTGAGTTTTTGGTTTCCAAATAATAACCTAAGATATTCTGAATTGGCAGATTGGGTAGGATTCTGGGTTTCCACATTTTAGCAAGTCCTCTAAATGATTCTCTTGAATATCAAACTTTAAGGACTACTGATCAACTAAAGTTTCTTGAGGACTGGACCTAGCATACTGCTTCGCACTAAAATAAATGTTCATGGAATTTTAAGAAATCACATTCTAAAAGTCAAAATTTTCAAAACTGTACCATTTAATCAACTATGATTATTTAAATAATTTTTGTGATTTTGGTATGGTATTATATGCATTTATTTCTATGACAATAGCTTTGTTGGATGGTGTCTTTTGCTGAATTCATTATCAGAAGAAAACACTTGCTAGTTGTTCTGAATGTTTTAAAGTTTCTTTTGATAATATTAAAATCAGATTTTTTTTCAACAGAAACATCTTTAATATACTTTTATGAATGTGAAAATTCATTTCTTCATGTATATTAAATAAGGCAAGGATAAGTATAAGGAACCTATCATAAGGAATTTTATGCAACAAATTGAAACCAGAATGCAATTAAAAAATAAGAAAAATGCAAAAAAATTCATTAATATAAAATTATCCCTTATATTAGTCATATAATAGGATAATAAGAATTTGCAATTAGGACAAGTTAGAGAGCAATTTTCTTAAATTCTATCATGCTTCTTATAAAAGTCAAGTGCTTAACAGAGTTGGCTGGAAAAAACTGGGAATGCCATTTCAATTTTTCACATTAGACAACTGGTCTATAGCCAAAATCTATTCACATATAAAGCAGTGGTCAGTGTCTTGACATCATTAGTTGTAGGAGTAGGAAAATAGAAAATGTGAATAATTTCATAAAGTATTTAAGTATTCAATAATTTCATAAAGTATTTAATTTCATGAAGTATTTAATAATTTCATAAAGTATTATATCTAAGAATGATGATAGCAGTATTATTTTTTATAGTCTTCAGGAAAAGCTTTTTATTCTCTAAGTTTTGCATTTGCTCTCACATATCACTGAGTTTCTGCTAAAGGAAAATTATTTCATTACTGAATTATTGCTTTAATTTTAAACCTCTTGTGGGCTCAACATTATCCATATTCAAAATGCAAAGGGAATTTAAAGTATTTCTTGTGTTCACAAGTATTACTTGTGGAATTCCATAAAAATGGAAAGGAATTCGGATGGATAAATTCTAGGTGTGACAAGTATCAATATCATAAACAATCAATTCTGCTGTGAATACTCCAAATTCAAAGGTCTATGAATGCAAGTATTTTGTGTGTATTTCATATTTATCAGGAAAATGATGACTTTGTAATTTTAAGATTATGAATAATTTCTATAAAATATCATCAGAAAAAAAATGAAAACCAAAAATGACAAATTTAGACAAAGAGAAATGGATGGTGGAGAACGAAAAGAGAATTGTTTTAAAAGAGCTCTAAGGAATAAAAACAAAATGAAGTGAAATATCATAAGGCTTAGAAAACAATTTCTCTGTTTCATTGAGGAGTGAGGAAACCAAGCCACTTCTAAGAAAGTTAAATTCATGAAGCTATCTTGGGAGACCTGTGGTTATATAAACATATCTGTTGGACAAAAGTTTAGAAACATATTGCTCAAAAAGTTTAATAAAGCTGAGTACATTAAGCAAAGGTTACATAAACTTTGTTCAGTCTTAAAACTGCAAGATCAAGCTCTTCTGCATTTCAGAATCCAATAAGAAGACCATAAGGTAGAAACTATTAACAGCAAGTCATAAAATGAGAAAGATGGAAGATCAGATACTCACTCATAATTCCTTTAAAATAGGTATTTTCTGCAAAAATAAAATAGATGCAAATAGCTTTTTGAATTTCCCACAAAAGAATCTGAAACTTATTTTATCAATTATGATAACAAATGGGCACTAATTATATATTACCCATGACTACTAATTAAATAGCTATAATATCATTTATATGATTTTAACTGTGGATTGATTTTTTGTTTTAAGGCTTTTAAAATAAAAAGCCTCTATTTATAACCTTGATCTTCCATTTCTATTTCCCTATGCAATTTTAAGTTTGTTGTTCAGTCGCTCAGTCGTGTCTGACATTGTGACCCCATGAACTGCAGCACACCAGATTTCCCTGTCCTTTACCAGTTCCCAGAGTTTGCTCAAACTCATGTTTATTGAGTTAGTGAGGCTCTACAACCAACTCATCCTCTGTCATCCCCTTCTCCTCCTGCCTTCAATCTTTCCCAGAATCAGGGTCTTTTCCAATGAGTCAGCTCTTCACATCAGGTGGCCAAGGTATTGGAACTTCAGCTTTAGCATCAGTCCTTCCAATGAATATTCAAGATTGATTTCCTTTAGGATTGACTGGTTAGCTCTCCTTGGGTCCAAGAGACTCTTGGGAGTATTCTCCAGCACCACAGCTCAAAGGCTTCATCTCTCCCACTCTCAGCCTTTTTTATTGTCCAGCTCTCACATCCACACATTACTGCTGGAAAAACCATAGCTTTGACTAGATGGACCTTTGTAGGCAAGGTAATGTCTTTGCTTCTTAATACACTATCTAAATTGGTCATTGCTTTCCTTCCAAGGAACAAGCGTCTTTTAGTGTCACAGCTAAAGTCATCATCTGCAGTAATTTTGGAGCCCAAGAAATTAGTCTGTCACTGTTTCCATTGTTTCCCCATCTATTGCCATGAAGTGATGTCACTGGATCCCATGATCTTCATTTTTTGAACGCTGAGTTTTAAGCTAGCTTTTTCACTCTTCTTTCACCTTCATCACTGTGGGCTTCCCTGGTGGCTCAGACGGTAAAGCGTCTGCCTGCAATGAGGGTTTGATCCCTGGGTCGGGAAGATCCCCTGGAGAAGGAAATAGTAACCCACTCCATTATTCTTGCCTGGAGAGTCCCGTGGGCTGAGGAGCCTGGTAGACTACAGTCATGGATCGCAAAGTCGGACACGACTGAGCGACTTTGCTTCTCTTTCACCTTCATCAAGGATTTCAGTTCCTCTTCGCTTTCTGCCATAAGAGTGATGTTATCTGCATATCTGAGGTTATTGATATTTCTCCCAGCAATCTTGATTATAGCTTGTGCTTCACGAAGCCTGGCATTTCACATGATGTACTCTGCATATAGGTTAAATAAGCAGGGTGACAGTATATAGCCTTGACGTACTCCTTTCCCAAGTTGAATTTTAAGTTTGTTCAACTATAAGTTGTTTTACCATGGTAGGTCATTGGAACCTAACCTTCCTAATCGACTGTTTATTAAATTACCTCTCATTAAAAAAAGAGAGTGGAATACAAATGCAGAATGGAATGTAGTAGATGAAAAATACAATCTCAGATATAAGCTAATTATCATTACTCCTTTCATTCTCCAGCTCAAATAACCCTCTTGCATGTTTTGTAAAATTTAAAACCTGGCAACTTGAAATATGATTTAAGTATGAATTGCAGGATCAGAAGGCCAAAATTCTATTATTATTTCAGTAAGTAACACAAAGTAGCTGCAATGTAGTCTATTTATTTTGCACTATACTCCTAATAAAGGTAATAGCTTATATCTTCAATATAATTTTTTATATGTGAAATCATAAGCAATATTAGAACACAAGCGCTAATAGGTAGTTACATTACATGTGGTTTAATTTTTTTTTTAATCATTAAGTTTAAGTGCTTAGAAACGTTTTTCAAAATTACAGATATACCACTAATAGCCCAAACAGATGTAAAACTACTTGATTCTAAAGCTGGTGCAACATCTCAAAAAAATAAGTTTTTTCAGTATAACTGAAGTCTAAAAGCATGTCTTTTTTGCTATTCCACTTTGTAATCTATTGATAGACGTATTTACAATGATACGTTTTATAAGAGATAAACTTATAGGAGTTATTGGACAACAATAAATCCAACATTAAATATTTAAAATATTCTGAAGGAAATAAGGAAAGCCATATATTTCCTCTTCTGCCAGCTTGGAAACTACAAAAATGGCAATATCTCTCATTTTCTCTCTCCTTTGTCTCCCTCTACCTCTTCCGAAATTTTGAATCATCGTGACACAGATTTAAATTTATGAAGAGACAGCCAAGCAGGGCACAAATACCTAACAAATTAGAACATCTACACTATCTACCCGTACGCATTTTAGACAGTTGAATTTCATAAGGAGGATATATGCTCATCAGATATAATGAATAGACTTTAATTGTGGTGACATTTAAAGCAAAACACCTGGGTGGGAATCCTAGCATTGACCTTTGTTAACTGCACAGATTGTATGTCATTTATTCTTTACAACTTTAAGTTTTACTTCTTAAAAATAACTGCAATTTTATGTTTAAGAAAAGAAAGTATATTACACTGAAAAGCTATACTAATACTAATGGCTGCTATTTATTTGATACTTACTGTGTGCCAGGCAGATTTAATTCTCACAGCAGTAAGACATTCTGGTATCTATTTAATACACAAGGAAGCTGAAGGGTAGAAAGCTTGACTTCAAAGTACATTACTGCTATTAAGAATGATAATAACTTCTTTAAAAGCCTAGGTTCCAGGCAGCTGTGAATATATTATTTAAAAAATGTATGCAACTTCTTTGCAAATTAAATTGCTAACTGTGAGGTGTTGGGTATTATAATATAGCTCTCAAAAATATAAGCTTTCAAAGTAAAAGGGGTTGTTCTAATCCCTAAATTCATGAAGAAATAGTATAGAATGATTATAGAATTTTGGAATCAGGAGTAAGTAAAGCAATGTGTTACGGTAAAGAAAAGTAAGCAATTCAATAACTTATTTTAATTTTAATTTAATATATCTGACATAGCATATCTAGTAAGATCTTTTGGAAATGAATATATGCATTATTAGAGTAGCCTATATTACCACTTTTATTGAGGTTTAACTAAAAAATAAACTGCATGTAAAGGATACAGTTAAATATGTATTGATATATATTTTGACAAACCTATGAAGCCATCACCAGAACCAAGAGAGAGGACATGTCCATCATCCACATGTTTCTCCACACTGCTTGGTGATTCCTTCCTCCCAACTCTCCTCATCCCCAGGTAATCTGCTTTCTGTCAATATAGATTAGTTTGCATTTTCCAGAATTCAGGGTAAGTGAAATCAAGCATCACACATTCCTTTTCATCTGGCTTCTTTTCACTAAGACTAATTATTTTGAGGTTTAAACATGTTACTGTGTTTAGTTCATTCCTTATACAGACATACCACAGTGCTTCTCTATTCATCTATCTGTGGACATTTGGCTTTGTTTCTAGTTTTTGGCTATAAGATTCTGTGAATTTGTGTACAAGTCTTTGAGTAAGACGAAAGGCTTCATTTCTCATTAGTAAACATCTAGGAGTGGAAAAACTGGATCATAAAGATAGGTGAATTTTTAATGATTAAAAAATCCACCAAACTGTTAGCCACATTTGTAACCTTTTACAATCCCAATGGCAACCCACTCCAGTACTTGCCTGGAAAATCCCATGGACAGAGAAGCCTGGTAGACTTCAGTCCATGGGGTCGCAAAGAGTCGGACACAACTGAGCGACTTCACTTTCACTTTCACTTTCATCCCAATAGCACAGTATGTGAGTTCTACCTATTCACATTTGCCAGCATTGGTGTGGTCAGTCATTTTAATATTAGCCATAAATAAATAACAAGTGTGTAGTACATCACCTGTGGTACATCCCTGTTTTAATTTGCATTTCCCTGGAGGAGGGCATGGCAACCCACTCCAGTATTCTTACCTGGAGAATCCCATGGACAGAGGACCTGGTGGGCTGCAGTTCATGGGGTCGCAAAGAGTTGAACACAACTGAAGCGACTGATGAGTACAGTAATAATGTTGAGTAAATTTTCATGTGATTATTTGCATTCCATATATCTTTGGTGAAGTGTCTATTTAAACCTTACCCACATTTTATTAAGTTATTTTATCATTATTGAGTTGAGAACTCTTCACATATCCTAGATTTGCGAATATTTTCCTCCCGTCTATGGTTTGTCTTTTCATTCCTTCATCAATCAGTGCGTTGAAAGAACAAGCTTTTTTTAATAATATAACCAAATTTATCTTTTTAAAAATAGATAATGTTTTCATTGCTGCACAAAGCTGTAAAACTTGTAGAAGAAAATACAGAAAAAATCTTTGTAACCATAGATTAGGGAAAACTTTCTTAACTACAACACCAAAACACAATTTGTAAAATAAAGAAATGATACACATTACCAAAATTTAAAAAGAAAATTCTATTAAAAGAGACATAAAAGAATAAGAAGGCAGACTGGGACAAAACATTTGCAAGTCATATATTTGATAAGAAAAAAAATGTTTACCCAGAGTATGTAAAGAATTTTCAAAACTCAATAGTGAGAAAACAACTTGATAAAAACTTCATAAGATTTGGATAAAATTTTACCAAAAATAAGATATATGGATAGCAAATAATCATATGAAAAGAAACTAAACATTATTACTCACAAGGAAAATGCAAATGTAAATTCATGATAAATTCTGTGTTATTTTTTGTTTGTGGAGCAAAGGATATATTAAGGTTCATTTTAGAAATTCAGTTACTACAGAAACTTTTGTTGAAAAAATTATCCTCTCACCAATAAACTGCCTTTACACATTTGCCAGTAATGAGGTGTCCTATATACATGTGGGTTTATTTATATTCTAGATAATAGTTCCACTAATCTATTTTTACATGAAAACCACACTGTCTTTACAATAAGCCTTGAGATCAGGTAGTTAGTTATCCAACTTTCTTCTTCCTTTTAAAGTTGTTTTGGCTACTGTAGTTCCTTCACATTTCCACATAAATTTTAGAATCAGCTTGTTGATGTTTACCAAAATAATTTAGAATTTCAAATGAGTTTATTTGAATCTCTATAGGTTAAATTGATGACAACTGAGATCTTAATAATACTGAGCCTCATAATTTATGAAGACATATATCTTTCTACTTATTTAGGTCTTTAATTTCTCTCAATAATACTTTAAAGGTTTTTGCTGTGTAGGCCTTTCTCATATTTTGTCAAATTTCCTTTGGCATCATATAGTAGCATCTCATTTTAAAATTTTATTACAAATGGGATTCTTCTCTAATGCATTGTCTGTGTATTTGTTGACCATATATAGAATTACAATGGTTTTATATATTGACATTTTATCCTGAAATCTTGCTAAACTCAATTATTCTAGAATCTTCTGTAGATTCTATTAGATTCTTTACATAGATCATCACATCAATTGTGACAAAAGCCTTTAGATTTATTTTCAACAAAGATGCCATTTACTTCTGTTCCTTGTCTCTTTATACTAGCTAGAATCTCCAGTATGATGGTGAATAGATCTGTTTAAAAAAAGACATTCTCATCTCTTCCTTAAGAAAGAAATCATTCACTTTTTTTTCTTATTAAGTATGATGATATCTCTGTTAATTCTTCTTTTTAACATGCTTAGGAAGTTTCCTTTATTGCTAGTTTTCGAAGAATTGTTTCTGCCATTTTTTTTTCTTTTTTAGAAAAAGTTGTTGGATTTCAACAGATGCTTTTTATACATTTATTGCTCTTTAACTTGTAAAGGGAATACCAGAAAAACATCTACTTCTGCTTCAGTGACTACACGAAAGCCTTTGACTGTATAAATCATAACAAACTGTGGAAAATTCTTAAAGAGATGGGAATATCAGACCACCTTAGCTGTCTCTTGAGAAACCTGGATATGGGTAAAGAAGCAACAGTTAGAACCAGACATGGAACAGTGTGTTGGTTCAAAATTGGGAAAGGAGTACTTCAAGGCTGTGTATTATCACCTTGCTTATTTAACTTATATGCAGAGTACATCATGTGAAATGCTGGGCTGGATGAAGCACAGCTAGAATCTAGAATCAAGATTGCCAGGAGAAATATCAATAACCTCAGATATGCATATGACACCACCTTTATGGCAGAAGGCAAAGAGGAACTAAAGAGATTCTTGATGAAGGTGAATGGAGAACAAAAAAGATGGCTTAAAACTCAACATCCAAAAAACAAAGATCATGGCATGTGGTCGCATCACTTCATGGCAAACAGATGAGGGAACAATGGAAACAATGAAAGAATTTAGTTTTGGGGGCTCCAAAATCACTGCAGATGGTGACTGCAGCCACGAAAATAAGACACCTGCTCCTTGGAAGAAAAGCTATGATCAACCTAGACAGCATATTAAAAAGCAGAGATATTACTTTGCTGACAAAGGTCCGTCTAGTCAAAGCTATGGTTCTTCCAGTAGTCATGTATGGATGTGAGAGTTGGACCATAAAGAAGGCTGAGAGTTGACAAATTGATGCTTTTGAACTGTGATGTTGGAAAAGACTCTTGAGAGTCTCTTGGACTGCAAGGAGATCTAGCCAGTCAATCCTAAAGGAAATCAACCCTGAATATTCATTGGAAGGAGTGAGGCTGAAGCTGAAGCTCCAATACTTTAGCCACCTGATGCAAATAACAGACTCATTAGAAAAGACCCTGATGCTAGGAAAGATTGAAGGCAGGAGGAGAAAGGGACAACAGAGGATGAGATGGTTGGATGGCATCATCAACTCAATGGACGTGAGTTTGAGCAAGCTTTGGGATAGTGAAGGACAGGGAAGTCTGGCATGCTACAGTCTGTGGGGTCACAAATATTTGGACAGGATGGAGTGACTGAACAACACAGCCCAACAGATGGTTATCTGGCCTGAACAGGCTGAAGACCTAGACAAGCTTTCTAAAGGGTGATTTAGGCAATGCTCTTTCTCAATGCAACCATCTTCTTCCATAAAATTATATAGATATAAGAAATTTTCCGGAGGGCACATTTCCTATATAGAGTTAAGCATTCTGGATGACTGATAAACTGAGCTCTATTAAAGAAAACAAGTTGAAAAGCTAGTGTTCCTTCAGGATTTGTATCATATGGAAGTAGAAATTCTGGTTTTATAAGTGAAACTCAACTCTTGAGTCAAGATTTTTACAAAAAAAAAAATGGACTAACGCAGAGAGGTGACTGATTATGCAGAACATATATTGACCAAGCCAAATTATAGACATCTAGAACAAAGGCTTTAAGAACACAAATCCAGTCCAAATTATTGCTGCCCTACAATTTTCCATATCAACTGTAATTAATTAATTGAAGGTTGAGATTTTATGTTGCAGTTCCTCTATGTTAATGATGCATTTGCTATAGGATTTGGTGTGTCTGTTGAGTAAAGGTAACAGAAAATAGTTTGGTAGTTGGAAAGTGTTTACTATATACTTACACATAAACCTAAAGGCTATTTTAATCAATATTAAGATTACATGGTATCCTGTTATTTGTGAGGGCAATGTGGATCACTTACTAGAGATATTTACTGTTACCACTGCACTATGAGAATTAAGGAACTTTACATAGATTGTTCCCAATGTTACCATCTTGACTATAGCAAGTTTGTTTCTCCTCTATGATTAGAGAATGAAAGAAGACCAGTAGAGAAATGTAATAACATTTAAAAGCACTGGTATTTTTCATTGATCTCTAGATCACTCCTCTTGCTCCCCAATTATCATAATGTTTGGGTAGAAATTTTATTGATATAAGTAAGTATCATATTATTTTGTCGAGTGTGTAAATGGTGCTCATTTTAAAGCTGTAAGTTGCTCTCTCTGCTGGAAGTGTATTAAGTTTAGGTGAAGCAAATTCTAAAAATATTCAACTATATTAATTTCCAAATATGATTTAGGTTTCCCTAAATAAGCACAGGGTGAATTTTCCTGTGATGAAAATTATTTGGAAAACATCCAATTTCTAAATGTGTTTGTTTTATTTGGAACTTTCATTTGTGTCTACAAATCAAATTTTAATGGCAAATGTTAAACAACCACGGTATAATCATGCCTTTAAATATCCTGTAATATATAATATACTAAAGTATCATTCTATATACACTTTATGAGAGTAAGATGTATGCTTTGGACAAGTGTGCATAGAGGAACAAAAACAATTCAGAGGTCCTCAGGATAAAAATGAAGAAGGGTTATGGGAAAAAAAAGTATAATTTAAATGAAAATTCCAAAGCTAAGGGTAGATCAAATATTCCTAATAGGCAGTGTTAGAGTAATTAGCTAATGTCTAATTGTTTCTGTTTCTGCAATTGGCTCATACAAGCAGATAAACAGTGATAAATCCACTCTATATCTGGCAAGTGGAAGTAAGTTTTTGAAACCAGATATTCCCTGAGCCACTTTGCTAATCAGTGTCAAATTACTAGGACTGGTCTGAGTGCACTGATTCAATCATATCCTTTGGGCTCTACAGTCAAAGAACATGGTGTATTTTATGTTTCTGCACAGCACAGTCTTAAATATTGGAATAGTTTGTAGAATTTGGCAGCATTGACGTGAAAAAATACCACTGAACTACAGTTCCTGGCCCCAGTTCTCCCACTAATCAGCTGTATGATTTAGTTAAGTCATTTAACCTTTTAAACTACAATGTTATTATCTACAAAATATCTTCTCTGGAAGTAAAGATAAAACAAAGTAATGCTCTTAAAGGAGTTTTTAAAAATTAAAACACTGTATAGTTATCATTGTAGATCATTCTAGAGATCTCACAGTCCCTTCAATAAAGTGTCTTTACTCTTCGTAATAATATTCATTTTATTTAAAAATATCTAATATCATTATTTAGAATTAATACAAATGTTTATTCCTCCCTGACCCTGAGAACATCTTAGCTGTTAAATCATTAAATTTTATTTGGCAGTTGAAGCTAACATGTATTCTTTCTATTTTTAACCTAGTAACAAGGAACTACAGGAAAACATTTCCATTACCCAACTCAAACTTCCTAGCGAATATCACCAGGTTAACTTTGCTTAACCAGGTAATATAATATGATGCAAGCTTTATTCCATAGATCAATAAAATAGTATAGTATGGCACTCAAATAGTCCTATTAGTTTATATTATCACATAAACTGAGTTGGCACATAACATTATTTTTTTTTAACTTATGTATCAGATTACCCTGTTTTCTAGAATAAGCCTGGGGCAATAATGAACTATCAGTCAGTTCAGTTCAGTTCAGTCACTCAGTTGTGTCCGACTCTTTGCGACCCCATGAATCACAGCACGCCAGGCCTCCCTGTCCATCACCAACTCCCGGAATTTACTCAAACTCATGCCCATCGAGTCAGTGATGCCATCCAGCCGTCTCATCCTCTGTCACCCCCTTCTCCTCCTGCCCCCAGTCCCTCCCAGCATCAGGGTCTTTTCCAATGAGTCAACTCTTCGCATGAGGTGGCCAAAGTACTGGAGTTTCAGCTTCAGCATCAGTCCTTCCAATGAACACCCAGGACTGATCTCCTTTAGGATGGACTGGTTGGATCTCCTTGCTGTCCAAGGGACTCTCAACAGTCTTCTCCAACACCACAGTTCAAAAGCATCAATTTTTTGGCGCTCAGCTTTCTTCACAGCCCAACTCTCACATCCATACACGACCACTGGAAAAACCATAGCCTTGACTAGGCGGACCTTATGGAAATGATCAAAAAAAAGAGTAGATGTCCCAATGAAGTTGGCTTTTTCTTAAGTTTTTTCTTAAAAGAAACCTGTGGTTTTTCTTAAGGTCACTATAATCAGAAAAAAATCATAAATACAGATGACTTCACTTTGACCACTCTTTAAACACATGCCTTATGGATCAGATAACCTGATCCTTTGGTAATCAGATAATCCTGACATGTGAACTGGCCTCTCTGGCTCTATCTTCCCAATCTTTAAAATCAGATCAATATCCACTTTTCTCTAGTATATAGCAAACATTATACGTTGCATTAGAAATACAAAGTTTAAAAAAAAAATCAGACTTACAGTGACTAGGACTTCAGAAATATTTTGCTATGATCACTGTGATATAATGAGTGAGCACTATTTGTACATTAAACTGTGATTCCATCTCTCCAGGTAAAAAAGTGCATTTAACGTCCCTTGTTGGACATACTTACTGAATCCTATTAAGTGTAGGCAAGAATTTTCAACTCTTAGTATCTCAGGCCAAGAGGACAGTGAAAGAGACATTCAGCTCTGTAGCTAGCATAGCAGAACCTCATCCCCTCATATCTTTCTAGCCACAGCTGTGCTTTCTTTGTCTTCAATTTTCCTCTAGCAGTACTGACTTCCTCTGTCATTCATAAACAACATGCTATTTCTAGTCCTCTGAGCCTCTGCTCATTCTGGTTTCTCTGCCCCATACACTGTCTCCAATCAATTAAGTCCTGATCATCCTTCAAATCTTAGTTTAGACATCACCTTAAGAAAGATTTCTAATTTCCCATTCTAGTAGACAAAACGGAATCTCCCTTTATTGATTTTCTCCATTGACTCTCAAGAAAATTTCCCCTACGGACTAGCACAGAAATGATGGATATTCTGACTACTCAGCCACACAGGAAATTCTTAAGTATAGAAACTAGACCTTAATAACATTTGTACCCTCAGTACTCGGTCCAACTGCTGACATGTTCAATATATGCTTTTGGAACTTTTCTGAAGAAATAGCTTAGAGATACTCAGAGAACCTTTTGAGAGCTTCTTAAAAAGGAATTTAAATTAGATATGCAAAAAAGAAATTTCCAGGACATTAAAGCTGAATTGTGTACACTCTGAGGTTGAATATTATGGTGTCTACCCAGTGAAAATAAGGGTCAAATTCATCTTTCTGATATATTTCAATAAGCAAGTCAATTTTTTCAAGTCTGTGTATTACAGAACTAATTACCTGAGTTCATAACTACAACTTCATAACCCAGTTTTGTTTCATACAGTACTTGGGGTATCAGGTGAGGATGGGTAATCAATGATTCCAGTTATTTAATATAAAGATTGCATAGAAATATCAGTGCTTCCAATGTCCAACTTCCATTTTTTAACCAGGTAAGATTATGTTCATTCAGCTTGCTGTTTTAAATGAAAGTTACATATATCTGTGGTCTGCCTTAAGAATGTGTAACACATTCTACTTGTAGGGGAACAAAATTTTGCCACCATAAAATATGTCATTTTGGCACAAAATTAACATAGGCTGATTAGTTTTTGTTTTTTTTTTTTTTTTTTAAAGAATGCTCAGGAATTTTTTCTTATTACCTCTCTCTTAACTGTTTAAAAGAATTTAGATAAAGGACTTGTTCTGGGAACAGAGCTATTAGATGGAAGAAATGCTTAGGGCAGGGTGTGCCAAAAGGGCAAGGAGCTGCCATGCACTCTCCAGCTGAGCCATTCTCCCAGCATCTCCACAGGGTCACCATCACCAATCCAGAAGCACTCTGAACCCCATCTTTGTGGGGTTTTGTCGTGGCATCATTAGGTGGGCACAATTTATTAAATCATTGACCATTGGTGACTAAACTCCATCTCTAGCTTCTCAACCCTTCCCAGTGGTCGGGGGTGGGACTGAAAGTTCTGTATAACAATTATAACAACCTACATTTGAGCTCTGAAGAATAACAAGGAGTATTACCACATATATAACTCTAATTTTTGTTAAGGAAAACAAGAAAAAATAAAACAAAACATAATAGATAATAACAATGACTAGTTTTAATGATGAAAATTTAATCCTTTGAGTAATTGCACTTATTTATATGATCCAAATCATATTATTGATAATACTTAAAATATTAATTTTTCAAAAAAGGTAGGTTCCATCATTCTACAGCATCCTTAGATCTATTAGATTTTCAAGGGGTTTGCATAGCACGCTAGGCTAGACAATTTGTATATTATTCAGATACTTTATTTTTATTTCACTTTGTATAGTGAACATAGATTTATCATTTTATATGAAATTAGAAAATAAATACATTGGAGATGTTAGTATATACATTGCAATGATTACCCTGCATGTGTTTTTAAATTTCTATTGGAAAAAGGAATAGAGCCTAAAACTCTCATTATCACTCAGTTAATTTGGAATCTGCAATAATGCAGTTTAGAGCTTGGAAAACTGTCTTACAAAGAAACTCATAGTGAATATAGCTAGCATGTCTGCAGTTTGTGTGTGTGTGCACACGCTGTCACTTCTGTTGTGTCTGATTCTTTACTTTTGAAATGAATCTGTATCATCATTTTTTGTTAATATGAAAGCATGAATCTAAACTTCTGATATATTTATTAATACACTTAGGATATGTTCAAAATTGATAGAAATTATTCAAATTTTATATAACTCACAGACAAGTGCTTCCAAAACACTTGTCTAAAATCCTTCCACATTTCCCTTTCTTGGTGTTTTTTTTTATTATTTTCTTCCACATTCTATACATTTTTCCTATTTTCTCCTTATTTAAAAGAATGTTTCCATGTTGCAAAGTACCTGTATTTTATGTTACCACCTTTCTTATTTAGGAAAAGTAGATATCATATATCTATGTATTTCTCTATTTCTCCTGGTTTCCATTTGTGTTTATCTATCCTGATTCCCTTTTATCAAGGCACTTTATCCTTGAAATTGACTTTTCAAGCTTATCAAAGGAAAACATTTTCCTGACTTCATGCTCACTTGCTACCCATAGAGACAGGTTTCATTTTAGATTGAGTTAGGAAAACATAGTTGCAGTAAAAGCCACCATCCAAGGGGTCAAAAAGAATTATTCTGGGTTCATACAAAGAAAAGGAATAAAATTCAAATCTACTTTTTATTTTTGTGTTCTTTTTGAAAAACATCCCATTAATCAATATTTTAAATCAAGTAGGAAAATATATAATAAAATACATTCTAATTCTATATTATGTCCAGCAGTGGAAGATATACAAACACAAGAAGAGAGAACTGAAAAGACCAGAGAAACATGACAGAATCTCAGGATTTAACCAAACCCTAAATTCAGAGTTCTCAAATTTATATACACACATGAAATTCAACATTTATGAGGGAAAAGGTGTGAAAAGATTTCAATCTACAATGGAATCAGAGGATATGAAATGGTGAACTTGACAAAAGGCAAGAGAACATATTCATATGATTCCTTAAGGAAATGGTTTTAAAATTCCACATAAAGCTGAAAAATACAATTATTAATTTTCTTCTTCTGTTTTCATTTATTAGAGAGATAAGCCCTACTTTCATGTTCCAATATGTGGGAAATATATGCTTCAAATTTTAAGGAAAAGATTCTACATAAATAGATTAACACTACCTTCTTGCTTTAAATTTCAGTGTTGTTTATAGTGATATTTAAAACATAATGCATGAATTAGGCCCTATATGCTGCCAAGCTGTTAAAGAAGACCCCCAAGCAAAATGTGGACATTTGCTTTGGTATTATCCTTTTTTTGAAACTATATTGAATTTTCTATTCAATGTTTGTGGTAGCTGTTACTTTCTTCTTTTCCCAGTGCATTCTGCCTGCTCTATCTTTGACATGTTTTTCTGTAGACACAGACTTGCACACACACACAAATATATACAGACAAACACACAGAAACATATATTCACATGCCACCCAGAGAAGGAAAGCATAAAATGTACTGTTTTAAAGTCCCAAACAACTACATTCTGTGGAAATGCCTTTTTCTGGGGTAATTGGCTTTTTTTTTTTTTTTTAGTATCTTTTACTAGTCTACATAGAACAGTCTAAATAGGAGAGCATCACCATGAAAAGAATTAAATTGCTATGCATAAAAAGTAAGATATATATGAGTTGTGCCTACTATGGATGTCTCAGGGATGTCTTAGGAAGTAAAGATGTCACTTAGAAGGGAATTAAGGAAATAGCAACCAGAGAGTGATTGCTTACAGAAGGAAATGCTAATGACGATTATCTAGGAACTCTGATAACTCATTCTACTCTGTCCCCCAGTTTCTGGAAAGCTTCAGTAATCTGTTTTGTCTCTTGACCTTAGATTAAGACTACTTTAGGGAAATTATGAAGGGAGATTATGTCCAATAAATTAAATTATGTGAGAGGAAAATTATAATTGGCTAAGGGAGGGATGATGGTGACGGGAAAGCTGAGAACATAGGAGGAATTCAGATTGAGAGATTCACAGAATTAAGAACCCCAGAAATTTTCAGAAATATTAGAGAAGCAGGCTAGGAAACATCTCATAATTAACGGTAGGGCTCCAGCCGCTTTATAAAGTTTATGTTGAGAAAAATCAAAATGAAGTAAAAGGGTTGAAATAAAACTTTTAAACATTCATACCTATCATTATTGGTGAAATTAAATGCAAAAATATATACTGCACACATATGGCTGTCAGGACAAAGTATAATTAGCTATCACAACCACCTTTAATCATATGGTACCTATTATATAACTTATATTCAAAGTATCTGTTTGATTTTACATTACAGTATTCTCTTACCTGCATACAGACTACTTTTCTTTCTTATTTGAAAAGTATCCTTATTATGGAACAAAAATTGATAGGTTATCACTAAATATTCATTGAATTATATTAAAGCTTTCCCATTTAAATACCAATTAACATGGAAAGCAGAAATAGTTTCACTACCTTGGAAAAGAATGAAACATTTAGCAATTAATTAAATATAACTAAGCCAGGACTCAAGACAATGCCAATGTTTGAGTTTATAATGTAGGAAGAATGCTCACTGTTTTGAGCAAAACAGACGAAAGTTGAAGTGCACAAAACAATCATGGTGAGGCATAAAAGACACACTGCAAGTAAATGTTCTTTTGTTATCTGGCTTCAATTTTTTTTGGGGGGGGCTTCAATTTTTAATGCAGTTCATTGTTACTGTTATTTTGTTATTTTTGTTTTAACAATGTATAAAGAGATTTGAAGCTATCAATATTCTATATTCAAAATAAAGTCAAATTATTTACTAGGTAAAAGAGATGAGACACTTTGAAAAACTAGCATCTCATCTACACTGAATTTATGTAGCTTACTATTGCTAAAAGGGAAAGAATATACATTTCTATTCCTATCAATTTTAGTATATTCAGGTGGATAACAAATCTCTATTTGAATTTTATGAACAGATTGACCCCAATTTTTCAGGTCCCCACTCAACATTAAAGCTGAAAATTAAAGGCACTGATATTTTGAGATCAAGTGTCAACAAAGAGCATGCATATTCAGATCATCAAATCTATTCTTTTTTTCATTTAAGGGAATCTATCTAACAACCATATGAATAAGCACATCAGTGTTAAGAAATTCTGTATATGAACTAATTAATATGCAAAATATGCAAAAAAATTATTGCAGCCCAGAGTTGGGGGCTATATGATCAAATAAGATTCTTAATAAACACTGGTTTACACAATGAGGTACCATCTCACGCCGGCCAGATGGCTGCTATCCAAAAGTCTACAAACAATAAACGCTGGAGAGGGTGCAGAGAAAAGGAAACCCTCTTACACTGTTGGTGGGAATGCAAACTAGTACAGCCACTACGGAGAACAGTGTGGAGATTCCTTAAAAAACTGGAAATAGAACTGCCATATGACCCAGCAACCCCACTGCTGGGCATACACACCGAGGAAACCAGAATTGAAAGAGACACGTGTACCCCAATGTTCATCGCAACACTGTTTACAACAGCTAGGACATGGAAGCAACCTAGATGTCCATCAGCAGACAAATGGATAAGAAAGTTGTGGTGCATACACACAATGGAGTATTACTTAGCTATTAAAAAGAATGCATTTGAATCAGTTCTAATGAGGTGGATGAAACTGGAGCCTATTATAGAGAGTGAAATAAGTCAGAAAGAAAAACAGCAATACAGTATATTAACGCATATATATGGAATTTAGAAAGATGGTAATGATGACCCTATATCTGAGACAGCAAAAGAGACATAAATATAAAGAATAGACTTTTGGACTCTGTGGGAGAAGACGAGGGTGGGATGACTTGAGATAATAGCACTGAACCATGTATACTACCATATGTGAAATCGATCACTGGTCCAAGTTCAATGCATGAAACAGGGCACTCAAAGCTGGTGCACTGGGATGACCCTGAGGGACGGGATGGGGAGTGTGGTGGGATGGGGGTTCAGGATGGGAGACACATATACATTCATGGCTGATTCATATCAATGTATGGCAAAACCACTACAATATTGTAAAGTAATTAGCCTCAAATTAAAAGAAATAAATAAAATTTTAAAAAAGAAACACTGGTTTATTTAGTCATCAATGTCAAAATCCAAGAATTATGATCAAGTTACAAATTAGGATCATTTGTACTCCGTAACATGGGATGGTTTGGTGCTCATCTTCAGAAGTAGGCAGAAAGGAAAAGATCAATAATTTATCCTGAGAATTCTAAAATATACCAGTCTGGTTATTTAGGACAGACAGTGGCAAGATATGTTCCATCTTCAAACAAGGAGCAACAAGCTCAAATTATAATCACATAAAAGTGTGTATGTATGTATGCATGTGTGGATACATATATATGTGTGTATATATATATATGGAGAGGGGAGAGAATATGGCAAGGGTTGGGGGAGGAAGAGACACACACAGACAGACTTTCGGAAGGTAAGACTCTTCTAAAACTACCTAAGAAAATAATCATGTTTTCCCAAGACTATAGGAGGAAGCTTAACACATCTCTTGTAGTATTGTCACATGACTTATTACATGTTACTTTGGATGTGGCCCAAGGTCAAAATGGTCATTTCAATTAACATATTTTTCAAATCTAGACAAATACAATATGTATCCTGAAAAAATTAGGTTTTTGGTGTTTTTTTTAACCCAAATGAACTGATGCATTAATATTTAAATTACTAGAAGCAGAACTTTTTATAAACAGATTGCTCTATAAGACTCAGGAACTTCTCAAAAAAGATACACTTGCTAAAGCAAACAGCTGATCTAATTTTAAAATTAGGTACTTGACATATTCTGGTGTTATTTTTTTAAAGAAGATACTGGACAATATATTTATATTCTTTAAAAATAAGTAATTGCAAAGTAACACATATTTGCACATACAATGCTTGGACTAGTACATGTGCCCTATTATACATAGTAATCATTGTTATAAAATGAAGTTAATCATAATTAAGAAAAGGGGAAAGGTTCAGGTAAAATTCACAAGACAACATCTTTAATATTTTTTTTATTTTAATTTATCAGGCACTGAAATGTTGTCATTAAATGTACCAGGAATGCTTTTTCAGTAAGATTTCAAATGTGTTGTATTCTCTCTAATGCAAGAGATGCAAAAGAACTAAGTATGTAAAATTATAGGTGCCTCTAGTCTCCTAGTTTATCTTTTCTTTTATCTTCACTCTCATCTTTTAATTAGAACAGACATTTGGGTTATTTTAACCCTGAGTACTTATGTGATGAAATGTTTTCAACCATGAATCTTCTTTTTAATTCAAGTACGTAGTTTCTAGGAGACTCCCGAAATGGCTACTAGAATATGTGTTTTCTGTAATACATACATTAATTATAATGGCTTATTGTTAACAATTTGAAACTTCAGGAATACTAAGAGATCACCTTACTAAGTTCTTCACTTGCATAAAAAAATTAGTGGCAGAGACTAAGACAAGTCATACAATTTAAAAATGTCACCACTAGAATTAGAACCCGGTGACAGATTCAGAATCTATCCTACAATTTATAGTCTATTTCCCCCCTATTCTAGTGTGTACCCGTATTCACAGTTCAGGTAAAAACTATGTGCAGTGTAACATTTTCATTAACAAAACTATAACTGAAAAACAGCCAAAGCCAGAAGTACATATTTCAAATAGTTATTAAGTAATGCAGTTACTGATCTAGGCTCTTTTGGAAGAAGCAATTATGATTCATGAAGGGAAGAGCTTATACTCTAATGAGAAAGAGACAGAAAAAGGGAGAGAGAACAGAGACATGCAAAGATAGATATAGATACAGATTTATATCATATATATCTGTATCTATATCAATCTATCAATTAGTAGTTAGAAGGTTGACATTACTAAGAACAGAAAAAAGGTCAGATTTACAGGATAAAAAGATTACACCTAGCTGGAGGTTTCAGAGGTTACCATTAGAGAAAAGGTATTTGAATGCTGTTTTGAAGATGGTAAAGAGTGAGTTCATAGAGGTGACTCTTTAAGAATATTTGTGACAAAGGAAATGGAATTACAAGCAACAGCAAGTTCAAAAGTACACAGGGTAACGAATGCTCACCCTGACCGGAATATGGTATATGATTTCAGAGAAGGGTGAAGGATCTTGTTTTCCAATTTAGGAGTCTGAATTTTGAATCACAGGTAATGAGTAGTCATATAGAGTTTTCAAACAGAGAAAGAACAAGGAATGCTTGCAGTCAATGAATTTGGCTTGGTTATTCAGGCCAAGAAAATCATGTCCCATTGGAGTTGATCCTTGATGAGAGGCAAAAAGGGGCTAGTTTGTTTGTCTGTTTTTTCAGGTACAGCTGGAAATAATGAGAACCAATAAATAACACACACAGAGGATTGAGTTCACGGTTGAGAAGAAGGTAATATTTAAGCCCTTGGAAGCCATTACACTTTATTGCCCATAACAGTTAGACAAGAACTTTCTGTTATTTTCATCTGAAAATGTTTCTGCTCATAAAGCAACATTCATCTGATAGAAATGTTCTGAAGGGAAAGGGAAGATCAGAGATGGGGAAAAGTAGTAGGATTTCTTGCAGGAGATAAAAGGGCCGCCGTTGGTAAATGACAGTGGGACTGGAGAGGCAGGGATGAATTCAGATAATTTGAGACATGGCAGCTAACAGTTAGTACTATCTACGAGTCAGATGGCTTCCCTCATGGCTCTGTGGTAAAGAATCTGCCTGCAATGCAGGAGACACAGGAGATGCGGGTTCGATCCCTGGATTGGGAAGATTCCTTGGAGAAAGGCATGGCAGTCCATTCCAGTATTCTTGCCTGGAGAATCCCCTGGACAGAGAAGCCCGGCAGGCTACAGTCCATAAGTCTGCAAAGAATCAGACACGACTGAGGCAACTGAGCATGCATGCATGCATCTGTGTGTCAAACACTGGGCTACACACATATCAAACACCATCCAATTTACTCCTTGGATAGACCTATGACATAACGAATGAAAATAAATCTCTCTCATGATAGGTATTTTAAAAAAACAAATATTGAGAGAAATGATGTTTAAAGTAGCAAAGCTAGAATTTAAATCATGTCTAATTTCAGAATCCAATATTTTAATTTTCAAAGGCATATTTAGAAAAAGGGAAGATCAAATAGTGACTCTATTTTTTTTTCCCCCCTCGGGGGGGAGGCAGCACTCCCTGTGGCTCAGTCCGCACATCTGGGCACATGAGGAGGGCTGAAGCCAGCAGCAGGGAAGGGAGGGATGCGGAGAAACTCCACGGAGCTGGTCCTCACATCAGCAGCTGCTGCCCCCATCAGCAGCCACATGTCACAGGTCTCCAGTTCACTGCGCAAAGTTTAGTTCAAAACCAGGATTCGGGAGGAACAGCAGCAGCCCACCCACCATTCACAGGATCCTCCCACAAGGTCTGAAACCACTACCAGGAGGTTCTGGGCTGTTTGGAGGCAGCTGGTAACCATTCTCGGGGTGAGGAGCAGGGTGCCGGCATAAGGGAGTTGGGTATGGTGATCACTCAGGTCCCCACAGCGCTGAGGCCTCAAATCCAGGAGGCAGCTTCTGCTCCTCGTGGCTGGGGGGCTTCTGAAAGAAGAGAGCAGGTCGCACGCTGGAAGAGAAAGCACTGCTCCATTGACAGTGACTCGAACAGGGAGGAGAGACATCATTTAAGGTGGGACAGGGAATTCAAGAGGAGAAAAATAATGAAGGGAAATGATTATAAACTTATTTTAGTCACATTACATTTTAGAAATCATTAGGAGACAAAACTGAAATTTCACAGAAGCTGGCTGAATGTCTAAGATATACAAGGAGGAAGATCTGTAGAGCAATGATAGTTCAAATCATCATATTGCCAAGCGAGGGAGCACAGAGTAAGAGAACAAGATGAGACCAAAACCTAATTTGGGGAAAGAAAGATAAATAGCAGCAAAGACACAGTGAAAGCTGCTTAGTCTTGTCTGACTCTTTGCAACCCCAGGGACTATATATATATATATATAGTTCATGGAATTCTCCAGGCCAGAATACTGGAGTGGGTAGCCTTTCCCTTCTCCAGGTGATCTTCCCAACCCCGGGATCGAACCCACGTCTCCTACATTGCAGGTGGATTCTTTACCAGCTGAGCTACCAGGGAAGCCCTAATAAAGACACAACTTGAAGGTAAAAACAGAACTAGCATCTCAACATCATAGACAAAGAAGAAAAAAACAGTAATAAGAATGAGTGCTCACTCAATAAACATGCCCTCTTCAAGGAGCCTATACCAATTCAGACTGATATACGTGATATGTATTTATACCTCTCTAAATATTTTCATAAAATGCATCTGTATCTATTTATATGTGATCAATCAATTTATACATTTGCATCTTACAGTTTCAAGTTAGCACTTCAAGCAAAAACCTCATATAGTTAGATTACTTATATTTTTAACTGAACTGTAGGGCTTCCCTGGTAGCTCAGCTGATAAAGACTCTGCCTGTCATGCAGGAGACCCAGGTTCAATTTGTGAGTCAGGAAGATCCCCTGGAGAAGGGATAGGCTACCCACCCCACTATTCTTGGGCTTCCCTGGTGGCTCAGCAGGCAAAGAATAAAGCTGCAATGTGGGAGACCTGGGCCTGATACCTGGGTTGGGGAGATCCCCTGCGGAAGGGGACGGCTACCCACTCCAGTACTCTGGCCTGGAGAAGTCCATGGACCATATAGTCCATGGGGTCGCAAAGAGTTGGACACAACTGAGCAACTTTCACTTTGACTGAGCAGTAAAGTGTTATACTTTATCTTATGTCGTATCTTATGTTGTACGCAAAGCAGTTAGCTTATGTTTAAGAACATATACTTCAAACACAAGGATCAAACACATTGACACTGACAAACAGAAAGTAACAGCTGAAGAAATCAGATTACTTCTACCACTTCAACCATACATTTTTATTTCCATTTATTTTTATTAGTTGGAGGCTAATTACTTTACAATATTGTAGCGGTTTTTGCCATACATTGACATGAATCAGCCATGGATTTACATGTATTCCCCATCCTGATCCCCCCTCCCACCTCTCTCTCCACCCGATCCCTCTGGGTCTTCCCAGTGCACAAGGCCCGAGCACTTGTCTCATGCGTCCAACCTGGGCTGGTGATCTGTTTCACACTTGATAATATACACGTTTCGATGCTGTTCTCTCAGATCATCCCACCCTCGCCATCTCCCACAGAGTCCAAAAGTCTGTTCTGCACATCTGTGTCTCTTTTTCTGTTTTGCATATAGGGTTATCATTACCATCTTTTTAAATTTCATATATATGCGTTAGTATACTCTATTGGTCTTTATCTTTCTGGCTTACTTCACTCTGTATAATGAGCTCCAGTTTCATCTATCTCATTAGAACAGATTCAAATGAATTCTTTTTAATGGCTGAGTAATATTCCATTGTGTATATGTACCACAGCTTCCTTAACCATTCGTCTGCTGATGGGCATCTAGGTTGCTTCCATGTCCTGGCTATTATAAACATTTTAATACAAATAACTAAATGGTAAGAAATACCTCAGAAGAAAAGTTATGACCAACCTAGACAGCATATTAAAAAGCAGAGACATTACTTTGCCAACAAAAGTCTGTCTAGTCAAGACTATGGTTTTTCAGTAGTCATGTATGGATGTGAGAGTTGGACTATAAAGAAAGCTGAGTGCTGAAGAATTGATGCTTTTGAACTGTGGTGTTGGAGAAGACTCTTGAGAGTCCCTTGGACTGCAAGGAGATCCAACCAGTCCATCCTAAAGGAAATCAGTCCTGAATGTTCATTGGAAGGACTGATGTTCAAGCTGAAACTCCAATACTTTGGCCACCTAATGCAAAGAACTGACTCACTGGAAAAGACCCCAATGCTGGGAAAGATTAAAGGCGAGAGGAGAACGGGATGACAGAGGATGAGATGGTTGGATGGCATCACCGACTCAATGGACATGAGTCTGAGTAAACACCAGGAGTTGGTGATGGACAGGGAGGCCTGGCGTGCTGCAGTCCATGGAGTTGCAAAGAGTTGGACATGATTGAAAGACTGAACTGAATTGAACTGAAGAAATACTGTCCCATTTTTCTTAAATGTTTTTCTATTTCCTGCTTATTTTTGAACATTTTCTTCCCCTGATTAATTTTGCATATTTAAATCCCTCTTAAATTTAAGTACTCATGCTACATAATTATCCTGCTCAAGAAAAAATACTTTTACTTCATTATTGAGAAACAATATTAAAGAACAAAATCCACATATTGACCAATTTTCAAGATCATTATTTGGCTCCTTTCCCTTTGGAAATACTCTGTAATTAAGAAGAAAGTAATTTCCAATTTTAAAATAAGTCTAATAAGTGTGAAATCAACAGAGAATGTCTTTCAAATTCACAATGCGTGGTCAGTTTAGGTTTCAAAGTTTCCTTTTGAAGGATTTTTGCTTTTGCCTACTAGAATCCTTAAAGCTTCGAGGAAATACTCATTTGCCAGCAGAAAGAAATTCATAAGATGATCAAAATGATCCAAGAATGAAATACAGCTACTGCCTCCCAAACCCAGATACCTGCTGAAAGTCCAGCAAAGAAAGAACATAAGCACAGCAGTAAAACAGGAAATGAGACAAATAGCAAGTTAAGAGACAAAAAGTAAGGTATATTGGAAACATACTTTCATAATTTATACAACAGTAATTATTATGGCCAAATTAAAAAAAAAAACACAAAAGCAAAAGAATTACTAAGAAAGTTTAACAGATGCATTTGAAAAAAAAAAAAAAAATTCCCCATTGCATGAGACTCTGACCTTTTAAAGTTCTCACTCTGATCTCCATGACAAGGGAAGAATGCCAAATATGTTTATAAGCAACATTTCTGTATTAAGTTGTTTCTGGATTGAGAGGAACATTAATATCTGATAAGAAGACATAAGTTAGAACTTAGTGTAGTTGGTGACTCTTGTGACTTTGGGGACTTTGGAAGTTGTACCTATAGATTTGTTACAAGAGACATTGATTCCCATGGGGTAGAGAATTCTGCCAGAGTCCCCATCTCCGAATTACAGAGATCTTGTCTCCTTATACACAAGCCATCATCTAGGTAGAGGTTCTCAATGGACATAATTTATACCCCTTTGGGTACAATTCTGCCCATCACAAGCATACCTGATGTGTATAATTTTGATTATACCTGGTATAACTATGCATACCTGATGGGTATAGAAGACAGTTGGCAAGGTCTAGAGATACATTTTATTGTCATGACATGAGGGAGGGGTGTGCTACTGTACCTAAAGATTAGAGGCCAGGGAAACCTCCAAACATCCTAAAATTAACAAGATCTATGCATTAGATACCAGTGTATCTCTCTTCTAATTATGACAATCAAAATGTGTTGACAATTTTCAAGTGCCCCCAGAAGTGGGGACAGGTGGACATGCTGGCAAGCTGTGGTTCCTGTCTTATATCTGCAAAAGTGTATTTGAGTCCATATGTGTCTATAGACACATCCCCATGAGTTGAGTTTGAATGTAGTTGAAACTAAGAAGATCCTCTGGTAGGTTATACAATAGAACAATTCACTACTAGGTTAAAAGTTATTAACATAATATAATATAATCCTCAATAATATAATATATGCAAAACTCTTTGGTGTTAAATATTAAAATATTGTATTGAGTCAAACCATTGATAATATCTAAAGAAAAAACTGCTAGCACATAACCTAAAATTCTGTATGAACAATGTTCATAAGTGGATTAAACATTGGTAAATGCATCCCTCTTGCTGAAGTGATAGGAAGTCATGTGTTCCTGTGACAATATCAGCCTTTGATTTCTCATTTCCTGGTTGGTTCCATGCACTGACTGAAGTGCCTTTCTATCATCCAATTTCTTATATTGTTACCTAACTTCTAAAGTGCTTGTGCTGTTTTTCCTAACCAGAAACTCACGTCTTTTGCATACTTTATATTTTCCTCTGCACAAAATGTTTCATGGCAGGTATTATAAAATATATTGATCAAGTCACAAGTATGTTCATGGAGTATATTATTGTAAAACTCTGTGTGTGATTTAGTTAATGGTTTATTATTATTATCTTTTTATTTTCATGGGAGAAATGCACACTAGAAAATGCCTCAATTCTATATTTGGGAAGAATACATTTATTATTGGATGAGGGAATAAATCCTTTTTTAACTAAAAATTATTAAAAAGGCACAAGATTTTTATAGTTACACACATATATTTACAAACATCTTTATGCTTACTTCTCTTAGAGGATGGATTTTCATAAAGTGAGGAAGGGAGAAGGATAAGAAAATACCCCAGGGAGAGAGCCAACGTAAACCTTCTTCATTCAAACAACATTTAATCACATATATGAAGGCTTTCAAGGGAGAAAACCATCTTTTCAGTATTATGGAAATACTACAATCATCTATTTGAATTCGTATCTCCATAACAAGGGTGGGCAGAAGTATGTAACTGACAACATCAGTCAACAAATTCTTGCCTGAGATAAGTTGACAATACTTTTAATCATTCTGTTAAAACTGGCTGGTTCCTGTCTCACTACTTCACATAGATGCTGAAAATAAAACTTTTAATGAAAGTTATTTTTCTAAATATTAAATTATGCCATATACTACATTAAGATGGAAGCAGAGATGGCACCAGGGGGGAAAAAATGTGCTTATTTTCCTTACAAGATCTATATACTTGACGAACTGATCATCTTTTCAGGTTATCTGTGCTCCAAAGTTCAATGAAGACATCTTGTCGGTGTTCTACATTGAGAAGCTCTTTAGAATGGGAGGTTAAAGAATCCACCTGCAATGCAGGAGACCTGGGTTCAATCCCTGGGTTGAGAAGATCCTCTGGAGAAGGGAAGGGCTACCCACTCCACTATTCTGGCCTAGAGAATTCCATGGACAGAGAAGCTTGGCAGCCTACAGTCCATGGGGACTCAAAGTGGGACACGACTGAGGAACTTTCACTTTCACGTTTTACTTTAGAATGAGTTTCCATTGTCTTTGACAATTCCCTTAGATTAAATACCTTCCTGCCGTCTCTGAAAGAGTGAGAACCAGGAAGCAAGAGGATAGCCCAGGATGGCAGGAGCAGTTCAGTTCAGTTCAGTTGCTCAGTCGTGTCCAACTCTTTGTGACACCATGGACTGCAGCACACCAGGCTTCCCTGAACATCACCAAGTCCTGGGCTTTACTCAAATTCATGTCCATTGAGTTGGTGATGCCATCCAACAATCTCATCCTCTGTCATCCCCTTCTCCTCCCACCTTCTATCTTTCCCATCATCAGGGTCTTTTCAAATGAGTCAGCTCTTCACATCAGGTGGCCAAAGTATTGGAGTTTCAGCTTCAGTCCTTCCAATGAACACCCAGGACTGATCTCCTGTAGGATGGACTGGTTGGATCTCCTTGCAGTCCAAGGGACTCTCAAGAGTCTTCTCCAACACCACAGTTCAAAAGCATCAATTCTTCGGTGCTCAGCTTTCTTTATAGTCCAACTCTCACATCCATACATGACTACTGGAAAAACCATAGCCTTGACTAGACGAACCTTTGTTTGCAAAGTAATGTCTCTGCTTTTTAATATGCTGTCTAGGTTGGTCATAGCTTTTCTTCCAAGGAGCAAGCGTCTTTTAGTTTCATGGCTGCAGTTACCATCTGCAGTGATTTTGGAGCCCCCAAAAATAAAGTCTCCCACTGGTTCCACTGGTTTTCCATATATTTGCCATGAAGTGATGGGACATTACTTTGCCAACAAAGGTCTCTCTAGTCAAGGCTATGGTTTTTCCAGTGGTCATGTATGGATGTGAGAGTTGGACTGGGAAGAAAGCTGAGCACTGAAAAATTGATGCTTTTGAACTGTGCTGTTGGAGAAGACTCTTGAGAGTCCCTTGGACTGCAAGGAGATCCAACCAGTCCATCCTACAGGAGATCAGTCCTGGCTGTTCATTGGAAGGACTGATGCTGAAGCTGAAACTCCAATACTTTGGCCACCTCAAGCGAAGAGTTGACTCATTGGAAAAGACCCTGATGCTGGGAGGGGTTGGGGGGAGGGGAGAAGGGGACGACAGAGGATGAGATGGCTGGATGGCATCACCGACTCAATGGACTTGAGTTTGTGTAAACTCCGGGAGTTGGTGATGGACAGGGAGGTCTGGCATGCTGTGATTCATGGGATCACAAAGAGTCGGACATGACTGAGCGACTGAACTGAACTGAACTGATGGGACCAGATGCCATGATCTTATTTCAGCTAAAGTAAATTCATCACAAAGCCTCTGCAAAATATCATATCCACTTGGTACATTCAATTTTCAAATATTCAGGAGGGACACAAAAATAAAATTTTTAAACAAATCTTTTTTTCAAGGCAGCTCCATTATAATTTCTCATTAAATCTTCTGGGAAATGAGGTGAAGTATACTTATATGACATACTGACTTGAGATAAAAATCCTAGAGTTTATTTTATACAGCTTAAATTGTACACTATCATATAAGGCTATAGTTTCTTCTTTTTAAAGACAAGGTCTTAACTACTTGGGGATGCAGAAGCTAAGATGGGAGAAAATAACACAAATATTCATGTTCTCAAAATATTAACACTGCCTCAAGGTTTCATTGATTAATGCTTTTAATAACTTCTGCAAACATCAGAAGAACAAATATGGCCATTTAATTCAAATAAAGGAACTGTGTGTAATAAATACTGAGTTCCATTTAATAATCATTCATGTTAAAATATGAAAAGTGAATGCTTAAAATATTATTTTCTTGGTAAATGCAAATGTTTTTCCCAACCTACATTCACTTGAGAAGATAAAATTTTACATTTCCTCTTAGTAAAGTTTTAGCTTTAACCTTATCTCAAGTACAGAGATCCTGGAAATGAATAAGTTAATCAAGAATCTACCAATTTCACAGCTCCTCTCATGCTAGAAATGTAAGAGCTGCTTTGGCCCACAAAGACCTTAAGTTATAGGAGGAATGGATCAAAGGGTCTTTAGAGAAGGAAACAGGAAACAGTAAGGCAGGGGAGGAATAATTTGCACTAAGAAAATGGATACTTTACATTAAAACATTTCAGAACTGATACATTAAATTGATAATCATAATTTCTACTCTGTGCTGCCTGGTGAGCAATATTCTGGAAGCTTTGCAAAGTTATTTCAAATAAATGTTAATTGAAAATGGAAAACATTTTTCTTTTCTTGGAAACAGAAAACTAAAGCTCAGAGTTATTAAGATATTGGCCATGGTCCATGCACATCTAAGGTTAAATTCATTAAACACAGAGGCCGTTAGACTGAGGTGTAAGCAAACCAAAATCAAAGCCTATGAAAGGATCAAGGTTACAAAACTGAAATCTAAAGATGACCAGTCACAAACAGACAACCAGGCTTGAAACTTTGAAAGTAAAAGTGACTCAGTTGTGTCTAACTCTTTGCGACCCCATGGACTATACAGTCCATGGAAATCTCTAGCCAGAATAATGGAGTGAGTAGGCTTTCCCTTCTCGGATCTTCCCAGCCGAGGAATTGAACGGGGGTCTCCTGCATTTCAGGTGGATTCTTAACCAACTGAGCTATCGGGAGTCTTTAAACTATAGCCAGTTAATAACTTGTTGACTTTGTTTTTATGTTTTCTATACGTGTTGCCACAAGCTCCCATCTATGGAGCACTCCTAATCACTTCCAGTTTGGTGCTGGTGGATCAGAATCAATTTTTGCTCAAATATGAGTTTAAGAGCTTGCTTAAAATGTTCAACACGCCTCAGTTTATCTTTTATTTTTTTTTTCAGTTTATCTTTTGATAACATGAGTGTGGGTGCGTGCGTGCTTAGTCATGTCCAACTCTACAGTCTATGTACTACACCAGGCATTGTAAGGGATAAAAGCTATGATTCTGTGGGTCAAAGAAAATTCTTTAAATGAATACTCTTGTCATAGTTATCATTCTTATAGAGGCAGTGGTTGTACACTCTTTTGCTTTCATTACCTAAAATGTAGAGAAAAGAAACTTGAACTTACCATTTCTGTTTCTGATATACTCTTGAAAAACCTGAAGGGTTTGTCTTCAACTTTTGAGTGTGAATTTATTTTATGAGAGTAAACCAAATCTTTTAGAATCAAGTCATACTGGTGAAAGAAATAACTCCATGAGAAGGACTTTTTGTGTTGTTCAAACTCATTCTATAAGTGATAGTACAGAGGTTTTTGATGATGTCAACAGTGAAATGGCTAGATAGCATCACTGACTCAATGCACATGAATTTGAGTAAACACTGAGAGACAGTGATGGGCAAAGGAGCATGGCGCGCTGCAGTCCACGAGTTTGCAAACAGTCAGACACAACTCAGTGACTGAACAACAACAACAGTGAAATAATAGCCAATGCTTTTGAAAGAAGTCTATCTTCTAATGTTATTGTTGTTGTCATCTAACATGCACGTTCAAAATGAAGTTTTACTTTGAAGTTCTAAATTGGGCATACTAAACACCAGTGTCTACAGGGTTATCAAGGAGGGCCCTTCTCAGTAACCAAGGGGCTTACTAAAGGGCGAGGACTGAGGCAGGACTTAAATGGTTAAAGAGTTGAAGAATTGGTGGGAAGAGGAGAATGGGAGTATAGAAGTCTACAATAGAGGCAACATTGAATTACCATGTCTATGAGGCTGAGAAGAGATGGGATGAATTAATATGAAAAATAAGAATACACCTGAATATGTAGAGCATTCCAGGTTATGTTAGAAGGCATATTATTATTCTTTTAAGTAAAATTATTGTCCATTTACTTATAAATTCTCTTGTATAGCCTTGAACATCTCCCTGTGTGAATAGGGAAAACCGCCTTTTTGTTTCCTCTTTAATCAATACCTTGTCTCTCATATTATCTTTAGATCAATTTAGTCACAATAGTTTTAAAATAACCCAAAAAGCAGTTATATTTGTTCAATTCAGTTATTCTGTATATCTCAACACTGTATAAAACTACTTAGTAATTCATCTAACAATAGTCAGCATATCTGTTACATGGCATTCCAATCTGTCTTTCCTTTTCCTTTTCCTTTTCTTTATAAGGTCCATGATATTCTGCTTTGGTTGACTATTCATTTGATTGAAAGAAATAAACATGTACTCTTCAATAAGCTTCTTGAGTTAAAGAGTAAGTGATAATGGCTCTAATCTATGGTTCCCTCCTCTTCATACAATCTGGTCTTGCTTTGGAAATAGATGGGTCTTTCAATAGCTCTGATTGTTTTCTTTCATAGTTTTCCTTCATTTGGAAAATAGAAATTGTAAGTAAAGGGAGCGTGGAACCTCATTTGAAGATAGCTAAAAGATGGTTACTTGATACATTTTAACACTTGTCAGTTTTGGAGTTTTAGTGTGTACTTTATATCTTATAAAAGAAATATCTTTAATTGTAGGTGCCTACAGATAATAAAGCTTTGGTTAAAACTCACATCCAAAGTAGTATATATCTTCTTCACCTGATTTTCAAGAAAATATATCTCAAAATATATTGAAATATATTTCTTCACTAAAAGATTTCTTACTTCACTGAAAGATTTTTACCAGTGCTTTGAGATAAAACCATTTAAAGTTTGGCTTTTATTAAAAATAAAATGTTATAGTTTATGAAATTAAAATCACAGTATGTTTTATATATATATATACATATATGTATATATATATATATATACATACACCCCCACACACACTTCAAAGAGCAATAATTTCTTTTAGAGGACCATAGGCATAACTGGACTTCTTCATTTAATATAAATATTTAAATATACTCTTCCAATGACATTTTCATTTAATTGCTATTTAAATGATCATTATTTTACTGGATAAATTTAAAAATCACTTTAACTACCACTACTATGTTTAGAAAAGTGTTCTAGTTTTGTTCAATAGGCTCATACATAGCATAATTTTTAAATAATGGATCGATTAACCTATTAACCTATTAATAGGTTAATCAAAAACCTATTAACCTTTTATTTTCAATGATCTATTCTAATACTGCTTCAAATATATATAAGCAAATTAAAAGAATTATTATATATTTTCAAAAAATGTGAATGAAATTAAATAGTGGCTGAATATTTAAAGGTCTGTTATTAAAAACTATACAATATATGCTGCAATTTCATCTAGCATTTTTAAAAATGTAGATGAATTTTAAACCACTATTTTTAAAGACCTTATATTTGAAACTTCTCATTCCAGTCTATATCATTTGTACTAACTTGCTATTGTAGAAATTAAAATATTATAAAATAAGCCTCAGCTTTCAGGAATGAGCAATGTGCACAAAAATTTAATAATTTAAACCATTTCATTATGGTGATTAAGCTACTCTTAATAGGACATAGAATGGTGTAAAATACCTCTAGGCTTCTGTCACTTGCTAAATCACTATCCACACATTTTAAGAAGAAGCAAATTAACTGGGGATAGTAAATAATTTAAAAAGTTTTAATAAAATGACTACTGCGTAATTTTAACACATTGGCTAAGAATAAATCTCACTTGAAGATTTAGAACATTAAGCTAAGTGGATTGTTTCATTTTCTATGCAATATAAAAACAATTATACTATTTATACTTAGGCCTTACTACCACTGCTCATCAATTACTAATATAATTTTGATTGGTTATTGTTTAATTGGACACAACTAAAACTTAACAAGGGAAAATATGCTTTAGAGACACATTTTTGTGTGTTTTTCATCTATTATGATAATCTATTTTTCATTCTTTCATGTTTCAAAACTGATAAAATTATATATAAATATATGTTTATACACATATTTTGGGTGTATATATACATATTGTGTGTGTGAAAAACAGACTGTCCTAGAACTTGTCAGTGTAACATATTTTAGGAAAGGAGATAATAAAGTGTAGAGTTCACATCCTGAAAAATGTGTTAGGTACAAGTTAAAGTATTTGACATCCCCTCCCTTCATACACTTGGACATTTACAGCTATCAAACTGTTATGTGGCTAGTCCTCAGATATTCCTGAACCCTAAATAATAAAGAATGAATTATACAAGAAGATATATAGATATATATTTATATTTATATAAATATATTCCATATATATACACATTCCATTTGTTATATTTACTCAACACATTTGCTGATTAGCTATAATATAAAACATATTATGCTGAGAATACAAAATGCATAAATCATAGTTTTAAATATCAAATGGATATCTGATATATAAAGTAAATGAAAAAACTTATTTTATATTCTATATGAATTATTTGCACATATGGCACAGCTATACAAATTAAACACAAATATCATATTATTTTCATTCTTTTAAGAAATCACCATAAAAATTAACTTGTTTATCATTTTAAAATATTATCAAGATTTCTGCATGACTAGTTTTACAGGAATAAGCCTTAAGTAGTTAAGGCTTCTGGAGATGTTACCAGTTATTTGTACCTGGCAGATGCTCAGACACATAACCAGATTCTTCAGAAGAGTTGGGAATACATGAAAGACAGCTTTTTGAAAGACATTAGGGCATGCTCACCAGCAACTGGTCAGACTGCTGGCACCCAGCCATGTTTCCCGGTAGGCTGGGGAACTTGCCTCTGAGAGGAAGTGTTGTTAGATTATACCTTCTGCTCTGCAAAGTCACCTTGGGATGCAGATCTTTTCCTGTGCATTAAATGAATTCGGCTTTGCCTATGTCTATTGATGTCTTTTAGTCAATTACATCCTTGTGACACTAGAAACAACTGTGCCAGTATTTATCTTCATCTGATACTAATATGATTGAATTTTAAGATCTGGTGCTGAATTTATTATATATGCAATCTATTAGGAAGCAAAAAAGGGGGAAGTTAGGTCACCAAAGGAACCCTAGAGGTTAGTATATTCTATGGAGATTAAAGATCCTGGCTCTTGAAACTTTAAATCAAAATCCCCTACAGCCAGTGGGTTCCACAGCTTTTATTTGTGTCCACAGCTTCCACAGAGAGTTGTGGGCAGAGTGAAAATGAATTGCTCAATAGCTTTAGCAACACTGAAACGTCCTGCTAACTCTGCAGGAAAAACATATTCCTGTGATTATCAACAAGAATGAAGTACTCCAAACTGTATCCACGTCCTGATTACCTGCGGGTGTCTCTTATTGATTGGAGAATTGAGGAGAGGTTTCTTTAAAATTTTGTTTTTCTTTCTGAAACTTGTTTTCACCCAAACCTCCTACCCCATGAGCTTATTATCATGAGTATAAAGGTCAGTGAGAAATAAAAGGTAATATTCAACTGTGGAATGGAACTTACCATTTAAGAGCTTCATTCTTTACAGATAAAACTAGTAAGATACTTGACAAGTATAAGTCTGCTTATCTACAGGACAAACAGCACATTGAAAGCTGAATTTCTAAAATACAGGGACAGGAAAGAGTTAAACAGCAGCCAGACCCTTGCTCCTCCCATTACTCATACTCACACTCCTCATACATAAATATGTGTGTTGTTATCTGTTGCAAACATAATCCTTCCATATTTCAGTTATTTTTCCAAATTTAAAGTAAGATAAGTCAACCTGCCAACATCTTTAAGACTAATATAAAAACAGACATTTTGGACTGATTTCTATTTTCCCTTTTCTGCGTTAGAAAAGAACCGCAAAAGAAAAGAACATCATTGCTTACTGACGTGTATAGTTACTTCCACTTCATTTTTTTTCTTAAAGATTTTGCCACCATGTAAATAACAAATAATACCTCAACTAAAATTTACAGCAACATTCCTGGAGTTTGAACAGATTGTGCTTAGCTTGCTTCTTCCTGTTCGGTAGTACCCACACCAACAGTTATCCAAAATACCAGGGCATCATTCTCTAATAACCCAACACCAGTGACATTGTTAAACTTTTTAATTTCATGAATTTAGGCATTTTTACACTAAAAGCAAATACAAGGCACACTATGTCTGCATTTTTTGTTAGCACTTTCAATGAAGATAGTTAAAAATCTATCATATTCAGCTCTCAGAGTTAAATAATTATCTGTTAGGAAAGTAAAGCACAAAACCAGCACCTAATATCTGCCTGAATTATCTCAATATTACTACAATTATGTAATCTACTCTTACAACTTCAGATAGCAAACATAGCATTGCAGTGGTTAGGTCTCCACAATTTAAGCAAAGGGATGCCCTGAAATAGGTGAATAATTTGGGCAAGGGACAGGCAATTGCTGAAGCAGAAACATAAACAGTGAAAACAAAAGAGTAGTATAATCTGAATTAGCAATTACTTCCAATTTCCATTTTGCTTCATTGCACATGGCCAGTTTTTAACCATTAGGCTTGTTGATTCTTTGGCCTTAACCAGTGACATAACACCATCATAATCATTACACGCATACTAACACAATTCTTTTCCATTAGTGTGTATTAGCTCAAGTAATAGGCAGACTTAGGGAAATTATAGTTTAAATTGGGTAGCAATAATGTAGAAATATTGGTTCCTAATCCAACTCCAAAAATTACCTAATTTTCTTCCTTTGTCCCTCTAATAGAAATACCTAGGGAAAAAAGGCACTTACACTGCACGATGAGCTGCACCAAGGCTTCTCTGGGTTTCACGTTAAATCCATTATACTGGCTGGTCTGACATCGGTACATCCCTGACATCTCCCTAGATACATTCACAATCCTCAGGGTTCCATCATAACTCTCCATTTGCATATTCCCGTCAGGCATTGCGACTTCTTTATCCGCTCTAGACCAGAGGATGATGGGTTTAGGTTTTCCAGTTACTTGACACTGCAGTTCTATTGTGTCTCCTTCTCTGGTGACCAAAGGTGATTTTTCCTGTGGAACAGTCAGATTGGGTGGAACTTGAAATGGGAAAAAGAAAATTTTTCAAGGTTAGTATATACTGGTAAAGCATATTCAAACACAGAAAATCATAAGGAAACAATATCTGCTGGTTGAAGAAGTGTGACAATTCAGATGGCAAAAATTACAGACACCTTGGGAATAAGTGGCACATACCCTCATTTAAGTAATTCTGAATTGTTTTCATGGTCTCAAATGAGGTCTTCAAACACTAGCAAGATAAATAAGCATTAAACTGGAACGCGAATGATCAACATAAGAACAATCTACTCCATGACTGGTCATTATCAACCATTAACTGGGTCTTTAACATCTGCATTTCACAGAAGAGTGATCCTACTTGCTAAGGTAAGGTTAAGCTTTTCAGTCTTCTGCTTCTTAGGCCATTATCTCTTACCCAAGGATGCTATTAGAAAGGGATAAGAGATATCATAGACTTAGTAGGTACAGTAAATGCAATAGGAAGGGGAAAAAGAAGAACCTCTGATATAAAATCCAAAGTTCTGAAAACTGATTTAGAAACTGACCAAACAGCTAAGGTTTAGGATTTGTTCTCTCCCCTAAGAAAATGAAATGGAACAATGGATTACAATACCACACTCTGACAACTGAATGTATCATTCTTTTCTATTTTTAATATTTTCTTGACATTTGAATTTCATATGATTTGCCTTGAACACATTTTGAGATCATTGTAAATAGATTGTCATGACATTGCCACTATTTCTATAAAATGTATTTCAAGTGAGTTTTGAAAAATACAGTTCAATTAATATGAGTGTAATTTTCTCAAGTAAAGCTAATTTCTGATGTTACTGAAGATATTTATTAGAAAATTAAGTTGATTTTAAAAAATTATGTATTATTATTTATTTTGGCTGTGCTGGGTCTTTGTTGTGTTGCGGCAGCTTCTCTAGTTGCGATGCGTGGCCTCAGTAGCTGTGGTGTCCGGGCTTATAGTTGCAGTATGTGGGATCTTAGTTCTGTGACCAGGGATCAAACCCAGGCCCCCTGTACTGGGAGCGCAGATTCTTAGCCACTAGACCATCAGGGAAGTACCAGATTGATTTTACAGGAAGTTAACTTTACCACACTTGAAAACATGAATTAATAAAAGGGAAGTATTATTCAATGAGTTTTTTTTTTTTTTAAAGGTATCTTCTGTTCCACTGGAACTTTTATTTCTCATACAAATGTATATGAATTCAAAAGTATTTCTACAATAGAGGATCTGTAAGAAAAGCATGGGCTAAATTAGAATGGCAGAATAAGAATAACCAGAAACATACACATAATTCTATCCTTGTGAAAATGTCATACATTTTCCCCTTTGGATGTAATACTGCATACGGACAAAAAGGCAAAATTTTTATTTGCCCTTCTAGCATTACTGTGCTCCAGTGCCCAGGAACAAAAACAAACATATTTAACCTTTAAGATATTTTTCTACTAGTGTTGAACTGTTTTTCTCTTATACATATAGAAAACAAAATTTACAAAGTTATATCAGAATTAATTATCTTGCTGTTTAAATATCTTCATGTCTGCGTTTCCATTTAATTCCTTCATTTACTTCTAGTTTAAAAAACTATTTAAACCATGCACAGCATCTTAGAAATTAGAAAACATGAAACATTTACCACTATATTCTTGAAATATAATACATTCTAGGAAATGGCATTAACAGAAACATGTTTAAATATGGCTGCATTAAAAAAAAACCTATATGATTAAATCATTTATTCTTGTAGATATAAACAACTAAATAATTTAGCTAAATAATTTGTTCTTTTTGAAGTGAACCACCAGAGAATGATACAATACTAAACAAGCATCACCTTGTAACAACAGTTTCAAAAAAAAGCTGAAATATTTATTCACCCTCCATGAGAAAGGATACAGAATAACAGCAATAACCTCAACACTTAACATTAATTATGCTCCTATTGTGTACCTGGTATAGTTAGGAATTTTACATTTTCATGAATTCTCATGACCATCCTTGAATCAAATGTTTAATATTAAAATTTAACAAATGAGAAAACTGAGAATAAGAGAAGATAAATACTTTGATTTGAACAGAATTAAAACTGAGGGAAATTGATAGCAGGTGGCTGATGTAGAGATATGAACCCTGAAGCAGGCTTTAGCAAGCGATGGTGTTTCAAAGGAATCGAGTTAGCACTGGACTCCTCTCCTTTTGCTCATAATTACTTTGTTCCTATGGACAAACTGGACTGTTGGTTGGCGTCTCAGGGATAATAAAAGAGTCAAGGTAGAAATGTGATGGAGTACTTAACACATATGTTGCAAATTACCTTATCTTTCTATGTTAGATCTTATATATCTGCCTTAAGTATCTATATTTAACAATACTAGAATAATTCCCATATATGGCAAAATAAATATCCAAATTACTTTACCTTTGTATGAAATAAATGAAAATAAATTATACATTAAAAGATTATTTAGTGGAGTGTTCTTATTTAAAATTTGTAAATTTCACCTCTTCCAAAATCAAGTCACATGACCTTGGCCAAGCTTAAACACTCTGAGTATGAATTTCTTCACTTTTGAAACTAAGACTTTATATTTAACCATCTCCAAGGGTATTCATGTTCTGATTATAGGAACAAAGAGTAAAACATTACAGAGAGGAGAGGGCTAATAAAAGTATCAATTTTCTGATTTAAGAAGATGAATATTCAAAGATCTCATTACATTAGGCCAGTCTAACAAAAAGAGATCCTTGGCTAGCTATATTCTTTTTAAATTTATCATGCTAAATAGTTAAAAAAGAAAAAGAAAAAAAAAACTCCCTTGTAAATGTAATCATTTGTTAGATAAACTTTTCTCCTTTTGTGATAAAAATTATAGAAATGTAAACCTCAGTTTTAATCAAGTTAAGTTATAAATTTATTTTTTAATATATGTGCTCATTTTAAAATAAATACCAAAGTCCAGTTAAAATGGAGCTTATTTTCCACCCTTTCCATGATGCTTTTGAAATTTTTATTTCAGAGTTAACACTTTCTTTACAACTTTCTTGGCTAAGAATGTCCTAAAACATTAAGTTTTTTATAGGCTTCTCTCTCTCTCTCCACATTAAATTTTCCATTCTCTAGAGTACTGTAAATTATCATTATTATTTTTTTTTTTCTGTTAGGAGATTTTGTTTGTTCTCATGGATATCTCTCTGTTTTGTAGGGTTATAATAAGAATTATAACTTTACCTCAAGATTCTTTAAGTCAGTAATTACAGCCTATTATGATTTTCCAAAATTCTTGCAAGTCCTTAAACCTAAGCACTATTTATTTCTTGACTTAGTTGATAGCTAATTATGAGGACACTTGATCTGCTAATTAAAAACCATAGGCTTTTCTTTGTTTCAGCATTTATTCTAACTCATCACTTCCAATCAGCTGCTTTGGTTTCTCTGTCAAAAATCTCTCTTATATCTCCCATTTCTTTTAATGGCTATAGGAAGATTTCTTAGTAAAGTCATCATTTCTTCTTGTGACAATGTCCTAAGTGGTCTTTCTGTCACCAGTCTAATTTTCTAGTCCTCCTGCTTCCCTGTCATAAGATTTGTCATCAGAAATGCAATTATGTTTCTGTCACTATGAAAATTTCAGTCCTCAATGAGAGTGCTCATCCTAATACTGCTTTAATTAAAAAAAGAAACTGAAATCAGACTGACAGATTTTATTTAAAAAAATCATGATATAGTCACATAATAGATTATGATGCAGCATTTTTAAGTGATGATGTAATTGACCCACATTTATTGATAAAGATATTTATATTGTTAAGCAAGGAAAGCATTCTTGTGAATAGTATGGCCAGCTATAACCACTATTAATAAGTGAGTAAAAGATGTTACTGGACAGTATGTACCATATCATATTTTTATATAAAACAAATGCCAATGAGTGTTAGCAGAGAGCTTCTTAGAGGGGAGAATATACATGATTCACCTTTATATTTGCAGCATCCCCCAACTCTCTTTTGCAGTCTCTGAGTTAATAGGAACTCAGTAAAAATGTTTATACCAAATGTACAAATCAAGACAATGAGGCAGTTGATCCCTGAGTTAGAGAGGAAAACAAAACTTACATGGGGAAAAATGTAGAGGAAAAGAAAGCCTAGAAGGAAGAACACTGAAACACTAATAGGAGTTCTCTTTGAATATGGAATTATTGGTAAATTTTATTTTTGGTATATTTTTCTTCATCTTTCCCTCTTCGATAATATGTGCTATGCATATTAGCATATGGTAGGGTTCAAGAACTCAGAGAAACTTAAAATGTTAATGCAGCCTATTTTCCAAAGCTCATTTGATGAAAACTCCACTTTTCAATAACAAGAGTGTCACTCCAGACACACTGATCTAGACAAGACGGTCTTAGACACGCTCTTCTAGAGTCACTCACCCCTGCAACCTTCATTCACTCCCAGTTGCGCTGACAGTGGGCCTCAGGGCTCCTGCGGTGCTTTCCTGTGTCAGCAAGCTGGCCCTGTTTTCTAGCACCCCTGCTTGTCCCATGTGTGGGGATTCAGGTCCAAGTTACCACCTAGGTGGTAACTTTGCCCACCCCTAGGTTGAGCTGGTCGTTCACTACTCTTGACCACATATTGTGTGTACACCCATTTCGCCTGTGCTCATGGCTTCACCCTGTACTTTCTCCCATGTCTATATCCCTGGCCACACAGCTCGGTGAAGGCACGGAATGTCTTGCTCTATCTCTAAAGCCCGATGCCCTACTTTTCTGGTTGGCACAAACCAGGAAGCTATGAAATAACTGAGGAAGGAAGAAGGAGAGCGAGGGCAAAAGGAGTTAAGAAGGAGAAAAGATAAAATGCTATGACTATAACAGAAAGAAAAGTGAAAGTCACTCAGTCGTATCCCACTCTTTGTGACCCCATGGACTATACAATCTATGAAATTCTCCAAGCCAGAATACTGGAGTGGGTAGCCTTTCCCTTTTCCAGGGGATCTTCCCAGTCCAGGGATCGAACCCAGGTCTCCCGCATTGTAGGTGGATTCTTTACCAGCTGAGCCACCAGGAAAGCCCATAATAGAAATAAACATGATAGATAAAAATCATGAATATTTTTAAAAAAGCAATAATGATCAAATGTAATAATTCTACAATTATTGCAACTAGCAGAATTTCCTATAAAATATATTGTTAATATAGATTTCAAATGTAGTTTTTAAGATCTGGGGAGGTAGGTGAGAGTTAAGGGGATCTTCCTGATGGCTCAAAAGGTAAGGAATCTGCCTGCAATTCAGGAGACACTGGTTTGCTCCCTGGTTTGGGAAGATTCCCTGGAGTAGGAAGTGGCTTCCAACTCATGTATTCTTGTCTAGAGAATTCCATGGACTGAGGAGTCTGGCAGGCTACAGTCCATGGGACCTCAAAGAGTAAGATTAAGAGAGTCAAAAAAGGGCTCTTGCAATTTTCCTTTTCTTTCACCTTTCATTTAAGATTTGGATAGATAAACTATAAATTAAAAACAAACAAACAAAAGTGCCAACCAGACATATAATTTAATTTGGTCATAATGGTTTTTATGCTCTTCCTCTAATCAACTAAGTTATTTTTTATTAAAATATTATCTCACAACAAAAACATCAAATTAAATAGAAATGCAAGAAATGTCTACAGCTTGATTTATTCATAATATATTTGCTAGAAAAATGTCTCTCTTATTAAAATCACACAGATACATATAGTCTGATATATAGCCTATAATACACTGCCCTTGCTTTGATTTTTCTTATCTAAAATGCTATTGTAGCAGATGCTATAATCAAAGAGACTTCAAAAACATGATATGGCACCAAAACTTCTCATTCCAAACTTAAAAATAAATTAGACAAATAATTTGAGCAAACTGGTTTTCTGTCAACTTTTCCATTGTATCACAGGCTGTAAACTAAAGCAAGTGTAGAAAATAAAAATGCTTTCATTTCTTCATTAGGAAGGAAGGTGAGGAAATTCAATCTTAGCTTTTACTCAGAAAATGGTGGGCTTATTTTCCTCACTCAAAATAATACAGGGGAAAGTTAGTTCATCTCAGCTATATGAGAAAATATGCTGTTAGAAACAAAAAAATCAGAATATGCTTATTATGAACTTATTGCTTTCAAACATATAAATCTCTATAGTGTATTTTAATAGCAGATATTTAAATAAGATGCATTTCTTTAATATAAAAATTGTAATAAACTAAGTAATAAGTGGAATTGTCTCCAGAAGGACAACCAGATTCATATTTTCAAAAATCCTAAAATAAGTAAGGCTAATTTAATTATATTTGAATTTTAGGGAGAAGAAATTAATAACACATATGTATGTTTTAGAGTGGAATGAATAATCCATATTTAAAACATAAATAATAAGACCAAAATAATATTTTGTGTTTATAAAAATGAACCTCAGAAATCAAAATTCAAGCATGCTCATACTGACTAGGTCTATGTAAACACATGTAAAAAAGTTAAGACTCAAGTAAATAGTGAATTTGTAGATTTAACTAATCCAAATGAACAAATTTATTGTATTTTTTTTAACCTTTAAAAACAAGTGAAGTTCTCTTTTCATTTTGGTGGTGGGCTGGTTGAAGATGGAGTCCACTGAGGAAGGAAAGCCTGGGTCTTCAGCACCACATGTGCCAGCCCAGAAGCAGCAGTGTGAAAACCTCTATAACATCTGCAGACCCCTAAAAATTAAGGAGACTTTGATTTGGACATTCTCAGTAGGAATGGTTAAAGGCTAATGGGACCATAGAGAGATGGCAGATGCTTGATAGATTCTGTAGTTCAACTTGATTCCTAGAGAGAAGCTGTTCATATGATACCAGAAAAATGAAATTTCAGGAAACTAGACTGGAGTCTCACTTCTCTTCCAGCCCGGAACTCTTGGGAGCTGTAATCCTGGATGTATAGTAGATAATAACAGCATTTTTGTTTTATGCATGAAGGTGGATGATTCTTCAAATTAAAGATGGACACTGACTTTTCTCACCAGAAATGGTTTATAAGAATCAACTTAAGAGGCAGTAAAAGAAAGAGTAAAATATTTTCTTCTATTATTCTTTGATTCTTTGCTAGATTGTATACTCCATGAAAGCAGGATAACTTGCTTATCTGTAATGCCTGACACAGAATAGATACTCAAGAAATACTTGAAGTTAATTAAATATCTGTAGAATTTTGGTTTTTTTTGAATCTCTGGAAATGACAACCATTTTAATGGCATTTCAACAAGATTACATGGAATACTTGGGACTTAAATTTTTACTTGATAAACTACCTGGATAGCAATGAGTCTTAATAATAACTTGTTATAATATGAAACCTGTTCTCTAGATTAAGATTCTTCTGTTAAAGCAAATATAAATATCAAATTAGATTTAGAATAGATGATGCTGACTATCTCAGATTGAAACATAACTAGGAAAATTATTATTTCTGAAGCTCTTAGAGAAATGTGGTACATAATATAGCCACTAAGTACTTATAATATCTAAACAAGATCAAAATCAAACTTCATCGTAAAATACCAGTTAAATGGTATATGATAATGAGTGCACAAATTGTGCTGTCAGAGTTTATACAGGCTTTTTATGTTAAGAAGAATGGATAAAAGATCTGTAAATGGAAAGCAAAACTTCAAGCCTATATAAAAGCAAAGACTATGGCACTGTGATATTGGATTAGCCATAAGGCAAAAGAAAGACTGATACATTTGTATACACTAAAATTCAAACTTAAGTTTGCATGCAATGTAACTGACAAAGGCTCCATTTAAATCAAGAAAATGATCAAAGGATATGAATGGGCAATTCATAGATGAGGATCCCTGAGTAGTCATTCACATGAAAAGATGCTTAATCTAACGACTGATAAAATAACTTTACATTAAAACAACACTGAGATTCCATTTCACTGCCATCAGATGGGCAAAAATCAAAACAGAACAAATGAACTCTGACACTTAAACATGTTGCCAAGGCTGGAGTTGCTGGTAGCAGTGAAATTAATTTATTACCTTGGAGAAAGTTTGGCAACATCATTTTTTTTTTAAGATGATTATACCCAATCGTTGGGTATTCTTAAGGAGTTCTTGACATGTATACTCAAGGAAATGGGCACAGAAAGTTTATTGCAGTAAAATATTTTTAGTTGTAAAAACCTGGAACCAATGTCCATTAGAAGAATGAATAAATAAACTGCGGTTTGTGGAATTTGACTGTTAAAATGAATTAATATGAGTGTATTAACTTTACATCTCAAAAAAAAAAGACTTAAAAATGGCCAACTGATATGTATTGTGTGAGATTTAGTAGTTTGAGAACATGAAAACAAAGTCTGATGTATATACATATTAAAAACCTGTATGAGATTGATAAACCCCCAAATCTGGCTTGTTTACCTCTGGAGAGGTAAGAGGAAAATGGATTGAGTATCTATAACTTGTTACCTCATTAAAAAACATCAAACTTGAGAAAAGTTTGGGTTTATTAGATTGAGTGATAGTCAGTCTCCACACATTTTTTATATGCTTAATATGTAATAATAAAAACCTATTTTTTAGCATTAAAAAAAAAAAAAGTGAAGTAAAACTTTCCTGTAGACTTTATGTGAGTTTCAAGCTTAGTGACCTACTGATTAAAACTCAAAGGTTAGAAAAATCCTTAATTCAGACTTCACAGGTTTAAAGGAAACATATTCTCTCACATTTGAGTGTTTTGTCTGTGTCTAAGTCAGCAGTTTTTGTTTTTGTTTTTTTTCCTGCCAACACATCACACATTAGCTTTGTAAACATGTGGAGAAGGAAATGGCAACCCACTCCAGTACCCTTGCCTGGAGAATCCCATGGACAGAGGAACCTGGGAGGCTACAGTCCATGCTGTCATGAGGAGACAGACGTGACTGAACAACTTCACTTTCACTTTCTTGTAAGCATGAGACTTACACATGGATATAGTCAGATTTAGAGGTTTTGAAAAATCACAAAATGTTTTTACATGGAGGTAAAGAACTGAATAGATGGGAAACAGTGGTTGACTTTATTTTTTGGGGCTCCAAAATCACTGCAGATGGTGATTGCAGTCATGAAATTAAAAGATGCTTACTCCTTGGAAAGAAAGTTATGACCAACCTAGACAGCATATTAAAAAGCAGAGACATTACTTTGTCCACAAAGGTCCGTCTAGTCAAGGTTATGGATTTTCCAGTGGTCATGTATGGATGTGAGAATTGGACTATAAAGAAAGCTGAGCACAGAAGAACTGATGCTTTTGAACTGTGGTGTTGGGGAAGACTCTTGAGGGTCCCTTGGACTGCAAGGAGAGCCAACCAGTCCATCCTAAAGGAGATCAGTTTCTGGGTGTTCATTGGAAGGTCTGATGTTGAAGCTGAAACTCCAATACCTTGGCGACCTAATGTGAAGAGCTGACTCATTTGAAAAGACCCTGATGCTGGGAAAGATTGAGGGCGGGAGGAGAAGGGGACAATAGAGGATGGGATGGTTGGATGACATCACCGACTCAATGGACATGGGTTTGGGTAGACTCTGGCAGTTAGTGATGGACAGGGAGGCCTGGCGTGCTGCGATTCATGGGGTCGCAAAGAGTCAGACACAACTGAGCGACTGAATTGAACTGAAAGAACTGAATGGGCCTCCCAACTAGCTCAGTGGGTAAAGAATCTACCTGTAATTCAGGAGATGCAGGATAACCGGGTTCAATCCCTGGGTCGGGAAGATCCCTTGTAGGAGGACATGGAAACCCACTCAAGTATTCTTGCCTGGAGGATCCCATGAACAGAGGAAACTTAAGGGTACATAGGGTCACAAAAGTCGAACATGGCTGAAGGGACTGAGCACACATGCAAAGAACTAAATAGCTTACAATTGCAACAGTTATCAATGGCACATCAGTAATGCCTTTTCATAATGGACTATCGGTTAAGTATGGAGAAGGAAATGGCAACCCACTCCAGTATTCTTGCCTTGAGAATTCCATGGACAGAAGAGCCTGGCAGGCTTACTGTTCATGGAGTCACAAAAAGTCGGACACGACTGAGTGACTGATACACACATGGGGTAAGTTAGGTAAGCCTATGGTTAAGTGAAATTGTCAGCATCTGGTTCTAACTCCACTCAATTTTCTTCCATTCAATTAAGTATCTTCAACCTAAGAAAGAATAATATCATAACTATAAACTATATTTTAATACCTTTACATACTAATGGTTGAAATATTTTAATTATCATGCACCTCATAGCTGATTTGCTGAACATACCACTAAGATTTGGAATAACAGCCTTGATATATGGAATTTATAAGTGACAGTTGGAAAACAGTCATATGATACAAGGCAAAGCTGGTAAGTCCCTTCAATATAAAAATAATTCTAATCCAAATATCCAAAATACTCTTTAAACAAACAAGCTTGAATCGTTTTCTTAATAATTTGTGTCAATTAAAATATCTAGTAAGATGTGTTTGAAAGATATTCAAGATGACAAAAGAAATCCAACATGCTAGAGACTCCTCACTTATTAATGGGCTTCTCATATTTGCTTTCTTTCAGAGACCATGATGGGTAACAATGTTTGATGAAAGACAGCAACACTCTAAAAGCTCATTTCTCATGACAGAAATAAAGGTTGCCAATAGATACTTCCTGTTTTGTAAAAACACGGAGACAATATGGTGATTTATATGATACGCAGCACACAGAGTACTTCTGCAGTTTTTTTTTTAATATGAAGAATATCCCAGAGCCATAGGTTAATATGGTATGATAATATATTGCATTGCTGCACTTTCTTCTGAACTATCTTCCCCTTTATAAATAAATCACTAAAATCTAATTGATGATTTTTTCTTTCTCCTTCTAAAAAGATCTTAATATTTCTGAGCTAATCTTTCTTTAAAACATTATTCTACAATTCAAATAGCGTCAGGAGTGCTCCATTTTATAGAACTAGACTAAATCCCATTGTTTGTTTTCCATCTTACCTGCCACCGTTATTAAGTTATAGTGCTTCTGTGAAAAGCTCTCTGTTCAACTTAGATAGGTTACTTTTGGTCTGCTTTTGGGCTTCCCTGGTGACTCATATGGTAAAAAATTTGCCTGCAATGCAGGAGACCCGGGATTGATCCCTGGGTAGGGAAGATCCCCTGGAGCAGGGAATGGCTACCCACTACAGTATTCTTGCCTGGAGAATTCCATGGATTAAGGAGACTGGTGTCAGGCTACAGTTCATGGGGTTTCAAAGAGTCGGACAGCACTGAGTGACTAACACTTTCACTTTGGTCAGCTTAACACTTGGCTCATTTTCTACTCATTGCCTTCCATCTTTCCCTGTAGGAATGATTTTCCCAAAATAATTCCCATCCAATGATTCCCAATTCTTCTAAGGCCCAACTGAAATTTCCTATTCTAAGTCTTTCCTAATTTCTGTATCTTTGTATCATGCTGCACATCTCTGAATAACAGTGTGTCTGACTTACTCTATCAAGGTATTATGACAAAATGTCTACTCCCTTACATATGCAGCTAAAACATTCTAAGGTAAGTAGCAGATTTTATCTATTTCCTCAGAAATTGTTCCCATACCATGTGATATGTTAAAGTATTTTAGAGGTGCTTAATACATTTTTGATTGATTGATGGAGCACCAATCAAGGTTACTAAGCAACCACAGGAAGAAAACTATTGATGAACCTCTTGATTTTTTGAGCTTAGTTATAAAGTATATGAATTTCAAGATCATTTTTTTTACACATGAACTCTTTCTATTTTTAACTGGAAAAACACAAAAACAATAGGTTTTCATTAAGTTAGGTCTTATACTAGATTTTAATTTGGGCACAGTAAAGAGGCAAGGAAGTAAAATATTAGAAATATTTGGTAATAGTGAGTAATTTTTCTATGTTGTGGCTTTCCTCTATCATCAGTAAAGAAAAGGCCTGGTGGCTTTACAACAGAATGTCAGTTTAGACCTGTATTTTAAGATTTGTATTACTTACAGTCTTTTTTGTAAATCACATATGAAATAGACACATTTTTAAACATGCCATCATACCATATGCCAAGCTTACTATTTCTGTCTGTAATATGAATAATCATAAATACTTCTCTTATCATATGCTGTGAATAAAAACTGTCCTTTTTGAACTGACACACACATTTTTTTTTTTTTACTGACTCACCCATAATAAAGCAGAAGATGCTAATAAAGCAAGATTGACAATGATTTACATATATAGCTACAGAGCAGGATGAATGCATGCATTAGAAAGAAACATGAGATTAAAATACCATGATATGTGCTTTTGGACATTCTAAAGGGAAATGTGCATGCATACACCCACATAAACACACACACACATGCAAAATGCTTATTTTTTTAAAGAGCTAAAGAAAATCTTATTATAAGGGTATTACCAGTGATTTGAAATCTATGGGAAGAGGCAAGATTCTGAAGAGCAGCAGCTGTGGAAGGTTTAGTATTAGAAGATGGAGGACATGCAGTGTCCCTCAATCAGGATAACGGGTTTGCAGGCAACAGTTGAGGCTGTTCCAACTCCCCTCTCCCAGCAGGTGCTGCTATGGCATAAGAATTGTCTCCGAGGGCTTCAGTGGAACACCAAGTGTAAGATGAAACAGCAACACAGAAAATCACTCCCTGAGTGGCATTCATATTTTCTCTGCTAAACAAGATACAGGGCCAGTTGCAAATAAACACAGGTTCTATCTCTGCTGCCTCAGAAACAGATAAATAAATGGGACCTCAAGCTGGGGACGCTTATGTAGCATTTGCTTAGATTTAGTTTTCAAGTATCTTGAATTGTTATGATCTTTGCAACATCTGGTTTTCTAACTTGAGCTTATAATAAAATATTTTATAGAATCATTCATAGAAATCTATGTCAAGAAGACAATGTTTTGCTGATATTCTGGGGAAAATATGTGAAAGCATATATATATTTTTTTTCTTGGTTTAACTTCTCTTTCCTGATTTATTGTATGTTTCTCATATACTGAAATACAGAAATGAATGATGGTCACTGACTGAATATGTAGAGTATTGCACGTGAAACACTTGTTTTCTTTGGAACAACAACAACAACAAAAATGAGACCAAGATAATTCTGCTTGCCAGTAACTCAAATTATGTTAACCTTTTAGCAAGTTCGGAATCTGAACTAGCCTGAGAATGTTGGAAGATAAAGACCACAAAAGAAGCACTTGCTTTTTTCTGTAATAAGAAAGGAGATATTATAATAGTCAAATCATCAAATAAAGTGCTAAGATTTTAATTATTTAGGTTGGTGCAAAAAGAATCATTGTTTTGCATTGTTGGACTTTGCCATGTGATTTTGGAATACATTCTTAAATAAACGTAGTTATGTTACACATCATTTTAATGTGCATTTCTTGCACTACATCTTTTTACTTGTTTATTTCCTATTTATTTTAGACTAGGGTAATGATGTTAGACAAAAGTAAATTCAAGTGATTTTCTTATTTGAGTTTGAAATGGGTCGTAAAGCAGCAGAGACAACTCACAACATCAACAATGCATTTGACCTGGGAACTGCTATTGAACATACAGTGCAGGGGTGGTTCAAAAAGTTTTGCAAAGGAGATGAGAGCCTTGAAGATGAGGAACATGGTGGGTGGCCATCAGAAGTTGACAATGACAAATTGAAGAGGATCATTGACGCTGATCCTCTTAAAACTACACAAGAAGCTGTCGAAGAACTCAACCTCGGCCATTCTATGGTCATCTGGCATTTGAAGCAAATTGTAAAGCCGAAAAAACCCGATAAGGGGGTGCCTCTTAGCTGACCACAAATCAAAAAATTGTCATTTTGAAATGTCATCTTCTCTTCTTCCACGCAACAACAACAAACCATTTCTCAATTGGATTGTGACAGGTGACAATCAGTTGATTTTGTATGACAACCAGTGACGACCAGCTATGCGGTTAGACTGAGAAGCTTCAAAGCACTCCCCAAAGCCAAAGCTGCACCAAAAGAAAGCCACGGTCACTGTTGGGTGGTCTGCTGCCATCCACTACAGCTCTCTGAGTCCTGGCAAAACCATCACATCTGAGAAGTGTGCTCAGCAAACTGATTAGATGCACCGAAAACTGCAATACATGAAGCCAGCACTGGTCACCAGAAAGGGCCCAATCCTTCTGCACAACAACACCCTACCACACCTAGCACAACCAACGTTTCTAAAGATGAACGAATTTGGCTATAAAGTGTTGCCTCATTTGCCATATTCACCTGATCTCTTACCAACTGACTACCACTACTTCAAACATCTAGACAACTTTTTGCAGGGAAAATGCTTTCACAACCAGCAGGAGGCAGAAAACACTTTCCAAGAGTTCATAGAATCCCGAAGCACAGGTTTTTATGCTACCGGAAAAAAAAAAAAAACTTATTTCTCATTGATAAAAATGTATTGATGGTAACGGTTTCTCTTTTGATTAATAAAGATATGTTTGAGCCTAGTTATAATGATTTAAAATTCACAGTCCAAAACAGCAATTACTTTTTTACCAACCTAAATACTAAGATATGACCAGGTCATTTGATGAAAAGATAATCAATCTATAACCATCTCTGGGAAATAAGGGGCCAATTCCTCAACTCTCTACTGTTAATCAAGTTTAACCTCATATTTGGTATATGTTATTTTTTTAATAATGCAGAATAAAGCTGGAAAATATAGTTATTTAGGCATAAGAAATTGATTAAGAATTTAAACATTAAAAGTTGAATATCACATTTTTGACACTAAAAGTGTCAAGCAGGAGAGTCCTAGAGCTTCAAAGTTAGCTCAGATAGTCCCAAATTCATAGAATGTTGATATTCCATAATACAGTTGTGCTCTTGTCTACTTACTCTAAAAATATTGTGCCATGATTTGTCCAAATACATTTAAATATATGTATAAATGCACTATCCCATAAATTAACATTTTGGAGTAACAAAGGCAGATCTGCATATATGAAAACATGTACTAGGGAGGACCTACTACCAATTCATTTTAATACACGTTTGTCAGCCCCTCAAATAGGTACATATGCTTAAGATTGGGGCAAGAGAGATAAATTAGACCTTTAACTACTTTCAGAACTTACAGTGTGCATGATGGAAGCTGATAAATAAGGAGAATTCTCAGTAACTGATCATTGCTCATAATCATTTTTAAGTCAGGAGGCTTTTTTAAATTGAGATGCAGAGTTCGGAACAGTTGTAAGTGTACAAGAGCAGAAGTTTGACCCGGACTCAGTGACTGACCACTTACTAACTGCACAACCTTGGGTTGTCTTTGTTTTCCATCAGCAAACAAGGCTGATGAAAAGGAGAATTTAATGAGAATTTTAAAATAAAATTGCATAAGTTACATTAGAGCATCATATGAAGTGAAAAATATTTCAAGTTGTATAATATACTTTTAAAGAGCAAGGCTCAGGTCTGACAGCCTGGATTCAGCTCTACCACCTACTAGCTGAATAACCTTGGGAAAGTTACCTAACCAGTATCTCTTAGTTTAAGTAAAGTGAGCATAATATTACTTACTTCAATTTTCTTTTTTTTTTTAGTATTAAACAGTATAATATACCTAAAATCTTGACCATAAGGCCTATCATATAATAAATCCTCAAAATTCTCATCATTGTCTTTTATTAGGGTGGTATCAACAACTATGAGGGATTCCCTGGTGGCTTAGCAGTAAAGAATCTGCCTGCCAATGCAAGAGATATGTGAGCAGATGCAGGTTCATTCCCTTGGTGAGGAAGGTCCCCTGGATAAGGAAATGGCAACCCACTCCAGTATTCTAGCCTGGAAAATCCCATGGACTGAGGTGCCTCATGGGCTACAGTCCATGGGGTCACAAAGAGTCAGACACAACTTAGCAACTAAACCACAACAAACATTAATGACTATGACTGTATTTTATTGTTCTGTATATATGTCTATATTAGGGCAAAGATTTTGTTTTATTCGTACCTGTGATGTCTCAAACACTGAATATACATATATGAAACTCCAATACTTCGGACACGTGATGCAAAGAACTGACTCATTTGAAAAGACCCTGATGCTGGGAAAGACTGAAGGCAGGAGGAGAAGGGGATGACAGAAGATGAGATGGTTGGATGGCATTACTGACTGAATGGACATGAGTTTGAGCAGACTCTGGGAGTTGGTGATGGACAGGGAAGTCTGGCGTGCTGCAGTCTATATGGTTTCAGAGTCAGAAATGACTGAGCAAATGAACTGACTGGTTTTATATATATATATATATATAAATTATATATTTATATAAATTATATGTTCATATGGATTATATATTTATTTATATTTATATAAATTTATATATTATTATTTATATTTTAAACATTATTTTATATATTTACATTATTTATTTATTATATTTATTTATATTTCTATAAATTTATTTATAAATTTATATAAATTATATTTTATTTAAATATATTATATTTATAAATATATATTATATTTATAAATATATAAATATGTATAAATATAAATATAAAATATATATAAATATATATTTATAAATATATATATAATATGTAATTAAATTATAATTACATATTATATATATTATCATTGCCATTTTCAGCTGTCTTGGCAATATGTGGTTCATTTCAGATGACATTATTTGAAGAAGATAACATTTTGGAAAGGATAGGAATGAACCTTTTTAATCTGAATAGTCAGAGGTATTCCCCAAAGCCATCCAAAGAAAGCAGGTTGCAGATTTCTGCCATTAGATATAATAACTTGATCTGTTTGTTTGGATAGTATTATAAAATGGCACATAATGCAGATATTCTAGGTCTCAGTCTATTTCTATGAAGTAATGAGGTTTGGACATTCCAAAATACATATATTCCTCCCTTATGAGGATGACAAAATGTCAGTGCTGTCCATTTTCACAAAGGTCAGGGTGTTGCCATGAAAACCAGGGACAAATAAGTAAAAATGAACTGTCGGATCATGTTAATTATGTGATCGCTTCTTTGGATGAGGATTTCTAAATTAAAAAGAGGATAAGCTATAAATTATATATCAAATGTACTTAATGAAAGCATAGGATAAAAAGATGCTTTAAAGAAATTCACAATTTATTTTCTTTTCAAGAGCAACTGTTGGTCACAGAGGCAAACTCCTCAATGACAAATGGCTAGAAAAATCAATTTACTTCTACAATAAAAAGGCCATTTGTCTCCTTGTAGAATCCATGTGACATTGTTTGGCCTTTTATAAATGATCAGTCTGAATAATGTCTATGGTTTACAAATTCCCTAACTACATCACTGATTATGTACCAATGAATATGCCTTATCCTGTGGAAATAGACACTACCACCATTTTAACAAACATTTTAACCTAAATAAAGCTGGCTCTTTCATGCTTTGTCAAAAGCATAGGGAAAACCAGTGAACACAATGTTTCATCAACAGATCTGGACCACATGTTCTTTAGAGCAAATGAGGTTTAATTAACAGATCCATTAGTAGATAACTGGTCAATTAAAACTTAGGAGGATTTTCTTATAACATATGGTGACTTTATTAAGAAAATTTCTACACATGCACGATTGCATTTTCTGATTCAACCTGCCACTCTGTAAGAAGTATAGAACGCTACCACAAAAATATGGGCCTAATTTTAGAACCACATAAAAACTCATATAACGTCATTGATAGGAAGGATATATAACTCATACTAAGCTAGTAAGTGTATGAATAGAGTTTAGTACCATTTTATTAATGTAGTTTTACATTGCATTTTATTCCTAAGCAAGGATATTTCTGTTTAAATGTCAACTAAATATATTCTGTTTACAAGTATTATTTAGACAGTCTTGGTAAAAGTGGACTACTTATGTTTCATTTATAGTGCACTGTTATTCACACTAAATGCATTTTAGAGAGCAGACATTTGAACTGCTTTTCATTTTATTATTCCTACTTTGCATATTTTAATTACCAATATATTTCATATTGTGCATGGAACCTCTTTTTAAAGTGCAATCATATGCTTCTCAGTTCACATCTTTCTAATCTCATCATTATTACTGATAGAATATCCCTAAAATTTGGGAAACTCTGATTTATTTACCTGATTTATTTATGTACTTGAAAGAAACCTGGTATCTTCAGTTCTTCCATTCCCCTGGAAATTATCGTCTTGTTCTCTTCTAAAATTCTCATTTCTGAGCTTAGGCGGTCTCTTAGGTTGACTTTTAGTCAACAGGACTGCTCAGGTTCTAATTCTTTAGTCAAAGAGGTAAGAAGGCAGACATGATGTAGTTTGGGTTTTCTGAGATGGAGTCACTTATCAAAAATACATTTCTCATAGTTTATCTCTTGAGCCTGAAATTACATTACCTATGCTCACTCCATTGAGAAGCTGTGTGTCTTTTGTAAAGAGCCTAGGTTTTGCAGTTAGAATTGACCTGTATTCAACATTTTGAAATGGTTCAGCATATGCTAATACTTGGCTTCTTTAATTGGGTGTATACACTAAGCTTCATGCTTACAATTCAAGCATTATTCTGTTTTTGTTATGCTGCTATAAAAGTTAAAAAAAAATTCATTGACAATGTTATCTACACTGGCACGCTGCAAGTTTTAATGCATCCTCTCACATTACTTTAACACATAATTTATGCCACTCAGGAGCACACACCCCTAGATGTGGTTAGGCAGGATTTTAAAGATACAAACCCTGGGTCCTCTCTTCTCAGGAAGCTAGGACAAGACAAGTATCATCATGCTGAGCTGCACTAGAGGATTTTTAACCTAGCATAATGCTGAAAGTGGTCTTTTCTGATGAAAAGAATACTGTTCAATCTATACACCTAGGTCAGAATAGGGTAAGGCTTTGTCTCATTTTAGTGACAGGGATATGAGATAGGCAGACAGAACCTGACATCCTAACCCTCTTTGAAGTGATATTCTCAGAGTAGGGGACAGTGTTGTGCTCTGCCATCAATCCAACACATGACCCGACTAGACTGTTACCTGAATTCCTCTTAGAATATTTTAATACCTGCCTACAGTAATTCTTTCATGCAAGGCCCTTGTTGAATGGTATAACTGAATATAAGAATCACCTGAGATAGTAAAAGGAAATATCCATTTAATGTAAGCTGCTGCAAGCTTATACTGAATTTGGAATCTGAGATCATAAACTTGAATTAGGATGTGATCATAGGAAGTGAACAAGTACCTCTAGACTTTGGGATCCCATTTTCCACTCTATAAAATGAAAGGTACCAGGAAATCTATAAATGTCCTCAGTATTTAAAAACAATTCCAATAACTGAGACATTTAGAAATATTTTTAAATTGTTTTACAAAATAGGTATCTAGGAACCTGACCAAATTATCTTTTGCTTTTATTTAAAAATAGATAACCAGAGTTCATAAATATCCTTAAATTGTGCCACCAAAATCCTAGTTGTAATGATTTACTAAATTTATTTAATCTCTTTCCTAACCTCACTGATAGCTCATAATGAAGGATGAAAAATTAAGACTATGAAAACTACTGAGGCCCTTTTTACATTAAAATATAAGCTGATTTAGAGGGAAAGTCCTTTGCACTAATGGTAGTTCTAACTTCTATTTTGGAGTTATTGAAAGAAATAGCTTAGATTTAAGACATTCCAAACTGTAAAATGAAACCTAGACAATACAAACAAATTATATAACTATAACAATTTTCTATGTAATGCCAGAGATGTAGGATTCCAGATTTATTGCTATTACATAAAGTAAAATAGTGATCAAACTGTTAGTCTATGGATACTTCTATTTATTTCTCTGTTCTTCAATTGATAATGGTAGCTTGGTAGTGTCATTTAAAAATAACATAAAAATCCCAAGTGTTATCATAATTCTATCAGTAATGACTCTCCCCACACCTCTATCTTCTCTTCTAGTCAAGAGATGCAGAGTGAGTCCTGGTATTGTAGCTTTAATAATATATCCTGATTTACATCCATTTGCTACTATAAATTTGCTGGAGACATTTATTTTTCATCAGTTAATGAATATAATTTTCACAATTCTTTCTTTAACTTGCATAAAGTATTGGTAGTTGAATTTTTAAGTGCAAGTTATGAAACTAACTAATGGTGTTCAGCCCTCTAGATTAGAGGAATTTCTATACAGTCATTTAAAATTTAAATAGTTTCCATGTCCCCATTGCTTGAATTTGTAAGCGGATGAATGGTGTAGGAAACATAAATTGGGCATTCATTCCTATTTCTCATTGACTTGTTCTTATCTCATTGTAATCTTGGAATTTCAAAAAGTGTTTAATTCTGCCAAGGGAAGGAAGTCCTCAACACATGGCACAGTAATTAGACAATAGTTAATTAACCACTGCTAAACTATAAGTTTTAAGGTAGAACGGGTGCTTCCCTTGTGGATCAGCGGAAAAAGAATCTGCCTGCAAAGAAGGAGACACAGCAGACACTGGTTGGATCTCAGGTTCAGGAAGATTCCCTGGAAGAGGCATGACCATGCACTCCAGTATTCTCGCCTGGAAAATTCCATGGACAGAGGAACCTGGTGGCCTATGGTCCATGGGGTAGCAAAGAGTTGGACATGACTGAAGTGAATGTACATAAGACAGAACCTTTGTTCTTAAATTTGAGGAAAAAAACTGTTGAATATTTTAAGATGATAATTGGAAGAAAGTTGTAAATCTGATGTTATTTTCATCATTAGTTAGATTCAATTTTTTTTGGAAAATCCTACTATAAAAACATGACTAATGTTCAATCAACTACTATAGAAAACAGAATTAATTTAATACAGCCAATCTTTGCATTTATGCTCTCCTCAAAGTAAGCAGTATCAATATTGATAAAATTTATGCTTCTCAAAACAACTCTGAACTTCCTGGCAAGGTCAGCTAAAAATGTTTCAAATATTCCTTCTCACTTATTTAAATGATCTCACTGAAAACAGAATTAGTGTAATCGTTACTGTCCAATAATCTCTCTTTCTCTCATTCTCTTCCCTATTTTCTCTCCTTTTCTCCCACCTTTCCTCCAATTTCCAATCCTTTCACTTGAAGAAAAATTAGAGCTTGCTTCTATTATCAAAATCTATGCATCAATATTAAATTACTTGAAACAAATATAATCTTTCACATGCCTCTTCATGCTGATGAAAAGATATTGAAGGCACTAAAGCTGTTGTACATAAAGGATGCCACTGGATATTCCTGTCTTTCACACAAACTAAGACATTTTTTCCCCTTGATTTCCACTGACTATTCTTTTTTTTTTTTTCCCCCCTGCATGGTTTCTGCTTTTTCCACCATATTCTTGGACATTATTTTTGTTTGTTTTGCTTCATATTCTCTTCTTGGATAAGATGATCTACTTCTAAATAATGACATTGCTTGTGAAGTCCATGTTATACTTCCGAACTTCCTCTCAACTATCAAACCCTACTTTCTAATTGGTCACCAGAAACTTGAGGATGTCTTATCAACCCTTCAGGTACAACTACTCCCAAACCAATTTATCCTCTCAGACTTATCCTTAAATCCCTCATTCAGACCTAACATCCTTCCCTCAGAATGTGGGATTACCATATGCTGAAATGAAGTTTAACACTTTGGAACCATAAAAAGAATAACATACTTTGGAAGGAACGGAAGAACTCATCTAAGCAAACGGCTTTCAACTATGTGTGCTTACCACTGTGTGCACACATATATGTTTGTGAACTTGAGTCAGAATTCTCTGTCCAGATATAATCTTAGACAGAATTTCTATATAAAAAAGAGAAATAGACTTTGTTCTATTTGAAATTAGAAGGTAAATAAAAAGGTAAAACTCTCAACTGGTTACTACCCTTCCTCTTGCAGTTTAGCAGCCCCCAAGGATAGTTTCTAGAAATATCTAGTTGTCACTGGAACACCATTTAGAAATCAGTTATCCAGCTGATCCTTTTATTCTACTGATGGAAGTTTTGGGGTCTAGCCAGACCCAAGGTCACAATGCTATTAAGTAGTAAATTTGGGCCTGGACCCAAGTCCCAGGCTCTACACACACTAAGCTGCCTGATGTCAGTCACACTCTTCTCAAATTGACTTGAATGCACTGGTCACCGACCTAACTGCCCTGGAACGAGGTTGTGAGTGTCCCTCAGCACCTCATTTGATTTCTATCAAACTCTTCAGCTGAATAAATTTCCACCCCCAACCACCCACAAATACCACACACATGCTATGATAGGTAGACTTTTTTTTTTCCCATCATATTCTCTGTCTTCCATTCTATTTCTTCAAAGTATCCTAGAGCTGTGGTGAAAAGGAACTGAAGATGTAAAGAGGCTACCTCACTTCTCAGGTATAGTTTGTGAGTGAATCTAATGCTGTTTCTACCAGCTAAGCTTTTTGGCAACCCACTCCAGTGTCCCTGCCTGGAAAACTCCATGGACAGAAGAGCCTGGTGGGCTACAGTCCATGACATCACAAAGAGTTGACCATGACTGAGTGACTAAGTACACACACACACACACACACACACACACACACACACACACACGCACGCACACACATGCATACATACAAGCTTTCTGTATTTTCTCTCACATGACACATCCGTTAAAGAAATGTGTATCTCCAATGCCTTAATTTACTTCCTAAAAAAATTTTCTGCCTCCTCTTTCACATTACTGCTAAATGACTCACTTAATACCTCGCCATGTTGCAAAGGTAGTCTGCACTACTGGAGAAACAGAGGAAAAGTTTTCTGTCTCCAGTTGATTGAGTGTGAAGCTTCTGAAATGTTTCTTGAATGCTCTTCCAATTCTTCAGCATCCTTCTTCTAATTATCTCATTTTGGAACACTGCAAATTCATCCAATGAATAAGCCCTCCAAACACCGATCCAGTCATGCTGCTACAATGATAAAATTCTGTGGTCATACTTGACTGTGTGAAGGAGATCTAATTACATTCATTTCCTTCAAAGATCTAGTGTCATATTACCCCCATTCTTAATCCAGCTCAGACACCACCTGCTTTATGTAACTCTTGTGGAATAGACTGAATAGTTTCATCCTGTTTCTTCTATATCACTCTAATAATTTATAGAGCAAATGCAAGACTATCTATTAATAAAAATTTTTGTGTTTTTGTGTATAAAACCCTTGAATAAGATCCTATACATCTTTATTTCTTCCTGTATCCCTTTTCCTATAGTGGTTGTTTAACAAATATTTTGGGGGGTTGAAAATGCACTACATTTAATGAATTAATCCCTGAATTGTGGATGACAGCTCTATTTAATTTCCCTTTGCCATATTAGAACACTTGGCATTATTCCTACTTGAATTGTCAGTTAACCTTTGTCTCTCAAAGTTAAATCTTCCTCCACTAAGAATAGATTATCTAAGGCTGAGGGCTTGTGAAATAAAGGTCAGATATACTAAAAGAAAGGAAAACATACCAATAACTTAAGTTGTAAATACTGTGTTTATCTCTTGTCATGGGTTTTCTATTTTTATTAAAAAAAAATCAGAAGTTTCAGGAAGTTTCTATAAAGTGCTGTCAATTGATTTAACACATCTTTCCACCTTTATTTTGTGCAGTTTTAGCAATTTCTCTCCCAGGTCATTCAGCATATTTTAATGTGGCATTTGCTAAGCCTTCTGGAGGTATCTTCACTCTAAAAATATCCAAGCATGAATTTTTTCTTTGACTGTTTGAATGGCTGATATCAATAGGGAACTGGACTTTAGCTCCAAAGAGTCTTTATCAATGCTACCTGAAGCTAAATGATAGTATCAATAATAATACAAAAATAATAGCTCATGTGGACAACTGACATTTTCTCAAACTTAATTTAGTGTGAGTACACCATTTTTGGACTTCCCTGGCAGCTCAGACAGTAAAGCGTCTGCCTACAATGCGGGAGACCTGGATTCAATCCCTGGGTTGGAGATTGGAATTGGAAAAGGAAATGGCAACCCATTCCAGTATTCTTACCTGGAAAATCCCATGGACGGAGGAGCCTGGTAGGCTACAGTCCATGGGGTCACAAAGAGTCAGACATGACTGAGCAATGTCACTTCACACCATTTTTAGAAAACTGCTGTTTTTCTTTTATTTTAAACATATAATCTGAATAAAAATTGTACTGCTCATTCAGAGTCCAGAAAATTACCCTAACTACTCCCAACACTTCCAGACTGTTGTGTTCACATGTCTCTTACATAGAAAATCTTCACCAGCCACAGAACAATGTAAGACTAATAACATGAGCAGAATAAATAATTCTAAATCATTAAATGAATTTTATATAAAACACATTTAATGTACAGAGTAAAACCTATTTTCTGATAGGCAACATTAAGCATAAAATTTTCTTCTTGGTAAACTTTTATATACCTAAATATGAGTTTTATAACCATGCCTGCCATGTAGGTTGATATTAACTCCACCAATGAATGGAATCAGGTATCTCTATGAGCATGCCACAGATGAATATTTCCTAGGGAATGTTCTATGTACATGGTCAATAAAAATAGTATTTCACAGTTCATTTTTTCCTCTGGTAAATTCATTAAGCACTATAGGAATGTGAGGGTCTGAGAACCACAGTAAAGATAACTGCTAGCCATGCTTCGTTCCAGTCCCAGTGCTGGTGAAGAGGCATTTTCAATGCATATGAAAAGAAAGTGGGGAAGGATATAGAAGAGATAACTCGATGTTTTTAGGGGGACCCCTTATTGACACCCTGATCAAAATACTCACATTCTTTTTGGCCCTTATCAAGGACAGATACATTACCCCTTACAATCAACATAAGACTCAACTGAAAGAGAGGGATTTTCAACACCTAAAGAGTAAATACAATCTGTATGAAACTTTGCCTAAAGTCAATGTGAAAAGCAGCCAATCATCTGTTCAGATGTCTCCATAAGCAGGGGAAGCTATAAAGTTCAGAGTATGTCTGATTGTTTTAAAGTTTGTTTGTTTGTTTTTATTCTTTCCTCAGCCATTCAAAATTAAATATATAGAAATTGATTGAAAAAAAAAAAAAGAGGTGAAGGATTTCACAAACAGAATGGAGGCAGCAGCAGAAAATCTTGCATGCTAGGAATGAGACGAGCAATTGCAAAGTAATCTCAGGAACCCTTGAAAACTGGGCAGCCTAGCAAAGAATGATTCATTTAACAAGGAACCAGTAAAATATAGTTGACCTTGAACCATATGGACTCAAACTGCATGGATTATCAATAGACAATCACTATAGCACTACATGATCCTGGGTTGGTTGAATCTGAGGATATGGAACCTCAGATATGAAGGAACCTCAAATATGGAGGGCCCTATTACAACATTATACTGTGTTTTCCCACAGCTCAGAAGTCAGCATCCTTAGCCTCCATGTTGTTCAAGGGTCAACTGCCTACACAGACATGAGAAATAAGGAATAACCAAGATTTTTGCCTCAATCATTAGAAAATATATTACTGTTTGTATACACAAATAAATTATACATAGATTTAACTTAATTTCATAGTAAGTTCACAGAGTTCAGCTTTGTTATGATTTTCTTTCTTAATGAATAGGGTTTCAGAATTCTAGGTTTGAGGTTAGCACACTATGGCCTATGGGCAAAATGTGGTCCACTACTTGTTTTTCTAAATAAAGTTTCATTAGATAAAAGTAGCACCCAATCATTTTATTGCCATGGCAGCTTTCCTACAGTACTAGCAGAGTAGAATAGTTCCAACAGAAACCATGTAGCCCGAAAAACTGAAAATATTTACTATCAGACTCTACAGAAAAAGATTGCTGACCTCTGTTCTCCATTAGTTATCTCCATCTGGAGGTCATGGGTTGAAACTCACAGTTTTAGAGTCAAGGAAGAAAATGATTTCTGTGTCCAATAATTTAGGAAGCAATTACATAACTTTTTGGCTACATGGAAGCTTCCTCTGGTCAAATCACTGTCAGCTCTTACATGTGTTAGTCTTACTTATGACTTCCTCTTATAAAAAGTGATCTGTCACTCACTATTGTCATTCTCTAAAACTTAAGTTCTAATAAGCACAATTTCATGAGTCTCTACACCTCTATAACTTGAAATGGGCAAAGAAGCAAACCAATAAGATAATCATTTGTCTTTTGCTCTCATGCTCATTAACTATACTTATTAGTTGTGTACCATAGTCCTATATTATCAAGAACTTTCATTTCACAGATGGGAATACTTGCACAGACACTTAACTATCATAGTAATCTAGTCAGGTAGTTGGGAGCAAAGAGAAAATTTCAAACTAATTTTCTCAATTTGTCCCCTTCCCTGTGCACCTATATTTATATTGTTAGCTCCAGTTTAATCCTCTAAATCCTGCTCCATTTTCGGCTTTTTAAAATGCTCCTCTACTTTAACAGAGGAGAAAAAAGAAAAAGTCATCAAATTTGTATTGAGTCTTCTGCTATATTTGCCCACCAGATGTCTCACCACGGAATTCCACAGATCACCAGGCTCACTGTATTTTCTAGGCATAATGCAGGCTTCAAAGTTTAGTATAAACCTACAAGTTTTCAGGTCATGCAAAGGAACACATGCAAGCTCAGGAGCACCAAAGGACTTGATGCAGAACAATACTACAGGAAGCAATGGAACCTTATTCAGCAAGCCCTCTGAAAATTGAAAATCTATAACATTTATACTTACATAAATGTATAACAGATAAGTGATAATATTTTGAGGATTATTTTAACTGTTGCCAAAATTTTAGGCTAAAATTTCTGTGCATTTTCCAGCAAGTATGTGAAAGATTTTCATTTTATAAGATTTAATTGCTACAATTAATATTTCAGTATATTCATTTTTTTAATTAAGAACTTGCCAGCGATTACTAAATATTTTTTAAAACTTATTTGTAGTCTGAAAGTGAAAGTGAAGTCGCTCAGTCATGTCCCACTCTTTGAGACCCCATGGACTGTCGCCTACCAGGATCCTCAGTCCATGAGATTTTCCAGGCAAGAATACTGGAGTGGGTTGCCATTTCCTTCTCCAGGGGATCTTCCCAACCCAGGGATTAAACTCAGGTCTCCCGCCTTGTAGGCAGACGCTTTACCGTCTGAGCTACCAGGGAAGCCCGTATTTGTAGTCTAGATACATAAAATATACTTCATTAAAGATAACAATAAAATAAACCAATAAAACCTGCTTATATTAGTATCAGCTGATATTAATTCGACATAAAAAGCAATAATCACATAGTATTTCTGGGACTTCCTTCATCCTGTATATTCTGCCAAATGTATTCTCACTTCACCGCCACTGTCACAGTGCTACTTCCATCAAGATTTAACTCAAATATTGTTTTTCTGTGGAATTTTCCTGGGCCAACATTTTGTCAGTGTTGACAAAAACATTCACGATTCCTACAGAACTCTAATCAAACTTTAAGTACAGTATCTATTCTACTATATCTTGTGCCTAGTTTTTAAATCATCTGACAGCTAAGTAATTTGACAACTTAGACTGTAAGCTCCCAATGGGCAAGGCCGATTATGTGTCACCAAGAGACATAGAGCCAGACACACGGAGCAGTAACACAGTAAAAGAATTTGCGAGGAACATGAATTCTAAAGTGACAGAACAACAAACACTCATAATAAAACAATTTGCATGTTTGTAGGACCAGGAGGAAAAAAATATTTCTAATAAGGAATTAAAGTAAAGAGAAGACATAATCTATTATCACATATATCATAATTTTCATTGTTCAATCAGATGCAGGAGGCAAACTCTGAAACACATGGAGCCTATCTCTTTAAAGTTTTTTTTAGTCAAATCATTGTCTTTTAAAAATATTAATGATTCTGTAAACTAGGATTTACCTTCCTGAGATGTTTTATATTTCAATATTAAAGTCCTCAAAAGCAGATCTAGAAATGCAGTTCTGTCATTTAAAGAAACAGTTTTCAATCTATTAGGCAGAAATGTCTTAATGGTACCTCATTCTCAACTTAATGAATTTCACATATGTATCTTGAAACACGGTAACAACTAAGATTCAATATAAGATTCTGTATGGAAAACAAAGGTTCAGATTTTTCTAAATTTAAAATTTCATCCTAAATTTGCTTACATTTATCATATACACAGTTTATCAAGAAAAAACAATTATAAATTCCCTAAACTAGCAATAATTAACAAAATGCAAAACGACCTCACATATGTACTTACGTCTAAACAGTAGTCTCCTTTTCTTTGACTTCACTCACCCAATTTGTGGGAATTTCTTCTGAATTCTATATGGTTCATAGAATTAATATAGTTCAGGATTTTCCTGCAGGCTATCAATTCAATTCAGTTCAATCACTCAGTCATGTCCGACTCTTTGCAACCCCATGGACTGAAGCACGCCAGGCTTCCTTGTCCATCACTTACTCCTGGAGCTTGCCCAAACTCATGTCCATCAAGACAGTGATGCCATTCATCATAGCATTCTGCATGCTATAGCTTGTTCAAACTCTATTTCCCAGTAATATCTCTATATTTCATATCAAAGCACTCTTTAAGTATTTTCCCTACTTTGCAGGGATAAATACAATATTTATTGATAACAACTGAATCACACAATCTCTGGTCTACAGATCTTTATGTTGCACTCTGGTATTCTACTGTACTGTAAGCAAAATGAAACATCCAATACAGTTTCAGCATGAAAACAGAATATGTAATCTCCTTCAGTGACTTATCCTTTAAACACCATCTTCTGTGGATCTCTATCAAAATACAATTCCCTGAACAGATTGCCCTGCAAGCATGTCACCTGTGCAGCCAAGTTTAGAAAGGCCTCCTCACTTGGTTTAATGCTTTGATACTGCCATCAAGAAATTCTTATCAAGTTCTGAACAAGGGATACGCCTTAACAATTTTTCACTGGACAAATTATGGAGCCAGTCCTGTCCCTGAGAGTCATAGCACATTAAATCATAGTATAAATTGGTCTTTAGAATGACTTTTCTTAAAGTCAGTAAAGAACTATATGATCAGGAATTATGATCTATATGAACTATATGATCAGAACTATATGATCAGGCACCAAATGTCTATCTTGGGAAGGTAATAATAGGAGGAGGAAAACAAACCTAAAGGGAAAGCTACATGCACAAATTAGTTTATTGTTTTGATTTAATAATTATTTATTATCTTCTAAGTGCCATGTAATGTTCCAAAGGCTGAGATCATAACAATGAACAATACGGACAAGTTCCCAGACTTCATGGAGTTTCCACTCAAGTGAGGGGACAGACAACCAGGTCTGTCTGTGGTGGGTAGGGCAGAAAAGGGAAATGTTTTGGTAAACGATTTAACATATCTCCTTTAGAGATATCCTATGACATCCCTTATATGTGGAATCTAAAAAGAAATGATAAAAATGAACTTACTTACAAAACAGAGACAGGCTTAGAAAACGAACTTATGGTTGCCAGGGGAGGGGAAGGGACAGTTAGGGATTTGGGGAAGGTCATTTGGGGAAGTTACACACTGCTATATTAAAAATGGATAAACAGCAAGTAACTATTGTATAGCACATTGAACACTACTCAGTGTTATGTTCCAACCTGGATTGGAGGGGACTTTGGGGGAGAATTGATACATATATATGTATGACTGAGACCCTTCACTGCTCACCTGAAATTACCACAACATTGTTAATTGGCTATACTTCAATAGAAAATAAAATGTTTGAAACAAACAAACAAACAAAAATATATCTCCTTTATTTTTGGTATTATCACCTTTGGTGACCAGACAAAATGATAATGGTTAAAAAAACTTTATTACAACTACATTTTTATTACTAAGAGGCAATTTTGAGTGTTTTCTACTTCTCTGATTGTCTTTTAGCATTTTCCTGGAAAAATTTTTGGAAATTTCATAAATTAATGCTGGTCATTTACAATACATAGTTTCAAATAGGCAATATTATTAGGTTATATAAAAATGAGTGTTAGGACTCATTTGGTGAATAATTATATAATGCCCCTGTCTCCTCTCCATTTTCTCCTCCCTCTTCTCTCTAAATTTAATTGTATATAGACTGTGCTCTGTTTGGACAAGAACACTGATTCTTTGCATATGAGTTTGTCTCACCAGTTCCAAAAAAGAAAGAAGCAAAAACCAGGCAAACAAACAAAGCAATGGTCATGACTGAATGTAGAACACTTGAAAACTGTCTCTCATAAATAAGGACAAATTCCACAGATCTCACAAAATTGTTGTTATTCTTATAGGAATTATCATATATCGGGTGTCCCCTATCATGTTGATGTAGGCATTCAATGACTATTTGCTGATTGAATAAATACATAAATGAATAATGACTGAGTATATCAACAGATTTCCTTATATACCCTAAAATTAGTCCATCTCCTAGGGATAGCACTAATTTTGAATAAAGTAGTTATTGTTGTGGTTTTTGTTTGTTTGTTACCTAGTAAAGAACATCTTTCCAAACACAAGTACCATCCATCACCCTAGAATGGAATATTCCTTAGAAATGATCTAGAATGATGAAAAGCAAGCACATTTGGTCACCCTGAAGTATGGACTATATCCCTTAAGAAGTAAAGTAAATTCAGCGTGTATTGCAATTTGGAATCATGAAAAGACACAAAATCACAAGTCCATCTGTTAACACACAACAATCAAAATACTGCCTGACTGGAAAGAAGACGTTGACTATTTTAATTCCTTCAAAACAGAGTATGTTTGCAATCTACATTTGTGCTCTTTGTTTTCAACACATATTACTCACCCTCGGATTATATGAAAATTCTAAATTAAAACTCAATCTAGTAACAAGCTGTCAAAACAAATAAAGCTACACTGGAGTTCTCCAAACGCATACTCACTGCAGTTCATAAAATCGCAGGGCTTCAAAACATCCTAAGAATTAAGCTAATATGTTCTCCATACCAAAGCCCCGCAATTTTCCTCACGTAAGGATGTTCATTTGATTGAGAGAAAATTGATAACATATTTTCGGTCTTAGTAGAAGAAATTTCACTCCAATATATTTTTATATTTAGTCATTCTTATTGTGAAGAGATACTAACATAAGGGTCTACAAACAGTCATATCTGATTACAGTTTTAACATGTTTATCTTTTTTATCTTGGTGGAAAATATATTTCTTATATAACTTATATTTTAATACTGAAATTATCTCTTGGTATTTTATTCTTAGGAATAAATAGTTTCTGTTTGTTTCAATTTTATGAACATTGTCCCAATTCTTTCAACATTTGGTATTTAACTTTATCAATGAATATAATTATAGACTTTACAAAGAGTTCCTAGCTAATAATTTAAAACCTGGTACCATCTAATCCAGAAGTTTGTATCTATTATAGCCCACACTATTAATTTTATGTGCACTATTTCTGTAAAACCTCATGTAAATCTAAACAAAACTTCGTGTAAATCTAAATCTAATCAAATTCAAATTCTCTTAACATGATATTTATTGGGCATTCAGAATGTTAGGATTTTAGTTTCAGGAAACTTTGAAAATAAGAATGTTCTTAGCTTGACTGAAGACAATTTTGTATATTCAATTTTAAAAAAAAAGGTTCTCAATGTGAACATCTTTTAAATCATAAATATACTTCTTACCTGTGCTGCTGGATATATTAACATCAATACTGATATCAGATATTCCGCCTCCCTTCAGAGATGCCACACATGTGTATGTCCCAAAATCCGTGAATTTTAAATCAATGATGTCCAAGTTGGTCGTTCCCGGGGAGACATCCGGATCAGTCTGCGTAATAACCATCCGCTCAGAACTTCTTAATGGACGACCATTTTTAAACCAACTAAATGTTAACTCCTCAGAAGGAACAGCTTCTACTTGGCAAGATATTTTCACCTCACGCCCAATCTGGATGTTGTCATCTTTGTGATAAGGATCTGGTGTGATCCAAAATCGTCCTTTTTTTAATGCTAAAACATAAAAATTCCATAAGTAATTAGTGTTACTTTCATAATGTTAGGGATTAATTCACTATATATAGGTAGTCATCTCTGGTCTGAAATAAAGTAAAACAAAATAAAATGTATATATGTTTCTTCAATTTCCAAGTAGTATGCATATTAATAAAACTCTTTTAGGTAATTTAGAAACAATCTAAATAACTAAATTACTTACAGACTCTAAAATGGATTTTTATAAATTGGACAATACTTTCCAGTAATATAAAAATGCTTTAAATCTATATATGATACTTTAAGATTGTTGCCTTTGAATTTTGAACAAATGATGAAATATGTTAAAGTCATTTAGGTATTAGAATTAAAAATAATTATCTGGATCATTAAGCCCAATTTCTTACCTATGTCATACCTAATATGGCACCATTTTTCAAATAACTCAAATACTGTGAAAATTTCATAATAAAGAAAATTTTGAAGTTCTGTTCACACACTGACCAAAACTAGTTTGGTAAGAATTCAGTTACTCCACATCACTTCATATTCATGAGGCACTTTCATATTGAAGAAAAATGTTTTTTCAAAAAAATGGCTATGATAGCTCTGTTCCACCATACATAGATGTCTTCAGTAGAAACCATTTACTGGCTATCTCATGCAGATGGCTGAAAGAACCTCTTGGCAGATGGCTTGCGAAACATGCTGTGTTTGTATCCTAACAGCAGTGCCTTCCGGGTCTAAGGTCATTGCTGTTCTCACAGCCTGTGTCAGCAATCATGACTACCGGAAACTTCCAGAACAGCACCTGTTGTTTTTCTTAAGGGCTTCCGTTCCGAACTTTGAATGATCCTGTGGTATTCAGTTTGTAATACAGCTTGTTGTTTTTTTTTTTTAATTGCAATAATACTCTTATGTACACATTTTTCTCTTTCCCAATACCCTATCCATGCCCCTCTCCAACATCATCATGCCTATATGATGAAACGGAGCATATGCACTGAAACATAATTATCAGAATAAAATAGTGTTCATTCTCTTTTACCATTAAACCTAAATATATGATGACACTGGCAAAAATGTTGTGAATTTAGAGGACCTGCAGATAATGGAGGCCTACTAATTGCATCCTGGGTAGACTTTCCTGAGTTTAACTTGATTTTCCTCAGTTCAAAAAAGGCCAGGAAATACCATGGATTTGGAACTATTTGAAAATACACTAGAAATTAATTCATTTTTAAATCATAAAGAGATATTTTAATTTTCTTTAGTTTTCAGCCTCAAGTATTTTCATCTGCTTTCTTGTTTGTATCTTAATAAGAAGAGATAAATGAATATCACAAAGGTGTTTGTATGTCTTTTTTTTATTCAAGAAATATTTATGGGGCTCGTATTCAGAACTAGGCACTGGCAAGATCCTTATAATATGAGGTGAACAAAACAGACATAATTTTCATCATTACATATGGCAAATTGTGTATTCATAATTTATAGTTCAATCTATCTAACCTGTACATATGATACTTATGTCTAAAAAGATATGAAATGTTTAATGAGTTTAAAGAAGTCTGAACCACAGAGGAGAAGCCTCCAAAATATTGTTTAGAAAATGCACAAGGCTTCAGTCTTAACAAAATCACCAGAAGACAAATATTTAAGTCAGGTTCTTATATTACTGGTTGTTACATCTTCCAAATGCAACTGATGAACCTTATTTATTCCAACCATAACTTTATCAGTACATGACTCTAGGATGGAATCAGGAGCAATTATGTAATTCATTATGTAGAGTCACATATATATATTTTAATAAGGAACTGAAGCATGTGACTTTACATCTAGAAAGGGAAATGTGTTAAAAAATCTCCACATCTGGCTACTTACATTTGATATGAAATACTGTGCACATATAATTCAAATATAGTTGAAGTTCTACAGCACAAACAAAACTATAAGATCACAGAATGTCATTTTCTTATATTTAATAGACCTAAAACATAGTATGTCAAGGGGCATTTACTTTCATTAGCATTCACAACATTTAAACCAAAGTTTCCTTTCATTTGGTAAGAATTGTCTTTATCCTGTTTCTATAGAGAAATAATAAACCTACATTTAAAACTACAAAACAGATAATACATAACTTTCAAAGATAAAAAATTATATACATATTAATAAGTTCATATGGAGGTACATTTTGATAAATTCCACTCCAAAGTTTTAAATTGGTTATCATATACAAATACCACAAAAAAAACCCTGATGTTTCAATGATTAAAATTTATTGATGAGGTAGCTATTGTTTTCTAGCTCTGTTCTCTGTACAGTGACATATTAAAGGGATACTGATGTTGAGAGAACTGCAAACTCAGACAAATAAGATTTAAACTACTAAACAATTCAAAAGCCACTGATAAAAAACCAAGGTATCAATATCTATATTATACATCCTGGACTGTTTTATTCATGAGAGAGAACTTTTAAAATTCAAAGTAAAAATATTAAAGATTATAAATTTAATAATCAATTCATAAATAAAATTAAATATGATATGCAATTATATTTTTAATAGAAAGCAATATGACCAAGTAGACTTTAAGACTGAACTCCTTGCCACAAATATTTGTTGATCTCAGTATCAGACAATTCTACTATTTGGCCAAAGTCAATCATATTAGTCTCTCAAATGATAAACTCTGAGAGGGACAAGAGGGACAGGTCAGTGTGGCAATGAACAAATGGTGAGGAATAAGCAGCGTGGGTCAACTGACTGGGGAGCTAGCTCTTTGAGTTTGTTTTATATTACTCCGTAACAAAATAACTGTTTTACATACAGAACAGAAATGTTCTAAAGGAAAAAAAAAAAGTGTGTGTGTATGTCTGTATGTGTGTAGCCATCTGACAAATTTACTTAATTTTGTAACTTACTTTAGGTGCTCAGAAAACTAAGAGCATAGCTCTGTTAACTAGGCACAGGTACATTAAGAACTTGAAACCCCATTCCAGTTTTTCATTTCTATGTGGTCCAGTATGGGCAATCTAATTTTTACGGGTCAAGTGCATCATTTATAAAAATAGGAGGTGATAGTATTAGACTCCCTCTGAGACCCACTGTGAGAAATAGCTTATTAACAATAGTGTAGATCTTTGAAAATATAAAGTGTTTAATATAGCTAATCAACTGGGAAACAGATTTCTTCATTTATAATTAAACACTCTTTTTCAGTGAACAATTTATAGTAGTTCATGCAATGTTAATTTAAAGTCATTTCCTGCTACCAGTTAAGATTTCAAATACTTAAAATCAATCTGCGATTAGTACCAGAATATAACAGGGCTGCAATAGACATAACAAGACTCTGTAGAACTAAAGAAACTCTATGGAGAAAGAGAGGAGAAATCCCTTTCCCCAAATGCAATTTCATAGCCTGAATATAGAAAATCCCCTAACACCAGCTTCAGAGAACATTAGATTTAGCTTAATGTATCATAAATTGTGATGGATGAACCTCAAAAGGTACTTGTTTAGTCTGGCAATGCATGTAAAAGAACTGGCATCAAGCTGAGCCTCTGTTCTGGATAATCAGCTTAGAAACTGTGTGCAATATAGCCCACAGCCCCCTTTCATAACATTGTGAGAACTGAATACAATTGGCCCACATTCACTTTCCAGATATTACTTGCCAGGACATTCCAATTCCACTCACTGAAGCCCTCTACTTTGAGATTTACAAAGGTACTTTCTGAATAGAATGAAACCAGTGTATAAATGAAAGCCCACTGCAAAGATCTGGGTATGGCTTGTTGCTGACCTTGTCCTAGAGAGAAAAGTGGATTTTTGCTTGTGGATGACTAAAGTTCCAAGGCAGACTTCAATTATTTAAAATTAGATTACTTCTTGAGTTTATCCTTGAGCTAAAGACCAGTGGCTTTGGAGAAGTCTAGGCTCATGGCTTCCAGGAAGACAGTATGCATATAAAGACAATGGGGGCACTGTGGGATTATATCTTGTCTAGAGTTATAGATTTAAAATGATAAAATGCACTAATTGTTTGTCATATGTTCCAAGAGTTATACAATGCGTATTAGTGCATATTAAAATTTGTACTTGAACAAAAAAGAATATTAAATAACATTTTCAAAATGTTTTAAATATTAATGAGAAAGCATCACTGGAGAGAAGAAACATCAGTTATCAACTTCTGAACATCTGCTAAGAATCTGTTTCAGAAGGATGGTAAGACACAGATTGAGCACTGACCATCATTTCAAGTAGATAAATGAGCTAAAAACCTCTAAATACATCACTTATTATCATCTCAGTAGGATTCTAGTCAACATGAAACACTGACAAATGTTGCTAAGAAGAATGGATCTAGAGAAAATTAATAGTGTAATCAGATAAATAAAAAATGATCTTCTATTCATGTATTCTCTGTAAAGGATAATGAATATATTTGAGTGAAAAAGGTACTTGCTAGTCCCACACGATGCTAGCTAAATAAAGAACTGGAAACATATTACATCAGCAAAGAAAGAAAGTGAAAGTGAAGTCGAGCGACTTTTGCAACCCTGGGGACTGTAGCCTACCAGGCTCCTCGGTCCATGGGATTCTCCAGGCAAGAATACTGGAGGGGATTACCATTTCCTTCTCCAGGAGATCTTCCCAGCCCAGGGATCAAACCTGGGTCTCCTGCATTGGAGGCAGACGCTTTAACCTCTGAGCCACCAGGGAAGCCCAAAGCAATCTGCAATAGTAAATGAGAGTAGATACAATCTGTCTTGGGGATTTTCCAGGTGGCGCTAGTGGTAAAGAACCCATCTGCTGATGCAGGAGATGTAGAAGATGGGGGTTCGATCCCTAGGTTGGGAAGATCCCCTAGAGGAGAGTATGGCAACCCACTCCAGTATTCTTGCCTGCAGAATCCTATGGACAGGGGAACCTGGCGGGCTACAGTTCATACGGTAGCAAAGAGTCAGACATGACTGAAGCAACCTAACACACACGTGTGAATAATCCATCTTAATATAGTTAAATGCCTACCTGTTTTCTTAAAGAGATTGTGAACACCTGGGGACTGGGCCCATGCCTAACCACCTCCTTTTTGTCCCCAATCCAGAACCTGGTTCCTTGGTTCCTTGTTAAAGTTAGTATTTAACAGTTTTCATTAAAACGGATTAAAGTTGACTTAATTGTCAACTTTACAGCCTTGACTTTACAGATTCCAATTGTTTCCATTCAGTCTGATCTGTCTGTGTTAACTTTGTTCCTGCTTGGTAGTCTTATGTCCTAAGATGCAAGGGGGAAACAGGATAGAGAAAATAAAATTCTCAATATCCTCTGGGATTCAAGGGTTTTGTTTAGGGAGCAAAATATATTTGATGAGATAACAGTACTAATGTACAGAAAACTCAGGAGACCTCATTCTATCACGCTTACTGAAGAGCTAACTTTGTGTCCTATCCATACAACGGTACAAGAAAATCAGCTGCAAACACGGTATCAGTTACTTATCCCTGCTTTGTAAAGGAGATGGAATTTCATGCAAAAGGGCTTGTTCATATGATTTCGAAAAAGGTTAATAAAAATCACGTTAAAAAAGAACAAAAAGAGAACAAATAAAATTTGAGGATTGACTATGGTAGTAAAATTTTTGCTTTTCCACAGAGCTTTGAATATATTAATGTGCACATTAAAATATTCTTTTTGTTCATTTGTAAAGTCGTGTCAGATTCTTTGCCACCCACGGACTCAGCTAACCAGGCTCCTCTGTTCTCCACTATCTCCCGAGTTTGCTCAAATTCCTGTCTATTAAGTCAGTGACACTATCTAACCATCTCATCTGCTGCTGCCCTCTTCTCCTTTTGCCTTCAATTTCCCAACATCAGGGTCTTTTCCAACGAGTTGGTTCATTGCATCAGGTGACCAAAGATTTGACTCTTCACCATCAGTCTTTCTAAAGAATATTCAGGGTTGATTTCCTTTAGGATTGACTGGCTTGACCTCCATGCTGTCTAAGGGCCTCTCAAGAGTCTTCTCCAGCACCACAGTTCAAAAGCATCAATTCGTCAGTGCCCAGCCTTCTTTATTGTCCACCTTTAACATCTGTACATGACTACTGGAAAAACCACAACTTTGACTATGTGGACCTTTGTCAGCAAAGTGATGTCTCTGCTTTTTAATACACTGTCTAGATTTGTCATACCTTTCTTCTAAGGAGCGAGCATCTTTTAATTTCACTGCTGCAGTCACCATCCACAGTGATTTTGGAGCCCAAGAAAATAAAGTCTGTCACAGCTTCCACTTTTTCCCTTCCTACTTGCTATGAAGTGACGGGACCAGATATCATGATTTTCATTTTATGAATGCTGAGTTTCAAGCCAGTTTTTTTATTCTCCTCTTTCACCCTCATCAAGAAGCTCTTTAAGGTTCCATTTTCTGCCATTAAAGCAGTATCGTTTGC